>NC_140638.1:9358653-10796153 GCF_057382275.1 Copadichromis virginalis
GCTGAACTGCCAGGGAGGCTCACAGAAATGTGCTGGGACACTGGGAATAGTATGAATGATGCATTGGTCATGCTTCTACAAGTTTAAGGATATTAATCAGTAAAGAAAGGCATAAAATGTTTATGTGTAGGTATGCAGTACATACAGCACCACAGGCTTTATGCAGAGGTCGTGTTAGACTTTCTTGTTGTGTTTCATTTTGATATACAGGGTTGTAAAAAAATAATCCCTAAAATTATATTTTTTAATTGTAATACTGAGACATAATTTGCTTCTATGTATGAGGTCATAGAGAGAAACACCAGCAATAATGAGTGCAGAGGCATGTAAATGTGTTGTTCAAGCAGGTTAATAGAACTAAATGGATTTAAACTAGGAGCTTGTTGGAGTGTAATCAAAGGCATCAAGATTGTCTCACCCTCTTATTTAAAGCGGTCACACCCTTAGTTTTGCTTAACTTTAGTTTAATCATGTGAGTCATAAATTCACACATCTCACGGTTGTCAAGAACACAGAAATAATCTATAAAGACCAAGAGCTTTTTTTTGTCTTTCTGTGCCGGGCTATAAATATGTCCACATCCACCCTGTTCTCATCCCCGGGGCATCAATTTGTACTGCATTGTCAACGCTACTGGTGTGGTTAAATTAAAGATGTCCTTTGCCATGTGTGCTATGAGGCACTGAGTTATGGCGTGAGTGAATCCTAATGTGTTACTGCAGAATTACTGTTGAAAGGATATATTTTTCAAATCAAAGGAAGTAGCTTTTAGCAAGTGGGAAAAAAAAGAAACTAATTGTGCAAAATGGGCTCCAGTGGGAATGTGAACAAGGATCTCTTGGAAGTGATGCCACCACTACTCCACCAACTTCCTGAGGAGCTTCCTTATCCAGGCTGTTGTTTCTCAAATGCCTCAGGACACTGATGATACAGAGCAACTTATTACTAGACCCAAGAGGCACCAGACAAACCTTCAGGATGGGAATGTGTTGCCATATCTGCATGGAACCAGCCTCAAGACTGCAGTTCCTCTGCTGTGGAGACAAACACGACAGCTGGAGACACGGCACTCTTATACTTCTTGAAAGTCTGCATGAAGTGCATGAGTGTTGTCATATTGTACTGTATTGTACTAGTTGGTTAGTACCGTACGGACCCTCACGCTCACCGTCTGATGACACGAGGGGATCCTAGCAGACTAGCGGACATTGGAAAGAATATGCAGCAAAAATGTGTTGCCTAAATTTACCCCTTAATGTTGCTGCTTGGACAGGCCTACCCACAGAAACAGTTGCCTGCCTGTCTTGCCACGACTTGTGCTCATTTTATGCTTGAGCGAGGGTAGAGTGAAGGCAGTCGACCTGTGCATCTACCTGCAGAGAGCGCCTGCTGTCGCTGGAGGGGGTGAATTCTGCTGTTGCCCACTTTTCATCCAATCAGAATCCCACCAACACTAAGCCATACGCACCCACCGATCTGCATTTGGGATTTTGGAGGAGTGCATGCAAGCATGTTTGCAGTTGGTAAAATGCTGTCTCCGTCTGCTGTCCAAAAATAAATATTTATACAGACCGGCACATTTGCAGGAACATAAATTATGCTTTATGTGAAAAAAAGACCTGGTGCTATTAAAAGATGTGGAGCCCACACTGAAAATGTGCTGCGGCTGGTGGAATCTGAAGCATGGTTGCAGGGTTGCAGCTCAGGGTGTAAGGTGTATGAGTCTCAGTCCAGCAGCTCAGTGAAGCTAAATTAATACCAATAGATCCCAATGTCAGTCCTTGCATGTATGATGTTTAGTAGGTTCAGTGTTATATTTTTCGGTTTAACATGTCAATATACATGAGAGTGATTGGCTCACTCTGTGTGTTAGCCTCCCTGCAGCCCTGAGTTGGATAAGCTGAACACAATAACACCCCATAAACACCCGTTGACCTAAAAAAAAAAAAATTCTATTTTAAAGATAATGTAAAAAAAAAAACCCCAAAAAACATCTACACTATATTATCAAAGAAAACTGGATCGGGTCAGTTCCAACTTGCAAAATGCTTCTCACCAGTCGTACGTCCCAGATATGTCCGAAACCAGTTAATTTCCCTATTTTTGGATTATGTATTAAACTTCAGAAGCTCATCCACCATGTCAAGATTAAAATGATGAAAATACTGAATGCTTTATCTCCAGATCAGTCAACAGATGTATTAACTGTAATTTATTAATCATACATCTAACAGAAAAGTTTCAGCTGAATAGCAGCTTCCAGCTTTTCTGTTTTAAATATTGTGTTTTTTTGTATCTGGACTGAAGGTTGAAAAGAAGCTTTGCAGTATGTGTTTTTTGTCACCACATTTAAACAGGTAAATTTAAATAATTCCAGGAAAATATTCAAAAAAAGTAATAAGATATAAGAATTTTCAGTCAAATTACAGCAGAAAATTTTAGAGCCTCTACTCAGGTATTTTGTCTTGCGTGCGACAAAAAATGAACCTCCGTGTGTCTAAGTAGGTGCGCGCTCTGACACCCACCTGTCAAAGTTAGAACGATAACTCTCTTCTCGAGCTGCTTTTATTTTACAGACTTTTCTTGGTTGTTCTACACTTCAGCCTGGAGTTTACACTGTACAGTGTGTGTGTGTAGGAAGTTCCTCTTTATCATCACCTCTCAGTTCTCTGATCCTCCTCAGTCCTCTTCAGGCAGGGCCTCACATAACATGCCATCCTGAGCTCAGCCAATCACATCAGAGAAGGTTTATTTATTTAAAAAGAAACATGAAAAATCTTAACGTTGTTCTTAAAGACCGAACAAGAGCTCCTGCTGCCTCTGTGAGATAAGTTAGAGCTTTGTTTTTGGTAGAGTAGGGCAGCTCAAATCAAATCAAATCAAATCAAATCAAATCACTTTTTATTGTCACATCACATGTGCAGGCACACTGGCACAGCACATGCGAGTGAAATTCTTGTGTGCGAGCCCCACAAGCAACAGAGATGTGCAAACACAACAACACAAACGAGCAAAATACAAGAATGGCCAACCTGAAACTAATAAATATATGTACAATATATAATAGTGTATGCATTTCTGGATGTGTATACTAAATATTTTCCTACGTGTGTGTGTGTGTGTGTGTGTGTGTGTGTGTGTGTGTATACACATTTTTACAAATTAAATAGTAAAAAAAAAATAAATAAAAAAAATAAAAATAAAATAAAATAAAATATATAAAATATACAGAGTTGAATATGTGCAAAACAAGTGGCATTTATATATAGCTTATTGGTATTTAGAAATGTGCATAAATTGCTTTTTACTTAAACCGCAATAAAGCAACTCTCATATTAAGATTTGGGATTTCCTTTGGTTTTAGTTGCCCCACAGAAGACCCAGCTTCTTATGTCATCTATGAGTAAACAAAATCACTGTAGCATCTATAATAAAGCAGTGATGGTTCTGGAAAGCAGGCATCTGTTTTGGTGCCTGAGTGTGGGGTTTAATTATTTCTTGTTTTTTCCTGTTTGTGCAGAGATGACGTTTATGTGTTTATATAACTCCAGTAAATGAGTTTGATAGCTTTTCAGCCTTCAGTTAGATGAATACACTGCAGATTCACGGCCAGCAGGAAGTAGAAATGATGCGGCGATGCTGCCAAGAATCCATCCATCCATCCATCCATCCAAAAGTTGCTCGAGATAAATGTCAAAGAACATAATGCTGCGTCGCCCCGCAGAGCTTTTAAATCCAGATGTACAGTTACATGTCAGCTGGGCAGAGGGAGGATTAGATGACATCAGTGGTCTTTAGAGGGCTGGAAAGAGTTTAGAAGAGGACGATTACATCAGCCTGGAGCCGGGACTTTAATATTAATGAGCCTGTCTGCCATGATGGAGTCTGTGGGTAAAGCTCTGGAGATGAGATGCGGGCAGCAGGTGCAGGCCCAAAGCAACAAGAGTTGATGACGAGTCAGTGCACTTTCCCCAAAGAACATGACAACAACATTTACATAATGTCTGCAAGTATAAATACTCTGATTACACAATGCGGTGCCTCTTTCTCTCAAAGCAAATCTCTCTTAGATTTGCTTTTGTTTTGCTTTTTCTGGCTGGAACTCATTTTTAGACCTGAATGTTTGACATTTGGGGTCATGATGCTAAGATTAGACTAAAGGTCCCTAAAGCATTTTTATATAATGTCTCAGGGGCCGTTGTGCGTTACATAAATCTGTTTGTCTCTCAAATTCTCACAAAGTTCAAACTCAAACACTTAAACTGAAGGATGCATTGATTAAACGTTGGTGGCCACAGTTAAAAGGTCACTTTCAACTCAATAGTTCTTGAACGCCTCAAACATGTGACAAACAACAACTTTGACTTATGGACCAGCTGATTAAATTTTGGTAGTCAGCTGTGAACAATTTATCAATGACCCTTAGCTGATAATCGTCATGTTACCACATGTTTGTGGTCATAGATAAAGAATTAGTCTAATTCTGACAACAGTAGAAGCAAAACAGAACTCATACATGTGAATGAGAAGGCGACAGGTGCAAGGAGCAGAAGGAGTGAAGGTAAATCAGCTCAAAAATGTGGGATCAAACATTTGTAGCAACCAACAGTTTACAAGAGGTGAAGAAGGGAGTGCAAGCAGGGTGGAGCTGGTGGAGACGAGTGTTGGGGTAGTTTGTGATAGAAGGAGCACAGCAAGAAGGGAACCTGCTGTGACGAAGGTCAACTTCCCTGTGTTCCACCAAATAAAAACATACTAATTAAATAATAATTGATGAAATATGTACTGAAACCTTTTCTTTCACCTCCCACTTGCCAGATTGAAAAAAGAGAAGACAATCGTCAAACTTTCCAAAAACTCCAGAGTTTCTTGTTTCTGTTGCTTTTTCTCACCTGTGTGCATAGTTTCCTCCACTGTGTCTGACCTGACCTGTGTCTGACCTTGCACATAAACATTTACAGCAACACCATTATATTTAAATTTTATAGACATTTTCTTCATGTATTAATTCTTTATTTTGGTTAAGGGTGAAACTATTGATTTATTGTTTGCATAAATTAATAGAAATTAATAGAAAATACCAAATTTAAACTGGTTTGCTTTTTTTCCAAAATGATTTCCACATTTTATGACATCTAAAGACTGGAAAAAATTTGAATTTTAGCTGTATTTTTTATTAACTTTTGACTGACTAGATTAAAAACTGCACATATATTCAGTTTAACAATATAAAGAACTAGAAAAGGAACTAGTGCATTATGAGAGCATATTTGCTTAATAGGCCTGAGCAATAAAAAGTGTTCCTTTGTTTTCTGTTTTCTGTATGAAGCCAGAAATGTCTACTTGAAGCCAAAAGGATTTTTAAATGAAAGCTCTCTGATATCTTCTGGTAATCCTCAGAGAGTTGCGTTATCCCAAAACAAAACAAAACCCTTAACATCATATTGCCCGTGGTTAATGGCGCGATGCAGGAATCATTTTGAAGCTCATGTGTTTTGACTGCTCTCTTGTGCAGTGGAGGAGTTTGTTATGTAACACCCAGGGAAGGGAGGCTAAAAAAGAAAGGAGCCCGTGGAGGAGAAGCTCTGGCCTGCAGGTGCAGACGCTGTGGGAGGACTGCCTGTTTTTGGCAGCCTGACCCTCCATATGAGTTTAACAACATACCCAAACACACTTTATGATCCATACAGTTCAATCGAGTTTCGATCTGTTTGTGCACATTTTAGTTGGACAAATGTTTCTCAGGCAGCTTAGCAGCTGAAACTCTGTGGGTGGTGCCACTGTTGATGGCTGTATAGCGGTGTAAAGGGCTTCTAACTGTGTAAATTAACCTGGTGCAGGCAAAAATAAAAAAAATGCAACTTATTGTAGTAATCATAGTTAGAGTCATATTTGTCAGGGTTTTGGGGCTTGTGGTGATCATAAAGCTGATTTCCTTAAACGAGAAAAGGAATGCTTCTTCTTTAATAAATGTGGGAAATTGGATCAGTGGCACCATCGTGTTATAAGAAGACTCCTTTAGTGCTGTTGTTTTTTTTAATTCAGTGACATATTCAGGAAGTCCAGTTGGAGTAACATCACAAAGACATGGTTTTACAACAGTCACTCATTGTTATTACGATCACTAGATAAACAGTGGAAATACTGTATTCAGGTTTCAAAGTAATCCAGCATGAATGTGCGCTTTGACCGGTGTCTTGCTCTATGATGTGTCATTGTATTGCTAAACATGGTTTCACTCTTTTGTTGGGCAACTGTGTGTTTTTCACCCTCAGTCTGGCTTTATTGAATAATCAAGGACGAAGTCAGTGTCTGTATGCGTGTTTCTGTCAAGTGCAACCTGTCATACAGTCAGCTTCACACTTGGCAGGTACACATCTGTGGACTCAAACACACTCAGTGCCTAGGTTGAAGTCATATGGATGAGTTGGCGATCAGCTGTTGACATCATGTTAACAACAGATCATTGGTTTCAGCTCGATAAGATAAGGCATTCTTTACCTATCCCAAAAGTTGGGAAATCCCTGTCACAGCAGTGAAAACACTGACGCAGCATGACAAAGTTGTGTCGTGTTGTGTTAGATAAAGTTGAATGGATTATTAAAAGGAAATGACTCAAATGAGGTCATCAGCTTGATGAGGTAAAAACAAAATAACTTACATAACCAAAAGGGGCTCAATTTAAACGCAGAATAAATGCAGTCAACTGTACTTTTGGATGTCTGTGGAGGTTCTCGGTCATCCAGGTCAGGGTGGTTTTAGGAGCTTGAAGAAGAAGGTCTGTTTTTTTTGCATTTTTCAAGCTCTCAGGAGTACCTTTGGATACTCCCTTATTTAAAACATGGGTCTACAACTTTGTTTTGACACAGATTGTTTTGCAGATGCCCTTTAAGATGCAACCCTCTACTTCATCGAAGCATAGAACGACTTCAACTTCTTCACAATGCAGCAACATAGATTTGACCATATTACCCCAGTACTGAAGCCCCTTCATTGGCTTCCAGTTGAGCACATAATTGCCTTCAAAATCTTTCTACTAGTTCACAAAACTCTCAGTTGATGGGTTTGGTCAATAGGTGCAGATCTTGTAGTTGGTCACATAATTAGATATAACTGTGCTGAAGGTGCTTTCAGTCACTGTGGTCCTGTTCTTTGGAAATGCGGCACAGTGCCAGCCGCCACAGTGACAAATAATAAAACAAATAATTTTTCACGGACAAACATTCCTCACATCCATTCTGGTAGTTTTACCAATCAACCTCAAGAATTTGCTATGATTATTATTCATTAAACCTAAATGACTGTTGTTGTTTTCTTTTTAACTGATAAATTCAGAAACTGCAGCAAAAAAGTATCCAGATGTGCAGGAGGAGAAATCAACGGTGCTGAACAGCCAAAGCACAAATGCTGCGGGCTGAGCTGACTTAACGGGTTCTACCAACATCAAATTACAGCATCAACTTCTCCCTGAAGCACGAATCCCCAGTAAATGTGTATTTTTGTTTTCTTAATTTGTATTTGATTTATTTGTGAAGTTGTGTTTTGTTGTTTTTATTTCCTTGAGGCATTGTAGCTCACTGAGAACACATTGAGTTTGTGTGGAATGAAATAAATCTGACATTGATGAGGAGCATGCTTGTGGCAGTCGAGCTGAATCTCAGTTGGAGAAGATGCCCTGTTGCTTGTGGTGCACAAAAATTTACTTTAAATTCACACTTATTGTGGACTGATTTAAAATAGTTTTGGACCCTATTTTAGCAGCTATCAACAATAGTCGTTATTTAGCTATGACGACCTGTTAGCTTTAGCATTGCTCCTCCAATTTCGGCTATTTTGCCCTTGATTCACATGCACACTTTGTTCATTCATTTCCCCTCTTTGGTGGGACTTTCTTTACATTTGTGTGCACGCTGCTCTTCTGACTCATTTAGGTTTTTTAAATACGATTAACATTAAATGTTAGCCAAACCACAAAGCTTTAATCTACGTAACATTGAGGTAAACGACTGAAGCTACATATTGGAACCTGAATGAGCTTTGTGTTTGCTGACACTCCTCATTTCTTCTGCCATAAATCGGGCATGCTGCAAGCTGCAGGCATGTTAAGACACTGCACAGGCTCAAATAAATCATATGCCTTCCTGTTTTTTTAACACAGGCCAATCTGAAAGCTCCCCAGTCATCTTGCAAGCTTTATTAATATCCCCAGCATATGAAAGGTATTACTGGCATTACCAGAAATCAGTTTTTCACACGTAACCTTTAAAAAGCTGCATCAAAGGTAGGCCTAAACATTAAGCTACAAAAAAGAAGCTTCTCTGAAATCTTTGTCTTTCTTGACAACACATTCGAGAACTAAAATATGACACAAACAAAAGGAAAAGCCTAAGTGATCATCTTCAAGTCCCATTGGCCTGTGCAGTTCTTGTTTCATTGTTTGAATAGAGCCGTGATTGAATTAAAGAAGCAGTTTGTTATGACTACAGTTGTTGGCTCTGATTGTTTGGAGAGGAGCTGCTCAGCATTAGGGTTGCCAACCGTCCCTTAAAATACGGAATCGTCCCGTATTTCGAAACAAAAGTACACGTCCCGTATTGAGCTAATAAGGGACGCACTTTGTCCCGTAATACAGTGAGAATCAAAAGTAGTCTATAAATGTTTATGGAATTAACACTTTGTTTGAAAACATAATTCCCAGCCCCTCTCCTGCTTTGTGACCAATGAGCTGACAGCACACTTATGACAATTCGAGTATGACAATTCAGATTACCGCTCATCTCATTGGTCGAGGAAAGGTCGCTTGCGGAGAAAATACCGGAAGACAACAGATGACCACAACAAGAAGCATGGCCAACAGGGGAACAAACGCCGACTCTGCGGTGCAAGTCTCGGATGACAGTACACCTAAAGCTGGGCAAACACTGTGCGATTTTTTTCAGTCACGTTATTCAGCTCCTGCTCAAACTGCACGATTGACTCGCAGGGGTTAGAAGTTGGTATGTCACGATGTACTCTCACACTATACCGCCCGATGCTCTGATGCGACCTGAGTGCTCACACTGTGCCTCCATAACATGAAGGTTATAACAGAAAATCTGTCGCTCGCTCTCTCTGTCTTTCACTCACACAGACACACCACTACCATCAACTTAGCTAAATTGCTAATGAAAAACACTCATCAGGCAGCTGTGATTGAGCAGCAGTGTAAATCCAACTGTTTTCACGGTTGTTGTGGTCGTGATAATTTTGTGATGCCACATCGAAAAGGCTCGGATGAGCTTTCCAAAGTTCTACAAGTTGTGCCTCCATCGCTTGTGTCCAGATCACACGCTGCACAGCCGTGCTGCGCCGTCTTTTTCACCAACGTTTACGTGTTTGCGCGCGAGCAGTGTGAGCGGCTGTGGTGAGAACCTCACGAGCGATTGATGATCGGGAGCTGGTCGTGAGGTGTTAATCACTTCTCGTTACCCCACGTATACTACACGACGCACGATGAAGGCCAAAATCGGTCCGATCACTCAAAAATCGGCTCAAAATGGGCCAAAAATCGCACAGTGTGAGCCCAGCATTAGAGCAGCAATGTTTGTTCCCCTCAGAGAAAGGGAAGAATGGGAAAAGGAAAACACCTGGCTGGAAAACGTTAATATGGGCATGTGCAGTGAATATCAGCGCTATGTGGCCAGAAGTGTGATAATATAATTTATTTTGTGTAATAAACAACTGCAAGGATAGATGATTACAACAAATAGATCACTAATACATAAAAGTAATACATAGATGAATAATGATGATGAGTTATGATGCGTAATCATGGGAACAAGCGGGTTTACAAACAGGAGCAGCTGATTAGCTTTAGAAAAGCTGAAATAATACCTCAACTGAAGCCAATTGTACTAAATGCACTAAATGTGCACTGTTACAAGAATATTTTTCTTTCTATTGTTTTCTATTATTTTAAGTTAAGCAGGACAGAGTTCTTTTAAAGAAAGATTTACTTATATTCTCAAAAGTTAAGCATGACAGGCTTCTGTTTAAGAAAGAGACCTGTTTTATTGTGTTAATGTTGTCATTTTGAGCTAAAAATAAATGGCTAAATGATCATTTGTTTCACATGTGTTCATATCACAAAGAATAGAATATGCATCTACTTAAATCAACTTCAAGTCAAATGGTTAAAAAAATAATTTCACACACAAAAAAAGAGCTAGAAAATTCACCACACTGGGAAGGGTGAAGACAACTGGGTCGCCCGGCCCTGGCCACGAGGTGTCCCTTATTTATTTTTCAGGGAGTTGGCAACCCTACTCAGCATTGACGTCAATGCAAATATTTACCTCAACAAGAAAAAGCTGAGCCAACCGCTGACCTGTGGAAATGAAAATGATTTGTTCCCCTTTAGTTCATGCTTAATGTACATTTGTCTATAGTCTGACAGCACCAGCATATTTCACTCTTCACTGAGTCTGCACTGATGCTTGTGAACAGAATTGTCCTTCCTGCATGTCATCCTCCTTCTTGCTCTTCCCAGCTAAATCTTTTCTCTCACTCTTCTACAAGCTAGTGATTAAGCATTTTCCAAAATTTCAAACTCTCAAAAAAGTTTAACTTTACAGCTTTTAAATAATTTCATCCAACCAGTGTGGCTCTGGCTTGTTAAAATGAATGTATGACTAAAGCTTTGAAGCTCTGCTTCGCCTGGTTAAGGGCACTCTCTCCATAATAACTGATTGAGCCGGTGTGTACTGATCAAAGATGCGAGAGTACTTGACATTTTGAAAAGCCTTACATAAATAACTGCATAATTTGCTTTTGAAAGGACGTTCAAGAGCAACAAGAATGAAGAAGTCTAGGCTGATGAATTAACCCCCTCATCTTTGAAGGTGCACGCAAGAGACGTGCTTTTAATTAAAGATCTGAATGAATATGAAGCAGCAGAACTGAGAAGGTCTGCATTCGATAATAAGACATGTTCAAAATCTGAATAATTTCATAAATAGATATTACAGCTTGTGAATAGCTGCTGAAGTGTTCGTAATGTTTATAATCTACAGCAGCAGTTTCCAAATTTTGTGCTGTGAGGCAGGTCCAGGTGTGCTATGGGATTTTATGACCCCATATATGATTGTAGTAAATTATGCTAAAAGTTATGAAGAATCCATTATTAAGCAATTCATTATCTTTAAAATAAAAACCTTTAAAACACAAAGTCCAGTCAGTTTGGGCAGTTGCTTGATCGTGCGAATTATCCCTGTGTGACACTTTAAAGGCTCTGATTTACAGTGACAAGGTTAACAAGGAGGAAGTTAACCCATCGTATCGTTTCAGCTGGACTGGGAATTCACCCAATCCCACAAGCACTTTTAACCTGATATTCACACACTCATATGGATGCATGTGGACTACAGGGACTGGGAATTAAACCAATCAGCAGACCTCTGGGCTCATTGGAGCAACCACATGACAAAGACTTTTGTGTGTACATTTGAATAGCCTAAAGGTGTGCCTTGAAATTCTGGCGTTCCCTCTGGTGTAACTGAATCACAAAAAGTCTGAAAACCACTGATCTGTAAAGTATTTACACTGTATACAGCAGTCTTCTATAGACTGTGCTGAGTCTATAGAAGCCTTTGTAACACTGAAACCCTTTATCCTCAAATAAGAAAATTAGCAAGCCAATACTGAAATGTATTAAATGGGCCTTGCTGGATAAGAACAGAGCACTAAAGCTTATTGGACAGCAGGCAGACAGAATAAATACCCATTGGATGGTCGGCTTGAAGGAATAAGACACAAAAAATAACATTAAATATGCTGATTTTCTGTATTCTATCTTATATCCATGCATTATTAAGGAAATGAGTCTTTTTAGGATATTAACATTTCATGAAGTTGTCCTATATTATACAGAAAACTGCTTTCATTGTAGGTCAACTTGCATATGAGATGATGGAAACTGCCCCAGACTGGTCACCATCTTTATATCTGGGGCAGACAGACATTATACGCTCTACAAAAGGAAGTGAGTGAGAGCAGCAGAGGCGAGACCAGAGGGGCTGCCACGTTGGAGAAAGTGACCAGCTTTATGCAGAGGAGGGGACTCATGAGGCCAAAGAAAATGAGAAATCTGAATATGTCTTCCGCTGCTATTTAAAAACTCCACAGTGTGTTGCTGTGTGTAAACTTAGGTGCCGTGCCTACAATCTGTTAACATAAGTCAGATGAAGCTCTTCTTCATTATTCACAAAAGAAAAGCCAATCTAACCCTGATGTTTGTCTCTCTGGCGGCGCTCTCACACTCACTGCATGCAGAAACAAGTGCGTGCAAAAACGGAACAACATGTGGGAAGCACGTGTCGTCACATCACGGCTTCACGGTCGAGAGGGTGGGGGGAACTAACAGAATGTTCGAGACTGATCCGTGATGGCGAGGCTGCAGAATGGGCCTTTTGTTTGCCGTCTTTCACAGTGTTTTCTCAATGTTTGTTTCAAAGCCTGCCACGAGTTAGAAATCTCTAAAATATTTAAGGCGCTCTAAGCATTCGTGCCAATTCTGAAGAAATTGTTTAGTAAAATGTTGTGATGTAACCTGCAGCTGCAGTTTCTGGTTGTAGTATCAACAGGCAAAACCAGTTAACCGGGCATGGTATGCAAAACATCAGCTCACGCACAAACAGTGTGTGACCCACTCAGGAGCGGGAACATGCTTTGAATATTTCTTAAAAACCTACAGGCAGCGCTTGACCTACTTGTCTTTGCATGTTAACCTAAATAGATGACGTTGATTGCTGACAACTTGAAAACACTAAAGTTCATTTTTTAAATTCCTGAAAGGAAATTAGGCAATAAAAGAAACAGTAGAAAAAAAAATCAGTTTTAATCTAATTCAGAGCAGTAATGCTGACAATATTTTTGCATAATTGTAGCTCTGTATTTAAATAGTTCAATCATAACTCATGTAACTCGTCACTGACACACAATCATGCCACCACACTCTCATCCCTCCTGTTACAGCTCTGCCTTTCCTCCTCCTCTCCCACTTTGACCATTATCCCAGCTTCTTTTCCCCCCAATCTCTTCTTTCCACCCTGTTCTTCACTTCCCTCTATCTATCATCCCAAATGTTTTACAGGAGTCCTGTGAAAAACTAAGAATGCTCCAGGATTCAATGGCCCGCTTTAGCAGCAATAACTTAAAGTAATCATCTTCTGTGTGACTTTATCATTCTTTCACATTATTGTGGAGGCATTCGATGTTGCTTCAGTTTATTTAGGTTTGTGGATATTCATTTATGTACAGCTCTCTCTGCTGGGGTCCCACCACAGCATTTCAGTCAAGCTGACGTCAAGAATTGCAAGAATTATGTTCTTTTCTTTTTCAGCCATTTTTCTTGCTGTTTGGTTTGACGCTGTGCTTGGGATCGTTGTCCTGTTTCATGACTCAGTTTCAGCTGAGCTGTAGCTGTCAGCCTCACATTTGACTCGAGAATATTTTGATATACAAAACACCTCCCTTCCACCACCATGCTGACATCTTTGCAGAAGTCTTGTGGTTTTAAAGAGGGGTTTTTTTTCCAGGCAAACCTTCCAAAAATACTTGTTCTGTCTTTTTATAATTGTGCTGTCACGAACTTTAACATTTAACATACTAACTCATGCCTGTAGAGTCTGAGATGTAGCTCTCAGGTTTGACCACAGAGTTAATTAACCTCTGCTTTTATAGGGATGCTGACATGTGCTGATAATCAATTAATCACATTTGCTTAACGGGGCCTGGCGATTGCTTTCCCTCTTAATTCCTATTAAAGCAGTAAAGATGTGCTTTCTTTTTCATGTGACTACATCTGCAGAAACATCACAGCTGCAACTTTCAGAAGCAGATAAATAAAAAAGTGTTAAGTTTCTACTTCTGAAATGCATCAGAGCATAAGTGTAAAGATGCATGACAGGAAAACAAAATGGAAAAAATACCTTACAGTTGTACTTAAATTTACTTAGGTAGATTTTTTCTTTTGATTCATGGATGTTTAACCAAAAAGTAGGGGCAGCTGAGACACTACAAATAGTTCATGAAGAGCAGCATTAAATTTAATTTAACTACGTCACCTTACTCATGTTCGCAGAGGCAGGTCATATTTTATTTTTTTACCTGCACACCTGCAGTTTGGACCCAGCTGATGCTTTCAGTTCGCCGTTGCTCTTTGAAAGCCTGAAAATCAAAGACCTGACTTACGTGAACTCTTTTGTCGCTGACAAAGGCTGTTGCTCAGCATTCAGCCCAGTATGACCCATCTTTTGTACCAGATATTTGAGGTCTGATTTGAGGCCTTTTTATATGACCTGTTCATATTGCTTTATGTATGTTGACAGTTTAGTTACCCAACATTTCATGACTGAGCACAGGGCAACACAATGCTGCTGCGTGGAAGAACTGCAGCTAATGCAAGCATATCTTTTTAGCTGCATTTGTAAACAATAACTGGCAGAAGTGAAAATAAGTCTTGACCCAGGTATCCACCTGCTAACACTAAACTCCCCCAAATACTGACTATTTTCACTAGAGGGTAAGGCTTTGTTTGTAGCACCCACTTTGGACGTTGTCACTCCATTCATTTGACGCTATTGAATCCCTGCAGAGCCTAAACTGTAGCATAAAATTGAGCCTGTTGGACTTAGACAATAATTACTTTTACTTTTCAGAGCCAGCTAAGTCTAAACACAGATTACAATTACAGCCTAAAACACTTTGTTTAATGCTAAATGTTACAGGCTGTATTTGGTATTAATCTATTTGCCTGCATATTACTTTTGTCATGGTCCGGGTCTAGTGACTCCGTATTTATGTTGTGTTTATTAATATTCATTGATTTAGTGAGTTTTCTGGGTACTTTTTAATTATTTCTAGGATTTAGGTGTTTCTGTGCCTCCCTTGTGTCCTTCTTGTCATCCTTGTCTCCACATTCGTGTGTTTCCTGTTTTACTTTGACAGTCTGTGTCCGGTGTTTTGCTTGCTCCCTGTCTCGTCTTGTCTGATTAGTCTCAGCTGTGTTCCCTGCCTAGTGTGTGCTTCCTTCTGTTCCTTGTTGAATTGTCTGTGTTACCTCTGTTGGCCAAACAAACTTATTCACAAGAAAGTGAAGATGGTAGCAAGAGATCAACAGAGAGATTGGTGCTGTGTCTGGGTGAAAAGGTTATACCAATCACTAATAGTGATGAATGAGTCGAGTGTGACAAAAAAAACTGTCAATTTACTGTTTGAGCTTCTCTCACCTGTGGGCATGAGCTGTGAGTAGTGACAGAAAGAATACGATTACTTATATGAGCATGAGAAATTAAATGAGCTTCGCCCCGAAGGGTATCTGAGCTTTCCCTTTATAGGGTGAAGAGTTCACTGGGTCTCAGAGTAGAGCCCCTACTCCTCCACAAGGAGCAATTTGTGCTGGTTCAAGGAGTATCACTCCTAGGTGATGGATTTTGGCAATATCCAAGTGGAAGGAGACCCTGGGATGGACCCAGGATATAATGGAGATTTTACAAGAAACCCCTCAATATCTTCCCAGAAGAGCTGGAGGAGGTCTGCTTAGTGTGCTGCCCATGTAACACAGACCAGAATAAGCAACAGAAAATGGATTGATGGAGCCCATACTAAATGTTTTCCACTGAGTCACCATTTCAGCATTAGTCATGCTAGAAAGAACTCCTTGCAAAACAGAATCTCCAACATCAATAAGTTACCAAGCATAGCTGCAAAGAAGGTTTTCCACCAGACCGTTTTTCGTAAATAGGGGTAGATTTAGGCTGTTGCACTAACTTAAGCATGCAAGTCCTACCAAACTGTTGTCTGCTTGCCTTAGCTCTCAGTTATGCAAGTTCAGACATGCAAAACACAGAAAAAACAAATACAGAGCCACTAAAAGAATCTTCAGACACACTAATCGTCTCTACCCACACAGGCAATCTGGGAGGATTACATTATACAGTCTGACCTCACTCACAACCAGAATGGGACCCAAGTTGTGCAACCCGATGGGGACTTCCTGCCAGCAGGTCTGTACAATCCAGCTGTGGCGGGAATGTAACCCTTAGATATGTAAACTAGTGATTAAAAATGCTATAATGGGAAACGGATGTCCACACTACAGCTGTGGTACATGGCTGATTACTTTTTCAAATACACAGGGTCAGGAAATCTGCCCTGGAAATGTTTCCGTAACAACTTAAAGTTATGTTTCCACTTCACATATTAATCAATAACTTGTCTCCATAATATGGAGTTGTTTAGTCTAATACATTCTGCTCTCTTGGTCTCTGTTTACAATTAACTGCGCCGATTGGTATCAAGAATCCGCTGTCTCAGTGTAAAAAAAAAAATGCCGCTATTGCTGAGCTCAGTAAATTTTCAGCTACAGTAAAGGAACATCTTACACAACACTGTGAATCTGTTGAATTCAAACCATCTTAAATCGACAGAAGGTGCGAAACACAGAGATTTAACTTTGCTGAAATGATGTTTAAACAGGAAGTGGGAGCCAAACATCCTAAGAGATATACAAGGCTAAAAATGTGACTAGTTACATGACTGATGATGCATGATGATCCAGTTAAGTCATCCTGACCTGTTAAACCTTTCTTTGTTTGAGGCTCTTGATTACTTTTTATAAATTCATCTCTCAAGTGGCACTTCATCTACCAAAGGTCCCTGACGTCATTCGGCTCCATCACCAGTCTTCTTACATAAACCTAAAGGCCAGTGCAGCGGAGAAACTTAAATCCTTCTCAAAGACCAGAGCTCTTTAGCTTTTTCTCGGCTGAGATGATGCACGACTGAATGCCCAATCGACATCCGACGCTGATGTCAAATGGCCTGAGGAACTGCAGTCAATGAATGGAGTGGCTTTTATTCCTGAGTAGTTGTTTTCTGTACATCTATGTGAGGGGTTTGTCTTTTCATTCCTCTCTGACTTGCGCACATAGGAAGGATCAGACTCTAGGCTACACTGCCTTACTCAGATGGAGGAGTTGCATAAGAAGTGAGTGCTGGACTGAATCTGGGTTAATCCTACTCCCGCTTCACCGAAGTGACAGTGCAAAGTCAGAGATAAGAAATGAGATCTTCTTATATGCACAGGAATCAAATCTCACACCTGATCTCATAACAGCAAAGGTGTGCTTCCTGTAAATCCTTGACGTAACCTTGAAATCATCATTGATAATATCAACTAGATGTGCAAAGACAAAAAACCCCCTGAGTATTAAAAGTCTGTTTGATATTTAATTACCGAAGGTTTGCACATATCTTGGTTTAGTTTCTTTGTAAGGGTAATTTTAATGATCAGGAATAATAAACAAAGGTTACATTAGACAATAAATAGGAAGTTCACTTATTGGACTGCCTCCTCCAGTTCGCATGTTAAGAGTGTCCTTGGGCAACATATCAAAATACCCCCAAAACTGCCCACTAATGTGTCACTGGTGTGTGCAAAATGAAAATATATATTTACACAATAGAAGAATTGTGTAAATGTGTGTGAATGGGTGAATTTCAGCCAGAAATGAAGGTAGAAGAGCACTATGTATAAATGCAGGCTGTATACTATAAATATATTACGGAAAACATGCTGAACTTGCCAATTTCAAAAGCTATAAAAACACTGTTTTCTTGGTGATTTTAACTCCAGTATCCTTACAGTTACGGTAAATTCCCCACTTTCATATTTATTTGATATTTAGTGCAGTCAAGTGCAGCTTTTAATGTCTACTTTGAAGCAGAAGTTATTTTTGATGCAGGTTGATAACACTTGCGTCATCACAGCTTATTATAGCTCAGCATCACCTAACTGGCTCCCAAAGGTTACGCTGCATCTTTATATATGTGCTCATTACCATCTGTGTTTAGTGTGTGAGTGAATCAGAAGCAAGACACGGTGCTTTCTCCATTAGGAAAAGTGCTATTTGAATCCATTCATCATACATTCATCACCACAAACATCTTTAATAACCTTCCCGAAGAAGTAGTTTCACTTTACCTGTGGTTACGTCCACTTCTGTTATCTCAAGTATCATTACTGAGTTCATGATTTATTCTGTGGTACTACTCTGAAAGTTCTCATCTGCATTGTTTCAGAAACTCTGGCGGTTGAAGATGAGGCACAAACAAGCCTGCCTCTGTTTTTAAGCTAAGCGATTAAACACATCTGCAGCAAGATCATTTGCATCATGATTAGTTGATTTATTCAACCTGAACTCTTTTGCTGATAGCATAATTTAAAGTATTTTAAGCGAATCTTACAATGCTTATCATTTACTACAAATGCTTAGATTGACAGATAAGTGGACTGTTGCATTAGGAAGTTTAGGGAGGTGAGGAATGGCACAGGGGAGAGGAGGAAGGCAGGAGAGTTTTTATTCCAGAGTTGTTTTTCTATAGGAAACATTTGTTGAAGAAGCTTCTTGCACATGTAAAACGTTGGCATTTTAATATAATATCATATATCATATTATTAAGATAAAAAAATACAAGCATGCATTGTTTTCTTTGAATACAAAACTACCGCTGCATACGATCGCCAAAGGCCAGTGTTACTGGAGCAACACAGACATTTACCATTACCCACATGTAATTTCTATCTTTTTTGTTGTATGATGGACTTATCATATCTGGAACAGCATAAGCATGAACCTTCTGTCACTGATGTCAGCATTATAAACTTATGATGTAAGTAATTTAGTCTTAAGACCTGGATCTGTTTATTGTGAATGACAAAAGGATAATATAAAGCATTTCTTGAACACAAACTTTCTCTTGCTAGGAAGTCTAACATGGACATCCAATTGATGTTCAAAGCATGCACACTATACAGCAAGGTTAAATCTGGGACATCGGCATAAATTTCATCAGTTACTGTGCCAGCTGATGGTTATTCAACATCTAAATGTTGGCTGGGATAATATGTGTTTATCACTGTTAGGTACCTCATTTTATTCCACACTGTGGTTTGTTCTGTAGCGATAATTATGTAAAGTAAATATTTGTGACCGTACGGTGACTGATTAAAGAATGAGCTGAAGTAAATCATTAATGCTTCTACAATTCTGGAATGTCTGTTATCCAGAGCTTACTAAACATAGTAGTTCAGTGCAATGCAAAACAGTTAAACATTTAACAGCCGTGTGATCCATATCTGTGAAATACTGGCCATATTAACTGATGAGGTTAGAAAGTCCGTCTTCTATTAATTATGCAAGTAAAAGTCTCATAGAGATTAAAATCTCTTTTCCAGGAGAGACCTGACCAAGAGGGCAGCAGACAGTCTAACAAAACGAACACATACATATAACAGCTAAAGAAAAAATTACAATTGGTGTTCAATACAGACAAGTGAACACAAACAAGATTAAAAGTAGTCACACTAATGTGAATTGAGAGCGTAGCCCGCAGTGACTGTGGTTTGTACACATGCAGATGTACAGATAAGAAGAAACAATCCTAAGCAGAGATACACAGAACAGTGATGTGCACAGTTTTTACAGCCAATAATAAAACGTAACGCACAATGATAGAAAGTTTCCAACCTCTTTAGTAGCTGGTCTGGTGAATTCATAGACAGCAGATCACTGTAATCCAGGGGTGTCCAACTCCAGGCCTCAAGGTTCGGTGTCCTGCAGGTTTTAGATCTCACCCTGGGTCCACACACCTGAATCAAATGATTAGTTCATTACCAGGCCTCTGGAGAACCACAAGACATGTTGAGGAGGTAAATTAGCCATTTAAACCAGCTGTGTTGGATCAAGGACGCATCTAAAACCTGCAGGACACCGGCCCTTGAGGCCTGGAGTTGGACACCCCTGCTGTAATCCAATGAAGGTAAACAAATTTTATTAATATTTATTATTATTTTATTTAATAACTGTACAGTACTCTGTTTACGGTAATCATTGTCCTTAATGTAAATATGTAAGAAAAAAATTGTGTATGTTTCTGTTCTGTGTCCTGTGTACTGTTTGTTTGTATATGTGTCTTTCTGGCTGCTGTTACAACCAAATTTCCCCTTGTGGGACAATTAAAGGATTATTCTATTCTATTATTCTATTCAAATTGCAGAGATGAAGTATTTCCTAACTCAGAGAGAGAAACAACATTTATTCTTTAAGTTGAAACTTTAAGCCTTTCAGGTGAAATTTTAAAAGATACATTTGGATTATAGATACTTATAATATGTAACCATTTAAATTTAAATGGTTTGGATTTTTTGTCATTTGAGGATAACATGAACCTGGATTTGCATTTAAGTTGAAAAGTAAACATCATCAAAGGCAGATTGCAGAAATTTGAGGGTTTGTACTACTGAAGGTGGCGAACAGTAGATAAATGTGTCATCTGCATAAAAATGGGAAGCAGCATTTGATAAATTATCACAAAGGTTGATTATATAGACAGAAGACCAGTGGTCCTAACATGGAGCCCTGGGGAACTTCTTTGGATACGGAGAAAAAGAGAAAGAAGACCTGGAGAAGTTGACACATTGTGTTCTAGATGACAATTAATTTGAAAACCAACTTACAGCATTCACAGACAAAACAATATTGTTTACTCTGTTTACCAAAATAACCATGGTCAACTGTTTCCAAAACCTCGACAAATTAAGAGACAGAGTTAAACATTTGCCATCATCATATATAGTGGTTCAACACTTTAATATCAGCAGTTATTGTAATAAACTAATAAACAGAGCTTAACACCAAATGGGTCTACTGGAACGTTTGTTGAGTATTTATTACATACTTAACATTTTAATTAAACCATTCCTAATATTGTTTAATTAAAATGAGCTTTAGTTACACTTTATTGCTATATGCTGTTTTCAATAAATTATTTTCTGTCAGCGGGCAGTATGTTACCTAATAATTTGATTTCACTCATCAGTGTCATTCGATTGGAGTGCCTGCTGCTCCCATAATTGGAAATTGCCTCAAAGCACTGATGTGGACTGATGCACATATCGACGGCATGTAATTGGCTCCCTGTGAGGCTGGACAAGACCGACGCTGTGAGTTTCATGGTCTGTGTGTTGTCAGGATTGGCCAGAAATGGAAAAGAAAACGAAGGAGAAATGGACTAAATGGAAAACAGCATCAGAACAGAGGGAAATCACAGACTGAATGTCTGCGTTTGGCATGTTGTTAGGAATCTAGCAAGGTTTGGAGTGAAATCTTAATTATTTGATCTCCTCTTTTCCTGGTTTTCTCCATGCATCAACCTGTCCATTTTAATCCTGCGTGCAGTCTTTTAATGGAAAATTTTAACAGGAGATTGAAGCCAACGACTTTCTGCTGCATCATGCAGGATTATTCATTTTCTGAACTTCAGACGTCATACAATGCCAGATGGAAAATTGAGATAGAATAAGAATAGCAAAGCCTCTCAGTTGCCACCTGCACACTTCATCAGCAGGTAGCAGCGTTTGTTTTCTGTATTTGTTTTCTGTTATAAACCTGTGTGTTGCCTGTAAGAAGGACAGTAATCGTTAGTAATTCTTTCTGGTGTCTGCAGTGCAGTCCCCTCTTAAATACACATAAAGATATAGATTCATAGAGCAAACTAAATCAGGTTACAGACGTGTTCAGTTTCACTTCAATTCATTTGTTGGGCTCAGGTTAATTCAAAATTTATGAAATCTAAATTCATATGACTTGGGGACTCTGGATGTTTCAGTTACATCAAGTTATGTTTACCTGTTTCAATTCAGTTTTATTTATACAACCCCAAATCGCCTCAAGGTGCTTTATTTTGTAAGGTAGACCCTACAACAATGCATACAGAGAAGAACACAACAATCATGTGACCCCCTATGGGAAAGCAATTTGGCAACAGTGGGAAGGAAAAACTCCCTTTTAACAGGAAGAAACTTTCAGCAGAACCAGGCTCAGGAAGGGGCGGCCGTCTGCCTCGACTGGTTGGGGTGTGAGAAGGAAGACAGGACAAAAGACATGCTGTGGAAGAGAGACAGAGGTCAGCAACAAGTATGCAGAGAGTTCTGTAACACATAGTGAATGAGAAAGGTAACTGAAGAAGAAATACCCAATGCGTCATGGGAATCTCCCAGCAGCCTACACTTGTTGCAGCATAACTAGCACTAAGCAGCTCTGATCAAGGAGCAAAACATTTCTGAGTGTTACTATTTAGTTTTAGTTTCACCTTTTATTAATATTTTTTATCACCTACACTTACTTTGGACTCTCCTCTTTGCTTTAAACACAGCTCAGATTAAGAATTACTGACTTATACTGCCTTCTAGTAACTTTGTTCATGATTAGACAAGCTTAGCTGTTGACCTGATAATCAATAAAAACCTCCACTGTTTCTAAAAAAACCCAAATCTGTCCTAGATTGTATTAGTTTGAAAAGCTGAGGTGAATCAATTCTCAGTCAATCTGTGATTCTGGGAGAAAGGCTAGCCCATTCATCGAGATGAAACCAGCAGCTGCTCTAACCAGTTTTCTGGACAAATCCCCGTTCTGAACTGGGGCAGGATTTATGTGATTACATGCGTGATACAATGGCTCACTGTTCATATTGTGTTACTTACACCAGAACACCACAGACTGCAGAGGGCTACAAACTACATCATCCAGTCTATTTTCTATAAATGGTTTGCATGGATTATGATGGGACTGAGGGACATTAAAGGGACGTGATTGAACTGTAACTTCCAAACAGTGAATGTTAAATTAAAACCAAGTGAGCCAGAAAAAATGAAGCTCAAGCAAAACATGCAGTTCCACTTGTGGCCACTTGAGGCTAGCTCCAAAGGTGAGCCAATCCCCACAGACGTATGGCAGACGGCTGCCCCTCCCTAAACCTTGTTCTGCCAAATGTTTCTTCCTTATAAAAGGGAATTTTTCCTTCCCGCTGTCGCCAAACCACTTTCTCAATCTGATTGTTTTGATTTTCTCTGTATTAATGCAGAGATAAAGCACTTCGAGGCAAATGTTGTTGTGTTTTGGCAGTATATAAATTCATTTGAGGAGAACTCCTATGATAAAATCAACTTAACAGCATCACAAAACATAGAGCTTGGTACAAAAACAGCTTTGGGCTCTACCCAGACATAAACTTTATTTTGGCAGTTTCCCAGGTGTACTAATCCCTGCCAAAGTATATCTTGTGATTTATTTTTCTTCTTTAATCATTCTGAGCCAACAACATGATTTATTTAAAAATAAGAAGTCCCGTCACTCTGTTTTGCTTTGCCTTCCTGCCTCATGTTTCCCTACAGTCTGGTCAAGTTGCTGTTGTCACTCAGATGTCTTGAGTCCCACGGTCGGATAGACTCTCATTCCTCCTTCTTGGATTGCAGAAGACAGCGGTAGCCTCTGTTCTGCTCTGGTGATCCTCTACAGCTCCTGCAGAGTCTGGTTAGAGATGACCTTCAGCTTGTAGCATTTGAGCCACTATGCTGTAGCTCAGTGAGGCTGTAGAAATATCAGCTGCAGTTCAAGACTGGCGTTAAAGTCCATCCTCAGGATGAGGAATTATGCTGATGATGGATTGTTGCTGATCTATCATTCTGCCCATTGAAAAATATTTATATCAAGTATTTTTTCCAGTGAGTGCTGGTGTTTATTTATTTTTCTCTATATTCTCTGAGACCCAACACTCTGTTTTGGACCAGAGCACACTATTATTCTCTATTTATTGTATGGATGCTGTATTGATTGACAGGTATCCAGCTAAAGGGAACTGAAAGCCAGCCTGTGTGTGTCTTAGCTAATTAGCCATTAATTTGCACACTTTATGGAAGGAAGGAGCATGCTAGTATCAGTTGATACATTTGTACTTCCCATTTTGTTCTTCAAATTTAGTAACTTCTAGCTTTAAAAAGTCAACATGGTGAGAGCTTCAAAATGCCCTGTCCAAAAAATAAGTCATACTAGCACTAGCATACTGTGTCCATGTGTAACATGCAGTGATTATATGAGTAAAACTTAGGTTTATGTGATCCAGACTCCATCAATGCCCACAAAAGGTCATTAAGTTGCTTCTTGATGACGAGCTGATGGATCTGACCACTTGTGGGCGGCCTGTCAGATGCAGTCTGGATGTTCTCTGAGATGTGAGAGATTGTGATTCACCGGATGGAGATGAACTTAGTATTTCTCTCTCGCCATTAAAATTCGGTGTCAGTGAGGCATGACCGTGATGTTCCAAGACACTCGGGACCACTGAGTGTGGGCTGAAGGCACGATTTAAGCTGGTTTTCAATGACTCCCCTGGTTCAGGCATGAAATGGAAGATAAACCTCCTTAAATTCATATTATTCAGCTTTTGAACCTGTCATAAATCATTACTACTTCGTCGTGGGCATGCCATGGTTCTTATTTATGTCTTTATGGGAAGAGAAGACCTGGGGACAGAGTACTGCATGCCTGTCTAACTTCAGTTTTCTAAGCACATCAGGCCACAATGACCCTAACTGCTGTGGTCAGATGGTGACAAAGAGCAGTAGGCCTTTTTTTCATGACTTTGCATCTGAGTCAAGGATTTTACACAAATAGCAAACTGATACCTTTTTTTTTCTAACTATGAATATGCATTTAACATTACATCAGGATGTGTCCAAATCACTTCATTTAAATTTGTGAAGTTCTGGAAATGGGCCTATACAAATAACCTTACCGCTTAAATTTGGCTTATCACCGTGTAAAAATAATCTTGTCAGGCGACTCTTTTGAATCTGCATCCTTCTTAAATCTTTCAGTAGAAGCCACATTATGCTTTCTGTTTCACTGCGTCAGAGTGATGTTTCTTCAAAGTGATTTTCATTTCACAGAAGGGGAACAGAAGTTGCAGGGAGCTAAATCTTTAAAGTGACCCAGGTCATGAAGAAAACCTGGGTTGGTATGGCCAAAAAATTCCAGCATTGACAGTCTCACCTTTGAGGAAGAATTCACACTGGAAGAGCTCATGAATGTTGACAAAAAAACTAACAAACATTCACCTAGTCTTGCTCTTTACCTAATACACATCCTTCCTCATAGCCAGACACTCAGCATTCATCAGCAGTGAAAATCCTTGATGCGAAATTTGGGTCGAGATGATGCTATCTCTCCTCAAGTTTGGGGTTTCTGGTAAAATTGCAGAATGAAGATTGCAAGTGGTCATAACTGGACTTGAAGAGAGTGATCTAAAAACAGGGGCTATGCTCGACGCTACCCAAGAAGAGAACCTTGAGGGGAGATTGTCCGAATTTAAATCAGATAAGGCTAACTAGTGTCCAGAAACAAGTCTAAGCACTGATATGGAATATGTTAAAAAGAAAAAAGAAATCAAAATCTGGGTATGGTAATGTGGTAATATGACATCACAGATTTCTTGTGAATTCCTCTTTTAATAATTTTGTCATGATTCGCAGGTACTACACAGAATGACCCAAAGAATATACCAGGAGAGTTTATAAGATTACATCTAAAGCCTAGATTATACTTTGTTGAGTACACGGACGCAGGCAGCACAGTCTCTAACCATTTGGTGACAAAATTTACATCACTGGGACCAATGCAGGCCCAAGTGCAGCGGTCCCCAACCCCCAGGCCACCAGTGTTGGTCAAGTTACTTGAAAAAAGTAATCAGTAACTAATTACTGATTACCACCACAAAAAAGTAATCCCTTTACTTTACTGATTACTTATTTTCAAAAGTAATTAGTTACTTACTTAGTTTCTTTTTAAAAACACGATTTACAACCTGAAGAGGTGATAAAGCGATAGATCTTTCAGCCCAATTCTACTTTTTCTGCATAATCCATCATACAAAATGTAATCAACTGGAAACGTCTCTTTTTAAAACTTGTTTTATTAGTTTTAATCTTTTAACTTTATGCATCAAGCAAATATTAAATTATATGCAATATTCTCTGACTGGAAGAAATTTGTTTAATATTTAAACCTATTTTCTGCACATTCCAGCACATAAAATAAAATATGTTTTTTGTGTTTACACTCAGTCTTTCAAATAAATAAAATAAAGTGAAACACAGCAGAAAATAAATAAAATCAAAGACTAGCGGTCCTGTTACTCTATTTTCACCTGTATAACAGGAGTAGGGCAGGCAGATGTTCACCCTGGTGCAGGTGTGCTGCAGCGGTCAGTGGAAGAATCTGCAAGTTTCTCTGTGAATTTCTCATTACGTCGTTACGCACTCGGTGCTTGCTTGGAAGTTTAGGGGGTTTTTTCGCTGTAAAAAGTTTTCTTCCCACGCACAACGGACACTAATGTTTTTGTCACTTTTTATGGAATCAAACTCAAAGTAAGGTCAGTACTTCCACGCTTTAAACGCTGCACGCTCATACTCTCTCCCCACTCGATATATTATCCATTGTTGATCTGCACACAGCTGTTCTGTTGCCATGAACTTCGCACTCGCTCATGTCATTGTCATGAGACACTCTCGCAAAAAAATCACGGTTTTAGTAATGCAGCAATGCAGAGTGCTTACGGGAAAGTAACAGTAATCTAATGATCTTTTTTGCAATAGTAATCCCTTCCTTTACTCGTTACTTGAAGCAAGTAATGGGATTACAGTAACGCATTACAAGTACTGCCCATCTCTGCAGGCCACAGACCAGTACCGGTCCATGAGTCGTTTGGTACCAGGTTGCGAGAGTTGAGGCTAGGGTGTGAAATTTAAGGTTTTATCATTATTTTTTTATCGTTAACTCGGTTGCCTGGGTCTTTTCCCGTGTGTTATGAATAAATCTCCTTTTTTCGATTCTGGTACTGGTTTTATTTTGATGTATTTATCTGCGACACCTTAAAGACCAGTCTGTGAAAATATTGTCAGACATAAACCGGTCCGTGGCGCAAAAAAGGTTGGGACCGCTGCCCTAGGACTGTAGTGGACTTATTGTCATAGTCTTTTATTTTGAAAATTAGCTTGATTCTGTGTGATGTTCCTATGTTTCACTTCCTGCCCTCCTCATCTGTTCTCTCTGTCCATCTCTTCCATCAAAATAAACCCTATGTTATTTTGAGCAACAAAGAACAGAGAGGCTTTGAAACATGCTGCGCCTCATTTGATGCATTGTAAGCATTGCCTTAAGTGTGAAGCAGACGTGTCCTGCTGGGGTATGTGGCACTGAGTTGAAAAGCACAGGCCATGTTTTTTAAAGGCTCATTTAATTATAAATTGTTTAGTAAATAAAGTCAAAATTAGGGGAATAATTTTTTATTCAGAATTAGAGTGTTATGTAAATGCATATGCGCAGGGCAAAGTCATTTATTCAGCAATGCCAACAAGTCCAGCAAGTCCACTGTTCTAGTCGGCAGTGTCGTGGTCGCACTTAGCGAGCGATGGGTTCAAACCGGAGAGAGATGGGATAAGTGTGCAGGATGTAAAAAGTATGTGAGCGCTTATCTGATGGAAGATTAAGAATACATGAAGTGTTATGAAAGAGGGAACATCATCCTAAGGCAAACACAGCTATTCCATCCTGTGTGTGATATCACCTCACTTACATAAGCAAACCCGCTGTCCTGTGACTGACATCGACCTCGGATGCTTCGCGGTCTTTCGGATGCGCAGTCCATTTATTTTATAAATACATTCTATAATTCCTCGCCATGTTTGATGCCCATCTGGAGTGTGCCAAACTGGCACCAGCTGGACCACAAGCAAAGACTTAAATGAAATGCAGAAATTACTTGATTAAATCTTCTTTGCCAATTTTGGTTTAATTCCTGCAGAGTGGCTTTCTGCAGCCTCCACTTTGCAAGGACTGCTACAGGCGTCTCAGCCCTGTATCCTCTGCTGCTCATGTTTCTTCTTATGTAACAGTTACAGAGTAATTGAATCATCCGTGTACTGTACAAGATCAGGAGCCAAATGGTGTGACACGACTTCCAGATCTAAGTTCCTGCTTCTCCTCCTTATAAGTGATGGCTCATCTTGCTGGAAGAACTTTCTCTTGTTAATACAGGAGAAATTATTCTCCAAGAGGTGCAGGAACAAAGGGGACATCCTTTGCAGGTGAAGTGTTACCAGTAAGAAATTTCTTTCAGTGTTCAGAGCAAAAGACGACCTCTCTGTGCGTGAGAGTGGTTAAAAGGGAGCTTTTCAAACAAGAGCGATGATTCAGTCTTTCCTTCGTGCTGCTTTAAATCTTGGGCTTAAATACTGTACCAAAGGCAGATCACTCTCCCCCCTCATACACCAAACACAGCCTCCTGATTTGGAGGTCTGTTTAAGAAACAAAGGTTCCCATCTCTCCCTCTATTCGTGGATTTCCGCCTGCTGTTTAAAACCCTTCAACCACCCCAGGATCCATTCATTCACCTTGGGGCGTGTTTATCCATTTAATTCAATTCAGTTTAGCTTTATTTATATTGCACCAATTCACAGTAACAGCTGCCTCAAGGTGTTTTATACTGTAAGGTAAAAACCCAACAATAATGTTTGGAGAAAATAATCAGCACCAGATCGCCAAGTGCTGCTTTCCTATGAATAGCCCACTCTTACAAAGTTCATGTCACTGAGGTTTATTTATTCAGGTTTCTATTCAGGACATTGTTGCAGAGGTCTTTTGGTTCGTTCAGATGCTACTTTACAAACCTAAGCTGTCCTGCCTTGTTTTTTTTTAGAGAGAAAGGGCCTTCTCCTTGCAACCCTTCCTAATGAGCCATATTTGTCTTCTTTCTAATTGTACAGTCAAGAACTTAAACGTTTAACATGCTATCTGAGTCCTGCAGAATCTGAAATGTTGCTCTCGAGCAGTTTCTCTGCAACTGCACGATATGACATTGGGCTGAATTTGCTGGGGCCATTTCTGGGTAAGAGTGTGACATTAATAACAATTAATAACACACACCAATAAACTGCCAAAAGCTTTTATAGAGGTGCTCAGAGTTGCTGATGATCAGTTAAGTGCATTTGATTGGCAGATTAGTAGCAGCACCTGCCTGCTACTTACCCTCTTATTCCTGTGGAAACAGTAGGGTGTTCTTAGTTTTTCACAGGACTGCAAGAATTCCTGTGAAAATGTTCTCTTTCATGATTGTATGTCCGACTTTTGATATCAGTCTCGCGTTTGGCTCATAGTGAAACCACGTTTAACAGCCCTCCGGTTGTGTCAGTGAACATAACATGCTGCCATTGTTCTGAGTACAACTCGGTGATCTTACCTTTGCCTATAAAACATGAGTGGTCAAAGTAGAAAGATATTTAAATGGATTATGGTTTGTTTGCGAAGCACTTTATTGTTTAACCTTCATGAACTGGGCTGTGATTTTCCTTACGTGTGGAGGTTGGATGTCTGGAAATGGATATTTCCTTCAGATTGTTTAGAGATTCACTTGCAAGGTCAAGGATGAAGGGGAATAAAAATAGCAACAGCTATGTGCGTGAAGACAAGAGGTTAAGGGGTTAGTCATGGCGCTGTCATGCAAAACATTGTTATGCAACTGCTTCACATTTAACCTTCAGTCTTTGTTAAACACTGACAGAGGGCACTGGGTCATACAGGGGTGAAAGAAAGACTTACAGCAAGAATTTATGGATTATTCAGAAAGCTTTATCTTTGTTCCAGAAGGTTGTTATAGCTTATCCACATTTCTCTTTCAGGAGTGTCTGATGCTGAGAAATGCTTTTGTTTCCAAGGGACTCTTCAGATAAGGCAGTTATTCTTCTCATCATTGCCAAGTTGGTCCAGGCATCTTCAGGGACCCATGCTGTTTCTTTGGCCACTAAAGGAGGAATTTTCCATAGCTCCCCTGCAGAGAACAGCTTTTTTCTCATCTTGTTTTATAGACACATGTGGAAGTGGGTCACTGCAGTGCATGTGACAGTGTTTTTATCACGAAAATACTGATGCATCTGTGTAAGAATATTAACCTGCACCTTTTCCCCTTCACACAGGGTCGGATTGCAGAATGACTAAAACCCTTTTAAGCTTTTTGTAGGCCAAGATGGTGCACCGGTTCAGCTGTGTGCATCTAATTTGTGTCATTGCCTCCCCGTTCTGACACAAAAGCATAGTATTACATAAACATAGGGACAATGCTGCTGTCATGACTCCCAAAGGAAACTTTTTTTTTTCTTGTTGACGTCAAAACTGTAGGCCGATACCCTGTTAGGATGTTTAGAAACACGGTGCCTAATTTAACCCTACATTCCTCCACCCTTTCATTTACAGTGATAATGGCTTGTCAATGCCGTTTAAAAATAGCACTCTGTCATCGCTTTGATGCACTACTCGACAGCCGGGTCGATCGTCTGCCTCGCCCAGCTGGGTTTTATGCAGCTCTGTAGACAAAGAAAAGCATGTGGGAGAAAGTCCTTAGCGTGCCGTGACTGCATGAATGAACAATACTTACTTAGAAATAAATGTGGAATGTTTCACAAGTGGAAGAAAATCACGTCACGTCACGTCACAGGCCCAATCCTCTTGAACATATACTCAGCCAGTCTAAGTTTAACGCAGGCTTGGCCTGAGCTGAGTGAATGATCGAAGGATATTCTTTCTCATATTGGAATACGGCCCATGTTGGCACCTCCTCTGGAGACGAGGACAATAACGCCAATATCAGATGTTGTGTTTGCAGACATGTAGAACAAAGTGTTCAGAACAAGCTGCTCTGAGGAAGACATTATTATTTATGGATCTGAAAAAAGTTCACCTAAAATGTAGCAAAGACACAAGAGTGAAGTGAAGAATAAGAAGGTTTTAATAAGCAACTTACATCTACTTATACCCAGTGACAGAGAAACTGAATCACATGCATGCGATTAGAGACAAACATTAATCCCGTGTGTCAAATTAACACAAATCTGGTGTTTTTAAGTAAAATAAAAGGCAGGAAATGCTTGAATTGACACAAAACAAACAGTTGCAGGAAAAACTGCTGGTAGACTGTGGAGTGTAAACAAGGTAAAGTGCAGATAGGTTTTATTTCTGTGTTGTTTCAGGTGAGGGTGCACAGTGGTGCAGTGGTTACCATCACCCTCATCTGAAACCTTCTTGCTGTGGTTTGCATGCTCCCCCTGAGTCTCTGTGGGATCTCTCTGGGTACTCTGACTGCTTCTAAAAAATCCAAAGACATGCATGGAGTTAATTGGTGAGTCTAAATTGATTGTAGGTGTGATTGGTTGCCTGTGTCTGTCTACACAACCTCTTGCCCTAAATCAGCTACAACCCTGAAACAGACAGGAGAAGAAGGTAATGTGTAACTCATCATGACTGGTCACAGTCCCTTTTGGATCTACTTTTAATCTGCTTCACAGATCTCTGGACCTCTAATTCTTTTTGAAGGTGCACTGCACTGCTTATTGCTAATTAGTTTTACTGACTGAAGCCTTTTTCTGGTGCATTTATAGAAAACGAACAGCCCTCTATCTCATGTTATAAAACGTTCTTTAAGTTTTATGGATATAGCACCACTTCTCAACAAGGCACTTTATATTGCAAAGCTAAGGCCCTAAAATGTTATAGAGAAACCAAATGACCAGGACTTGGCAAATGCAGGAAGGAAGCAGTCCCTTTTAAAAGGAAGAAACCTCCAGCAGAGGCAGGATCAGAGAGCAGCAGCCACCATGAAGGTTGAGGAGGAAAAAGAAGAGAAAATAGGGAGACAACACAAAACTCAAACTTTAATAAGAGTTACAGATTTACAGATGTGGTTTGTCAAAATAGTGTAAAGAAGGACAAAGAAGTTTCTGAATGCATTGTGGGAAGTTCACAGAGAGTCATCTAATCCAGCCTCAACTAAAAGGACGTTTTAAGCCTAATCTTAGGAGCAGAAGGACACAAGGATAATAGATCAAAGGCTTTTTTGTGACATGCAAATTAGAAGTTATCAATGCAAGATATACAAACCCTGATTATAATAAATCAATTAAAACACTGGCCATTTTTAGAAGAAACTCTGCTAAGTCTAGATTTAAAGAAGGAGCATTTTTTCATTATGAAATCCTGAAGACTGATGCGTGTTGTGGTGCTGGTTTAAATATCGCTTCATTGCCACTGACTGAGAGTATTTTTCTGTAACGTTAATTGACCGTTTTATTTAATCTGATCTCAGGAAGAATGGTTGTTGCTGTGGTAACATCTAATGGGGCTCTAAATAAAGAACAAGGAGTTTTAAATTGAGCTGATGCCGTGATGCATCCCGTAATATCATGCATAATAGCATCCAACATATTAAAGCCTCCTAAATTAGAAAAGCTACTTCCATCTGGGTCAGTAAGCAAGGAAGATGCTCACTTTGGAAAATATACAGATACGTTTTGGCACAGATTGTTTTTCCAGTCACGCTCAGTTGAGTGCGTTGTAATCTCTGGCAGAGTTAACTTAAATTGCTGCCTACTGATGGGGTGCAATCAAAACCACAAACTTTTCCTTACTTAAAACAAAGCCTGGCTCTAAATTTCTGGTCAGACTTAAATGTTTTGCAGCAGGTGCAGAGTGGATGGTGGGCATACAGACTCCATACATGAATATGATGCTTCATTCATTTAAACTTAACTGTACACTGAACATAGCCCTGCCAGGATGACATTAAACTTTACTATGCATGGAGAAAACAATTTAGTTGTGCAGAAACTGTCACTCTACATTTTCCGAACTGAGCTGGTTCCTTCCTTCCTTGCTGACCCAGATGAAAGTAGCCTTTGTAATTCGTCCAGGGAAGGAAGTGGCTTCTACTTGTGGCTCCTCAGAAAGCAGATGGTTCGTTTAACCAGATATCAGATCAAAGACTGCAGCTCAGGCCTCTGCTTTCTCTGCCTGATGCTCTTCACCCTTTGAAGTTTGCTGTGTGCAAGCTCAGTTTGGAATAAGAGGACATCGTTTACCTTTGAAATCTCTCTCTGCATAGCAGCATCTCATATCCTCCTGATTTATCAGTCTGAACCTGCTGCACAGCTTAGCCTGATGCAGCAGGAAGCAGCAGGTTGGAGTGTGTTTATATAAAAGAAAAAGATGAGTTGATAGGCTTGTGTAACCGTTCTACGTCCAAGGAGACTCCAAACATAGCTCAGCTTGTACACGGGCTGCAAATTGACCAGCGATGTGCACAGTGTGAAATGCCACAGTCTGGACGCAGCATGCTACGGGCACCTGTGATACCCCTCTTCAAAGCGTGAGCATATTAAATTATTGCTGCGTCTGTGAGTGCATGTGTTTGCTGGGACAGACGGAGCAGGCAGAGCAGGTCCATGTCAGTGTGAAGAATCTAAATAAAACAAGAGGTGCCAAGAGTTTAAGTTCATGTCCCAGTACTTTATGTTCCAGTTATGAATACACAAACAGGACTATGAAGTTTAGCACGTGTTGTGAGGCATGGTTTTCCCACTGGACACTGGCAGAAAGAGTGAAACTCAAGGTGGCAGTAACATGAAAGGAGAATTACAGTGAAACCTACAGTATAAAGTACACTTACAAAATGATTTGGTGGCTTTAAACTACCACAAAAACTGTGCTGTTAAATATTAAATCCCAGAAACATGGCATGTTTTTGCAGTAATTCCCAGTCAGCCTCACATCACAGTAAGGAAAAAACAGACTTTGCTTCATTTTAAGGGTCCAAAAGCACAAAAGGAGGAATCCAACAGCTTTATAGCAAACAAATTTGAATGTCACTAAGAAGATATTTTTAATAAAAAATGTTCTATTTCAACTGTTTAGGACACTTTACCTCGACCCCATGCCCTGGTAAATCTGGGATCACAACATTCCCATGTCAGTCACTCCTGTCTGCTCCAAATAAAACATGCAAACATGTTTTCCCCCCATTAGCTTCTGTCTGAATATGCACAGAAGAGCACAGAAATGTATCATATTCTTCATAAGCCACACAGCTTGTGGGATGCTGCTTTCTTTAACATTAACACACATGAACACTGATCGGCCTCTCTAATCACCCTGGTAACCTCAGTCATGGTGGATCATTGGTAGCTAACACTGTTTTCCTGCCATAAAACCACAACGAGCTCACACAGCAGTAAAAGATCAAACACAGCACAACTACTAATGAAATAACAACTTGAAGAAGAGCATTAACCATTCCAGGACTTTGGGGCATTAAAAGGGATCATCAGAAACTCTTTCCTCCTTTTTTATGAGAGCTGAAGTGCTGCTGCAGTTTTAAGAGGTTTCTGGACCATAAACAACACTAAATCACACTTGAGTGTTGCTTTAAGCTTTTTTCATGTGATGTCTCCTTTTTTCTGCATAGACCTTGAATCAATTTGGTCATCCTTGTCATTCCCATACCCTGGACATGGAGTTTGTGATTCTGATCATCAGAAACTGGAACATCATCCTGATGGTTTGTTCTTACATAACTCTCATGAGCAGGTGACTGTTAATGAGCCTCGTGTGCCCTAAAACGCCCTTTCGCCCATTTTATCACGAGAGCTGGGGTTACTGAGCTAAATCATGGGAACCAGAATCAGATCGCTGCAGCAGACTGCAGGCGTGAACTGTCAGACCCAGCTCTTTGTGTTACAGAGTCATATGACACAAGCCGGGAATGCATTTTTACAACCATCAGCATTCCTGACCTTCATCCCACTTTTTCCCCCTTCATCTGTATTTCCAGACACATTTTATCTGCTTATGATTCTGCTCATGAGGGAAGGCAGCCACATGAGTGGATTTAGGCTAATATGCGATGACAGTTATATAATGCTGCCTTTCTTCTACAGTCACCAGGTTTTAACCTTTATTGGCTTTATTAGCTCTAATGTGTCCCTATCATGGCAACTAATGTGACTGAAAGGAGACTTGCATTAAAGAGTGCATCTCTTGTACATACATGCACGTTGTTGTGTGGAGACCATTCATTTGAAAGGGGAGCTCACATACTTTCACAGACATACAGTTTAAACTATGCTGCGTGCTGTTATTTAAAGATCTGTGAGGTGACTTTTAGACATTGGGTGGAACATTGCTTGGCAAGACCTGCTTTGAGTTGAAGAGAAAACATTCAGACGGTTGACCTTTGAGAGAAGACTTGTGTAACATCATATTACTGTGATGTTCAACAGAATATGACAAGCTCGGGGAACACTACGGCTATTGTGAAGTGTTTAAAGGTTCAGATTTAAATAAAAAGAATTAGAGAAGGACCTCAGAGGGAGAAGCACTGTAGAGAGGGCAGGCAGGTATCAAAATCTGGAGTAGTGGGAGAAAATAGCTGAGACTCGGAGAGAGCACTATTTTACAGCATCAGAGGTTTAGTGCAGCAGATAAAACTACATGGAAATTGCTCACTGGCAGCACAGTGGCACGGTGGCCTCACACCAAGAACGTCCTGAGTTCAATTCCACCATCAGGCCAGAACCTTTCAGAAGGCTTCAGAAGAATTTTTTGCTAATGAGGGTGTGGTGTGTAATAATACTGTTTTCAGTCACATGTCCTGGATTATTGTTATTAAGGTTGTTATTTATGTTAGCTCAGGATTTAGAGTGGGTTATCTGCTGTTCAGGAGGCCGGTGGTTGAAATGTCTCGTGCATCCAGTCTGCAATGCAAAGAGTGCTTTGAGTGTTAGGTGAGAAAAACATTAAATAAATTACAATCTGTTTATCATGGACTAAACTAGAAGAAGGTAAAACACTAACCTAACTAACTTCATAATGTAGATGGATTAGTAACGTGAGTTGACCAGTGTGCACAGTGGTGCATCAATCACCTCACTGGTCCAAAGTCATGCTGGTCAGGTTAACTGGTGTTTTTAGAGTGTCTGTTGGTGTGACAGTAAATAGTTATCTGTCTGTCCTTGTTGCATGTTAATAATTAAATGATGCCAGGGTGTGCCAGCATGAGAGAGCTGAACCAAGAGTAAAGGAGCATTCATGCACTGATTACATGAAATTTACTGTCAAAGTCACTCGATGAATTTTAAATGTTCAAATCAAATCTGATTTTATGCATCATAGCGAGATAAAAGAAGTAAACCTCCAGAGCACTGTGGAGCTGCAGCTTTTATAACACATATTGCAGGCTGGAATTGTGTCACTGAAATTATTTTTGTTTTATTGGAAACAAAGAAATTCTGGAGATGGAATCAAAACAATAGAAAGTAAGAGAAAAACTGCTGCCATATATTTAGTTGGTGAAATTTAGTCAAAGAAATAAAAAAGAATCCCAAAATGAAAATTCAAGTGGAAAATAACATTTCTGAAATTAATTGCTCCAGAGGAACTTGTATATGTTTGAAAGCTTCATTTACCTGCTGCAATAACTGCCACTAAAGCACGCAGACAATCTAGTGGGGGAGTGCGTGGGAAAACTTTCTTTCGGTTGCATTCCTATTTTCTCAGAAGTCGGATGTTGGAACCCAGCGTGACTCTATTCCAGTAGAAGCAGTCAGAGAAACAGGCTTTGTTTGCTCGATAGCAAGGTAAAACCATTCAGCTACTGCTAGAAATACCTGGAATGCAACCTGATGCATGTTGGATTTTTTTTTCAATGCTGCCGCAAATTCACAGATACAGCTTGGTCAGTAATCCGTGTATGTTTTTTTTTAAGTGAGTCACAGTTAAACAAGAATGGTATACAATGCATCTTAGTCTTAATCCTTTTTCTTCTTCTCTGGGGTTAATGGCAGTTTGGATCCAGTCAGGTTGAATTTCCATCTCTTGCTGCACTAGCCATTCAGAACCTCATCACTGGTGCAAAAGAATTCCTCAGCAGACAAGAGGTCCTGCAGTTTTCAGAAAAACTAAATCTTATTTTTCTCCCCCCTGCTAAGTCCCCACACCTAAGTGCATTACCTATGCCTATCCTCATCTCTCTTCTTGCCTCATTGTGTTGCCTGCAAGAAAACTAATATGACTCTCTTACATTACACAGATTACAACAGCCATTTTTAACCAAACAAAAAGAAAAGAGGGAGCACAAGAGTCCAAATATAAGTAGCTCTGGATGTCTGCTCGGCCGTAGGGCAAGACCTGGAGCAGCAGAGGCAAAGCAACTCAGGAGGTCGACGGCACAGGAGACAGCTGAGGAGATGGGACCCCTCTGGAGGCTGGCGATGAAGGAGGCACTTTGGCAGCTGGTGTTGGGGAAGCCTCTGGAGGCTTGAGAGGAGGCCGACATAGGCGGCGCATAATATACCTTAGTCTACCTTTTACATCATCGTCCTAAAACTTGTGCCATTCCTTCATTAGTTAACGTTCCACTTCAAATGAAACGCAACATAGTGATTGGTTGATTGTGTACAGACATGCCAACCAGGGAGCTAGTGGAAGCTACACATCTGGGAAGGATGCACAGACATACAAACAGGACAGACATCAGGAAAGGCAGAGAGGTGAAACAGACTGAGAGAAGAACCATAAAACTCGTCTGTTGTCATTACAAAGAAATGCAACTCAAAGAAAAGCACAGCACAGTTTTCCGTGGCTCATCTTACTTTGGTGTGGTTTGGGAGGCAGTGTGTAATGTAAGAAGGCTGTGCAGCTGACAGTGACTCACACCTCCAAATCTGATTAAATTAATACTTTAATGATGTGATCTTTTAACAACTTGCAGCACAGAAATCTGAAAATGTTGCCCTCATTCTCTTCTGTGTTTATGTTCTATAAAACCGTCCACTGGACCAGACTGGACCATGTGGTCATATGTGTGATGCTCCAGCTGTGGATTTCTAATTGTGCTTGTGAGAAATAAATACTGAATAAAGAGATTTATTCATGTGGAGTGTTCTTTGATGTCATTCAGTTTGCTGCCGTATGGTTATTGGAAATGTTATAGCCTGAGATTGCCTTAATGACCTTTACATAAGATGCTTATTCAGCCATGAGACCAAGGTTTAAAACTGCTGTCACATTTAAAAAATGGAGGTGAAAGGAAAGTGGTTTAAAGAAGTAATAATATCTGAATTTGTACATAGTAAGCAGATAAATGTAAGTCAGATATTTTAGGCCTTTTAATTTCAATAATCCAATAAATGTAATCCTGTGTGTGCAGAAGTCTCAGAGAATGAATGTGGACATGCTGTGACATTTAAAGCCACAAACAATAAAAGCAGAGGCATTTATGTGGGAATAGCAGCTTTGTTGGAGATAATTAAAGCAGTAAATCAAATGGGCAACAAATTAAATCTGTCTGCACTTGTTATTTTATGGCTGCTTTCATGTTTCTGTGGTGAGCTTGGAACATCAAGTACGTCTGGCCGATATTCATCTCAACAGCTGGGAGTGGATTATACGTCTTCTGTGTGCGTAATTTGGATTATCTGGCCTCCAGTGCATGATTCTGTGCAATAATCCGGGGAAAAAAATCATTCAAAAATAAAAGCATCTGCGTCTCCTTCCCCCACCACTCTGACCACCACCTCCCACCCTCAGGTTTATAATGTAGTCTGGGTACATGAAGGGGATTGGAGAGAATAGTGTACGAGGAATTTAATACCTTAATCTGTCTTCATGAATGAATGAGTGGATGAATGGGATGAATGGATGAAGTGGGAGGATGGACCCGGAGGTTTATCCTCAGGTCATGTGTGTGTGTGTGTGTGTGTGTGTTCATTTGTCATCATAATAGCATTTAATGTCCTGGGCAGGTACAAGAAAATGGAAAATAGTTTATTAGGTTAGTAATCAGAACCAGATAGATTCAGTAAACTGCATTATGTGATAAAATAAGAGTCTTTATTAATCATGGATGGCAGGGAATTATTGTTGTATGTTTCAAAGTGGCAAGAGCTGGAGTTTAATAGCAAAACATGATAGATCCTAAATGTAGACATCTCTTCTTGAGGTTTTAGAGCAATGTTTTAACATTTGGAAACGTTTGTGTACTAGCTCTGTCAGAATACAACAAACATATACCTGCAGGTAAGTTGGCTGCTGTGAAATGAGGGAATCACATATCTGTGAATAAATAAGTATACCACATGATTCAGCAGCTCGTAGAGCCACCTTTAGTAACAAAAACATGCAGCAATGGTTTTCTATATGACTTTTATCCATGTCTTGCATTGTTGCGGAGGATTTTGGCAAATTCGTCTTTATAACATTGACTTATTTTACTGAAGTTTGCAGGCTTTTGCTTATGCGCAGCTCTGTCACCACAACATTTTAGTCAGGTTGAGGTCTGGACTTTGCCTGGGCCTTAGTAGCACCTTGATTCTTTTCTTTTTCAGTCATACTTCTGTAGTAGTTTTGCTGTTGTGCTTTTCCAATTTTAATGTCATAAACTTTCACATTTAACATGCTAAATGAGGCCTCTAGAGTTTGGGACGTAGCTATTGGTTTGTTTGGTTTTTACTGCCTGATCTTGTAGTGAATTCCCACTCCTGGGAAGACTGTGTTAACATACTCCTGAGTGGACAGACCAGCAAACTTCCCAAACCTCTACTTTTATAAATGTGTCTACATGAGTAGCAGCAGCAGGCTGTTACTTACCTTCTTCATTTCTATGGAAGCAGTAAGCGTCTATTCACACAGCATCCTGTGAAAACTCTTTGTCAGATAAGTATTGACTCTTTATTTAAGTTCCAAACACCTGGACTAAAATTTCAACCCAATCTCACCTACTACCAGCTACAAGCAGTATTTTTGCAACACATAATGCATGTATCATATGAAACTATGATTTCATCTCCTTTTTTCCAGGCATGATCTAAAAGTGCCAAGCTCATCCTTTGAGACGCAGAGGCACCCAGGTACTTAGGAAATGAGTCCCAGGGCTGATAGGATGAAAAAGGGTTTATCCTTTAATGCTGCAGAAAAGGTTTCAAAAGGAATGATACTTCGCACAGCTTGCAGCCACAGATTATGAGTAGGAGCTCCACGATTGATCCACAAGCCTAAAAGCACAGTGCAGCAGAACTTGTAAAAGGTCTCAAAAATAAACCAGTAACTCATCATTTAGTCCCAGCATAAGATGTAGATGGGTCTGTGGTTACAAGTATTATTCAGATGGTCTATGTGCGGCACACATGAGAAGTGAAAACAGTAATCTGATTACTTTTGTCAAGCAACAAGTAAAATAAGGGATTACTATTGCAAAAAAAGTAATTAAATTACTGTTACTTTCCCATAAGCACATGGCGTTACTGCGTTTGTAGGAGTGTCTCATGACAATGACGTAAGGGCATGTGACGTTCGTGGAAACAGACGTGTGCAGATTAACAATGGATAATATATATATATATATAATATATATATATAAAACATTATAATATATATATATATAATATATATATATATTATAATGTTTTATATATATATATATATAATATATATATATAAAACATTATAATATTTATATATATAATATATATATATAAAACATTATAATATATATATATATATAATATATATATATAAAACATTATAATATATATATATATAATATATATATATAAAACATTATAATATATATATATTATAATGTTTTATATATATATATATTATATATATATATATATATATATATATATATATATATATATAAATTATAATGTTTTATATATATAATATATATATAAAAAACATTAGCGTACACTGTGTGGGGAAAAAATTTATTTTTAGAGCAAAAAAACCCCCCAAAACTTCTGAGCAAGCACTTAGCACGCTGCCACGGGGATGTGAAATTCACAGATAAACCCCCGGATCCTCCCACTGACGTGACCGCTGCAGCACCCAGTAAACCTCCACCTGCTCCACTCCTGCTTAACAGGTAACAATAGATTTAAGAGTGACAGGACTCTGAGTCTTTTTATTTATTTTCTGCTGTGTTTTACTTGCATCTATTTGAAAGAGTGAGTATAAACACAAAATATGCTGGAAGATGCAGAAAATAGGTTTAAATGTTAAACAAATTTCTTCCAGTCAAAGACTGTTTAAATTTAATTTTTGCTTGATGCAATGCGCAAAAAATTTAAAAGATTAAAGCTCATAAAACAACTTTTAAAAAGAGACTTTTTCATTTGATTACATTTTATCTGATGGGTTATGCATAAAAAGTAGAATTGGCCTGAAAGGTCTATTACCTTATTACCTATTCAGGTTGTGTTTCATGTTTATAAAAAGTAACTAAGTAACTAATAACTATTGAAAATTTGCAAAAAGTAATTAGTAACTAATTACTGATTACTTATTTTCAAAAGTAATTTTATACTTAGTTACTCCATTATTATGTAATCCAAATGAAACCAAAGTAGTAAAGTATACTTTATGCAACATAAAAACATTTAAAAACAAACAGGACATTAAGAGATGTCTAAGATGCAACACTATGAAGTATAAAATGAGCCACAGTCACATCCAATATTCATTTTAGTTCTAATGCCATTGTATTTTATGTCCACCGATTATTGTGCTCATTATTGTGATGCTTAAGTCTGAAATTAAGCTCAGAAATGAATGCCAAAGTATAAAAACATCACACTGGGGTTTTAGAGAAAATTATAGGCTTTTGATAATGAGACTTTTACTGCAGCTGACCAATAACCAGCCCAGAAGTCACTAAACATTCCTCAGAATTTAACATGTTTTTCTCAGTTAACACATAAAACACAAAACCACAATGCTTCAGAGATGGTGGTGTTTTTAACATAGTTATGGTCTCTTCCAGCACGACAACTTGCACGGTGGTCCTTTAGTTGTTTTCTCCTTTGGGTCCAGCAACACTATGTTTGGGACTCACATTTAGGGTCGTGTTAGGTTTATGTTAGTGAACATCTGAATGAACTCGAAATCTGTCCTGAAATGTCGCTCACTGGCCCATCACCAGATCTCAGAAACAGCTGGAGCAGCAGAGGCACAAACAAGCCGAGGCACAGAGCAAACTTCAGGAGATTAACGCTGCGATTTGTACCAGATGTACTGAGAATTGATGCCGCTGACTTTTAAGCGGATCTTTGTAGCACAAAAACAAGTCGCCGTGCAGAAAAAGAGCTCTCCTGTATGTAGGTTATCTTCAGAGATAGCGCTGTGTTATGTGGAGACTTCGGATCCTGTGAGTGTTTTCCACACATGCGTGACTGTCCCTCGCAGCCCAGACCGTATTTTTATGTCATGAGTGTTTCCCGCAGAGACATCAAAAGTGAGCCGAGTAGTTCCCGGCAGCACTGGGGATGGTTTGGACTTGCCCCCTGCAGATATGTTCTTTCCTTGGCTGCGAATCAAATGTGTCTGGCTAATTATAGCAGCTCACCGCCCAGGATGACTGCAAACATCTGGTGTTGTGTGCATTTTTTTGCCCTGCCATTTTTGACGACTCCTGCTGAATAAAGTTCACTAAGAGGCAACATTTTGTTTTTGTTATTTAATCTGTGCTCTCTGCTGTTTTCTGTTCGTAGCTCCACCATCAGGTCACGCAGCTTATTCTGATGAGAGGAGAAAACACTGCAAGCTGTCAACATTTTAGGGACTGAGGCTTTACTTGATACTGAACAGCTGTAAACAAGCAATTTAAAACTTATTTTTGACCATAATGATGCACTTTTACTGGTTTTAACTTCACATGTGAAAATTTTAAGCTTTTTTCCATTTTAATTTAATTACATAAGCAATTTAACAACATCACTTTGTGCTCCAGGAGATTGTGTCACGTTGTAATGGGAGAGGGAGAATAACATAACAAAATGTGAGCTCTAGCAGATGAAGAAAAAGTACACAAACATCCATCCATTTCAGGGGGGACTGAAAAAACTAAATGACAAGAGAAACACAGCTACCAAAGAAAAACATGAAAAGTAATACAGTAATAATAGTAAACATGAAAGAACAATGATAATTAATAATAATCTTTGTTTTAATAAATTTAGTTATACGGTACAATTCTTAACAAAGTTACAAAGTGCTCCACTCAAATTTCTATTACCTTGGTACAACTGAGTTGTACAGCGCAGTACAGAATGGAGTCATGCCACCAACTGATTATGAACTATCAAAGATTTATTTAACTTAATGTTAATCATCGTGTGTGTGTAACTCCATATCAGTGGACAAATGTAATAGATATAATGTGCATGCAACAAACAAATTAAGACAGCCCAAATAAAAAGAAAAAAACAGTCAGAATCAGGTGTTCTGCATTTCTAACCTTGTCCTTAATCTCCACCCAGGAAACTCCTGCAACACAATGAAAACACACACACAGCAAACCAGCATAAAAATCCAAGAAATTAATAGCCTGAAAAACACAAGGTAAATAATAAAAAATAAATATTTTAGGCACTAATCCTCAACAATACAAAGGTTTTAATCTTTCATAACAGAAAAAAATTTAAGGTTTTTAAATTAGATGATTTTCTATCTTTCACTCTTTTTTTTACGTAAACACGTCAAGCTTGTACGTTTTATTATTCTAATGTGAGCATATTGTTCATGGCAGGGGATGTTTTGAACTTTTGGTTCAATAAGCTAACAGTTGACAGTAAAACTGTACTTCAGCAAATCTAAAATCTAAATCTGTGTTTAAGGCTAACTTAAGAACACTAATGTGCCCGTGCTAACATTGCTAACACTAACACAATGTTTGGTTTGTTTGCAGTAAGCTATGTTAGCTTAGCTTGCTATCATGCTAACATTTCCTATTTGGCTGTAAACACAACATGGTCAATGGTAAACAGATTAGTCCTTTTATAGCACTTTTATTCTCTACACGAGCGCTCAAAGCACTTTACAAAACTTGCCTCATTCACTCATTCACACAAGCACTTTTCTATTCTTTCTATCATACATTCATGTTTCAGTGGATGCATCTGAGAGCACCTTAGGGTTAATGTGGAAACTTAAGCAACTTAAGCAAAGGCTGGACCACTACATGTACTTTAAAGTTTGCCGAGATATTTAAGTCTGATCCAAAGTGACTAATCACCAGCGATTAGTCCAGTGATCTTCAAATTATTTTCCCGGGTCACAAAACTTGAAAATGAAGGACTAATCATGCACATTTGGGGCAATTATCTTGTGCCCACTAATGACCTGAGCCAAATTACAATGAGTCAGCAGATTAAGCCTAAACCTCACAATCAAACACAGCAGTGTATGCAGGCATCATAAGGAGAGAGTTCACTTAGAGTCTCCTGGGAAAATGTGGACAACATAAAGCTTCTTGCTAAAAGATGAAAAGTGCCACAAGTGAAGTAATCAGAGTTTTTCTTTCTTTCTTTCTTTTTCCAGTTCATTTGGGACTAGCAGGGTATCCTGTGGTATCTGGGCTGCAGATACTACACTTAAGAGACAGATGTCTGCTGCCCAGTCTCAATGAGAGCCCTAATCACTGAGCCCACTGACATGGAAAACTGCCAACAGATCACAGTGTCTCTGAACCTGCTGGCCTGGGATGGCAGCATTGATCAACAGCAGCCAGCTGATTATATCATGGTGGAAAATTTCAACAGGGTGTACCGAAAGCAGGGGCATCATGGAAATTATTTTGGAAGGGTAAGGGGGTCTGGATATTTCTGGAAAAACAGTCTCTTACTTCACAGTGCATTACTGTAAATATACTGTACGATATAATATCAAATAAACTCTGTACTAATTAGATGTAGCAGGTGCAGGAAGCAGCCCAGCTGGATGCAAGAATTTTTCTTCCTGACCTAAGAACAAAAAGTTACTTTTAGAACTTAAGACCATCGTGACCTGGCTGAGTGGGAACCTATACAGACATACTCCCTTGCAGTTTGGGACGAACACCCTTCAGTTAGTGCAGCAGTATGAAAGGGCTACAACAGCAGAAGACCATACCAGGTGCCACCCTGGTCAGCTAAGAACACAAGCTCACCAAAACTGTACATCATAAGGCTGGAAAAGTGTTGCCTGGTCTGACGATGCTCGCTGTCTGCTGCTATATTCAGATGGTAAGGTCAGAATTTGGCATAGGCAACATGAAAGCATGGATCCATCCTGTCTTGTATGCACAGTTCAGGCTTCTGCTGGTGTAATGGTCTGAAGGATATTTTCTTGCACACTTTGGGCCCCTCAGTACCAAGTGATGTACCTAAAGAAGTGGCCAGCTAGTGTTTCTGTCTGTGTTACCAAAGACATATTTGTTTTTATGAGCTCCAACCAAACCACAGTTTATGGCCGCAAACAGACTGCTTTTTGTTTGACATGTCGTTACGTGTCAGCCACATCTCCTGATGTATGTTTAAAGGGACATGAGGTCTGTTCATGATTAAAAACGTTAAACCTTTTCATTTTTAAATGGTTTTGTTTTTGTTCCTGGTAAAGTTCTCAGATTCTTGTCGCCAACAGCCCCCCCCCCCCCCCTCCCCCACCTCAACCAGTTTTACGTAAAACCAGAGATTTAACCTTATGATGGTGGTTTGAGCTCAAATACAGTAACCCCTAGTTAGTACCGCATCATGATTTTACTGGGTTAAATTGTTTCATAAAGAACACATTGCATAACTGTAAATTAGTTAGGCATGACTCAGATGATTCAGGTGGGTATAGTGAAGTTTATTTCAAGTGTTCTCTGCATGAATGACGCAACAGTTTGCCTTAATTTAGCTAAACCTTGCTCTGTTTTCAGTGTAAAGTGAGGCTCTTGTGTGTAGGTGGTGGGCTCTGTATGAAAACAGGTATCAGTGGGATGGAGGCTGCAAAAGGTCAGGTCCTGAGTACGTGTTGCCACGGCTGCGACTGCCTTAGTTGGCCTTGGTCTCAGAGAGCTTTTGCCCTTTAGTTAAAAGTCAAGAATAACCTCCACGTAAGCTGACAAGGGAGATGAGGGTGATGTTGGGTTTTTACCGGAGGACTGAAGTGATTCATCGTTTAACTGTTAAACTTTAAATTCTGCAGTGAAAGGAACTGTGACAATGAAGGCCGAGATAAGATGATATCCCTCAAGAGCAAATTTACATAAAAGACGTGCCACACAGTAACCTCAGCCTTCAGCATTTCAGTATTAGTTGTTCACAGAGACAAAACTGGTGAATAATCAGATTAAAGATCATGTCGAGGAAAGCTGAATGAACGTGTTTTTATGAACTACAGTAGAAAGATGCTTTACTGTACTGTCAAAGTATTGTACATCAGTGTTGAGCAGTTAGTTTCGTATAGCTTCTTAGGAAGAATTCAAGTTTTAACTATTAGGGGTTATGTCTTCCTTTTATATTTTATTTTCCATTGCTGTAAGAGCTCTGTAACAACGAAATTTCTCATCCGTGGGATAATAAAGGTTTATTCTATTCTATTCTATTCTATTCTATTGAATAAAAACTCAAATTAAACTACTGTAAAAGCTACTTTATTCCTACTTTTTAGAGTCTTGCCATAAACTATCTACACAGCAAAAAAAGTCTAAAACACAGATTAACAACCACCATAAAACACATTAATAAAGCTTGACTGTTTCTATGCCATGGCAATGCCGCCATGATTTAGGCTTAAATTTCAAGTGTTACTCCTGTTTAGCACTGCGCTAGTTTTTTAACATCAGACTAAAAGCCCACAGAAATACAAATTTTTCTGCCATGACCAGTGATACAAGTGCTGGGTCACTGACCATCGTTGCTGGTGTTTGTGGCCTGTGTGACTGTGGCTTTAACACAGTCACACAGGCCACAAACACCAGCAACCACTTGCCAACTGGTTGGGGAGAACAATTTTCCCACATGGTTGTGGATTTAGTCTCTTGGCCTGTGTGAGTGAGGCCATTTTCACGTAATCCTATAGCATTACACATTTATTTATCCAACACTTAAACTTGTTTAAGGGTTTGCTAGGGACTCCATTGTGCCTGGGTGAAATTTCAGGTGCTGGACAAGTTAACATTGTAACGTAAATTTCTCATTATCAGTTGGTGAATATGGGGTCTGTGTGGCACAGTGGTCAGTTTTCAAAATAAAAGACCCCTTGCAGACTAATTGCCTTCTTGCTCCCTCTGCATGTACTCTGAAGTCGTGCTAAAGATAGAAACAAATGTCAAAGGCATGGACCTGTTTCAGTGGTTAGGTCTGTGCAAGCTGCAAAATTAAGGGACAAATTTAGCCAGCACATGATGCCTGAAATATACTTCAGCTGAATATCGATGTCGTAACTTACAGTCTAACAGAAAACCCTTTTAACCCTACACCAACGTAACCTGAGAAATGTAAATACACATTAGGTCGACAAGACCTAAGCGAGTGATTGGCGTGAAAGGTTGCGTGTGGGGTTAAGAGGAGCTTCTGGTTTTGTTGTAAGTTACGACATTGATTTCCCGTAAGAGTCTAAATCATGCATAAGGCAGGGATTATACATTCCACGCCTGCTAGTCCATTGGGGTCATACGATGAGTGTGACGGGCTACCTCTTTTCTCTGACTATGTCTGTAGTCCTTGATGTTCGCAACAGAGTATAATCAACCCTTACGGCTGCTTGCAGTTTTGGTAATATTGTCTCTAGGAAAACTAGGTTCTTTTCGCTTAGTGGTATTTATATCTAAGTTAACAGTAGCCAACGCCTCCTTTTTTATTGTTCTGCTGAATGAGGCAGAAACACAATGTTTCAGTGACTTTGTTGTGGTTTTTACCTCTTTCATTCACGCAAAGCGAGCAGTATCTTGCACCTCATTTACAGTAAAAAGTGGACACATAAGCTTCTGTGAAGTACTCTGGATTTGTTTTTCTTTAGGCAGAGAGGGGAAAACCAAGTACTATAATCTGATAAAGTCACTGAAGCACACAGACATGTGGAGCACTGCTTAAAAACATCCACCCTCCCAAAAATCTAAGTGGATTAAAGCCATCAGAGGGGGAAAAAAACCCAAAAACGTGTTTCCATTAGCCTTTGTTAATTGATTTTCCCAGTAGAACTGCTGTGCAGATAAAAAAAAGGTTCCCACATGTGCACCATTAAAGCCCAAATACGTGGACTCCTGGCAGGAGGCGCAGTGACACTGTGGCTTCTTTTTGAAAACACCCACAGGTAAGCAGAGAAACAGACGACCAATTATGAGCGGCAGCAGAAGATCAGCATGTTCCGGACTTCCTCCCTCTAACCTGGCCTGCTGTCAAGCTGCTTGTGCTTTGCCCCCCGCCTCTGTCTGCCTCCTCACATCTACTTCACAATTACTGCCTGTCTGATGGAGTGCTAGTCACTGCAGCAATCAAATCAGTCTTCAGGTCCGCTCATGAGTCTCTGCTGTGGATCTGCGATGTGTGCCAAGCTGCTGCCGCGTGGGTCAGGGAGGCTTCAAGTACAATCAGCAGTCACTTCCTCTGGCCAGATCATCACAAACAGCACAGTGAAACACAGTGAAAAGAACAACAGACATAGTGAATCCAGTGTCTTTGACCTGCACTCCTTCATATGGCGAACAGGGGGCAGATCCTCTGACAGATGAAAAAGTCCTACAGTGCTCTGCAGTTCACATGATTTATTATTGAAACAATGCATTTCTCTAATACTTTTCAGTGTAAGTTCCCAGTTTAAAGTTTTCTTTAACAGAGCATGATATTCATTTTTAAATTTATGGTCCCATTTACAGCAAAACAGACAATAAAGTAGAAGCTGAAGGTTATGAGTTAGTACCATATGAGCATCCATTTGCCTCTGGAAGATTACTGTGGCTATGTCCACCTTTTACCTCCAGTCTGTGAGTTTGACTCAAGACTAGGAATAGTTTCCTTTTCAGATCTGGCTCCAGATAAGGAAAATACTGAGATTTATTAGGCACCAGTGCTGACAAGGCTCCTATTGAACCCCTCACTGGTTTTATTTGCAAAGGCCAGTGAATGAGAAGAGAAGAAGAAGTGTATTTATTACACAAACGTAGCCAAAGTCCTTCATTACAGCAGCCAAAAGTGACTCAGAATCTATAGCAAAATAGCTTAAATAAATTATCAAATTAAATTACATTTAATTCATTACATTTTATTTAATATGAAAAAACAAGACAGATTCAGTTACTTTCATTTCCCAAAGATTTAAACAGCGAATTGTTCTGCATGTCGGATTTCACATACAGTAGACTTTGTGTCGGATGGTCTTCCTGATACAAAATCTTCCATTTTCCCAGGTTTGAGACCACCACAACATCACGAGGCTGTTGTTTGTGACAAAACAAATCATATAAAAATTATTATATCAGCTGTACTTAATCAAGATGTCACAAAAAGTAATACTTTGGTACCAGATTGATTCCAAATTGATTCTGAAGGCACTGAAGACACGACACTATAACAATTTGTTGCTTTTAATTATATAATTAAAAAGTTGCTGGTGCTTTTTTTGTGCCAAATTTGGTCATTGTATATTTCAAAAGTAGAGTTACTGACAGTTTTTTGGAAATGTCTCATATAATCACATCACAGAGAGATTCCAATTACATTTTAATGTTGGTTACGGGCTTAAAGAGCCCCAGAACTAAGACTGATGATTTAGTAGAATAATAAAGAAATGCAAACATGACATCTAACAATAGTCAAAAATGTGGGACTAAAGCACTGAAAAAGCAGTAAAAACAAACGGAAAACACTTAAAAACTCCAAAGTTACTCAATCAGGGGCAACGAACATTTTGATCAGCTCCAATTTACAAAAGTGTGCAAAAGAATTTCTCAAGAAGCATGTGGCTGAAATCGAGATGTGGTAATCTGCGAGTGTATCCCCCACTGAAACCCAAAGATGATCAACAGAGTGACAGAAGAGCAGCTCCCTAACAGTTACTGTTAAGACCATAAAAGTAGAAAAGAAAAAAAATTTCCATTTGTGCTTTTCTACTTAGTGAGGCATTTTGGGAAGCAGGTACAATTTGTCCTTCACCAACCCCGTAGCCTGCATTGTTCATTCAGTCTGTGGCCAAACTCAGGCTGCACATAAGCAATGACCATAAATTAAAGTGTTATTAAAGTTGTATAAATAATTTCTCTTTAATAAATAACCAGGGTTTAAGCTTTCCGTGGTAATATTATTGTGTTCTTTTTCTGTTTTAGAGCTCCTTCTGAAAGGAAATTGGATCTGCTTGTTTGCTGTGCAATGTTGATTATTTATGTTTAAACGGAAACACTGGTTTTTTTTTTTCAGGTTTGATTGTGTGTTTTTCCATCATCCAGGCCCGAGTGTGAGAACTCAGGATGGATCAGATTAAGTGTGTCGACCGCGTGTGGCTAAAGCCCTGCTGTGACCTGAGGATTTTTCCACACGCTCAGACATATCAGTCACTCTTCTGTCAGCATTGCCCTGCATGTTCACCGCATGTGACAGCACAAGAAACCATAAATGCAGAAACGTGGAAGAAAACAACCGTGGCACTCATTCTAATACCTGATGTGACTCTGGTATTTTTATTGGCTTGTAGTTGCACGGGGCCGTACAGGATTGCTATAAACGGTGACAACAAAACAATCGTCACCTCCCATTGTGAAACATTTCTGAGCAGGCAGTGTTGCTTATCATAAAAATGCTCTTATCACTAATCCTATTGCTTTACCTTGGGGAAATCCTTTTTCATGTGCAATGCGTTCTTGTTTTGAAGTCTTAAGAACAAAACATTTTGATCCACTTGGACTGGAAACACTAATGAGTAACATTTTTTTTCTTTCTCAACACTGCAGGTTGTGAAATGCACCAAAGGCAGCGTGCATAAGCTGAATAATGTTGCTCCAGACTGAATACAATCTCAACACTTTTTTAGATTAAAATAAGAATCATTTAAGCATCCTTCTTGACTTCTAGAAAAGGATACTGACTGCACTTCACTAACTCATGATGCACATTTTCCCAAACCCATGCTGGCAACGAGTATCTGCATAGTCATGAAGTCAGGAGTGTATGTGATGTGATAAGGCTATTAGCGGAGGATCTGGCCTCTTTAAATAACAGGGGTTTAAGCTTTCCATGGTAGTGCCATTGATAGAAAGAGAACCGGGGAAAAAGCTGGCTAGGTGTTGGGAGAGGGCATGGATTAGTGGTGCAGAGGTGGAGCTATGGTGCCACACAGGAGGCGGGTGGGTGATGAGAAAAAGCTGACTCAGTGGGACAGCGAGGGAACATCCTGCCTTGAGCACTGTGTGGTGTTAAGAGCCTGACTCACATGCACAGTGAGAATATCGTGCACTGGAAAACTTCTTAGTGTGTGTGATCCAGCTCCTGAATTATAACCACGGGCGTAAATGGACCGGATGCACTCTTCCTTATCCTCCTGGGGTTCATATGTGATGTTTGTCAAATTTCAGTCGAGTTAGACAGAAAATCAGGTGCCGACTTAAACCATTTAACTCTGCTGGGTTTCCATGTTTCTCAACCTAGCGTCTTGGAGGCTTTCACCTCTTTTCAGAGGGGAGGGATCAGGTGGAAAGGATTATGTGTTCACTAAAAAAAAACTCTGCGTCAAACCTCAATTATTCCCAAACCGCAGTCCTGCAAATTACGGCGCTGTTTCATAAGAGTAGCTGGGAGCTCCTGTACAGGGGGAGGAACCAGCTGGAGCCTCAGCTGCACCTCAGCTCTCCTTGTTTTCCATCATTGATGTAGCATGCAGATCAGGCCGAACTGAGAAGGGCCACAAGAATGTGCCCCAACACGAAAACAGAAGCCAGTAAAGATTAAAGTCCGCGGGGTAAAAATGGAGACAGACATTGCAGATTGGTAGATTGGTAAACTTGTTGTAATAGGATTTAAAATGTGCATCAATAACTTATGAGGCTTTTTAGATTTATATGTAAACTTAACATGGTTTTAACATCTGATCAGTTCTGTCACAGCTCTCTCAAATTTATAGCTCTTGTGGTTAAACAATAATCAAAATAGTAGTTATGGGTCAGTTAATCGTTAGCTTCAGCAGTCCCTTCATTGGTCAGCTGACTTACACAAAGGCGTTATTCACATCCCGACCCAATATGGTCTAATGCACATTACATAAGTCTCACTTAAGTCAAACAAATCCTGCAGCTCCCTTTTTGCATACTGCATTTATATAAATATACATAAATGGGTGATGTGAATGCACTTGGCAGCTGGATTTAAAGTAAATTATGTGACCTCAAAGTGATTCTGAGAAAAGGCTCTTAGGGTGGAGTTGTTACGTGTTACTCTCTCAGTTGGTGCTGAGCCTCAGAGCGTCACCTTGAAACAAATCAGAGGCGGTGACATCATGTGGAGCAGTATTCGCTGCTGTGCCTGCTCGCCAAAAGGCCTTTAGCGGGATTACACTTCAGGTTTGGCAATGAAGTGGTTTCTGTGACGCCAGAAATTTAATTTTGCTATCTAACCTCTCTCCAGCCATTTAACTTGATTAAGACTCACATGGTTCCTGTTTCTTTCTATTCAGTATAATAAAGCTTTTTATTACCCACGACAATTAACTTTGCAAACTTACAGGACATTTTTTGTGGGTGGGTACGCTAAACTCAATTATGCTCAGTATTAATTTTATCTCTTTGTAAGTTTATTGGTGCGGTCCTCCAGAACAGTCCCAGTTTCTCATGTGGCCCCCTGGGAAAATTAATTACCCACCTCTGGTCTAAAGCAACCCACAGTGCTGTAGTGGAAATCTTTTGAGACTGGGTTCACTCATGCAGTAAGGACCAAGGGGCGCCTTTAAGAGTTCACATAACAAAGAAGCCTCAATTGTATGAATGTAATGACTCAGCTTCTGTGTGGAGGCATCGAGGACTATCGGAGCTCCTCTTTTAAGTGAACTGTGCTTGGTCCCTCTGGGAAGTGGCCTCTGTAACCCCTCCAATGAAACAAAATGTTCTACAGCTGCCATAAATAACAATTTAGTGGCGTCATTATAAGATGATAAAGGTATTAATGTCATGCTTTTAAATTGGGGAATACAATACTGCCTGTGTTTTGGAAGTTTTTCTTGTTTATAAGCCTTCTTCACACATGATCTCAGATCATTTTGAGAGAATAAGTTTTTTGTATAGTTGCAACACACAAAGCAGGAAATAATCTGATGCAGATGGCTTCACAATGCTGGGTGTGGTTTAGATACAGGTGCTCCCTGGGTAGAGTGTGTATCCAACCACTGGCGGGTAACACACTATGCTGTTACATGTGCTATCCAACATTACAAAGACTTTGTGTTCAGGATCTAGCAGTGTAAAGACCAGCTAACGTCCACTATGACTTTTTTTGTGCGTTTGCATCCTCACACTCAGCTGAAAAAAACGTTCTTGTAAAGAGCTGCAGTGGAAGTGAAGCGCAGCTGTAGATGTGGTTAAGAGCTCAAAATTTGTTTAATAAAATTATTTTTGACACGTTGAAAACTTTGAAAAACTGAAAAATATGAAAATAAGTCCTTCTTACAATACATTGTTTATATAAAACAGCTAAGACATAATTTAGTTGATTTTCTTTTTCATTTAAATGTTGAAAAAAAAAACTTGGTGGCAACACGCAAGTTTTCGATATTGTTTTGTAAAATCCCAAAGTTCCATGTAAAAGACCTGAGCACATGACACCAGCATGGACTACTTTCCTCTTTTTTATGATCTAATAACTGATATGAAAGGAAAGCTAACATTAGAATATAGAATTTTCTTATTTTTGGTCATTTTTGACTAGAGGCTGAAATAAAATCATCTCAATTTCAACGTCTCTCTGATCGAAACTGTTTAAAGCTGTTTCGGGTAGATCTCCTCATGAAACAAAACACTTTTGGAATTAAAGGCTGAAATAGGATTATTATATATTTGGTTTATTGTTTACAGTTTATGTAGGTTTTAAAAATCTATCAGTTTTTCTTTAAGTCTCAGCATCTTGCCAAAAATATTAACCTGTGTTTTGTCCCTTTTAGGCCTTCATCTGTATGTAGGCCGTGTCAGCTGAGCGAGCGTCACTGCAGGCAAACAAAGCTGAAATTCTTTTCGGACGTCTGCTGATGGTGCAGGCCCGGGCAGACGGTTGCTCGTCTGTAGCTCACATTGTTGTACCGCCATGCAATATGAGTCATCGACCACAAGAGATCTCCTCATGGACGCTCCAGAGCTGCCAACACCCACCATCAACGGCTGTCCACTGGGTTATAAAAGCCCTCCTACGTAGAAATAGTCCATGCTGGTAGATAAAAAGCACTTTTCAAAATGTTTTTCTCTGTGTGTGTGTTATTGTGTCTGTTCATGTAAGAAAAACTAAAAAATATGTGAGGGGAACAGATTGTGTTGTCATTGTAAACTACTGTACACTTGTCTCTCAATAAAAATATTAAAAAAAAAAAAAAAAATGTTTTTCTTTTATGGGTAAGATTCTATTCAGTAAAGTATTATGTAGCATCCATTAGAGAAACTACTGCTAATTAAAATTTTTATTAGAAGAGCACAACAGCTCAGTCCAAGGAAAATGAAATATTTTTAAAGCACTTTCCTTAAACCTGCATGTATTTGCTTTGGTGTGATCCCATAATGTGGTGATTCTAAAAATAATTAACAGTAGTTTAGTGTTTCTGGCTTGTGAAAAACAGATTTATTAAGCCCAAGATTTTAATATATTATGATTTGCTTAATATGTATTGGTTTTGGTAAATTCTTCTTAAGAAATTTTTTTTTCTCTATTTAACTTCAGTGTTGGTGATGTTTTCCCACAGACTGTACACTAAAATTCCTTTGCGCACTTACCAACCAACAGGAACCTCAGAGATCCAGGCCAACCCAAGCCAATATGCCCCCTTAGGTGAATTCTGCTGATATACTTTAATTTACAAACATTCTTACAATTTGGTAATGTAAATCTTAACCACCCATATTGCCATTAAGCTATTGCAGTATAACATCAGTCTAATTATTCCTGTCACAGTACTTTAGTGTTCTGCAGAAATCATGGTACCCAGCATTACTAAGGACACTGAAACCATGACGAGCTTTTGCATCTAGTTTTTAAACATAACCTTATTTGAAAACTGCAAAACAAATGGATATGTGTTAAGGATATTATCTGCTCAAAGTCAACTGTCCCAATGATGATCAGTTCATTGATCCATTTCTGAACAGCAAAGTGACCTGAGCCAAAGGCCATCGTCAAATGACTCTGTGGCAGGGGCGTGGTTTGCTGGCCTGCTGCAGAGGAAGGGTGACACAGTGAGCTTTCTGGGCGGCACGGAGGTGGGGAGGCAACAGGTGTATGGGACTGTGTTTATGTCTTTTTGTGTGCCCACAGTGAGCTGGAGCAGATGATGCTGGCAGAGAGACGGAGTGGCTGAGTCCGAGTCGGGTGCCAAAAGATTATTTTCAAAATAAAAAGACACTAAGCATAACCTGTGTGTGTGTGGGTCCTGTGTCACAGACTACCATCAAAATTACAGTAGTTGCCTATCTGTCTTCAGTGGTCTGCTGCCAACCCTGCCAACCAACTACAGCTTCTTTCCTCACCACCACCACGCTTTTTTCTCTGCTTTAAGAACTGGAATGTATCTTTTGTTTGAGAATGTGATAACTGTAACCCACATAATATCCCTTAGGGATTAATAAAGCATGCTGATTCTGATAAGATTGCTTAAAAATTCCTTTTTTCACCTAACAAGTGCAACAATCTGTGTGAAAAGTGTTGTCAATCCTTTATTGTTATTAGGGAGGCTTGCTTACACATAAAGTAAGTACTTCAAAACTGATCATGTATAAATCAGTGGATGAACAAGTTTAGCATCCTGAGTAAGTCACTGAAACTGGTAACCAATAGAAAACCCCTATCCTTTAAACAGATTTTAACTTATTTTCATTTATGGTGTCTATTATTATTTTGTCACAGTTTTACATTCTTAACCGTTTAGCTTTATTTATCTATGCGTGTATGTATTTTTCTATGTATTTATGTATAAAAAATTTACAAAGGGGAAAAAAAATCAAACCACCATTCGGTAGCCATCTTTGGTGTTTTACTGCCCCCTGCTGGGAAACCCCGTGCACATGCTAAACCTACGTCACATCCGCACAGAGTCTCCAGTTGAATTCAGTGGACGAACATGGCGGTGCGTTTGATTAATCTGCTACCATCCAACCTGAAATATGAAGTGTTTCAGCTTTCGCACACCAAGTTATGACTTTGAAGCGGGTAGGTTACGTTACAATTTACTTATTTTTACATTAGTCGCGTTTTAAAGTTTTACACGCCGCGTTTCTTTTTCGTTTCTTCAAACTGGCTGCTTCACACACATGGCAGACTGAGTTTAACAACAGCCGGTGTTTCTTACTTCGGGCCCACAGGCTGAAAACATTTTACGGTGTTGTGAAAATCCTGCAGACCTTTCCAGCGAGGCTCAGCCTGCGGTGGCTCTGTCCTTTCCTGTTGTGTCTGCTAGAGAAATGTGAGGCTGTTTGAGGCCCTGCTGTGACCCATCATGGCAGGGTTATAGGTAAACCTCAGACAAAGTAAAACAGATTTTAAAGTGAGTGATTTTAGTCATTTTGGTTTTCAGTGTATCAAATAGTTGTCTCTGTACATTTGTGTTTATTCAGGTAGCTGGATTCTGCATTAATCCACAGGGGCAGTGCACGAAGGCTGGCCGCTGCCGTTGATGGCATATGGGTAGTGTTGGGAAGGTTACTTTTAAAATGTATTCCATTGCAGAATACAGAATGCATGCCCCAACGTTTCTTGCCAGAGACAGAGAGAGGCGTTGAAAGGCTGCCCCAACGGAACTTATTGTTTTCGGAGGAAAACACGAACACGGAGTACGGAGTACAGTCGAGTCTTAATAGCTTACTTACAACTGGGCTCGTCAGGCTCTCTTCTTGGCTGCAGTGGTTATTATTATATTTACATGCTTCCAGCTCCCGTTTTTCCTTGATGACAACTCGTACCTTTCCACTCGCCTTTTTCTCCCTCCTCGCGCTCACAGACCCATTACAAAGTAAAACAGATTTTAAAGTGAGTGATTTTAGTCATTTTGGTTTTCAGTGTATCAAATAGTTGTCTCTGTACATTTGTGTTTATTCAGGTAGCTGGATTCTGCATTAATCCACAGGGGCAGTGCACGAAGGCTGGCCGCTGCCGTCGATGGCATATGGGTCACGAGATGTGACCATGGTAATTTCTTCATCATAATCTTCCCTCTTGTAGTTGGTTTGCAGACCTTTCCAGCGAGGCTCAGCCTGCGGTGGCTCTGTCCTTTCCTGTTGTGTCTGCTAGAGAAATGTGAGGCTGTTTGAGGCCCTGCTGTGACCACTCGCTGCAGGGTTGTAGGTAAACCTCTGACAAAGTGGACAGGTTGTTTTGTTTTGTTTCTTTTAAGTGATTTATCAGTTACAAAGCAGGCATTCCTTATTTCTGTGCATTACTAATGTCCACACACAGACGGCGTAAAAGACAGAAGCAGCTTCAAGGTGTGAAAAGATGTGTTAAACCTTCTGCAAAGAGACTTTTGGTCCTGATGAATCTGAAACCTTCAGTATTTCTAAAAAGTTCAAAAATACTGTCAGAAGTAAAGTTAGGTAACATTTCAGGCAAAATTCCTTGCTGAAGTTTACAGATGCTAATATTTGAAATGGATCTCAAACCACGTAAACCTCACATTTATCTTTCTCTGTGTTTACACAGGCGGCTGGCTTCTTCAGGAATGACTCATAAAGAGTAGCACATGAAGATGGGCAGCTGCCATCTTCAGTTCCAACCGCGTGGACCACGAGTTGCAAATAAGGTAATCTCTCCATCGCCATCTTCCGTCACACATGACGTGAATGTGTAGGTGGTGTGCAGACTTTCCAGCGAGGCTCAGCCTGCAGTGGCTCTGTCCTTTCCTCTTGTGTCTGCTAGAGTAATGTGAGGCTGTTTGAGGCCCTGCTTTGACCGTTCGCTGCAGGGTTGTAGGTAAACCTCCAACATTATTTTACTCTGTTTAAATTGAAGCTGAAGGCTTGTTGTAACACTCGAGCGTTGTATTTTAGCTTCTTTACTGCACCTGTTTTTCTATTTTCTGCACAGGAGAAACCACAGCATGTGTCTGCTGTTGATGTCTCAATAGACGCCAAGTGGTACGTTCACCTGGACATCTCTTAACTGTAATAAGTGTCATAGCAGCAGTTCTGGACTAACACAAAGGCTCTTTCATTAAATCCAGAAGTGCGAATTGTTTTAAGGTCCTCTCACAGAGGCCTCACTCATTACCTACCACTAAATCCTGTGTTTACAAAAAGAATTACGTGTTTAACATCAGTAAGATATTTCTGTTAAATGCGCCATGTTTCAGCATTTAGACGTCAGGTGCAAATAAATAAACAAATGTTTATTTAGTGAACTTTTGTGTGTGTACGTTTAGTCCGGCTCAGTCAGGTTGTTGGGTGATGTCTCTGTTTGCACATAAACAGTTCTGTAAATGAAACCTGTGCTTCTCGTCTTTTCTAGCATGGCAGTGCTTCCAGAGAAAAGCTCTCCAGTGCAGATGGTTGTTGTTGCTCAAAGCGCCAGAGATTTAAGAGTCTGGCCTCACAGGTGAGAAAATGAATCCATGAATATCTGACATCTTTTTATTTTTATTTTTTAAAACCATTTTACTAAACTGTCTTTTTTTTTTCTTCTTCTTCTTAAATTTGTTCTCTGCAGATTTCATCCAGAGAGCCGGAGAACCAGTTGATCAAGCAAAATAAATAAATATTAAAATATTTTTTATTGCACTGCTTTAGTAATGTACAGGTTGACTGTCATTTGAAGCACTTGTTGGTTAAGTTGACTTGCAGATTTTGTGGTTAAATGTTGAAAGAATCTGTGACACTAAAGAAACTAGAAAAATGTATTTGCACAGAGATAAATCGATTATAATCTGTTCTACGTTTAAACACATGAAAGTGTTCAACCAATTGAAATGAATACTAGAGAAACATTAAAATAAAATCATGAAAATGGATTTTGTTTTATTTATCTTATTCCTTCGAGGAGCTGGAGCAGGTGACGTTGGGAAAAAGTTAAAACTGCTGGCTAAGGCTAAATGTAAATTCAGTAAAATTGTAATTCACATCGTCAGTAATGACACATTAGACCTGGAGTGACATGTTTAGCTGCTTGTTCTCCATAAATTGCTGGCTGTCTGAGTGGTGTCCAAAAAACCGATGTGGGCTTTATAGATAATTGGGAAACTTTCTGGAGGAAACCTGGTCTTGTTAGGAGAGACGGCATCCATCCTACTTTGGATTTTGCTCTGCTCTCATTTCTAGAAATCTGGCCAAATTTATTAACCCTCCAAAACGTGACTATCTAGAGTTGGGACCCGGAAGCAGAGTTGCAGTCTCACACGCCTCTGCAGCTTCTCTGCTCCTGTTATCCCGCCCAAAACCCCATCCCCTTAGAGCTGGGTGGAGAACTCCAGGCCTGAAGGTCCTGTGTCCTGCAGGTTTTAGATCTCACCCTGGGTCAACACACCTGATTCAAATGGTTAGTTCATTACCAGGCCTCGGGAGCACTTCAAGACAGGTTGAGGAGGTAACTTAACTATTTAAATGATCTGTGTTGAATTAAGGACACATTTGAAACCTGTAGGACACCTTGAGACCTGGAGTTCCCCGCTCCTGCTTTGGACAGAAAACCCAAACAGACTAAAAACCAGCAAAAAAAAAAAGGATTTAAACACAAAATATTACAGAGACAGAACAATACAGTAACCAAAACGGCACTAAGATGTAAAACAGTGAAATACGGATTATTAAACAGAGGTCTCTCTTCTCTGCAGAATTTGTTAAATGCACATTTATCTGTCTACTGATTGAATCTGTGATGGGTAACCAGCTTGTCTTCTTCTGGCTGCTCCCTTTAGAGGTGGCCACAGCAGATCTATCATACTGGTGGTGGCCAGAGGGCCCGGTGGCGCCAGTGTCCGGCAGCCTCACCTCTGTCAGTGCGCCCCAGGGCAGCTGTGGCTACAATGTAGCTGCCATCATCAGTGTGTGAATGTGTGAATCACTGAATGTAGTGTGAAGCGCTTTGGGGTCCTTAGGGACTAGAAAAGCGCTATACAAATGCAGGCCAGGCAGGCCAGATCTTTCCTCTGTCACACCAACATGTCCTCCTTCAATACATCTATTAAATCTTCTCTGTGGTCTTCCCTTTCCTCGCCTGCCTGGCAGTTTCATATTCAGCCTCTTTTTGATACCCTCCAGCCATAAATGGCTTGTGGGGTATTGTCAACACCGTGCTGGCCTGGGTGAAGGGAGAGTTTGTGAATGCGATAACTGGAGAACGATTGGAGTTGATTTGATACCGTAGGTACATCTATTGAAAATCTTGTAGACTTCAAATCTCAGTTTTCTGATAAAGTCGTGACTGTGTTAACAAGGTGACAGGATTTTGAAACTAATACCAGAGGTGTATCTAGTAGGATGCTGAGGGGTATGATGGAGTATTAGGGACACATTAAGAAAAAAAATATTGAAAAAAGTACTATTTCAAGATAAAAAGTTAAAACGTGGGGATTACAGTTGTTATTTGAAGACAAACTGTCATGGCTGCTGATGCCCTCTGCAAAATGTTTTGTGTAGATGCTTTGTGTAGTGGGATTAGCAGCTGTGGAGGTTTGTCCCAAAACAACTAATTCTGCCTAAATGTTTAATTCTGCATTACATCCACGTGAGGGCGCCATTGCACTACATGTAGGCACTAAAGGTTAAAGACCTGTTTGACTTTAAAGCGTGACCGTGATCTAATTGGGTTTCTCTGTTTATCTAACACTAATAAATTGATATGACAAGTTTAATGGCTTTTAACGGCCTTTACACAGCAGTGAGACATTTTTAGTCTGTGAACGAGGCGGAAATGAACCAACACCTTTTTAAAGTGTAAATAAACCTATTTTAATGTATCCCAAGAGATTTCCATTTAAAACTGGTTTATTTTTAAGCTATAATTTAATTATTGGTGGTAATAAATTATATGTTTTGCATGGTTTTCTGTGTAAAAAGTGTGTGACGGACGTGACGTGTGAGTTTCGATTTCGTCCTGACTTCCACGGGGCTGTGGAGTAAACAAAGCCGGTGTCATGAAGACAGAGAAGTGAGAAGTAACAGTAAGTTGTGGGTCGTCAGATCCTCGGTGTCTGTCTGTTTCTGGTATCTTTACTGAAACTATGATGGAGTAATCTCAAGAATCAGCAGGAGCAGTGTTCGTAAAAAAAAAAGTTTAGAGGGGTTTAAAAAATGAAGTTTTTGCTTTGCAGTGGCTGCACATCATACCTGCACATCTTTTATTCAGTTTTGCGGGTCAGTAATGCTAATCTGCACATGTTTTGTGTCTATGACTGACCTCAAAGCGCTACTTTCACTTTCGATTAAACTAAGTAAACGCGACAGATCCCGTGCTTTGTCTCTCTGGCACCAGAAAGTAGAAAACAAGTGAGTCTCAAGGGGTTTCCAGCTCCTTCCTGGAGATGCATAAGCAGGGGGGCCTGGTTAGGCGGTTGGGGGTTCCAGGTGTTTCACCAGGTGACAGGACAGCTGAAAAACATCGGTTCATTTCCTCAGACCTAAGCACGGAGGAGGGGAGGTGCTGTAGGTGTGGTGTGCCCCTCTCACCAGCCCGGACAGGCCGTCATCATAGTCCAGGACCAGAGGGTGAGTCCACCTGGAGCTCAGCTGGCCTTAAACAGGGGGTCAGGTGGAGGTGAAGGTGTTTGCTGTGGGTTGGACGTTTCTGTGTGGATAATAATAATTTCAGCCATTCAGGGTGCATTAATCTGTGGTACTTTAGCGCCCTCTGTAGGCATTAGAATGAAATGCAACAACAGTAAAATTGCCTCCGCGCTCCCGTTTTTGTCTTGGACTATGATAGAGTAGCTTTGCATGATTCACAGGTCAAAATAGTCTTTCTTTATCTGATCCTGGGTCCTCATGCAGACCCTCAGTTCATCCTCTGAAACAAGCTGTGCAGTGAATATTGTTGTTTTTACTTCAGTTTTATTTAATTTAGTTTGCAGAGTGGGTTTATTTACCAGCACTAGGTGAGAGGAATAAGGGATTTGATTATATGTTATTACAGTGAATCAGGACACTTTAACGCCCAAGTTGAGGCTATAAAATAATTTTAACATCTTTTTTTTAACAGTTCCTGCTGAGTTTAGCAGACTGATGTGCTGCAGATTGATGATCAACAGTATCATTTAACCGTGAAAATGTCTGAGGTAACTTGAACATTTACTGTTATTTATGTTCTATTAGGTCAGATTTATCCTTTATGTATTCATGGTGTTGGTCCTTCTCTCCCTCTCCCTTGTCCTCAGATGGATTTCCCAGTGGAGGCAACACTACATTTGAAAGAGTTTCAAGATGAGAGAGAAGTGAAGAATATCCTCAGGTTGCATGGCTTTGAGATGCATGATCTAGGAGAAGGTCAGGTGCGTGTAAAGGGTCATTTTTCTAAGCTCAAAGAGGTAAAGGCTAAATTAGAACAGCTTCCCTTATCACAAACCAAGATGTCGCCATCCTCTTCATCCTCACCAACCCCAGTTGCATCTTCTGGAGCCATTCCCAAAAACTACAGTCACAGAGACAAGCCCCCACACGCTGCTCTATCTTCCCCCACCTCCTCCTCATCATCAGCGCCAGGCCCTTCTCGTAGCCATCCAGCCTCTCATGGGTACGCTGCAGGCTCGTCCCCAGACCAGCGCGGTTCCCTCAGGCACGGAGAGAAGACTTTTGTCATTGATGCAGATGTGTTCAAGTATGCTGACCGGTTCAGGAAAAAAGAAATGGACAGCATCCTGATCAGCCATGATGTGAAAATGAAAGCACAGGATTGTGGTGATATGGTCAACATCACTTTAACGGGGGGGAACTCAAAGATAGCACTGAGTAAAGTGCAGAGCCTTATGGTTTCTCTTAGCAATACACTACGCACACAGGAAGTTCCTCTGCAGGACATGTCTGATGATGGCAAAATGCTTTTAACGAAAATTAAGAAAAAAGGAAACGTCGACGGTTCGGTGCTGGTGTGCGAGATGGGCGACAGGCTTCATCTTATTGGCTCATCTCGCGAGAGCTTCTTGTTAAAGCAGAGGTTGCTGGATGGGCGTGACCAGCACGGACGCACGGGGAGAGCCTCAGCTAAAGGCTCCAGAGGAAGGAGCAGCTCCGCTCCACCGACTAATCGCAAGAGCACAGAAACAGCTGCCAACCCTGATACATCGCCCGGTGGAGCCACAGGTTACTCCCCATCGAAGCACCAGGATGATGAACAGAAAGATGCCACAACTGGGCGGGAAGTTGATGCTTTCCACAGTCGGCCAAGAGTGTGGTCTCTGTCCCGTGAAAATAAAGATGCAAAGAGGGTCAATGGCAACCCGAAAGAGAGAGAAAGTAAACCTCCACCTCAGAAGTCATACAAGTTAAAAAACCTTTTAACATTTAATGAGATAAAGAACACATTTAAAAACATAAATAGAAATTTAAAAAAGAAATGAGAGAGAATCTCTCTTGACACAAAACAGAGCACCGCTGCTCTTCTTGTGAGTATTTAAAAGGGTCTAAATGCATGTTTTTTTTTTCTTACTGAGTACCTGTGTGGTGTTACACCACTAATACTGAAACCAGGGCTCAAGCTTGAAAGGAATATGCGTTTGCCTTTTAAGGAAATGCAACCTGGATCAGTGGTTAGCTTAGCCTAGCATAACGACTGGAGAATGACAATAAACCTGTTTGTTGTTTATTTAATCCAGACAAAACACGTGTTTTGTGGGTAGAATATGTCCTAGCCTGGTGCTGTTTCTGCAAAGAATAATTTGACATTTTAAAAAAACCAAAAGATTTAAAATTAATCTACATATTCTGAAAAGAGACAGAAGGTTTTATTTTATTTTTGCAGATGCCACCAGTGTGTCTGACTTGGCTCTGTTAAACTAACAATACTGAAACAGAGCTCATCATTCAAACGTCTAAAAGCATCTGAAACCAGAAGTAATAAAATGTCTGCATAAAGCACGAGACTGTGGACCTCCCCACCACTAAAAAAACACACATCAGTTTCCTGTTTAATAATGACATACAACAACAGAGGAGGTAGAGGTGAGCCCTTCCTTCTTCCCCTTTTCTGAGACTGCTGGTCAATATGTAGTGGATGGAGCCACCCAGTGATTAGTCATTTTAACGAAACAGCTCCATCCTAACTTTTTTGTTATTATCTGAGGAGTTTCAAACCTCACTGTTACTTAAAATTAACTAAATGAATAAATAGTTTGTGTAGTGTTGTGAGCAAACTTTCAAAATGCAAAGAAATGTGAATCAATGTTCTGTTCAAACAAGAAAACAAAAGCTGTTTTCATGTTTAAGGAGCTTAAACCAAAGGACTGTTTCTGTTCATTTTCTGTTGATGATTGAACTGTTTTATTGCTGCTTTTTTTACACTCAGACTTGTTAGATGATGGTGTAATCTGTCAGTCGAAGGTCAGGCTGATGGCCGGGTCAGATCTAGTTATCCTCTGGTGACCCTTGAATGAAGTCGGTCATTTATGCTGTTCAGACTTTAGGAGATTTTCCAGAGGTTCATTTGGATAAAGTCCAGACTGCTTGAATAATGAAGGTTTGTGCCTTAAACCTATCAATGCTGGCAGATACACCACTACCAGTACGCCTATCTTTATAATATCAGCTGTGTAGATGTACCAGTTTATCTCCGTTGTTTACCTTTAACTTTTTTTAATACTTTAAGTGTAAACATTGATTTATTTCTGTTTTGTGGTGCAATATTCTGATTTTGATTCTGACACAACACTCTTCAAAAGTAGATTTTTTAAACATTTTAAACACTAAAAATAAGCTTTACATAAAAAGGATTACACACTGACATGTGCAGAGGAGGGATAATGGATATACTGGACATGCTTAATATGAAGGGGTAAAAGAGGAAGACCAGGATGTCGTGACGGAGGACATGCAGAGGGTCGGTGTGACAGAGGGGGATGATAAGGACAGGGAGGACAATGAGACTAACTGAAAATACCATGACTCTGTATTTAATAGTTAATGAAACGTTTTTATTGTCAACTCAGTTGACTGACATCTCTTAATCGTTAGTTTTGATGGTCGCACCACCATTGTTTAATATTTTCACACATCAGTATTTGCTCTGGATCATAATGGCTCACTGAAATGCAAAGTATGTGAATGTATAAACCAGTGAATAAAAAACAAGCACTGTGCACATTTTAAGGTTACGCGATGTTTATGAAATGTGATGCATCTGTGTTTTTCTTCTGGATCTTTTAGTGACTGTGTGCTCTGTGCTATCACATTTTCCCTGTAACACCAATGGAGTCAGAAAAAGATGAGGGGAAGCCAGAGCAGGAAGTGAAAAAGTCTCTGACGTTGATCTGACCTGAGAGAGGAAGTATTGATGAGGATCTAACAGGCTCACTGTAATAACTGAAAGACCAGCTGAGTGTTTGAGTGGATTTTGCTGCCATTTTGTGGTAATAAATTTAGGATTGGACACTTAAAGGAGACTAGAGGATGTCAAGAGGTAGATGAACGCCCTGCAGTAGGTAGGCGTTTTGTTTTTCGGTCAAAAAGTCCCTTTACACGTCTATTTTCCAGTAAGTGTATGTATCAAGTGTAAATCATAAAGACCACACACTGATGACTATGATTATGATTCAAAGGCTGTTTTTTTTACGTAATAATGAAAACACATTAGTATGGTGAGAAATGTCTCCACGCAGCCTCATGTTGTGGTTTCCCTGTTTTGTTATCGGTCTGTTGCTAGGTTCAGTCACACACTGAACATGAAATCAAATACTGACATATTTTTTATTCATCAAGACAGAAAACTTAAAGATAACCACTTTTACTTCAAGGATTAGAGTAGCCACATTACACCAATCCCATCTCAACCTCGAGTTAGTGCTTTACTGAAGCTTTCAGCTGTTTCATAGACTTCATCAAATGACTTTTGTGGGCATTTTTTATCATAAAGACTCCCCCATTCATGCTGACTTAAAGGTTAAGCAAGTTGATTCTTAGCATTAAATCTGAAAACCACAGACAACAGCTTCAGTGTCTGAAAAGTATAGGAGAACGTGAAAAATGCATTCTTTTTATTGACCACCAGGGGGCGACACTTCTAGATGCAAAAAGATTTCCAGTTGCATAGTCTATGGGAAAACAACCCTCAACTTCCTTAATCTGTGACCACAGTACACTTTTTGGATGAATTTTCTGCTGAATTAATTAGGGAAATTAAGTGAATTATGGTCACTAGTGCTTAAAGAGCTACAGTGTTTTTGGCCTGTTTGTGATGCTGGAAAGCTTACATACAAAGTCACAGGGGCTGTAGATGTTGTTTAAATGCTAAAAATAGTCAGTGCTAGTGTTTTGCTAGGTGGTTGCTATACAGTTATGATTAAAATTTTGTGGATATAAATTACATAGTTATTGCTGAGCTACTGACAAGAAATGAAAAAAAAAAACCAAAACAGGTATTTTTTAGCCTGTTGCTAGGTGGTTGCCAGGAAGTGTAATGGTGTCATAATATACAATGCATAATTCAGCACTTGTGGATATAAATTAGATGTTACTGTCATCAAATAAAAATGATATAATGTATTAATTTTTTTTTGTTTCCGGTGCATTAAGACTTTTTAGGTTGTTGCTAAGTGTTCATAGCATGATGTCATCATTATATCTGAAATAGATAAGAACCTTAAGAGGCTAAGATGTACCTGCGCACTGAGTTTGTTAAAGTGCTGAAGGCATAGGAGGAGTTTTTTAAATCCAGTTTGGTGAATTGACTGACTCTTAGTGCTTTTCTACTCTACTTGAGCACTTTATAGAAAGTAAAAGTACTTTATAGACAGAAACAAAGACACAGGTTAGAGATTTTGTGTCATAGCCAGAGTATTAGAGTAAAAAAGAACAATTATCCAGGGCATGGTGACCAATCACAAGTCATTAGCCAGTGAGTGTGTGGATTTACCAACTTGATTCATGGTGTGACTGACTGTGGTCTGACTTCAGGATATGGCATAAAGCCCGCACCCTAAAAACATTTTTCCCAAATATGGTTTCTATCATTTAGAAGTACAAGTAGTTGTTAACACACTGATCAGGGTTCAAAAGTTCCCTTTTCTCGTAAATAGACAGGAAAGTTTAGTTAACCCAGATCATGTGTATAATTCTTCTTGGATAATTGGTTGGGTAAGTGGGGATTGCCAAAATATGTCCATTTCCTAGTGTGCACGTTCTTACTTGCTCTCCTCACATTTTAATCTCTTCCACAAGAGATACAAGCGGAGGAGGCAAGGGAGGACAGGAAATTGAAGTAACAGGCATTTAACAAAATGAGACATCCTTTCCATGATTGTCCTTAAGCACATTTAAAGGACAATATAAAACCAGGCTTCTTCGCCCAGAGGAGTCGCCGCTTGTTGGTCACTGGAAAAAAATGCAGGTTTAAAAAGCACTTCCACACTATATTAGAGCAAAACGTTTATGGTTTTTCATAAAGAGCAGCTTCTTATCCTTATCACAGACTCCATTTATCAAAGAGACAGTACAGGCATGGATTTGGCTCATCATGGCAAAAACAGTCCAACTGAGTCATGCTGTGTCACTTGTCTGTGCTTGGAAAGATAAGTGAGAACTGCAGGAGCATGTTGGAAATGCAGATTGAGTTTAGACTCACTGACTCGGTGCTGAGAGGAATCCAGATATAATCATCTGAATGTATAAGTTCATCCAAATGGGCTAAATGGGCTTCAAGGTTTGAGAATAAATACATTTTTAGACATCTGTTCATCAAGTCTTTGGTCTTACTCTATACTTAGACACATTTAGAGGAAGTGATGTTTTTTCGTCATTTTCTACACATCACCATTTTTATCTGAACATGCTCCTAATAAAGGCTGAAGATATAATTAATCAAAGTCAACTGAAAGCCAAATTCATCATTAACCACTGAGAAAAGGTTGAATATACATATATATATAAATGAGACTGCCACGTTTATAAAGCGAAGCTAATGTGGAAGCGTCTGAAATACCTGCATTATTTCTGATCACCAGCAGGGGGCAATGTTTTAGTTTCAAAAGGGAACTCCACTGTATTGATTTCTGTGGAAAATTGACCTAACTGCTCACTTGATTTCAGACCCCAATAAACACTTTCCTGATTAGTTACTGTCCTCAATCTCTACTTTCAAGTCCTATTTAAGAAGAACTGATGCTCTTTTTGTGAATTACAGCCCCATTTAGAGACAAACAGACAATAAAACAGGGAAACGCTTATATGCTGGGAAAGATCTGCCTTTCTAGGCTTCTCAGCCAGATTAACCATTCAACTGAGAAATCTACTTTAAGAAACAAAATTAACTTTGATTTATGTCCCTTGTTTGTTCAGTTTAATTTGTGTGTTTTTGCTACATTTTTTGATGTTTTCTTGTCAGATTGTCAGATAACGGATAAAACACCCAGTGCAGTTGCTCCATGTTGCCAAAGAAGCAGCTTAAAGTATCTTAAATAAAAGATCCAGAATACTAATGCTTGTTTTTGTTATTAGATTTGAAACTGGTGCAGTAATAAGCCCCATGACACTAATGCTTAAAGTTGAGTGAGTGTCAAAGTTATTTTAGCTTGAGGTTCTGACTCTTGAAAAGGCTGTAAAATTAATTAGGTTGCAGTTTTTCACAGAGATTTAACACCTTTTGCAGTTGAGAGAATGAAACGGATCAGGCAATGCAAAGAGTGCCAACCCCACCCCAGTGTACGCACTACAAGAGCCTGAAATTTTCACAGTATGAAGATGAAATTTTGCGTGGCTTAAGTTATTGTAGAAAAAAAATTGATGATTCTGAGGGTGTAAGGTGGGAACGTTTCCTAGATTTGAGATCTTGAGTGATCTTGAAGTTAATAGCTGCTTACCGTATGTTGATAGTGGATAAGTCTCGATAATTCTTTTTTTGATTGTCAACCTTTTATCTAAATTTAGCTCTTACTTCATGATCTTTGACTAAAAGCCAAAAATGAGGCAATGTTTAGTCAAAATGGGTTTGGAAATCTGTCTTTGTCAACATTCCTGTAGCTCTGAACTAAATCACCCATACGTACATACTAACATGCTGCTGGAAAACCTTATCTTCACCATCTACAAACTGGAAACTGGTTTGAGAGAAATCTCTGAGGAACATGATGCATTGCTGATGCAGAACTAAGAAAGGAAATGCCACGAGATTAAGACCATTTCTCTACCCCCAAATTAGTAAGGTTAACTGCTCTTGTCTGGCAGCTTCTCAAATGTGAGTTTCTGTTCCTGGAAAGTAAAGATATAAGTAAAAATAAGCGCACATCTACACACATACACACACAGACACACAAAAAGACAAGGCTGAAAGGCAAGCGCGTTAAGCACTGTTTAGTGACAGCTAAGAAATTTGGACGACTTGTGGCAGGAAGACAGAGCCGGAGGAGGATGCAGAAGCGGTTTGAGCTTTTAAAGATAGCCTCCTCCTATTTATATAGGTCCGTGTGAGGGCACAGGCGAGTGACTGACAGCATGACGTGCTGTAGCATGTTACCACAGCAGTGACTTGACTGAACACAGCCTCAAGAACCAACCAAAGATCACGCCACGCCTACAGCACACTCTCTACACACTACCGGGTCCCAGAAGTCGAGCATACTTCTCTTTCTTCTTCCTTGAGGTGCTTTCTGTTCCCCCGGGTTTGGTCTGTCTTTTATTTTTTTTGTGTCTAGCAAGTTCAAACAGGGATGGCGGAGCTGGAAGGCCTGGAGTTTGGGAAGTCAGACTTTGTGCTCCTGGACGAGGTCACGATGGAGCAGTTTATGGAAAATCTGAAGCTGAGGTAAGGCCTGAGATACAGTTAGAGAGGAGGAAGGGAGGGGAGGAGGAGGGTGGAAGCAGCTGGATGGTAGAGATGCAGAGGGTTATACTTCACGTGTACCGGATGGTATGTGAAGGAAAACAGCTGGGTTTTACTTTGTTTAGCCAGCTATGAAGGGATAAAAAAATAAAAGATAAATTAAGGTGAATACTGACAGGATTTAACATGTGCAAGTTAAAAAAAAACAAACGGTATAAATTTCATACAACAATACTGATACTAACAGTTTGGCGTGTTGAATTTATAAGCTTGTGGCTAAGAGAGGATGTTACAATAAAACATAAAAGGGGAAAAAAAGACCATGACTCACTTCTACCTCCACGTTCCCGCTCAGCTTCAGTGTAAATGCTTGTGGTTGATCTGTTCACCACCACACCTCGTTCACTGTCAGGGGAAACAAATTACACACATGGCAACAGACCAAACCTAAACAGTTTAATATCCTGATATAACTTTTTTCTGGTTTTGTTTTTATGACCTTTAGCGTGTAAATGCTTTCGGTCCAGACTTTTCTCGCTTCCTCAGAGACCTCTTAGAGGGGCACCGTGTCCTCATTTCAAATTGTGAGAAGTCACACAGCACTTTTTATCCAGGCCGTCGTCATCCTGAAGGATGAGCAGAGGGAGCCAAAACACCAGAATGTCAGACACTGTTAAATGAGACTTAGAGAGAATAATCACACTATATCAGCTGACGTGTGCACAGCTGATGGCTCTAGATGAACATTTTTCACATCACTCTGGCCTAGAGTGTCACCAGAAGCTTGATTAGACTTGTCTGGGGCCAAAGAACAGCTACCAAACTCATAGACAGGTGACAAATTAAAGGAAAAACCTTTAATGGTTATATCTGGTGCCCAAACACCTTATCAGATTCTTCTTCTTTTTTTTTTTCTTTTGATTTTTCAGTGATCTGCAATTTGGGAATGCTACTAAGTACCATCCAGTCAGTCAGAACACTTTTACTGTATGAGCTGACATGAATAACTTGAACGGGGCATGAATTTTAGACACTGAGGTCTGCAATGGTTGCACTCTCTCGGGGGAAAGAAAGTTTGCATTTCTTGGCTGCATTTGGGAGACACTTTATAAATACTTACAGAAACTACACGATTACTGACACCTCTAAATAAAATGTAATATTAATGTAGTTTACTCAATTAATTTGAACTGCTCATTAGTACATAGATTGATGTATTTGACTGTATTCAAATTTTAAAAATAATTAAGGACTAACCCTCATTTACTAATATGTAAAGTAGTTTAACCTATGCTACAGCCATACTAAGGAACATCATGGCTGGGGACTGTGGCACAACCAAAAATAGTGCAATGGTGTGCAGTGAACTTGCAGCCTCGTTGCTTTTTAAATGGTTCTTTGGAAATGAGGACCGGTTTGTGACCACTCGCTGCCAGTTGTTTGAAAGGGACGATCAATTTTAACATAGTTTCAATCCGTCTGTTCCAACACAGATGTGCTTTTACAGCTACTGCTAATTTCTAACTCTTGTTTGTTGTAGGCAATTCACAAAAAAAAACCCAAACAAAATTTACAACATTCAGTTGCATACATTTCGATACAGTCTGCTATCCGCTTGCAGTTTAATGGGGTCAAGTTCCCAATTACATGCAATCCGTTTGTGATAATACAACAACTGCAACAAATAGTCAAACACTGCAAATATTTTGCTGTCTTTTACAGCTGCTGTCTTCATGCACAGACACAGGATTTAGATCACAATGTCATATGTGCTGGGCAACCTTGTTTTAAAGTAGGTTTACCACTATATAATATATTGTAGGATTATAACCTGAATACAAACACTTTGTAACCAGTTCAGTCAGTCTGAGCTTGTGTGGAGACTTGCTCCCAGCAGGCAATCCAGCCATCACCTTGCAGTTAGAAGTGACCAATCTGGTCACCCAGAGGTTAAGTGTGCAACACCCTGTGCTTGACCCTCTGAGTTGACTTAGGTCTAAGCCACTGGTGAGTTAGACATAACCCCAACCCTGGCCCTAACCAAGAATATCTAATTTTTGCTCTCATTACACTGTTCTGCCAAGGCTTAGCTATCAAGAAACAAATAAAAACTCATTCTAACTGACACAGATTATTATTTTTTAAACGGTTTAGGGTGGTTTTAGTGTTGGAGTTACCACCCATGATGACTTAAACCTCAAAAGGTAAACCTAATTTTTAGCAGCTGTAACAAACAAATTCTCCAAATTATGAAGAAATCACGTTTTTATCTTATTTTCTTAAATAATTTTAAGAAATTTAAAAGATGCTTGTAGTAGTAGAAACAGGTTTCAGCACTTGTCTTGGAAATGCTTTTGGCCACTTTTGTCAGTTGTTTAAAAACACTATTCTAATTTCCAATGACTGTGATGACAACTAGCATGTAAAAACTGCATAATCATCAAATCTGAATGAAAACTGCTTCAAAACTATGCACAAGATAAAGTTTTTCTTCTTGAGCATTATTATTCTATCAACATCTTTGCCGTTATAAAATTATCCAATAGATTTCAAATTCAGGATTCTCTGATAGAGCCACATCTCCCTCTTGTTTCTCTGGTATAGCTAATTATTGCCTGAATACTCAGGTTGGGAAAACTTAACTATAGACGCTTTCAAACTGACCTTAAATACATAAACCATGCACAGATAGTCCACAAACATAAAAATACAGTGGTTTTTTTGTGTAGTGCAGGAGGACATGCAGAGGGTTTGACAGAAGGGGATGAAAGAACTGTTCCTACTACGGTGACCCCAAGTGGTAACAGCCAAAAGAAGAAGCAGTTTTGGTGTCTGACAGTTAGTAGCATGACTAAAATCAGGAGCACGATCGCAGATTGGAGCAGATAAAATGAATTAGATGCAATAAACTACTCATCCATCTATTTTTAATCGCTGAACCAGTTCAGGGCCTGGAGCGCATCTCTGTTGTCACAGTGCCAGAGGCAGGTGTAATGTTATGTTAACAGTCAATCGCAGGACCGATGCAGAGAGACAGATAATGTTTCACACTCCCATTCACACCACTGATCAGGGAGTGGTTAACACTATGGCCTCATTGCAAAAAGATTCCTTGTTTCCTATCTGCTGGCTGGCTTTTCTCTGAAGAGTTTGTGCGTTCTTCCTGTGCCGTTGTGAGTTCTGCCCAGGTACTTAAGCTACTTCTCACATACCAAAAAATAGTTGTTTATTGGTGATTCTAAACTGGCTCTATGGGTGAACAATAAACTAACAAATTACACAACGGTTATAATAAAAGCACGTGCGCAAGTTTTATTTTGTTGATGGTCTTTAGGTTAAAGTTTTAGACAATTATGCAAGTGGTCTGAACTTACTTTCATATCCTGGTGGAGCCTGAAACTTAGCCTGATGCAAAGAGCCAGCACAAGCACATTAAATGGAAAACACCATGAAATAAACAGGAATCATTCTTTAAGACAGATTCCAACCTCTGAGTTGAGACACAGCATTTCTGCCACATGTTGAGCAAACACAACACCTACCATCTACAAAGCTACACATGCAACACGACTGTTAGGTCTTATTCATTCTAGCAACCTGTTTATCCTCTGTGGCATGTAGTCTTAACCCCTCCCAGCTCAACAAACCCACAGTCAGATTACCCAAGGCTTGGTGACGCCCTTCGAGCCGCAAGTTTCATTTCCTGCTTTCAGCATGCAGACACTTGTGTCACTTCCTGTCAGCTGTGACATAGTGGTGCGTGATCTTCATTTTCATGTGCATTGTGAAAAAATTTATGGCAAATGCAGCTAACTTGCACCTGCATACCTGTTAACAAAAGAGTGAATAAACGACATAATTCTATCTGACATACAGTCCAGACTGGACCACTACAGTCAAAAGGAAATTGGTAGTTAAATCTACAGTAACTGGAGAAGCAGATACAGATAGAAAATATATGACACTGGCTGAGTCAGAAAAAGTATTGAAGAAAGGGGGCTGGGGTAGAGGCGGGTTGCACAGTGGCTTATTCATGCACAAAGGAGCTTAATACATGCATTTGATTTGCTAACTTGCTGTGTAGAAGGGTATAAGTAGATATGAGCTAGCACTAAGATCAGCTGATCTGTGGTTGATCTTGACTCTATGGCTGAATGCTATGTTTTGTGACTTCTTTTAATCTCAAATGTGCACAGCAGGTCTGCAGGTACTGCATTTGGAAAATCTATATCACAAATCTTTAATAACAGCAGGTGTATGTGATTGCCTTTTGTCTTGTCAGGTTCGAGAAGGGCCGAATCTACACCTACATCGGAGAAGTGGTCGTCTCCGTTAACCCATACAGGCAGATGGACATTTACGGCAAAGATAACATTGAAGCATACCGAGGCCGCGAGCTGTATGAAAACCCTCCTCACCTGTATGCAGTGTCTGATGCTGCCTATAAAGCCATGAAGAGACGGGCCAAAGACACCTGCATTGTCATATCAGGTCAGACTAACCTCACTGCTGTTTACTTTCAATAACCTCATAATAAGCTTGTAATGTCTGACTGGTGGGATTTCTGTTCAGTGATGAAACCTTCTTTGGTTTCTCTGATTTTATGTTTATTAAATATTTGGAACAATCCGATGAGGAATTAGATCATTTTAACAACTTCAAAGCTACTTAAAGGGAAATTATAGAGAAAACTAAACTTTAGTCAAAATATGAACCCTCTTAAGTATGACTCTGCTTTTCTTCGTTTGTGCCTTGACAAAAATATGGAATTAAAAATGTAAAATTGATTTAGGTGCACCTTGCTAGCACCAGGGTGAACCCCTTTTTGCCTTCAGAACAGACTTAATTTTTCATGACATGGATTCATCAAGGTGCTGGCAGTATTCTTCTAAAACTTTGGTCCATGTTCACATGACATCATCACACAGTTGCTGCAGATCTGTCTGCTGCACATGATGTCATTCACCCATTGCACCACATCTCAAAGGTGATCAAGTGACTGTGGAGCAAATTAGAGTACAGTGAACTCACTTTCATGTCTATAGTAGACATGAAGAGTGAAGTATTGGAATGTGATTAACTGATTAGATACGTTAATGAATAGTTGAACAAATGCGGCTAACAAAGTGGCTAGTGAGTGTAAGTTATCAGGTTGCTATAACTGTTTAGGATTTTTCTATTGTAAAAGTAAATCTTCAACCTAATATGAAAACATTGCACTTAGCACTTAATATCATTGTTAATTCAACAGTTAACATGATAATATGGTGAACATTTAGGTTAAAGCACCATGCTAACATTTAAAACGCAAAGCTAACTAGCTTGTATAGGTTCTCGGTCATTCAGGTCATGGTAGTCTCAGGATCTACACTACCAAAGAAAGCGACTGGACTTCTTTAAGTGTTGTGAAGGCCTTTCAACCCACTTAAAGAAGTCCAGTCGCTTTCTTTATTTTTTTCCAAGGTCCTTAGTTAACTAGCATGATGCTAATCCCAAAGTTAACTGTTATGTTGGGACATTGAGGTTAATGCTAGAGACAAAAGTTATTTAATTAATTAGGAAAATAATTAACAGTAAGGAAGCACCGATGCTGTACTTGTAACTATACCAAATAAGGTGGCTATACCAGTAGCAGTATTAATTAGTAAACTGGTTTTCTATCATTACCTGAACAGGCAGCTTGCCTAAATCTGGATTTAAAAATACATTTTTTGCGTCCCTCTACTAAAAATCAGCAGTGACCTTTGACTGAATTGTAATCACAGTGTTCCTGGAGTTAATTCATACACTGTTTTCAGGCTTCAGAAAAACAAGTCCTATAATGGGAGACTTTTATCACTGTTAATCACAGATCAGATCAGGATGGTAGTATTAGTATAGTTAAAACCTATACAGGTTTTTACTATAGGGATACAGAATTGAGATACAGTCAAAACCAGTGACTGTAAAATCAATTTAGGGTTAAACAGGTGACAGCATGGGACAGCGTGGTTTTACTTATATGAAGGTAAAAAAAAATTACGCTGTGGTATTTTCACATACACAAATCAGCCCTGTGTTTGGTTTCCGCTTTCTGCAGTTTTAATACTCAGCTAGGTATTTTTGGGAATTTAATTTATGCTTCTTTTTTGGTCAAAACCAAGATGTCATCAGGTGATGAGTCACACCATAACTTAGGTGTTTGGCTTACGTTTGATTTTTTAAGTTTATTTCTGAGTGCTTTTTGAGTCGTTTTCACCTCATTGATCAAACTGTTTTATCATTGTGTAAATATATGTGTATTCAGATACATGCCTGTTCTGTGTATGCAAGCTTTTTTTGTATATATGTATTTTGTTGGCTGTTTTAAGAGGGGCATTTTTTCAACCTTTTCCCATAAATCGTGGCTCAAGAGTTAGGAGTTCGCCTTGTAATCGGAAGGTTGCCGGTTCGAGCCCCGGCTCGGACAGTCTCGGTCGTTGTGTCCTTGGGCAAGACACTTCACCCGTTGCCTACTGGTGGTGGTCAGAGGGCCCGGTGGCGCCAGTGTCCGGCAGCCTCGCCTCTGTCAGTGCACCCCAGGGTGGCTGTGGTTACAATGTAGCTTGCCATCACCAGTGTGCGAATGTGTGTGTGAATGGGTGGATGACTGGATATGTAAAGCGCTTTGGGGTCCTTAGGGACTAGTAAAGCGCTATATAAATACAGGCCATTTACCATAAATAAAGTATACTGTATTTTACTACTTATTTCTTTCACTCTGTAGGCAGGGAGGATGTGAGACTTATTTTATGCAGACAGGAATAGATATAGGACTATGAAGGTTGTCAAACAATATGATCTGCTAGATAGTGATTATTACTGCGTTGACCAAATGTCTGTATCCTCATTCATTAGATGGCATGCTGCTTAAATACATCCTTTTGTCAGTGAGATGCCATTTTTTCACATCATGTAAATATTCTGATATTATATTCACTTCCATGCTCAAAAAGGTTGTGAAACATTTTTTGTGTTGTAGGTGAAAGTGGGGCCGGAAAAACAGAAGCCAGTAAATACATCATGCAGTACATTGCAGCAATCACAAACCCAAGCCAGAGGGCAGAGGTCGAGAGGTGAGCCCTCACATGATCATTAGGTTCATAAGTTTTATTTTAATGTGATGTTGCCATAAATAACTTGTCATTCTTCTATTCATCTGACTGCGCTTTACCTCCCTCATGGCTGATTCTGTAAATCCATCATTGGTTACCACAACGTGATCAATCAGTGTGAAGAACGTGCTGCTGAAGTCCAACTGTGTGCTGGAGGCCTTTGGGAACGCCAAGACAAATCGCAACGACAACTCCAGCCGCTTCGGCAAGTACATGGACATCAACTTCAACTTCAACGGCGATCCCACCGGAGGACACATCAACAACTACCTGCTGGAGAAGGTGAGATGATGAAAGGGTTTAAACTGCAGAGAGAGGGCCTTCACAGCGAGCCGCTGCTGAAAAATACCAAAAAGTTCTTCTCATTTAGCTTTTAAATTACATCTTTCCTGCTGAACATGAATGTTTCATGAGGTGATAACAAAGAGGTGTGAGGGAACATCCATGAATAGATGTGTCTGTGAAGCCTCTATCCTCCTGCTGCTGCGCGTTAATGAATTGCTCACCTGGGGGTACTTGATGCTGCTGTATTTATCCGCTCTGTTAAAAAACCGTCTGACACTCAGATCCAGTTTAAATGATGGTGCCATGATTTATTCTCAGAGGGCAGAAATAACCACGCTGTCTCGAAGCAGCAAAAAAAAATCCAGAGATGAAAAACTGAAACAGCTAGAAATACAGAAGGTGGAGATTTGGACTTTTTCCTCCAAAACTAGGTGGTCTGGTCTTATTTGCATGGTGCACTGGGGTTGTTGCTGTCTAAAAAACAAAAAGCAAAAACAGTTTTTCCTGGAAAAATGAATTTTTGACACCACAACAGAGACAAAAGAAAACCATCAGCACTGTGAAAATTCTTTTCTTCCACACTACTTTTGCTGTTTAACTCATTTACTAAAGCATAATAGTTTATTAGGACGATACATAAGCAACTGCTTATATTTTTACTGTATGTGGACTGTACATGTGTAGCCTTCCAGTAAAAGCTCAAATGGTGTTCGGAAAAGCCATGAAAGTCCTTCTTGGAGGTAAATCTTTTCACCAGTGTTTCAGAAACATCCAGGGAAATATTAGTCTTTGATATCTAAAAATGACAGCTGACTAGCATAACATGTGATGCTATGTTCACACTGAGGCCTATCCCAGATGTGACAGGGTGAGAGGCGGAGTAAACCCTGGACAGGTGTGGGGCCAGTGTGTCGCAAGGCTAACAGATAGAGACATACAAACATTTGCACGTATATTCTCATTTATGGGTAATTTAGCATTACCAACTAACTAATTAACTAATGACTTTTAACTGTGGGAGGAAACCAGAGTACTCAGAGAGAACCCACTGCAAACTCAGCCAAACTGTGGATTTGGATTTGAGCCCAGGCTGCAGTGCTAACCACTGTGCCGGGCTGTCAATCCAGACTTAAATAAGTAGGAAAGCTATGATTATAAGGCTTGATACAGAATTTTCTTGACATTTATGTACTTGACAGGTTAAACCACAGTAAGTAGCAATAGCATCTACGTAGTGTGAGTTTGGTTTTCCTGTGGTTTGAAGTCTCATGTGAACCTGTGCACTTCATGAGTCCAGTCAGCTAACCACTCCACTCCAACTAGACTGCATCATGTCATCTCAACTGGAACAAATTAAGTTGTTGAATTTCACGCAGATCCTACACGATTTAATTACGTTCACCATATAAACATGAAATTATTTTGTTTAAAATTACAAGTTAGAATTGTGTAAATGTAACAACCACCAAGTTTAATTTTTCTGAGTGATTAGTGTTGTTTTCACATTTCCCTTTTGGACTGACCCACTTGATTCAGCGTCCAAAGCTTTCTTTTTTTTGTCTCAAAAACTTAAACCAATGAGCTCTGACCTTTGGGGAATTGTATGTAGTATGTAGTAAAGGTATAATGGTATTTTTAAATTTTAAATTTTAAGGTTAGAAGTTGAGTTTGTCAGATAAATATTTCATTTAATGTCAGTGAACAAAAGAGAAGAAATTCTAACAAACAGACACAGATAGGCATTTATTGTCAGCTTTGCATTCAAAGTGACCAAATATATTTAGGATACATTTACTCTAATATTCAGTTAGTCTGAGAACATATATGAACATATATGGATGTTTGTGTTCTCAGTCATCCAGGTGATGGTGATCTGAGCTTGGAAAGAAAGTCCGGTTGCTTTTCTTTCCAAGCTCCTTAGAAAACATGTATGGATGTATATTCCAGCTAACGCTAATTGTCTGAGGTTTGCAGATATATGGCAGTCACACAGGTCGTGTAATACAGTAGCAGAAAACTAATAGGATGTAGAGTGGTAGTTGTTAAATCATAGTAAGAAGGTTCCAGGTTTCAAATTCTTTTGGGGTTCTCTCTGTGTGCTCTTGCTTAATTAGGGAGTCTAACCTTGTTCTTTTGGGGTATTTTGGGCTATTGAGCTGTCCAGGCCGTCTGCCTGCCTCTCACCTGATGACACCCGGGATAGCCCCACATGTGACCCTGAATTAAAGAAAGAGTTGGATGGAGTAGTCTTAAGGTTTTTTCCTCCTCTAAGGAATAAGTAAAGTAATGCATTATTTTTCATTATGCGACAGAATAATGTGTAACACATTTTGAGGAATGACCCTAACATTGGTTACAGAAACTGCACCTAACTGAAAGTAACTTTTGAAAAAGCTTCGTCATCACAGAGTAATCGTATAACACTGTAAGAGTACCTTAGGTAGCATTTTTTATTTGCTACCATAATCTGTTTTCCTGTTCAAGTCCAGGGTGGTGCACCAGCAAGGAGGTGAGAGGAACTTCCACTCGTTCTATCAGGTAAACTGCAGTCTGCACTTCTGCTGTAAAACAGTTATCGCAGTTATCACATGAACACATTCACTCCGCAGCTATAACCAGGCTGTGCAATGTAACCTCCACAAATAAATGTCACCTGCCCAGTGATGCCTGCACAGTTGTACAGTCACAATGGTGCTGAGCTGGTATATTTGCTGTGTTTTCATAGCTGCTGCGTGGAGGCTCTGATGAAATGCTGCAGTCGTTTCACCTGCAGAATGATCCTGCTGTTTACGTTTATACCAAAGAGGGAGCGGAAACTGTTGTGAGTATATCATCTTGAGAGTTTTAGTTTAAGAGTGAATAAAAGTTTGAATAACTGATATAAATTAAACTGTCTGAATTTTAAAATGAATCTTTTTTTAAATTTTTTGCATAATTTGGAAAAATATTCCCAGCAGCCCATTTGTTTTATTTTGCATTTTTATTTGATCTCTTCGCTTTCCAGACCTCCAACAATGATCGCTCAAGCCACAAAGCCGTGTTGAGCGCACTGGAAGTTATTGGCTTCTCAAAAGAAGAGATCACCTCAGTTTATCAGATCCTCGCCACCATTCTGCTTTTGGTATTTTAGAGCTCGGATTAATGACTTTTCTTGACATACATGCAAAACATAAATTGGTCAATATACTTGAAGCATCCAATGATATAGAATGGTGTCTTTTTCAGGGCAATATGCAATTTGAGAGCGATGGTGAGAGCGTTAATATTGTGGGACAAGAAGTTGTGAACCACATCTCAGAACTGACGGCCACAGACCCGGAGAGCGTCAATAAGAGCCTCCTGTACCGCACGGTGGCCACTGGAGGAGGCGAGGTCATTGAGAAGGGGCACACAGAGCAGGACGCCTGCTTTGGACGGGATGCTTTTGCCAAGGTGCCAGAAACAGGCCCAAAATAGCTCAACAGTAAAGCTAAATGGTGTTACGGCTACTGAGGATGAATATAGATGTTTACAACATACAGTAACGTGTTTTCCTTTTATCATAGTCACAGTTGTGACCTTTTTTAAGCTCTGCCTTCTCTCCTACAGGCTCTCTATGAAAGGCTTTTCGGCTGGATCGTCAGCCGCATCAACAGCATCATTGAGGTGAAAGACTACGACCCAGTGCTGCATGGGAAAAACACTGTAATTGGTGTGCTGGATATCTATGGCTTTGAGATCTTTGACAACAACAGGTGGGTGTCACAACAGTGTTTTGACATCCGCCCTCTTTTCTTGTGAATACTAGTCATTGTTGATGTTGTTGCTCAAGTGTTTGTTCCGCTGTTTTCGGCCAGCTTTGAGCAGTTCTGCATCAATTATTGCAACGAGAAGCTGCAGCAGCTTTTTATCGAGCTGATCCTCAGACAGGAACAAGACGAATATCAGAGAGAAGGCATCACCTGGCAACATGTGAGGAAAACACACAAACACAAGCACTTGCACAACAACAGCTGCGTCCATATTTGTTCTTACTCAAAGTGGGCCTGTCATTGTTTATCTTGTATTATATATCCGGTTCCAGTGGTGGATGCTCATATGAAATATGACAAAATTTCAAATAATAAGGTCAAAAGGTCAGCTTTCAGACCACTTGATATGCTCTGAGCCAGACAGATTTCTCCCGCCTTGTCTCTGTGATTCAAATATGGAGATGTCTTTATATGGTCATCTTAAACAGATCTTGCATTGAAGCCTCACACACCTGCTGTTTAAACCTTCTGTTTGAGAGAGGCAGCCAATCAGAGGAAAGCTGGATTTCAGACAGGGGATGAAGTGGGCATCAAAACCCAGTATGAGATAAATAGCCATAATTTTACAGTGAACTATGCAAAACTACCCATCAACTCTGACTTTGAAGTGTAATGTTGTGTCTATGTGTATCTAAAGGTCAGGCTGAGAGATTAAAAGTGTATTTTGGATTCAACATCAACTTCAGTGGTTCCCATCCCATCTCAAATTTGTGTTTTAATTATGCTTTAACTTTTACATAACCCATGTAGCATTGCTGTCCCCCAAACCCAGAACAGCCCCTCACTGTTTGGTCAGTTCAAATGAGGGACTGATCTGAATGGGAAACTGAGGACACTGGACTTGTCAGTGAGAAATTTTTTTTTTGCAAATTAGCATACCCTGAATAATTCTCAGTTCTGACTTTAATGAGGTCCATAAATTACAAATTAACTTCATGTTTTATTTATGATTTATCCACTGAAGTCTTCATCAAAGTGTTTACTGAGGACACAGACAAAGTGAGCCAAGGACCTTTTCCCCCTATGCAAGAAGTCTTTCTGCAGCCAGATGAGTCGCCCCCTTGTCCAATGGCTTCACTTTTCACTTCCAGAAGCTACAGCTATCCTTCATAATGTTGATCCAAAAAGGAAACTCTTAAATCACTGATTTTCAAATTGAAAATCTTCTAATCGAGTCTTGGATTTAAAGTCTTGTGAAAAGACATGAGTTTTGTGTGAGCTTAAAACCCTGACCTGTCTGCTCACTAGTGGACACCTGGTTGCTTAGGTAACCCTCTCATGTCATTTAAACACTTTCTTATGTCAATAAGCATCTTTCACTCCCATTTGTAGTGTCTTCAATCACTCACCTCAAAGTTGAGAAAAGTTACCATTTAGCTTTGCATTGCTGACTCTTATGTTGCCTATTGTTGCCACATGTTGTTGGATTCTGATTACGACATCACTGCTAGTCTCTTGTTGTGTTAACTCTCATTACTTGTAGTTTATTTTAAAATCAGATATACAACAATCTGTGAATCTGTTTGTATGGGGGTGTCATTGCAAAATCAAGAAACTGACCGAAACCACACACTCGCTGTATGTGGACACATCTGTCACAAAAGCTCATAAACAGAACAAAATTCTCGTGCAGTAACAAGAGCAACCACTTCATTCACAAACCAATCTGTTCTTTCTTTGAACTGACAGTCGTGCTCTTTATGCGCAGATCGAATACTTCAACAACCAGATCATTGTCGACCTGGTGGAGCAGGCCCACAAAGGCATCATCTCCATTCTGGATGAGGCTTGCCTCACTGTTGGAAAAGTCACTGACACAGTCTGCTTGGACAGCATGGACACCAAACTGGCACAGCACCCCCACTACACCTCCCGCAAGGTCAGAACTAATTACTACATCTCCTCATGTGATGTAACATTTACACTACGATTCCCTTACTAGACCCGAAGGTTAGAAAATAAGCTTATACTCTCTAACAGTAGCACACAATTAAAAGGGCACTCAAAGAGCACATCCTCTGCCAAAGCCAGTGCATTATTTTGCAAGTTTAGGAGAAATTTGCTTCATACTTGGAAAGATGCTTTCATAATGACTGGGTTTCATTAGCACTTCTGCCAGTGCACAATAACAAAAGTATTTGTTTTTGTGAATTATAACATGAGGTTATCAAGCTTCTCAACAAAAGCAGAAGATCTTTAAATGTTTTTAACACAAAGTGGTTTAAAAACAGGATCTCGAACTTTCAGAATTAACTGGGAAGGAAGTGGTTTTATTTTCAACATCTTCTCATCAGACTTACAGTAAACCTAAAAGGCAAAAGAAGGAAGAAATCTGATCATTTGCCAAAATGGAAATGCTAATATTTGCCTTTTGTAGGTTAGAAGCACCGAAGTAAAGCAGTGGAAATGCTACAACCTAAAATAAATTGAGTTTTGCTCATTTTGGGGAAGGGTGGATTGTAAACACGTAAAAACAAAACCAGTAAAGCCAGTGAAGCAATTTATTGGATAAAGGTTGAGACAAATCCACACTAGTCAGAATCAATAAATGAGATGAAATCTTCTTTCAGGCAGATATTAGTAAATGGAAGGCAGTGCTGAGCCTTGAAAGACTTGAAATGTCCATTTACGTGGACGTATAATTTAACCAGTCACAATATTTAATGGAATTGTTGAACAACAGTTCTTTAGACTGTCTGAAGGTCCTTCATATGTTTTACTTTGGACATTGGCTGCTTTTTCACTCATTTCCAGTCCAGTCCTTTTACCTGACCATTTGTTTTACTGTTTGTTAAGCTACTGACACTGACTTATACATCATTCAAGGATAAAAGGCACCTAACTCAAGGGTAAGGGGTCAACGGTCTTCAATTGGTATTGTCTTTACACAGACAACTTAGCAAAGAACCAATTTTAAAATATATCTGTGGGTGCTTATTAGCAGCCTGGTGCAAAAACAGTCTATTTGCATTTCTTTATTGCATATATGAAAAATACCAAAGATGACAGTTTGACAGGCATAAAATATATTTTTGTACCAAGAGATTGATTCCCAAAGAACTATTGTTTGAAAAGTTATCATGCATAACTCAGCATGGTGTGCACTCTGTCATTAAGAAACTGAGGAAAACTAACAAGTGGAGATAAAGAGGAAGTGACAGTCCTAAAATCAAATGAACAGTATCTGAAAGTCCTGTCAGGAAATCAGACATAAAAACAGCAAAGACCTGACACAGAACCTAAGAGATGCATCTGGCCCTTCAGTTCAGTCATCCACTGTTCACTGAAGCCTCATCAGAAATAGAAGGGTGGCGCTCAAGATGGCACTCTTAAGGAAGGGAAACGGGGAGAAAAGGCTGAGGTATGCCAAATTACATCAGAGCTGGAGTGAAAATCAGTGTTAGCAGGTGTTACGGAGTGATGAGACCGGATTTGAAATTTCTGGTCCAAATTTTTATCACTGTGTACAGAGAGGGTCAACGGCCATCTGTAAAACGCGATTTAAGGTGTGTCAGGGTTTGGGGCTTTTTCTTATATACTGTGTTTGTATTCATGTCTGCATGTTTCAGTAAATCAATGATCTTGTCTCTCATTGTTCAAAATGTGAAGAAATGAGAGGCGGTTTGAGAATTTTGCACAATACAATTTTTTTTTTAATTTAAATATAGAGGAGAATAAAAACACCCATAGTTACCTAAGAGAACAGGTGCAGTTTTGAGGTTTTACCACTAGAGAGCAGAGTTTCTCCAACATTTTTCCTTTTAGGTTTGCTCCAGATATGAGATGCTTTATGAAGTGCAGGATCTCCAAAACTCCTCGTAAAGTTGAGTCTGAAGATGTCTGTAATTGAGTTAAATAGATCATATTTCACTCACATTGTCCTCTCTTGTTTCCAGCTCAGCCCCACTGACAAAAGCATGGACTTTCAGAAACACTTCCGTATTCGCCACTATGCCGGAGACGTCACGTGAGTCGCTACATTTTGCACTGTTTGTTGTCATGTTTTTCAGTCCAAGGATTCTCTGTGGAGAAAAAATAATGACAGGCTGCTGTGCTTGAGTTCACGAGTGTAAGCCATAAAATCCTATTAAAGGAGGTCAGCTCATGGCAATGACATCATTTGGGCTCCAGCGGTCCAGAGTGACAGCTTTACTGAGCAGAATATGTAGTAAATTCCCATGTTAACCAAAATCTGTGCAATCCTGGAAAGATGTCGTCACTTTTCATATCCACTTAATGTATAATTGTATGGACAGTGGATGTTTCCACAGATGACAGCAGGGTTCAGAAGTCACATATACATATGTGAGTAGGACACTACTCTGCACATAAACAGGGCAATGTAGTGGCATGGAGAGGACACGCACACATCTGCTTACAAGAGCTGGAAAGACATGATTTTCAACAGGATCAGTGGATATTCATGTCCAAAAGCTTCCAAACTGCTAATATTTTATATGTCAAATTTTAAATCACGTATAATTTAAAATATATGTTTTACAACACATAGAATAAATTCCATCTATTCATTTTCTTGACCACATATGTAGTTTGAAGTCACCGGAGTGCTGAAGTCTGTTCCAGCTGTCGTGTGGAGACAGAGGCGGGGTAGAGATCATCAGTCTATCACAGGGCTAATACAGAGAGACAGACAACCGTTCATTACTGATATCGTCTTTGTTGTAGTGACAAAGGTTGTTTTAGTTCACTAAAACTAAACAAAAAATCAAAACCACATGTGAAAAATAAGATATTTTAATGAATGTTAATAAAAGGTAAGTAGAGATAGTAAAGATTTTTAAAAAGCGCGTTTTGTTTTAGTGACATTTTTGAATATAGACAGGATTGTGAGACAGTTTTGCTTATGTTTATTGAGACTGGAGGGTAAACATGACTATGAGTCAAGTGTTTGTAAGTTATGTTCTGAAAACTTGCTTATATCAGCCTTTATCATTATAGCAAAAACACTCTGAACGTAACACTGAAGCAGAAAAAAGCAGTTAAAACTGTCTGGGCTCTCCCAGGAAGAAGTTCTACTCCTCCACCTTGAAAGGAGGCAGGTATGGTGATTCAGATATATGACTAGGATGCCTTTTAGATGCCTCCTATGCGAGACATTTTGGGCAAGTCCAACTAGGAGATGGCCTTCTGGAAGACCCGGGACACTGGGGAAATAACGTTAATAATGTCAGGCTTTGAATGTCACGCTGGATGAGGTGGCCTTTAATAAGGAGGTCTGGGTATCTACACATGCCCCTGCAACCGTGACCCTGTAGTAAATGCACAGATAAATTATACTTGTAAAAGTAGGCTAAATCTAAAAATTAAAAACTTTTTAAAAAAGAGCTATAGTTACCCTGGCAGCGGCTTACAAATGTGTACTTTACCAAAGTCAAACAGGAGGCGTTCTGAGCTGCTAGAAAACAATTTATAGGACAGATGACATCATAAATCACATGTATGGCTATAAAACTGATATATGCATATTGAGCTTTTTAGCTTTTAGCCTGCTCCGAAAGTTGAATTTATTTTTCATTGATGTTAGTGGTTGCTTGGTTTATGACACACAGACTAAAGAAGAAACACTTTTCTCAGCTTCCTTCTCCATCACTGCTCCATTTCCTTATCGGGATTTAAACACTGCAGCGGCCAGATGAGGCCCCTGGCCAGCAGTCAGCCACCGTGGCTTTGGATCCCCACAGCTCACGTGTACTGCCCTCAATCTAGAGAGGGAAGGACATTAATATGTCAAGGGAACACGCAAGTGGAGGAGGATGAGGAGAGATGGAGCCAACTGATGAGACAATTTCGTCTCTGTGTGATACAGCAGCAGTAATCAAAGACTACTGAAGGAGGTTTATTGAGGTTCTGTGACTCTGGGAAATCCAGGCTAACAGGATGTCAAACACACACAGAAACACAGGACAATTTCATGCATCAGCTCAGGATCGCTCTCACCCACAGTTAGCAATGGTGTTTCTATTCCCCTGAAATGCATAAAAGAAAAGGTTCTTGTAGTAGTGATGTAGTATATGAGACAAAATGTTATTATTACTGATGCAGTAATGTCCAAGTAGCTGTTCATTTTATTATTTTTTATATTAATTAGGATTGTAACTAACAAGACTCTTTTAAGAATTACTCTATTAATTTTAATTATTTCACAAATTTATGCTTTTTTTTAATGCAAACCCAAAAGAAAAAGTTTGAGACCACTTAATCAAAAATATTGTGACAGTTGGTTGATCAACATGAGTGTTAGTCAAGAACTTTTTGAAGTTCTTTTCATTGCCTGCGGGTGCTTTTTAAATGAAGATTTTGCTTACAAAGAAACATCTTACAACATGCTAACGGACTGACCGCTCACTCCCTTTCAGCTGCATCTAGCTCTCTATGTCGAGTGGTTCGTTGATCTGATTGGATGAAATTAGCCAGTTAGACAGTGATAAACAGATAGTACAGAAGTACCAGGCAACTAGGCCAACTTCACTAACCTGCCAAATGTTCCACGTATTTAGTTTTTCATCCTTGTTTATGTCTAAAGCTAAAGCAGTGCTGTATGTTTTTGATTTTATACAAATACTTCAGTCAGAACACAGTTTTGTGTAAAATTCAACTGTCTAACTCCCTGTTAACTTCTAACGCTCATAAAACCTCCTTTTCTTCTGGACATTAGGGTTAGGGCTAGACGATGGAAAGATAAGCAGATTAATTTTGATCGCCAGACCACTGCGCTGTCAGAGAAAAAACACACACGTAAGCTGAGTCAGAGAGGGTTAAATTATTGAATGTTATGTTTGTTTAATTGTTTAGTCATGAGCATCCTAGAAAAACCATGTCGTCAGGGTCCTGCCAGCGGTAATATGACGGGCTGGATAAGAGCGTGTGTCACAGACCTGCAGTAAGTCATGACAGATGGCTGTCCCTGTCACTACGTGTCCCCATCATCCGGCCCCTGATCACCTCAGGGCCACGACGGGGTCTCTCCAGCTGAGCTGTCACCTCTCGTATATTGCTTCCTGGTGGCACCATCCCCTGTCCCATCCCATCCCGTCTCAGTCTTTCCTTACTCTAGCTAAATATACCCTCTTCCTCACCACCCGCTGGCCCCCCCTTTCTCCACTCTCACCAAACCACCAGTATCAGAAGCTTTGACCTACTTTGTTCTCTCCTCCTTTTCTCATCCTGTTTCCTTTTCTCCTGCTTCTGTTCTGCAACACTCACCTAGCTCTCATTGCTATCCGCGCTTTTAAATCCCTGCAGAATTTCAGCCTGCACATGCAGCACTTTCAGGAAAGATATACAGTTTCATATATTCCTACTCTACAGCTTTATATTGCAGGCATCTCACATCTTTGTCACCTGACTCTCCCCATATGTGCTGCCTTTCACCTTGTGCCACTCAGCGGTCTCCTTGCATCAGCCTTGACCTTCATACTTTAATATACATTCCTCTAAATCATTGTCGTGTCTCTGGAGACCAGCTGCCTTGGTCTTTGCCTGTCCTCTCCTGTCTGCTCTGTCGCAACAGCTTTCCTATGCTTGTAAATAAGTGCTGTGGCTTCTTGTTGTGGGTCCTGAACCCTCACTTTTTTTTTTTACACTGTCTTACTTCAGCGAGCCTCCAAGAAATCTGATCAGGTTATACTGACTTCTGAGAGCCAAGGAGACACATCTGTCATAGGCACTGATAAGTTGTTAACGAATCCTTGACCATTTCCCCTTTGACTTCTATAGGCCTGGAAGTCTCTTTGGAGCCACAGGTATCGCCCCCTGGTGGCCATTAAAATACAGATTTAAGGCACTTCCACGTTGGCATCCCTTCTAAGATCTGGAGGCTATGTCCAACTTTTACACTGTCTATTATGGAAATCTGTGACATGTTGGCCTTGAACTTAGGATGCTAGAGTATGCAGTGAAATAATTCTGTCCAGCATCAGCCTTTCCAGACTCCAAATATGGACGTTTTTGCCCTCATATGCCCCCCAAGAAACAGTGCAAATGAGACCAGACACTGGCTAATTTGCTCTGGCATTGGACTGAATATGAAGGGAAGCTAATTTAACATAAACAAGAGTATTCTGAAGCCATTGGGGAGGCCTTTATTGAAAGTAAAATTCATGTTGAATACTTTATTATTGTTAATAATTGGATAAAAATGCAGATGTTTCAGGGTTTTTTGGCTTCTAAATGGACTGGTGCTTATATAACGCTTTCATTCACTCACATTTGTGCTTTTCTATATAACATTCACACTCCAGTGAACACATCAGAGTGCAACTCAGGGTTCAGTGTCTTGTACAAGGATACTTTGGCATGGCAGGGATTGAACCACCAACCTTCCAATTAGTAGATGACCTGCCTCTGCCTTCAGAGCTACAGCCACCTCAAGTGGGGAAAGACAGAGAACGTTTGAGAACCAGTGGTTTAGCAGTTGAAGGTAAAACAAGTCCTGCAGTAATCAGGAAGTTGGTGACTGGGTCCCAGCTTGTGATAGTCAGCATACATATGTGTCCTTTAGTGAGACACTGAACCCAAAAGTACCCCAAACGTGTCATTGTTGTGAGTATGTTAATATGGATTATAGTCCAAAGTCCTGTAACTGGGTGATAACAGTAGAAAACCCCTATATATATAATGTAGTTTAAAAAAAATGTAATTTTAGGGGAATATTTGTATACATTTTTGTTTTGCTGCTTTTACTGGTTTTAAAGCTTCTCATTTACAGGATATGTGCACAGTCCAATAAAAGGAATGCATTCTTTAAAGTCAGAAATGCATCCACACTGTGCATCGTATTGTTACACTGTGAATACGAGGGAGAGGTTTTTATGAGGCAATGCTTACACTACAGCAGGCTCATCCCCCGGAGCTGGACAGCTTATGTAACTGTGCCTTACAATGTGCCCGTGACCTCCCACTGATGCCTCATCAAAACCAACTGAGCAGTTTGTGGAGGGAAAAAAAAAAGGCAGACAGATTAGTTTGTAGACAGTTCATTTTATCTAAACGCGAGCCATGAGGAGAATTTGACCATGTACCTAATTTGTAAATTGACTAAGCAGCATGACTCTTGCTCTAATCCTTTGCCGGAGGTCTGTGAGTCATTAGTAGCAGAGAGTGCAGTTAATGATAGCGACCCTTTGAGTGGCAGACACTTACTCTTTAAACTCTATTGCTATTTTAGTCTGACTTTTGTGTAACTTTAGCATCTTGATTGTTATTGTTCACTCCAAATACTCATCAATGGGGCCGCCCTCTCATTACTAAATAATTACTCTCATATCACCCTCTCTACATCTGTTGCAGATATTCCGTCGAGGGCTTTTTGGACAAGAACAAGGACCTGCTTTTCCAAGACTTCAAGCGCCTTATGTACAACAGGTGCCAAACACAAGCATCACTGACAGTTTTTCCCAGCATCATAATGCTCTTGACAGTTCATTAACTGGGTCATGTGTATATATGAGTTTCTTCTTCCCTCAGTCTGCACATCCCTCCTCTGCTAGCCTAGTTAATGGTGTCCTTTCTTTACTCTTTACCCCGCTTTCTTGCTTCTCATAGTGCCAATCCAGTCCTAAAAGAGATGTGGCCAGATGGACATCTGAGCATCACAGAGGTCACCAAGCGGCCTTTGACTGCTGCCACCCTGTTCAAGAACTCCATTGTGGCTTTGGTTGATAAACTGGCGTGCAAGGTTAGTAGTTTCTGCTTATGATCGACTTCCTCGTTTCTTCTCTTAACCCCAGTGGGAGGCTGTGGATGTATTTTCAGCTAATTAATGCACGTTTGATGTCCACACAGTCAAAGAGTAGTAAATGAAGAAGCATTAAAGTTGAGAAAACTGATTTCTAAACTAGTTTGTAAATATGTTAATCCATAATACTGCTGCTTTATGTCGGTGTTAAGATAATTATTTTAATCGCTACCACTCCGTCTACTTAGAGAGCTGCCATGAGACAGTACATGATTGATGTTAAATGGCTAAAATAATAACAGCGTTTTGCAAAAGTGTGTTGATTGGATGGTTAAGACTTTATAACGGTACCTTTTCCTACCTTGTGCTACCTTGATAGCATGTGATTGTGTAAGATAACTGCTAATAAATGTTAGTAGTTTGGTGTGAAGCCAAAATGGTAAATGGTCTAAAATGACTTGTGGCATCCATTACGGTTACAGTAAAGTATTTGCTTTTATACTGAAAATATAATGAAACTTTTAGGTTGTAGCACCAGTCAGTTCATTCAAGCCAGAATTTGACTTAGTTGGATTTCCCCATTTATTGGAAATGTACTGAGTCATTCTAAAGGGCTCGCTGAATTTGTGTGTGGTATTGTAGTAAGATGCCATCAGTTAGTGAAATGTCTTTCCTCTTAGATATCCCACAATATCTGTGGTGTTTAGGAACTACAAGAGCTCAGTCACAATGTAGCATAGCTCTTAAAAGTCCCGTAGACCTCCTCTGGCATTAACATCAGCACAAAAACTGTGCACTGGGAGCTTCATGGTATAGTTTCCATGGCCAGCTCTTGTAGGTTTAATGTGTAGGTGACCCAGTACTTTTGAACACATATACTGTAGGTGGATGTCTCACCAGATGATATTTCAAATAGTTCTCTTTTTTATAGTGCAGCCATCTACTTATTAATGTAGTCTTGTTAGCTTTAGATGAGTTTAATTGTTTTTTCTCAATTATTAGAACTACCAAAATGTCACTTTATTAAAAGGCACAAACCAGTTAAGGGGGATTTGTTCAGTTTAGATTTAGCTTTAACTAAAACAAAGTGGTCATATCACCAGCTGCATATCTCATTTTATTTAGCTTAGCTGTGTAGTTAGATAACTATGGAAGCCCGTTTCCGCCACTAAAAAAAAAAAAAAAGCTAGTATCCATAACTCGAAATTTCGAGTTATTTTCTCGAAATTTCGAGAAATATAACTCGAAATTTCGAGTTACTTTTCTCAAAATTTCGAGTTAGCTCTGCCAATCAAAAATATACGTGAATGAGGTCGCTTTCTTGTTACACGGAAGCATATGGCGCAGGACCGCGCACTCAAAAACGGATCCCAACAAATTAAAGTATGTTTGCTGATAGTAACACCATGTGATTCAGCTAATAACACAGGGATTTCATCATTTGTGAAGCCAGGCTGAAAACACTCAGCAATCTGTGCATTCACGACTGGATGTAATACCGGTAGCTTAGCTGTAGCATTTGTAGCTGAGGGCTTCAGCTTCCGGGTAACATGGAAATGACGTCATTCACGTAGATTACTGATTGGCAGCGCTAACTCGAAATTTCGAGTTGCTTTTCTCAAAATTTTGAGTTAATATGTCAAAATTTCGAGATAATAACTCGAAATTTCGAGAAAATAACTCGAAATTTCGAGAAAATAACTCGAAATTTTGAGTTATGGATCCTTTTTTTTTTTTTTTAGTGGCGGAAACGGGCTTCCATAGATACCCAATTAGTGAGTTAGTGAGAAATTTAGTTTTTGGCTCAAACCTTGGTTAAATTACCAAAATAAAATCTCACTAAAAAAGATAGCATAAAAATGATTCTCGTAATATTGTTCAGTTTAGTTTAGCTTCAGCTAAAGCTAATGTAGGTAGCTAATCACAAGCTTGCATTTAATTAGCCTTTTCTTGCTTTATTTAGCTTAGCTACCTAGTTTCTACCCAGTTACCGAGTTTCTATAAGCTTGCTAACTTTAGAAATAGGCAAAATGCCTTTTCCTCAAATCATTAGATAAGTTACTAAGATATAATTTAATTAAAAGTAAGAAAGGATATATTTGAATCAATCATTTTAGCTTTAGCTAAGCTACATGCCAGTCTTATCAGGTAAAATTTCATATGCCTTTCTTTCATTATTTAGCATTACTGTCTAGGTAGTTACCCTATTACACAGTTGCTCTAAGCTTGTTAGCTTTAGAGGATTTTAGTAGACTTCTTTCTTCCATCATGATTGGATTTAGCTACTTCCTGATTTAGCTTTGTGGAATGACTGTCTGATTAGCTTTACAGTCAGCCTATAATTCTATGGTTTGTGTTTTTTATATGCTGTTTTCATAAACACATAACACATTTGTTTATATAGGTTACAGATTTTAATCTAGCAAAAAACATATGAAAGATTGAGTCCAGTGGAGCATTTATTTTGGTTTTGCTTCTGTGCTTTGATTTTGTAGAACATGAATTGAAGTCAAATCAATTACTCTGGAAACCTACAGATTTGTTTATATTTCTGTGTCAGAGTTTGTGTTTAGTGCCAGCGTAGATCATCTCCCCAGTTTACTCTGCTGTCTGTACTGATGCTCTGCACCAGTTATAGGCGGTTCTGGTCCCTGTAAGTCTGCATGACTCACAGACTATTCTGAGACTCCCAATGTGTTTGTGTGATGTCTCCTTTGGATAGTGCATAATAAACATCGGAAGAGGAAGAAGAGGTGTAGCATTTACATGTATACATCGCAGTCTGTTCCTTGTGGTGTCAGGGAGTAGCAGTGTTTCTAAGTTGTCCTGATCCTATCTGTCTTTTTGTGGCGTTTAGAGGGTGCTGAGGAGGAGAAGGAGATGGAGGTGGTACATAAAGTATGCACCTCACCTCGCCTGGCCTCATCTCACTGACTGAAGTCTGACATTTCTTGCTGTTATTTTTGGATGGCCTGCTTCCGGGCTGCTGTAGCATCTCGTCATGATGTGGCTGAGGTGAAATGAAAGTAAACTCGCATGCCTGAAGGGTTTTTTTTGCTGTAGGTCACGTTGAAAGAGCAGACAGTTTTCTTCAGCAGCAGTACTGAAGCACCTGTGCTCAGGCTTCCCACTTCATTTCCTCTCAGCCTTCATTTTCTGACATTTTCTCAAACTGCTGCCGAGCTGAGTCGAAACTCCAGGCAAAGCCTGCACAGGGATCAGTGTTTGGTGTCAGAAAGTGCTTCGCCTTATTTGTCTTTAATGGACAGAGCGGTTAAATCAGTGAAAACACAACAGCCAGTTCTTTGACAGGATGTAGTGCATCCCCGCTATAACTGTCAAGGTTCAGGCATCCAGCCATGACCCTGCTTCATCTAAAGTGCAGCTCGACGTGCTGCTAGCGAGTAGCTGCGCGGGGCTGGGCTGTTGTGAGGCTCAGCTGCTCACTGTGGCGTTTGTTGAAACATTCTGCAAGTCTGATTAAGGTCACTGAACTCAGTTTGCCAGTTTTGCAGCTTGGCTGTGGTGCAGCTCATTGACAGTTTACAAGCTGAGTTCAGTTTATTTACTCGCACAGTGATGACCGCAGCGGTGACGCGAACACTGAGAAAAATCAAAGACCTGTTCAAGTTTGTGCAGGTGATAAAACAAGAGTGTTATGAAAAAATACATTCAGAGTATCAGTCTAAATGCAGTGTTGCTGTGTCACCAGTGATGTAACACTTTATTGAAAATGCAAACAGGCTTGTTGAAATACAGCCAAAGAAAGCTCACACCATGCCAGCTGAACAACTTGTTCTATTTTGCAGGAGCCATACTATGTGCGATGTATAAAGCCCAACGAAATGAAGTCACCGGTGTTGTTTGATGACGCCCGCTGCCAGCACCAGGTGGCCTACCTTGGCCTGCTGGAGAACGTGAGGGTACGCAGGGCGGGCTTTGCCTACAGGCAGCTCTATGCTCGCTTCCTGCAGAGGTAAGACAACGTGATTACGGTCTAGTGAAGTGGTCTCTTCAGCAGCGGAGTGTAACACCATGAGTAAAATGTGTTAAAAAGTTTAAAAAAGTAACTTTTCTTACCCAAAATGTACTTTGATCTGAAACCTTAAAAAGACGGCACACATTTATGTAAATAGTACTACCCAAGAGATTTAGACTATTTGCCAATTGGTGCCTGTTTTAACAAAACCTAACACGACTAAAAAGACCTAAAGTTAACATTTAAGGTGTGTCAAAAAGTTAGCTAAAAGAAAAAACACATTACCAACATTACCAGCCTGGTTTATGCATGATATGTTTTGTATTTTTTGAAGTCGCTACGTGTTGGACAAGTCATTATAATGACCATAATTTAATTAGTATGACCTGAAACTAGAAAATGAGTCATTAGCCATCAGGACAGTGTTTAGAGGTCCCATCACAAGAAAGTGGAGGGCAGACTTCCACAGGACTGGAAGTTTTTTTTGGGAGCTAGAGGGATCGCCCCCTGGTGGTAATTAAAAAGAAAAAGTTTATGGCTTCAGTTGTCAGACTATGTTCAGCATTTATACTGTGGTTGCTTTCCCTTCAGGGTTGTCTTCTTGTGTAATTCTGCACCACTGCAAGCACCCTAGCTATTTTAGGATTAAAGTCCTGTTCTGACCATCTGCTGAATCTCCTCCACAGTTTCAAAATAGCAAACCTTCAAGTTGAATTCCATTTTTGGATTTTTGGGAAGAGGAGGAAGTAGCAGTGAGCCCGATCTGGAGATTGGAAAGCTCAAGTGTGATTGTGTTACTCATAAACTCCTGAGTTTTTCTTTAACGGCCTGTCAGCAGGTGCACAATGGCACGATAGCAAATGTCAAAGTTAAAGTTACAAAATTGTCTGGGAGCAGAAAGTGCTACATTAGAATAAGGTCTCAACAGATGTGGCAGAAGCATGGCCATGTAAGTAATTAAATACAGATTTTAAAATTTTTTAATGAGAGCCAATGAAAGGAAGAAAAACATGGACAATGTCAGAATGTTATTTTGGTGTGGTCACAATGTTTTCTCCAATTTTAATCAAAGCTACACTTGACTCTAATACCATAAATTAAGATATCTGCCCTCCGATGCCTCTGGATATCACAGAAGGCATCTGGATAAAGTCTGACCCTCGTTGAGAGTTCATGGTGCACAAAAATGTGCAAATGTCAAAATCACAGTGACGATGAAAATTCTCTCGGTTATGCTTCTGATATTGATCCCTCAATCTGACACTTGGAAACTGCTTGGAAACTCACGTTCTCAGGTAGCAGAGTTAGTGATGTTCACTGACATCAACTGTCTCTACCCAAGTTTGAGGTCAGACTGCAAACACTTATGTGATCATCGTCTCTGATTCTTGCTGAATGTTGTTCAGGTATAAAATGACGTGCGAGTACACCTGGCCAAACCACCTGATGGCGTCAGACAGGGAAGCTGTGGAGGCCATCGTCATCCAGCACGGTTTCCAGGACGACGTTGCGTACGGCCAAACAAAGCTGTTTGTGAGAACGCCGCGGTCTCTCTTCACACTGGAGCAGGAGAGAAACCACCTCATCCCCATCCTGGTGACTTTCCTGCAAAAGGTGAGGCATGCAAGTGTCACCATGCTTCACAGCTGGTTTAATGTTTAATTTTAAAGATCCATTGATGTGATAGTTTGACATCTAATTCAGCATCAGGAACAGTTCAGATGGTGTGTTGAAGTTAATAACATGCAGTGTTTTTTCCACCAGGCTTCAAGGTATCAGAATAGAAACTGCAGTTTGTCTCAGTCTCATGAATATGTGGCTCTTGGTTATGTTTGACTGAAATTCATCTGCCAGCTTGAATCCTAATTTCCTGTAACAATAATTGGGATAATTAATGCAATCCAGAGCGCAGCTGCATTAAAGTCAATTACTTCGCTTGCTCAATGAAATACCCTTCTCTTTTCTCTTTCCTCTGACCTACTTTATAACTGCAGAGAAATCTGGAACTCTAACCGGAGGAAAAGTTTGTCTTAAGTGCTGTGGGATGCAGAGGCAATAATTTTTCTCTTGTTTTGTCTCTTTCACACGCCCCTTTGTTGTTGTTTTTTTAACCTGACCCACAGGTGTGGCGCGGGACTCTAGCTCGTGCAAGGTGCCGGCGGATGAGGGCCATCTATGCCATCATGGGCTGCTATAAGCGCTACAAGGTCAAGGCACACTTCTGGGAGGTGGAGCGGAGGTTTGCTAATGTGCGAACTATGGCCGACTATGGGAAGAGCTTGGAGTGGCCGACGCCGCCTGCAGCACTGTCGCAGTTTCACAGCATCACAGTCATGCTGCATCGCAGGTCAGAGCACATAAAAATATGCAACTCTGTGTGGTCTGTGAAATACTAAGGATATTTTACATTACATAGACTGACATATTATGCTGTGTCATTATATATTTAATAAAAGCTCAGCCAAAAGAAGCAGTGTCCATCCTTACTGCATCCATGGGAACCCTACCAACATGATGCACAGTCACACAGTTTTAAACTTGGGTGTTATCAAATCGTTGTCTCTGGGGATTGACTTGATTTTGGAGCCAAGCTGAAGTGGCAGTTTTAGGAAACGCCGCTTTGGGGATTTTCATGTTGGCTTCATTGTTCATCCCCAGAGGTTGCTGCTTAGATGTGAAACACTTTAGAGACTTTATTACAGATGAAACAAAAGAGATGTAACTTTCGAATTAGTGGATTAGTTTTAGAGGTTAGTAAAGTATTAACGTTTAAAGATATTGAGAAACAGCCCTTCTACTTGTTTACAGCCTTTTTGTTAAGCTAAGCGAAGTGGCTGCTGGCTAAAGCCTGAATTCACAGATGCGAGAGTGATTCATCTGTCTGTTCTTTGCCGTTCTTTTGATCCACTTCAGACTTGGTGGATCTTTTCTGGGGTTTGAGGAAGAACAGCCCCAAGTTTGAAGTTGTTTGGATAAGTGGTTCAATATTTTAGCTGGAATTTATTCTCTGTTAGCAGTGTTTCCCATAAAGTGACTGCTGCCCGCCCGACTGCACATAGAGTTATACATATTCAAGCCTCTTAACCCTAGGTTTAACTATCTGAACTAAGTGCCAAACCCTAACCTAATCCTAATTCTATCCATTAGGGTTAAAGTCTTACTCCTTCTTCTTCATCCTTACCTCTTTATCCTCACTTCGTCTCCCCCACCACTCTCTCCACCTCTTCTCTACCCTGCCTGCTTTCTTCCTCCATCTCTTTCATCTTCATTTTGTAAAGTGTGCAAAAATCTGGTTTCTTTTTTAGATTAGATTAGATTAGATTAGATAGAACTTTATTAATCCCTCGGGTGGGTTCCTCTGGGAAATTCGATTTCCAAAAAAGCACAGCACCGACAGAAGTTACAGAGTTACAGAATATATATATATATATACACACACACATATATATATACACACACACATATATATATATATATATATATATATATATATATATATATATATATATATATATATATATATATATAAATACAGAGACAATATAAATAAAATATACGAAGGGGATAAATAGAATAAATATGAATAAAAAATAAAATACAAGTGAATTGCACATTTCAAGTATTGAGTCTATTGCACCGTTGACTATTTACAAAAGTATTGCACAAAAGGTATTGCACAGTGAGGTGAAGAGGCACTACAGCTTAGTTGTTCCCCCCTCCTTTGTCCTCCTGTTTCCCCTCCCTCTCCCCTCCAGGGAGGAGTTAAACAGTCTGATGGCGTGTGGGACAAAGGAGTTTTTAAGTCTGTTAGTTCTTGTCTTTGGGAGAAGCAACCTGTCACTGAACAGACTCTTCTGGTTGTTAATGGCCGTGTGCAGAGGATGTCTGGCATTGTCCATAATGTCCATCAGTTTCTTTAATGTCCTTTTCTCTGCCACTGTCACCAGAGTGTCCAGCTTCATGCCGACCACAGAGCTAGCCCTCCTGATCAGTTTCTCCAGCCTGGATGAGTCCTTCTTTGCTGTGCTGCTCCCCCAGCACACCACAGCATAGAAAAGTACTCCAGCAACCACCGACTGGTAAAACATCCTCAGGAGCTTCCTGCAGATGTTAAAAGACCTCAGCCTCCTGAGGAAGTACAGTCGGCTTTGGGCTTTTTTATACAGGTGCTCTGTGTTGCATGACCAGTCCAGTTTATTGTCCACCCACAGCCCGAGGTACTTGTACTTGTTGACCACCTCCACCTCCTCCCCCTCTATCTGAACCGGCAGTGGACCTTCTCTGGACCTCCCGAAGTCCACAACCAGTTCCTTAGTCTTTGAGGTGTTGAGTTGCAGGTGGTTTGTGTGACTCCATGCGACAAAGTTCCTCACCAGACTTCTGTACTCCTCTTCCTGATCATCCCAGATACACCCCATGATGGCCGTGTCGTCTGCAAACTTCTGAATGTGGCATAATTCAGAGTTGTAGCAGAAGTCAGAGGTGTACAGGGTGAAGAGAAGAGGGGACAGCACAGTTCCCTGTGGTGCTCCTGTGCTGCTGACCACTGTGTCAGACGTGATGTCCTTCAGCCTGACGTACTGTGGTCTGTCGGTGAGGTAGTCGGAGATCCAAGCCACCAGGCAGGGGTCCACCTCCATCCTGTTCAGTTTTTCTTGAAGCATACAGGGCCGGATGGTATTAAAGGCATTGGAAAAGTCAAGAAACAGGATCCTGACCGTGCCTTTTCCCCCATCCAGGTGTGAGTGGGCTCTGTGTAGGAGGTACAGGATGGCATCCTGTACCATCCTGTACATTTAAGCACATGTGTTGAAATCAACTCATCTCTTAAGGTCACTAAATTCTCAGTAGCTGCAGAATAAGTCGAGTCAGTGTTTGGCTGTGTGATTGAGTGAGTTTTGGATCACTGATTTTTATCCTTTATCTGACTCTAACTTAAAGCTGTTCCTCCAACTTTTCTTTCTTTGGGCCTTTGAAGTAATATCCACCCTCATGGCATGCTGTCTTGTTCTCATCCCTCGGTGTCAGGTGGTGGGCAAGGCAGATCGTGAAAAACATCCCGCCGTCTGACATGCTGGAAGTTCGGGCCAAAGTGGCAGCTATGACGGCTCTGAGCGGAGAGAGAAAAGACTGGGGAGTCAGCCGAGCCTGGGAGAGGGACTACCTGGCAAATGTAAGAATCACAGTAGTAACAAGATAAATCCTGGGTACCTTTGTTGTTTCTCAGCACATCGTGTTCGAATAGGTTGTAAAATTATTTGTTTTGGGATTTATTTTGACCTCTGGAAGACACTTGATTTATTTTACCTTTATTTAAGCAAGAAAATTGGACACTTGAGATATGAAATCTTTCACAAATTTGTGAGTATCCACCTTAATATGCAAAGATGAGGCAACACACGCACACACACATACATGCACGCCACACTTTTTGGTGAATAGATGCTGGGATGTGTGATCAGCAAAGATGGATGGATAGGTCACTAGGAGATTGGTGCTCCTAAAGTTTGCTTAAAAGATGCTGACTTTTCTGCAGTCTCACCATTTACTGTCTGAAGATGAACAGTCTCTGTTTCCAGTTTACATCACACTTTTCATAGTTTCAATACAGTTTGGCAAATAGCTAGTGAGCAAAACAATAATAAAACAACTTTCTTTAAGTGTAAAGAAGTACATTATATATATATATATATATATATCAGTGATTCATTAAAAAAAGTCACATGTTTGAGATGTCATTAGAAAAATAATGCCACTCTTATATGTGCATTAAGTTTTACAGATAACAAAGCAAAAGTAAATAACTTTCACTTGTAGACCACCAGAAGTCTGGAGTAGGGCTCATCCAGATTTTGTCATCCACCTTTCTGTGACATCACTGTGACACACAGACAAAATGGAAGCTTGTATGTGCATTTGATGACCTTTTGTCTGACAGCATAGTACAAAGAAAAACAAAGAAAATCCAACAGGGAACTATATCTGCAAGAAAGGAAAACATGTGAGCAAAATAAAAATGTATTGGCAACATTTTCAGAGAGAAAACACCAACAAAACACATTAAACCTGAGGGTTGTTGTACACACAGGCTACTTAGAAGAAGTGAGTACAGCTGTGGAGAATACCTGGGTGCAAGCAATCAGTGAAACACAATTATGGGAGGCAAAACTGAATAATAAGCACACAAGACAAACTAGCTCTTGAACATGAGAACACCTAACACAGATTTATACTTAAGACACGAGAAACACACGCGAGGCAGAATAAACTGAAACAGTGAATAAAAACAAACTATAACCACCAAATAAACTAGATGGCAAAACTAAAACTAAGAAACCAGCCATTATGTCTGCGATTATTGTGATTCAGACAGCACACCTAAATCTCAGCTAGAAAAGCAGAACTACTTTTGAAATCACCTGAAATGATATTGCAATGCATTTTATTGAAAAGCTGGAGTTGACTTTTCTGCCGTTTTTACACTTTCCACTCCAGATTTAAAAAACAAACAAACCCAAAAAACAGTAGAAATAAGTCTCAGTGGCTTCCCTGGAAAGGCAGAACATGATTTCAAAATTTAAAAAAAAAAAAAAAAACTTGTTTCTTTATATATATTTTAACATATCAATGTTAAAATAGTGACATAGATTCTCAAACACTGCTGAACTAATAAAAACATTAAAGCATTTTGTAGTTTTATAGTTTTCCGCTTGTTTTTTCTGCCTCTTTAACTTTCAAAACGGAAGAATTTCTTAAGCAGTTGTCATTTCACATGACTCCCATTTAGTTAGTTCAGCTGGATATTTTGCAGCCCACTGGCAGGAAATTTTCACACAAATTCATCACAGTAATGAAAAAAGACTTGAACAATCAGCTGTGTATAGGATCATCTTTTGTTGTGAATGTATACTGTGCATGTGATGTGCCTTGGGCTGTGACCAAAAGAGGGCTGTTCATGTGAACACAGCCCTTTATTGATGAATACTACAGTTGCTTCATTTACCAGCTAATATGAGGTTGTTTTCTGACTTTAAAGATGCCTTCGGGGAGCGTGAGCGTGACTGCCGCAGAGTCCTGAGACATTCCCTTTGCTAGTTTGTCAGCTGGCCCCTGACTTGCTGGCCTCCTTCAGGGATCTAAGTTCATGTGATTGCATTTAATTCCACAGTGACCTGTAGATTAGTGCATGCATCGTGGCATTCAGTCAGGCTGAATCCTTACTGTGATTGTAAGTTCACCGAGTTCAGGGGGTTCATGTCCAGTCTTAAGCTTCAACAAAGGAAAATTTTCAGGTAATCAACACTAAGACCTGGAAAAAGTGCCTGAACCTGCCCCGTTTCATATTACTTAAATGAACATATTTAGACAGTGATTTTCCCATTCAGCAAAAATGGTGGCTACATTCATCTTTTATATATAGTCAGAGATGTTGAATCTTAGCTGTTGGTAGTAATTTGGAATCACACTAGCATATCAGTTCACTCAGTAGCACTCAGATTTACCTCTGGAACCAGAGAAGCTGGTACAAGTTTAAAAACTAAGAGGTTTTTTGGATACTTACCGTTTCCAAATAACACCAAACGATAAGCCATAATATAAGAGTAAACCAGTATGCATCCCTGTGAAAAATATATCCTCTGTCTTCTGACATGTTTTGATTACAGCATCAGACAACAGAGAGAAGTGTCACCTTGCCTCCATCACCTTATGAAACACCTTCACACCAATCAACAGGCAGTCATGGAGCCTCTTGGTTGGCATCCGGTGCTCTTTTGAAGTAGGCCTAGTTTCTCTCAGAGGGGATATTTGGTTTCCAAGTGGCTCTTTAGGCTTTCTTGGCGTCATGTTAGCACACATTCAGATTAAGGGACGTTGACATCTCCAGGCAAATGAAGCCATTAGGCAGTTCAACTTTCCTCTATGCTCCCTACTGATTTTTTTTCTCTTTTCTTTAGTTGGCAAATAGGCTGGACTGGTAGTTAGTTGTGGTTTGATTCACACAAGAAAGTGAGCTGTTTTCCCCTTTGTATTCTCCCTGCTGTCAGTCAGAGCCTTTGATGTGTCATGCTGTCATAATACTCCTCAAACAGACTGAGGTTCACTTTGATAGAAGAGATTTTTTAAGGGAAACGAGTGTGCAGAAAGTACTGATACAGAGACTGAATTTATTTATATAGTTTGTCTGCAGTTATTTACTGCAAAATGAATGTACGATGGTCACACCTGGATTTCTTCAGTGCACACAGTCTGGGAACCACAGCTTTAAACCGTGTACTGTATATATTAAAGCATGTAAAATAGATTGTAGGAGAAATGTTTAAAAAATGACCGTGATAGCTGCACTTTATAGGAGGAAGACTATAACAGAGTGTTAGATTTGCCACCAAATGTATTTCTCATCAGCTTTGGTCCCTCTGAAACGGCACGTCAGGCTCCGTGTCTGGTAACAGCAGCCAGGGGCCTTGAGCTTTGATCTGCTGCTTATGGAATTAAAGCGATAAAAAGGCTTAAAAGAGGCTGGGAGAGGTCACCTGGAGTTTTGTGACTAACAGCGAAGTGCATTCCTATTCCATCTGTACTGAAGATCGTCGCCTCAACCGACCTCCTGAAATAATACTGGTCTTCCATTTCTGCAGGCCCGAGACTGCCCTCAGACCAGCGCCAGCTTCATCCGAATTTCCAAGGAGCTGAAGAACAAAGACGAGTACAGTCAGGTCCTCTTCTCGAGCTTCTGTAGGAAGGTACAGTATGTGAGGAAAGAACACGGGGAAATGGAAATGTCTGTTTTGTAGCCACAAGGAGTTTCTTTCTTCTGCTGCTTCCTTTTAGCTTTGGGATGTTTTTCTGGTTCGATGTGTTTCCCATTCCACCCCCTCATGCTTCCTCTCTTTTGTAACAGCTCATCTTTCAATATTTCATGTTCAAACCAGTGAACACAGCCTTCTCAGGAAGTAATCTGAGGATCAATCATAAAAAGGAACTGAACTATGAATTCAGTCCTCAAGTTCCCTTAACCTGAATGAAGCGCTGCTTATTATTTTACCTCATGCTGAACCTCTTATCGTCTCCCTGAGGATAATAATGGCCATACTTTCCATATCAGGGACTGAACATTGAGGGCTTCGCCTAAGTTATGAGTAGAGCTTAGTTATATTTGAAGTTACGTAGCCTTTGATACAGTGAACTGAAGCAACCCCCGACTCACAGACCCACCACAGTCTTTTTTATGTTTTCTTGTGTGTTGCTTCTTTGCTGCTTTACAAGGAAAACCTGTTTTTGAAATGAAATAACCCAAAAGATCCTGCAAGAGGCATGAAGGGCTCTTCACAGAAAATAGAAAATGAACAAACATGCTGAAGCTTTTTCTTTCCCCTGTTCTGCTCTCTCAGGTGAACAGGTTCAACAAGAGCACAGACCGAGGCCTGCTCATCACAGACAAGTACATCTACAAATTAGAGCCAAAGAAACAGTATAAGGTTCTGAAGAAGCTTCCTTTAGACTCAGTAAGTACTCACGTGGGAGAGCATACACTCTGAATGCAAGCTCACACACAGACTCATTTGCTAGCTTCCCTTCTAAATCCCTTCTCTTATCTTCACTCCTGCTGTCTTTATCCAATATTTCCAGCATTGCAAATGTATCCTGTTGGGATCTGAGCATATGTTACTCATTTCCACAGCCTGATTACATTATAACTCTCACCCTTAAACCCCAGACTGATTAAACATAGTGTCCCCAACAATGCTCATAGTTGCAGGCATTGACTTTTTACCATAAGACCATATGATGATTTTACAGTTTTTAATACAATAATAAATACTTTCATTTTTCATTAATTGCTTCAGTCAGTACTAAATTCACTTTACTGTCCTTATACTTATTTTGTGCTTTCATGTGGTCTCAGAGTGACTGAATGTCTGCTCAACTCTTTTGGTGCAGAATTTGCAGAGTTATTCATCATAATACATTTCTGATAAATAGTACAAACACATATATTGCATATAATGTTTGTGGCTGAGAATTAATTGTAACTGGACGGCTCATTGCTGCACTGGTTTGAATCCACAGGCCATCATGTTCTCTCCCTTCTCTCTCGTTACTTCCTCCTGTAGTCCAAAGACATGCACGTTAGGGCAAGGGTCTCCAACTCCAGGCCTCAAGGTTCGGTGTCCTGCAGGTTTTAGACATTACCCTCGGTCAACACACCTGAATCAAATGATTAGTTCATTACCAGGCCTCTGGAGAACTTCAAGACATGTTGAGGAGGTAATTTAACCATTTAAATCAAATGTGTTGAAAGACACATCTAAAACCTGCAGGATACCAGCCCTTGAGGCTGAGAGTTGGACGCTCCTGTGTTAGGGTAATTGGGGATTGTAATTTGCCACAGGTGTCAAGGCCTCGTGGCCTGTGACAGATCACTCCAGCACCCTTGCAGATGTGAACTAGATAAACAGTTTTTAAAATGGATTGATGGATTGTAACTGTGGCCTTCCAGCTGGAGGAGCCTTGACTAGACAGAACATTTTGATATTAGCATGAAAATGACCAAGATTTCACATTATTATGTAAAGGCACATAAAAAGTAGATTCCCAAGTCAGGAACTGTAACCATCCAAATATCACTTAAGTGGAACATTACAGCATACATGAAAGCACTGAAGAAACATTATTGTACTTGTGTTCAGCAAGTCAGTAAAATGCGCGGCAATAAATAAGTCCAGAAATCATGCCGCCCATAAGCAAGTACAAATCAGAAGGCTGATGTCAAAATGAGGACAGAAAGCAAGGGAGACACAACTACTGCAAAAACATGCTTTTTCAGCCAAGCTCACTGGACCCAGGTGTAGCTCATGCCGTTAGTTAGTCTCCTGTTAGCTCCTGAAGAACAAAGCACAGAACAAAACCAAGACAAATCACAGAGGTTTATAAAAGGTTTTGTCCTTAAAGTGTGGTACAAATACAAAAATAACAGCTGTTATGAATGTGGTCAGACTTTTTGTGCTTTATTCTGGCTGCTCTTTATTTCTTACTCTGTCCCCTCAGTTGTGTACACGCACAAACACAAACACACACACACCTATTCATCTTCCGTCCTGTTTGACCCAGGTCACAGCCATCCATCAACAAGTACAAGAGCAATAAGAGGACTCACACTGAGAGAACACTGTCTTCCTTTGGGTCTCAGGGCTGATGACCTTTAAGAATTGTGAGGTTGTTGATCAGTCAGTCAGTGTTTGTGTGCGTGTTTGTGTGTGTACGTTAGGTTTTGTTGTCAACATGTGACGCCGTGGTCATGCTTGGGAGGCAGCTGCCAAGCTTAGCTTTAGATTTTCTGCCATATGGGGCGAACCTCAGCTGAGAAACTGGATCAGGAATCTCAAAGGGCTGCTGGCTCTGCAGGGCAAGAGGCTGAAGTTCTCTTGAAATAACAGAAATCATAATTTTCTTCTACAGCTTGATGCATGAACCTTGGTGTTGGGAAAACATACAGAAAGTGAAGGGTTGACTAAAGAATTTAACATGTGGAACACTGGGTCTCTTTTTATATCTAAAAAAAAAGGGGGGGGGGGTGGTATTGTTTCAGGTAGAGGCATTTAGCCAAACCTCTATGGTACTGTGATGGTGCATTTAATGCTAGAAAAACCTTCTTGGACATTTGGCATTTACCTCTGTCTCGGGTAAAAGTATGTTTTTATCACCACACAGACTTAAGGCGTCTTAAAGCAGGGCTGTAAGCATGCAGTCAAGATTGGAGGAGACCAACTCTAGAACTGTTGACCAAGCAGCTTAATGTCTTTGCTCTCTCATACATATTACATATATTTAAGAGAATTAAATGTATGTAATTGTCTTTACAGTGTCTGCATCTTTAAATGCATGGCGCTTCCACCATGTGATCAGCTGATTAGTGACTTAATGAGCAGTTTAACTGTTGTACCTAATAAAGTGGCTGTGTGTGTTTTGTAATAGCTAGTAGCACACCTTCTTTTTTGGCCAGAAAAACTTCTTAAACTGAACTAAAAAATTGAGATGTATGTAATAGTTTGTCTAGTTTATGATATTTCCATCCCATTTTTTACCCAGTTCCTCACTGAGGAATCTGAGATTAAGATGGATTCCAACAAAAGTTGGAGATTGCCAAGTGCCATCAGACTTTGAGGTGACTCAGGTACTGAATGCAAAATAGCTTTCACTGAGAACACCTTCGTGAGATGTAATGAGTCAGCACAGCTGGACGTCCAGCAGTGATAGAAGAGAGGTGGAGAGAGAGAGCACTTGCATGCCAGAGGGTTAAAAACTATCATTATGCAGCAGCGGAGCGGCTAAAGATAGCTGGTGCCATTAGACTCTGGTGCTCAGAATGAGGAATATGAGTCTTATCCAGGTCAGAAACTCAGAATACAGCATTAAAGAAGCAGTGCATCTCTGACTCTCACCCAGGTCACAGCTGAGGTCAAAACCTGAAGCAAAACACGAGCTCTGTACCTCTGACTGGTCAAATTCAGAAAACCTGACTTTAACTGGCGCTTATGTTTACTCAGTCTTCAAAAAATGTTGACAAAATTAAAAACTAAGCATTCACTTTGCATAAACATATTGTAAGCTTAAATAGTTACTGTTAAAACATTTAGTCATTTAAATAACTGATAGAAAGTTAATGGACGTTTCTCACACTGGAGTATTTCCAGTCATTAAACTTTTGATTTGTTTATAAGACAAACTATGTGAAAAATGCTCCTTTTATTTAGAACAGTCAAATGTTCAAAGTAGAAATCAAAGTGAAATTAAAAGACTGCTAGGAAGGAATACTAAAAACAATAGGAACACTGGAAAACTTTACACAACAACACAATCTCACAGCAACAGAGGAGATGGCGAGTTTATATACTGCAGGTGAGCTATTGGCAAATAGTGAACAAGTGGGATTAATCAAGGTGGAGCAGACGATGACCAATGAGGGGGGACAAGGAAAAGGAAGAAATAAAAATGAAAGGAATACACAAGGAGCAGTGATTTCAAAATAAAACAGGAAAGAGCGTGATCTTTGAGGTATAGAAGTCTCCCATAGATACTAATTTACAATTTATTGGGGGACATGTCTTGCTTTTTTGTATTATCTCTCTTTTGAGTCAGTCTTGATTGAATTTAGGTTCGATTTATCTACCATGAAGTCTTCTCATAGGTCAGGGACCTCAAACTCATTTTATACTGCAGGCCACACGCAGCCCGCTTTGATTTTCTGTGGGCTGAACCCGTAAAACTCCAATTTCTGTTGGTGTAAAAAGTTTAACTACAGATTTAATCAAGGAGATAAGACAAAAAAAGTGCAATATTCAACATTATTTCTCAGTTTTCCTACATGGTAAAGAAATGCTGCTGTTGTAAATGAAAGAAATCAGTCAGCATGAGTCTTTGAGCTTCAATTGTAAGGAGAAATGTGTAAAATGACAGATATCTATCATTTTATTACTTGTGAATGAGGGAGATTTTTATGGGAAGGAAAAGCTGTAAAACTAGCAAAGAAAGACTTAAAAGTTCAAAATTCCTGCCCTCCTTCACATTTTCCAAAGCCATCCAGCAGGCTGGATTGGGGTCTTTGCCAGGTCAATTCTGGCCCACAGGCCTTATGTTTGACACCCCTAGATTATGTTCCAGTTTAAACCTTAATCATAAGAATAAAGCAGATAATCAAGGCAAAGTATAAAAACTTAAAACAGCCCCTAATGTCTAATGCAGGGCAGTTGCATTTCTTAAATTTGTGACGTTTATATTGTAATTATAAATTGGATATTTTTAGATTTTTTTTGTTGGGTTGACAGAGTGAGCACCTAAAAGATATGGTCTTGTACTGTGCAGCCAAAGTTTGTTTGTCTATTTAGTGAAACTTTAAAGACTGAAGTAAACGATTAACTGAAAAGATCATAAATGAGCCTCATATCAAATCCATCTTGTGTTATTTTAGAGCTGTAATTTAAGCACTGCCACTGCAAAGAGAAGTGCTGCAGATACAATAGAACAAAGTAAAGTAATGTAATTTATAAAATATGTTTGGAACACAGTAAAAAGTATCACGCTGCTAGATCAGCTGTGCAGCTTCCCCTTCACTGAAGGGCAGGTTTAACCAGCGTTTGTCGGTGCTGGGACATCCTGCACATTGTCGTCCCTGCTGGATTAACCTGTATGGCTGGAGGCCGTAAGAGGCTTAGTCCACTCTGTCCTTCCATTTGCTTTCTAAAAACCCATGACACTGTTTGCATGTCTCCTCTGGTTTTGTCTTTGACCTATATGGGTCTCTCATAGTCCTTCTTTCATTTGCACCCTGCCGCCTTCCTCTCCCTCCGTTGCGGTAAATCAGTACATTAATTCCAACTGGGTCACAGCTCATGACTTCCCCTTCACTGCACCCACACACGTGCACCTCCAGCTTACATATTCTGAGCAGAAATAATCCGCTGGCTTCATTTATGGCATTGAATTTTTTTGATCCAAGATATGCTGCGCTGTACTGTATTAAACTCACAGGTTTTGTACATTGATGTGATAATCCCTGACAATTTTATACAAATGAATCCCCAATGCTGCAATCTGTGTCGATGAATATTAAAGGTCACTCAGCCTATAGGCAGGTCATGCATGAGGCTTTAGAGGAAGGAGAATTCTCACCTTTGGTCTTTTGCTAAAATAAAAATAGCATTGCAGCGTTTATGAAATACTCCTTTGGAGGTAAAGGGTATGGAGTTCCAATGCCGCCATAATCAGAAAAAATAACAAGCAATTTATCAGTGAAAGCACCAAAATTATTAAAATCTATGTATTCATTTATTAATAAGACCCTCACTAAAGACTATTTATCTGTCAGTGTATCACACCATGCAGCAGACTGTGACAGCACTGAGCAGCTCCTTCAGTGGGAGACTGCGGCACCCACGGTGTGGGACGGAGAGATTTCGCAGGTCTTTCCTCCCCACTGCTGTCAGACTCCATAATAAAGACTTTAACTGATCAAGCACACACATCCATACATATGCAATAATACTAAGTGCAATAATCCTTTCTGTCATCGTTGTATTTTTACTCAGTTGTATATAGTATTTGTATTTGTATTCTATTTTTATCTTATTGTATATTTATTTTATTTTATTCTACTGTATATAGTATTTTATTTTATTCTATTCTGTACAGCTGTGTACTGTATTTATTCTTATTGTATTCTAATTTTTGCCTCATAACTTTTGCACTGTCCACTTCCTGCTGTGACAAAACAAATTTCCCACGTGTGGGACTAATAAAGGTTATCTTATCTTATCTTATCTTATCTTATATTACATGAAAAAGTCATACAAAGCATGAGCTCAAGCTTGGATCTGGCTGAGATCTTTCTTTAACGTGTTCTTTCTCCGCAGTTTACCGGAGTGAGCGTGACCACCGGGGTCGACCAGATGGTGGCGTTACACACGTCCTCCCAGGATGACTTCCTGCTGTGCCTGCAGCGAGGCGAGCTGTGCCCCAACCAGGACAGAGTGGGTGAACTGGTGGGAGCGATTGTGGACCACTTCACACGGTCAGTTACAGAGATTTTTTTTTTCTTTGTCTTTTATCCCGCACTCATTTATACTTATGTTGTCAGCCTGTAATGCACATTACCTTCAGGGTAAAAGTACTCAATACTAGCCTGCAGATAATTGCAATGCAAGTATTTGCTCCTAAAGATGACTGAAATGATAATAAACGGCCAAGTGCTGTGGCCTCGGTCATGGTATCTTAAAATGGATTATTCAGTTTGAAATCTGATTCTTTGTTCTCTACAGCTATGTGCGATTACATTACCTTACATCAACATATACTTATTTAACATCTGTGGGGGATTTTCTCCCGGAGCAATGGTTCCTAACCTGACTGTGGGTTATCCTATGAACAGGCACAAGTCAAACAACTTCTGGCAGAAAATAATTTCAGCCAGAATTTCTAGTATAAATATGCTGTTATAATAATGATGATACATTACAGTTGATACAATGATGATAATGAGGTAAGTGTATGTACAAGTAATCCCTGTCAGCAAAAAACTGCTTCAAATGCTCTGGTTCAGTTTTTTTTTATTTTTTTATTCTCTTGGCTCTTTATGATGTCACTGAGAGCAGATATCAAGTTATGGTCATCGTACATACATCTCTGACTCTCAGCCCCTCCCACCCGCTGTTTTAACTTTCTATTTGCAAGGGGCAGCCAATCAGCCAAAAAGTTGGATAAAAGGAGAGGCATTGAAACAACTTGTTTTAGACAGTAGATAAACTCAGGGGCTACAACAAGACCAACAACAACAACCCTGCATAAGATAAATAAGCATTATACTGAACTTCTGAATCATGCAAAGTAGGGCTGTACAATTTTGCATAAAATGAGAATCACGATTTTTTTGCTTAGAATTGAGATCACGATTCTCTCACGATTTTCTTTTCCAATATAAATATCTTTGGTCAGGTGATAAGTGATAGCCTCCGTAATTTCTTTGTGCCTGCGGGAGTTCGACGGGTATAGGGAAGCGCTGTATAAGGTTCCCGTTATTGATGTATGGGTGGTTGATCGGGACGGATTTTCTCCTGACACTTTCTTGGCCTTTACAGCTTCGTCATCTCTCACGTGCTCTCTGTTGTTTTTTCCCTGCCAGCTGACTTCTGTATCACGTGGTATAAGCCTCCGCCCTTGTCATTTGTTGAGCAGGAAGAGTGAGCGCTTGTTTTCATGCAGCTTAAGTCCCGGAACAAAATGCAGTACAATTGTAATTTTTTTTTTTTAAATCGTTGTCATTTCGAAATGAGATCGCACATAAGTATGAATTGAGATCGCAATTTTGTAACGATTAATTGTGCAGCCCTAATGCAAAGCATCTTTAGTAGAATCAAGGGATAAAAATATGGAGCTTGAAATGAGCATAATGGGTTTACTTTAAGAAATTATAAACTCACAAGGGTAAAATATAGCCTTTGGGCCAGACATAGCAAACAGGAAAACAACACCCATGAATCAGCCAGTCGATCAGAGGCAGCACCATGCACAGGAATCTGAAGACCAATGATTGCAGGAAGTCTGTACCGCTGTTTAACTCAATTTCAGAGCAATCTGTTTCATCAGTGATCTATGCAGTGGTATATTTCAGACAACTGGCAAGATGTTAAATATAACCTGGTTTCGATTGAGTTATCCAATGTCTGGCTCTTTGCTTACTTTATTGAAGTCAGTATGGCTCTCTAGGGAGAAATGCTGCCTGCCCCTGCACTAACTGAAGGGGTTCATGGCTCAAAAGAGATGCCACAACACTGCTGCCTTTCAGGAAACGTTTATTTCTACAAAAGAAAATTTACTTGCAAGTGTTGAACACAAATAAGAGAGGCAGGCAGCAACTCCCAACTCATCTAATAATAAGCGAAACTTCAAAAAGCATCTGAGGAATACCGATGCTGATGGAGGAGAGGCGAGGCTCAGCAGGTGTGCCTCCGCAGACAATCAGCACTAGAAGTGAAGCAGAGAAGAGAGCAGGTTAATGAGGATGCAAGAAAACACTAACCAGATGGCGGATGTGTCGGCCCACTGGGGCATGCGTAACAGGGTGCACAGAGTGGTCATCATTCTCAAAGAGATCATCCGCAAATTCAGAAACAAATTTGTTTTCTCATGCTGATAATTCACATCTTTGACATAGGTTTTAATTAGAACAAAACATTCTTCATAAAACTTTTAATGAATTAATCAGCGAGATGAGCCGGCGAAGTGATTGTTCAAAATGAAAACCTGCCGCTTTCCAGGCCTCGGTGTCACATGAAGAAACGACACGGCTTTAGCCCCATTGTTGCCCGCCAAACGTCTCGGTTACAACGAACTCTATTAACGCTGCATAATAATTACGTAAATCATATCCTTGGCATTTATCACTGTCATAGTTGTCGCTGTCTGTGTCCTGCTCTGAATAACTACCGTGAAATGAATCAGTCACGCTGACATTTATCACATTTATCACTCGGATTCCGATTTTTCGTTGCTGTTTAAAAACCTGATTCACATCCACCCGCATTCATCTCTGCCAGACTCCGTTTGAATGGCACGGCCCACGAGTTTTCACACACAGCAGACTGTTTTGGTTGTGCGTGCGTGGGCGGGTGTGTGTTTAAGTGCGGCCGTGTTGTCGTAAGTACTGCCCTCGGAGTCCTCACCCAGTCTGCAGCGATCGATCTCCTGCAAATCCTGCCAGCTTCATGCTGAGAGAATTTTACAAAAATAAAGACATAAACAGTGGAGCTCATATCTGAATTCGTTTCCCTTTTTGTAAAATTCATCACAGACTTTGCATTCTTATAGGTACGACTTATGAAGTTTCTAGAATAACAAAGAATCCAAAAACCCAGGACTGTGATCCCTTCATATAGATTCTAGAGTTGTTTACTGCGTTAGAGGCTGAAATGGTTACTTTTAATGAGTTGTGCTGTGTTGGAAGCCAAACAAAATGCTCTAATCATCATTAAAAACCATGTGATGTGATTTCTGGAATCACTGAGTGCAGATGAAGTGTAGACTGAGCCATCAGCTGACTCACATCAACATGTTTTTTATTTCTTCTGTCCTGTCCGTCGTTTTGTTTTTGCTCTCAGCTCAGAATCCGGCGAGACAGCAGTCGCTCCAGGGTGCATGTGTTTCTGTGTGCTCCCACTTTTATGAGTCTCTCTGTGTGTATGTTCAGCTTCCTGATCCCAGATCCCCGGTGAGGCTTTTGTGGATTTTACGAGTCTTAGACTTTTGGTCTGGGTTTTTTCAGGGGGGGGGTGTATGGGTATCTATATCACCAGGGTCCCTGCGGCAGCTGCGTGGCTCTGTGTCGGGGTGCGGCAGGCGTCTCAGGGGGAGTCTGTTTCAGCTCTCCGCCTGTTATTGTGCCACCATCTGCGGTGAATGGAAGGGGGCGCGACCTCAGCTAGGCTACTCATCAAAAGGAGACTCATGAGACAAAGTCAGGGGTGAGATGTGCAAGTGTGCGAGCATGTGCGAGAGGGGGGTGAGGATGACAACACACAGACACACTCCTCTTGTGCTTCCTTCTGTCAGGAAATGGGATGCCAGACTCTGAGAGTCACGCGCACGTCATTTTAGTTTTTATGTTTGGTGGGGAGAACGGTCAGAGGAGGAAACAGTCAATGGAGTGATTGTGACTCCTGCTGCTTTTCCTCGTCTCTTCAGAGTAAGTGAGTAGATCTGTGAGGCTGCCGGTGTTCACAGCTGAGAGAGTTTGCAGTGACACAGTGAGTTGTACAAAACTGGGTCAGAAAAGTCAGCGTTAAAGGCGCAAGGTAAAATCTGACTTCAAAGCCGCTCTGTGTTGTCGGTGAGGATGGCAAAGACAAGCTGTCTGGTTTGCTGTCATGTCACATCCGATTCTCATTCCCTCAGAGGACTGCGCTCTTCCACTCTCTCCTTTCCTGTACATATCCCCATCCTCTCATCCCTGATTCTCTCCTGCTTTCTCTTCCTGTCACCTGGGTCAGAGCTGTCAGTGTGAATGAGCTGTTTGTGTGTGTGTGTTGAGTGTGTCTGTTTACTAAGAGAGAAATACTGTGTATGTGTGTGTTTCTATGTGTTTTTTATTCAGGGGGTTGGACCATCTGCTGGGACAGCTGGGGGAGTATGAGTGAGCTAAAGGCAGGATTTAGGGTATGATCTGCTCCTGCCTCAAAAGATTTAGGAGGATTTTTACTTAAAAGGCAATTTGGGGGTTTATAATCTTATTGATCACGGCCACAGACTCCTTGCAGAATAAATAGAAGTTTGTACAAAATGTGCAGTTTGTTAACATCCTTCATGCAACTTTTCACATATTAGATGCTTTAAATTGACAGTTTTGAACTGACTTTAACAGAACCAATTGTAAAACTCTCAGTCTGTGGATTGATTTCGATATGAAGGATATAAAATACAAAAATACAACTCTGGCTCACTTAGCCCAGAAATTGAGTTTATTGTTCCTCTTATAGAGGAACATTGTTTATTGTCTGTATATATTAAATATATCAATACTTATTTTATGTAAGATAAAATGAACTTTAATCGCTCGATCAAACTGGTTTGGTCCAAAACCCACCCTGACATCATGTACAACTTATTAACTATAGTCTTGAGCTACCACTCATTCCTTTATATTTTGGTAGGAAATAGGTAGGTGAGTGGGGTGGCTTCTTGACAGCCATTCTTCCACTGAGACCATTACTAATGAGACTTCAAACAGCAGATGGAATAACTGAAGGGCCAGATTCATCTCTCAGGTACTACGTCAGGTTTTTGCTGGCTGACTTTCAGATACTTTTTTTGTTTTTTAGTGCTGCCATTTCTTCTTTTGTCCTCCACATGTCTACATTTCTAATTACGATTTGTTGAGCTATGCCAAGTTTTTGGCTAAAAGCTCTTTGGGAATGACCTTGTTTGTGTAAAAATACAATTTTACACCTGTCAAACTGTGTTACCTTTGGCATTCTTTTAGACTGAGCTAAAGACATGGTGAGATGCGTTTTTGCAACAAGTTCCTCGTAATAAAGTGTCTAAAATTGGTTCAGTGATAAGTTGTGTGTTATGTGTAGAAACAACAATGGTTTATCCCTTGAGTTAGGTGCCTTTTGTATCCTTAAATAACACACAGGTCAGTGTTGAGTAAAATTCGAAAAATCACACACCACTAAACAAAAATGTCTCAAAAAGCATATTGGTCATTTTTTCCCCGCACACCAGGTACAGCGGAATTGGCTCAGTTTGTCCCCGGTATACGTTTTTTGCTTTCTTCTGACCACTACTCATGCTAGGGCCTTCATCTGGGTCGGGATTTTCTCCAGGACCCAGGTCAGATTGGCTACTTTTTCTTTTCATCTCACACTTCTTCGTCTTCTTCGGTTTTACTGGCAGTTGGCAACCCATTTAATTAGAGCAGGTAGCTGTACTGCCCTCTAGTGGAAGAGAATATAATTGTTCTGCCCGTTACGCTGGTCGCTTAGAGTACTAATCAGGTGGAACCACGGCACACCTGATCATTTCTAACGACACATTGGTTGAGAAACACTGTCATAAAGGACATACACAAGATTTTTACTTTATTGCAGAAAGCTGACTGCCTGACTGGTTTTGGTTGCATTGCTGGATTGTGTATAGAAGACTGTATTGTACTGTGTTGTGTTGTGTTGTATATAAGGCTTTTATTAAAGTTGTATCTTTTTATTTTTTAGTTGTTTAGTGTTTCTGTGCATCATCTGTACATATGGTTTTTGACAATAATGCTAACTTTAACTTTGACCGATATACTCAGCTTTACTATCTCTCTGGGTCAGAGGTTCTTCATTGCTAGCTTTGCATTACCCTGTTTAAGTGGATGCTGTGTGCAGCAGTACAGCATCGATAGATCGATACCTGCCCTGAGCTTAGTATGCACTTGACTGTCACATTTAAAGAAAGTTATTTTTATTCCTCTACTCCTTAAAATTTACTCTGTTTTCCTTCTTTCCTTCCACAGGAGTCAGATTATTGTAGCACGAGTGTGCAGGAAATGACCACGTTTCTTTTCTTTAATGACATATTTGTTTTCGTAACGTTGGTCTAATTACTGGATTTAGTTTGGTAAGATGTTATATTCCGGATATTACTCAACAATCTAAGATCACCCGTTTATTTTCTGATGCGGTTGAACAACATGTCAGTTCAGCTCCAAATTGCTGCGTTGCTTCATGTCGCCTGTAGCTTTTTGTTTTCAGGTTACTCATCAATCCCATCTTGTGAAACAGATACTGTTTTCATATTTAACACTAACACTCGCTGGAACTCAAGGATGAACTGGTGAACGTCACAGTGACCACATGACTGCCCCATTCTTGATAAATGATTTGTCTAGAAGACTTGAAGGGGATTTAACTTCATGTTGCACAACGTCTTGAACTAAAAGATGAGTTTGCTCCACCTTACTCTGCGTACTCAAAGCCCAGTTACAAGCTTCATTCACCCAATTACACACAAACAATGCAAGTCCTTTTTTCTAAACTTAAGCACCTTGCCTAATATTCATGTGCACACTCACACCGACCTCCAACTTTCCAATTGTTATATCACTCTAACCTCCTTATTGGTAGGTTACAGTCTGGAGGTTAGAGGTCTCTGTGATCTAGCAGACTATAAATGTCTATGTTAATGTTTTACCATATAATAATGAAATGATGGCATTTTACATTAAAAAGGTCAAAGGTCAACTTCACATTGACTTTCCATATTTCTGGTGTTTATATAGCACAGTAACTCAGGAACAGAAGGGAGATTTTTTTTTATCATATTTAATATATATAGATGCTCAATTTATTGCACTAATCTTTATAGCCCACCTTAATTTAAAGTCTTCACTACCTATGTAATGAAAGTCTTAAACTTTGTAACTGTAAGTAAACGTATACTTGAATGATTTGTGGAGTCCACAAAGTGTTAAGATCTAGTTTCCTCACTTGCACTCTCCTCCTCTAACTCTTATTTGTTTTCATTTCCTCAGTCTGCTCCTTCCAGACTCTTCTCCAGCATTTTCTCCACTCGTCTCCACATCAGCAGTTTCATTTATGAATATGGAAAGACCTGGAACGATGTTGCATTAATAGCAATCTTCTGGGTCACCCATCCCTTTACAGCTTAGCAAGAATAATGTGCGAGTTCATTAACCCTAAAGTATATGTGAGAGGACTTGTGATTAGGCGTTAATGCCCAGATCAAAGAGAATCACATAGACACACATGCTCACCTGCTAATGATGGACTCGAGGACTTGTTTGACCTCACTGGACATCAACAGTTTGCCAGTTATTCTAGGTGTGAGAGAAATCAGCCCTCTCATTTCTAAATTCAGTTTTTAGGTCGTGAAAGGCGTCATCCAAGTCCTGAAATAGCCTCCCCTGTTTCTCTGCCTCCCCCTTTTTTTTTCTCCCTCAGTGGCTGTCCTCAATGTGCTCGTCTCACAGTCGGTCCTGCTGGCTGGAGCAACAGGAGCTGCATCTTGTGCTCCAACTCTCCTCGGTCATCTCGTCCCCTCTTTTATGTTTTTGTCCCTAATTTTTTTGTCTCTTAAGATTTTTCCAAACCTGCAGCTTCTGATCAGGTTCTTGTTTTGACTTGTTATTGGAGTTTTGATCAAATGCAAAGTAACTGCAGGAGCAGCTTTTAACCCAGACGGGTGTAAATAATGTATATAAACTCTGACCTATTTCCTTCTCAGTTCCCACAGAGCTGGCAGGTCATGTGCTTCACTGATTTTCTTCATTTAGCCACAAAATCCAGCCTCAGTCGCACTGCTATTTAAAGTTGGTCAAAACGCCTTGTTGACATGTGCAGTGTGTGGTTGACTTCCACCAGCGCAAGTGTGAATGATTCATCCCATGTGCACAAAATCACATGGCACAGCCACACACATTATAGTTCAGCAGCTATAGAAAGAACTGGCATACATTATCCAGGATATTCTTGGTCCCTCTTTTGGGCTTTGACCAGATGCTCGTTTTGAGAGATCAGACACACGGTCTAAATCAGGGGTGTCATTTTAGATTGTTTGCAAGTTCACATAACGAATAACACATATTGTTCCTTTTTTTAATGTAAACAACATTAAGGTCATGGTTCTCAGCTGGAGAAGTGTGGAGTGCTCACTCCAGTTTGCAGATTAGCTGCTTTCAGGCACAGGAGCGCCATTATCTCAGGGTCTTGTTCACAAGTGAGGGGAGTGGGAGGTTCATTCTCCCCTCGACTGTTAATGCTGCCAATTGGTGCAGCTTTGGCAGTGATGCCGCTACCACACTGAACTGTTGTGGTGGAGAGTGAGCTGGTCATGAAAGCGAAGCTGTTGATTTGCATTCATACCATCACCTGTGGTCATAAGCTGTGGGTAGCGACTGAAAGAATAAAATCAAAAGTGCAGAAATGAGTTTCCTCTGGAAGGTGTATGGGCACTCCCTTAGAGATAGGCTGAGGAATATGGTCATTTAAGGCCAGGGGACTCAAAGTAGATCTGCTACTCCTCCACACTGAACAGTCCCAGTCCAACTGGGAATAGATTCCAGGGCAGACTCGCGACACACTGAAGAGATTACATGTCTTGGCAGGCTTGGCAATTTCTCAGCGTTCCCCCACAAGAGCTGGAAAAGGTAGCAAGGAAGTGGGACATCTGGGCTTCTCTCTCTGTTAATTATGCTACACCCGCAACCTGGCTAAGCTGCAGAAAATGGATGTTTAAGCACAAAAATGTTCACTTTTAATAATAAATGTAAAAGTTATTATGATAAGTCTGAGTTGTCTTTAGGGAAAATAAGTGTAATTTACAAGTTTAATTTCATATATATATATATATATATATATATATATATATATATATATATATATATATATATATAAATAAATAATTGGTTTTAACCTTTGTTTTCACAACAATAGACACTATATTTGGTAGTGTTCATATGATTGCGTTCAGCATCTGGATAAACTTATTTAAAAAATCAACAGAAAAGACTGAGAGCCAGTTAAATCACTGACTACAGGCAGTGTGTGCGGCGCATGACAGACTTACAACAACAACAAATTTGTTGTTTATTTGGACTCTCCAGTTTGACAGACTGTATGCGATGAGACTTCAGATGAAACACGTGACTGTAATGTCTTTGAAAAAGCTTCATTTATCCATTTTAGAGAGTGACTCACAAAAGGCCAATTCAAAGAGCATTAATGTTACAGGAAGTTGGTAATACAATATCTCTCCTTCTCCCTTGCCCTTCTGGATGGCACTTCAGCCACTGGCAAACCGTGTAGGAAAACCATGTGACTTTCATTACAGGCAGGCATAGTCACGCATTTGGTATCACATTATGTTCAGGAAATCATTTAGCTGTAATCATCCACACATTATTGTGTTTCTGCTAAATTGCTGCTTAGTATAGACTTAAGAGGATACCTGTAGCAGGGTTCACATTCAGGGCACAGCTCAGAATATGGGTTACAACATCACCATAAACCTTTTGTTTTTACTCTGTTGTTACCTTGTGCATGGGGTAATGAAGTTGAACTCAAACGCAGCTTCAAACTCGTATTTAAAATGTAAAGGCGTTGTCTGAACCTGCCTTAAATTACAGGGTGACCAGTGAGTTAGACCTGAGGAACAACAAGGAATTAGGACTGTAAAATGTCTGGGTTATGTGGTGAAAAACAAGATTAAAATCTACTAACTGTCCAGTTTAAACGGCTTGTTTAGACCCCAATGATCTCATCCAGATGCTCCTCCGGAATGACTCCATTCCTTGCCTTTTTAAATGCTTGTCCGACACTCTTTAGAGGAAACTCATTTCTGCACTTGTGTCCATGGCCCTTTTGTAATGACCTTGTGTAAGTGTATACCTTTGCTTTACACTCAGCACTCTCTTCACCACAACAGCTTCTTCATCCTTGCAGACGCTGCACCAATCCATCCTATCCTCACTCACAAACAACAACCTTAGAACTTGAGATTCTTGAACTCCTCCACTTGGGGCAAGAGCTGTTTCCCAAACTCGAGTGGACATTTAACCTTTCTCCTACAGAGATCCATGGCGTCAAGGGTGTGTCCACACAAGAGCAATTCGCTGGTCGCCTGTCACTTTGTAGCTAGAAGTCAGTAGCTGGCAGACATTCCAGGCTCAAGTTGCCTAGGTAACCTTCTCATATAATTACCATGCTGAAATGTTTCAGTCAGTGGCATCGTTTATTCTCACTGGTAGTTGCTGATAGTTCAATCGCTTGCCTTGAACTTGAGAAAAGTTTAACCCAGAACTTGGCAACTTAAGATCACCAGCAGTAGTTTTACCCATTCATACTTGAAGTCACTGAATGTCGCAGAGTTTCTGCTGTTTCCCGTTGTCACATCACTGCTAGTCGTTTCAGTGTGGATGCGCTTTTTGACTTGGAGGTGCTAATTTTCCTTCTTGCTACTTCACACTGAGCTGCAAACTGCTCTAGCCTGAGCTACTGTAGATGGTAATGTTCAATGAAGCCAGAGGGACAATGTGAAGACTTAGGCCTGTTTTTCACCACTTTGACTGCACCAAGAAATTCTGTCAAAAAAATGGCTACCATGGTGAAGCCCAGCAGGAACGAGTCTGACTTAGTGTCAGCAAGACCAAACAGACTCACTACAGGTATACCAAATGGACCGAATACCCTTTAACAACAGGCCCAGTACAGAAAACTCCTTAAAATAATGATGTCACAGAACTTTATGGCAAAGTTTCTAAATTCTCGTATTTGAGTTTACTACCTGATGGTGTTCACACAGTGCAGTTAGAGTGCATATTGTGTATTTGCACTACTGGTTCTGTCAGGTATTTCTTCCTAACACAGCCGTTCTGGTACTATGTGCTTTCAAAGTTTTTCTTTGGCTCCCCTCTTGTGTTTTAGTATTTTGTACTTTTGCACGTGTCCCCTGTGTTTCTGTGCCTGTTTCTTATTTATTTCTTGGTTTGCTTCTCTGCTAGTTTGAAGTCTTTGTTTTTCGCCCCCTTTTTAATTGGCTGTCTCTCCCTGATTTGTTTCTTTTGTTCTTTATTTCCCTTTCCGCTCCATGTGTATATATAACCTTCTCTTCCCTGACTCCTTTGCTGTCAGGACATCTGTTTGTTTCTGTTTGTTTGCCTACCTGAGTTTGCAGCCCATGTTCTCTGACTTCTTGTCTCTCCTGTGCTCCTCTCGTGTTCCTGTTTTCCTGTTTTGGTTTTGGTCTATTTTTCTGAAAAGACACAGTTCAGTTTTCCCTCTTGGAATATTAATATTCTGTTTCAACTTTTATTATTAAGGTAGAAGTTTACTGTTCTTTTCCAGTATTTTTATTAAAGAGTAACTTTAAAGAGATACGTCTAATGAAATCATATAGATGAGAGAGTGGAAAATAACTCACTCACTCACTGGTATAACTTGCAAATATATTAACCATATTTTTTTAAAGTCTGAGAAAGAAAATGAGGGAAAACATTATTCGCCCCCCTTTAAAGCTTGCTTTTTGCTGCTTTACTCCTGTCTGATTTGTGTCCTGCATATTTATCCGCATGCTGGGCACAGTGTGTTTGCAAATGTGTCCATGTGCACTGTTTGTATTCACTTTTGTGCTTCTCATGAAAACATCTTGTTCCTTCCTTGTTCCTCTTCTCTCTCTTGTCACCCCCACCAACTGTGCATCCCTAACACTTGTTCTGCCAGAGGTCTCTACATGTTAAAAGTGAATTCTTCCTCCCCTCTGTTGCCGAGTCTGCTCGTTGAGGTTTTCTTTGAAACCGTTGGCTCTTTATGATGATGAAGAGATGGCTGTTGTTGTGAGCCAGTGTTATATAAATCAAACTGTATTGGATTGAATTAAATTGAAAGCGGCATGAATGCAGATGAAGGAGATGCTACAGTACAGCCGTGAGATGTTTTCGAAACATCAAGTGTGCTGTGAAAGATTTAGACAAAGTGAATACTACATCATGCTTTCCTAATGAGCGCCTTCTCACACATTTACATCAAAGACAACATCAGCGGAGGAGCAGGTTTATGAAGACGTTGGCTCCTGTTCGTTTAACTTTTAAAGCCTCCTGGGTGCACTCAGACTGAGCCACTGACCTTGAAACTGCATCAAAAGGCCTCTTTGTGGATTCAAACGGCACACGTGCTGCCTCCAAATCCTCCTCCGAGTGCAACAAATGGATTCCTCACAATCATTTTCATTCTTCACTACAATGTTGCTTTAGTGCCAACTACTAAACCGTAATAAATGAAATGTTTTTAACAAAGCACATGATTGGCTGTTTGTTTTATCGTCGCTCAGCTGAAGATATCTGCACCAGTACGGGTTCAGTAGCAGGCATGACTAAGAGTTGCCTATCCAGTGACAAATGTTCCTGCTGCATAAAAACCCCTGATAGAGTTCGACCGCCTTATCGATAATCAATTTGAGGAGACGCTGGGCTCTTGCTTTGTGCGCTCCGTCATTGACTCTCTCTTAAACGGATTTGCTCTTATCTCAGAAACATGTCTGTTGTCCCGAGAATTAATCAGGACCAGGAAAATTATTTAAGTGCCTTTCACTCAGTGATTCAAGCCATGTGCATGAGCCAGTTTTAAGTCTGCAGAGTGTTGGCGTTGCATCTTAAATCATATTTTATCCATTCGGAGAAGTCGCTCTGTATGCATCAACTCTGCTGTTCTTACAGTATGAATCACTTTTTTTTCCCAGAATGCCCCCCTGCTGAGGCTCACCATGCAGGGTGCAGCCAGTTAAGATAGGCCCACTGTTAGCGATGATGCTGATGGTTATCATAATGGATGGGTGGTGATGATCAACGCTATGACGCTAAAGCGAACCCTGCAGGATGGTCAGCTCCCCGCCTGCCCATACCCGAAGACTTGAGTGGCCTCAGCCCCCGTTGTCCCCGCTGTGGGGGCTGCAGATGATGCTGTTGCCCCAGCGATGGTTGCCAGGCAGCTGGGGAAGTGCTAATTAAGACTGCAAGGGGAAAACTGGAGGATTGTGAGGACAGAGTGTCAAATTCTGAGAAGAAGATGGATGGGATAGAAGATTGCAAAGAGGGGGAGACAGCAAACAGGGTCATGTTAAGTAATGATAAATAATTAATCGTAACCGACTGATGTTATGTAATGTGTGTGATCTATACAAAAAATGTAGCGTTGAAGGGAATGCCTGTTATCTGAGTAGCTTCAGGAAGTTTACTGCTCCAAACTAAGAAGTGGTTTAGCTGTGCATCTTGTTTTTACACTTTTTTGTTTTACAGACTATTGGCATCTTGCACCAAAACAAGTCAGTCCCCATAGTGTAAGGCTCTGTGGGTTATGTTATATTTCAGAGGTTAGGTTTCTGGTTAGTATTGTATATGTCAGTTCCTGTTTAGTGTCTTTACTTGCGTATTGACTGCGTGTGAGCTTGTGTTTGTAGTGTGATGTCTTTAGGTGTCTTTGGGTAGTTTTTTGTTCTGTGTATGGCTACAGTCCAAAAACAGGTGACATGATGATGTCTGTGTGCATCTAGCCACAAAAATAAACTACAAGTCCATTGACCACGCGTGTGTGCTGGATCTCCTCCAACTCATTGACGTGTTGACGATTGTCCATTTTGTATGAACATTTTAGCAGGCTGGGCAGGGTGTGAACAAACCATTGGGTTACTTTGCCTTTTCAGTGCAGGCCATCCAGCAGTATGCATTCGCTGTGCACAAAATGAGCATGTTTCTGGTCACCCTTTTGAACTGATGTTCTGCCTTCTGGCTGGGACTGTGGGTTCGGCCAATCAAAATTGCTGTTTGGCTCTGTAACATTAAAATCTGCTCGGCTTGAATCCAAAGTTACAGAAGCAAAACTTGAGATTTGTGGTGAAATTGTGAGTTGCGTACAGAGGTCAAAACAGTACTTAAGTGCTCTTGAGCTGAATAAAAAGCCTGAGAGGCTGAAATTCAAATTTGCTATGGTTTTTCCTTTTTATGGGTAGCATTGCAGGTTATTTTGATCACCCTGCTTACACGATGTGTTTCCCTCTGTTTCTTTGTGCTAAGCTAAACATTTTCAGATGTACTAAACTGACAACAATATGAGACCAGTTTTAACATCATGAACCAAATACACGGTTTTATAAATGGCAAACTTCTCCTTTAATCCCGTTTCCAATCACAACCGAGTGTTCATACTGTATTCAGTTGTGCAGCTTCAACTGGATACAAAGTGAATGGGAAAGAAACAATTAAATGCAAATATGTCCAGGGTGGCAAGAAGTGTTGTGAAAATGCTTCTGCGTGATCTAAAATTTTTCCCACTTGCATGAAAATTTTATTTGTGAATCTTTTTCATAAAAACACACAGACCAAAGGAAAAGGAGAGTGGGAGAGGAAGTAACCAAGAGACTTTAAGTTTAGTCAGATTAGCTGAACATAGACAGACTACATCTTGTGTAGCCCATAAATAGTTCACAGTCTGCGAACTAAAGCATCTCATCTTGGTCGTCCAACATGCCTTCATCAGTTTTGTCTCCTCTTTGGACCTGGAGTTCCTTTAGAGCATGCTCAGATTTTGCTCTGCTCGGTCAGTCTGTGCACACCTGTGTAGTTCAAGAACCAGTTTTTCCTAAACCCGAGGATTCAGATAAAGAAATTGCCAGAGAAGAAGAAAAAGAGGAAACCTTTCTGATCTTTTGCACAGTGCAAAAAGTTCTCATTAACAGTGTCTGATGGAAGGTGCCGTTACATGACTTCAGGTGTCAAGCTGTTGTTTCTTTTGCAGGTTTCTGCCTGTTCTTTCACACACCCAAGTGTTATCTGCAGGCTATGTGTGTTCATGTGTGTTTATGTGCGGTGGAAGCGGAAAGTGAAAGTTATGGCTGCACAAGAGAATTTGTGTGTTTTGACAGTCTGATGTTGTCTAGGGTCTGTGGGATCATTAGGAGCTCTCTCTGCTTGTTATCTAATCTGACAGGCCTCTGATACAAGCTCTTTACTTCAGAGAATTAGCAACAACCAACAGACGCTGCATTTCCTCCTTTATTGTGTACTTTTTGGGGTTTCTTTAAGCAAAATACTATGTTTTGTTGTTGCAGCTCGACAGTTTGAGACTTCTTGAGTTAATTAAGATTTTACATAAACTGCACAGTGTAAGATTAGTCGTGGTGACGAGGGAAAGATGGGCAGATGACAGATTGGGAGAGGATAAATTAAAAATCCTCACAGGGGTCATAGTATATGGAAGGTGGTGCACAGTCACATAGGGGCAAAGGCACAAGTGGCTTTTTTGAATACTTGAATTTACCTTTAAAAACTGCACAACCTGACTTTACAGTTGTCACAGGTCTGACACTTCCACAGTTCATCACTCCTTCTGGTTCCCACCTGGAGACAGCTTGCACAGTTTGCCTGTGGTGGCTCTTTGTCCAACGTCTGTGACATTCAGAAGTTGCCTCACAACAAACATTCGAGAAAACCAAAAAACAACAACACTAAATACAAATCCTAAAAATCACAGTATCACTGTCGCAACATACGATAACATACGTTGAAATGGAGACTCAGCGATGGTGTATCTTGCTGCCACATCGTTTTTAATTGGTCATTTGATTCGACTCTAGAGGGCTAAACCACTTACACTTAAAACTGTATAAATATTTATAGCGAAGTTCATGAGCTCAATCATGAAACGCACTGAAACACTGAACATTATTTTTAAGTTATGGTCCCCATTAGACTTAAAGTATGGTAAACCTTTTAAGATCATTGGCTAAGGATCAGTCAGTCACAAGTCATTAATAATAATGGATTGGATCTATAAAGTGCTTTTCAAGGCACCCAAAGCACTTTACAATGCCACTATTCATTCACACACTGGTGGAGGCAGCTACAGTTGTAACCGTTGGGCAGTTACAGTTGGGCAGACTGACAGAGGCAAGGCTGCCATATCGCGCCATCGGCCCCTCTGGCCAACACCAGTAGGCGGTAGGGTAAAGTGTCTTGCCCAAGGACACAACGACCAGGACAGAGAGCCCGGGGATCGAACTGGCGACCTTCCGGTTACAGATGCACTTCCTAACCTCCTGAGCCACGGTCACCCCGCTCATTAGCCAGTGAGCATGCAGCCGCGAGATCTGATGCAGCCGCCATCAGATCTCACCTTACACGTCATGTCTAGTTTCAAATTGTGACTGCATCCATCTTTTAGGGTCACAGCTAGTCACCATGATACCATCGCAGCACAGCAACATTGATGGCATCTGTTATGTTTTGACTTCTTTTATATAGACATAAATTTAGCTGTCAGTACCCACACTGCCACCTTAAAGGCACAACAGAAAAAGTGAATCCACATGGTGTGGAAGGTACTTTAGTTTAATGTAAGGCTAAAATAAAACAGTCCATCTACTATAAACTCTCAAGCACATGGTTTCTAGTCAGCATGTGAATTGAAATCAAAGCTTTCTAAAAATGCAAATCACACTTATGATTTAATGCTTCTGTCTCCTTGGGACAGATAATCTTTTTATTGTTCAGCAGTTACATTTTAATTATCAGTCATGATTTAATCGTGGTTGCTGTGTCACCGCTTGTCCCTTGGAGGCACTGATCCCCGTTTTCTATTTAAAGTGAAGAGAAGCTTCTGATAATATTATAAAATATTCAGTTTACTGAGCAGTGTCCTCCAGCAGGACAAACTGTTTCTAAAGAAAACTGTGTAAAAAGACATTAGAAGCATCTTTTATCTGTATTGGCACATTACTCCCTCTGAGCTATGCTGCATGGGAGTGTTGTTGTTGATCTGATTTTCCTACAGTGGCACACACAGCATCAGAAGCCCTGTGTTTCAGCAGGCTCACTGGCTATTCCTCACCACACATGCAGCTCAGCTGTAAATGAAATGGCCTGTAAGTCTCCATAATGGAGACACCAGAGGCATGTACTCACATCGGATTATCAGCATCCAGCATCATATTGGGGATGACAGGGAGAAATCCTAGAAAAAGCTGAAGAGGGGGAGGAGGAGGAGGCAGAAAAAAGGGGAGATGAGATGAGGAGTGGAGGGTCCAAGGGCTCCTCCAGGAGCTGCTGCTCGTCCCAGTTCTGTCTGCACCGTCGTCTCCATGAATTATTTGACTGCAGCATGAGGACGTTTTTGCAGACAGGAGCCTGTGGACCATGTTTATATACCACATCCCACTGCTCCCGTACAGACTGTCTCCTAATATGTGTCACTGATTTTATGATTTCCATGGAGGACATTTTGAACTCAATACCAAAGGGGAGATGTTCATAAAATAAGCTATCACAATGACAACTACGATGGGTAGTTTGCAGAGGGGAATCTTTACATCTTTGTTTGAAAATATGTGAAAAAATTGTATATATAAAAAAAGATAGATGGAAAATTATTATTATAATTAAACAGCTTTTCACTCCTCCTGTCATAAGCAGTGAGAGCAGCACGTGTAACCCTGCTAACGCTTTCCAATCACGGTGACTGTTTTAGCCACACAGCGTTCACAACAACCTGAGGTGTGAGTCTTCTTCATGAGAGGAAAGAACAAAAGACGACTGGTTCTGTTCATTACCAGCTGCATATTTTTTATTTGTGGACTGTGATAGAGGAGCTTGTCCACAGCTCAAAGTTAAAATAATCTTTATTTACTTTATTCTAAGCCTTGGTGCAGCACCTCAGTTTATCAGAGACAAGCTGCTTTAGCTTCTCTCTGTATGAACATTTGGAAAACATTGGTTGGAGACGGTGGCCCAAACAAAATTATTGCAACCTTGTTCAGTGAGCTTGCAGTCAGATGTGACCTGTCCTCAAAGTGAGTTTGGTGCACTGATAAAATGGCAATAAGACTGAGTCACACTAACATCAACACATTACATGCAATGGGGTGTCATAATATGTCTTAACCGTCCAATCATAAACAGAAATGTCTTTAATCTTGTTATCATATAGAAATATAACCCAAATAGTCTGCAACCAGTTGAATCACCTAAAGAGATGCAGCACAGACGAGTGTTTCTTATTGGTGCAGTATGACTCAGATTGATAGCATCGTGTTGGTATTCCCTGGGTTTATAAATAAGATTTGAAAACCTTTCTCAGTCTTTCGGAGAGTGATTACAGCCAGTCTGATTCAGGGCACGATTGTTTGGAGACCGGTTGTCTTCCACCAGTTGACCTGTGCAGTCACTTTACAACCAACTGGTCACTGCAGCAGCTTGCAATCAGTTTCCCTAAGCAAAAAAAAACTTAATGCAGTCATCAGGCAACCTGCCGCTTTAGCCTAGTAGCAAGGAGGTTGTCATCCTACTGACAGAGCTATAATTTAACTATCCTCTGACTAACTGCCCCTCCTGCAGGTAAAGATGCTCACAGATGATTACATTAAAGACATCAGCTCTTATTGACATCATACAGAGCCAAGAATAGAAAAAAACTGAAACTTAGCAATCATTTTTTTTATAAACATGCTGGCCTCTTTTAGCCATGTTTAAATTGAACAGCCTTTTTAGACCTTATATATAACAGAAGATAAGAAAAAAAGCCAATCCCAACAGGTTCACTTTTATGTCAAGGTCGACCTGCATTTCTGGGCCTTCTTTTTATTTTCTGCACAGTACAGACAGAGAATGCTAACATCTAATATTGAAGGTTTTCAAAGAGAATAAAAGAATCAAACCTTCACCCAAGTAAACTCAGGCCACAAGAGCTCCTCAAACCACTTAACTGTCTCTGTCTTGGGGGGGGGTTGGCATTTTGTTGCTCATTAATAGATGTGAGACAAGATTGGAAACATCTGAAATCAATATTCATGCGACCTTACACAAGAAAACGAATCAAATCAAATTAAAGCCACCATGTTGTTTATTTTCCGCTACATTTAATACAGCTCCCCTCTCACTCTCACTCTCGCTCACTGCTGCTCTCATAAATCAGGGCTGATAGGAGAGCATCTGTGATTTTGTGGTGATATTTTCAAACATGCCAGAAACTTCCGAGCGAATGAGGATGCATTTCTGGCTACTGGGCAACAGGTTTGTGCAAGAATTTGGCCAGAATCTGGATTGTTTGTCTGAGCAGTTTGTCTGTTTTAAAAAAACAACTGTTAAATAGTTGTAGTCTGAATTACTCAAAACTACAAAATTATTGTGAGAAGCTTTAATATATTAAAAAAACTATCCAGCAGTCCATAACTGCAAAAAACAATACATCAAAACAAACTAATCATTCATAAGGGTGTTGTCTAAAGGGTGGGTGTAGGTAAATGAAACAGTTTGGTTAGGGCAGGGTCATGGTCGTGGTAATTGTTGGTTAAAGGCCACAGGCTGGACACCACAGTGTCAGACATTGACGGTTTGGTTGTACACCGATCCATCCACCCCAAACTGCTTCCTGGGAGGTTTGGCTGTAATGTAACAACATGCTTTGTGCAGCTTTAAAGCATCATTTAAGTTGGAAAAAAATGGAAATGTGTTGAGAAATCGTGCACTCGGTCAGTGACTTCTATCTGTCCCAGTCCGCAGTTACTTCTTTAATCCTCTTGTGCACCTTGAGAGAATGTCTTCCCTGCTATGTACGTTATCTAAAACATGTTATGTAGACTTAAAGATGGCTAATCTGTTCTTTTTTTTAATGAATTTGCAAAGTGAGGTCCTCCAATGACCTCCTAGTTAAAGGTGGTTCCCCATCTAGTGCTTGTGAACATTAAATGTTTGCACAAGCAACATCTGGGCCGATTTCTATTGGTGGAGGACAGTCTGGTTATTGTGGACAATCTCAGCCTTAAAACAAAATTCTCTTGCTGCAGCAGAAAAATTCACAGGCCTCTGCAGCCTGTCATCCACTGTCCTCAGGCGCAGCCAGAGGCTTTTCTCAATGTGCGCTGCCGGAGTTGGGTTTCACTTCTGGTAGTGCTACGATGAGGTCAGCATTGTGCACAAATTAAAAAAGCTCTCTGGAGGTCAGTGGGTTTTTGTGTCAGGTTTATCATAGTCCAGCAGGGCTGGACAGCTGGTTTGGGGGTTCAGCCAGGCAGGGTTGGCTTGGCTGAGAAAAAAACAGCAGGGCCACACCTGTTGGGGTGATTCATGATGAATAGCATCACAGCTCTGGAAAATTGCAGTGACTGAGGTCAAACTCTTTTAGAAAGAGCACAGCAAATAATGCATCTGCAACTTTAAAAATAGAGATCTCAGTTTCCGTCAGAAAATTCAAGAAATATGTCCCCACTGCTTGACTTGAAGCATATTTTTAAGCAATTTGATTACCTGATCCAAATATGAGGTTTTCCACCGGATAATCTTTTTGTTTTATTCAGAATGCGGCTGCATTTCTCTGTAATTGTCTGTTATGGTTTATTACATTAAGCTATCACACCTCTGATAGCTCAATGTGTTTAATGAGTTTTGTTTAGTTATAAAAGAGTGACCGTGCTTCATTTTCTCTTATAAATGTTATAATATAAGCGGCTAATACAGGAAATTAAGCCCTTTTACCTTCAAAGCAAAAGTTTCACTTTTTTAACATTTTGGCTACAGCACTAAGACATATGTTGTCCATTGCAATTTTTTTTCTAGTTCAACTAGAAGTTAGCAAATGTGTTTGCAGACAACCCGCTGTCTTCCATGCAAACCATGAAGAACCTTGACAATCTGCTAGACATTAAAGTACAGGGAAAAGGAGGTTTTTGGTGAAGCACTCTTATTATTTGGCCTAGTGACAACCAGCAACCACTCACCAACCCATCAGGGAGTACACACATGCACGCAATGCGCCTCTGACATCACATGAGAAACCTGAATACCATCAGCTAGGCTAAACAAAAACTTCATGATTAGTTTATAACAAATGAATTAGAAAATTAATTTGCTGAACTAGCTTATTTGCTAGCTGAACTAGCTTATTTGCTAGCTGAACTAGCTTTTTTGCTAGTTCAGCAAATCAATTCATTTGCTAAACTAGCAAATAAGCTAGTCTAATCATGTTGGTTAGCTATAGTAAAAACTTGACAACCAGTTCCATGAAAATGAAAGTTAAATGTATTTAATGCTAATCATCATCTTTAAATGTTCAATACAGACTTGTCTTTGCTTTGAAACAATTCAAACAAATGAGGTAAAACTGAAAGTTCCAGCAAATACCACTTCCAGAAAAAAAACATTTTTCTTGCTTGTCAAAGACAAACTTGAGTATTCATGAACCTGAGCCTAATTGGAGGCAAAAATATTTGTCCAAACAATGTTGGATCAGGACATTGCAATATATGCAATCTAGTGCCAGGGGGCAAAGCCTCAAATTATATTTAATATGCAGGATAATTTTTTTATTGTACTTTTAACCGACTTTATGGGAGGTCCCCAGAGTTTGGTGAAGGGTTAAAACACAATGCACACACAAAAACCTAGCACTTCCAAAACAAAAGCATTACCGCACACTTATAATCCAGTTCACCCTATTCCTATCTCTATTCCGCTAATGTACATAGCATTATATATTTATATAACACTATAATAAACTGCATATTTAAACTCTAAGATTTCAGGTGTTTCTCCTCAGATTTGCACCAACGATTGCCAGCACTGTTGCATAACAATAATTATGCAATCTTCCCAAAAATGGGACTTTATCCTTTATGATTTCCAGCCAAATTTTTGAAGACGACCATGCAGTCTGGGGAGAAGATGACACAAACACTTTGAAACAACACATTCGTCTGTCTTGCCAAACTAACCTCAAGCTTGCCAAGTTGGCTTATCTTTACAAGCCAGCCTTTATCATCAGTCACATTACCAATATTCAGAGGCATCCACAAATAGTCATTATGTAAATATTGCCTTTCATCTCTTTTTTAAAGCCATTAACTTGAATTGAAACTGAGAGTGTTTGCTGATTGGAGAAGGAGAGAATACATTCGCAAGAGAAACATTCTTACAAGCAGGAGTCTGAGCCTTAAACTCCCCTGGGCCTCTGACTATGACGTAGGTGGATTCAGTGTTAGAGTCTTTATAAGCATGCTGCACAGATCCAGCCATGTGCTGGGCCAGCTTGTGTTTGGTGGAGCAGCGGGGTCAAGGCAGCCACGCTGAGGCTGCGGGATCCCCAGGGGTCGAGGAGGAAGCAGCGACTTCACAGTGGATCATCTTCAGCTGACTGTGCAGCAGCCGAGCGAGCCCGGGCACACTTTCATGCCCCAGCTGTCAGCAGAGGGGCTGGATACTGCTTTGATCAGGAGAACTCAGCAAACAGCCAGGTGTTAGGTGATCAATAACAAATATTTTGTGGTGATGCTTCAGTTTTGGGTTTTTTTCTTTTTTTTACTTTGTGACTTGCTCTGGAAATGTTGTAGTCTTGTTGCGGTAGACATTCAAAACACACTTCTAAGAGGAGCAGACTGCAATTTTGGTATCCCAAGATTTTGGATTAGCAGCAATTAATGCAATGTTCCTAAAACCCACACACCAGTGGGCAGGTTTGGGACTCTTGAATCTTAGCTTGTGTAGACCTGTATTTTAATGTCTGGGTAAAAATGAAATAAAGATCAAAGTTAGTTTTATATCTGTGCATCTGGGAATTCAGTCAAAAAAGGCTTAACAAAAAGTCTGTCTCCAAGTGAATCAAAAGCAGCTTCATATTTTCGTCTAATATCCAAGATAATATATAAGTGGCAATAAAAGTGATTTCTACAGCCCGTATATGGACATGGATGGATGTGGACATGTTTTAAACCTCCTTGTAATTTTCCCACTGAGCAATTGTGTCTGAACATCTTCTGCTATTTAACTGACCAGATCAATATTCCAGCAGTTTAATGAGTGATCCTGGTCCCTGTAACCATGATAACCATCAGCTAATCACGTATCAGTTCTGGCAAAGTTATTGAAACCCAAATGTTTGCGTTGTCGTCTTCCAGGGTGAAAAAAGTCCAGTTTCCTGTGAAGGTTTGCCGTTCAGGTTTGGAGATTCACATGCGAGGCAAGCCCAAGAACATCTCGGTGGAGACCAAAGCCGGTCAAACCATCGCCGATTTCAAGAAGAGTAAAGACGGTTTCATCCTGCTGGTGCCCGCTAACTAACAGTCCCCCAGTCAAACCATTAACAGCTACACCTCATCGACATCTAAGGAGAAAATATCAGCCACAGACATCCCAGCTGGACTTTAGCAAGAATTTCTTTTAATACATATAAACAATTTTGCAGTATATGAGGATTTTAAAGTAGTAATCTGAGCATTTTTTCTGGGAGAATCTGCTTTCTTCAGCACGCAGAGGAAACTGAAAGCTGAAATACTTTTATATTCATTTATAACACATTTATATGTATCGTACTGTTTATGCTTTTTTGTATTTTTATGAAATATAAAGATGTTTTTTTAAGATATGATTGAAAAAACAGAAACAAAAAGCACTTTTTATGATGATAAATATGGACATGTTTTTGTGTTGTAACACACCGCTGCCTGCAGACTGAGATAATTATGTCAGAAGTAATAAAAGGGGAAAGAAAAAAGACAGTGGGGGAAAATTCATTATTCAATGTTTACTTAAGTTCTCTGTATGTTAGTGTTTCTCTCATGTTTTGCCACATGAACAGAGTGAATGTCGACTTTACGCAGTATTTAAAACCCATTAAAATGTTCAGCCTTAAGTGGCTTTAAGGTTTCCCTGCAACATAATGAATCAGTAAAGACGCTTCTATCCGTCCTCTGAGTGGCAGCTATGAGCCCGCGTCCACAGAAAACTGGACCCCGTGACGCAGGAGCTGCTTCCTCTCTCATCCCCTTTCCTGATAGTTAGACTGATAAACACAAACCAGCACTGGAGAGGTCATTTAAATGATTTCTGAGGAATGAAACTGAACATTCCTTGTTTATTTATTGTGCTATCTGGTTGTCCAGATATGTTTCTTTTATTGTGAACAAACTCACAATGAAACCTGCTTTTATACAAACGTCTTCTATTGGAGTCTTTTACAGAACTTTAAATAAAAGTACGGCATTAAATAAAGTGTAAATTTGTCGTCTCAGGAGAAGCCGCACTAAACTGAAGCCCAGCTTGTTTATCATGGTTAAAGCTAACCAATCATAGAAAACAAGAAACGTGTGATTAAATTGAACCTTGTGTGTTTCTACAGTGCCGTTGAAAATCGTGCTACCTTTGCATTGTTCACGTTTTGAGATTTGTAGAAACAATAATTGTGACAATAAATGTTTTTTTACATTAATAATCATGAGTGTTTTCCAGGTCTAACTAACAGCAGCTGCAGATAAATTTGAGCTCTTTTGTGTAATTCTTCCCAGAATATTTACAATTGAAGAACAGATAAACCATTTGGTATGAACCAGATTTACGGACATGCTTAAAGAAAATGATCCTTTAATAGTAAAGATTGCTGCATAATTGTCATTATTAGTCCTTTAGTTTGTTGTCTCAATGTTTGATGCAAACTGTCCCGTGGAAGGAACTGATACTTACATAATACAAGTGGTAAAAAAATAAAGCCAGGACTATAAACTACAGTTCCTCTGGTGGCCACTCAAGACTAACTCCAAATATGAGTTAATCCCCACAGACTCCCATGTTACAGCAGGAATAAACATGTTTACAGCCTGCTACAAACATGGTTTCAGTCTCTGTAGCTGATTTACATGCTTATAACAACTGAACAGGGTTTGTTGTTGTTTAGTCCCGGAGGGCTTTTTACATAACCGATCATTTTAAACTCAATTAAGGCGAACAGTCTGTGACTGAACCAGACCTATCCACTTTGTTTGAGATATTTTAGATGTATTATCAGCCAAAAAAATGTTGTGTGGCTTACTGTACTAACAAATGACCCAAGAAGTCTCTGCTTCAGTTTCACATTCTGGTGATTTTTAAACTACCAGTCAACACACAATTTATACCTGCAGCCAATGCTAATTAAATTTGATGTTGGTTGATAACTTAACATTCTACCTTTCTGACTCAAATGAAAATCAGCCAGTGGTGCTGATACCAATACAAATACTTTTAACCTGTAAAGGCAGCTTGTGTTACATGATTTATAAATGAATCATCATCAGTTAGCAATTTCTTTTTGTGCCAGCCTCTAAAGCACTTTGGCTCAGCCACTGTTGCTTAAATGTGCTACAGGCTATAAATACAATTCACATGACAGTCAGCACAAAAAGGTTTGCACATTTTTCACAGATTATAACTGATGTATGTTTTTTAATTTTCCAAAGAAAAAAATGTTTAACACAGTTCAGTACGCTTCATACTAAGAGGGTAGAAACAAAGCATCCTATCAGTCCTAGCGCTAGCATCGATCAAATACCACTACCAGTGTTGGTATCGATATAGATGTTTAGATCAGTCTGCCCATCTCTAGGAGGCAGGTGAGGCCACAGGTGGTGGCGACTGGACTGATGGCGGTCTCAGTTTCTTTTCATAGTGAAGGAACAGACGAGCGGAGAAGGGAGAGACAGAGGTCTGGACTGACTGTGTCTTTGTCTGTGCAACTGATAAGTAAAGTGAAAACCAGTAAGCACAACCATCGCATGTGTTGGGTCCTTGAACAGATGCATCCCGGGTGTACTCTTAGGAGAGATGTTACAAGCATATCCCAGCAGGAGTTGCCCCGGGGAAGACCCAGAGCATGCTGGAGGGATTATATCTCTCAGCTGGCTTGGGAATGCCTTGGTATCCCCTTCAGATGAGCTAGACGAGGTGCGGGGAGAGGAAGATCTGGGTTTCTCTGCTTTGACTGCTGCCCTCCTGCATGGATGGATGCACAAACATAACAGTGTCCCTCTTTTATACATGCCCACTATAGAGTGGATTTAAAACAGCCTTGGACTTTTTTATTCCTTTATTATTCCTTATTCTCAATGCAACTGCAGATTCGGGTGTGTTATGCTAGTAGCAGCTAATGTAGCCTTTAGCCGAGATTAGCAGCAGGTTTCCAAAGAAGGACAAGCAGACTTTAATGTGGAAAATTAGATTTAGTGTTTTATTGCAAAAGCTTCATTTCAAACACAACAAAACTTCCACTTTCTTTTAGTGAGGTTTTAAATACGGTTACTGCTCCACTTGTAGTTTTTTCCCCCTCTGAGCAAATATGTGCGTGTCTCTGTTCACAGTCTGAGATCTTAATTCTCTGATGTGCTGCCAGTTTTTATCTGTCTCCACGGTGACCTGTTAGTGCGACTCGGTGATGTCCTGCCCTCGCCGTGACTCCTGCTCTTTGACGCACACCCTGCTGTGATTCCCCAAATCTCAGTGCTACATAATACTCTGAGAGTACAGATGTGTGTGTGTGTATTTTTCATGAGTAGGATCTGCATAATGTGGAAGGAGAAAATATTGTAGCTCTGTAAGTTACACCAAAGTCACCAAAATCGTCCGTGATGCTGGACCAGGATGTTCACACCTTCTGAATACTGGGTGGAAGTTGGAAAAAGCATGTCTTTCCTCTGATTTAAATCCGTGTTTAAGCTTCTGAGTTCTTTATAAAATAAATGACAATGATTTGTTGCCCACATCATTGTCTCAGAAGCTCAGAAAAGCAATGTAACTGCTTTCAGGGTACGCAACATATAAAGATAACAGCCAGTAGCCGATGATGAGATTTACGCCACTGGGACCCAAGCAGACTCACAGACATTAAATAAGCTCAAGAGACGGGGAGTATTTTGAATAGTTTGAACTGGACCGTTTCCTGTCCAGTCCTGTGTGGCACGTGTGAGTGAGGACACCTGTGGGAAACATCCCAGCCTAATTCTGTTCAAACTGTTTGGACCTCATGTGTGGAAAGAGCCTTTCAAACTTGTTTCCAAAAACGTTAACAGATCACACTGCTCAGCTATCACTAAGCGAAAAATAAATAATGCACTGTTAAAGTGTATTTAGGGAACACTGCAAATTAAACAGCTAGTGAATGTGAAACATCAAAAAGTCGAAAGCTTGCTTGTTTTTTTTCTCTTCACTTCAAAGTGGTGCTGGGACTACAAGGCTGTCTTGACATCCTGTCTCAGGAGGTTTGATGCAAATTCACACCTTTATTCTTGCAACTGTAATGACTCTCGCATGACTGCAACGTGACATTAACGTGTGAACGATCCAGAGGAAGTTTAAAACACATAATCTTCCTCTGGGAAATGGGAGCTACAGGTATGTGAGAAGTTCTAAAGAATAAAACAGCTAAATAAAGCGACTAATAACTCCGGCCTTGTAAAGATAAAATATCTGGTGGTGTCATAAAATGCTGTATAGTGTTTAGGGGTTTGAAAAGTATTAAAGCCAGACATATATAACAGAGAGAGAAGTTCATGGGGCATGGAAACAATAAAGATGGAAGAGGCATATCTTCTAGAGGGCAAAAACCTGCTTTTTAAAACTGATTTAAATTAGTTTTTGTCTGGTAATTTTATACATGCAGTTTTTACTTCCCTGTGACGAGTGAAATTAAAGTTAATTTAGATGATGCTTCAAGGAACTGACAAAAAAAATGCCATGTTCCTACCTGACTGAAGACTTTGTTACACTGGGGGAATTGGATTGTTTTTCATGCCTTGCTGCTATCTGAAGCAACACACCTTCAAGACGGTGCAACTTTTTGTGTAGTTTTATTACGAGGTGGTTTTGCTCAGTGCCCATTTCTCAGTGGAATAAATAAAAACAAATCAAATAAATATTGTACAAAACACAAGGCATGATTTTCACTTTCATGTGCCATAATACAGATTACATGAAAAGTAGTGAAAGAATCATTTAGGTTGTTAAATAAAAGTCATTATCCTACGTAAGAAAAGTTTAGCATCAAAATATGCTTAAAATGCCCAAAGTAAAAGTAAGTATTATACTACATTACTTCACTGGATCATTATTATTTATTTATTAATGTGTTTAGCACTTCAATGAGTGATGAGTGAGTCTTTTTGGTTTCTTCTCTGAACCTCTTGTGAACTTTTGACCCTCAGGTTTTATTAACTAGGTGACCGAAGTCAGCAGCTTCTTCTTTCGCGTCTCGTTATATTGAGATCTCAATAATCAAAGAAAAATTAAAGTAAGCATGCAGCAGAAATCACGGCCGTCGGCACACCTCAGCCCTCTGCCCTCATGCTGCTATTTTCACAGCAAATTGCACTTAGTAGCAAAACAAAGTTAATTGTAAATCTAATTTCGACTTTGAGTCTCAGAAAATGAGAGAATCCCAAGGTCTCTACAGCTGCAGAGGGAAGATCAGGCAACTGACCGAGATTTGTTTACCAAGATGCCACGAGCAGCGCCTCAGCGTGAGCCTCAGACTCATGCGTGTTACTGTGAAAGCTCTGTGTTTCGGCGCCAAACGAAGGCCTCCAGAGTTTCTGTGTTAATCTGCTGTCGCTCCCGTGGATGAAAACCACAGCTCTTCTCCCAGTTACAGCTCCACCAATCACTCGCTGGAGGCGGCTGTATGTTAGAAAACAGAGATTATATGCTGCATTTGTTTGTGTGTAATCCTTTAATCATTCATGTAAAAGCAGTGATTTATCAATTACGTGTTAGAGCAGCATTTGAAGCCTCTCCATCTCCGATTATTAAGTGTGTTTCGCGTGCGTCTTCGATCCATGCAAACACGTTTTCAGAACAGATGAACAATTAATTATCAGATCATATTTTTGCCTCACCAAATCAACATCTTTTTCACAAAAGCAGAGTTGAAATTCATAGTGCTTCCCCTGCTTTTTGATGGGTTTAGCTTAATGGCATCTTTTCCATTAGCACAAATGCAACAGTTATTTTCTCAATTGTTTCCCCATCACAGTCACAGCTGCTGCTGCCAAGCTTTTCTTCGGCATCATTTTTGCAGTCATTTTCCTTTCTGACAGCTCCAATCACATCTCTCCTCTCTGTGAATAAAACCCAATCTCGCTGGCACAAACGCAATACTGCAATCAGCCATGTGGTTAGAATGTAGATCGACGCTAACAGCGTTTCATCTGATGCTTGCTTTGGATTATCATGAAGTTTCTCGGTTTCTTACAGCAACAGTGTGCAAACAGGATTCTTCTACGTCTAATCTAATTTATCAGGGGTGGCAATTGTTGATGCAATCACTTAAACCGCCGTGCAATTCCATTACAAAAAGACTGGCACCTGGTCCGTCTCTCTTTAGAGCTTAGCAGCCCTGCAGTGAGGATTTGGTAATGAGTTGGAGAGGATTTACCAGTGGGAATATAACGTGTCCCAGAGCTTCTGTGTTTTTTCCCCTTAAATCCTCTCAGTGCAGAGCAGCCACTGGTTTGGTGAGCCCTGCAGGTTTTCCAGCATCCCTCCGTCAGAGGAGGTCACATGCTGCAGATTACAGTAACATGAGGGGGGAGATTGGTTTTTACTTTGGCTCGCTCTGAGCCAGCATGCCATCAGCCCAAATGCTTACTAATCAGGAAACGTTTGATAAACCACAGCGACCAAACACAGGGAAAAAGAGTCACATTTTATGTTGTTTGGGTAGCTTGCAAAGGTTCAATATGAAGAAAATCTTCTTCTTAAACTGTTGCTTTTTTTTCTTACACTGACTTTCTTGAATGGTGCATCGATAGTGAAGAAGCAGGTGTTCGTGTTGAACATCACCAGACAGGGTCATGTCTGCAGTGCAAAGCTGTATTTTTAGTACTCTTTGTATTGAGACTGACATGTCTCAAACTGAAAAATACGTGGTCAAAGCAGACAAAGCAACTTTAAGTGGTGTGCTTGTTGATAATACGCAGTATAAAGGCAGTTCACATACTGTATATAAAATACGGAAATGGCAACCATGATGTCACCCTCTGGTTTCGAAGGTGCCGTGTTTGGATAAAAGTGGAATCCAAAGTAACAGACTAGAATTTTACTGGATAAGCGCTTCATCCCGCTCTGGGACATAAGGAAAAAAGGTGCATCAAACTGGCTCCAAGTAAGGTCTAGCCTCAGAATTTTACCAGAGGACAAACGTTTTATTTAACAGAAGTGAAGTACATACTTTTTGGACACATACTACCACACAGTCAGTCTTATTTGTCATCTAATCCAGTTAAAAAATATTCTAGAAGTCACCAACAGTGCAAATACGATGGAATTTGTTGCACAAAGTCGCAATAATTTTGGCTCTGACTGCTGTTGTGACTGTAGCATTAATGACTAACCTCGTCTTGTGGATGGGGTCATTGCAGATGTTCTCTTGGTTGCACCATGGACCTTGCACTGAAAGCAGTTTAGCCATTCTAGGTCTGCTAATGTGTTTATATTAGCTTAACCGTAGCGCTATAGCATGCCACACGGTGATTTTACATCAACTAGCTCCGCTTTGCTAACCTCCAAATGTCACTGCTATTTCCTTTTCCATCTTCATTCATCCAAAGTAATAGCAGCGCTGTTCTGGGGGGTTGTTTTGTTTATTTAAGTCAGAACACTTACTGCCAATTTCTATTCCTGCCTCTAAACCTCATATATCCTATTTTTTTATGGATGTCTGGACTTCAAACTTTATTGCAACACCTAGAAGAACAGCCACTCTGATCATTTTAATGGACACAAAAGAATTTCCATTCTACAGTAGGAATCCAGTGGGATTTGAGATTACAGTTATTTCCCATGATTGAGGAATTCCCAGTGAGAGCGGATCACAGGCTTGCATTGATTAAGTTAGGGTGGCTGTGGCTCAGAAAGTACAGGGAAAGGTCGGTGGAATGATTCTCTAACTACTCCAGTTTACATGTCGACGTATCCTTGGGCAAGATAATGAACCTCAAGTCGCCTGTGATTGCATCCTTAGACGAGGCAGTTAGGTATACAAAAAAGTATATGAATGTGTGTGTAATTGGGTGAATGAGGCTTTGAGTAAAAAGCACTTTGAGTGCCCACTCAAAGCAAGCTGCCTTATATACGGATAGCTACTCTAAAGCTAACAGTCAAGGGCAAAAGATGTCCCTCGGTAGTTCATGGTATGTGCAGAAGGCTTGGAAATAAAGGATGTTCTGTTCTCGTACTGCAATCTAGTGCCAGTTAGTCCTAGTCCTACATGTGCACCAGAACTGTTTCATGTCATTTTGTCCATTTGACCATTAGCAGGAAATAATGAGTCGGTTGGCTTATTTAAACACTAAACAAACAGCCTCCCCATTCAGTATTAATTAGTGTTGACGCCAGTGCTGTTTATAAGTGGTAAATTGGTAATTACACTATGACGTGAACACGGCATTGAGCGTTGAAAATGACCCCTGTGTCTAACATTAGTGTAGAGTAGACATAACTGATATAGCCGCCACAGAGGATATGCTTGTTCTTGTAAACAGGGTTTTATTATTATGACCACCACACACTAATGTGACCTAATTACCCAGTAATATGCTCCTTGCCCTTGCTTGCCAATAGCTGAATATGCTTAATATACAGTTTGGAAAGCAACTGTTTTGCTCTTCGTATTAACACCTGAACATGTTTTCTTTTTTAAATATGTACTTAAAGCAGGGACTGAGGCAGAAAAGTGCAGCACAGCTCGGACAGATAATGTCTTTGGAGACCATCTATGGGAAGAATGGCAGCAGGGTTTTGGTGCATGTTGGTTCCCAGAGGACCGATAAAAGTCAGTGAACAGCAGCCGAGGCTTTGAAAAGCCCCAGGGAGCTCAGAGGCTCTATAGAAGAGTGACACCGGGAGGCAGAGAGCTGGTGATTTGTGTCCTCCGAGGACAGGAGAAAGCTGGAAAGGACTCGGTCAGGCCGCGGCAGCCATCTGCAGCGAATCCTCTCCATCTCGTCTCATCTGTCTTCTTCCTTTTTTTCTTATTAAAGCACCCCAGGCCTCACCTCCCTCACCTCTTTGCCCTATGAGGGGTCCCCCGTGCCGGCCACTGACCACCGCTGTGTAGTTTTCCCCGACTGCCCTCTCACCCTCGCATTGTGAAGAGATAATAAATGACATTTAAATAATCATTTTCTAGTATCATCGACAGGGTGACATAGTGCCGCGCCAAGTAAGCTTCTTTCACCGAAAACTCATTTCTCAGTCATAGTTAGATGGAGAACAGCTGTTACATGACAAAAGCTAAATATATGCATTTAAAAGGAAAACCCATGTGTTTGTTAAGAAGCACTTAACCATTTCTAGCTTTGGTAAAAAGTAAGAACGTGGATTAAACACGCCATAACGGTGCCACTCTCATTTAGCCACCTGTTAGCAAACGTCTCCTCTGGGACATTTAAAAGCTTTAAAAAAATGTAGGGTTTTATTTTCATGGCAGACGTTTGGACTCACTGTAAAAGGAATAGCAAAGGAAAGACCTCAGTCACAAAGGCTTAGAGTCTGGTCTGCAACTCCTTGGTTACCACCCGTTGCTATGGAGAAATGTGTGTTCTACCAACAGGTTGGGGAGTGGTTTCCGGCAGTTGCTAGGTGAAATTAGTCACAAGGTTACGGTGCTGTGCCAGAAACCTCTCCAGTCGCTACCCGATTGCCTGTAGTTTGCATGAGAGATGCCAGCTTGTCTAATCAGTCACACAGTGAGGAGATCAAAGAAAAGGCCATTACACCGAGCGTTTGACATAAACTAGTGTTATTTCACTATTTTCATATCATTGTATGTTCAGTACCAGTGCGTGTTTTGAGCTATGGGTGTATTGTTGCCAAATGCTGTGGTCTGACTGGTCAGATCTATTTATTCGGATCTGAAAAATTGGTTTGAAAAAATAACTAAATAAACTCATCCAAGGAAATTACTTGGTCGGTGTGGAGGGTTGCATTTAGGATTGGTGAGTCTGAAAAATGTTTTATTGCACAAAATAATCACACGGACGCTTCCAGTGTGTAAAGGCCTTAAAAGCTGCATTTCTTTTTTGCATAAATTTCTATTATATTTTTAACCTTCTTGGCTTTTATTTGGGACCAAAGAAGCATCATAGCCACGTGAATTAACTATCAATAATAAAATGACAGTGTGACAGTTTACAAGTTTCAAAGAAAGTGCAGTGACTAGTGTGAAGACTCAAGTGGTTTCTCATGCCTGTCATCTTTAGCTTGTAGCAGCAGACTACAGAGCACCACCCGAGGTCAGCAGTCTTACAGCCTCAGGGAAGAAGGTCTTCCTCAGTCTGGGGGTCCTGCTTTGATGCTCCACGGCCTCCTGCCTGAGGGAAGTGAAACAAACAGTGTGTGTGCTGGGTGAGTAAGGTCTTTCAAGATGCAGAAGACACTTTTCCTGCATCTGCTGGAGTTGATGGTGGTGGTGTTGGACCGATCGTCAGCAAAGACTTATTTTCTGCCATGCCACACAGTGATGCAGAAGCAGAGGAATCCTTCACCACACATCTGTAGAATACGTTAAAGACTGAGCTCCCATGTCCAGCGAGCCTCAGAGAACAACACGAGTCTTACCGTTTCTGATCTTAATCGTACTGTTTTAAGTTTCACTATCACTTGGTAGTCTTCGCTGCAAACTCCAGGCGATGGAAGCATTCTTCGAGCAACCAAAACAATCACACAGGGGTTTTTGGTGCAGCAACCATCACCAAGAAACAACAATCCGCTCACCAGCTATTGAGGGAACGTGCATTTTTCCCTATTGACCTGCGACTGCCAAAGGTTTGGCAACTAAACTCTTAGCCTGTGTGACTGAGGCCTAGAACAGGCTAACGATGGCTCAGTTAAATGTTAGAAAGCAAAACAGTCTAAAACTTCAGCTCAATTTATTACTGAGCCAGCCATTAAAACGCCTTTAATGGCTTCTGCTAGGGTATCTGATTCAATATTACCTTTAACAATAACATTGAGCGGACGATGCCTATGATTGTTTTTTCCCTCAGTGCTGTGATTTTGTGCCAGTTCGAATATGTTGGAGCTATTGGAGAATATTCTGCTTTCACAGTATTACATATAAAGTTCATGTATGCGGTTCATTTATGTAACTATTATTATTAGCTAGTAACAGTGCACCAATTCGAAGGTGTCCTTTTCTTTTAAAGTAATGTAAACGTAACAAGAAATAAATGTTGTAGTTTCTGAATCAAAATTTTAAGAAAAATTTTTAGAAAAATGCAAAGTTGTGGGAAGAGAAGCAGCTAAGATGTAGAGATATCGGTGTGTGTGTGTGTGTGTGTGTGTGTGTGTGCGTGCATACGTGCATGTGTGTGTGTGCATACGTGCGTGTGTGTGTGTGTGTGTGTGAAGGCAGCCCGAGGCAGACGCTCTGCTGACCACAGCTACTAAATCAGCAACACAAAACCTGCTTTCCTCTCTGCGTTTCTCATTTTAAACTCATGTACGCTTGCAGAACAAAGCCGTCTCAGCTCTGCAGCACCAACTTTGTTCTTTCATGTCGTATAAAAATCTTCTCATCGCACTCGGAGGAGAGCAGAGGCAGCTTCACATCACAGCAATTCCACCTGTGGTAACAGAGGAAAGGGTGGCAACTGAGTGCAGAGAAATGCTCAGATGGAGCCCAGCCCTCACTGACAGGAAGCCAAAAGGCCATCTGCAGCGCAGCGCCATTGTGTGTCTGTGCATTAAGTTTTTTTCTTATGTCCCACATGAATTTACAGCCAGCCTTAAGTTAGCTGGATTGAATGCAGAGAATATATCATCATGTGCTGTGTGGAGGACAAAGGCAGTTTATTTAAGTGGAAAATGGGAAGCAGCAGGTTTGGATTTCAGCTCAATACTTTATTAAATAATCAATATAGTAAACATCATCATCGTCATCATCATGAAAAAGGAAATAAACAACAAAAAAAAGAAAAAAAAATGAAACAGTCACATTTGTTTTTCTTCAAGTTTTCCCCATCAACAGTATTTTCACTTTTAGAGAGACGCACACTTGAGTGGCTTTACAAAAGTCGCTCGAGGTGCTGCTTCATCTCGGTGCGACAGTTATAAAAGATGTCTGAGGAAAGTAACCATGGAAACTCAGGAGCAGCAGCAGCGGTGGAGGAGGAAATGGACTGGACAGTTACATATTTATCTCTGGACTAACATCTGTCCACTCCTGGCACAGGAAAAGACGCAGAAATAAAGTGAAGTTGTGGTGAAATTTTAACGTGTTGTTTTGCATCAGAGGACGCAGGCCGAGCCGGAGCCGCCTGCGACGACTGCTGCACGCACAATGGACGCCTTTGTGTCACCAGCTGGTGCATCGATGAGAAAAGCCTCTAACTCGATCAGTTCTTTACGAATTTAGCAACAAGACAGGGGTGAGCTCGGGTTTTAAAAAAGACTCCAGATGACCACATCTAACTTAGCGAAGTGACAAATGAAGCCTGGTGTGAGAGTGAGTCACGTGACACGCTTTGATCTTTCAGGACTTTCGAAAAACGAGCTTTTCTGTTTCGTTAAATGTCTCTAGTGTTTCTGAACATGAGCAGACCATAATGTTGATCGTTACACCTGCAGCCATGAGAGACTTTAATACTGACGACATCGTGTTTCCTGTAACCAATGAGATCCAGTTTTAAATTACCATAGAAATTCATTTAAAACATCACACATATCCAACAAAAGCAGAAGTAAAAAAAAAAGAAAGAAAAATATCTAAACTACCTGGCTGGCATGCATGCTACTACACAGCAACACTATTTGTTTTTGTTCATTTTTTCATTCTTAACAGTTCTTTTTGTTACACATCCTCGTATTTACATCATCAGTCTAAGGCGTGCCATTGAAATGACACACCAACCTACAGCAGCACTGAAATAACACAGCTCACAGAGCTGTGGCAGCTTAAAGGATAAGCAGTGATGTACTTTCCAGATTTCTTAGTGTCAACAGATCAAATAATTATTGATACGCAGCAGCTTAAACACAAACACATGCTGCTTAATTTAATGAACATAGGCACTGTAGTTTTTCTAACTCGAACCCTGCAGCTGTAAATTCCCCAACTAATTTCCTCCTGTGTCATTGATGTTTCCTATAAACTAAAGTGCCCACCCCTTTTTCATAAAATAAAAGTATACATTCACGTCCCGTCTTCAGTCAGAACCAGCTTGCAGACAAGTCTGAAAGCGTAAAAACCCAGTCTGATGCTTGTTGACAGTAAGAAAAATAAAGAACAATACCAGACTTATCTTTTAAGTCTTTTGTAACATTGTTCACAAATAGCCAAAGCCTCCTGCAAAGAGCCACCTGAAATATTCTGCAACTCTCAGTTGCCAAAGTCCCAGACGGAGGTCCCATCTACAGAGCGAGGTCCAAACTGCACTGTTTTATCACGGTTAAATCACAGGCATCGTGTGTCCGCCGTCAGTCAGAAGCAAGAATCCGCTCGGGACGCATATCGGGGGGTTTTGATTGGATAAAACAGAATTACAGTTCCAGCTAAAAAGCGAGTTAGTTAAGGAACAGCTATACAGTCCAGCTGCCGACTGATTGGACAGATGTGCTGAAAAAAGGGGCGGGGGAGGTGTTGCCTTTTTGTTTAGGGTCAAATTCTAACGATCAGGCTGATATAATCGTGGTTCTGTGCTGTGTCTGTGCTGCTACAGAGAGTGAAGAATAGGCCACGTGTAAGAAAAAGGCCTTTTTCATTAAAAGAAAAGGGTCGCGATGTGCTCCTCTACTCCTCATTTCTTGCTGATGTCAATGAGATGATTTAATTATCACCCAGGTCTGCACGAGCTGCATGGTGGAAGCAGATGTTGCCCTTAACTTTGACCTGCATGCACACGCAAACACAAACCAAGCCGGTGCCAACAAACTGGCCCATTCTGCCCTTCCTCGTCCTGACAATGGCTGGCGGGTGCGGGGTGTCAAATCTAATGAAACAGGCAGGGAACAACAGCTGAGTGTGTGTAGGGAGGGGAGAGGCAGGAGGGGGTGAGTTAAGACACAAGTGTCCTTGTTAGAGACGAAACCAGGCCGCAGAGAGAGCTGCGCTGACCTACAAGTCCAAAATGGCTGCTGGTCAACGCTGTAGAGAAAGCGATGTTTCACTACTCGACTCTCCGAGCGTGACTCACCACAGTCGCTCCTCTCAGGCTGGCGTGAGCTCATGCGAGACCCCTCAGGAGAGCAGGGAGGCTCAACTCCAGTAAGCTTGGATGAGCTGGAGTAGGCGGTGGGGCAGCCTTCACTTTGTCAGAGCTGGGCTTGAAGGCTTCACTCGAGGGGAATTGTTTGCTTATTTCTCCATGTTTTCATCCTGGGTTCCCTCTATCTGTTTGATTGGGCTGCAGGATTAGAAGATGCTCGTGTATCGTACGACCTTGTGGCCGAGAATATAGCGAAGCATCACACCAAAGTGATTGCCACGTGGAGAAGGGAGGTGGAGCACCAAAACCTCCAGATGCCCTGCTACAATAAGATTAAGGCATTTCCACTTCACACAATAAGAAATTTTTATGTTTTAAACAGCTTCTTGGTTCAAATTCATCATAAACCCCCTCAAGAACCCAAAATAAGGGTCACAGGAAAGACTCTGAAGGATCTTGAAGTGATTAAAAGAGGAGGAGAACAAAAAGATATCTTTTTTTCCACAAACATTTACCTTCTTTATGTAAATGACTTACATTTTTCTTTTAAAAACACGTTTTACAATTAGACATACGCATCAGCGATGAGTCACAGACACACATATAATTTTTAAAGGAGCATAAGCCCAAAATAAGTTGGGAAGCCTCTTCATTTTTCTCCCCCAAACCCTTTAAATATGTGAGTTTATCAACCTTGATTAAAAAATCTAAAAGAATCCATACGTCTAGCGTTTTTCTGAAAATTTGAACATTTGGGCTTTAATCGAGCTTTTATTGTGCTGTCAGCATTACAAGACGTAGCTCTAGTTCACGGCGGCCATGAAGTCAAGCTCAGCCACAATCTTGGCAGATTGGCTGATTTTAACGCAAGCCCAGATCAGCTGATTGCTCAGCCGTTACCCTTCTACAGAGCCAACTTTCTATCTCATATAGGGCAAGTCACTTTGCAACCCACTTCCACCCCAGCTCGTCCTTCCATGCTGTGTCTGACTTAATAAATATCACGTCTGCTGCCGCTGATGCCTGCTCTGTTCTCAGCTGGGTCTTGCAGCTGCTCTCCCTTCCTCTGGCTTCCCCTGCATGCATGTGAAAGAAGAGAGAGCTCCCAGAAAAAAAATAAAAAGCCACCAAATATAAATTACTGTAGAACCAAATCTTCTTATGACTACAGTGGTTCAAATGCAGTTGATAAGCCCTTAAAATCTAAAAACAATGAACTCGGAGCTCATCTGTGACCCATCACTGACATGCACAGTAAAACACACGAGGACCAGGGATTAAAGCCACTGAAGCACAAATGCCAATGGCTTCATTCAAGGGAATAGTCGAGCGGAGGGAGGAACATGAAAGAAATGAACTCCCAGTTCCTGAGAGCCTGTTGATGGCAGATGAGGATGCGCAGGTGAGGGATGAGAAAGTGGGACAAATTCAGAAGCAGCAATAACAAACGCCTTTCGTCTGTCATTTCTGCCTGGATGGCCTCTGGAAAGATTTGCTGCCTCCACCTTGGACCCCAAGCTGCACACGTGTGCCACACATTCACGCAGCACGGAGAATAAAGCACACACAGCAAAGTATTTTAATGTGTGTGTGTCTATAGTCCTGCCCAGTCCTGCCTGGGCTGGATTAGCCACTGAAGGTCTGCAGGGCTGCCGACCGGACAAGAAGGGGAAGAGGTTGACGTAGGGGAGGGGCAGCAGTAATCGGCTAATCTCATTAATACCACGGCTGTGGGTGCCCTGTCAACAAGATGCAGGGAACAAAGGATGGGGTAAACAGCTGATGACCTTGGCTGCCGTCCAGCGCACGATGCCTGCGCGCACAGCCATGCATGCGCTCGCACCAAACATGCCCACGGTAAACGCATGTTCGGCTTCCTCCTCAGGGTTAAATGAGACTTTAACACACGGAAGAGCCGCTGGCAGGTTTGAGTGAGTGAAGGGAAAAACAAACAGCAAGTGTTCCCTCAAAAGGCTCCACAAAAACACACTGCCTGTTCGTTTTGTTTTACTGAGCAAACATGGACGTCTCAGCTGTTCCCATCAGTCTGAACCGCGGGCACTTGAGACGGCGGAGGATGTCAAGATGTTGCTTTGTATTATCCATGAAATTTTCATGTGGACTATGTTGTCTGAGCCCTATTTTCTCTTCTGTCACTCACATTGGGAAAAAAAACGTGCTTTGCGTAAGGTGATGGCATCTCCTTGCCTTGTGCATACAGATTGATAATGTTAAGGTGAGGCTGTGCAGATACAGAGGAGTAGCTGGGACGACTGGGACCAGACACGGAAGGGAGCAGGTGGACCAAATGGTTAAAGTAAACTCACAAACAGCTGTAAGCCCCACTCAACCAGTTATCTGTGGACGGATGGGACAATGGCAACAAGCACAAATGCAATGATTCAATACTTCTGTGTAATTCTTTTAAGATAGGCCTTCATAGAAGAAAAAGGGGTGGAGCAATCTGCATGACAATTATGTGTGTGTGTGTGTGTGTGTGTGTGTGTACGAGTGCATGAGTGTACACAAAGGCATGTGGTCAGCGAGGATGGGTGCTCACCGATCAAGCACCCGGCTATAATCCTGAGGGCCGCAGCCTCCTTCGCTCTTGAGTTCAGCAAATACTTGTGTGAAAAAGTGTGGGTCTGCATTGATGCGCAGCATCTTGGAGCTTGTGGCGTCGATGATGGCGAGGCAGCGGTCCCAGAAGGCCTCCTTGCCCGCCTCTACCAGGAAGGGCTTAAGAGGGTATGAGATCTCATTGCCCATGTAGGAGTAGGACAGGTAGAGGCAGGTGAGCAGGATGGCCTGCAGCTCGTGCTCCGACGCCACTAGATCACCATCCACTACGTCTCGGCACAGCATGTAGACGAAGACCACGTTGGCCGGAGTAACGAAGGCCTGGTCCTGCCAGCCCTGCAGCAGCAGCGAGCGGTCCACAGCCCGCAGCCAGAGCACCGGATCGGCCGGAGACAGGTGCTTCAGGCGGTAGCAGCGACAGCACAGGAACTCCCCCAAACAGCGGAGGAGCTCGCTGGTGGAGGCCTGGACGATGACGCGCTTCGGAGACGAGGTCACCGTGCCCTGGGGGACTTTTTTCACAGAGGAAAGTTGCTGGGATTTGGTGTAGCCATATCCATGTCCCTGACCCATCCCCAGTCCGTAGCCGAGCCCCAGACCCAGACCGGCTGTTCCCTCGTAGCTGGACAGGTTGGCACATGACAGCGACTTCTTCACATTCTCACGGTTGAGGTGCAGCACGGGATCCTTCTGGTAGATGTTAATGTTGTTGTTGTTATTCAGAGGATCCCCGAGGGCCACCGGGCCACCAGAGCCTTTCTTCGAGTTGCCCTTCTTCTTTGTAGAGGCCACAAGTCTCTTCCATGTGAGTGCTGGGAGGAAGATGGACTGGCCCCTCTTTAGCCCGCGGTCTTTTTGGCTGTTGAGGGAGCGGCTGCTGAGGCTCGGGTAGTGGCTGAGAGAGCCGGGACGGTTGTCATAGTAGCCTGATTTGCGAGAGCTGGGTGATAATGATAGTACGGTGCCCATGGTGAGTCAGTCAGTGCTTCACAGATTATACTGCCTCACTGGTGATGAGGAGGAAGTTTTTCCTTTTCTTTTATTCTAAATATCCAGGAGGTGTGATCTCATGAAGAGGTGAGTAGTGCAGGCATGTCAGAGAGTGCTGAATGACAGAGACAAAAAAAGGAAAGAGTTTAATCTAATGCAAAGTAGAACGAACGTAAACAAAGCCAACTAATCCCACAAACACATCATCTACTGCCAAATGACCCGGTGGCTGACTGTAACCTCTTTAAACTCATCTTGTGCAGCCAAAAAAGGACTCAACTGTGCATTGAATTTCAGAGGAGATCCCAAAAGCGCCTCCAACATCCTGGAAATGTTGGGTAAACATCATGAATTTTTGCAGTAATTAAACCATTTTGGGATAAAAATTCACTGAGACTAAACATCTCTGGGGAGCTAATTGAAACTGCTGGTGCAATGCTTATTTAACGTTTAACATAGTCAATGTGGATTAACACCATTTGTTTCAACCCTTAAGGGCAAAAAGCTCACAGGATAAACTGGTCTATAAGGGGTTAACCACCAGTCTAATTTAATCTCCCTCCAGATTCCTGGATTTTAAACTATTAAAGGGATTCCTCTCTTAATCAGCAAATGCTTGAACCAACATGGTGAATATATAGCACAGTGAGCACAGAATGCACTTCAGGCTGTTTACAGAGCTACATCTGGCTATTCCTTGCTTTAAACCTTCTCTTTGGTTCAAAGAGATGAAAAATGTGACAGCAGAACCAGAAATGTACATGACTGTCCTCAGAGCAGCTCACCTGCGTTTACGCGCAGTCCAGGTACGAGATGATTGCCCGCTTGTGCGTTCCTGCCGCAGTCCGCGACGGTGCAAAGATGAAGACATAGGCTATAGGAGCGCAACACATGCACTGATTCTGCAGCTGCAGAAAATAACCAAGGACCAGAGCGAGCGGGACTGTGATCTGAGTGCAGAATGAGAGGCAGAAAGTCACTCTCGCAGAAGCTTTGACCTACTATTCAAAGATGCCAAGTGTGGTGCAGGTGTCATCCTCTGCTGCACCTCAAAAGAAGGCGAATGTGAAGCGTGACTGCATTCCGATTAATTGTCTGTAATTTGCTTTTCCACGAGAAAAACCCAAACTTTCACAGAGTCGGAGTCCTTTCAATGCATTCCATCTCCTCAGCAGAGCTGTGCGTAAAGTCTCCTCTGTCTGACTTCTCCCGGTCCCGGGGTCGGACTGAAGGCGGTGCTGGAGTGTCCGCACACTGCGAGCTTCAGTCACCTAATGACCAAACGTCGGTCGCGGTGGCCAGACCTCTAAGAGGACTCTCACACATTAGAGACAGAGCAGCCAGTGAGCTCACGGAGCGGCTCGGCACACACCGCCCCCCTCCGACACAGACTCCTCCTAACAGCGCTCGACGGCGAGCGCGCGCGCGCACACACACACACACACACACACACACACACACACACACACACACACACACACACACATAATCAAGATTCATCAGCAGCACAATGCATCCGATTGCTTAAATATGTGTTTTTTTGTAGTATCTGCGCAAAAAATACATGTTTATATCAGAAAACAGGCTATAGTATAAGTCATATAAGTTATAATTATTAAAATAAATACAAGTGACGTTAAAATATAACAATTCAAGAAACATAAAATAACCTACTGTGCAATTTACGAAATGATGCAGAAATTAAATAAGTACAATAAATAATATTTTTTTAAACTATACGGATAAAATACTTAATTAAAAAATTATGGGTATTAACATTTAGGCCGCTGTAAACTAAAAATATTTAAAACTTTTTGAGATAACATATTCAACACATTAAGTAGCTCATCTGGAGGCTTTAATTATATGTCCTGATTTTTATCAGTGATGCTGCGCTTTGACACAAGCCTAAACCTTCTTTCTCAGGTTGAATTTGTGTGTTCAAGATATCTGAAATTTGTGATGAAGCTAAATTGCAGAGAAACAGCAGCACAGTAAGGCAAGTGCTACTTTATTGGTCTATGTGGCAGTGCAGGAGCAGCTGTAGTATTATTTGTTTGTAAAGCAACATTTGCACAAATGTTGTTGCCAACTCTGCGCAAAGCAGCACTTCACCTGCTGAATGATGGGATTGTCTAATAAACGCTCTCAGCTACATAAACCGCAAATGGTGCAGAATGCATTCGGGCCAATAAAGGTGTAATGACTTGAATGAAGTTGTATAATAGTCTCCCAGAAGCCTGGAGAAAAGTGTCAAGTACAGGAGGAAGAGGGGGCCTAAAATTATCGGTTGGTGTTGATTTATAGGAACATTAAGGCAAAATCGTTAGATTAAATGTCCTCCTCACAGATATATTAAACTGCACACGAAGCACATCCCTGAAGCCTTTGCTCCTGTTTACTATTTTTATTGTATTTTTCTGCCTTGTTTCTGCTGCAGTGCGATTCCTGCTGGTCATGATAATCTTTTTCGTGACATTCCTCAGATGAATAACCCTTTGGACACAAATCAAATCACAGAGAAAATGAAATATCAGACGATGATGATGAAATGACAGTGAGTAACCTATACCTGTGAGGGTTTACTGTGGGTTACAGTGAGTAAGCCTCCCTCACGTGGAGGCAGGTCTGCTGGTATTATGCAACCGTCTTCATGTGTCCATCCTGTATTGCGGGTCATTTGTCAGCCTGAGCTGTTGCTCATAAGAGGATCAGATATATTGTTTGGAAGGAAGGATGATAAAATATCTTCTGTTCTTCTACTGTTTGGATCTATGTGTGAGGAAACGAAGTCACGTGCAGAATAACTTGTACAGTTTTTGTCTATCTTTGTCATGAAGCCACGTGCAGTGAAACCAAATGGTTTTTTTTTTAGTGCTTGCGAGTATTAAACTAGAACAAAGATATAATTTACTAAAGCTTTAGAAATCTTGAATAAGTATTGTTTTTAGATTTTGCAAAATCCCATTGAGTCTTATTACCAACTTCCTAATAGTTACAACTGCAGAACTAATGCCTTATTAACTTGTTTTACTGCTTCCTTTTATAACTTTGTATCTTTAAATAAAATAACAGTTCTATAAAAACTTAGCATTCATAATGCATTGACCACTGAATACAACAAAATATACCTGCAACCTGAAAATGTGTTTAATTTTGTCTTTAAAAAGATTTCCTGTTGCAAAGTGCTTCCACGCATTTGTTTACCTCACTCTTTAATTTTCCGTGCCAGGGACTCAGAGGCTTTCCCTGGCACTTTGGCATCAATGGAGAGCTCAGGACTTTCTGGGAAAACAGGATAAATTTAGACTGTATCTCAAGGATTCCTCAGAGATGAAGGATTGCAGGAAACCAGAGTTTTAAACAAGTAATAATAGGCCAAAGAGATAAGGAGGGTGCAGAGGACGGGAAGCAGGCAGAAGATAAACAAGTAGTTGATGAGTGAAGACAAGACAGAGGTGAAGTCTTTGAAGTTTAGAAACACTGGTAGATGTTACTGTTAGAATGTGACCGCATATTTGCAGAGAGGTGATTCTTTTCCTGGTGTGGTTTAGGTTTTTTGTCCCCTTAGATTAAATTCTATTTCTTGCGAGCCATGTCTGTGTGTCCCCCACACTGACCTGTGTGTGAAATTAGGATTCAAACATAAATGGGTATACATCAAACCAACAAACACTCTTTAATAAACTCCCCATCAGAAAACTGTTTTTTGGCAGTTGTGGGAAATCACAATTCAGTTGTTGCTTTTGTTTGACTGATATTTTTTAAAGATTTATATAACATGTGTGTGTAAGCTTCACTGTAAATGTCTTGGACCTGATGTTTATGAAAAGGATGTGAGATTGCAATTCCCGGAAGATGTCAGCTCATATGAAAAAGAAGAAAGTGCGCTTTACCTCTACCAGCTTTGTGATTTTCACAATCACGCAAAATACAGTAAACCATTTTCTAATGGGGGAGTTTATCAAATAGCCTTTGGTGGACTTTGATTTTATTACTCTTCACCTTCCATGGTGAAGCATAATAAAACAGATCAGTGACAATGGAGGAAATCTGGAGCTTCAACTGGAAAACAAAATGGACAATTCTGACTTCTTTGGCTTTACTACGGCACATCCCACTTACTTATCTTTGCGCACGGGATAATGAAAGTTTGAAACGAAGCAGGAGCTGGCAGCAATGTGCTCAATGAAAGGCCCTACATCAAGGAGTGATTCGTTCACAGAAGTAAGTGCATGCTTGGAAACGCTTTGGCTGAAATGGGCAAACTGGCAGGTGTTACAAAAGATGGCTGTTCAAATCTGTCAGGAAGAAATGTTGCTATTAAGTGGAATGAACCCAAAAGTGGTATTTTTATATTTCGTATTTTCACAGGCAGGTGCTGTGTGAGTCAGTGCCAAAAATTAACCATGTTGCTCTTGTTGTAACTAAAATAGTTAACTTCATCAGGAAAAGATCGCTGAATCACAGTTTGAAGTTTTAGAGGAGCATGGTGACATAGGCTACCACACAGCTGTCAGGTGGCTCCGCCTGGGCAAAGTGCTAAAAGAGTTTGGGACCTGAGAGCAAAAATCTGAGAGCTTCATAAGAAAAAAGGGGAAAGACATTCGACATCTCAGATGCAGAACGGAGGGCTTTCATTTGTTGTTAATAATGTAACTGTCCTTCACAAATCCACCTCAGACACTGAAGCTGACTTTAATTCACGTGTTCAAACCCACAGCAGACTAGTCTTATCTCACTGAACAAGAAAACACAGGATAAAAACTGCAGATGAACAAGCAGAGTAACATCAGGTTCCTTTTACATTCTGACTAACCTGCTTCCATGAAGAAAGTTAATCAGAGTGTAAAATGCTCTCTGCTTAGGTCCACAAATAAACACATCAGATAAATTTAGCTGCCGACCACTCTATCATCCAATTAAAGCTGTGAATAGCTACAATCCTGCGCATGGTAAAAAGATTTAGCCCTGACACAGAGGTTTGTAACTCTCACCAAGTTCAAACAAATATTGAACTGAAATATTGAATCTTTTAATACATTCAATAATTTATCTTGTTATAAGGCCAGTGAATGTTTGCTTGGCGATGAGAATAAAATCAAATCATATGTTTGTACACCAAATACGGCCTGTATCATCCACTGTCCATAATCGCAGTGAATGGAAAAGGACGTCATGAGTGCACAGATGGGGAGTTTTAACATATGAGGAGTTCAATCTTTTCAAGGACGGCTACATCAGCTTCTCAGAGAGGAGAGTAAAGCGGCAAAATTAGATCACCTTGATGTCTTCAAATCTGTCAAACAGACTCTTCATTCCTTCCCTCCGGTGGTAAAATCCCCCAGCTCAGCATCTCTGAAGGACAAAAATCCCCCAGAGACAGTCAGGTCAACAGCACATCGCTTCATTTAATGAAAGCAGATCTCAGCTTTTCCTCCACTAGTGTTTTAAGTTCCAGTGTTTAGGTGCCCCAACTAGAAGATAAGACACATGGTAGTTAAATTTCTAAGAGGTTAATTAGATCTTTTTCCAAAGAATGAATATAAAAGAACTGAATAATGGTGAAAGGGATAACCACAACAAAGGACCTCTCAAAAGTTCTTTTGGTTGAAACCACTCACCTGATTGATCATGAATCACTTTTGAACCTTGCAGAATGTGTCTAAAAGCTTGTTTGGCAGCTTCTCTAACAAGCTGTCACAAAAACAGCCCTCCACTGTATTTATTACTGACTCATCCTCCAGAAGAGTGAAGGCTTAATAAGATAAAACTCCCCGACTGTGCACTCGCAGCATCTCTTCATGGGTACAGCAAATGTTCACTGACGCATGAAGGATTTTGTGTTTGAAAACAAGATTTAAAAACAAAATCCTGACCTACTCGGCCCATCAAATAAAGAACAAATGCTTTATAAGAACCAAACTAAATCAACTACATACACGTATTAAAGGAATAGTGCAACATTTTGGGAAGAAGCTTAATTTGATATTCCTGGGAGCTCACTCTGATTACTGAGCCCACTCTCATATCAAAACTAGTTAGCTCAGCTTAAAGACTGGAAACATGTGAACATGTACATGTAAAGTTAAGCATCATTTTTCAACACGCAATGGCATTTTGAATATTTAAACCAACATTGTGATCATTTTCTGTGAATTAAACCTTTTACCCAACAGTCTCGTGGCCTCCCTGAGTATACGCTGTTCTAAAGACATTAGCTCTTACAGGACTAGTTTCCTGGAAAATTCAATACAGTTTAAAATATGAGTTTTCCTTATTGTTGTCTCTGAAAAGCCTTTCCTGATTACCGTCTGTCTTAGTGAAGCCTTCTGCCCAGATACAGAGGATAAAGATTGAAGATCAAAGTGTCGAGTTGAGTCCCCGTGCATAATAAATCTGAATTTAATCATGGACAAATTTGGCACATTGTTTGAGAGCATGACTCACCACTATTGTCACAACAGCAGCAAGACTCTGTGACACCACAAAAGGAGAGCGCTGATGGGAAATGAAAAAAAAAGAAGAAGAAAAATACAGAAATGGAGGAAAAAGCAACTACACGCACCAAGATTCACACATATTTCAACAAATTTCATACAGCGTGGCTCTCTGATGTAGCTCCATGCCAGAATTCAGAGTGTATGAGAGGGGAAGATGCTCTGCACAGTTTTTCATATTCGAGGTTATGTGTGTGTGGATTATTCAAATGGTGTCATATCACATGCTTAAAACCCAAATAACAGACGGAGGGAATAGTTTGAGTAAGCAGAAGCTGTCGTCTTCTGGCATAAAGCCATCTTTGTTTTCGCCTCTGTTTAGGTTTTATGTCAGAGTGAGCCAGCTGATTGGCTGCTCGAGCTGTATAGGGGAGATCTCCTCATTCAACAGACACACATGCACTCTCTCTGTCTCTCTCTCTCTCTCTCTCACACACACACACACACGCACACACACAAACATTGTCTATATCTTTGTTTAATTTCCCGGAGGTTCACTCTCACCTCAGACCAGGTCTTCATACTCTGGTTATGATTATGTGAACTTTTTTGGTCCCCCAAAAAAGGAGGCAGGTTCCCACAATGTGACTGTGTAAAACTGATTTTTGTACCCACAACATGATTAGCACGCACACACTTACACACACACACACACTGCTATTCCTTCTCCATCCTCATTTGCTCTGCTGTTCTTCCCTCCAACAGCTGCAGGACTCTCAGCATCTCCTGCACAGCTGACCCGGATCTACTGACAGCAATGAAAAGAGCTGTTGTTGTCCACTGGTGACTCCTCCCCACCCGCTCCCTCTTTTGTATCCCTACACAAACAGACATACACACACAAGCACACGTGCACAACATCACTTTACAGCAGCAGGAATCACAAGCACAGACTTGTGGTGTCATCCTAATCCCCATTTATGGTGTTTTACTTTGTTGAACCCTCAGATTAAAGGTGGATGAAAGGCTCGTAGCTGCATCTTAGCTTTTGCCTAAAAATCTTTGAACTGTTCCCAAAGTTCCCTTGTTTTGAGCTGCTTTTCCACAGGTCTGTCATTTTTTGTTGTTTGACCTAGATCCATTATGCAATTGTGATTTGTACTGTCATGTCCCACATTTTGCAGCAGGAGAGGAAGGCGGGTGCAGTCAACAAATCGTTTCCTGTCAGTTTTCTCTCTCGCTCTCTCTCTTTTTCTTTTTTTTTTCTGCAGCAAGGCTTCAGTTACAAAGAAGCCCACAAGCTGTATTTTGTTCTGCTCACATCAAAACACACAGTGGATCCATCTCGTCTGTCTGTCACACACCCACTGATCTTATTTTATTTATTTAATTTCTTTAAAAGACTTACAGGAAGGCTGTGAAATGAAGCCTTCCTGATTTCTTTTCCTTTTTTGTAGCAGCAGAGCTCCCTGAGTTGTTTCATCTAAGTGTTTCTTGGTATAATTATGGCTCGCTGGTGCTTTTTGTCATTCATTTGCGTTGAATACTTTATAACGTAATGGCTTGTCTGCGTGCTACAGACCCAACTGGCATTCTTTCAGGCCATTTGAGTTCAGTCAGTTTGTGCAGCAGCAGCAGCAGCAGCACCAGCAGGGGCAGGGGCACTTCAGGTTGGAAAGGATCCCACCCTGCGCTCTTTAAGGGATAAAAACAAAGCCAGCCGCATCAAAACAAAACAAATCAAAATGAGAGCAAGTAAAGGGATGCAGACATGAGGGAAATGAGGGCAGGGACTTCACAGAAAGGGAGTGGGTGAAAGGCGTAAAAAGGAGGACACAGACAGAAGGGAACAGCGGCAGGAGAGAGATGGATGGAGAGGATAAAGGAGGGCGAGAGTGAGAGGAGACAATAACGGGGGCTGCAGAACGAGGGCACAGACGGTCAGAGAGGGACGGTAAGCTCAGCTGTGGCTGCTGCCGAAGTCAGACTGGTTCACCTGATGACACATCTGTCGGTCTGACTCACCCAGACTCTGTAATCTCTCACTTAGAGACCTGCAGGAAGCAGCAGACAACACACTGGGAAAACACAACACACACCGCAGATGGATTACATGATGTTTCAGGCCAGTTTTCAGGCCTATATTAAACAGCAGATATCCATTTGTGTTGTCGTGAAGGAAAAACAATAAAATAGGTTTTTGTTTGTGATTTGAACTCTTTTAACTCAAAGCTGAAATGCTCAAATTCAGTCAAAGGTCAAACAGATAAGTCGATTATCTGAAGATCAGAGATTCCTGAGTGAATTCTCTAACAAAATAACTCTCCTTATCCTTATCTCCAGGCTGCAATGATTCAAAACTTTAAACAGGAGGTTAAATAACAGCAATAAAATAAGGAGTTTCTCACACTGAGGCTTTTCTGAAAGCTCTTAAGTGCACCTCTAACCACATTTCATGCAACAGAAAGGAAGCACAAAAATGTGGCATCCTGTTTAAATAACAGTCAGACAAGGTGACTCTGGAAGAACAACCTGCAGATTGGAAAGAGCTAAGAAATTACATAAAAACACAGACTTATAAAATATGCAGGGGCTCTGATTAAAGCAAATATATTAAGAAAATGTTCAAATTAGCCCCGCTTTGACCAATTATGTAATTAATATGATGGATACACCTTTCAGCAGGAGTAGCAATAATGGATGCAGTATTTTTCTTCTGCATTTAATAATTAGAAAACACTTTAAATTAAGTGTTTTACATTTGTGTGTGTGTGTGTGTGTGTGTGTGTGTGTGTGTGTGTGTGTGTGTGTGTGTGTGTGTGTGTGTGTGTGTGTGTGTGTGTGTTTGTTTTACACTGCATGCCACACTGATGCAAATCGTGTTTCAATGACTTCCCTGTCACAATGGGGCAGAAATTCAGTTTGAACATTCACAATCAGAAATACTTTATTAATCCCGAAGGAAATTACATCACATTTGAAACTTCACCGAATGGAAAATATACGTTGTTTTAGCCTTCAAAGGTATGTGTGTGTGCCTCACAGAGCCTCAAAATTCTGTGTCAACACATATGTAAAGGAGTTCAAGGCTTCCTGCTTCTGTTTGAATGAATAAAAAGGCTTTTACAGCCTTTATACAGACTAACCATACTGTGGATCCATGTGGTGATGCTGCCATCTAGTGGGTAAAAATGGTTGTGCAACACTGTAGCACGAAAGCTGGTTTACTTTTCCACTTCAACCCTTTAAAGCCAAGAGTGTCATTGTTGATGAGTTTTTGAGGGTTTTTGAGACTTCTTCATCATTAGTTATTTGTCTTCTTAAGCTCATGAAAGTTACAGAATTTATAATGTGATCACGAAACAATAAAATAAAAAAGTTCAACATGTAGATGGTAAAATCTGAATATCTTATATAGCTTTCATGTAAACCAGTCAGACTGTATATAAATAATACTCATGTATATATAGTCCTATACAGGTTTCATTTGTATAACAACAACACAACTGTTACCTCAGGGTGTTTTTAGGTAAAGGCCCTAAAATGTTAGAGAGAAAGACCCCAACAATCGAACGACCTCCTGTGGGAACACTTGGCGAAGGTGGGAAAGAAGAACCCCTTTTAAACAGAAAGACTCAGGCTCAGGCAAAAGAGAGGAGAAAAAGGCCAAAGCACAAGCCAAGGGAGAGAGATGACATTTAATGACATGCAATAGAGGGGAGATAAAGGTCTGAACCTGAAGTTTTAGGAAAGGAAAAGGTTCATGGCAATATCAAAACTAGAGAAGGTGTCTGTCTCCTGAACTCAAACTGGGAACCGGTTCCACAAGTTCTTTGAACTTTGACCTTTAAGCTGCACGGAGGGAGTTTCATGACTGAACTGAGAGGATGAATTTTGGAGGAGCCCGCTGAGCAAAAGAGAAATAAAAATGGAGAGCCAGGTGCTGGTGGGCGTGGCCTGCTAGCCTGCTGACAAGCTAACAGACCAACAACAGATATTCGGAAAACTTTCATCTCTCAAGTGAAACAAAATAAAAATGATGGAAGAAGTCGAAGACCTGCTCTCTAAAGATTTCAACCACCTGTTCAGCGGGATGAAGAGAGGACAGTGAAACGCACAGGTGAAACATCTTTGAGTGTTTGCTGGTGTTTACAGCAGTTGGAGTCAGTCACTATTTGTGTGTTCACCATTTTTATTATCAGCAGGTTATTTCTGCTGCGCTGAAACCTGTTTGTGTTTGACTTATATTGAATATTAAGCATGATTTTAAGTGACCCGATGGGTGTGCTAAACATAGCCAGTCTTTATTAGCCTTAACTCGAGAAAACTTAAAACCAATTTGGAGATGATGGGCATCAACTTTCTCTCATAAACATTTCGTGTCGGAAAGTAATTATCGGTTTAAACTGTTGTTACTTGTTGACCTACAGTGTAATATGTCAAATATGTGTCTTATGAATTATATCAAGACATTTTGAACCAAAAATATTTTGAATCTGTCATAAAGGATTGGATTAGACGGGTCATGTGACTCTTCTGCGCTTAAAGGATCGCGAAAGTGCTGCTGCTCCAATCAGCGGCGTTATCAGATGATGCTAAAAACGTGATTATAAATGTGTACAGGAGACACAAATACAGCAGTAACATCCATCATTGTTGCAGATAAAGATGTAAAATAAACATTTGAATTCATGTTAATTATTTTATTGTTGAATTTCCAGTCGGTGCTGTTAATTTCCAAGGTGATGGCTGCACGTAAAAATCAAATGTCACTGTCCCACAGCCTAACGACTTTCCTTTGCTCACTTTGTGCTGAGTATATTTTATTTACTGTGATCTTTGTGTAACGAGAGCACTGCACAAGCGGCTTTAAATCGTGCAGGGAGCTGAAATGTTTTTGCTTCTGCGGTTGTTTCAAATATTCTTTCCCAGTAGAGGGCAGTAGATCCATGTGCATGGATGATGATGATGATTATTCCCTTGCACGCCAGCCTTAACTTCTCAGTGTATTGTTTGTGATTTTAAATCACTGACTGCCAGTTTAGTCTGGACCTAACCTGTTTAGGCAGAATACAACAGTAGTGACGCTCCATCAGTGTGACTGTTGCAAATGAAGTGTGGGCTGGCTTTTACTGACTGCGCTGCCTTTTTCAACACTGGCGGAGCTGCTTCATGCATTGCTGTTGGGATCCCGGAGCAAAAAGAGGTTTCAGGGTTTTACAGAGGGTAGATCCATCCATCCATCCATTTTCTGTTTATTCAGGTTGCATAGGGTAGCAATTAAGGAAGAGATGCCTGGAATTTCAGCCATCTAAACCAGCTCTTCTGAGGGGATAGAGAGGCCTCCCCGATCCAGCTGAAAGACAAAATTTCTCCAGTGTGTCCCGAGTCTGCTCTGAGGTCTGCTCACAGTTTGACGTGTCCAAAACACCTCACAGGTGACCAGGGGAATCCCTGATCAGATGCCGAGACCATCTCAAATGGCTCAGTTTGATGTTGAGGAGCTACTTCATGAATCATGGTGGAGGGGCTCTGTGAGCATGTGATCCCAGTGTAGTTGGGCAGCCCCTGGTCCTGGATGTGGAATCATACTAACACCCGCAAGGAAGATAATAACTAGGAACACCAAACTTGTCAAGATCAGAGATACTAGGTCTCCATGTTGGAGCGAAGCCCGAGGCAGGGTTGGAGGCCTTGGCTGTTTCATATCCGCCTGTCCAAACAAATGCACTACAGTAAAAAACAAACACATTTATTTCAGTCATCTATCATTGTTGTGTAGTTTTTTCTTCCAGCCTGTCATGTACATTGTTTAATAATTTCCTGATAAATGAACCAGTATCAGATAAAGAGACAAAAGCCGAAACAATTAGTGAATTTATCACTGGATTAAGAAGACAGTCAAGCTGTGAAGTTTTTTTATAGAGAAATACTTTACATTCTGTGACTTCATGCTTGTCGCTGTGATTATTTGCTCTTTTTCTTAGCAGCCTCTGATATTAAACTGAAGTATTTTGTTGCCTGTGAATAGTAGCTGAATATTTCAGTGTATTTGGTCCAACTTAGGACTTAACTGGAGTTAACTTAGGTCTTGACTAGCAGCTGTTCTTCATCATAAGTGTGACCTTGTGATTCTGCTTGATATTTTCTACCAGCCTGAGGACAGGAGGCCCATGTGGCAAGCGACTTGGCCGGCTCGAGGGGCCTGCACTGTTGCCACAGAGAGAAAATTGGGGGGCAAACAGACAACTTTGGTCTCACACCTTGAACGTCCAGAGACAAAGAGCGATTCAGTTCTTAACAGTCCATCCCAAAAAAATTACAGACTGAAACCGTTTATGACTTTTATTTCCTCTAGTTGGACCAAAAACAGTCTTTTAGTCATCTTGGCTTGATTTGAAATAAACAGTAAGAGATTTGGAGCTTTTAGAAACGCTGTAAAAGAAAAGGAAATGCTGAATTTATAACACAGGACAAAGTGAGAGCTTCATAAGGAAAGTTACTGCAAATAAGTCATAGTTTTATTTCTTTAATGTTGTTTTTAGACTCACTGAAGGCCAAAATCCTGCCTGAAATTGAGATTTGATTAATTGCCCAGCTTCAGCCTGCTACAATGTTATTTAAAAAAACAAACAAACTGGAAATGAACTCAAAGAAGTAAAAAATGGTTAAATGAACAGATGTTATGACAGAAATCCATTTTACCTGTTCATTTTCCTCACCCGCTCATGTCCAATAATATTTGCAGGTTAAATAATTCATTGTATACAATGAATTCTATAAACAAGGTTAAATCTTTGCTTCCATCCTCTTCTTGTACATATGCTGATCTGCTGTTGTGTCTGATCCACCACACAAATAATAATTATAGTGACCGGGCAGTAGTGCATCAATCAAGTCAAACGTATTGACTGCTACACACTTAATATTTGCCACATCTCTCATTATCAAGCATTTTGCACAGTGATCTGCTTTTTGCAGCTTGAGGTGACTGTGTTTGTGTGCACAGTCATTGTTCCATCCATCAGATATCACCACTTCTATTATTGAAGGTGCTCTACAAGAGATGAGACCACAGATCCATTATTTCAAGGCATCAGGATCAAAACTGCCTAAATCATTAATTAATTTGTAAATAAATAAAGACAGAGGAAATAAAACCAGACATATCAATTTATGGTATATTTTATTAGTGCCCAAGTTATTATTTTCTTTAAGTAGGATGTTCAGTGGTTTTTCTGACTTTCGTTTTCTCTTACAAAGTACTTCTAAAGAAACAAAACAGCTCAGATAGCTTAACATTTTTGTGCTACATGTTCCTGTACGCTGTTTAACCACAGCTAAAGTTTCTACACATCCTCTCTGCTGGCGTCCTGTATGTTTGTGTGTCTGTCTGCCTGTCTGCCTGTCTTTGACCATGAGGCCTTTGGGGTCAAACTTGTTAACCTCTCCATTGAAGATCGCATCATCAGCGGGGATTTTGGTGCAGTTCACTACAACTCCAGGGGCACAAACAGACACCCTGATCCCACAGGCAGAACGTAGCTTTCATCGCCAAGCAAACATTTCTTCCGTCAGCGGATCAGGCCTCTCACCCTCATCCCCCATTAGCTCGACGTGTTTCACTCCATTACTCGTTTTTAATGCTGTAGATACAGAGCGAGGAGATGCAGTAGAGCTGACGGCAGCGTGGAAAATAGATTTGTCTTGTGAAAGACGAGATCCACATGCTCGCAAACTCATCAGCGGCTTTGAAAGAGACATTCACGGTGGCGCCTTGAGCGTGAAAATTAGCTGTTTATTTGGGGTGTGATGGGATTTATGGGACCTGAAAGTGAAGTCTTTAAGCTCCCTTTTGGGGATTTTGGGACAACTTGTTTGTTGTTGTAGAGCAGCTTGTGGTGTTAACCCACGACCCCGCTGCCCTCTGACCCCCAGCACAACAGCTCTATCCACGCGTCAGGGAGAAGGGCTTTCACAGCGGAAACATCCAGAACACGGGCAAGTCTCGCAGGGAGGGAGGTCAATTAGAGTCAGGATCAAAAACACCGCACAAGAGGACAGCTAATAATCTGACTGCAGGAAATATGCGAATAGATGCCACAAGCAGTTTGGAGGTTTCTGTGGAGCAAGTGAGTGGATTAAACGACTGATTAAAATGGGAGGCAGAGCCTTTCCTTCAGAACTGGCTCCCAGTTTGGATTTGAGAAACGGACACCCTCTCTGCTTCTACAATTGGACTCAAACGTTTATGGAAAAGTAAAGCTTAAAGTTAGGGCTAGTTCAGGTGACTCCATACCACCCCATCATTAAGCTGCTACAGGCTCCGACCGAGTCTTCTTTTCACTCCCCACATATTTATACACCTCTGCAGCACGTCAGTAAACTTTAGTCTTTGCTTTAGTCTATATTTTGTCATGACATCCCAGCTCTCTTTTTTTTCCCCTCTCTCTTTCCAATCACCAAACGACCTGTCACAGCAGATGGCCGCCCCCCTCCCCCCTCCCCGAGCCTGGTTCTGCCAGAAGTTTCTTCCTGTTAAAAGGGAGTTTTTCCTTCCCACCATCACAAAGTGCTTGCTCACAGGGCGTCGTTTTCATCATTGGTACTGAAGCACCTTGATGTGGCTGTTGTGATTTGGTGCTATTTAAATAAACCTCAGCTGAATTCAATTCAAGTGGCTCATTTATGATCCTAGCTGTATATTTATATGCACCACTGTGATATGTCTAGTTATAAAACTATTTTCTAGTTTGAAATTGTTAACCTGTTGCAGGGAGAAGGTTCCTGGTTTGAAGTTATATGTTGTCTCTGTGCCTGTGAGTACAGAGCTTCTGGGTACTGTAGTTTTCTTCCTCAGCCAGAAGATGTGCTCGTTAGATTAATTTAGAATTTGGCCACAGTTGTGAATGGCTGCCTGTTTTTTTTAGGTATCAATTTTATTAGTCATAAGTAACCACACTAAAAAACGCTTTAGCTGCTAAAATAGCTTGATCACATGGGCTTAGCTTGTTGGATTATCAGACTTACACATCCACAAAATATTAATGTTTTATTAAATGTAAAAGGCCTCTGCCTATGACTGGTGCTTAGTGACTGGTACCCTCACTATGACCACAAGCTGTGGATAGTGAGAGGAAAAAATGAAATATTTGATGCACGCAGCCAAAATGAGTTTCTTCCATAAAGCATTTGGGCTCATTGTTAGCGACTGGGTGAGCAGCTCAGACTCTGAGTAGAGCTGCTCCTCTTTCTTAGGTTCAGATGTTTGATCAGGATGCCTCTCGATGAGATTTCAGGCATGTCTTTCTGGGAGGAGTCCCCAGGGTCGACCCAGGAAATGCAGGAGAGGTTACATCCCTCAGCTGGCTTGGGAACTCGTCGGTGCCCACTACTGGAACAACAAGAGAAAGTAGCTGGGGAAATGGAAGTGGATGGATGTTTTCTACTTTTAATATCCATTTAGTCTCATTTTAAGAGTTTAGAAGACGCGTATACACATTTTTACAATTAATTAATTGTTTCTGCCTTTGTGGAATAGCTTTGGCTTAGGAGGTAGAGTGTGTTTCTCACTAACTGAGAGGCCAATTTTACACTTTGCATACATTGATTAGTGAGTGTGATAAAGTGATTAATTAATATGGCTCCCTGTGTAAAAGCTTTAAGTGGTCAATAAGATCAGGGAAATGTTAAATAATCACCAATCAATTTGATCTGTGCTGCCTTCTGAATTATTTGATAAATTTTATCTCCAAAAATATTCATCACAAATTCCTGCATGAAGTAATCAATCAAGTTTTAGTTGATTTTGCAGTTGGTTCCAGGAGGAAGGAGCTACAAATCTGAGTGCTCGTTTTCCAAATTCAGTGTGAGCTTTTTGGGGACAGGCAGAAGGAATCGTCACATTTAACTGGCTAGCGTTTGGTGTTCCTCACTGGTAAATGATTAATAGAAAATAACATTATTATGAGACCAATGATAGGCGATCGTATATAAAAGTGTGAATAAAACAAATCATTCACGTTGCTGTATTGGGTAACACGTCAAAGGAGTGGAAAGTGGAAAACTCCCAGCGATGTATCCTCCAGCCGCAGGTTATATGCGGTCTAAGTGGAAAAATTTCAGCTTGCACTGATGTTGCATGTGACATTTTTTTTTTGTCTTGATTTAAAAACATGATTATCTATCAACTCTTTTACAGTAAGATCATATCCCCGTTTTCGAAGCAGTGTTAAATATATTCGGGTGGGTCAGGTGTAAAATCATGCACATTTAATGTTCTCATTTGTTGCATTTAAAACGTGGTTTTAATTCAAGACATTTCACCCACATGTGATGCAGGCCTAAAGCTTTTTTCCTTTTTTTTCTCCACACAGTCAATGCACTGTATACAGTACATTGTTTTCCTCCGTGGAAAGAATTTTTAGCTCCAGCTAATGAAAGCCAAACTTAAATGGGACATTGAAGCGATCTGGTCAGTGTTCCTGCTCTTTATCTTCTCTGAAACTCTGCATCTATCAGACGGTGACACCGCACTGAATTTTATCACTGTTTTTGTTGTAAGCTGCCTTCCAGTGAGGTTACAAGGTGCATATTTCGATCTGTTTTTTCAGGTGACAAGTTTTCCATCCACCTCGGTTGCTTGACTGGACGCCTGCGTACCCCAGCCGAATAACTGCTGAGGGAGGGTTTTGTTCCTGTCTGTGAATCCTTCAGGCCGTCGTCGGGGAATGTGGAGGTGGGTGACCGCAAACATCCGTGTGCCAGCACCGTGCCACACATGCATCCAACGGGGTCGCATTATCTTCAAAGCCTGTCGCCTTCAACATGTGATACGACTCAGAGCTCAAAATAAAAAATGGAAAAAAAAAGAAATGGCAGACATCTTGCATTCCTGAGCTCATTCCACAAAGTACAATAACTTCCTTGAATTCTTCGACCCCCGGCGGCGGAGCCAGGGCACATCCTGTTGTCCTTGCAGCACTTCCTGCTCATGCAGCTCAATCAGGCTCCTTTGTTGCCATGGCCACTGGAAAACAGTGTAGTCATGCTTAATAGGCACCCAAACACGTAACGCTCGGATGATTATGGATCAAAGATCTGGCAGATATTTTTTTTTCAAACCTCTAACATCCACTTTTCAAGCTTTACTGCTATTAGAATAACTTTATTCGAGAGTCTGACTGCATATCATTTAATTTCTGGACTGGCTTGTTGCTTCTCTTCATTCATTCCTTGTGATGTTAAAACTGAGAAAGACTTTATATGAGTCATTAAGACTTTATGCTTTTATGTCTGCACCCTTCTATCAAATACAAATGGTTTTTTTTGTGCATTATTTTGTACCCATCTTCTCCAACATATCTGAGTTACAGCGATGTATCTCTGGCCAGGCATCATCTGTGTTAAGGTGAATAAATGGTCCAGTCCCCACTGTGTGCAATATTGTTAAGATTTTAAATACTCAGTGTAAATATATTCATTCGTTTGTAAAAGAAAGTTTTCACAGGACTTCTTGCTGTCGCTTGAAAAGCAAATTCTTACTGCTTCCATAGGAATTAAGAGTGTAAGTAGCAGCCAGTTGCTGCTAGTCAAATGCACTTGATTAATTGATCGTCAGCAAGTATGAACACCTTAGTAAAAACAGACATTTTGGCAGTTTGCTAGGAAGCATTCAGGTGTTAACAGAGCGTTAAGGAGGAAAGACATCAGTAATGATCTTAGAGAAGCAACGGTTGTTGCGTAGCAGTCTGGGAAGGGTTATAAAGTCAACCAATTTAAAGTCTATCATTCTATTGTGAGAAAGATTATTAGGTAGAAAACATTCAAGGCAATTCTCAGTCTGAGTGGAAATCCCAGAGAGTTCATCCCAAGGTCAGACAGTGCGATTCTTAGCAGAATTTAAAAAACCCAAGCGCTACATCTCAGACTCTACAGGCCTCAGCTAGCATGTTAAATGTTGAAGTTCATGAGAGTAAAATTAGAAAAAGACTGAACAAGTGCGGCTTGTTTGTTAGAGGTGCCAGGAGACAAAGCTTCTTCAGTCTAGGTTTGAACAGTTGCTTCTGAAAAAAACCACAAGACAGATTTCAATTTTTCTCTGTTATATTATGTTTAATTGCTGACAACAGGCGAAGTACAAGATTTGATACTACAGTAGTGCATTTGTAGTCTGAGTTCATTGTGGTACAGCGGGCTATGGCTGCATATTTAGTTTCTTCAGCAGGAACATTGGACAATAGATGTATTGTGCCAGGTGTAGCAAAAAGATCATTTTCGTATGTAGTTACTGGGTGGAGAATTTTAACGTGCATGTGCAAAAATGCACAAAAAATGCAAAAGCAATCAAAGATGGCAGAGTTGTGGTAAACATTAGCTAAATAACATATATGCACAGTGTAAAAGCCTAAAAATACAAGCACAAATCCACTGGATCATGACCTTTAATGCTTTCCTTAGTTTGATTCTAATTGTACATATTTGTTCATTTGAATTAGTTTCCCTATTACTGAGAGTAACATGACTAGTATTAGACACTGGCTGTATTTTAAAGGATTGTGCAGACAGAATAGTTGATAGTAACTGAGGTAAAACTGTGTTTATTTCTTTTCAATCAATTCTGCCTATCATAAGATCATTCGATTTTTGTTCATTAGAGTGTGTTTGGGTGCAGATGATGAATTATTTGTGAGTGAATGAAGTGCCCCTTTCAATTTTGCCAATATATAAAGTACTTAGGATAAAGTTAGGTAAAGGTGGCTTTGCATGTGTGTGGTTGTGTGAGTAAAAACACTAAAGTAGGTCTGGATGAATTGGGTCTTTCACTCGTGGAAAGACCCAAACGGCTTTAATCAGCAAATCAGTGCTCACTTTCCTAGACTGTGCATTCGCTTCACTCTGTTTACTGTTTCGTTTGTGGGTGAACACTGCATCAGAGTTGCTCTCTTTCATAACTACTCTCTCGCTTGCCAGCACAATGTTCATTTGTCAGCTTCCAGCATGGCAGCTCCAGCCAAACTTTCATCCTGCTTAGTCAAACAGAGAAAGGAGCAAAGCGAGCAGGCTCTCCTGGGATCATGCTAACCCTGGAGGGATGCATTCAATTCTGCTTCCTGCACTGCTGTGTCTTTCCAAGAGTTTACAAGCCGGAGGAAACAAGGCTGGCAACGGACCCATTTTAAAGAGATGTTTAGCAGGTCAAAGTGTTTCTTCACTTTGCCGTCTTTGATTTCTTTATGTAAGATTTATTTTTCCTTCAGCGATTAGATGATGTTTGCCTGTGAAAACAGACCAGGGATGTTACAAACCCTCATACCCTGATTTGATAGGGATGAGCAGTCGTTTGGTATGGATGGACAAAGATAGCAGACAGTAGTGGCGTCCATGACATCATGTGTCGGGAATGTGATACCACCTCAACTCTGCTCTGGCAGGGTTGACCCGTATGACTGCAGGCTGCACACCACCCCTGTTTTGGACAAAGATGGGAAAACCTCAGAATTTATTTTTTTGTTCCCCTAATTTTTCTTGAATTATGTGGTTAATAATAAAATTTTGTCATGATGTTGCCGACAGAACCGTTTATTACATTTTAAAATGCATTAATTAGAGCTTAAAATGGCAATGAGGGTATTCGTGACTGTATACATTTTTCTTCTCTTATGATTCACCCCATATCTTTTCACGCGGAGGAATTTTCACACCGTTTGGGCGAGGCGTATCAGATGGCATACCGGATGCTTTTGTCTCAGCCAGGGCATAGTTATCCGCGGATATTCTTGAGATTGGGTTGTTATCTGACGAACCCCTACACGACCAATGGCAAAACATACAAAAACATAATTGTAACGCGGTATTAGGAATGTGAATACGTTTTACGTTTGTTCCATGTGACGTTTTTGGGGTTTGTGCTAGCAGATGATTGTGTAAACGTCCTTTTTCAGCCCGTCATCATGATGCATCGGTGTCAAATTTTCAGCTCGTTTCATTTGCAGTTATGGAGGTAGACAATCATCGGTTATAATCTCTTATCTTAGATGGTGATGAAGTATCTTCCAATTTTTTTTCACTGTGATAATGTATGTTTTTCAGACTATAGGATAAGAAAGCTATCATTTTTCTGTTAATCATGCTGTTTATTATCAACACTATGTGCTTTCTATAAATATTATTTACATATATGTCATAACTTCACCCACCATGACTTCAGTGCTGTACATTACATGTCTAATGTAACTCCTTTGTCTGTTTATTCTTCATTTTCGCCAAGACGCCACCTTGTTTCTTTGTTTTTATTGATGATGTCATAAGTGTTGGATGGATGTGACTGAGAAACCAAGAGAAGAATAGTGCACACCCATGCTGCCAACTGTTATTAACAGTGTAGCTATGTTGTAAACCACATCCTGGGGGTCTCCAAATTCATAGGCCGCATCTTGATGCATTCTCAATCATCCAGGTAAGTAAATCTCCAAAAGTTGATTCTGTTCAACGTAGCGTTTTGTGGGAGAAACGTTTCGTCAGTCATCCAGGCGACTTCTTCAGTCTCAGTTGACTGCAGGTTAGGCCACATCCTCCTGAGGCTGCATTTGTAGGCCAGTTACGTCACAGCGACACGAAGAAGACTGTCCAAATTCGTACACTCCTCCAAATGCAGCCGACAAATGATTCCTTCTTTTCCCTGAATTTGAAGGATGGGTCGGGTGTATCCTTCGCGGCACAACATGTTCCAAAATTCATAACGCGGCCCAGCCAATTCCAGTTTCCAAAAATGGCGGCAGCTACTAAGTGTTAATATTACTCTTATTACTCTTTCTGGGTCACAAAATAAACTTTTAAGATTTTTTCAGGCGAGAATGTAGCTGTGTAAACTTCAAATATCTGCTCGGTTTATCAAGACGGCACATATTTGTAAAAGTGCTCCGACGTTTTCGGAGACGTCTGTTACCCAACAGCTCGATAGCTAACTGGGGCGAGAACAGCGGACTTGCATTGTTTTCAAACCCCTTGCGGTCTTTCGCTACTCAGGTTAAACATGATATATAAGTCACTTAACTTAAAAATGTTATTGTTTGGCTTTTTTCTGTGTTTTATTTGTTCTGAGTAAATCGGTTTGGTTAGATTACAGCTAATTAAACGTTAAACGGATTAAACAGAAGTGTGAGTTGGTCGAGAATTTACGGTAGTGTCCTGTTATATTTTACATAGCAGGGAGCAGACAGCTGAGGTTATTAAACTCCACCGAGACAGCTGTTGATGCAAAACTGAAGACTAGACTGTCCAATTTCACAGCCGCTCACTTCCGGCCTACCCCGTTTTCGGAGGATCCCGCCCACGTAGACCGCGAAGACTGGGTCCTCAGGAGGATGCGGCCTATGAGTTTTGAAAAGTGCAACACAAACTGTAAACATCGACTGTCTTGAGAGTATTAAGAGAATTATGTTCCAGCAATTGGATACAACTTTTACTTAAAAGGTGGAAAATTCTTCATATCTGGTTTGTGCAGCACTTTTTCCCGTGTTTCTGCAAGCAGGAGAGTAAACAGTGAGTGTTTGCTCTATAAACAACCACAAGCCACACAGTCGCCCCCTGCTGGCCATTAGAAAGACTGCAGACTTATGTCTTCACTTCATAGTCTGTTTTAATTGTAAGTTTTCTGCTCTTTGTATGTAGTAGTTCTAAATGCATTTTACTGAAACGGTGTGTGCAAAAAATATAAAGTAAAATTTATAATAACGCCAAATAATAATGCGCTGGAATTAATGTAGATGTATCACAGACAGTTTAACAGATAGAAGTTGCCTCAGTGGCATCACCAACTCACTCTGCAGTTGTTGCCTCTGTGTTAGCGCTTTGGCTCCCACATGTTAGTTGTTCTGATGCCAGAAGTGAGAGCTAAGTTATCAGCAAGCTGTAATAAAAGATTTTCAATTACTAAAATGGGAGAATAAACTACTTGGATGGTCTGTACCAGAAAAAAACAGGTTTTTGTTTGTTTGTTTGTTTGTTTGTTTGTTTGTTTTTTGCCCACTTTCTTGTTTCAGATCATGGAGCCATTGACACAATTGTGCTCTGGGACATCATTGCCTTTATAGGCCTTCTTCTGGCTGATCAAAGACTTGAGGATTTGGTGCGGCTGTGTGCGTGTGAATCACCTCAGTAAATACTTTTCATCACACTTGATATCTTAAGAGATTTTAAAGAAGCCTTTTGGACTTATAAGTGAAAGGCTACTTTAGTTACATTAGAAGAATCATTACCTTTAAATGGCTTTAAAGCACTTGAGGCAAACAGCTGGAACACACCGGCCTATTTGCAGTTTTTGTGTCTCGACATTAGACCTGTTGAAACAGATTAAATGTCTGAATGTTTTCGATGTCACAGTGATTTTCCTGTTTAATATGCTCCACTCTGAGCTGAACTGAGCAACACCATTTATTGGCTCTAACGCGATCAGTGAAATCCTCTCTAAGCCTCTCCCCCTCAGCTCTGCATGCTCATCACACTTCACTCAAATATGTTATGATCTTCTAACTGCTTTCCCCAGCAGGGCAGCACGTAAAGAATGCTGCTTAATGTCACCGGCTGTCAGTCTGACTTTAGACGAGCCGCTCGGTAACACACGAATATGTTAACCCTGTGATGTCACGGTGAGAGAGTAGGGAAGCAGAAGCACAGCCGGCACGCTATGGTATTATTAGAGTGAAGTGTGTGCATGTGCCTGTGTGTTTGTGTACATGCAATACGTTTGCCTAATCAGAGCCCTCAGAGGTATTAAATAAGAGTGTGGGTGTGTGTAGAGAGCAATGTAGTTTAACTGTCATGTATGGAACTGCACTGCACTTCTCTTCAGAGAGCAATAACGATGGGTTGTCTTTAAATTGTCTTGAACTAAGATCAAATTAAACCTCAATGTTAATTCTTGACTTTGGAAAAGTGTTGATAGAATAAGCCGACCCTGAAGTCCATTTTAGTGTCTGTTCCAGTCACAATGAAATTCCAAGAACTGATACTTCACACCAAGTTGATGCCAGAATTCTTAGCTAGCACTTTTCTTTGGTACCAAACTGGAGATACTGGACAACAACATATGGGATGGTGATAGTAAGTGCAGATAAAACACTTGGTCTATTGGGGTCCTTAAAAAAAAAAAAAAAAAAGTTTATGCTCTATTATTAGGATCCACTGAAGAAGCTTGTTGTTAATTTTACAACTGGTGTTTCTTACTTTATTGTTTTTCTATTTTTTCTTTCCTTTTCAGAGACAAAACATTGAGAGAAGAGTATTTAACCTAATCCTGCAAATAATTTATAGGTTAGCAAAAAAAGCACGTCTTTTCTTCACATCGTGTTGATTTTAGACAGTAGTTGCCACTAAGGACATCAATTACAGTTAGAGATTTTGAAAAGTGCCAGAGTTTTGACTGTGTCCTGTAGCTCTGCACCGAGTCCTCACCTCTAACATTACGAGCTGAGCGCTGCATAGTTCTGGTATTTTGATGTCACAAAGCAGAATATAACTGAATGTTGGGCATCAGTAGGGAGGAGAATCCCAGTATAAGACACATGGATGCACTGGGTATTAAAGGCAAACAAGTTACTTTTGCCAGTAAGCAATGGGCAGCGCTGGGTGTAACACGTTACGCCTTAGGCATAACCTGTTGCTGTCATCACATTACATTTTTCTTTAACGAATTACATTTTTCTGTAATGCAGTAAGTAAGTCATTACTGTAATAAATTCAGTAATCACATTGCAGTTACAGTTGTCATTACTTGCATTGCAAATGTTCTGCCAATATCTGCATCAAACAAAGGAAAAAGTAATAAAAACGTTGTTTTTTTTTTTCCCCCTGCGCCTTCAGCTCATGTGCAAGAAGGCAGAAAGTCATAGAGTCATCTGCAATTTACTTCAATTACTGCATTATACCACTAACAGGGCACTGGCTGTTTGCAAGCATTTACACCAAGAGCTAGCAAAGAACCCAGAGTAATGTTAGTGGCCTATTAAGTGATTGTATGTTGAGCCCAGATAAGCAATCACAGTCTGATCTTTGATGAGTAAGAACAGCATCAATAAGCAGGATGGTAGCCTGTTCCTGTCTCTACAGCAGAATCTCCGTAAACTCTTTGCTCTGGTTGTGAAATTTGCCGTCCAATTTGTGTTAATACGTTAAAAGAAGGATCTTCATCCTCATTAGAAGAATTTATGTCATTAAATCAGATTGCCTAGTTTTTGTATTGTTACCTAGTAGGGGTGCAACGATACACAAAATTCACGGCTCGGTTTGGTTCGATACTTTGGTGTCACGGTTCGATATTTTTTCGATACAAAAAAAATGTTCATGCCTTTTTAATTTATCATTTATTAAAAGTATAAATATATATTTTAACTCAAAAGTACAGTTTTTAAATTTAATGTTGCTGAAACAACAAAATAATAAAAATAAATAAATATCTGATTTAGAAATCACTCATCTTTGGAAAAAGAGAGTTTATTACAGAGAAATGTCTCTTTCCAAAATAAAAGCTATACTATACGCTTCTTCTGGGCTATATTCTCAGCAGCATATTAAACATCAGGTCCCCATAAGGAGAATCATGTGCTAACGGCTGTCTAAATGACTCGGGTAAAGTTTGTAGCATGCGTGCTTGTTGTTTTTGTCTGCTTCCACTTGTCTTTGCACTAGGATGATGTCGGCGTAAATGTGCAGTCATATTCGTTGTGTTCCCACTAGTGCCAGCGTTAATCTCGTTAAAATGACATTAACGCCATAACGCGGCAAATCTCCGTTAACGAGCTACCGCGGATCGCCCCGTGCATGGGGCTGGACGGCCAACACGTTAACAAGCTAACTGCGCTGACGCACTAGTTCCCACCAATTGAGCATTGCGTGGCACATCCGACATACTGTTTTACTTTTGTCCATGACGCGCTTACCATCAGGGTCATACTTCACATGAAAACTAAAATAGTTCCAAACGCCAGATCTGAATGAAGGTGGGGAGGTTCAATTTCGGGTAGCGTTGAGGCAGTTGCCATGTTGCAACGAGCTTAGCTTCTGTCTTGCTAGCTTGCGCTGCACTCAGTGGATCTGCACTCGACAGTGCAGCCTAGGTGGATAAGTCGAACGCAGATCCACTGAGCGCTCAACACAGACAGCATCGTCAGAAGAAAAGTTGATAAAATAAATTTAAAAAATTGTATTGTTCGATACAAATGCGTACCGAACCGAAAGCACTGTATCGAACGGTTCAATATCGATACGAGTATCGTTGCACCCCTATTACCTAGTAATTATGTGACGCATGTTCCAGGGTAATACAAAAGTAATGTAACGAGTAGTGAAATTAATTACTTTGTCCAGAGGGTAATTAACTTAACAATATTAACTAATATAATGTTATTTGTTAAAAAAGAAACCCCAAAAAACGAGTCACGTGTAATACTTTTCTCTTTTCTCAGCAGTCGTGGCACTCAGAGCTCCGTAAGCTCACAAATCGGCTTTCATGTTAATTCACAAAAGACCAAAAGCCATTATGCAAACAGTGCCACAGAGCTTTTCAAATGAAAGGAGAAAACACGTAAAGTTTACAACTGAATCTGTACACAGAATGGACAGTGAAACTTTCTATTCACAACTTGTGTTGCCGTTATTGTTTGCATTGTATCGTATACATTCAGCCCATTCTCACTCCCAAGGCGTCGAGTGTTTCGGTTTGGTCAGACGCCACCAGTGTCACAGAAACGGTCCAAACAAACCAAAACAAAGAAACATGACACCAACAAAAACTTGGCTGTGACACACAGGGGATTACTGAATGGTGAGATTTTTTTCGTGTCATTCTGATTCATGACTGTAAATTCCACACATAGTTTTGGAAAGCTGCTGAAATGAAAGAAACAAAAGGTGTGTGCGCGTGTGTGTGATGCTTTTGTGCAAAATAATCATCTTGAAATTATGTTAATTTGAAATGACCAGACAAAGTCAAACCCCCTTTTTTTTTTTTTTTTTTTCTTTAAATCCTATTCACTAATTTATTAAGACCTCCAATTAATATGTATCAAAAGAAAGAACAAAGGATTTGGATTTTTTTAAATTATTTTTTTTACCTTACATTTACCTTAATAAATGTCTGTGAAGTTTAATAACTGGATAACAGTAAAATAACTGTTTGCATCACTGAGAGGGTGGGTCTTGAGTTAAACTTTTCTTAACTTTCTGGTAAGTGATTAAAGCAAAAAACAACAGAAGCAAAGATGAAAATTTTTACACCATATTTCTCTTTTCTCTGTATTATTGCTACTTGAATCAGCTGTGTTGTGATTTGTTCATATATACATACAATTGAATTGACTTAATAATTTGGACTCATTCTTATGTTTGTCCTGCTAGACCTATATGCGGTGCCCAATGCTGTCGACCACAATATTTTATTATCAAGATTAGAGCATGCCATAGGCAATAAAGACACTGCCATGCAGTGGTTTTAATTTTATCTAGACTCCAATTTGCCATAATGACACACTAAAGTTCATTATGGAGTTCCACAGGGTTCTGTGCTGGGACCACTTCTCTTTACATTATACATGCTTCCCTCAGGCAGAATTATTAATAGGCATAGCATACATCTTCATTACTATGCAGATGATACCCAGCTTTATCCATAAATCAGTTTGACTGCAGTCGTGTCTTAAACACATATGATGACCTCTAATTTCCTGCTCCTAAATTCCTTAGTCTAACCAGATGCTTACTCCGGATGGCATTACCCTGGCCTCCAGTAACACAGTGAGGAATCTTAAAGTCATGTTTTTTTCTTCAATGCGTGTATTAAACAAATATGTGGGACTGCTTTCTTCCATTTGCGCAATATCTAAAAAATTAGAAGCATCCTGTCTCAGAGTGATGATGAAATATGAGTTCATACATTTATGACTTCTAGTCTGGGCTATTCTAATTCATTATTATCAGGATGTCCTAAAAAGTCAGTGAAAAGCCTTGAGTTGATCCAAAATGCTGCAGCGAGAGAGCATATTTCTCCCGTATTGGCTCCCTGTTAAATCCAGTTTAAAATTGAAAATTCTTCTCACATACAAGGTCTTGAATAATCAGCCTCCATCTTAAAGACCTCCTAGTACCATGTCGTCCAATGAGTGCGCTCCACCTTCAGACTACTGGCTTACTTGTACTTTGTATGTAGAAGTAGGAGGGGAGACAGAGCCTTCAGCTTTCAAACCCCTTGTCTGTGGGACCAACTCCCAGTTTGGATAGAGATAATCTCTCTGCTTTTAAGATTACTCTTAAAACTTTCTTTTAATAATTGAATTGACATTTTTGATCAGCTTAATATTTTATTTGACAGGATAGTAGAGAACAGACAGGGAAGTAGGTAGGTGATGGGTTGAATGTGTTTTTGCAGTGGTCGTATGTATGGACAGCTTTGCAGATCTTCACCTAGTTTGCTTAGGTTTAATGTACACAAATACTAGGGGTGCAACGATACACAAAATTCACAGTTCGGTTTGATACTTTGGTGTCACGGTTCGATATTTTTTCGATACAAAAAAATGTTCATGCCTTTTTAATTTGTCATTTATTAAAATTATACATTTATATTTTAACTCAAAAGTACAGTTTTTAAATTTAATGTTGCTGAAACAACAAAGTAATAAAAAAAGAAATCTATCTGATCGAGAAATCACTCATCTTTGGAAAAAGAGTTTATTACAGAGAAATGGCTCTTTCCAAAATAAAAGCTATACTATACACTTCTTCTGGGCTATATTCTCAGCAGCATATTAAACATATCAGGTCCCCATAAGGAGAATCATGTGCTAACGGTTGTCTAAATGACTCGGGTAAAGTTTGTAGCATGGCGCTTGTTGTTTTTGTCTGCTTCCACTTGTCTTTGCACTAGGATGATGCCGGCGTAAATGTGCAGTCATATTCGTTGTGTTCCCACTAGTGCTGTCAGCGTTAATCTCGTTGAAATGACGTGCTTACCATCAGAGTCATACTTCACATGAAGACCAAAATAGTTCCAAACGCCAGATCTGAATGAGGGTGGGGGTAGGTTCAATTTCGGGTAGCGTTGAGGCAGTTGCCATGTTGCAATGAGCTTAGCGTCTGTCTCGCTAGCTTGCGCTGTGCTCAGTGGATCTGCACTCGACAGTGCAGCCTAGGCGGATAAGTCGAACACAGATCCACTGAGCGCTCAACACAGACAGCATCGTCAGAAGAAAAGTTAATAAAATAAATGTAAAAAATTTTATTGTTCGATACACATGCGTACCGAACTGAAAGCACTGTAACGAACGGCTCAATATCGATACGAGTATTGTTGCACCCCTAACAAATACCTACGCAGCCACAAATGTGGAACTGTAAAACAAGTATCAAGAGGAATGACGTTCAGGAAATGGTCCAGTGCCAATTTGAACCCAGGCTCCTGCAGCCTTTTGGCAAAAACGTCATGGGTCACAAGCTTAACCATGTGTGCTAAGACATCTAAAGAAGCCTATGGATTTTACTAATGTGCAGATGCATTTTGATGATTATGGGTTATGTTTTAGCTTTTCTCCTTCATATTTCTCTCCTTTTAAACACAGAGATATGAAATCTTTTTTTTACTCTTTCAGAGTCTTTCCTAAATGTTTTCTACCGAACGTAGTGAGAAACATAGTGGGACAGGTGTAAGGGTGTCCACTGTTACCTGTTTTGTGGTATTGCAATTACATATGGAAGAACTGCCAAAGCATTTATGATAAATCTGATCTTGTGGGCTGTGAATTGTATACTTGGCATAAAGGAGTTGGGCTACATTAGTTCAAAACACTGAAGACTTGGAAGAACATGCACTGAAGCTTAAGTGACTCAACTGCAGCACTTACAGGGAGTGGTTTGTTGTAGAAACATTTTCGCCCATAGCAACATTATATCTCACAACTAATTAGAAATACAGTACCACTTAATAGATCAAAGTCAGAAAGCAGCAAACGCCGAGCACAACACAACCTTTACGCCTATCAGAATTACCTAGCACTGTTCCTTGTCCCCAGTGAGGATGAATGTGTGATTGTTCCTGTTTAACCTGAATAACCAGCAAACATTAGCAGAGGTAGGGTGCAGGACAGTGGTGGCAAATTTGTTTTGAAGTGTTTGAAGGGACAATGTTTCACTCGCGTTTCTCGCTTCTGCTTTGGGGACCTGTCTTTATCTTTTTTCAACAAAAATTCTTCGAAGGCCATCGATTTGAAGCAGTCTTTCGTCTCGACTTCCTCTTTGCACATTAATTGTTTTGATTGGTTGGGAATACTTCGTAAGGAGTGGCAAGAATGTGATTCTGGCTCACATGCCAGTGTCCTCAGGGCATCCATAGTTCAGAGAGATTGAGTTCTCAGCAGCTTAATGGCTGACTGGCAGTATTAAAAAGGTGCTTCTTTAGAGTTTAATGGCAGACGGTCAAAATGACTGCTTTCATACGTTTGTGTCCTTTTATTACACAACACATAATGATAGCTACTAGCCTGAAACGGGAAGTTAATCTGAGATTCTTTGTTAAAATTACATTGAGCAACTGAACCCGTCCCTTTATGTTATAACTCCTGTCAAAACTGGTCACAGTATGAGAACAGAAACAGCACCGCCGATGGAGATGCTGACATTGTTTCTAAGGACAATAGTAATTCAGTCAGCCTGTCTCATAAAAAGAAGAAATATTGTTCACATTTTTTTGCAGTGAAAAAAGCAAGTTTAAAGACATTAAATAAATCAATAGAATAGACAATGTTCACTTCAAGTGCACAAACCACTATTACTGGGAGAGTGTATTTTAAACATAAATGTGTTATGCGGTATGAATTTGTATCTGTTCTGATATGTCAGTAAAGGTAGACATCAACAGCTTGACTTTCATTTGTGCAGCAGTTTCTTTTTCATTTTTTTAAATTCTTTTTTTACAACCGAGAATGTTTATGGTTTGTTCTCATCAATAAAGGTAAAATGGTTACTGTACTTGCTAGAAAGCCCAAGAAGGCCATCTAGGTGCTGTTCAGGAAAGTTATGTCTTCAACATTAGCACAACTTTGGTTTTGGAGCTATTTTTGAACCAAAACTAAACATTTTGAAGGGACAACGAGCAAACAGTTATTCACCGTGTTTGCTGGGTATTTTACCTTTGAATTGTAGCTGGGGAAATGGCACCTAATTCATTCTAAATCCTCAAGCATGTCAGTGATTTTTTTTTTTTTTTTTAAGTTTTTTAATGTGCTCTTTGTTTGTTGATTTATTAGTTGTTGTAGTCTGAAACTGTAAGAGTCACGTAGCCACGAAAGTACTAGTTGTTATACATGGTTTCTTTGATTAGCACTTAAAAGACACAAAGTGGTGGCTAAATGGGGACCTGGAGTGACACTTGCTGAATTTTTAACACAGTTTCATGTTCTCTGGTGTGGTTGTCATTTCTGATTTTCATGACTGGTTCCTGGTCCCAGTAGCCCTATTTTTAACAAATACTGGAAGATGGCATAGAGGGTTATTGTTTTTCTTTGTTTATGTGTTTGTTAGCAGGATTATTCAAAGTTTTATGGACAAATTTGCATGAAATTTTACTTAGTCATATGCTAAACCTGCCATTAAGTTTTGAAAGCAATCGGGATTTGAATCTGGATCCAGGAATGCAATACAGAGCAAAACTGGACATTTTTGGCAAAGCTTCACAAATGCATAGAAAAATTTGGGAGACATCACTTTGCTGTTCTCACTAAGGAATCCACATTCAAATTGTATTAATTCAGCCATAGATTTTCATATGTATTCAGTCTTTGCATTTGTCTTCGGCATATTTAGAAAAATACATATATTTGGAATTGTTTTATACATTAATTTTTTAAAACATAGTTATGATTTGACAGAACTAAGGACAGATATAACACTAAATAGAAGATCATTAGCTTGTTTCAATACCCATTCATATGAAGTGTTTATTATAATGACCATATTTGGTGATTTATTTTTTATTTTTTTTAAATGCACTTTATGTATTTCTTTTTTTAGTGTCGTTTATTTCATCAACCAATCTGGGAACCCAACTTCTACTCTGATGTAGTATCTGGGGGTTTCCATTGTAACCAGATGAGGCCAGGGCTTCGTTAGAAAGGCAAAATAATTTAAATAAAGTTTTCATACGACTCATTTGCCCTTTACACATTGAATGTTTACCTGTATGCGAGTTGGCTGTGTAAATTGAACTCTGCTAAGGTGGTAGGGGGTGGAGCTTATACCGTAACAAGCCACCAGGGGCTCGAGATCAGGCAATTGAGATCTTTGTGTCCATGTTTATATACAGTCTTTGTGATCAAGCGAAAGTGTGTAACTACATGTAACTGTCTCACAAAAGTTTATTCTGTATTAATTGAGCCAAAGGTTTGTTGCGTACACAAAACCACACACAGTTCAGGAACATAATGATACCTAAACTGAATTCCTGGTGTTCCAGGCAGTAATTATGTTTCCATTTAAATGTATTTGGAAAAACAGTTTAGCAGCGTATAAATGTAATTTATTGCAGACGGGGGTTTTTTAGCGTGTCCCTCCACAGTTTTAGTCACAAATCTCAGATTGAACTGAATTTCTGTTCTAATTACTGTTTACCCTCCAATTTCAGCAATTGACAGATACGCCTTTTATATCCTCCTTTTCTGTGATGTTATTTTTGTGCACCTCCACCATGAGAAAAGTTGTACGCAATAGCCTGTATCTATATTTAAAGTGATTAATCTAAGTTGTGATGATTACGAGGCCTCGAAACGCAACTCTGCGCAAACTACGGGTTTGTTTATGACAAGTATACCCTTCGAAGGAACAGATTCATTTTGCTTTTCATAATCACAGAGTGGAGCGTCTACATTCACTCCTGCAGTTTGTCGGGAGGAGCACACCCAGGGCATGCAAACTTGTATTAAATGGTAAACAAGATGTAAAATAAAGGGAACTCCTGACCTCATTTTAGCACCACGAATGCCTCTTTATTTGAATTGCATAACACAGTGGAAGCTCTTTTCCTCAGGCCTCTTCTGTTTGCTGATGATAAAAGCTGATAAGCCTATTTGTTTTTCAAATACTGGTTAGTAGTTTCATAATATTTTCATTCACAGAGACCGACAGCGAAGATGTTTGACATTAACTGGAAGTGGTCCTGGATTCTTGTCCAAAACTGTACAGCAAAGCAGTGTGTTGTATACAATTATTCCACCTTTACATTCATAACCACTTCCTGTTGAGTGTTATGGTTTGAGAAGGCGGAGGGGCGTGAAAAGCAGTTAAAGAGAGCTGCATTCCAGAAGTTGCTGTCATTTATGTGTTCCATTACGCCAGCACAATGTAAAAGACATAAATAGAAGAAAATAACTAACAATTAGGGAGACAAATGCATCTCGTCGACTTCACGTCATCGTGAGCTGTGACATTGTCTGATGCACGCGGGACCTTGGCGATGAGTGTGTCATTTCCATTTTGGCTTTGTCCCTTAGATTCCAGGTACTATGTTGTCTGAAATAGCTGAATATTATCAGCATTATTCATTACTGGAACTTTTCATGTGGCCCGAGGTCCTCATTCAGCATGGCTCTTATCTGCAGCGCTGCAGGAGTCGCTGTGCGTGTTCCTGTTATTGCGATCCCCCGGCCTGCAGGCAGATACTTGCACCCACTTTGGCTGCGGCCGGGCTCTTTTTCCTCTGCAAGAAAATTCAGATTGTATAAACCTCAATGGCAGAAAATAAAGACTGTTTGTTATTACAATGCCAGTCCACAGTAGCTTGAGCGTGCGTTGTTTTGACTCTGAGAACAATCAACTGTGGCAATAAAAGAGCCTCCCTTTCTCCCTCCCTCCCTGCACAACTCACCCCCTCCCTTTAACCCCCTTCTCTTCTGTTTATTTACAGCAAGGAATCCTCTAAAGATGTAACTCTCAGATCCTCAGTCTTACTTTTACTGGGGTAGATAAACCTCCTCTAGCTTTTCCATTTTATGATGTGAAACGAAGTAGGAATTTCCTGCGGTGTTGACAGCTGTCAGCAGCACATCCGAGTTAATCAATAATTAAAACTTTATGTAAAGTGTTATGTAAAACTGGAATGAGGGCATCTTAAAACTGCAGTAAAGGTGTGTTGGTTACTAAAGTAAGATGATTATGTTCAAAGTTTTTACAGCAAATTGCACTCTCAGCACATCCATAGTGCCTTTATGGTTCTGTGCATTTACTGCACTGAAGTGTACTCACTTGAATCCTCTGTAACTAATCTAACTGGCTAAGTCCCACCTCCTTTGTAGTGCTTGCCAGGCAGAGCTTTGTCTATAATGACAGTGCTGCTGGATTCCCAAATTAAACTCGCATTTTAGTATTGTGTTTAAAAAGTAACCTCTCAATTCATGGTACAAAACAAGGTGATAAAATAATGGAATGGGGTTTATTTAAGATATCTCCAAAAAGCACAAACATGGTGTAGAGGATCCAGTTTGGTGACTCCAGTTAATAAAGTCAAAAACTATTTTTTTTTTTTTTTTTAAAAAGACGACACTAACAAGCTTGGTTAGCCGGGCGTGTCGATACACTGATGGACCTGAAACGGATCCAAGATCAAACAGCATCCACCTGTTTCACAGAGCCAAAAAATCTTAGTAAAGCATCCACCGATCTTTATTCAAATCAGGGTCACGTAGGAGGAGGTCTGGAGCTTATCCCTTATCTGAGGAGGTGAGCTGTAAGCAGCACCCCTGGGTAACTCAGTCTGGGAAAGTGACACGCCTGTCATACTGTAATCCAGGTGTCCTAAGGTGAAGTCAAAGAGGACAGAAGCCTCACGTGGAGCAGTAGTGCAAATGTTTACATGATCTTGACTGTAAAAGTGGGGCCTCAAGGTTCTTCTGATTTTTTTTGGGTTTTAAGACGGTTTTAAGGTGTCTGAACCGTTACCACAGGGCTAACCGAACTAAAATTGTGTTTTAGATTATTTCACCGGGATGTTTTTGTGTTTGTTTCTTCTGTAAATATAAGCCTCACTTTGGGAGTTCATAAACAAGTGGGTGACATTGTGTTGTCCATCTTTTATATACAGTCTAAGGTTAAAGCTAATGTAGTCTAGTCCTGCATAAATCCCAACTTCATGAAGGTTATGTTTAGGGAAAAAAACAAAAGTTAAACTTTCTGCAGACATGTTTTCAGCCAGCCAATAATTAGTGCGCTCACTGTCATCTGTCTCCTAGACAGAGGTGATTTTTCTTTATGTGGATGCGGTCATCCACTCTTCAGTCAGAGGATATTGTTTGTCATCCAGGGGAGCAAAGTCCCAGCCCTGCCTCATCCTGAACTTGACATATCTAACCCCTCTCACATGGGAAGATCTAAAATTAGTCAGCAGAGTCAGTTAATCGAGCCTGCCATTGATTATACCTGCAAATGATACGGGTATCTGAACTGCCTTTATGCAAGATTTCTTATTGTCATTTTTGTCCTACTTAGCATTTTATGTTGAATATCAAATGACAAAACATTATATTTCTTTTGGAAGTGTTCATGTGGAGTAAATAGTGAACATAATTTAAAAGGCAGGTTCTTCTTACAGGTTGAAGTACTCTGCAGATTTAGAAGTGATGCTTTCACACGAAAAGCTTGAAAACAACCTTAAAATAGAAGTTTCTCTAATGTCCACTTGAGGTTCGATCCAAAAGCCAAATTTCTTACATTCCCTCCCAGAGTACTTTTTTATAACTGATCCGCCAGGTTACTAGAGTTGGGGCTGTCCTGAATCCGAAGCTGATCAGCAGAGTTCTAGGCCTCAACTCTGCTAATTAGATCTTTCTGGCAGGTTTGTGCTCTTGGTGCCTTTTGAAGCATTTTAAGTCGAAGTTATCTTACTAATAACAGCCCAAGATGTCTGTGTTTTAGTTTTGCTGTGTGAAATTGTAATATTTTATTAGCCTGTTAGCATTATTTAGCAGGTAAGTGTTTCTGAGGATTGCAGTCGCGCTGCTAATGGTTGCTGCTTGATTGCCTGCTAACTCCACATTCTCACAGAAATGTTAACACAGAGACTTTAGAATGAAAGTCCAATGGGTGATGTCACAATGGCTGCATCCATCTTTTACACTGTTTGTCTGGACCAATCCAGATTCACTGTAGTCTCACGCCACATAGATAGAAGACCAGATCCCAGCTAGAATATGTGTAATTAAAAAACAGTAGAAGACCAGTTTCCTGGTTACTAATACACAGAATCAGTTATTTCAGTTGTTTTATTTATGAAGGGGAAAATCCCAATAACAGTCACCTCAAGGTGCTTTATGTTATAAGATAAAGACCCTACAATAATACAGAGAAAACCCCAATGATGCGATCGGCAAGCACTTGGCAACAGTGGAGAGGAAAAACTCCATTTTGAAAGGAAGAAGGCTCAGGGAGATCATCCATCTGCCACAACAAAAAATACCTCTTAGACTCAAATGGTTCGGTCTATGAAGCCACACCCTCAGCGCCCCTTGCACCCTCTCTCTCTTTCCTTCCCTTTTTATCTATCAGGAAGTTGTAACATGGAAGGTGAAAGTATTACTGATACCACATGAATCAGACTGGTTCTGAAGAAAGTGAGCGCATGAAGGCGCGGTCAGAGTAAGCTGTACTGGAGCAATGGGTAATCACATTCTGCACAGGGGTGTGGACGTTTACCTGCACTGCTAACATTATTAATACTCTGCAAATTAACCTGACATCGTGTGTATCCAACACGCATATAGCTCAAAGTCCTGCACATTTTAGCAGGAATTAAAATATGACTTGATCACAAAGGATGTGATTAATGGTTTCAGAGGGCTCTTGAGTGCAGTAATAACTGGTTTGGAGAACATTTAGTATCATCCAGTCCACCAGTTAGGTTTTTTTTTTCTCCTGTTTAAAGAACTAGCCAGGGCTGAAGCCAGTGACTTTTCCAGGAATGTCACATTCCCCATTCTAAAATTCACAGTTTGTGTTTGTATAGTTATGGCTGCACGCACAAACAAAATGCACTAATCAGTAACACGGAGACTAATGTTTAGTGTGTACACAGGCATTTTCTGTGCCCCATGGAGGTGTAATATCCTGAATATGATCAAAAATTGGATAAGCCTCAGAAACAGCGCATTCATGTTCATGTAAACACACTCATTGTGGGTAGTAGCACTTGATCTTGGAGTGAACAACAGGAAGCTGTGCTGCGTATTTGTGGAACAGGTAGTTCACAGATGGTTACGTAGCTTTTTTTTGTGAGCGAGATAAGACACAAAAGCTGCAAATGAAATCGCTCCACATGAGCACCATCTGAAATGGAAAACTACTTACTGATGGAGACTTTGAAAGCTTTTCAGCTTTCCTTTCCAGACTTTCCATCCTTTGCTTATGAGACCAAGGAGTGAAGTGTGTGCATGTGCTTTGTGTGTTCGAGGGAGGATATATATATATATTTTTTTTTTTGGGTGAGCGGTGGAAAGGTGGGAGTCTCTCCTTTCAAAAGGGCCGAGAACAAAACAGGAAACCATCCCCTTGTTTTGGCTCGTGGTAGCTACAAGTGTTTGGAATTTTGAGGAGGTGAATTCACATGTTATGTTCATGTCTGTGCTCAGGTCAGAGCATGCACACACAAACACATCCAAGCGTACGTTCACACACAGCGCAGGGAATGTCTGGCATGCTTCGATAAGCAGAGACACGAAGACTTGAACCCCCTGTGGATGTTATGAGGAGCCATCGCTGAATAGACTAAATACTCTCCGAGATGATTCGGTGACCTTGGTCGAATATGGACTCTTGTTCTTTGTGGGTCAAAGTGCTCCTCGTGCTCGTGTTTTCAAGGTTTTTTTTCCCCAACTAGTTGAAAAAGTCTCATGACCTCCTTCGTGCACAGTAAAAAGCTGTTTTATCTGTCGCGTTGTCTTTCTTTGGAGAGAATAAAAACACAGCGGAGTGCGGCTTCTTGAAATGTGTCTTATCACCACCAGCAGACAATGAGAACGAAGGACTCGGTCTGCGGGAACAAGCGCTGTTGTTGATATTGTTGTTTCCAGCCCGACGGGGCTTTCCTGAGCTTCATCAGGCTTCATATTAGTTTGGCATAGCTGGCATTGTTGTGGGTTAATCGGGGACTTTCTAATATTGGGTTAGGGGCATCCTCCAGCAGAGCTGCTAAACAAAATGACACCTATTCTTCTCTGCTGGCGGAGGCCTTCCTGTAGCTGTCAGTTTTCTGCTCCGTGCGCACATGATAAACAATGTCAGGAGAGATGCCCCTCCTGATATTAAAGCCTTTAATGCTTCCCATCATTGTGTGAAACAATTCGGTAACACAAAGGGAAAAGCTACAAAGACGAAAAAAGACGTTTGGCTTATAATTGATTTCTCGATTGTTACAAGTTAACACACACAAAGAAAGATGCATCAATCGGCCTTTGTGTGTGACATTCTTTAAATGGGAAAGTTAAATGATCCCAGTGTTAGCCTAGGAAGCTATTACTATGGGATATGCAGTTCCCGAATTTATATAACTCAAAACCGGTGTTAGGGGAGTGAATGGCAACTGGTTCACGCAATTTAAGGAGGATATTCATATAGGAAATGTGATGCTTACGCTAAGAGGAAGTAAATACTGCTGAGTGTCTATGAGTGAACATAGTGGGAAATATAAAAGACATTTGTGACGCAACACTGGAAACGACAGTTAAAGACACGGACTTTGCACAAACAGCCAATCAGTGTTGGCAGTGTCTGCCATCTTTACTCACTGCCTGCAAAAATATATACATAGCAGTCTTCACAGGATAAAAACCACAAAGTGCTTCACAGTAATATAAAAACAGATATACATTAAAAAAAAAAACCAGTCAAACGTTCAGCACAAATCTAACGTAATGATGGAGGGAGAGCATTCCACAACCTGCGGGCCACCGCTCTAAAAGACGTCTCACAGCTGTGTCTGAAAAATGCAGCTCACTGAACGGTTTCCGCTTTAGTGATGCAGTGCTACGGTCACTTTATATGTGTCACATTTAAGACCATCAAAGAAGCAAATCTTTTATTTTTGCTTTAATCAAGTAATGGAAAATTGTTATATTTGACTACTTTTGATAAACCAGTTTATTTTTGTAATTAGAGCTGTGCCCATCCCCCTTTCAGATATGAACAGTTGACCTTTAAAAGATCAAATTAAATAAAAATATGCATTTCTTCCCTTTTTTCAGGAAAACTTAATTAAAGCAACTTTTCCTAAAATCATAATATTTTGTGAAGTTTACGACAAAGTGTGTAAAAACAGCATTTTAGAAACAGTGACAGTCTCATGTGACACGAGAAGACATTTTCCTTTGTTCCTGTGAACCTTTCTCTCATTTCACTCAGTGTTTTCTGTTTACTCATAGATGTTGTCACTCAGGTTCAATAGTATTGACCTTTGACCCCAGTGAAGTACTTCCAGGTGGGGCCTCTCTGTTCTCGCCGCGACGCTGAGCAGAGACCTCCTGCAGCTACACACAGATACGCCAACCCTAAACAAATAGGTGAACCAAACGCTCAGCAACATTTCCTAAAATCATAATATTTTGTGAAGTTTACGACAAAGTCTGTAAAAAACAGCATTTTAGACACAGTGACAGCATTACCAGGCTAATTTTCAAAAATCGAATTTAAACAATTGGAGTTCAGAGGCTTGAATAATGTGCTGTAATTGTCTATAATTAGTTAAAATGTCTATATAGACATATTTATGTAAAAGACAGTGACTTACCTCCACAGGTTTCAGAACAGGTTCAAACATCAACACAGAAGCACTTTTCCTTTATTTTTGGGTGGCTGTGACTCAGGAAGTAGAAAAGCACTGTATAAGTAGCAATCCATTATCAGGAAATGCAGCCACTTTTTGTGACTTTTTTAAACATAAAGTCCACGGGCCAGAATCGGCCTGGCAAAGACTCCAATCCGGCCCACAGGATAACTAAATATGAAGGAGGGCATGCATTTTTTTAACTTAACTGTAAGTTTTATAGCTTTTCCTGCTGATAAAGACCTTCACCAAAGTGGTTAAGTAATAGATAAACAGTTAAATGACAAGTTACTGTTTTTCACTGTCTACTAAGGACATTTTGGTTAGAAGAAAGTTTTCATCAATCAACAAAAACGTTATTTTTATAAACGTAGGACAGTCTGGGCAGTGAGCTACCAGGCCTTTTTCTGTAATTTAAACATTTATGATGCAGAAAAACTGAGATGCGATGTTGAAATTGCACTTCTTTATCTTGCGTGGAGATATCTCGAGGATTAAATGTGTTATTAAATGTGCTTATGCTGACAGAAAGTGAAGTTTCACTCGTCCAGCCCAGTTAAGATCAGTGTGTTACTGTATGTGGCCCTCGATGTAAAATGAGATGTGACATCCCTGCCACATGGATGTAAACAAAGATGCTACACTACCTGTTCTACAAACAGCCTTTTTGTGAGGGGCAGCCAATTAGAAAACATTTGTCTTAAAATAGTAGTTTTTAGTGTTCTAACATTCAGAAGGTCTCACATACCAGTTTTTTGTTGTTAACAATAAAAACGCTCCAAGCTGCTCCGTGTCCCACCGCTGAATGATTTGTGGGGCTCTGCGGAGGCGCACTAAGATAAGGTTTATCTTGAACTATGAATCAGTCATTGCAAATCTGCTGCATAACAGGTCTCCTTTTAAACAAACAAAATAAGACACTCTGATGTCATGCCAATCAAGTTCATCAACTTTCTTTCACCACACTCATCACTGCTAAACCACAGAGTTATTAAATTGTGATAGATATGAATCTGGGTTATCTGTCTGAAAGTCTCGGGTGCTGTGGTGACTCTTGGGTGTAAATTTGATGTTGTTCTCTTTGACGGTTAATCAGAATTTAACTACTTACTGAAATGACTGCTTGATGAACACCCGCAGGTCACTTTCTCAGTGTTTTTTAGCCACCAGCCATCTGCAGGAGCTCCTCTCATTCCTCTGACTTAAACCGACTTTGAGCTCATCATCTGTGACAGCTGCAGTTCGCGGCTGTTTGATTTGATTAATTTGGATTTTCTCCCTGGTTCATTTCTGCTGCAAAGATGTTGTGAGAAGCTCAAAACTTGTTTTCACTTGTCATGAATTTATTTCCTTTGTGGAAGCACAACATGTTACTCCTGCAAATTAACCGGAGCAAGCCAAACACTTTTAGTGCTTATTACTACTATAAACACACCTGCTAGCCTAGCAACATCAAGACTACAAACACCTCACAAGCACTCCCTAATGTTACTCTGCTGAAGACCATAATTACGCTCTCTCCTGAAGGCGAATCTTTATAGTCACAAAATGTATGGCAGTGGGTTTTTTGGCTAAGAATCACCCTTTGGGGGATGACTAGCCACAGAAGCAAGAATGACTGGTTCATGCATACGCTAAAGACAATGGGACTTTATTTAAAAGAAATGGATGCATCTTCTGGTTAGTTCTGTGGATGTGTAAAGCAATAGAGCTTTATTCTTTGGTTACTGCAGCCTAAATTGACAGTACTCTCAAAAATATTTATTTTTTTATGGCATTGCAACGGGGAACTTTCCATTGCATGTGGCTAAAGCCTCATGAAGTTCCTTTAAGCAGGAAAAATTGTGTCCCTTGATTTTTTTCTCTCCGTAGTGGTAGAAAATACATGGACTTATTATTACGGCAAAAATGATGAACCTGATGTTTGGTGGCATGTCTTTGGTAGGATACAGTATATCTTCCATATGTTTCTATATACAGCTGTCACGTGATCTCAGTGAGACTGCTTAAATGCATGATTTAATATTAATGTAATCTCAATGATATCAGTGGAATTATTGTTTCTGTTTGTAGATCAGGTGAATTCACGCAATCTTTACAGAAAATAGTCCACACAGACGTCACTGTTTCAGAAACGCATCCACTGATAAAACAAACTGATATGAATTTATTTCTCATAGTTCTGAACATTATTTATGACCAGCTCTATATTCTGATGCCTACAGGCGCTACATTAAAATGCTCTGACCTTTGTGAACTCATTTCAGTTTGCCTTTTTCCTCATGTTGTCTATGTTTGAAGCTATCTTATGTAAAATGTTCGTGCTTGAAAATATCTCGTTGAAATCAGCGCAAGGAGTGGGTTGTGAAGTGATGTATGATAACAACTTTAGGTGATGTTAGTTCTGTCCATTAGGGCCTGTGCTCACACGCAATGTTGTTGTTGTTGTTTTCAAACCGATCCAGGTTTAATATAAGGAATGAGCATTTCTGCAACCTACATCACTATGCAACTTTCTCAGCCGGTAATCCTGTAATCCTGTTTTGTTTTGCTGTTTGACATGTTGCCTCTATCTCTTATTGCCTCTATCTCTTGTTGCCTCTATCGCATTTGCTGCCTGCTCTCAACAAAGAAGTACAGGAATTCTAGGCCATGTGTTTAAATGCCGCTCTTGCTATTTAGCATCTGAAACGCTAGCTAGTAGTTATATAATAATGTGTAACAGCAGGTAACTGTTGAACCTAAAAGGTTGCTAAAAGTGCACCATACATGATTAACCTGGGTTTCAGTAGTGGAAAGCCACATTTGCACATTTGTGTGGACGTTAACTTGCAAGTACACTGTAGCCGCTAATGCTAGCCACAGTCATTTTAATTGGGGGGTGGCTTCAATGACAAGAATGTAAATCAGGTATAAGCACTGCTTCTGTCTGAGCCAATCATTTTTACATAAACGGTGGATTTTATATACTGTAATATGTAGGCAGTGAATAGACTAAACTTTCAGAACTTTTAGTGACTTTTAGAATTGTTGACTTGTGTGATTTATCTTTTCTTTTAGTAGTTTGTTTCTGAGGAGCAATTTACTAAAAAAAATCTTAGTTCTTGTTGTCAGCTGAACCTAAAAGAAATCTGACATTTTCACTTTCCATTCTTTGTTCTTTTTGAGGGAAAACTTGTGGTCACAGCGAGAACAAACACCACACAATAAAGTTGCAGCCAGCTGTGTCGTGTTCAGACTCACGCTCTGTCTGTTCTGAAGTAACTGTACCATCTACCAGATCATTTGTCTCTCCGTGGTGCTGATCAAAGTCAGTTGTGTGCAATTATTTGGTTGATTGAATGTCTTTCCATCACAGACTCTGCCGCTTGCAGCCGGAGATGTTCACAGCGCTCAGATCAGCTGTCATGCCTTCGTTAATCTGCTCCATGTGTGAGAGGAATGTGTGCAGGACGAAAGCTGTGGCTCGTTGCATTAGTGAAGCTGGAAAGAAATTATCATTCCTTCTCCCAGCACCTTGGGAATGCTGGTGTCTGAACTGAGGGGTCACTGCTGAGCACACAGGACATGAATGTGAGGAATTTTGTTTGCTAAAATCTTTAGCAGGTGCCTTCAAACATGCTAACTGTACATGTAAGCTTCCCTAAGGAGACTATGGTGCCCTGATATCACGCAAGTCTCGACTTCTTGGTAATTTCAGTCCCCATCTGCCGTACCTGTGCTCTCCTAGCATGTCTGAAAAAGCACAGTTGTAATCAGGCTGACTTGTTCAGCACTGTGTTATGTTCAGCAGCCCCAGATGCCATTTGAAGTGAAGTGGATTCTTTAAAATATGGAAAACAGATTGCTCATTATGTTGAGCCGCTATGTGAAAAATCTTCCTGAAGCGTACGAGAGTCATCAAGCGACTCCATTCAAGTTTTTAAGCTGATTTCACTCGACCTGAACTCTGCAGTTCGTGGAGATTTTCCAGACCTGTGGGAAGGTCTGCAACACACCAGTGAACAAACAAACCCTGGGTGCGTCGGGATGATGCTGAGAGAGGTGGCAGGCTGCTGAAGGGGGTGCTGTACACAGTTTGGTGGTGAATGAATGACACCAAGTGCCACCTGCAGTGGACAGACCGCACAAGCTGCATGAAGTGGAGTCATGAGTTGTTTATCGACCATTCCGTCCTCACAGCCGGTCTGCTTGTGCGACTGCTTAAGTTCCAGTCAGTAGGCCAGGCATTGTCGGGCATTTCAGTCAAAGTTCCTGTAGTTCAATGCCATCTCTCTCCTCCTCCCTTTTCTCTTCCTCTTGTTCTGTCAACATTTCCCGGCTGAGAAATGGGAGGTAGACTTTGCAAAGGTTGACTTTAGTTCTTTATTTCTGCTCTGATCAAAAGTCTGTGTTTGGCTTGGACTTGTTTGGGGATTTCCTGTCACCGAGACTGGGTATCAAATGAATAGGTGGCTTTTTATGCGAGAGAGCTTAATCATAATTTTGATCATCTGATAACAAAGCGTTTCTCACGTTCAGGAATATCTTATTCTTAAAACTTTCAGTAATCAGCTGTTACCATAAGAAACGAAACTGTGTAATTTAAAAAAAAAACAAAAGCAGTGTAATTACCCATGTTCACCCCGAACATATCTTTGGCTACGTCTACACTAATCCGGATAAATTTGAAAACGGCGCTCTGCTTCCACACACGTTTTCAATCGTTTTCATCCACACTGAAAGCGCTTATGTTTCTGTACTTGCGTAAAACGTAAGACGATTCGACCTGCGCCATTTCCATCTGCTGTTTATTTACTTTCCGGCTCTTTGAAACAAAATGTCGAGGAAAAGCACCGAGTTTCATCTGGAACTATCTGGAGGATCTACAAACTGATATTAATCTTTAATACGGCTGTCGATATTGAGAGCAAACAAAACAACTGCTGTAAAATGCTGTCCGCCGTCTTAGTTGAATTGGTCACATGACTGCATCATATGACTAAAATGTGTCTTCGTTTTCGTAGTCCACACTGCGACGCAAAAACTGCATTTTCAAATTTATCCAATTTGGAGAGCGTTTTCAAAAAGCTCTGTTTCCCTTGACCGAAAACGCCGTCTCAGTGTGGACGAAAGGCCAAAACGCAGAGAAAAGGATGCGTTTTCAAACGAAAACATATTGGTGTGGACATGGTCTTTGTCCTGTCTTTATCCCCTCACCCCCAACTGCTCACGGCAGATGGTCCCGCCCCTCCCTGACCCTGGTTCTGCTGGAGGTTTCTTCCTGTTAGAAGGGAGTTTTTCTTCCCACTGTCACAAAAGTGCTCACTCATAGCGAGTCGTATGTTTGTTGGGGAATCCTACAGTTAAATGTTAGAGTTTCCTAATACGACTAATACTACTACTACTACCACTGCCCGTCACCCCTTCCAGGGTATGGGCTGCTAAAGCTAGATCTCCAGAGATTTCTGTCCTGAACCATTCTTTCTAGTTGGCTCAAGGCGTATCCATCTTTTGGAAGCTCTTACTGAAGACTTAATTTTGGACCAGAAGCTGAACAGCTGTTGATATTATTGTGGGATAGGACAGCAGAGAGAAGACAGGAAGAGTGTGGGGGATGACGCGTAGTGAAGCATTACCTTTGCACAAAATGTGTTGCTTGCCTATCCTGGTGAGCTATACTAGCACCCAGGTTACTTATATATTTTTTGTTTGTTTGTTTTCTCAGCAAATCTCACAAAAAGACTTCAAATTAGTCTCACTCAGCCTGAAGCTCATTGGTTCCTTCTGAAGACTTAAACAAAGGGTCACAGCTCTTCTTATCAGTCTGATTAGATATTATCCTTGCTATCCATAATGCTTTTCAGCTATGACTAAAATGTGTCCACATTCTCACCAATAAAAGTTTTTAATTTTTATTATTATTTAATCATAAACATAGAATTATTATCGGTTCACGATTCTCTTGAAACAGCTGGACACTGTTACTTAAGCAGGACTATTTTCAGCTGTGGATTAATGTGCATTTGGTGCTGCGGGATAGTGATAAAATGTCACGAAAGTCCTTCCTGGATCACAGATTGTGCATCTGTTCTTCAATGTGATTAACAAATTAAGGATATTATTGCGTAATTATTATTGTAGGAGTCATGTACACGGGTAAAACATGTTACGAGATTAGAGGTGTCATCCTTTCTCCCCGTGGGCATCACTGGTGCCTCAAACATCTTTCACCCTGAACCTCCCCCACTCTGTCCTCCACTCTTTTTCTCCCTCATCACGCCAAACCCACTCAGAGCCTCAGGATTAACCAGTAAGAAGCTGTCTATCGACACCCGTGGCAGCGAGGTAATGGAGCAGTAAGGACTGTTTTGAGGTGTGTAACTGTCAGGCAGCGCAGGGTGCTGCAGGCTCATGGCTTTGGGATTAGCGTGACAGGAGAGGGCTGTTTCCTCTTATTTAAGATGACTGGGTGACCTCAGACGCGCTGCATGCCATCAGCTTTTCTGTTTAGCCATAGCAACACGAGAAAATATTTCATAGTGTAGCCAGGGAGGGAAAAACTATAAAGTTTATAGCATGTGTTTGTGTAGCTGTTGTTTCCGCTGCATCTTTGAGGGCTTTAATCAGCCCACCAGGGACCTGAACTCTGTGACCCTGGGGGGATCACAGAGCCCGATCCGGGCTGTTGTTGCCGGGGACCACAGAGGGACGGGTCAGGAATTAGAGTTACAAACAGGTGGTGCCACCAGCGCTTTGCCAAAATATTTCATGCTTAACCAGGCTTTCTCAAAACGTGTTACCCAAGTGAGAGCAATGAGGAAGGCGGAGGAGGGGGAGCTGCCGCTGACACCAGCATCAGATCAAGAATGTGGATAACGCTGTTTTTGTGGATCTGCCTGCATAGAAATTAAAAAATTGAGTCATTTTGAGCTAGAAACTCTGTTAGCAGGTGTGAACAGGGACGTGCTGATGTTTTCTGTCCTCCAACAATAACACCACACAGACTTAATGACGCTGGCTGGGCGAAAATATCTTTTAAGCCTGTATGTCTTCCTGTTTGTGTATTATTATAACGTGAACCCATGAAGAATCAGACAAGGATCTGTTTTTTTAAAATGCAGGTTTTTATCCAACTCTGACTAAACAATCATATCTCTGTTGCTTGTTGTCTATGATCTCTCTACACTCCTCTTTCATGCCTTTTCTTTTACTTTGCCCATTAACCAGTCATACCAGCCCCTTCCTGAACCTGGTTCAGCCCGATCTCCCTCCTCGGCATGCACTGATTCAATTTCCCCCAGTTCTGAGATGATACAGAACTTTGGCTTCAGTACTGTTTTCAGTACAAAACAGGACTAAACTTAATTTAAATGTGAGTTTCTTTTCGACATACTGCTGTCATTTATACTTGTTTCTCCTTTTTGTGCTCTCAAAGTGAGCTCAGCCTCTCACATTCATCGTGCTGACATCAACACATTTTGTTGCGGTTACGTCCAATAAAGGCTTCACAACATATTTGTGTTATGTGGCTAGAGTGAGAGTAAAAGAGAGAAGCTGTCAGGGAAAACATCATCAAAGCTGGCCGAGCTTTTCAGACCGTTTTTCTTGTGCCAGAAAACTTTTCAGTATAAAGCAAAGCTCTCTGGCTGGCAACAGGTGCACCGCTGCTGCAGGTGGCGACGTCCAGTTTAAAGGTTCTGTCTGTTATCACTGAGAGTCAGTTTAGCTTATTTGAGTCAGGACTGAATTAACATAGAGTCCAATTAACCAAGTCTCCATCTGTTAAGAAGGAGTTCTTTCTCCCCACTGTCTCCAAGTGCTCATAGACAATCATCTGATCACTGAGGTTCTCTTTCTGGTTTGAGTCATGTTTGTGATCTTCAATAAGTTTAGTTTTGATTGGCTGTTTTCATACTTTAACTCACCGTGTGGTGAGGCTTCTGTAGAGGGGTTGGCACTACCACACATCTTTGCACTTATTTATCTGGTTACTAGACATTGCTCAATTTCTTATGATTAATTTCAGTGCAAAAAAACATTAAAAAAAACATTAAAAAAAGAGAAAAAGAAAGCGTTTAATGTGATTTAGCTGGTAGACAATCTACTTCTGTAAACTCTGGAAAGATGCAGGCAGCATTAGTAGTGCAAGGAAAATGTAGAGTAGTATACTCTCACGTACATGCAAAACCTAATCTCTTTTACAAAAGAGACTAATATGCAGAAGGAATATGATGTTTCATCAGTTTTCCCACATGAAAAGGGCAAATTAAATCAGGACTTCTGTAGAACTTCCATACAGGATTCTGGTAACTAATAAACATGTGAACAGTGCCAACAGAGATCTTTTCACTATCTACAGGTGAACTACTTTGAATAGAGGGATGCATCAGCTTCTATTCACCGAATTAAATGAGCTGGAAGAGATGGTGCTCGGTGAATACAGATATGTGCAATGACTGGATTAGTTCCAAATTTCAGAAATATATATATAGTAAATATGGTAAATGTTAGATTTAAGATGATTATGGGTAACTGTACATTTATTAAGGTCCGTTATTTATATTCTAGTACTTAGTTTTTATATTTATTTTTGTATTGATTACAGTTATTTCTGCTGTTTTACCTGTTGTTTGGTAGCACGCTGCAATACTGAGGCCTTTCATATCATGTCAATGGTTGAATGACAATAAAGCTGGATCTGAGTCTGGGTCTAAACTACAAAATAAAAAGTACATGTGGGGAAAAAACATTTTAATTAATTAAAATAAATATTCAAACTAGAGTTTTAAGAAAAGTTAATTACTTAACTAAAATACAACTTATATAGAGGGAAATTTTAATAGGTTAAAAATGTGGTAGTTGTCAGTCTGGTATTGGAATATAGCTGATGAGGCGTTCATGGGCATGTTTATGTGAGTCAGCTGCTTTCAAAAGATGTCTACTGTGATTTTCCCTAAAGTTGACTCTTAACGTGCGTCTGCAGAACAAAATGCTGAAACTAATAATAGCTAAAGCTAAAAATATCTTCAAGCAATAAAAACTAAACTGAATTTAGCAAACTTGAAACGAAACTAATATAAAAAGTAAAAAAAATCAAAGCAAATAAAAATTAAAACATAATTAGAAAATATAACACTGTAATAACTCTGATCACATCATAAGAGGTGCAGTTTGCTGCGATGACTGTGTCACAGAAATGACAGTTTGTTGCTTCTGTCTATTTTAAGTTTTGCTTTCTGCAGACATGTTTGGATTGAGGCATAATTCGGAGTAACAGCTTCATCTGATACTGACGGTATTCATTGTCGCTATCTTCTCACCATCCGAGAGGCAGACAGCGGCAGTGACTGGTGGTTTCCAGGTATTTTTGGCATTCATCAGAGGAGGCGGTCCCTCATCCTGGTTTACGGTAAGGAGGTAACTCTGCTGATAACATCAGCAGAGTAAAATGTGTTGAAATGATAATTGGATTCGAGTCCATGATCTACCGCATCCGGGTAGAAAGTAATCCGGCAAATTAGGGAGTGTGACACCACACAGGAACAGCGCACTCAGTGTAAGTTCGATCATTGTTAGGTGCAGATGTTGTGCGATGTTAAGAGGAAACGTTTGGTAATGTAACAGCCTGCTGCAGCTCTGCTTCACCCCATGCTGGGGCTTTGCACTTTAACCTTTCTGCACGTCTTTTTTTTTTTTGTCGTCTTCTCCTCATTCCTCTGTTTCTTTCAGCCTTTTGTCCCTGACTCTTGTCTTCCTCTGGCTTTTCAGGACAGCTTACTCATTTCAGGTTCAGTGACCAACAATCATCCAGCACAATGGTTTGAGTCTGAGAAATGGGCTCAGCTTGCTTCCTGTGTGTAGGAAATCCAACTCTTTCCAGCTTGTAAATAACAGAAATGAGAAGAATTGTTTTCCCAACAAGGTTTTCTAATCTGACTTTAGTATCCTCTTCTTCATAGATGTCATAAGTAAAAAATGTATCCCACTCATGGGTGTGGTCTATGCAAAGTAAAGCCTGATACACTTAGTTACTTTATTGCAATGACTGCCACTATAAGAACACATCAGCGGGGCACACGTGTTGCAAACATGACACGGGTTAATGTGTAATGTGTAAAAAAAATCCTTGTAAGGCTTCTCTAACCAATATTTTATATGTAAATGATAAATCATTTACTATGCATAATGTGAAATGAACCTTGATGGAATTAGCTTTTGACTATTTAGGTCCTCTTGGTTCTGCAGAGCATTTAACTCCTTACATCTCTTTGTTTTTGTTTTATGGCCCAGGAATTTCACTGCTTTTTCTTCCAGTGGCAGACAGCTGCTCATTAAGCTACCTGCACAAATGGCTAAGGCACAAAGCTGGAGACTGATTGACGATCACAATGGAGCATGTTGAGCTAAAGGGCTGGCTACTTCTCAGAGCTAAAAGAAGAGTAAATATTACAATTAAATATACCCAAAGTGTGTTTATGTTGCATTATTTTTAAACGTGCCTCCCTTTGCCAGGCACTCTGGTTTCCCGTTGCAGCCTAAAGGCCAATATTGGTACACCAGGTCATTTAAAACTGTGCTGCCTCCTGTTTGGTACTGAGCAGTTTACTGTTTACGTCTCCAAGTGGCTTTGTGCTGCAGAGCAATGCTGCAAGATAAGAATAAACCAAAGCAAAAGTAAAGCTGGCAGCTTAACAGTAGACCTCCATTAAGCCAGAGAGTTGGTGGCGGTGATAATTCTGTTATTTCAGCACTACAGAATCACATAATATCCACTTCTAAGTACTAGGTGAAAGTGAAACATTTCACACAGCTCTCAGCAGTCTTATAAAAGCTAAGTACATCCCGTGATTCAGCAGCTTGTAGCACCACCTTTAGCAGCAATAACTTTAAGTAATCATTTTCTGGATGACTTTATCAGTCTCTTACGTCACAGTGGAAGAACATTCTTTACAATGTTGCTCCAGTTCATTGAAGTTTATGCACAACTCTGATAAGGTCCCACAGCAGCATATCAGTCGGGTTGAGGGCTGGACTTTGCAACGCCTTGATTTCTTTCTTTCTATGCCATTCTGCTGTAGATTTGCTGATGTGCTTGAGATTATTGTCCTGTTGCATGACCCAGTTTTAGCCAAATGTCATCTATCACGCAGATGGCCTCAAGTTTGACTCTGTAAGACTTTGTTATAAGAAAAGAATTCATGGTCAACTCAGTGACTGCACGATTTCCACGTCATGTGGAGCCCAAATCTTGACTCCTCCACCACCGTCTTGTGGTTTGTTCAAATGCAACTTTGCAAATCTAAGCTGCGCTGCAATGTTTTGTTTATCGTTCAGTTTGCCATACTTGGTACTGTCATTCACTTCAACATATTAACTGAGGTCTGAGATGTAGCCTTTGTTCTTTGTTTTCCAGTTTCTCTGAGCATTGCACGATCAGATCTTTTGGTAAATTTGCTGGAATGTTCATACTTGGAAAGAATGTTGCACCAGACAAGACGCCAAGATAAATTTAGCTTTTTGCGCCAAACTTTTTTTTCTTTTTTCCAAGGTGGTCCCACTTGCTGATTATCTTATAATGGGATGTATTTGATTGGCTGCTTCCTACCCTCTTAATTCTTATGAAAGAAATAAGGGTGTACTTGATTTTTCACAGGACTGCACAGAGTAAAAACTGCAGCTGAAACTGATGGCAGTAGACTAGCTACGTCACTCATAGCCACTTGGTTAGGAGAAAGCACAACAAAAGAGACTGGATAGCACGAAGAAAGATCAGAAGCTAAATGAACTTGCATAAACGAAAAGGAATTTGTCTGGTTATCGGGCTGATATAGACTGATGTTAAACCGTCTGTTTGGCAAACAGCCAAAACGCTGACAGATACAAAGAGTTACGGTGACACCGAGGGGATTATCTCCTCCACTTTAGCACCAGCCTGCTTCTGCATCCCAAACTGTCGCACCATCACTCACCTTTCCTTTCCAACCACTCTAAAAACAACACAAGTCACTCAGGTGAGGCGAGACGCTGGTGTCCTGCGGCATTCCTCCCAGCAGTCGCTTTTGATTCTTTTATTAAAAATGCTTCAATCCTACAAAAGGGACATTTAATTTTTTTTCCTCCTCTGTGTCCCTTAAATGCCTTATTAAGAAAAACAAACAAGCTGCCAAGATAAATCATCTCATGTTTTTCACTTCCACTTATAAAGGCTGCCGTTTCGTCATGCTGCTGCCGTCCTCACATTGTACTTCCTGAGGCAGATAACAGGTCAACAGACTAAGGGAGTGTAGAAAGCGATCTGTCCTGCACCCTCATTCGCAGCACGCAAAAACACAGCCAGTTCGCAGTGCAGTGAGCGTGATGGGGAAATTTACACTGACTTGTGCGGATGTCTGCATTACAGCAGCAGGAACATTGATATGAGGTGTTTTACTAAGTAGATAAAAGATCCAGACCAGTCTGAAGAGCATGGCAACGCTGAATGAACAGGACGCGCTCGGCTAAACAGATATGACCGGTGCATTGATAAACATGCAACGGTGCCATTATCACTCTGACAGACGGCACAGTGCTTTCCCCTTTTCTAATCTTGGAATGCCAAACCTGAATGTTTTTTTCTGTCTTAAAGGGCCGAGCGCATGTTTTTACATGCTGTTTTCTAATAATACACATTCCACCTTTAAAAAGATCATTGTTGTGAGTTTTATTGGTGGCGTAGGGCCCAGAGATATTCAGTATCCAGACAGTAAGACGGATATTGGACATGTTTGCAAAATTCCAGTTGGAAAAGGGGTAAAAGGATGGATGGATGGATCCAGACTGCTGAATTAGTCAGCAGGTTTAATAACAGAATAGATGTCAGGGTTTTTCCTGTAAATAAGAAACTCTCGCCACCCCAATGAGACTTTAGCCAGGGGCAAAGAAAAGTCGCCAGCATTTTAGCACAATTATTGTTTTGGGCACGTCCTACAGGATGGAGACCCTAGAGAGATTACATCTCTCATGGGTCATGGGAAAACCTTGGTGTGCCCCCACAGAGGCCTATTTTGAGATGGAGGAAGAACTCCATCACCATTGCTCTGAGCCGTGAAGCCACATGCAAATCCATGTTGGAAATATCTGTGTGTGATGTGATTAGAAACTGTAGGCAGGTGATGATTGGTTCATTAACTTCCCAAAATATCCTCTATTAAAGACGTTGAATGTCAACTTGCTCACAGTGCCAGTCAAGTGTCCTGAAATTGGAGCGCCACCATAAATAGTGGAGTAGACTTTTGATTTGCTTACTCTTGGCTCTGTATGTCATAATCCTTAATATGGTCACATCAGACACACAGCTCAGACTGTGAGCACATAAGCTCCAACCATACTGTTCAACTGACTATGTGTGAGAGATTCACAATCAGAAAAACTTGGCTTATTAAAGGGAAACGGGCTTAAGGGGCTTGATTCAGATAGAGGATTAACTAAAAGGCTACAACAAAGCCTAATGTAAGATAAACTCTATTAGAGTCCCAAATTTAAAAAAAAAAAAGAAGCTGAAAATAGGCTTTATAGCCCACTTTAAACAAGTGCTGCTGCTAAAAGTCCAAACCCCCATTCAGTCACAGTTTGTTTGACTTTAGTAAATTTTCTTCCCTCGATGGCACGAGCCACCACGTTTACTGACCTAAATTCAACACATGAAAGGATTACAGTGCGAGACATTGTGGAGTTTGATTATTTAAATGACAAACTGGGTTTACTCACACGTTCACACAGATGCTCTTCATCTATCAGATGAGGCACAGCTGACCACCGTGAACTCAAATATCTGCGTTTCACCGTCGGTGCGAATGCTTTCAGTTTCAACCTGGCAGCAGCGATTGTGAACACATCACATAAATCACTTGTCACATGTCAGATGGGAATGCTGCTGTACTTTAGGCTTTGACATTAAATGTCAAATGTATTTTGTGGTGTCTTAAATTCAACATAATCCAAAAACCTTTTTCCAACAAAGATTTGTTGGAGTCATCGAAGTTTAGCGTGCATTTTGGCTTCACTCCTTTATTTTTTTTAAATAAAAGCTGATGCCAGCTGGAATCCAGAACCAAAGTATGTTTTCCTGCTTGTGAGCAGAAATGTGCTTTCACATTCACGCTGAACACACCTTTGGGCTATGACGTGTTATATAAAAGAACTGGTGAGCCAAGAGGGGGGAAAAGCTGCAGCCGTGCAACTGTAAGAATGTAGTTTCTGCCAGCAGCCCCAATGGAGCCAATTTTAAATGCGTTTGTTGAATTATTTTTGGAACTTTTTGCATAATGTAACTCATGTAATGTGTACAAAGGCTTGTGTTAGAAAACTTAGACAATAACCTGGGTGGAGTTAATGTGCAGTTACTTTGTTTTCTTTTCATCAGAATAATAATTATGATGTGAATGAGTGCAGGATGACATGTTCTTGTTCCTGCCAGTTTTCATCCTTAAATTTGATTAAAGTCTTTGGTATATTAACTACTTCCATTACATTAATCCTGTTTATTTCCCATTTGGAAATTGAAGGCAGTGGTTGTAAAAGAAAACTATGAGAAAGCGTCTTAATAAGGTCGCACCTGTATTTATGGAACTACTGAGGAGCTGCTTGACCCGCCGTGAGATTGTGCGGCTTTTACTCATTATGTTCCTGACTCTTTTACTGCCGCTGGATGCAGTCTGTGTGGTCTGAAAGTGGATGGCAGGGTTTTGGGGGACACCATAAAGTCCTGAGGATTTACACAACCCAGCTAAGTGTTCAGGAGAGAAACTAAGGCTAGGAGAGTAAAGCCTGAACCTGGCGTCTTAAAGCAGACTACAACAAAACTAGAGGCAGTGGTGGTGACCCTACGTCAGCTAAAAGGAGTAGGTGATACGATGCACGTCAGTCGATGTGTAATTTATAACCAGTTAAACCGGCTTGGTAATTTATTTTTTATTGGATGTGAGCGAGCATTGTGCTTTAATCGCCTCGATGGAGGGTAAGGCACATGGATCTTCTGTCTAGACCAATTATTTAAACTTTATTTAACCAGAAAAGTCCTACTGAGATTACTTACCACTGTCTTCTGTCAGGATAAACCTGGCAAGACGATTGTACTACAGAGCAAGCTCAACATATCCAGGCTTAATTCTTTGTTAGCTGGCTTGATTAAAATCTCAAATCCTAGTGAGAGATAGAGGCCATCATGATGGTGGTTATCAGCTCTCTGACTGAATGTGCATGCTTTGACGCTTCTTCTGCGTATTTCAATCTGTAGGATCGGATTGATGGATTTTTTTTTTTCCAAACTTTTACGACAAAACCCAAATCGTGTGCTAATAACAGGAGAGAGGCGGTGCTTATGTCACAGCTGCACATGCTCCTTACGATGGATCTTTAGCCTGGCAGCGTATGAAACTGAAGATGTTGCAAATCTGGTTTTAGCCAAATAAAGTGACTTATTCTATCAGATCGGTATTCACTGTCATAAATGCTGGAAAACCTAAATTATTTTGATACTTGTGTTTGATTTTCTGAATCCACAGCAATGTAAACCTGACTTGGCATCATCAGGTCAGTGCTGCAGCCCCAATCGTAGCAAGCATTACCTACTGTTCTAAGGTAATAAAATAAAAAAAACCTTGTTTACCGACTACTATGTAAGGCATTGATTAGTAAATGAAGCATTGTTTAAACTTCGAGTGGAATAGTTGTGCACATACATAGGACTTCTATGCCTAAAATAGCAGGTTATTCTGTTTTGGCCTGTTGTTTTTGGTATCAGTTTCATGGTGGTCATATTGAAAGGTAAATGCTGTTGATCTCTGTCACACAAGTACAGCGACTGAAAGCGAGACAAAGAGCAGAGCCAGCTGTCTTTGCTGTTATCGCTAAATAAACTGTCCGACACAGCCAAACAAACAGCTCGGTGTCTGTTTGGCCACAGAAAACACATCAGCGCTTAGTTATTGTGCTCAATGAAATACTTTCACAGAGATTAGATGGCCTCATAAACTGATACAGTGGATCACGGTCCACAGAGGGCCGTTCATAATGAATTTGATGACCGTGAGGAAGGATTTTTAGATAAACTGTTTAAATGATGCGTCTGTATTTAACTGGCAGAACACCTTTGGTATTGATTTTTTTTCTTTCTTCAAATAAAACAACAGGAGAGCAAACAAACAAGAGAAAACCCAACCAAAATATTTATTTTGATTATCACTGAAGAGCCACAAAGTGCTTTAAAAATCTACTGATAAGCTTCCAAAGCTAGAATTTTAAAGGGAACCAAAAGGTTAAAAAAGATAAACAAAAACATTTAATCATTTAAAAATAAAAGAGTCCTTGTCTTTGTGGGAATAAACCACCATTCCTAATGTGTGTTGGCTTCTGTTACTGCATGTTTTCTTGGGGGAAAATGGAAAACCTCAAATCCTGCTGAAAGCACCATTGATAATTTACTCAACCTGTCTTTGTAATATGGATTAAAATGAACCTCAGCCTCACGGGGCTGCTGTCACATCTCTAAGAAATCCCATTTCTTATTTAGACTGAGCTCTTTCATAGCTGCATAATGTACTTGCTGTGCCATCTCATGATGCAGACAGTCTATGGAGCACTATATTCACAGAAACAACTCAAATATTATGGAACATGCTGCCCAGTGTCACAAAGAGAGAAGTAGTGAGTTATTAGGTCAAAGTGAAATGTATTTTGGTACAGTGTGTGATGTCAGACTTTTTAAGCAAAGCGTTATTTCTTTTTTCTTTTTTTTTTGTCAATATTTAACTTTAGTACAGCACCCAAACAAGAGCCGTCTGCATCTTTGCTTTATTCCACACCAAAAAACATTAACCTCGAACAGAGATAAGTAGCTCTAATGTTGTAATCTATAGTCAGTTTCATGTCAAGAGTCAAATGCTGTTGCACGTGCTGAGTATTACTGGACCAGCTGGTAGTTTGCAGAGTTAGTTTCTTTGAATATTTTAGCTTTCAGATGCTAAGCAGAGACTGTTTTTTTTTTAATACTGTAATTGGTTTGCAGTTTTTCTTTCAGAGCTCACTTGATGTAGACAGTCTCTATGTACTGCATGTACTATATGCACTCATAGAGACAAATATTTTGGAACATGCTGCTCATTGTTCGCAGAGTGATTTGTGTTTCGGTTTAATCCGAAGGAGGCTTATTATGGTACAGTGTGCAACGTCAGACAATCGCTACAAGACGGTGTGCATTTTAAATATTTTACTTTTAGTACAGCACCCAAACAAGAGCTGTGTACATCTTCACTTTACACCAGACCAAAGCTTAAACATGAGCAGTGAACTTTAACTCCACACTCTCGCTCTCAGCGACGCACTGTAGCCGGATGTCCATCAGTCTGGTCTCCGTTCCAACCACTGATGACTGAAACGGCACTAATTTCTCTTCACTGGCTCTCTGTCAAATTTATAATTGATTTCAAAGTTAGATTTATAATTTTTTTGCTCCAGCTCAGCCACAAGTGTCCAGAACAACTGCTTTAAGTTCAGAGCAGCAGTTCTTTTTTCTGCCATGCCCCAGTTCAAAAAGTTGACGTTTATTATGGAAATAAAGGCTAAAATGTCATCAGCTCATTTCCTTTGCAAATAATTTTGGAGCTATGCCCTATTAGCTCAGTGACGTAGAAGTTGAGTTGGTGGTCTCAATATATTTTTGATTATTTTGCATATATTCCTGATATTGGGTTTCATACAATGTATTCTGCCCTTTGTTTGTTTGTTTGTTTGTTTTAATAAACTGATTTTATAATTAGCACTAATCAATGGTTGGTTTCATATCAAAGTCACAGATAATATTACATCTGAAGGTTACAGGACCAGCAGTTACTTTGATTTGATGCTGTTCCATCTGCAAGAAGTGAAATGACACACAGGGACACGTTTCTGGTTCAGGAAACTTTTTTTGTATTTTATGTTAAAATATCAAAAATAACATTTAAAAAAATACAAAAGGGTCAAATTGAGCTGTAATACAAAAAGTGCCCAAATAAGACAGAAAGAAAAAGAACAAAAAGTAAACTTGGTGGAGAAAAACCAATCCCCCCCCCCCCCCCCCCCCATGCTGTCAGTCACATGGTTTGATCCACTTTGATAGCACCTGTATATCAACTAGCTCCACCCTCAGCCTCCTTCTTTGACTCACTGACTAACTATGTAACTTTAGTGGCCCTAATAAAGATGTAAACAGAAATATGGTACCGATGGAGTGTAAAACTATAAAGCCGTGTATGCGGAGTGTTGAGAGGATATATACTATAAAACTGTTATTTCAGCTGTCAACATCTGATGTCTGTTAGAGACCATCAGATGTTATCTGCAGTTATCACATAATTTCTAGTGTTTTGTGAATTGTGAATTTTTGTGAATGTGCAGTCTTGTCAGAGGACGTACTACCTATACCAGCTGATAACCAACGAAAACCTTGGAAGACCTTCAGAAAGCCTGGAGTCTTTTTAAAAAATCATCACAAACTCATAAAGAATGAGGGAATGACCTACACAGCACTTTATGGAAACATATATACCACATATCAACATATATGGAGCCACTAACAAACTGCTTGCAAAGACTGGAAAAAATAAGCCTAGCTGTTTTTATTTTTTCATCTTTAGCCTACCCAGAGTTGCTGTGCATCTGCAAGCTGGGACTTATTGAGTGTCGTAACTCTTGTCACTGTTCTGGGCTCTGCTGCCTTTTCCTTCCCTTGTATCAACGTGGCACTCCCATAAAACTCCCATAAAAGTCATATCAACCAGTATTAATTATCTAAGGTTGAAATATCAACCTACATTCATTATACTGATCCTGACTTGATCTGTGTACAAGCATACCAAGGTGTTCCTGTTTTTAAAGATGGTTGCAACAAAGGCATTTTTATGTAATGTGTAATTTAATGTTAGTTTAAGTGCCTCAAACTCGCTTTCTCCTCAATGTGTAAAGATTATTCTAGTGGAAGCTGTTCACCCTTTGTTTCCCTGAACCTCCCTCTCTGTCCTGAGGCAGTGTCAATGCAGGAAAGGTCATCAGGACCTGAATGGCGAGCCAGACAGCCATCATAAAGGAGGCAGTCCATCCAGGACCCCTGTGGGGATCAGGTAGGACACAAGGGTCCCTGACATGAAGCTGGGCTTAGCACATCAAAGATTGGTGCTTTAAGAGGGTGAGATTTGAGAGACCTGACCCTCCAGCAGTCACACTAATTAGGAAACATGAGGTCGAAAAAGAAATGATTAAAGAAGAAGATTGAAAATCAGCCTAAGCCCACCGTTCCATTAGTATGTAACTAACCTTTTTTGTTTAAAATGAACTCATTTTCATGATTGTGTAAAACAAAAAAAATAATTATAATAAGATCTCCTGTGGCCGCGAACAGCTTTATCAGACTAAGATATTAAAAAGCTGAAGAAGCTTGGAGAGTAGGACTGGTTTATAAATGCAATCAAGTATTAAACATGGTTATTTTTTAAGACAAATGTTAAATTGAAAAGATTCCTTCCCTAACATTCAAGAGAAAGACTAAGAGCTGAAAATAACAGTCAACCAATATTAATTCTATTCATATGGATTCAGTGGGAGAAACGTTTCAGAACTCATCCAGGTATCCCCGGCCCCATAAACCTTATTTTGCATAATGACTGAACCCAGCACGGTGGTGTATCTATGAACCATAAGCTCAGGTTTTGTTTTTTTTTTAATATGCAAATTGTGGTGACTGTGGCTCAGTAATGATGAGTACCATTCACAGAGAGTTGGCCAATGATGATTGTTCCCATTTCACATAAATAGGCTTCTTGACTCCTCACTCAAAACCAGTGTTCCTCCCTGTACAGTATGTGTACATTCCCATCACTGAACGAGTGGCCACTGGCATGTAGGTGTAGGTGACTCTGGTGTCCTGGACTGATGAGGCAGCTCTTCTGTGCTGTGGCATCTACTTAGAAGTTGTATGCTTTCCTCGATGTACAATTCACAGCAAACATACTAAAACTTAAAAACGTATGTACTATATTACTCCGTTTATACCAGGGGACCCAATTATTGGACCAGTTTTTAGTTTAGTGTGTTTTGGGCCTTGAGAGCCAAAGATACAAACAGCTAGGTGGGATAACCACATTTACTCATGGCCTTGATGTTCTTCTGCTTCCCTGGCCGCTGTGTCTGTGGGGATGGTGTTGGCTCTCCATCCTGATGACACCCAGTTTGTGCTGCAGTGGATGATGAGAATTAAACCATGAATACTGATGTGTATGGATTGGTGTGCGGTGCACGTAAGCTTTCAGATGTCCCCCATTACTGTGAAATCTCACAGTCGAAGAACACTAGACTGTAATATTTCTTATCCTTCCTGGTGAATCTGATCTGTTTGCCCATCAAGTTAATGAGATCAGTGAATTGTGGTACGGCCTGAGATTTGGCTTTCACTTCCTTCTGTCATTCACATGCCAATGGATCGGTGTTGTTCCAGGATAGGATATCATAGCCCTCTTTTCCACTTCCTCCATATACAAATAAGCCACTGAGAACTGGGAACCCATGAATCTGCGTGTAGTGCTGGTCCTTGTATGTGAAATATGTACAGTAGATAGAAGACACCGCTCCAAGAACAACCAACACGTCCTTCACTTCGCAGCTGCAGGCAGGGGTTTGTCCAGATCTAGTATAGTTACTGCAGTACTTAGTATATCAGTACAGGTCTAAAGACCTTGTACTTTTTTATTTTTTGTATTTTAAGTATTTCTTTTATGCTGACTGCTTCTGCTCCGCTGCATCTTGGATGCAAACACTGTACTTTGTGCACCAATACTTAGTTGTTTTAAAGCGTTTGTTATCTGTTGTTCTAGATAAAATGACCCAGCAGTAAGCAATAAAATTATCTCCAGGTGCAACATTAAGGTTATATAAACATCTTACTTCATCAATCATAGGATCCAATCATGACTTTAGCTACGTAAATAATCTTAAAGCCTAAACCTACATAGGATCATGACTTTTACATAAATAAATGGTTTAAATATTTGTTTTTAATCACAACAAAATAATGTTCTAGCTCTTTTTAAATACTACATCCCTAATCCAAATCTACTCTGTTTTTTCCACTTACCCGGTGCGGCGGGGAGGCGAGCCCCGAGCAGGCTCTCGCTTCTGGTGCCGGGCATGATCCGCTCCGTGGACAGTGGCAGGTGGGGAGTTGACTTGGGTGTTACACCTGTCAAACTGTAACGCAGGTATCCTAAGGCGAGCTCAGGGAGGACAGAAACTTCACTTGGAGCAGACGGGCAAAAGCTCACTTGATCTTGATTTTCAGTATGAATACAGACCGTGAAAGCGGGGCCTCCCAATTCTCATACCTTTTGGGTTTTAAGCAGGAGGTGTCAGAAAAGTTACCACAGGGATAACTGGCTTGTGGCGGCCAAGTGTTCATAGCGACGCCGCTTTTTGATCCTTTGATGTTGGCTCACAAAATTGTGAAGCAGAATTCACCCACTAATAGGGAACGTGAGCTGGGTTTAGACCATCGTGAGACAGGTTAGTTTAACCCTACTTATGATGTATTGTTGCAATAGTAAATCCTGCTCAGTACGAGAGAAGGTTCAGACATTTGGTGTAGATGCTTGGCTGAGGAGCCAATGGTGCAAAGCTACCATCTGCTTCAGAATCCTGCCAAGATGCAGTGATACTGTAGTGCTGTGGATCTTCAGTCGGTCTCGGATAGCCGGCCCGACGGTGAAGAGAGGCATTCGTGACTGGGCTGGGGGACGGCCCGACGGCGGTCGCCCCTCTTCGATCGCACACTCATATTTGTGGAGAACCTGGTGCTAAATAACTTGTAAACAACCTGACTGGGCTAATTTTGTGCTAGTTTTCTGATTTCCTGTGGATCCCTGCTGCCTTGTTCTTGGTCATTCATCTACAGAAATCTTGCATCTTACTTGTACATACTGATTATTGTTGTCATTTTGAGTAAATTAACTAAATTATGAGTAGATTTGGGGGGAAGAACGTGTGCTTTATAGCGCAGGGCAAAACAAGAGCTTCTGATTTGTCCCAGTTAGCTTGATTTCATAAATTTGTTATAGAAATGAATATGTAGTTAATCGTCCAGCCTGAGAATGAAGTTGCTTAGCACATCCGCTTTTCATTGTAAGCACGTTATTCAATAATCCTTTCTACTGTCAATCTAAATGACACCTTTTTTTAAGGATGCAGGCAGCATTTCTTTGGACGGCTGAAATCTTCCATGTTGTTTGGGTTAGTGGTTTCTGAAGATGCCATCTGAGGTTGTTGACAGTTTTCGTTTTGTTTGGGAACGGCTCTCTCAAAGTGCTGCAGGTGCACACAATCGTGTTTAGTTTCAGAAAGATAACACCAAAAGCAGAGAAGGAGAGGATGTGTTATTCAGCTACAGGGCAAAGCGACATTATCAGAGCTCCACATAAGACAGCTTGACTTTAACTGAGAGCCGGGGTGATAGAGTGATAGCGAGTGCGTAAACACTTTCAGTTTTTGTGTTGTTCACTTTCAGCTGTGAGTGTGTCTGTAAGTCAGTAGCTGTGAGTCGTCTTTATTGGGCAGTTTTCACCCTAACAGGCACATGCTCAGACATAGAAACGAGTAAATGCCCTAAAAAGCAGTTTTTTTTAGGCAATCTGCTGGATTATGGCAACACTTTGGAAACATGGACCACTGCAGACAGACAGTCACATTGTCAAATTATCTGACTATAATGGATGCTTATAGAAATTTAGCCTATTCATAGTTGAGTAACAGAAAACCAGCTCAGCACTTCAGACCTGAAGCTGTAAAAGGTGCAGGCTTTTGCACTATAGCACAAAATGAGCCCTTTGTTTGTCCAGGGCTTTTCACCTATTAAAATCTATCTCTGCAAATCTAAAACATGCCCTTTAAAGAACTCTGTCAGCTTTCAGTAAGCTTTGAATTACACACGGTCTGCAGCAATTCTCTTATTTCACATCACCAAAGTGTTTGCAGCTTGAAATTGGTTTTCATACATTTTGCTTTCCTGTGTTTGCTCGACTATCTACTTTGGCCTCACTTCATGTCGCACCTTTTCACGTCACGGGACTTCTGGATCTTCAGACTTCAGACTCTAGTGCAGCTGCAGCGCTGTGATTGTGGTATTCAGCGTTGAGTGGGGACATGCAGGGCCTCGCTGCAGACTGACGGCCGTTTGGGAAATGGGACAAAGTCTTAGAGAAAATATGTCTGGAATGTAGTGGAGAGAAAAAAAAGACAGGACACACTTTCATAACCGAGCCAAAAGGATGGTTAAAGGTTACAGTAATCTTGATGTTGTTTAGAACACCAGAGCCCAGCAGATAATTTCCTTTAATATTAACTAAGCATCCATAATTACATTATGTGCAGCCTTTAAGATCAGTAATTCATTTTGGATTGCAGAGGGGAGATTGTGTACATACCAGTTAAATAAATGATTTTACCAGTGAGCAAGGCTCAGCAACTTAAGTTAGCCAGCTACAGTTGTGGTCAGACTTTTGCATGCACTCATCAGGGGCATGAATGTCATGGTAATTCTGAGCTTTACTGTTTCTTGATTTATATTTATCCTCCTAAGAGCTCTTTCATGGCATGCCTTTTTAATTTTTCTTTGCTATTTGGGTTGATTGGGACCTAAAGAATGTAAAAACAAAGAATTACCAGATTATTTGGTTTTTTTTACCTAATTTTTGTTTTTGAGAAAAATGAGATCCACATATAAGGACATTCATTTCAAATTTTGATAGAACAGTGTCAGTACAATGTCCTCGTAAGTGGATATCAGGTCTTTGTAGAGAAAAATTAAGCATTTTGGTCTAGACGGCCCAAATGTGATGTCCACATATGTGGACGGCAGGTCCTAGGAGGTTAAATATCTATATATACGTACTGACTTGAATCGTTTAATAAGTGGATTTGAAGGTTCCACAACATCCTTTCACTCGACTGTTAACTTCTCATTAGTGATCATGGCAGCAAAAAGAGGATTTGAGTTCCTGGGACTCATTGGATTGACCAAAGGAAAAGTCCCAGGAACTCAGTGAAGATCTAAGGAGAACTGTAGATTTACACAAGTTGGGAAGTTGCCGCCCCAGAGCAACAAAGCAGCACAGTCACCTCACAGCAAGAAGAGCTCGCTGAGCCCGCTCTATGTTGAGTTTGCATGTTCTCGTTTCTGCGTAGGTTTTCTCTGTATACTCCAGCTCCTTCCCACAGTACAAAGACAGGCATGGTGTGAGATGAACTGGAGATTGTAAATTGACCGTAGGCGTGAATGTGAGTGCGAAAGGTTGTCTGCCTCTCTGTGCTAGCTCTGCGATAAACTGATATCCTGACTACCCCACCCTGCACCATCTTCCAGCTGTGATAAGCCACAGCCTTCCACGAACCTGAAGAAAATGGACTTATATTAAAGAATAGAGAAAATCAAACATTTTGAATTAAATATCTGAACTGAACTGTTTTGTGGGAAGGTTTTGTGAAAGTGAATACAAAATACAGTCAACACAAATCCAATTTAATATGCTACAAAATATTTTTTTTGCCTGCAAATTGATGTGATTAGTATCTGCCAGTTATTTTTCGGGACATGTAAGTGTTGATGTTTCGACTGTTTTACCTAAAAAAAGGTTGACATGATAAACTTTTACTATGTATCGTCAAACATCCTCTTCTAAATTAGCTCGCGGTTCCTGTTGTATTTTATCAGGAGCAGAACGCTTCATGGGGAGAGATCTTTTTGTGACAATACTTACATTTAAGTGGATGAATTCTCATATCATATGTTTTGCTCATCGTAGGATTGACGATATCTTGCTGATTGCACTGAGCGCAATCAGATTCAAAACGGTGAAAGACAGCAGTTCCCTCATCACCGCTGGCTGCCTCGACCGACACTTGTGAATGCACTTTGCACCGACCTGTTGGCCTGTTCACTTCAAAGAACTTGGATGTTTACGTCCTGGGTTGCATCCATGTTGTACCAGTGCACACATGTCAGTAGTCTCCTCATTCCTGCAAGATCCCGTATTTAGAAAGCGCATTCTGGGGCTCTTCCCGTATTGTTGTAAGTCCCTTATTTGCCGCCTCACGATGGGATTAAATCTCTGAACTTCAGCTGAACTGTATCGATCCAACGCATCAGAGAGACAGGTTTCTGATGAAGGGCGCAGCAATCTGCTGATTTGTTTTATTAATTCCACTTCAAACATTGCAGCAAACTTCGGATGGAATAACAAAAGCGAAATCACGAGCTTGTTATCTAATCTGATTGGCTTGAAATTACCTGTCACTCCCTGGCACACGATTAGATTGTGATTGCTTGCTTTTTAAAATAATTTTAGGAGCCAATGCATTGCACAGATATTCATCATAATTTATGAGGTTGTAAATCTGCATGCCTAGATATTACTAATTCAAGTGCAGAGTTGAAAGATAATGGGCAGCAGCATGTGTTATTGTTATGGCTGAGATTTCTGTCAGATTCAGCCACAAACTTTTTTGTTGACAAGTTCCAACATGAACAATCATCTTGGCATCACTTATACAATGAAAAGCTAAGCTAAGGAGGATGATGATGGAGTATATAAAAAGACCGGACACAGTGAGTCCAACCCAGATGTTTATTACTTGGCACCCATCCTGCCAAAACAGCAACCCAGACTCTTGGTGCTCTCGTCCCAGCGCAGGTTAGCCGACGCTGGCAGCTGGATGGCAGCGAGGCGCTCAGCCCTCGCTCAGGTCACTCACCTCAAATGAGTGGGCTTGGAGTGTTTATGGTCAGGACTCGTTGGTCCACGTTTTGCATGGAGACTGTAAACAAAAGGAAAAAAGGTGGTCTGGCTCTGTTTAAAGTTAAAAAAAGGTGGGGGCGAAAGCAGAATATTTTGAGCCGTTTACTTATTTACCTAAGCTGAGATGAAAAGATAATTATCAATGTTGTGTCTATGCTTTACACGTGAAGCTAAAATTAGGATGTATTATTATTATTTTAGAACTCCTACTAGAAATGCATGCTGAAGCCAGGAAACGCTGACTTTTTCTTGGGCTGGAGAATGTAAACGGAGGGAAACATCTAGTCTGCTCCTGTCCAGTGGTAACAGCACTCGCCTACCAGCATCTGTTGCATTCAGAGTGTGAAAACAAAAAGTTGTGGTTTCAAGATGCCACCCTCAGTTCACTGTCGCCAAGCTTTAGCTTTGCAGTGCTTTTAAATGGGACCATCCTTATTTCCAACTCCATATATATTGCTGGACCCTACTAGAGTAGCTTTGCATGATGCACAGGTCAAAATAATCTTTAAACTGGCCCCTGGTGCAAACCCTTAGTAGCTCCACCTTCTGAAACAAGCAGTATTAATTCTTCTACCTTTAACACTTGTTTAAAACCAGCTGTTTTCTGACTGGCTGCTTCTCACAAACAGAGGGTTTGATCAGCGGGTGGGTGGAGCTTCTGTGTTTACACACTGTGGGATATCCTCACTTGGGGCAAAGAGTCAGAAAAACACTACTTGAAACAACTTTAATAGCAGTCTGAATCTTGAGCTTTTGGTTCAAAGGAATTACTTCTTCACACACTGACTTCATTTTGTGTCATTTTTATGCAATTAACAATTTGATCACTCGATCATTACATTCACACATATGGCTCGTGCAGCACCTCGACCCCCAGCCCCCCTACACTCCTTAAGGTTCCCGATATAACCTGTATTATTGTCCAGAGAATAGTCCAAATAACAAAACATGATGTGCAGCTTCTAAAGTATTTCTAAAGTTGTCCTTTCAGTTTCGCTTTCACCTGCTGTTGTGCTTTTAAGGCATTTAAACATCAAACCAAGTTACTGGCATTTTGAAGTACTGGAAAGGTTTTATGCAGAGGCCATGCTCGATGTAGACTTTAAATGTATATAGCCAAAGCCAAGTTCAAACACCAGTCCCAGGGCGTTAATAATGGCTGAAAAAAAGCTATTTATAGCACATACTCACAACTAGAAGCTACTTGTTTCGATTGCATTTCTGCTCAAGTTTTAGCCCCGGATGTGTTTTATTCTGCAGGTATTTTCTGCACGGTGCTTTGCAGAATTTACGGTAATGTTTGATTGCTGTCATAATGTGTTAGAAAAGTGTTCATGCAGTAAATCCAAATGAAAATCTTTTTACATGAAAAAAGGCAGTTTGTGTTTTAAAGGCTTTTATTCTGAAGTATGTTGAAGGCTTTGATACTTTAAATGTATTAACAAATGAAAACAGAGGTAATGGCATTAATTGTTGATGAAATGTCTCTCTCAAGGTGGTTTACACACAAAAGCCTAGTCTTCGCTGCTTTGTACACACCGTTCCCATCTATCAACGTTTACCTTGTGCGTCCTTCACGAGGCACAATAAGAGTTTCATCTCCACCTGCCTAGCAATGTAAGCAAACACGCCGACAAAAGAGAGCAAAACAAACAGCAGATGCTATTAATAACATGTTACCAGGACTGATACTGTAAGTGAATGTCCTCGTTTCTTCATGCGTTTCTCTTTCAGGTTATCCCTCGTAACTGAAATCAAATCTTAATCTGTCTGTTTGCAGAGTCAGCTCAGGGGAGTGTTTTTTGCTGATAATGTGAGGTTTATCCAGGGGCCAGTGTGTCAGCACTTTGCTGCTGGCATTTATAGCAGTGAGAGGAATATGGGTTAAAATTCTCGAGTCAGTCAGCGGCACTTTTTTTTTTTTTGTAGTATAAGATAAACCTGAATCAGTTTAATTCTAAATGCAATGAATGAAAAGGATATTTTTACATCAGCTTGTTTGACTAAGAGCTGCTGATGTTTTGCAGGAAAAATACTTAATTTATGCAATAGATGCTCCAGCTGTGTGACAAGTGAAAGCAGTGTAGAAATGTGCATAGTTTTAAACCAGTAGGGGTAAAATGGACTCCAACACTACTTATTCAGCAGTACTGAAAAAGAAATTAATCTTATAAATTATCTTTATTCGAGTCAAAAAAGGTAGATTTGCTAGGGCATGCTCAGTGGCTATCGACTTGTCAATTAGCGAGTTAGCCAATGAGCATGCAGTATTACTCCCTCTTCACATCTTGATTCAAAACACCCAGATCCCAGTGACAAACATGCTCATCCTGAAGCTTTTTAACAGGACCTCACTAGCCAGTGGATAATGTTATGGTATGGTGGAGCTGAAATTACTGAGTTCCCAGTGAGAATTTTCAACTGCAACTCTCTTTGAAGGTTGGAACAGCCATAAACCCCCCACATAACTATCTCTGATCACGGCAGTACACATAAACATTAGTAACACTGTAAAACTATTGAGATGCCACTGTTGTGTATTTATGAGTAGCCAATCAAGCCATACGTAGAGCACTGACCAGCCTCTGTTGGCGAATATGTTACATTCTGTGTTTTTAAACACACCTCAGACTGATGATGACTAAAGGAATCCGACATCAGTCCATCCTTAACACTGTCTATTAGTATAGCATGCTAACATTTGGCAGAAAGTAAAGTGCAAGTAAGGCTGAGGAGAGTGTCATTAGTCCAGTGATAAACTCGATATTCAATCCAAGCCCTTCTAGAAGCAAAGGCTCTTGAAAACACCTTCAGAAACTTGTGTGGGCAGTTATTTAGACGCATTATCCAGATTAACTTTAATTTCAGATGTCACACGGACATAAAAGTGCTTGTTTTAGACTCACCACTCAAGTATGATAATAACAGTGTAATGACTTTTCCCCAAAATAAAGGTTTTAAAAGCTTCCATCACGGTCAAACTCTCCCATAGACTTCCCATGGTTTCGTGTTATCATAGCCAGGGGTGCACATAAGTGGTCCGCAGGTGCGCATGCGCTGTCAAAATAAAAGACGCGGACCAGATAAGAAGTTGCAACGCGCGTTTGCGTACATAAGATTTCCTGGAGGAGGACAGACATTTGTTTAGAACTCTTAACGCTGGCTTCAAACAAATGCCAGCTCACCTCCTGCAACCACTTTCCCGAGAATGCGCGCTTCTTTTGTGGTACGGACTCCTTCTGACATTTCTTTGGAGGTGGAGGAACACCAAAGTACTTGCTTAAAGGAGCTTGCTTCTTCAACATCTTTAAGAGTTCTAAACAGAGTCTGTTATCTGGTGGTGCTGATGTAAACCCAAGAGATCCCATGGGTCGGTGGGATGTATCTTCTGGATACCATGAATGCACCAACATTTCATTGAGAAGATAAAGGTAAAAACCTTGACTCGGAAAACTCGAGAGGAACACAGCAGTCACTGGAATTTGTCCTATTGGGTAGTGAAGTAAAAACATTCATGCCAATCTGTCTTGTTGTTGTCGACATGCCTGAGTCATGAAAGTGGTGGTCTTAGCGACTGACACTGCCATGCCTAAAGCGATGGTGCTGCTAAACTAAAAATAACTGAAAATGTTTCTGTATTTAAGCTTTAATTGACGTTAAGCCATTCTTCTACAGTAGCTCGCCCTCAGGCGGAGTCTTGTCAGCCAGGATGATGAATGTTGGGTGGGTGAATTACTGGATCAGGAATGCTCTCAGACTAACAGCTGTTAGCCACGCAAACAGAAAAATGCAAACAGTTACTTCAACTCCCACATAAATAAATATTTTATTATGTTTTTAACTTTGTATGCATGAAGTTTCATGATGTTTTTAACTTTGGTCGCTTCATGCATACAATCAGATGCAGCATTAGAAGCACCTCTGCGTGGAAACTGCTCTGCTGAGGATGTTTTGTAGTGTTTTGCGTCGTATCGTTTGGGCCCGTTGGTCAACGGGTGGGGCTCAGATTGGGCACTGAGGAGTTTTCTTTGTTTTGCTCGAGCCGTTCCTGAGCAGGTTTTGTGTTGTGTTTCCCTGAAACTGAAACTGCTTATGAAAAACATTTTAGTTAACTGAAACTGTTGTGGACAGAGTAGAAAAGTGAAGACAACGTTAAACAGTATTTTATAAAAATGGCAAAAAACCCAACCGAGATTTAAAAATTCACCCTTCTGACAAACACATCCATCTATAATCCATAACGATAAAGCTTAATACTGAAACTAAACCGAAACAGGCAAAAATGAACTAAAAAACAAACATTTAAAAGCACATTCAAATGAAAACATCTATTTAAAAAAATCTGTCAAGTTTAGCTTCAGGCTCAAAGCCATTTAGCAGAACACTGAATTATAAGAAGATGATTAATGTTATTCACTTTATCTAATGGGTTAAAGGTCGTTGTCATTACTCACAGGGAGACTTCCTGTAAGGGTGAAAGAACTATTTTATTGATCGATCATATTTTTTCCGTTGGCACCGATCAGTTTTACAGGTTTGGTTGCGCCAATAGAAAATATTTGAATGATTAGATAATTATTTAATGATTTTAAATAACTAACTGGGTTTATTACATTTGGCCTTGATTCAGTCCAGCTGTTACACCCTCCCTCTTCACATGAGTGTAGCTCATGTGTGAAGTCACTCTTTAATGGTTTTGTTATTAATTCAGTTGAATTACATTATTTTTAATATAGCAACAGTCACTTTAAAGCCTTTTCTACTGCAGAGTAAAGAAACGAAACCCCAACAGTCACAATGAGTGCTGGAGCTGTCCAGTACAACAGTGATCAGTCAAACTGTGTACAATAATACAATAAAGCCTTGTGTGTTGGCAAGCAAACAGTGCATCTCCAGCGTCGTGCTGGTGCTTCCCGTGGCCGAGACATCAAAAGCTCCCATTGGCACAGATTAAATATTAGATGTGTCGTACTCGGTCCACAACAAGTGAGACAAACACAGTGAAAGTGGGTTGGGAGAGGGTTTGGTGTCCGATTATACCTGGACTCTGTAGTAGTAGTATGTGTAGTATGTGCAGTATTACTATAGGTAAGATTCCCACAACTCCTCATGAAAAGTGGTCAGTACCCAAGCTTTGCACACCATCATGCATTGCACTGAAGGGAAAATAGCAGAGCATCACAACATAAACTAACCAAGGAATTTACAATAGAAGTTAAGCTCAGTATTTATTCATAACAGAAATACACATGTGATACCAACGACTCACTGCAATGAAACATGTAAAGTTAATTATTTTTGCCATTAGCAGATGTTAATGTTCATAAAGTTTAATATGTTTAATCTCTTTGTTTTAAGAGTTTCATTTTCTTTAATAGTTATACAGTGGTATGGCACGCAGATCATCCAGTACGAGACAGTAAAGGCGTACCTGTGATCAGCAATGTTTTTAGTTTGCTTCATCGTTTTATCACAAAAATATTCACCTGGCTCTTCATCGCTGTCTCAGCTCTCCTGCTTTACCCCAACAGCTGTGACTGGTTTTAATGTTGTGGCGGATGGGCGTACATGTTATGTCATCTGTATATATTTAGACTTTGATGGCGAATCTGTTTTTCATCGCCTGCTGACTTTGACTGATTTAATTTTATACACTGGAGTTCACACCGAGGCTGGTTTCTGAAAGTTTGTGTATAATTCTTTGCGTTCTGAGCATTCCTCCTCAAATGTGTGTGACACTGTGAGACAGGCGCAGCACGGTTAAATAAAGCCGTGATGGAAAAGCAGAGGTATAAGTGCCGACTCATCTCATCCCCACAAACATACTTGTCAGCAGCAGAGCATTTTCAGAATATCTCAGGGATATTCTGAAAATGCTCCTCAGTGTTTGTCGTGCTCCTGCCAGGCAGGGAGGGTCAGGCAGGACTAAGAGTGGGATTACAGGAGTGCTGAGAGATACCAATAATCAGCCCAAGTGTTTCAGGCCTCCTCGCCAAGATGTGATGACAAATCGAGACTCACTTCAGCGTGCCAGTTTCCAGTCTCACCCTCACAGGCCAACATCTTCCACTACAAACCCAACCCTGAATCCTCAGCCTCAACCTCCCACACTGGTTTCATTTGCTCCATCATCCAGCAGCCCACTCCTGATAACCTTCTCAGCCAAACACTGAGTTTGGCTCATGCAGCCAGGGTAATTAATCCGCTCTGGTGGGGCCGCAGCCGAGTTTCGTGATGCTTTCGCACACCTGGGAGTGTTGGTTGGAAAAACAGGGCGTGTGGAGGGAGAGCCAAGCGTTGGGCACACGTCAGAAGCAGAGGCCACCATGCCCTGCCCAGACGTTCCTCGCACAGGTTCCTATTGTTCGGCTCCCGCGCTCGAGAATTCCTGTCGAGTCGAGGAGATTCCTTCACGTGTAATGGGCTATTATGTTGTGCTCGCTCTATTGAATAGACTAATGAGTTATGCCAAAAGCTAATGTCTCAGGGGAGTTCTCTGCACAGAGCTGCGTAGCACAGACTCAGTGCCATTGTGTTCAGACCCCCCTGTCCGTTGGCATGCTGTTAACCTGATCAGTGTGCAGGTACAGTGAGGCATCTCCTTTTAGCAATTATCCTGCAGACCTGAAAACTTAATAAAGCTACACCTGACTCATGGTGTAAAATCTAGGGCATTTAAAGGCTGAGGAGATAAGAACAGAGTCATAAAAGTAAACATGCAACAATCACGCTGATAAAAGTAATCTGACAACAAACTGCACAGTCACTGTTGTAAAAGAGCCAAAGTGATATAACATTTTTTTCAGCAGAAGTCTGTTAATATGTTGTCAATACTTTAGCACTTGATTTTTCCATAGCGTTATCTTACCATCAAAACATACGGTGAGCTTACTACTTTACTACTTTACCTTACTCCATTTTTACCAACCGCAGCATTAATGTAATAAGAATTTAAGTTTGTTTTAACGACGGCCACATACATACCAATACTTAAAGACGATTAAATACATTTTAATTCCAGTTAATTTCCTTCTGAGCTGTGATGTAGCCACTTTTACACAACTACAAAATCCAAATCCTTCTGCCACCACCCAACACTGATGTTGTGCATCACCTTTATGTCATGGATTACATTCGTTAACCTGACTGAGCATGTAGAAGAATGCCTTAATGGATTGCTGTTATTGTTCATTTTCACCTGTGGAAGAAGCATTCAGATATTGCTCACCTCACCGCATGAGATCTTAACTTAATCTAAAGTTAAACACGCTTATTGTTGAATTTAAAGACTGTGGTAAAAGAGGCCTGCGGTTGTTACAGCGTGTGTTTTTTGTTGTAGCTGTCTGCATATATGCTGAGTTTCATTGTATTTGTTCCATTTTTAATATGCTGAGAGTTTGTACAGCTGCTGGTTTGGCCACGTCTGTCTTTCAAAATTAATTTTTAGCTCAAAGGTAGGTAAAAATGATCTAGTCCTTAGCAGGTCTTAAGATTAGGTAAATACTGCCTCAGATGAACAACAATACAGGAAATATGACAGTGTGTCAGTATTTATTTACCCAAAGCTAAGCAAGAATGCGGTGTGTGAAAAACTAAGTACACCCCAGGATTCAGTAGCTAGTGGAACCACTTTTAGCAGCAATGACTTGAACAAATTGTTTTCTTTATGACTTTATCAGTTTGTCACATTATTGTGGAGGAATTTTGGCCCAGTCTTCTTTACATTGTTATCTTTGTTTCAGGTAATCACATATCCACAGCTCTCGTCAGGTCCTCCCACAGTATTTCAGTCGAGGCGATGTCTGGACTTTGGCAGGGCGATTGCAACACCTTCTTTTTCAAACATTTTGTTGTAGATTTGTTGCTGGGACTTGAGAGTGCTTTGGTATACAGACGAGTTCTTCGTGGCTGCAAAATGAGCCCAAATCATCACACCTCCACCACCGTGCTTAATTTATGTTGTGCTTGCTGATTTGCTGTGTTTGGTTTTCTCCAACTGTGATGCTGCACTGCATTATGGCCAAAGATCTTGGCTTTTGTCTCGTCTGTCTAAAACATTGTTCCAGAAGTCTTGTGGTTTGTTCAAATTGAGCTTTTTAAACCTAAGCTGTGCTGCTGTGCTCTTTCATTTGTTGTTTTTTTGCATATATTGTTGCTTCCTGCTAACCAGGGCCTGTAGCGTCAGAGATGTAAGCCTATTTTGTCTGCACATTAGTACTTCTATTTCACAGAGACATATCCATGCTTCTGCTTCCATTAACAGGATTTTTGTTTGGCTGCGCTGACCACTGCACCTGGGATTAAGTCCAGCTTTTTTGCGTGTCATCTAAACTTTCTCATTATTGTCTGAATCTTTGGTCCTGACTGTCTCCTGCAGCAGACATGCCTCCAAATTGTTTTGCAAACAAACAGTAGGTCTGTGTGGAAAATGTGACTTCAGCATTGTTATGATTGGACTCAGAGCGCGGGAGGACACAGCAGTGTTTCTTACAGCACGCCCGAGGCACAGAAACCACCGCGGATTTGTTTGCTAAATGGGCTGGATAGATAAGACTTTTCACCCAATTTGCATTGGATTGTTTTTTTAGCTGCTAGTTCAAGCAGCTCTCCGATGAGTGATGGCGGAACAATCTGGGCATGCCAGTGTTTGAGCCGAACCAAGAACAACTTGTATCACGTTCATTAAAGAGCAGGGACGTGTCTGACAGATTAATCCAGCAGATTCACGCCGTTTTAATCTCTGCTTTGCAAGAATAAGTGCTTGGAGATCTTTAATGTATGATATAACTGTAGGTTTAGCTGTTTTTGTGAGTCCTGTCCAGTATTACTGTGAAGCTTATGGTGTAACGAAGCAAAGTTTTGCTTCGTTACACCACTTTGCTTCGTTACTGAGTTTAATGCATGCATATGCATATGTTGCGTCAGGTTACAGGGTCATTCCAGAGGTAATCGACAAAATGTGGAAAAAAATCAGGTACGTTTTTTTAAACTATAAGTTTAGGATGTTAATGAAGCTACATTTTATCATCATGTCACTTTGACATGTCGTGAAAGTGAGTAAAGATGGGCTGAAATGTTGCTTTTTGTCAATTAGCATTAATTTTCCTGGATGTTTTTAGCCCGAATGACTTTATACAATGCTGTTCAAAAGTCTTGAGCTCGCCATCATTTCTTTATACTTTCCTTCCAAGGAGTCTGCAGACCTAAGTCAAGGGGTGAAGCAGCGTTGTGTCTAAACGTAACAGACAACAAAGAAAGAACCAATTTTAAACTGTATCTTTAAGTGCTTTGTTTACTAGCAACCTGTTGTTTTGTACCAAAAACGTGATTTCAAACACTTATATGCATATATCTGCATGGTGTGTAGTGTGTCTTTAAAAAATTTGAGGAAACTGGATTAGTAGAGATTGAAAACAGGACAGACCTAAAAAAAAACTATTTACATCAAATAAAGATCAAATCATGCAAATCGCGAAAAGACCAGGCAGAGGACCTGAGCGATGTGTCCGGCCCTTCAGATGTTCACTGAGGGGTAAAGGTGGCTGTCATGAACCCATTTTTGATGAAAGGAAATGGGGATAAACAGCTAAAGTATTCCAAATTATACAGGAGCTGGGCTTAAAAATCTGTGGTAACAGGTCTTTTTCAGTTGAATTTTTCCTGCCACAGTCTGAAGACATGGATGTTGGGTTCATTCCTGTGTTAGCCCTGCTATAGACTAGCAACCTGCGCAGGGGTGTACCCTTCTTTTTACCCTATGACAGCTGGGAGAGAGCCCAGTGCCCATCCAATGCTAAATTGGATAAGCACTTAAGAAAATGGATGGATCCTAGAGTAACATATTTTCAACACTTTGGTCTTCAGTCAGCTTTCTTTATGACCTCTATTTAAACACTTAGTTGAACCATGCAGCTGCAGTTGGCTTGTGCTCTTCCAACCTGCTTGTCTGTGGGAGAATCCCAGCTGATGATGAAGGTTACAGTCCACAGTCCACATCTGTCTTCTAAGCATTTGAGACCGATTTTAATTTTAAACGATGCACCAGCACATTGCTGAATATCTGCATCCCCACTCTCAGTGGCCGATACTTATTATTTGTGTCAAGTCAATTTTGGTCATGCTAAATGTTTAAAAATACTGTAACGAAGAGCTGAAGAACTCTGAAACTTTAAAATGTCAAATATCAGTCTCATGTCAGTATCAGTACTAGCCCAGAAGTTCATACACTAATTTCTCTTAATTCCTTCAAAGCTGACATTTCCATGGCTCTAGGGTTTCTTTTTGCAGCAGTGATAATAGCTGGATGAATGATTTACTGAAATAAAACGAAGTTGACTCGCGAGCCAAGATTAAATTAAAAGATATGCACGGAAGCTCCTGAGAGGAGAACAGCTGCCCCTGGAGGAGGAGGAGTGGTAAAGGTCGACGAGGAGACAGCAAGCGTACGTAATGACCTGTATGTGTAATGATCATTAAAGGTGAGCCGGGAGGTCGTGGCAGGTTGGAATGAGAACTACATAAGAGTGACACGCGCTGTACTTTGCTGAGTCACTTGGTGGTAAAATGTGGAAACTTTGAGGTGGATACATAAAAGACACATCTTACAGGGTTGAACATAAACTGCGTGCTGGATGTGCGAGCTGCTGGAAGAAACCCGACGTCCACTTTCAGCTCGTTTAGAAATTGCACTGTACACACAGGTTTGTTGCCGAGATGAAAAGCCATGTTTAGCTGCGTTTGACTGCTCTTTGCCTGCACTTTCTTGTTACCTCTCAGTTTGTCTGTCTTTATCTTGTTGCTCACACTTTGCTTTCTGACTTTCCCTTTTTTTATTTACCAACTTAAAACCCTGCATACTGAACACATGCAGCTTTCGTCCCAGTTCAGAAACTTTAATCCCACATTCATTCTTTCTTCAGCGGAAAATGAACCTTTGACGTGACAAAAAAGGAAGGAGCCGATCCGTCGCTTTTAAATAAACGTATCAAATTTATTAAAGTTTGCCCAGAATTCGGCACGTTGGCGACCAATCATTTCGCAGAAATGACAAACCAAACAAACAAAGGATCGACCAATATGGCCATCTAATTACAATGTGTAAAAATGATAAATAAATAGAGAGCAGCACATGTAAGCAACAAAGTTACTGAAAACATAAATTATGATGAGTGAATGGCAAGAAATCAGTGATAACATCTGGAATACAAAAAAAAGGCTCCCAGCAGCTGACACACAGGAGACACCCTGTTAGGTAAATACAGTTTCAGTCAGTGAAAACATGTCTCGAGCAAAGCCATGATACAAGGCACATAATCCCTTTTACTGACAGATGATCTGTTATTGCAGTTGTGTGCTAGGAAAAAGAAACTATGGCATTTTCAGAATATACAGCAGAGATTTTTTTTTATTCTGTTAGAAAGATTTGAGTACATTCCTCTCTGTAATATCAGGTTCATGAAATGTTATTTGGTGTCTGGTTTTTTTTTTTTTGCTTTGTTTGTTTGTTTGTTTGTAAAGTCAATAAGCGTGAGTCTCTGACCGTGACATCTGAAAAGATCAATGAGTGTCCTTGATTTTTGCAGATTGTGGCCAAGTTCTCTTTTTCAGCTTGTCTCCTTTCACCCAAACTCCTTGTAATGTCTCTAACGTCATTCTGGCGTCTGAAGAAGTGCAGCCCGGTCGAGCTGTCTGTGCTCTCTGCTCTGCTGCACTCGTGAAACCGACATGGAGTCGGTTATAGCCGGCCTTATGCGGGCTACCCGCTTCCTTCCTTAGGGGCGCTGCTGCACAGAAGTCCCCGCTGGCTTTAGAGAAGGTTTAAAGCCCCTTCCTGCCTCTGTATGACAGTGCAGAGGAAAGCAGTCTTCTTTAGGAGGCCACGCTCTCGCCCTCCCATGCTCTCGCCCTGTGGTGCTGTCTCACCCTCCACTTCTCCAGGAACAGGCGGGTTTTCAGCGCAGCCCTGAGCGCTGGAGGCGGTGCCCGTTTATCACTGTTGTTCTTCAACCTGTAGATAAAGGCATAAAGCCATTAGACATGCAAACCGGTGACTTTGCAGATTATGAAAAAAGCAGGTGTGTGAATTGGAGCAGTCAGTCAAACACATTCAAAACAAAGTTGTTACTCCTGAGTGGTTCGAGAGGATGGATGTTTGGAGTTTTATGATTCCAATTATTAATAAGTGAGAAAGTACAGACATGTGGCGCCGCAAACTTTGAGACATGACAGCACATGAACGCGGCTCCTTTACCCACACGGCTCCCACAGTTAAGCGACGTAAAGTGGCAGAGCTTACTCGAGGTGAATTCCACACGATCCTAGGAGTTTTATGGAATTTATAACGCAGCTCAGTCATCATAAGTTTCAAGGAATTCCTCGCTTGGGGGTTAATCTCTAAATTTCTGCTTCTGAACATGTGCTGGCTGTTTTTATCCTGCAGGCTCACGGGTGTTACGCTCACAAGAGCTGACATATTTCACGCTACAAAGGGGCCTCGTGTTGCTGTGAGGTTGTACAGGGGCGAGTATAGAGGGTGGCCATGGGGTGGTGCACGGCCCCCTGCTGCCCCACCAGCATCAAAAGTGCTATTGGACTAGAATTGGACAAGAGTGTTAAAGCACTTTTAATTATGTATCTACAGCTTTTTACTTCTACTCCACTACATTTTAATACAAATATAGTACTATTTACTCTATTTAGTCATTTTTTTTCAAAGCTTTAATTTAACTAATGGTGATTTTTAAATATGAATCAACTAAGAAATGTTGCTGTTATTATAAATTAATATACCCAGAAGTATTTAAATTATTTAAAATCATCACCAGCTGCAGGATGAAAGTAACAAACAAGAATTATTACCCACAGTATCATATATATGATTCTGTGTAGAGTATATTTTGATGCTAAAACCTTGAGAATGTTAAGTAAGATTGTGACTTTTTCTTAAGTAAAGAGATCAAATGCTTGTTTCCACTGTGCCACTTTGTCCTGTGTTATTGCACAGGGCCACATGGGAGCATGAGAACAATGCCCTCTATAGATTTCAAATCAAATATTTTTGATTTCTTTCTTCTTGTTCTTTGTCCTTCCAGTCCCTCCCTATTTAAAAAAAAATCCTTTTAATGTCCCTGGTTGTAATTGCCACTTTATTTTGCAAATACTGCGGTGTTTATCCCTCTTTAGTGCAAGCGTGTTGTTTTACCTCTTAATCCTGTCCGTGTCTGCTGCCAGCTTGTGTTTGCGCTGCGCCCCAGCACCGTCGTCGCCCCCGGGGGAGCGAATCACCACGTCGGCCGTTGTCTCATACCTGAGAGCGGGAGCAGAAACACGCGATGAGAACAGGATCACATTTCAGTTATTCATTTTCTACACAAAACCTGTCGCCACATGTGATGGAGACAATGCAGAACGACAGACTGGGAGCGTCTTTTGGTGTCACTGTCAGTAAATATGCTTTGGCTGTGTGAAGCGCACCTGAGGCGGTTTTCAGGCCGGCAGAAGTTCAGGCAGGTGTTGTCGTTTTCCCGGACACACTGGCAGCGAGGTACGCTCCTGGGTGCGCTGGAGTCCGCGAGCGCGCGCCGCGTCCGCGGAGCGTTGCCGAGTCCGTACGAGACCACGCGCCTGGATGCGACAGAGACACAGTTAGAATCATAAAACTAAAAGAGTCAAAAACTGAAAACTAAACATGCTTAAAAACATATCAGAAGACTGTTGAATGCGATTCAATTTTGTTGTTTCGCTTTCACGTGCAAAAATACAAATAATCGGAGATTGCTTAAAGAGAGTAAAAACGCATAATTTATCGCAAAACTTCGTCAAACATCAATCTAAGCGATTTACTTTCTCTTTACACATGTTTACACGCTGCTGGAGACCACTAACCACACTTAAAAATACTTACTCAGGTGTGTTGACCCATATGATGTCCAGGTGGCAGAAATAGACGCACTCCTTGTCCTGGAACGATGCGCAGGAACAGCGTTTGGTCCGCACATGGCGCCCCTCTTTGACGGTGGAGGCAGTGAGCGCGTCTCCGGCGGGGGCCGACAGGACTGTAATTACAGCGTCGTTATCAAAACACAATCTACAAGCTATTAAACTAAAGAGAAGTTGAGACTAATCTGCATAACTGCAGGCTGGGGATGTTTTTGATTTGATTTGCTTTCACTCAGCATGGTGAGTGGTTTGCTCGGTGTTTATATACATTTACGTAAAATTAAGTTTATAAGTGGTTGGAAAAAATCTCGCAAAAGTTACCTGTGGAGGAAATCCAGGAGTACATCACTGATAACACGGAAATCCAAACGTATATATCCATAGTTTGCAGTAAAGTAGTGCTGAAGAAAATGAATAATCCCTCAGAGGTGAGAAAACGAGCGTGTATCCCTCAGAGCGTTTCAGCGAGAGTCCTCGGAGATTCGCGCAGGAGCGCAGAAGAGTCGGTCTACAGTCTCTGTTGTCAGTGTGGGCCCACATGTGCAGCCCTTTGACTTTATAGTACAAGTGCTTCCCACCTCCCCTCCTCCCCCTGCAGCGCTGTACAGTTTTGTCCTTTGGCTTGTACCCAGACAATAATGTTTGTTAGCAGTCGGTCCCTGATAAGGGGCCGTGCAGGCCAAGTTGAGGAGTTTGAGATGCTTTGGTTCCAAGTTTGGGGGTGTGGGGAGTGTGGGGGGAGACTCCAGACGAGTAAATGCGACCTGAGCCGTACTCATCTAGTGGTGCTCTGATTAGACAGCAGGTGGCAGTCTAGTGACAGCATTTCTGCTTTTGCAAATTCAAATTCACTGTAGACGTTTAATACATCAGCGTCAGAGGGGACTTGGGGCTATTTAGCAGAAATATAGCTGAAGCACACAGAACTACAAAAAATGTTGATGCTTCACTTAAAGTGTATCAGCATGAGTTCTTTCTGAAAATTACTCAGTTTTTCCTGCATAAAAAAATAAACCTCAATAAAGATGCCTTAGCCTTTTCTGAAAAATTAAAAAATGTCCCCAGGATTATAATAAAAACATGTTAACAGCCAGGCTTAATATTCTCAACAATTAAATACATAATGGAAGTTTTGATAAACAACAATAAGTAAGGCCTTGGTTCCCATACACGTGACTTGGGGTATTTAGTACTAAATATACCATTTTGTGCATTATCTGCACAAAAAGTGATGAGTGGAATTTAAAAGTGCCTTATGCCCTTTTTTAATGAGAGGATGAATTAATTTTCTTTAGCTTTATCTTATTTGTAGGCAACAACGGTCGCAACTGATGGTGACTAGGAGGCAAACTTTGTGAAGGGGAAAAGGAGTGGTTCATTTTCTTGTGTGAAGCAGACAACAGGTACCTGCAGAGTACCCATGACCCAAAGGGAGGTAGAGACTAATTAGAAACCATCATGAAAGGTACGTGTAGGTATGTAAGGTATGTGCCTTCAGCAGGATCAGAGATTCAGGTGATGGAGAGAAACTATATGGTTTTGGAGCTTTAAAAATAACAGCTGGCAAAAACGCTGTCAAGTAAAAGTATAACAGGCATAATAATTTTACATTCTATTGATAACGAATGCACCGTATTGTGTCTGCAGTCAAGTGAAATAATTCTTTCAAACTACAGCAGCATAACAGCTTAAAGACACAATTTGAAAAAAGCAGTGCCATCCATACTGGCACAAAGGCTTTAAAGCAGTTGGTTTAGTCTCCAGCACTCTTTTTACTGCACCTCCCCTTAACTTAGATAATGATCTCAACTTTTCTTTAGAATTGTAGTGTCTTAAATCTGACCTGTGATCTACACATTGGGGGAAAAAAACCCAAAATCAAAGCGCAAGAAAAGACCCAAAAAATTTGACTTTATTTTTATTAGTGTAAAAATTAGTCTAAAAATGTAAGTGTACCTTTTTTAAAATGACCTTACAATGAGTGAATATATACACTCATTGTAAAACTCTAACCATGAATACACCCACTCACTGACTAAACCTGTGAAAAACAGAGAGCAGCATGATCATTTTTAGTGGAAAAACTTTCTCACGTATTGTTTCATGACGGGAAAATAAACTCAAAGCAAGCTTAAATGGAGTATGAACCCGATTAGACCTCTACAGCACAATGCAATTTGTTTCTTCCTTCATTTCCTACTTTAATACACATATCAATATCTAAGACTGTGAAACAGTACAAAGTATTGTCCGCTGCATCCACTTAATCACAGCTTCTAATAAGATATTCCAGCATTTTCTTAAGAAGCCAGCATGTGTTCGTATTGGGACTCGTGTCGTCCACTCTCTGTATAATCTGCACGGCTGCAGATCAAAATGTTGGTCTGCTTGTTCATGAGCTGGAAAAAAGAAGTGAGTTTAATGTGAGTCATTCTCTCTGTTCTTCACAGCATTGTTTGCCTGAAACAATACATTACATAACCGAAGCAAACAGCTTTTTCTGGGGTCCCTTTGGTCATGATTTTTGCCGGAGATTAAACATCTCAGCTGATAAGTATGGCCCAAATGGAGTGTCCTATTTACAGATTAATTGTAGTCGAATTCCACATATGACATGTTTGTAGCGTGTAGGGTATTTTGTGATTGTCTGTTGTCTTGCGTCACCCCTTGCGATCACAAGTTGGAGCAGACTACTTAATCTGATGGTTTCCCTCCATCACCAGTTGTAATAAACCGTGGAAACCGAGGGGTACTTCATTTTCAGACACACTTTGCTGTGGGCAGCAGTGGAAAATTGGTCTTGTTTGCATGTGTGTGCATGCCCATAGTGGAAAAGTCTTAGGTAAAGTATCCTGTCGTGCTCTGATGCCCCTACTCAGAAACTGGCCTCGAGAGTTTCCACTGGCTGGGAAAACAAGTTTGTCCAGGAAAGAAACAAAGCAGGGGAGCTGCACCACGAGCAGATTTGTAAGGTTTGGATTAAAAATTTTGGCACTCAAGTTTAAATCATGCATGGTGTGCTTAAGCCTTTAGAAACAGCCCAGGTTTTCTTCTGTTTTGGCTCTTCGCTTCATCAGTGTTGCAGATCTTGACCTCTAGGGGTCTCTGTTTGCTTTGCTATAGCTTCACCCACAGCAGCCAGCCCTGAGGGAGGAGGGGTGGGAGGATTAGTCTTCAGTGTGGATGGATGAGTCACCTTTCTGAATGGTGAAGAACAAGGTTATCACTGAAAACCTCTTAAGACGACAGGGAAGTTTTCCTCACTGAGGCCAGATTGCCATGTTTGAGCTCTCCATATCGTCACTTTTTTATTTGTATAAAATAAATCAATTCGAAGTTTAGATCGAATTCTACTCGTTAAAATCAACAAATTGCAATATTTAGGGAATGTTTATCATTAAAGAGTGGTAGTAAGTGATACATTTTAAAAAAAAAAAAAGGAAAGAAAAAAAAGATTGAACTATGGTTCAAGATTGTTGCAGTATTTTTTCATCATTTAACACAGCCCAGTGAGCATGCTGATTTTCATTCTGCTCAGGTCTATGCAAAGGTTAGAACACAGAACAGTGCTGAAGCAAACGTGTGCAACATCATCTTTCTGAGAGGTAAGAAACTAAAGTCTGAACACTGAAAACAAACATAACCACCTACTTGTAATTTAAGAAGCTCCATTTTTGGCTCTGCAGAGCATATTTTCATGGTTTAAACTATTAAGATTAATATGTGTGCTTCACATGGCAGTTTGATGTAATTGCTTTGGGGCACCAGATATTAATGACACGCATTTAATGTGTTCATTTCGTAATGAAATCCCTTTGGGCAAGTGGGTTATTTTATTTGCAGTTGTAACAAACAGTTTGCTGCTCATTAATTCATCTTTCAGATCTTTTCCTGTTTGGTCTGCAAAACTTTCCGAGTTTTAAAATAAAGTCGAAAAACCCTAAAAACCAAGCTTATCATTGCAAATCCAGTTCTGTTTTAAAACATAAGCTTTAAAGTATTTCCAGGAAATGTAATTGATTTATTTATTGTTAGACTGAAACACTCCACCTGTCACCTGTAACCGATTCACAAGTCTGACACAAAAATTGTCTAATGACAATCTTGCTCTAGTAATGGCTACAAGTCTGAGAAGACCAATAATAATTCATGTAACTGAGTCACCCGTAAGATGAGGGTAACATGAAGTGTAAAGTGTACGTTAAGATCCATTTTTCACTAACTGGAGCATTTCTGATGTGGCTTCATTAACTATACATCCATAGTGTAGTGGTTTACACATTTGCCTAACACGTGAAGGCTCCAAATTCCTCTGGGGTGGGATCAGGTGTTAAATAAATAAATAAATCTGCCAAATCAAACATGTGGAGCTACCTGCTGTGATGAAAGTAGCTTTTATTAAAGTCTACATTTAATGACAGGAGTGTGTTTTTCTGGCTCATTTCCATCAATTTCCAGTATATAAAAGCACAGCCTGTAAACTGATGTTTACTGTTGGAAATGAGTGAGGTTTGCAGGTGATCAGAGGGACGAATAGCCTCCTTTTTAATGCAGTAAGTGTTTAATCAATCAAGTATAAGACAGTTTAAAGGTTTATAAACAATTTTTTTTACTGATACAGTTAAGAATATTGATACAGCAATGTAAAGCTACCATAATGCACATACCTATGGACTTATGGGTCATAATGGGCACTAGATGGATTATAATAAATAGTTGAACACAACATCTGTACACAGAAACATTGCCCGATAATCCATAGAAATGTACATATACAAGTACAACATTTATAATTCCATAAATTTACGAATGACGAATCCTCCAGAATAAAATTGATATCATCCAGTATTATGGTTCTTTTTTATTTTTTTGAATTAAACACAAGCATTGACTGAATTTATAAGGAATTATGTACAGATTCCTAAACAAGAAACTCCATAAAGGCACAATTGTCTATACAACATGTACAAAAAAAAAAAGAAAAAAAACTGTCTGGAGCTGACAATTTGGAAAAAAAATTAAATGATTGGTCATCATCATCATCATCATCATGAATGTCAGCATCTGTGCTTTGAAAGGTGATTTGCTGAGAAACAAACCCCTGAAAAGTGTTTTCAGTCTTACAAAGTGACAAGAATTACAAAAGGAGAAGAAGTGTTTCCACTTGAGGGTTTCAGGTGGCAATGACCAGTCGGTCTTCATCGTCACTGGAGGCCTCATTATAGTCTTCAACTACCTTCTGCCAGCTGGTCACTGGTGGCGGTCGTAGAGGTGCAGGATCACCAGCTCCTTCAGCTGCAGGCTGTTTGGGGCTTCTTGCTTGACTCTCAGGAGCTGGTGATGGATTCTGCTGGAGGGATTTTTCTCGTTCATCCCTCGCCACAGTCTGTGTGAGCTCTGCTCCACTGTTACCTCCGGGGCTAGCCCTGCTGCCTGAGGTCAGTTCTGGAGAGGAGCTGACCTTAAAAGGGGTGGGTGGTGAACCAAGCCTGTGTTCACCATGAGGTGGCTGTGTTCCCAGAGCTTCAGGGCTTCCCTGCCTCTCAGAGGACCCGGGGAGGGGACTGAGGGTGGACAGAGGGCTGAGCGAAGGAATGATGGCAGGCAGGGCAATATTTACTATTTGCAGGCCTGGGACGTGTGTCTGCGGCCCAGTGCCGCTTTGGGAGGTGGGGTTGGCAGCTAAAACCTGCACTCCGAGGGCAGCATTGAGGGTGAGGCCTTGCTGGGGCAGCAGCTGTGTGGATGCCAGGCCTGTATTGGTCAGTCCCATGAGGTTAAGTGTTTCCAGACCCACTGGCTGGATCGTTTGAGCCTGCAGGCCAGTAACCTGCCCTAGAGGGAAGCAGGGTACAACACTGCTGATTGGTTCCTGGACCACAAGTGGCTGAGTTGGCAAGCTCTCCGTTTGGGGTGGAGTGTTGGGAGCTGGCAACGGGCTCGTGTTTCGATGAATGACGCTCAAAGCTGGGATGGTGAGCTGGACGGGGCCCGCCTGGATTGGCACAAAGGTAGAATAAGCCGCCAGGCCAGCAGGGACCAGCTGGATCCCCCCAACTGGAACCATACTGTAAGAGGAGCGAGATGGCTGCTGAGAGTGCAGGGGCAGGTGACTGAACAGGTGAGTCTGGGTCTCTGCTCCCGGTGTTTGTGATACACCCTGTAGGGGGAAGTGTGAAGGAACTTGAGAACCAAAGGAGGAAGTCTGTGTGCCCCGGTCCACTGGTATACTTGACTCACTGGTTGCCACAGCAGGAGACGCAGAGGTGTCCTGTGAAAGGAAAAAAAATATCGTCACTTCTTGACATTATTTTGGCAAAACCCAAGTTTAGAAGATATCTGGATGAGTCCAGTAGACCTATAGGATTATTCACCTTTGCTCAGAGAATTCAGAGGAGTTTTGTGGAAGTGCCTTGCATGCAGGAGTCAAAGTAAGGGTATGGATAGGAAAGAAGGGAAGCAGACAGGGAGGGATGGGGGGGGGACACAGTGAGAAAATAAGGGTCTCACCTGGCCTATTTTGGAGCCCTTGCCTTGCACTGGGGGACTAGGGGGCACATCAAAGTCTGGGTAGTCGATGGACATCTGCCTGCAGGGTGACACTGGGCTCATCATGTGCACCGACTCTGTGTCTGAGGTGTAGGACTCTGATGTGGTGGCAACAGGTGGAGGAGAGTGAAGGAAAGCCATTTGACTGCAGCAGGACCCCGAATGCTTGCTCAGGAACACGGGGCTCATCATGGGGACAGATTCGGAGTATGTTGTGTGGGATTCGGGAACTGGAGGCTGGGACAGAGGGAGGGAGATGGAGCTGATCGACATCTGGGCTAGGAGTGCGCTAGGAGGGACGTCAGCCTCTTTGGAAGAGATGTGCTGCGGGCTTGCAGACACAGAAGGATTGGTAGAGAGTCCCGACTCTGCCTGGCTGTCCTCCTCTTCCTCCTCGTTGTCATCATTCTCCTCATCATCAGGACCATCGGAGTCATCTCCATCTGAATCTTGGCGGTCAGCACTGCTCACCTGACTGCGGTCTCCTGCCGAGGAAATACGTGAGAAGAAAAATTGAATTCTTGTCTCTGAAATCTGCTGTACTTACACGTCATCACAGCTAGAAAAAAAACTCATTCACTAAATAACTTTGATTATCATCCAAGATTTCTTTCTTAAAGTGAGAAAAAACAGCACTGAAAATCCCGCTACTCGTGGATGTTTTGTACTGCTGCTGCAGTGTTTCACACCCTACACCACCATACGCCCCTGAGCTCCATCACAGGCAGAGGAGGAAAAACAAATAAGCTGTTAGAGACTTGGACCACAGAATGTTTTCAGGCAGCCTCTCTCTCCCTCTCTTTTTTTCTAAAATTAGATGCAGCAATTTCCTCTTTCTAAACGCTGTGCATGTCGCCCACATGCGCTTTGAGTTAAGAGGAAGAAGCTGCATTTAGAATTTCTAATTAGACCGTGGCAAAGCCATTGATCGACATAGCAACAGAGCACAAGCAGGGACACTCCATGTTTTATATTTCATGCCATTAAACTATTAAAAGAAGGGCAATCCTGCTGTTAGAAATCAAAGCTGACTGTATAAGTAAATCTGAATTAAGTCAATATTATATATGCAACTGTAGTAATACAAAACTCATATTTTACAGACAAACTGTTCATCTTATAGAAGTTATGGCTTTTGTGCAATTCCCTCAAGGAAAACCCCGAGGAGCAAAGCACCGTACCAGAGTCCTCAGCATCCTGATCGTCAATTAGACCGTCAGGCACCCCCATCTCCATGCACTTCTTACTGTGGGCCTTGGATTTCATGTGCTTGGTCAGATTGCCTATAACAAAAAGGGAGGCAATGAGGTCTTACGGGTGGGTAGAGCTTGAACAATAGCACAGAAGGAGTTTATGTAAGAGTATGCGGTCTTTGGGAAAGCTCTATGTAAAGGGTGAGTAACTGATAAAGACATTTTTAAATGAACGTGGGTTGCTGACACCAAGTACTGTTCTGCAGTGTCGCGTGGGTAGGCAAGTTCGATAAAGAATGGTGAATCATACTGTCTTGGTTTAAGAGATGGTGGAATAACATTTTTAATTTCACAGCTTGTAAAAGGAAAGAGTAAATTCTTTCAGTTCCTGTGTGTTACAGATACAGAGTTTGATATTGCAAAATCAGGCGTGAGAAAGAGCTATAACTTTTAAAGACATTAACAGAACTACATTTGTTCCTGTTTATACGAGGCTGCACTAATTATCAAAAGACAAGGCAAATGAAAAATCATACATGCATGTACTGCATTTAAAAGGGACTTATTCAGCTGCATTGTACGAACTATAATCACATGGCTTTAACACTCACCTTTCGTCTTAAAGGAGAAATTGCAGTGGACACAATGGTACGGCCGGACATCAGAGTGAGTACGGATGTGTTTGCGCAGCATGCTCGGCTTCTTGCAGCGAATCCCACATTCCTCACAGATGTATTTACCTCGCCCACGGCCACGTACATAAACATACTCCTCGTTAGATTTGTACCTGTGGGTTTGAAATGTAACCATGAGCACAAAATCTAACATAATGTTGCTAACATTTTGAATATAATCAGATTGTTCCGTTTCATACCCGCCATCAAATATTTTGATTCGCCTCGGTTCTGTTGTAGTGACCAAGTCCTTGTCTGAATCGTTGCTGGCTTGAGTCTCTGGCTGCACTTTACTTTTGGTTTCAACTGATACAGACTTTTGGGTTACTGGCAACTGCAGGAAAAAGATGATATTTTTGGATGTGACTCAAGAAACAAGTCATCATTACAACATTATGATATTTCAGACTTTGCAGAAAGTTAGTCTTACCCTGGGCATGACATCCTTCAGCTTGCCTGAGTAAGACAAGATGTCCGATTTCCCACTTGTTTTTATGGCTGATGTGTAGTGTATTTTCTTGGAGCTCTGCTTGGAGTCAAACAAAGACATGACCACCTTGGTAGGCAACCCCAGTGGGTTAGGGTTGTTGGGTTTGGCTGTCCAGGTAGCGTATGCTGAAGTCTTCAGGTCGGTCTGTTGAACATGGAGAGGTTTCCTTTTCATCAAAAAACACCATGTGAAAGTGGTGGTGGTCTTCAGGCTGGGGAAAGACAGGCGGTGGCTGTCTTTTGTGTTAACCACAGACACAGATGTGGTCAATTTCACTTGACCACCATGGAAACTGGAGGGCCTAATTGGGGATTTGGCTGGAGTCCACCTCTGTTCCTCAGCTTTTTCTTGAGGCTTCAGATTGTTGTTGGCTGGCATGGAGGTTCCCTGGCTACCAAGTGTAGTATTCAGGATAGGGCCTGTCTCTTCATGAATAACAGTTATTGTATCTTTTTCTATCCCAGCACCATCAGGTGACATAGGTTTAACATCATCAGTAGCCTCTGAGTCCTTCTCCCCATCTGACTTAACCTGGGGCAGAGGTGGGGCCTCCGTCTCAATGGGACTGTCCACTGGTTCAGTTGTGCACACCTGCCTAACGAGTGTCAGCTTCCGTTGTCGGGTCACCTCCGACATCTTGGAATTAAGATAATTGACTGATCGTCCATCGGTGAGGCAGGCCACACCATGCTCATCTTTAGCTCGTTTTTGGTGCTTTTCCATGTAGATGTCCAAGCTGTTTGCAGGTGACAACATTCGTTTGCTTGATGCAGTGGGTTCCTGCTGCGGGCATAGTGTTACTGATGCCAGTTTCTGCGTGCAATGTAAAGACCCAAGAGGAGTTTGTTCTACAGTGCGGTTATGAGGGCCTCCTGTCTGAGCTTGAGTCCTATCTTTCTTTGCAGTTGTTACAACACGAAAATCACTTTCCACACTGGGAGTCGACGACAGACTATTTTTATTGGGCACAGAGTGAGCAGGGTGGATCTGCTCGTGAGTTATCAAGATCTGTGGCAGTGGTACAGCACTTCCTTGGGTTTGATCAAATGATTCTCTTCGCTGTTCACCCGACAAAACAACCGTCTGTGTTTTACTGTCTGCAGCCTGTTGACTGGGTTGAGCTACATACAAATTTTGGATTACATCAGATGATTTTGAAATGCTCAAAATCGGATTGGCAATTGGTATTGTTAAAACTGGCAGGGCTATCTGAGCTCCCTGTGTGCCAGAGAAGGAAAAGGTTTGGCCTGTTCTCAGAGCTGGACACTGTAGTTGGTATTTGGGCACAAAATGTTTTTTTTCTTCTGTGTCAGCTGGTTTGTTTTGGATGTTCTCTCGACAAACCAAGATCTGGTTTAGTGGTTGTTGTATCTTTTGGCAAATTTGAACCCTTGATGTTTGGTGCCAAGGATGTGGAAGGCCATGGACTTGAGGCTGCTGAGTTGGGCTACCCAAATTAATGCTCTGCACCATTTGCTCATTCTTTTGCAGTGGTGGTTCTTCTGTGTGCAGGACAAAGGGCTGAGGCACTGCGCGCCTGCTAGTAATGTGAATCTGCTGGGGTCTGTTCTGAGTGAAAGAGCTAACATTTCCAATGAGAGGTTTATCTAAAGGAGCGGCAGCTTTCCTAACAGGTTGCTGACTTTCAGGTCCAATTTTTAAAGACATCTGCCGAACTAATGGCCCCCGTCTCCTTTCAATTAGTGGCACCTGGGAAAGTTGGGAGAGTTGTCCACTTTTTGGCTGTCCAGCAGGTGACAGAGATCTACTTGGAGATACATTGCCAGAGTCAAAGGATTTGCTGCGGTAGTCACATGAAATCTCCACAGAGGGTTGAGTACATGTGATCTGTTCAGATGCGGCACGCCTCATCATTCCAGGCACACCAAGGGTGTTGAAAGCTGTTGGCAAACACTGAGTCTCTGGAATTTTACCAACGCACTCTCCTCGAGAAGGACTCTCCGATCTAGATGGCTCATCTCTGTCAAAAGAGGCTGAGATGCTGGAGCCACGAGAAAGACTGCTGTCCCTGCTGAGGCTTCGTGAGAGGCTCGATTCAAAACTGGATTCGCCCGATGAATGATCCATTTGAGCCAGACGAATTCTCTTCTTCTTAGGGGGAAGTTTCTCTGCTGGGAGCTTTGACAAACTCTCACTTCTCTGAGGCCAGCTGAACTGATCTGCAGGTTTATCTGCTGGTTCAGCAGTCTGTGTTTCATGTTCTCTGTCCGGTTCCACTGTGACTAAAATCTCAGGAACTTGAATGTTATTTTGACGAACAAGGCGAGACTGATGGATAGGAGTAGAGTGTTCACCAACTGGTGCCACTGTCCTATCAGTGCACTGCTCCTTTCTTTGTTTTCCATAATCTGTGCTCTTAGGTTTTGATATGGTTTCATGGTAACCATCAGTTAAGACACCAGATGCCACATCTGATTTGGGTTTGTTCAGGGGATCCTTCTCCATGCTATCAACAGGAGAGATCCTGTCAATAGACTCTGTCTCAAAGGAATTGGGTCTGCTGAGAGAGTTGGTGTGTCTGATGACTGAAGTGCCGCTGCCTTGCCTTTGCAAGTCTCCTTTAGCAGGGGTACTGATCTGGGTCTCTCGTATTGGCGAAAGTCTGGAATCTGGAGAATTAATGCCTCTTGCTACAAGCTGTATCTGAGGTAGCTTTGGCTGGTTGATTTTGGGTTGTATATCTACTATTACAGCATGGTGAGGAAAATTCCTGTTTGCCAGAACTGCTGGTAGCTCAAAACTAACAGAGCAAGGTGCACTAGTATCAGTTGGAGACTGATCATCCTCATCACCAACACTTTTCATTTTCCTCCTCTTCCTGAATGATGTCTGTTGATCAAGTACCCCTGGCCCAGTTGTGGTTGCTCCTGCTATGGGCTGCTGTAAATTAACATGAAAAACATCTTGGTCAGTTTCTTTGGCAGCCATTGGTTTGTTTTTTGGACCATGAAGTTCAGAGCAGTAGAATTTCTTGTGAGTTTCAAAGTTCTCTAACTTTCTGTACCGGTTACGACACGTTTCACACTCATACATCGTGCCTTTAGTCTGCTGAGGTTTTCTGTTTCTTTCCTGACTGTGTTCAAAAGACCTGCTTCTTTGCATTTGCTCTGCAGAATTGCTTTGTCCGATATAGCCCTCATCCATGGAGCGAACAGAGGGGAGACCATGTCTCTCATTGTGGGAAAAGTCCTCTACTGCTATTTGTCTGACCAAGGTACGAGAATGCATTGCAGGATTTGGGGTTGATGGAGCTGATGAAAATACATCGTCATTTAGTGCACTAATTTTGTCATCACATGACTGGCTGCTGCGCAAAGGATGGGGGACAGCAGCAACATTAAGGGGAAGAGCAGTGTGTCCTGGTGTAGTAGGCATAGAGTTGCTCCTTGTTATTGGCAAACAATCCATCGGTGGGTATTGGGGGGGTACAGAAAGAAGAAATACTGGCTTTGATTTATCTGTGGGAGTGAATGGAGATTTGGGGATGTCTGAGCTGGAACTTGACCTTCTTCCCATTGGTTTAAGATCAAACTGAAAAGAGTCTTTAAATATGTATGACTTCGGGGAGTCTATGCTACCTCTCCTTGAAAGAGAGGTCCTCCTTGGCTTTACACTGTCCAGCTGCTTGTTGTCAACTACTATCTCATTATCAGATATCAACTTTGTAATTCGTTCTTCTAAAGAGCGTGCACTGGCTTCTAATCGTGGACGCATTTGTCCGTCTATCGCCCTTGGTCTCTGCTCATGTGCTACATGCATGACTGAGGCAACCACAGGAGGGACATTAGGAAGAGTGTTCTTGGCAATATCAACATCTACTGGTGGAGTTATCTTTACAAATGGACTGGGTGGACTCATGGCCTGATCAGCACTTTCAGAACGTGAGAAGTAACCTGAATCAGTGCTTCCCAAACTACGTGGACTAAGTAGACACTTAGGCTGTTGCTGCTGAGAAAAGTCTGTTGCTTGTTGCCGCTGAAGCTGAGCATGCCCACTTAACAGTGGAGACTTGCAGTGTTGGTCTTCATCTTCACTGACGGTTTCTAGTAAGGGATTTGCACCATCCACCCCTTTCAGAGATGACAAGACTGTGATATTCGATCTCAGACTGGCAGTCTGGAAGTCTCGTTGTCGTTGTGCAGCAGCTTGCTCAGGTGCTGCTCCTGTAACTCTCGGACTATCCGCCCTCAGAGGGGAGACATTAACTGGGTACACAACAACTTTTGGGAGTGCAGCTGTTACTTTAGGCTCGTGAGCTCTCTGAGCTGGGGATGATTTGACTGAGTCAGAAACACCGGATAAGTCCACTTCCCCATGGTTGGCTTGTGTTCCACCTGCACTCAGTAAACTGTTTTCAGACAAAGCAGCCACGCTGCTCTGTGACGAGTCGGGGTCTAAGTCGGCAGTGCTACCTTCCTCATCGCTGTCTCCACTCTCCTCTGCCTCTGAATGTGTTCCTGTGGTTTTGTCAGACTCTTGAGATAGCGATCCACCTCCTGATTCGGAGCGTGCAATGAGACCCAGTTTTATGGCATGAGCATGTGATTTCTTGTGTTTGTACAAGTTGCTCTTGGTTTTGAATGAGAAGCCACAAGTAACACAGGGATATGGCCTTTCTCCTGTGTGAGACCTGATGTGTTTGAGCAGCACACTGGGTTTTGCACATGCCCGGTTGCAGTATTCACAAACGTACTTTCCTGGTTTTTTAGGCTTTTGGTCCTTGGAAACCTGTTCAGCACCAAAGGTCATAACAGTGGTCATCTGAACTTGGTTGCTGCCTGGTGTAACTGGGACCTGAATACTGCTGGGAACACTGGCTGAGAGGGACTGGCATGTGTGCACAACTGGTGGTTGGCTTTGTGGCAAAGCACTTGAGCCAGAGGGAACAGGAGCATGAGTTATAGTAGATGGTCCTGCATTAAAGTTTATGTGCAAGCTAGGATTTTCTGGATTGGAAGCAACGGGCATAAAATGCGGTGTAGCAAGGGGAGCGGTACCCTGTGGACCTGTTTGTAGATTTCCCTGTATTGGCGCTGCAATGCCAATGACATTGCCCTGTTTGTCAATATAATAGGTCTGCATATGGGAAGGTTGGGTCTGGAGACCAACATTGACACCTGGCATTGCTGTGATTTCACCACTGGCTTTACCGATGGCTGTGACCTGCATCGAGGCTTTCCTCTCAGCCAGTGTGCTAAAATCAGGCTCCATGGCCTTAAGTAGAACATCAAGTGGAGCGCTGTTGGCGTAAGGATCTCCGTCAAAGCTGGAGTCTTGGCTTTTGCTTTCTTTAGGCTTTAGAGTTCCTTTAGCAGTAATCAGAGTGTCCTCCTCACCAGCTGTGAGCTCAAGCGATGGTGGCCTAGAAGATGATTTTTCCTGCTTCAGCCTTTCAGCCTCAGCAGAAAATGACCCCTTGTCAGGGGACGCTGCAACTGGTTGAGCATACTTTTGGTCACTTTCTCCACTGGGCGATGTTGAAAGATTGTGGGAAGGACTGTTGGAGGAGGAGGAGCAAGAATGCGGAGTTTCCTTGGACGAAGATCCTCGGAGAGCAGATTCAGCAGATGTTTTTGACTGCAGGGGCTTCTTCACTGGAGATTTTGGAATTTTCTTTAGCTGATTCTCTGCAACAACCTTCTTCCTCTTAAGACCCTTTATGCTGTCCGCATTTCTTCGACTGCTGTCAGATAGCCCTGTGGAGACAGAGACAATAATTAAGGTGGTATAATAACCATTTCCTTCATCTCCTCTCTTCCAGTGCTACCACAAAGAGTTAGCACAAATGACATTATTGAAAAAATTAACTTCTACTGCTGACAACCTTGGCTTATAAAATGAGTTGAAATGTAATCTCTATTGGACACAGGAAATAACTCTAATGCCCTTTTGAAAATCATATTTTTCGTATAACTAACTCTTCTTGTTCCATGAAACTAAAACAAAAATGCACACAGGAAAAGAAAAAGATCAACAGCTCACACACTACAGTGCTTCTGTTTTACCCCTTTATAGCGCATGAAGAATGTTTGAAACACACTTTAATCTCAATACCAGCACCATCTTCCAACTGGAAACAATAAAACAAGTAGACTGCAGTCTATTAAAATTACTGACTGTTCTGTTTTTGCTTTATTTCCCACTATTTAAATAAATTAACTACTTTTACTATTAATTCTGTACTATATAAGCTGTGTTATCTCCAGTGACAAATAGTGACACTATTCTGGATCATACTGCACATTTACATGTACATGTGTTATCATTTTAGTCCAACTGTAAAACGAATACATAACATTTGTGGTTGTTATATATAAAATATGTCTTAAACAGCTTTTTGAGAGCTTCAACATTCCAGTTGTGAAAGCTTTCTCTGCAGCCTACTTTGTTTTCCATCAGCTTATCGATAATTTGTTTTATTTAGATAATGATAGACGTATACTACAGTGAAGATACTTCGCCCTCGCACTCGTTAGCTGTGTGACTAATACCACAGAGACCCACGCTTTATTATGCAAGTAACAGTCACTTCTTGCCCTTGTTGATAAGAAATGTTGACCTATGAAGGCTCGGCTGATCAGAAAATGGTGCAAATAACTAGCGTATAACAAAGTACATCTGCGTGCTTACTGAGCTGCATTCTTATAATAATAGGTGCACTGTTTTAAAAAGGGCACACCCATGCAATGGTGTCCCATAATAATGACTGAGGCAAGTGTTTTCATGGGCATGTTGCACAAGAGTAGCAGTGTCACAGCCTGTCACAGTTTCCTGGCCTGTGTAGGTATTTCCCAAGATGACTTCAGGGTTCTTTCAAGGGCTTCCCTTTACATAAGTAAATCCATTCTCCACGCAACCATGCAACTAGAGAGGCTTTAAAACTGCCATGCAATCAATATAACAAGGTCTTCTGAACAAACCCTGTTTTTTAAAATAACCTTTTCTAATTGATGCTTAAAAACAATCTTTGTACAAACTGTAGCTAAAAGACATGGGAAAGGCAATATTTATTCATCCAAACTACACAAACCAGTTCTCAAAAAAGGGACGTGACTTCACCACAAGTTTTCCATCATTAACAGTCACTGAGATAAAAGAAGCCCTTTTTGTTAACCTTCTCCTCATTTCTAAACACTCTTATGTTCCTGTAACTGCATTAAAATAATATATTTAATGTAAAATAAAGGCGATCCTTTAGTTATCTAGACCAAGGGCAATTGACATACTTCTTCATAAGGCAGGTTGCCAAAGAGATTACCCTTTGACTTACTGGCAGTGATAAAACTACCTGCTGTACTTTAAGAGGTGGACTGAGATATTTATACCCTATTTAGAATCACCACCCAATCCCATTTACAGTGGATGATTCAATCAAAGGTTGAGTGTCATTAAAAGGAAAATGCACAGCAGGCTGATTCTCAGGCACAGCTTAGTCAAACTGGCTTTTCTATTTCAATGTAGTTACACAACAGTCCACTTATCAAAGAAACTGTTCGTGTGTTCAGTCGGGGCACAATGGAAAGATTACTGAGAATTTATGCACACAGATCAAAACAAAGGAAACATTTTATGGTAAATACACTGGTCCTTATATAGCGCTTTTCTACTCTTACCGAGCACTTAAAGTCCTCTTAAGCGCACACAGCGCACTCTTCTTTGCCGTTGAGCCCTTTTTATCCTTTACGTACACGCTCTAACACCATCTTGCCCAAAGAAAATCAACACAGAGGGCTACAGGAGCTGTGGATCAAACCCTGATCTTCTGATTAGTAGATGACGCAATTCTCCAATTTAATTGCCGGGTTCATCTTTAGAGGAGACGGATAATAATAATTTATATATTTTTTTTAATTTCAATTTAACTGCAGCATTATCACATGATTATGAATGGATCGTGAACAAAAAAATAAATAAACTCCATCCACCAGATCGCTGGCAGCCCATCGTGGTTTAGGGGCTGAATTTGGCAACAGCGTCACACACCTGTGAAAGGCTATGTCGTAGGCTCTACATAGATTCACTGCAGAAGTATAAATCACACATTTCACTGGAGACCAGGTAGAAATTACAAGTTCACACCAACCTGGAAGCATCAACAGCTCTACAGTACTTGGTAGTTAAATATCTAATTGCTTTTAAAGAAAACCTTAAAATTTAAATGGGACATTTTTGTGCAACCACATAAACATCTGCCACTAATATCTGCTTTCATGCTCAGAAGACATGATAAATGCATCAGTCTTCACTAAAATAAAAATAAAAAAAACCCCACACATGATGTTTATAAGGGCAGTTACCTCTGCTCTCTTTTTACCTTTAAATACAGTACTTATATCAGGTTTGCAAGCCTTTCTAACATTAGCTGTACCTCTTACAATAAACACGAGTTCAAGCACTTTATTACCATAAAAACCTTAATGAGTCTGCCTGTTTAAATGCAGGATTTATTCATATTAATAACAGTAAATCACTGTTGTTTTTACTTTTTTATTATAATTTTTTTCAGTGTTTTTGCCCGCGTACCCTGAAGCACTTTGGGTTTCCTCTGGGTGAAATGTGCTTGCCGTGCCTCACTGATGTGACCGATGTAATAATCTTTCCTTTCCACATCAGTGATTTTGCATTTATTTTGCGCTTTTTGCTTGTGCTTTATTTTAGGTTAAATTACTTATTTAATTCACTTTAAACCCTGAGGTGGTGAAAGAGAAGATATTCTACATTAAAAATGAAAGAGAGAGCTTTCCTCGCAGTTCTCTGGAAATTGCAAGTTTTGATAAGAGATCTCTTACCTTTCTGTGAGCCTTTGGGGTCTTTAAGCTCTTTCTGTGCCTCCTCGATTTTATCTGCAACACAAGAACAGAAACCATTTTCAGCACAGAGCAGCGCGCTCGACAGTCGAGGCAGTGCAGAATGAACTAATGATTCTGGGGATGCTTCCCACACGGCTGCAGCAGGATGAAGGTCTTTCAAATGAAAAACAGACATTCTTCCATAGCAGAGAGAGTGCACTATTCCATTATGGAAACTACTGTAATCATATGAAGGGGGGCGCACACAAAAACACAATCACGCAGGCACACCCACTTACAGAAAAGAGCAGTACGAGGGTGTTTGATACACAGATTAAGTTTGCAAACAAGTCTATAAGGTGGGTTCGTTGTCATTATCACAGTGTGCGCTCTAACCCACAGATCAATTTGCATATTTAACTGCAGTTTACGCCCCTCGGGGGGCACAAGAGTATTCAATTCAGCTCTTCTATATGTCACAGCATATCACCCACATCCAGCAGGTTAAGAACCTGTTTTTGTATGACCCATATGGATGTGTGGGAGGTGACGCAGTACTGTAATCAATATTAATTATATAGACTGGCTCGTTGTGGCGTGAGTGGGTTATACACAGTGGAATAGAGGCAAAGAGATGAGTTAAATCCTCTGGTTTCCTGCTCCTGCAGGGTCACTGCCACTGGCTGTGGGAGTGAGGAAGGATACAGAATATGAAAGTACGTGTCCAGCACTCATTATTTCTAATTTATGTTCAAAACTCTGACTTCTTCTCCAAGTTCAAGCAACGGGCAGACATATTTATTCATTAAAACCATAACAATAAAAAAATTCATATGAAAAATGAAAGTGCAAACTCATTACTTTCAGGAAATCTGATGGACCATTAGCAGCTCTTTCTTCTTTTCCTCACTTTCTATTATGCAAAACATATTCTGAGCTGTTTTGACAGCTTTGTTTCCTGGATACTGCAGTAATTTGACTTTTTTTTTGCAGGCTTCTATAAGCAAAATGTAAAATTCTGCATGCAACACACAATACCAGGCCACTACTGTAGCATGTCCGTGCCTTCCCAAACCATCCATGGAAAATGGATGGAAAAACAAACCCACAAGTAAGTAAGTAAGTAAGTAAGTAAGTAAAATTTATTTATATAGCACTTTTTTAAGACAAAACGCTGTTACAAAGTGCTTCACAAGAAAACATGTCAAACAAACAATATAGCAACATAAAGAAAGTATAAAAGCATATCAAAAAAAAAAGCAATAGTACAATATAAATATAAAATAAAACAACATGTTACGCATTAACATTTCCCAAATGCCTGTCTAAACAGATGAGTTTTAAGCTGTTTTTTGAAAGAAGCCATCGTGTCGATCATGCGTAGTGGGGGGGGTAAACCATTCCACAGTATAGGAGCCAGGGTTTGAAATGCGTGATCCCCCTTTGTTTTCAGACGAGTCCGTGGGATAGATAGACGACCGCTATCAGTGGATCTAAGAGTTCGCTTTGGAGAATGGGGCTGGAGAAGCTCCGAGATATAGATGGGGGCCCCACCTTGTAGAGACATAAACGTAAAGGTGAGGATTTTGAACTTATATCTATACTCAACCGGAAGCCAATGCAAAGACTTCTATGCCCTGCTTCTGACATTAGAGTGCAAGCGGAGTCCTTGAGGACCGGTGGGAGTAATTTTGCACAAATGTTAATGGAGAGTGAAAGAGGATGTTCCTCTGTGGTTCCCAAATTTACAGTCCAATGCCGGGAATACTCAGAGGGGAGGACACAAGCAGGCCACAGAGGAGGTCAGGGATTATGTCATCATCTCTGTGTGTTTGTGTTACTATAGTCACACCCTTCTCAGTCTCTCTCCCTCTCTATATCCCAGGCACACGCCGCGAATTACATAATGCGTCCCCACCCCTGCGCTGCTGTAGAGCAAAACAAAGGCACCCTGCCAGCAGAAACACAGCAACCGAGGCACACGAGGAGAGGGTAGAGCGTTTGTTTATCTGCACATCTTTAACAAAATGGTAGATAGAAAGAGAGCAAAGACAGAGGTACGCATTTGTTTACATATAAATGACCACGTGAACGCCCTTGGCATCCAAAGGCAAAGGAACTGCTGTGTTTTCCTGGCAACGAAGGCGGCACGGTATTTCTCCAAACAGAGAGGATCCCGAAGCTTCCCTCAGAGTCATGGCTACCACGGCTCACCCTCACGGCTTCCTCGTGTAAATATCTGTGCTGCTGCAAACCAATTTGAGATAATAAATGCTTATTTTAGTGGTCGGGAGGTTCCGAGGTAGACTTCAGAGAGCATATGCTTCATAGTCTACACAGCGTGATATACATATGTCTCGTATTAGAGCACGCTGGCAAACAAGGGCGCAAGTGATTACTGCCCACCAAAAATCTTATTAGTGGTTGTGTATGTTAGGAGAGCGGAGTGTAAGCTATCATAGAGCATATTCTTCTTCTTACATAACAAGCTGCAAACACGACCCCCTCGCGCTGAATGACACCCATGAAGTCGAGCTCTGGAGCATGGAAAAGATCAGGAAACCCCAGCGTGGGTGAATGGAAAGGGGCGAGGCAGCACTACCCTCAATAAGGACGAGAAAAATATTCTACTCAGAGCGCCCAAATTATTAAACAAGCAGGGAATTATTATGGGGTTGCTCATATTTGCCTCATTATGGCTGCTGGGGTTGCTGAGGTAGTGTGGGTGAGGGCTACATGTGGGCTTTGCGACCATCCCAGTGCCATCTAAAAGAAAAAATTGGTGTAATTGTACCATAACCTCAGCAAAAACAGCACAAAGGAATCCATACAAAATGTTAGTGGTGATGAAAAGCAGAGCGCTGCATTGTGTAACATGACCACAAAATTTGAAGGAAGCGAGAAAAACAAAAAAACAACACAGTTTGAGGACATTAAAGTCAGACAGAGCCACTTATAGGGCAACTGCTTACAAGTGTGGTTTTAAACAGAGCATAGAAGGGAAGAAAAACTATTTGTAGGATCCTTGAACTGCTTTTTAAAAACACTGTGCTGTACATACTCCAATTCTTTTGGCTCCTTCTAACCATTAAACACAAAAAAAAAAGATCATCGCCCTTACAAAGCACATTGGGCTGCTGCCCTGGGAGTTTGGTGCGCTTAAGTAGACTGTACTGTAAGCAAGAGGCTTTAATAATTTAGTGGACCATGGATCGATATGCAACTTAAACATGCAGTGGTACTTTGTCTTACTTAAATCACAAAGGAGTCTGATGTGCAGCTGATGACTGTAAAGAGATGTACAGGTTGTTCTGTTCTCCTACAAATGAAACAACATGACAGCAGCGAAACGCAGATGGAAGTTCACCCTCAGTCTCGAGGGTGCCAACTCCTGATCTTTGATCTATAAAACGTGATATCTCAGGATATGATCAGGCTGGGAGAGGCCTGAGTGGGCGGGTGCATGTCAATTAGGCTGAGGTTAGTGGGCGAAGGAGTCAGTCTCCTCTCTGGTTGCTGTCATGACAACCACAAATCTTTAATGCCCCCCCCCCCGCTCGACATCTTCCAGCCCACTCCTCTCTCTGTGCTGCCTACAATGACTAGGAAATATGATTACCGTTACCCCCAGGGCAAAGATGACGTAACGGCAAAGAAAACGTTCACACCTTTCGATACCAGCGCCCACCTGATGTGAGTTTACAACCTTGCACTTATGGTGGGGGGGGAGGAGTGTTGGGTAGGAGGGGAAGCCCATCCAAACAGATGAGCTGCAGATCTAAACATGATCTAAACTTCTAAAAAAAACAACCTATGTCAAACTAGATCCCCACCCTCCTAATGGATAATAATAATATTACATTTCACCCTACATCGAGCAGCATCACAACTGCATCTCCCTGGCACTGGATCCCCGCTGAGAGTCCCTCTGCCTGTTGGCCAACAAATAACCACCAGGCTCATACACCCTCCTCCCGTCACTGCCAGCTTGTAAAAATTCATATTTTACTCAACAGCCTTCCCTGCTGGGCCTCGCCGAGCCAAATGGCGGCCATCGACAGCACTGTGGCAGCGTTTCATGGCAGCCATATGCACAAAATTCACGTGTTTCAGATGGCCCCAACAGTTTGGCTTCAGCTTCCCCTGTTATAGCATCAAAGATGTGTGCGTGTGGGGAGGGGGATAATTGTTTTTCACAAAAACAGCATCTGCGAGGGGTTTGAGGTGTCATCAGTATGCGCGACACTACACCAGCACACCAACGAGAAGCCCGAAAACTGCTGCTGGACCATAGTTTGAGCCGTCTTTTTAATCACGTCTGAGGTACTAAATTAAAACAAATTCTGTGGAAACGGTTGGTGTCGTGTCCGTGATAGTTCGATCCAGATAGGTGGACTGAAGTGCCTGAAGCTGATGTGTGGATGATAGCAGGAAGCAGGAGGACAGCGGGCGCTTATTGCTGGATCAAACGGGAAAGAGGAGAGGAAGAGGAGAAGGAGAGCGGAGATGACAAGATGGGATTCGGCAGCTGCCCCCCTCTTCGCTGTCACTGCGCGGGAGGGAGTTTGGGATTATGTAACTCGAGCACCTCCACCAGCCTGCTGTACCCACCCGGCTCTGTGCAAACACTCACTCACACGCTACCATCAAACACCCATCAAAGACACCCTCACACTAACTGATGCATGCGCTCACTCACAGACGAGGACATTTTCCAACTCCGTAAAAATGGGCAATCGATGGTGATAATTAGTTGAGCAACCATACGCTAATTAGCAAATAAAGCACACTGATCATTTATGCATAATTAAGTCATTTATTAAGGAATATATGGTACTCCACATTCCCTTCCTCCAGCTGGTTTTCTCTGCTTTGTTTACAGATCATTAACTAAATAATATTAAAAAAGGTAAATGAATTCATGAATTAATAACAATTTAAAAGAAACAGTAGATTGACTGAGATTAAAAACAATTTATTGCAGTCCTGCTTCGAAACAGCACTAAAGCATTGAACCTATTCAGGTAACTGTGGGTAAGACATTTGCTGTTTAGATAATGTTCCTGCTTTTGTTTGTCTTGTGCAGCTTTTAAAAGAAATCTGGCAGTTTCACATTTGGCTCAGGGGGCCAAGAAATCAATTTATTGGCAAAAATTATTAAGAAAGGATTGTCAGCATTAAGTGAGAGATAAAACAGGCATATACGGTAGAAATCAAAGCTTATCTGTCCTTTAATTGATTAGATAACAGACAAAATCCACAATTTACTTTATTTCCTCATAAAATATTTAGAAATCTGCTCTTAGTTGTGTCTCATTTGATACCAATTCCAACAATATGGGTTCCTGAATTGTTTTTAAGGAAAAATTGGCAACATAAACATCTTTTTTAATTACTATTACTTTACTTGCAAAAAAAGATTAATCAACAAAGTACTTAGCAGATTAATGAAATTAGTATTTCAGCTGTGCTGTACGTAGCTTCTCCTTACAGTCTTTTAATTTGGTTCCCTCTGATTAGAGCAGGATTAATAGACAGAAAGGCTGAAATCATGCCAGTTGCACCAGCTGCAGCCAAATAGGGAACCATTTCAACTCTGATAAACGCCCGGTTTGTTCTTTTATGTAATTATAGTTTAAATGACAGATGTACAGGCAACAATATTTTCTCTTCTACAGAATCCTGATCGCTCCCTGAATGGCTTCATTTGACAATGACGCTATTATTAAACATGGGCATCCCCTCGTACAATACTCATAACAACAGCTGGCAGATGCATGAGCTGTGCAGAACTCGCCGTCACCTTTAAAGGCAGTCTGTCGATCTCATCTTTGTCTCCTCCAGAGGAGAAACTGAGTTTTTGCTGTCCTCAGCAGCTGACCGGTGCAATAAGTGTCCATAAGGGTTGTCATCAGTGCGTGACACATTCTTTATCATCGCGGACACACCCGTGAAAACAGCCTGCCGGCGGTCTCGAGCAGGGTGAGCCAATCTGAATGCAGAACTGAGACTGAAACGACTCGAAGGAAGTACAGCTTGTGCTTCCTGAGTGACTGAACAAAAGATGAGGAAGCGCAGAGGAATCCCCAATCGCACTGAGTGTCCCATTACCCTGCAGTCAATCATCATCACCAGTCAGCTCAGCGCGAGGCGACTGCCACTCCCGCTCCCTTCCTCGCATTAGCTCCCTCTCACTTTATCAAATCTAATCAACACAAAAGCACAGACACAGAGAGAATGATGGGAACACCTAACACCGATGAAGAGGGAGAGAGCATAAAGACTCAGGACAAAAATCGAATCTAAAATCTAATGCGGGTTAAAATTTCTTTAAAGTGTTTTTCTGCTTGATTTCTGAGATCAAATTTCTGGACGGATTCTTAGTTTATACTTGAAGAAGGTTCAGTTTCCTCTGTTGCCGTTAAGTCAGGTCTTTGAAAATAAACCTTTCAACTGCATAGCGTGATACTGCGTGTGCAACACGTTTCATTCTTTTTAGGACTGATTATTTTAATTATGGTTATTGGCACGTTAATATTGATACACCAGTTAAATATTTGAGGTTTCCAAAAATTTAAGCAAATTTCAGTCTTTAATCATTGGACGATAGATAGATAGATAGATAGATAGATAGATAGATAGATAGATAGATAGATAGATAGATAGATAGATAGATAGATAGATAGATAGATAGATAGATAGATAGATAGATAGATAGATAGATAGATAGATAGATAGATAGATAGATAGATAGATAGATAGATAGATAGATAGATAGATAGATAGATAGATAGATAGATAGATAGATAGATAGATAGATAGATAGATAGATAGATAGATAGATAGATAGATAGATAGATAGATAGATAGATAGATAGATAGATAGATAGATAGATAGATAGATAGATAGATAGATAGATAGATAGATAGATAGATAGATAGATAGATAGATAGATAGATAGATAGATAGATAGATAGATAGATAGATAGATAGATAGATAGATAGATAGATAGATAGATAGATAGATAGATAGATAGATAGATAGATAGATAGATAGATAGATAGATAGATAGATAGATAGATAGATAGATAGATAGATAGATAGATAGATAGATAGATAGATAGATAGATAGATAGATAGATAGATAGATAGATAGATAGAATAGTGGTAAGACTACACGCCTCTAGAGCGTCACAAAATTGATTCCCGCCTGGGGCATCTGTATCCAGTAAGGGTCCTAAGGCTAGACCCCCCCATGCGAGCCTACTGCACACACATGCTATGGCAAGGGGGAGCCAGGACGACAGGTCAGGGGGGAGATATCATCACTCCCACCTGAGATTGGGTAGCAAGCCCCAAGTGTGATAGACCACTAGGATCGTTGAGTGCAAGGCTACGAGATATATATCTTTTTTTTAAATTAGGAAATTTAAAAGAAAGTAATGTACTGAATGCATGTGTTATAAATGTATTATAAATTTACATATATATTATGTAAATGTATATAATTTTATTTATGTATATACATTTTAAAAATGATCTGCCTCAGGTGAACACTAACATAAAATAAGCCTATTTTTATGATGAAGTAGAAATATTTCATAACAAACAAATTTTACAAAATTGTAAAGACTGGACTCGATTGTTTTCTTTAAAAGCAGTCTCTGTACGCATTTAGAAGTTGACGAGATGAATGTAGTTCATAAAGGTAAATGCTTTTAGTCATCTAGATGCAAAATGTTGACTATTTAATATCTCACTGCCTCCTTTGATCTATTTTTTTTTCCTAATAAATGTTTTCAGTGGGTCTGGGCTACGGGCTGGACATAAACTCTTAATACAGATGCTGTGATGTATGTAAAATGTCTTGCTGTAATAAGTAAGTCATTTTATGGAAAAAAAACCCCAAACCAAACCTCATCTGAATAGCAGAGAACCCTTTAGCATTAACGGTGGCTGCACCGGGGCACAGGGAGGTCAACTGTGCTGCTGCATCCACACATGCAAAGTAAAAGTTTACTATGCAAATAAAACGAATAACAAGGAAAAGATCCAGAAACAGACTGTGTTACTGGTTTTTGAGTGAGCCGCAGAATCAGGTTACAAACGTAAAGCCGTCCCAGTGCTTGCACAGACTTGTCCCTTACAGAGATTCCTTCTGATTTTCTGACTCCTTCAGTTATATTGCGTACCACAGATACGTGGCTGTTATTTGCATATTACTTGGAGAAATGCTATGTTTTAATTGCTGGGACTGTTTGCCCTCAGAGTCAAAGCAGAGACTCCTTCCCAGTTTTTACTTCTGCAAACCCCATTTATATCTGAACAAATACGTTTTTTTAACCTAAAAATAAATATTTTAAAATCATTATTTTCTCTTCATATTTACATTTTACGCAGTGCGCCATCAGTTTTTTGGAAAAGTGGTTCAGGGTTGCTGATCCTCATCCTATCCTGCCCCCCCCGCAGCCTGGAGATCAGCTGCTGTCTGCTAAACATCCCACGAAGCGGGGGCGACAAGGTGGAAGGGATGTGGATGAAGGGAGGCAGGAGTAGAGCTGTTTATCGTGTTGTTTATGAGCAGCGTGTTGAGTGGAAGTGACAGCAGCAGGGCAGGTAAGAGTTAAAAAAAATATTTTAAAAACCCCGGCATCAACTGGAGCTTCAGGCGGGCAGCTTTTAATAATGTATCACCATCAAGAGAGGAGAGATGAGGATCTTATACAGAGGGCAGCAAACACACACACAAGCTGAACAATGCCGTGACAGAGGTGCACTTGTCTTAGTTACCTCTAAAAATAATGCTAATAAGAGCTAAAGCTACTGCATCCTTACAGTGATGAAGCTGCAAACACCCAGTCAACAAATGAAAAATAGATCACACCCTCCCTCCTGCACACAGACAAAGACAGAGGTTTGGTGCGCTATCGGTACAGTACTGCTGCCTCCGCAGGAAACTGTAGGTGGAAGAAGCAGCAGACTGGAGGCCACTGATTATTGGGACCGCGTGGGCACCCTTGTGAAAAATTGATATAACGAGAAACCTACCGGGTGGGTAGAAGAGTGCGTGTTTGTGTTCATGTGTAGGGGTTTTTAATGGTGCGGGCGGAGATGAACGTGAACGTGAATATTATCCTCTTCTATCTTTTTCGGTCCACGCACGCATTAAAAACCTTCTCCCCCAAAAAGCTGTATGCACCAAAATAGACGAGAGAGAACCAGACTTCCAAACGCAAAGCCAAGACACGATAAATGATGCGTTCCATCCCGCAGCTGCAAATCACGGAAGGTGTCAAGCTCGTTTTGTAGAAAAATTATTAACAAGCTACCCAAGAAAATTAAGATGCTGCTGCAGTTAATATCCCAGATTTATTATTTGTTTCTAATTTATTCCAATAATTTCCTCTAATCTTTACTTTAGAAAAAAAAAATCAAGGTAGTTTCTACGGTTTATGGTTTTCCTTAAAACGAATAGAAAGAATTGACAGATACAGGCACCAGTTTAGCTCACTGGTTGAGCAGATGCCTGTATGACTTATGGCTGTGGGGCAGCAGCCAGGGGTCGAGTCCGGCCTGCAGCCCTTTGCTGCATTTCTTACCATGCACTCGCTCCCTCTTTGCTGCCAAACTGTCAAAAAAGATAAAAAGCTCAAAAATAATCTTAAAAAAAAAATTTGAGTCGTGCAGAGTTGTGATTTCTCTGGATCTCTGCAGATTTGTTTCACTGTTGGTCAAAGCTTGAAAAGTTGTTCCTTAACCCTTGAACCAAAATGCGAAGTCAAAATTGCATTGAAACACAAATTTAACCAGGTGTCAGAACTAAAACAAAACCAGACCAAAAAACAAAATATATTCAACTTACAGAGTTTTAAAACAAACAAAAAAAACCAGCAGAGCCGTAGACGTACTAGCACTAAAGTAAAAGTGGAATCAGGTTTGGGTGTAACAGCTGAAGTTTCTGGTCAAGACTTCCTGTTACCGTTTGCAGTCCAACCATGAAAGCAGATAAAATTGAAAAAGATAAATCAACATCAGAATAAGCCCAATGATTAAAGACATTATTTCAGCCAATGTCTGTTTGTAGAAATTATTCACCTGCATTCAGTCAAAGCTGATTGGTCGGTCCTATTCAGAAGACTTCCAGTACCAAAAATCACGTCTTATGCCTTCAAATTCCACTTTGTTGTTCATATGCTGAATCTGTTTATATATAACATACTCTCAATATAACACCACTATTTAATTTCAATGAAACAACTACTTTACACACGACTGCGACTAATTATTTCATTTTGTTTCTATTAAAGATTCATTTGGGTTTTAAATCCGTCACTTAATTGTTGGGTTGAAAGCATCGGAAACTAGTGAGAAATTTCCATTAGAGCCATCCAGAGCTTAATACTTTACACTGTGCTTACAGTGATTTAATACACCGAGGGAAACATTTAACATGTGAGAAGCTGAAATCAAGAAATATTTAATCAGCCGTAGAAAGCGTTAGGACCATCAGCGATTTGGTTAATCAGCATTAAATTAGTATTAAAATATTATTCGTCACATAAAAACACATGCACGGGCTCGCCCCGGGTTATTTATCCATCGATCCATTGACCAGAAGCTTTTAGTATTCCCAGTTCCCGTCTGGCTCTCGCCGCCGACCGAGCTCTCTCAGCTGGAACAGCTTCCCCCTGCAGCTACGGTGATCTACCACAATAAGAGCACTCAAACCCCAACTAACAACACAACTCTTCTCATGTTCGACACCATGTAAACTCTTAAATATGGAAGTAAAGTTTGAACTATTCATTTGAAAAGATATTAAAATGCTTATTCAATCATTCAAACCACTAAAATCAAATCAAACTGTTATCAGTCAATTCCTGATTGTTTCAGCTCTAGCACACATTTCCTGTTCTGTGAGGAAAAAAACCCTTAAAAACCCTTAACTGAACTGTGAGCAACTTTTCAGTTTGGATTTGATGTCACCGTTTGAGCCCGACAGTTTCACATAAGACGTGAAACAGTCACTGAAATTTAGCAGCGAGCTCTCAACTGTACACAAACACCCACTTCTTTCTTTGAGGAGTCTAAAAAAAGAAGAAACTGGAAGTAAAAACAAGCTGCATGTCAAACTGCATCCAGTCAGCGTCTCGAGTTCCCCCTGGCTGCTGAGGGGCTGTGACACAGAAGAAACAACGCTGCGGCAGTTCCGCTTTACTGAGCTTGGCGACGGACGGCCGATGTGGCGTCAAGCGACGCCTCGATGGGCCGTGTGGGACAGGAAGCACATTTCAGTCACTTCAGCGTGAAAATAAATTTTGCACACGTACGGTGAGCTCCGTGCGTCACACAAGCAACAAGGAGGAGGAGAGGAGGTAGGAGGCAGGGGGGGACCATAAGAATTTGAGGTTTTGAAAGACCTTTAAGGCATTTAATATTCAGATTAATGCAATCAACCCACCTAATTCAATTCTCATTATGATTTTTTTTGCTCAGAGCAGACCACGCTACCTCAAATTTAAGCTTTTCAAATATGATCCTTCCTTAAATTTGTCTTGAAATGAATTAAAACTGAATATTAGTTAGTTTAGCAGCTGTTCTTGAGCTACTTTGTCATTATTACTGCAGATTTCCCATCTGTTTATGGACTTATATTTGACATAAACACTCACTTAGTATAACTAATGCCGAGCATTATATATTTATTTACTTTTGGACAAAATATTAGCAGGCAAATGTTCAGAGCAGGGGAGCATTTCATCAACAGGAGGAATAAAATGAAAGAATATTTTGATGATGTTGTGACAGTAAGAAAATGAATACCTCTCACACATCTGGACAGTAAATCTGAAGCTGAAGTGAGCAGGTAGTTATCTTAGTATGAGGTTAATTCTAATTATAGTGGGAAAAACAAGCTGGAAATAATTGTTAGTTCCACACAGGACCAGTATCGTCCTCTCCAAATCATGCTGGTACAGTCAGCAGTAAATAATAAATGGACTGGTACTTATAAAGTGCTTTTCTACTCTCACTGAGCACTTTTTAACTACAATTCAGCCATTCTTACAAACACAAACATTACTGTGATGAATGTAATGAGGAAAACTTGGGTTCAGTGTACTGGGGTTGAACCGCCTCTTATCCTCACTAAAGCTATATTGTATTTGCAGCCAGCAGAGGCTCTAGGACGTTACTGGTCCTGCAGAGGAAGAATGAGCAGCAGTCTGTTTTTCTTTGTTTTGCGATGGCTTGTTTTTACGGTGGATAATGTGTGATAATGTGGTGCGATAATGCGGATTCACTTCGTTTCCTTCTGTTTTCGCTCTTTATGCTAAGCCAAGCATCTGCCGGTTCGAGGTGTATATGCTTACTACGCACGCACACCTGTCAGAAATAAAGTAAATAAGCATATTCGCCAACTATACCTCCAAGCGGCAACAGGAAGCTAAATGAGGCTTATGAATAACCAAACTACATGCACAAAGGTGCAAGCACGTTATAGCCATCACAGTGTGCGGTCAACATTTACTTAACAGATGACAAGAAATCCACAGAATATTTTTTAACCACTTTAAAAAGACGTCACCTCCAGTTTGCAGAATCTGTGGTGCAGGGTTTTCACTATTTTTTGACTAAAGGCAAAACAATGATGAGGAGGGGGAGAAAAGCCAAAATAATAGCAAACGTGTCAGATAAATACTTGGTTTCATTCGGCATAAATGCAAAACAGTTAAGCGCAGATTAGAAATGACATATTTACATTTCAAAGTTAAGAAAAAGTGAAACTTCATCACAGACTTACACATCAATCTGTTGCTGTGTTTGCTGCAATCCTGCACAGAGTGTGGCACATCAAACCAGATGGCAGCGCTGCTTCCCGTCACAGCAACATCCAAAGATAAAAACAACTTTCAAACACACTCTGGATCCCTCAGGCTCGACTGCCCCGATGCCCAACTTTGGCTGATTACTGAGGCGCCGTGAATGAGTGACAGCTCACTGACTGCTTCCTGTCTATGCCGTTCGCTTTGACGACTCAGACTTGAGGAAAAGGTGTCCCACAAGCCTTCGCCGACCCCCCCCCCCACAAAAGCTAAACTTCACACCTCTGACCTCAGAGGGTAAACAGGAAACGCTGCCGAGAATCCCCGAGAGCGTGACGAGTGGGTTCTTTCACGGGACAAAAACTTCTTTGCTGGACGCTGCTGATGTGAACTCCTTTTGTTCAGGAGACAGAAGGAGACTCTGCAGAGAACAACAAGTGCATACTTAAGTCTGTGTCAACACAAGCAGTCACAAGCCTGCGTTTCCGCCCTATCAGCTGTGGCTGCGCAGCAGCACGGGGCGTTGCCTGCGGTTTCCTCCGAATAATGTGACGAGGAGGGGAATTCCTGTAAGGCCCAGGGAGAGGGGGGGAGGAGGAAGGGAGGGCCCGGCCAAACAGAGCAACAGTGCAGGCCGGCTGACGTCACTAAAACCGGCTTTGGCACCCTCCAGGGGATCCTTCTCTCGGCCTCCCTCCCTCTCTCTGTTTGTCTCGGAGGAATTTAAAGCGTCCTGCCAACTGCTGGTTGCCTAACAGCTCACTCACGGGCTAAAGAAGACTGAGGTGTTTACCAGAGGACTTTGCTTTTATCCCCCCCCCCCTTTTTTTGTTTTTTAAACATCACAGCCTTAGTCTTTCAGTTCCTTTTTGACAATGAGGCTGCACGTTAGTCTGAGGTGTTTTTTTTTTTTCCTTTTCACATTAAAAAGCATATCATTCACACACCACTGTTCATTTTCATACCGACATCAACACACTGAGGGAAACTTTTGAAGTGTTTAATCCTAAATTTCATTTGAAGCAGTATTACATGAGTCTTAAATTGAGCTTTTTTCCCATCTGAGGACACCATGGTTTTGATTTTTTGTGCAGAGACTGCTTCTGCTTTTACGCACACGTTATTCAGGAAATACTTAGTGTGTATGCATTTGATGATATTTAACAAAGATCCTAATACATTATTCTCTTCAGACATAAAAAAAAAAAACAAACAAGCTGTCTAATGTGTGTTTTTAACATTACATATGCCAATATTTTTGTGTTTTGGATACAGGACTTTATATTGTTTCAAGGTTTCCAGGATAAGCCAAAGTAAACAATCGAATTAAAAGGAAATGAATCAACAATGTGTGCATTTTTAAGCAACTTCTGGTTTCAGCTTCTCAAATGTTATGACAGATACACCAATTTTGTAAATACGAAACTAAATCTAAACTAATCAGCTCAAATAGTCGACTGGCCTCTGAAATTCATGCTGGTATGTTCACGTATGAGCACAGAGAAACTTTCCTTCTTCTGCCATCATGAGTTATTGAAGTCAAGTGATGGTTTTTGAAGGGATATGGGTTAGACTTTTTTTTCCTAATGTGATTTTGAAATGATTGATGGTCAGTTTCCCTCTTTGGAGAGCAGAGTCAAATGCGATTTTCTTTCATTTGCCTGAAGTGTCCCAGCTATAAATACAGCCTCCTCTACTTTGCCTTAAACAACAGCAAACCGCTGCTGCTCTCAGAGGCACCCAGCGGCAATTTTGTTTTTCTTTTCAACTCCAAAATTAAAAAAAAAAAAGAGACATTCAAGGCTGAGTGTGGGCAAAAAACAAAAAACAAGATTCTGGAAATGGCCGTGAAAACTGCAGAATCTTGTGAGGATTTTTTAAGTCAACAACAAATTGTGTTGCTCAGTTGAAGCTCCCCAAAGGCGGAGCAAAGCTGACTTGACGGACACTGAGGGGGTGAGATAAAGCTGCAAGGTCGCAGTGAGAAACAGCCTGCAGGTCGCAGTGAGAGGGCTCACTCCGAGCTTTTAAAGTGACCAGAGTCAATAGTTAAAAGGAGGGGATTCACCCCGCTCACAGCAGGCAGACTTCCAACAAGTGCTTGGCCTCCTGCGTTACATAAACGCGATGAGCCGGGCAGTTAAATGACAAAAGTGTCTCCCTAAGTGACGCCAGCCTGCACATTTAACCTCACTGTACTGTGGTCTGGTTGGGAAAAAAGAGGAAGCTCCCTCTGCTTTATTTTTGTATTAGTCATTATGGGGAATTCTCAGGGTTTTACAGTTTGGCCGCAAAAGAGGTTCAGAAAATCAGATAAATATTTATCCAGGCCAGGGACAACATGCAGCGTGACCAAGCACTTTTTGCAGTGTCATTGCCAGGGTAAAGAAGATAAACAGTTCACAGGCAAAAACTCCAGGATCAACACGGCACACTGTAATTAGGCCGGCCAAAGCTGCAGCATAAAAAGTTGGTGTTGGCATGTTAAAAGCAAAAATAAGCAGTGACTCACTTTTGACGGCCAAGCGCCCAAACTCCTCTGTCTTTAAAACTGACCTAAAGAGGGATCACTGTGTGTTTTTGTGTGTGAGTGGAGCAGTGGAGGACACTGCGCCTCATCTCTGTGGGAACATCTGAGTTAATGACAGCCGAGCTGGTGATAATGCAGCACAGCCTGAATGAAGTAATCCAGCTACTAACCTCTAATACTGTCCCTGTGTGTGTGTGTGCTGGCTGTCCATTAGCTTTAAGATATCTACAAACACTCGCACAATCAGGGTTACCACAGCCATTCAGCTCAATACAGCCACGAATTCAACTGCCAAAAAGTCTCCAATCCATGCTGCATACAAGCAGTCGCCCACGCTGACCCTTCATACTCCAAATACCAAACTGAAACCAATCAAAAACCACGTGAGCAGGGCAGTCACAGAGCTGGGAGGCTTTTCTTCTCTCTGGCTTTTTCTGTTTGGGGAGTTCACGTTGAAAATTTCTTCTCTTGGCTTCATCTTCGAATTTTAAATGCATACCGTCGCGATCAGAAATCTTTTCAGCCGAGCACAAAAACCACGTTCACACACTCTCATCGGAAACGAGCAGATTTTTGGCAAAAGGGTCAAAATCCGCTGTATATACTTATATTTTATGCTACTTTCATTTCACCACACCACACTATGCAGCCAAATATTGTGTTTTGCTCTCAAAGAAAAACATAGATAACATTAAGATTATACTACCAATACCAGTGAACTTATCTTGGTTGAGATGTCAGATTAGTGGTTTTTATTTCCACTAAACGGATATTTGTCTTTTCTTTTTCATGATTCATATTTTCAGATATTTCAGAGTAAACAGTAAAATGTAAAATCCAAAACAGCGACCTCCATTACACCTACTGCTCAGTTCATCCACTGTCTGAAACAAGTCTACTTTCTCACGATTGGCTGCCCCTCGTAAACAAGGGGGTTTGAACTGCAGGTGGGTGTGGCCTCTGTGCTCACAGTCAGTCCTGTGTGCCTGAGATGACCGTATTAGTGTATAGTGTATGAAGCTGTGTTACAATGTGTTCGGAAAAATGCCAAAAACGTCAAGGAATAAATTTAAAACTAGAGACCTAAGTGGTTTCCGGAAGTTACAGAAATGAGCAACACAGACACGTGCTAACAAACCTCGTAAAAGATTTGAAAACATTCCTGAAACTGACTGATCAAGGACTGTGGAGGACGTTCATATAGCCAAAATAATGAGGCTTTTGGCCCCGCCCACTTGCTATTCAAACCTTCTGTTTTACAAATAGTTATTTTTCATACAGTAGATAAAGTAAGGGACTGCATGAGGAAAAACTGAACTGCACATCATGCAAAGCTGCTCTAGTAGCATCCAAGACTATAAATGCAGAGGGTGGAAATGCCCATAATAGATCCTCTTGGCTTTGCAACGATTAATTTGACTGCTTTGAAACTAAGTATATTTGCTGAAAATACTACAAAAACATGATTCGGCTGATTGAGTACATCTTCCACCCCTCTGCTGAGGCTGATCTTTGAGGAAATGTAGAAAAACTTCTGAACACACATTTATAACTCAGAGGCTTTGACGCAATCGCGGTCCCAATCAGAGGAATCTAACGCGATTCAGGCCAATAAGTTTCATCCAGCTGGCAGCTGTTGCTCTCGTATCTCTGAATCTAATCACAGTGCCATCTTCGCTACAGGAGGAGAGACTATTACAGCCGCCAAGCCTTCTAGGAAAAGAGACAAGTCTTAATTAGATCTGGAGCTTATGGGGCTGAGTACAGTGAGAGGCAGAGAGAGCAACAAAAGCCAGCGAGCGCGTGCAGGAAACCGGGATCTGACAGTATGCAAGGTCATTGATCATGTTACAGAACAGCAGCAGGATCCTGCTCAGGCTCGGCTTCTGAATCCAGGCTTCTTCTCACCTATTCGCCTCTTTTTGTCTCCCCCCCTCCTTCCTGCTGCGCATACTGAAAAACAAGCCTAGTCTCTCAACCATCACACCCTCCTCCACCCGCTGCCTCCCACTGCTGCCCTCAGGGGAGGAGCTGAGATGTTAATGAGGGCTGTTGTGATGTGGAAACACGGGGCATGTTAATGGCATGAAAATCCATTATGATTTAATTTAAACAAATCTCCTCTCGACTGTAGGATGAAGGCTGCTGTTGTTTCAGTTTGAACCCGGTGTGCGGCTGAAAGGTTTAATCAATTAGTCGATCTGTGATTGTTTAGGCTGAGTGGAAATGCCAGACATTTACTTTGCTTGTCGTTTTCTCTTTTACATTATTGGCGTTTGGAGATTTACAGACATCGTGTAGAGCTGTGGGAACTTTCACTTTGTTACTATTATTATTTTGACATTTTATGAAGTGATAACAACTGTCAGGTTAAATATTAGTTGTAGCCCAACTAATTTTTTATATTTGCTGCTGTGTACACAAATTATTTGGTGGATTATGTTGCTTAATCCTCCTGAAACCAACAAATCTTCAAGTCTAAAATGCTGCATATATCATATGTAAATATCTGCATATTTACAATAAATCAATTCTTCTGAGGTCCTTTCAGGACTTTTTTCTAATATTTTGATAGTTTTAAATTTGAAAGAAATGCAGGAAAGCCATGTGGAGTAAACATTTATACATAAATATGTTCATTCAGATTTTTGGCATAAACATGGTGGTTTGAGATATTTTCATTATTTAAAATAAATCCACTGCAAGAAAATAATTTTGAAAAACCAGAGGCTGAAGAAGCTGAGCTTTCCCATAGCCCATTTCAAACGCCTTACTCTCAGTTTATGGCACACGTTTCATAATCGTACATGAAACCAACATGTCACAGCAAGTTTCTGTGATCTTTGACTGACTCGCGACTTCTAGAGAAAGCAGCACAAAACCATTTAACAAGAAGCCACTTGATAAAGACTACGAAGGCTTTCTCGAGCCAAAGCTTTTTGAAAACATATTCAGTGACGACACCACAGCTGCAGTCTTTTTACATACCGAGAAGTGTGCTTGTTCCTTACAGAGTGCCATCGGCTCGCTCGGAGAGACCGGTGGCCGGCGCTGTAGACTCCCACAGGGCTTTCCTGCAGCTGCTCTGCGGCTCTCTCTGGTTTCTCTATCTGCAGATGCCGCCAGACAACCATCTGCTTTTATAGCTCATTTAGCACATACACGTTCTTGCATATACGGGGTTGGTGCTGAATGTAAACACAGAGGGACATGTCTCAACAGAGGCCACAACAAACAGCCCTGTGTATGTCAACCAGCGAAACAAATCAAATCAAAACTATTTAACCATTTAAAAATCTAAAAAAACAAACGAACAAACACTCGCCGGACACTTTATCGAGTCGGCTCAAACCAGTTTTCTTGAACATGACAATGAGTTCACTGTACTTTCAGAACTGTCGTATTTCCTCACGGCACCGATTCAGCAAGGTGCTGGAAACAATGCTCAGAGATTTGAGGCCATATTGACACAATAGCATCGCACAGATGCGGCAGATTGGATGGCTGCACATGATGTCGATCTCCCATTGCACCACACTCCAAAGGTGCTGTACTGGATTAAGATCTGGTGACTGTGGAGGACATTTGAGTACAGTGAGCTCATTGTCATGTTCAAGAAACCAGTTTGAGCTTCATGACAAGGGGTGTGACATGGTCAACAACAATACTCCGACAGAGGGCCCAAGGTGTGCCAAGAATATTGTACATATACAATATATTGTATATGTACAATATATTGTATATGTACAATACAATACATATCTCCTGCATACATAATGCTTGGTTTCAACTTCAGCAGGTTGTCTCAACCACATCTACGTGCATAAATGCATTGGGTCGCGTCCATGCGATTAGATGTTTGCTTTAACAAGCATTTGAGCAAGTGTACCTCACAATGTGGCTGGTGATTTTTTCACAGAAACTAAATGAAGGTCTGAAAGGCCCAAAAACGTCTGTGTGAGATGATATCATCTTGGTATCATCAAATCTTCAATCAGTTGGTAGTTTTTGCTCAACATGTTGATATATATGTTTTAAAAACAAACAAACAAGCAAAAACAGGGCTCCATAAGATATTTTCAATGATTTGTCAAACAAGTCTGAAAGATTTTCAGAGATAAAAATGCCACATTAAGGCACATTAAACTAGGACAATGTCTGTTAATCAGCTAACTGAATGATCGCCAGCATTATTTTAGGTAAGCTGTGGTTGTCTGACTGACACCACTGCTGCTGCTTCTCCCTCTCTGATGTTGATATCGCTGCCCACCTCCACCTCCGCCCCTTTCACTGTTTTCTGAGCGTTTCCTCTGCCGTTGGCAGTAGGCAGGAGGTAATGTTACATAATCCAAGCGAAAGAGACATGGCGTTCCCTCACTGTCTTTTTATCTTCCTCCTCCTCGTCTCATTCTCAGTCCTCAAATTTACCACCTTGTCCTCCCATCCTCCTCCCTGTTTGTATCACTACCACCACCGGCATCATCTTCTCCGCTTCTTGCCCACTCCTCTGTCTTTTATTGCCATCGACTTCAAATATAATAATTCTTTCACAATCAATCCAAGTAAATTGAATGATATTTGTGAGAAAGCTGCAGAAAAACTCCTGAACCTACAATTCCAACCTACAACACATCCACTTTGCTCCGATGTAAGGCAAGTAAGAAAAAGCAGCAAATTCTCACATTTAGGAACCATCAGCAATTACCAGAACAGCTCGAAATCACAGTTCAGTCGTCGAATTGATTAATGAACCAATCCAGTCAGCTATACCTCAATTTGGGTTTGCAATAGAAGTTTAATTCATAAAGTAAAGAAGCTTCTGGAGAGTTTCTTTATTGAGATTGAGTCCAAATATGATTGGCAGCAAGCGAGTTTCTCACTAAAGAAGTCTTCAAAAAAAAAAAAAAAAAGTCCAGATAGTGCCGTAAAAACCGAGTTAGGATGCAGTTTGCTTCAGCCTAAACCAACTCTGCTTGGTGTAGGCGATGGTGCTGCTCAAGAAGGTTAATTTCACCAGACTGTTAGCTGCCATACAGCTGACAAACACACACACACACACACACACACACACACACACACACACACACACACCCCCCTACCCCTCCAACAGCTAATCTTCAGAAAAGTTCAGAGTTATTGTGACCAATAATATCAGTAAAACTCTTATTTCCAGCATTAATGGACATTTAACAGCCTTTTATCAGTGGTCATCACTCCCATACTCACATAGACATCCCCAGTAAGTAGACTCCAGCAGCCAGTAGCCTGAATCCAGTAAATTTCAGCCAACAGACTTCGCACACTGACCTTTTGGCCTCTTGCTAGAAGAGCGCTGCCCCTACTCTGTCTTTCACATTTGCCCAAATGCCACAGCTCTGCAGCATCTGTTCACTAGAAAAGCTCCTCCTTGGTGGTTATTGGGTTTAGGTTTATGTGGCTGAACTCAAATTGTGTGTTTGTGAAAGTAACTTGTTGCAAATGTGTAAACTTAGCTCCTGTTCTCTCGTGTTGTTTAAATCCCCACAGAAAAAGGCAGTGGGAGCTCAGCAGGAATTATCTGCCATACATTTCTAAGCTTTTTTTCTCCTGTTTTGTGTCCAACCAGGGAGCACGAGTTTATGTTTGATCCTGCAGCTCCTGTAGTGGCACTACTCTTTCTTTATTTCTAGAAAGAGTAGTGCTTTTTTTCACGTTTTGGGCTTGGAGTCCCCGATGTGTATCCACTTCCTTTTTGTTCATTTTTCATTTCTTTATTTGTATTTTTTGCTTTTCACTTTATACATGAATAGGAAGTCATTTGACTCAAGCGAAAGAATGATCAGTAGTTTTGATTTGAGGTTTGAGCGTGTACTCAAATTAAAGGTCATAACATCTCGGTCATAAGACCTACCTGGTATTTCCAGGTTGTCTACATGACCTAGGTTACTTTCTGTTTATTTATGATATTGTGGTATAATAGTAGCTAAATAAGAATGATTTCTTTGCATATATGTGTGGTATACAACCAATAATTAGGTTTTATTGACAACATTGATGATAATATTCAATTAATTTCAAAAGGTGAGCCAACTATCAGCATTGTATTTCTCCAAGCATCCATTGAGCGTGAAGCAAAAAAATCAAATCAAATACACAAGAAAAGTTTATGCCAGTTTATATCCACTGCTGTAAAACAGTCTTTGCCATCAAACCACCGAAGAAAAAGATCACGCAACAAGATGGTAGCTTCAAAACACCACAGGTGAAACAAACCTAATGTACTAAGTGGACCTTTAAGACACAGCGTCAAGTAAATCATCATTTATTTTGATTATTTCCATATTGGCGGACACACATAGCGAGCGAGTGTGGTAAACAGGAAACCGTCCGGCACCGGAGTATTGACCCGTGTGCTTCAGGGAGAGCTAACGAGATGATGCACGTAATAAAATTACTGCAGAAAAAGGCAAAAGGGGGGAAACCTTGCAAATAAACAGATCTCCAAGTAACTCTTAAACACTCTGGTAGCATAACAGGTATTTCTATTCTTGCATGAAGCTGCTCAGCGGGGGAAGGAGAGGAGCTCTGTGATGATGTCATACTGTGTGGAAGAAGAAGAAGAAGAAGAAGAAGAAGAAGAAGAAGAAGAAGCCAAAAGTGTCTAAGTTCAGCTTCACTCTATCTCTGGACGAGCTGTTGCGTAACGCCTCCAAGCTCATCTCCGACTGCAGCTCACAAGCTTACGCTCTCCTCTAGCTCATGTTGTGCGTCAGCTGCTGCTGTCCGGCCACCGAGGCCGAACTCGTTGCCCCAGACGAGCGCTGGAGTGTCTAAGCTGGGTTGCTGGTGGGGATTTTAGTGAGTTAAACCCCTTAACCGAAGTCGTCGTAACTTAGATCATATTTCAGTCAATGCTGATAAAGTTTTGAAACTATCAGACACTCAGTTTCTTTTAATTTAACCATCGAAGGAAAAAAGGACAGAGAGAGAGAGAGCTGAAATTATTTGCCGCTTCAGAGCATTTGAAAATTTGAGCTCCTCAAATGTGATGACTTTCTGATTTAATTCAGCATTTTTATGCATCATTTCCATGCAGCACTTGTTGCACTTGTGAAGGCAACAGCTAATCTTGAGCTCTGGGGAGGTTATGGAGAATATCTTCTGCTATTTTCTGGCATTATGTCAAGAAAATAATGAGCAGATTATGAGCTACTGGCAGAATTTTTGAAAACACAAGAAAACAGGTGAATCTTAATAAATGTTAAACTCGTTTTCCCAACACATCAGGATGAAACAATGCTAGAACAAAAGGGAGACAAACTAAGGAATAATTACAAACTTCTACAAAAACCTGTGGTTAGATGAGCAAATGAGTAGGAAGGTACAGACAGAAACAAGCAGACAATGAAGCAGTCCACACTGAAACAAAAGCCTGCAGCGAGGAATAAAATACAAACTGATCAGCACAAAGACAAGCTCTTGCAGCGGCTGCACAATACCTGATAGGAGGGAAGAAGAGTACCAAAGAAAGTCGAGACTTTCTCAGAGAGCAGCTGGCTGCTCCCGCTTGGTTTTCCCTCCTGGAGTCAGACACGCTTACGGGGAAACACCTGACATTTCCGACCCAGACGGCAGACACTTTCCCAACCAAAACCCGCTGACATTCCTCTGTGCTCTCTCCGTCTCCCAGAGAGAAGAAGAGAAAAGAAAAGCACAAGACTGAATCGGCACTGCAGAGCGGAAAGCCGAGCGTCTGGCTGCCGTCTGTCCTCACACACTAACGCACAGCTGTGTCTCTGTGCTTTCACTTCTCACTTCTGCCTGGTTTCTCTACTGTCAGTGTAGCAACCACGCTTCTTTCTCCTCCCTGCCTGGCTTCGTGTTCCTCCCCCCTATCCTCTCCTCCCTCTTCGCTCTCCTTCCTTTCTTTTTTTTTTCTCTAATCCCTACTCTAAATCTGGGAAAGCCCTCACTGCCTGAGAACTGACTTCCCCGAGCTGTGTATCAGTGCTCTCTTCCTGCAAGAAAACCCCCCCCAAAACAAACAAAAAAACAAAGCAGGATGGGAGCTCTATAAACACCACAGGTCCCTAATTCCCCTAGGCTCACATATACACACACAGTCCACATCAGATTATCCGCTAACCTACATTGGGCATTCAACCTCCCACACCCCCGTAGAGGCTATAAATACCCGTCTATCTGCTCTGTGCATTGATCTGATCTGTGCAGACGACTGTAGGGACTAATGAAGACGCTGAAACACAAATGTCTGCGGGATGTGTGATGAACATTTTCAGTCTGAACCGTGCGCAGCTCTGCCACCATGTAAACATTACGAGATGTCTTTTCAGAGGGATAGAATTTTGTGAAATGCATCGATCAGTTACAACATCAAAATTGCAGACACGTGAACAACACTGAGCTTTCATTACAATGCCTGGCATCTCTGTGGTTGTTACGTTGAAACACGCATGCCCATCTAAACATCGTTTCCGACAGAGCACACCCTCCGTGGACTTGGCAACGGTCCCCAAAGGAAGAAAAATGCGCAAACTGCTCTAAAAAAAGCTTGAAGAATATTCTAAAGAGCCCGAGTCATTAAACTGGCCACCAAAACCAATACGTCCCAACATGATTGGGAGCGAGCCACTGCGTCTCCAGACCTGACCGATCCAATGCCAATGGCCAGAAACCACAGAACACATCCACTTTTCACACATTTCAAAGGCATCTAAAAATCCAAAGTAGTCAGTTTCAAATACTAAAAACATATATGCAATACTCCTATAGACCGACTTTAACCTCTGCCATTAAAATGTGTTTTCTGAGTGTTACTTTTTTGATCATCCATCCATCCTACCTCCTCCAGGGTCGCTGGAGGGACTGGAGCCTCCAGCTCTCACAGGGCGAGAGGCGGGGTACCCGCCTAAACTGGAGCCACCAGTTTATTGCAGGGATAACACAGAGAGGACCATTCGCATGGAGACTCCACAAAGTTTCGTGTTCTACAATTACAAGGATATAAATCTTTTTATAAACTTTAAAAGAGACTAGCTAGCAGTTAACCCCACTTGTCATGTCTCTACATACAAAGACTGCTCGAGATTTCCACTCTCTATCATTAGAACAGATTAGATAAGGGGCAGGTGCTTTGTAGTTCATGTGGCAGTTGATATGTTAGCTTAGCGTACCAAACCACCTTAGATGTGGCTAACAGTAGAAACAAGCCATATAATATTTTTGGTATTTGACTAAGTAGCCTCCTGGAGGCTGGGTAGACCCAGAACACGCTGGACAAATTAAGTCTCATGTCTCGTTTCAGTCAAGTTTAACAAAAACCCCACATAGGATATCTAGATGAGCAGTAGAAAATGCAGTGATTGAAGTCAATGGTACTGCAACTTCTACAAAAAGTTAGATTAGAAGCAGCTATGAACCAAATTGAGGGTTAATGTTTTGGAAGGATTTTTTTAACTAATCATTTCAGCACCACAGAAGCTTTCTTTCATCACTCACCCCCGGGAATAAGCTTCTCTCCTCTGAACACCTGTACTCGCTGCCTGAGACTCATAGTCATTCTGTGCACATGGAAAATAAAGTCTTGGTACAGTAATAAACAATACCTGCATTTCATTTCACGAGGCACACCTGAACTAAAGCCTGAGTCACACATCGAGGCCCTCCAGCACCGCACACAACTTCTCATCCCTCTCACAGAGTTTCACATGGCACCAGCTAAAAAGGGGTTTGGGGGTGGGAGCAGATTTGCTTAAATCATCCTGAAAGCAAGGTCTAAAAATACAACCAATCAAGCTTTTCCTCCAGCTTTTCCTCAGTGAGCGCCCTAACGAGGAGGAGGGAAGTCGGGGATCATCGTGGTTTAGAATTCCCGAGAGACTCTTGAACCCGAGAGGCATCGGGAGCTCCGAAATCTCCCCTCCACTGCCAACATCTCTCCCCATGGCAACAGCAGCTAAAGGAAGAGATGGCCCGTGTTACGCAAGAGGAAGAAGCTTTTCCAGTAGGCAGAACCCCTTCCTCCTCCTCCTCACCCTCCTACACATATTTTCACAGCCTCCTTATTAACCGTTTTTACATTTATCCCCATTGCTCTCCTAACCAGACATCTTTCTCCCTCGCACTTTCACACGCTGAACTCTGGCACGCTGCCATCCACGCCGTTCCCTTCCCTATTATCAACCGCTGCTTTGCCCCCTTTTCTTTCTCCCTTTCACTCCCCTGTGGGTGGCATTCATCTTCGTCCAAAGCTGCAGAAACGCCGCTGCTGGTGCTCCACGCCTGAGCGGCTTTCGATTTAAAAAAAAATAAGCTGGTGCTACAGTCAAATGACCTGATAGCTCGTACGACAATTGCTCAGAGGCTCAGCGTGACCGCTTGACCCAAGTTTCTGCAGGGTTCACCACGATAAGCTAAAGACCTTTTTTAAAACCCACACACAATTAACTTTAATACATGTTTGTGTGTCACACTGACTAGAATATAACAATGGCATGGAAAACAAGCAGAGACAAGACTGATCTGTTATTGCATAACACTTTTTCAGTGCCTCGTTATGTACACCAATAATCCCTGAAACCAAAAGTACACCAGAGGCAGAAAATAGAAGATGGTGTGAAGTTTTTGCTAAAATTGACACCCAGAGTTAGAAAGTAGTTGGCAGTAGTTACAGCCAGCAATTAGTTTAAGACTTTAACATTGTTATAATAACGTATTAATTGGAGATCATTTATCTTAGAAGGTAGATCACACCCCAGTACTCCCCTACCAATTCTGACTACATATCTGACTATGCCTTCTCACACTACAGGGTGCTTGTTCTCATTTACCAACTAGGCAGCACCCCCCCATCCATGTTCTGTTTAAGACGTACTCACCCCGGAGCCCTTACAAGCCATTAGCCCATTACCTTAAGCCCAGCACACTTCACCTTCAGACTCTCTGTCATCACCGAGTCCGGCCGTGTCGGTACCAGAATCACCAAGTTCTCTCATTGTCCAGAATTTCTCCTGATCTTTTCTCCAGCCATTCTTCCATATCTGAGCAGCTAGTTCCACTTCATACAAAGGGATCCCAGTACACACAGTTAAGCTCATGGGCCACTGGTCACTACAAGCCTATCAGTTGCATAACCACAACAATCTTCAAGATATTCTAAATGCTCAGTCACTGCTGCTTCTGGAGGATGTCTTCTTTGGTGATCTTCGCTGAGGACTTCTCCAAACCACAACCACAGAAGCATGGTTGTTCACAGCTTCATGGCACACTTTTCACTGCTTAAAACTTTGCCGTTATGGTTCATCGTTCCACTTGATTATTGTCACAAATTCAAAAGTGTACTTATGTGAAGCGGGGGTGGAGGAAGTAGTAAATTCCATTGGACAGTTACACACACACACTCATAGAAATAGAGTTATATTAAATAACTATTTTCCTAGCAGATCCTTTTTTTGCAGAACGGTTTCTCTAAAGTTATTGTTCCCACATAGACAGATATTTTACCAGTAAACCACCATTTAAAAAGTAAGTAAATAAAATATGATGTTAAAATCTAAACTTTTTATATTTCATCTTTGTGGTGTACGTCTGCATCGTGGTTTGTGCATGCATGATATTAAAAGCATATGAGTAACATCAGAAATGAACTAGGCCTAAAATGATTTTCTGCAGTAAAATAATAATGATGATTTTAACAAGATATGTCTGCAAACTAAATTTCTCTATTAAAAATGGAGTGCATTACACACAACTGCCCAAAGGTGTGCAAACTCTCTACTCTCTTCCTCAAATGTTGCTGTCTACGTGCAAAAAGAAAGGTCCACAAAACAATTTTCAAACAATAGGAAGAGCATGTGTTATCAGCACTGATGATTTCAAGGCATTGAATGCTGTAATATCTTTGGACCCTGTGACATTGTCCGGCAAAGGGTTACCAGGGCTCCACCCATGAGCCAAGCCCAGGAGAGCGGCTCATCAGGTAGCTCAGCAGATCCGGTCAGGTTGTAATTTCCTGTAAGTTCCTGGCTTTCTGACACAACTACCTGGTAACCATAATGGAGCATTAAACAACTAAAATGTTGAGTATTCAGCCGAATATTTCACTCAGGAGTTGGCACACAACAAAAACAAAGCAAAAGGTTGGTGAGGAACAGAGTCCAAATATATTTTAGAACTGCTCGATAACGGCTGCATGTGTATATAAACAGCAGTTTACTGACAATCTTTGTATCAAGCTAAAAAATCAAAGCCATAATCCCCGTAGCTCTGAATCTGGGCTACTTTTAAAAAGCCAGCTAGTTCATCTGTGTTGTTAAGAACAATTCTATGTATGAATCTAAAAGAAAGGAGAACAAACTACAGGATAATGGTGAAAACAAAAACAGTTTTACAAGCTGTTTGAAGTTTGGGCCTTTCAAAGTTGCTCAGTGTGTGTAAATACCTACAGATAAGTTCTCACACCCTTTCTCTTGTACCGATCATGCATGGTAAGCTCCGCCCCCTCTCTGAAAGCGTGTATGCGTACACAGTAACGGTCAAATATCTGCACGCATGTCATTAAAATATCGACCCGACCTTGCTGACCCTTGTGACTGTTTAGGGGGTTTCAATCTTTCACCATCGACCCGCTGCAGTCCACTGGGTCCGGACACCCAAGGACAGACCTCCTCCTTCACTTATCCTGCTCCCCTGATACTGACAGACCCTTTAGGGCACACAGCACTCACTTCCTCCCACGCCTCCTCCGCCTCCTGGCTCCGTCGATGTTGAACAAACACAAACCACACAGATGAAACAACATATTTCCTGCTGATGGCAAGTGGCCTGCACAAGCAGCACGGAAACAATCAAAACAAAGAGCAGAGTTTATGAATGAACAAGCAGCGCTCCGTGATATGAGGCAGGGCTCCTGTTTTTTTTTTTTTAAGAGGCCCTACGGAGGGAACTTGTTTGCTGACATGCGAAGGGTCCAGCGATTCGTATAAAACGCCCACAGTCTGGAGTTGTACAGCTTTCAGCTCCATTATTCAGCATCCTGCTTTCTGCTGACTGTCTGCTGAGGCCTGTGCGCGTTTCTAAAGTAACAGTCACAAGGATTCATGAGTAACTTTTAGACCTGCAGTGTGGCTCAGTGGTGAACCGGAGCAGGGTTCTGGGAGAGCATAAAACAGGTAAACATGTCAAAGGCGGGCAATCATTAAGTCACTGTTTTGAAAAGGGTCACACTCACTGAATGTGTGTGTGTGTGTGTGTGTGTGTGTGTGTGTGTGTGTGTGTGTGTGTGAGTGTGTGTGTGAGAGAGAGAGTATTCCTGCTGCATGCAAAGTGTGCTCATTATGGAGTGCAGCTTTCTTGAAAATGGCTCGAAACAGTGAGTGAGTGATGTCACTTGTCACAGGAAACCAAAGGCAAAACTAAATGAAATGCAACATGTCCAGCTAGCTTTCTGAAGATCAGTTTGAGTTTGTTTGCAGTGAACGCAGCACGCCCTGCGCTTTGACATTGCCCCACACTGACTGCCTGCATGATACTGCACTGATATCACTGTGTTGGTGTTCCTCCTGCATCATCAAAACAGTGCTAGCCCAAGATCAACATAGCAACGGACCAATGACATCACTGCAGTAGATCTTCTGGTAGAAGTTAGCTAATGCGAACCACCACGAGTAACCTAAATTTGGCTAACAGGAAACCTAACTTCATAATATATTTATTATATCATGTAAATTAATAAAGAAAACTCCTGAAATTTGTTACAGAAGAAAGGTTCAGTAGCTATTTTGACCCTTATGAACAACACCAACATGCAAATATCTGATGAAGGGTGGCAGCAGATGTGGAATTCCATTGCTAATAATTAACTGAATTACATAACATTTGTTTAATTTTGTATGGAGACCACAGGAGGAAAACACTTTTGGAAAACAATTTTCCATCCAAGCTGACACATCTGGTGAAACAGTTCTTAAACAGTTGCTTAACTTGTAGGTAGCTTATCTGACATTTGACCTCCATAACAGATCTACAGGTCTATTAATGCTCTTCAGGTACAAGTAAAAGATATAAAGTCAACACAGACATCCTGGTGGAAGTGTTGAAACCTGTTCTGCTCTTTCCTCTACAACTACCTTGAACAGGACACTAAACATATACCACATCCTCAGTGAAAGGTCCCATTACAGTTGTCTCATTGCATGCAAACAATGACGTCACTATTCACTGAGGGGAATGGGTACTCAGTGCAGTATTTGCCTGAACAATAGGTGTCACTACTTAAAATCCTACACATCGGCGCTGGAATAAGAGCAGAAGTCAAAACTGGAAGAAGAGAAATGTCTCCAGAAAGTTGCATCTTTTCAGGCATCTGTGTAATCTGGAAATCTTTGAGCTTCTGCAGTGATATTGTTGGAATGTTTAAATCCAACACAATCGTGCACTACTATTGAGAGATGCACGACCCGCTGAAATGGTGATTTAAGTATGTGTCACGCCATGTTTAGCATGTGGAGCGGTTCGGGGGGCAACAGTGAAGGGTGTATTTGGCCGTTTAAAGTGATGAGATTTTGTAAAAGTTAAGACATTTTAGTCAGCCTTTTCTACCCTGCTTCAAAGACCAGGGTGAGCATTAACTTGTTTTAGGCTTAGAGTTAAACTTTTGTCCAAGTTAAGGTTCAGGACACAGACTTGTCAATGAATGTCCTCAGAAAGATATCCAGTGTATGCTTCCACCTCTGACCTCTGACTATTGGACAAAGTGTTCCATTATGTGGTACGGTACGGTGCACGGTGTGCACGGTACACAGTTCAACAAGTTGGAGAAGAAAAAAAGAAAAGAAAAAAAAGAAAAAAAAAACAGCTGCAACTCGCCTTTGTAGGGAATTCTGATGTCAGAAATCAGGCAAGTGATTGACACACAGTATCTCTAGAATTTGTTTTGAGTTTCCGGACACTCTGAATCCGTTTCATGCTCTTATTTTGTCTGCGTAGTCTTCACTTTGAGACACTGATGCTTTCTGGCTTATTGAAACGTTGGAGCGGAACCGATCCAGATCATTACGCACCGTCATCTCCACCGTAATGGCATCAAGAGCGCTGAAAGTCAAAGCTGACATTTGTGCTGTAGATTGTTTCAAGATGCAGCAATAAAAATCTGAGTGTGGAATAAAGTTTTATCGCAACCGTGCAAGAAAATGTATTTAGCAGAGGCAGGGACATATAGACCAGAGGGGGTTGGGGGGGGATCCCGTGCATCCCCAGCAGCAAATCTCACCCTGCACAGCTGAACGTTAACCTGCAAGGAAAGCAGGCTGCTTGCACTGATAACATTAGCCATGTGCAGAAAACTAACGTGACATCATTGGGCAAAAAGTCACACAATCAAAAATGAGCTCTTAAATAGACATATGTCCATACAACAGGTAACAAATCAAGCAGTTAACCAACAGAAAAGAATTTTTCAGAAGGTCCTACAAAACTGGTCAGCACATCATATTCAAGTGCTTCTTGAATATGTTGATTTTCTCATTTTTAAGTTTCTAATTTTGTAAAATTATCATGTTTGCTTTTGTTTCTTTGTTTTGTGACCATTTACTCAAAATGTATTGGTTTTAAGTAAAAGCAGACCCAGTTTCAGTTCCATTAAGCCGCTATTGTCTCTGCAGTGCTGCATCAACAAACAAACAAACAGTGGAAAAATCCTTCACTGCACGTCACAAAGAGCTTGCTGCAATTTTCTCTAATCATTTCGAATTGCTTGTTGTGATGCAGCCTTCTTATGGGCGTCTTCACTCTCCACAGATCAAAAGTGTTCAGGCTTGGATGACAGAAAGCAGGCCGAGTGAGGCGAGGGGGTGGATAATCTGTAATAGAGCAGAGACGTGCCGCGTGGAGGCTTTTCAGAAAGCGTACGGACATGTCAGGTGACAAGTTTTAACGTGCTGTGTAAAGCGAGTGTGGGGGGGGTCACCTCAGAGTTTGTCGCCTGCAAGAAAAGCAACGGCTTGTGCTCCCACGAGGCCTGTTTGTTAGTCATTCCCCTGCCCGATGCATGTGACTCCCGAGAAGCAGAAGCCCACAGCTGCGCTCTGATTGGCTGATGTGCCGCAGCGATGCTGATGATGGCAGACGACCCACGCAGCAGAGAAACAGCAAGTGTCAGTGTTGATAAATACAGCCCACGGCCTGACCTTAAGGAAACCGCACACTCAACCTCTGCCTTCTCACCCATCTGCCCACCTGTCGCTTCCTCCACCACAACATCTGCTTCGCACAGCAGCAGAGGGCCTGTCATTTCTAGTCAAGGACAAACTTAAATACAACGATGGAGCGCAAATTCAGCATGTGTGTAATCAGGGAGGAAAATGAATGTCCCAGATGGATGTAAAGACACTGGAATTGAATTAATTACGCGGTGAGGTATTATAGTGCTGCAGCAAACTGCTTCCATTAATACTAATAGCAGTCTAGCAGTGTTCATAAACATATAAAAGGCAAATGAGAGTCAGCAGCTCTCCAAGCAGCCTCATGAATCAATGCATGATCTGATAGCAGCCTGCCTGGAAAAATGATGACAAGGTGAGGAGCTTGTTTTTGAGCTACGAATCTGAATGGACCTGCGTGCCTGTCACCGTCAGGGCAGAAGGGGAAACGGCGCCTTTTCCCCACAGAATCAGCCATTGTTGTGCATCTAAACGAACTCTACCCGTTTCTCTGCAGAATCTCACCACTTCACTCTCAGGCAGGAAACTCTTTCCTACAAGAGCCGTTTCTTCTTTTCCCCTCCAACCTCCCTCGACGACACATGGCTGACTTTGGTTTCTGCAAAATGGCCACAGTCCTCAGAGTAACGCCCTTCAACAGGCTGGATTTATGTAACCATTACGGTTCAAACACAGGAGGGATGGGATAAATTAACTTGCAAAGGATACCTCCTTCCTGGTGAATCTCTCCTCCACCTCCTTTTTTGCTGAGCTGAGCTAAGATTGAGACACATGAGATCCTCATTATGTCTGACTAGCGAATGTCATCCCTTAGATGTTAAGTAGCGTAAAAAAAAAAAAAGCTCGGGGATGGAAGTTTCTATTTAAATGTCTAAATTTCTGAGCTAGCAAGCTATCCTGGAGCCAGTTGCAAGTGAGGTAAGCAATTGCTAGTTATTATTTTTGTTATACATTTTTTTTAATAACCAAATAAATATTCAAATTTTGCTGGTTAAGACCAGAAATACTAGTCTGCTGAACTCATATTTTCCAAGAAGTTATGGGGTCATTTCCCTCTAGCTACGACTGCAGCGTTGGCGCAGGGCAGCACTCCTCTTTATAAAACCAGCAAGCTACAAACTAAGATAAATAGTGTAGTATTATTAGTATTTAGCAAATTAACGTTTACACACGCAGCAAACACTTTCGTGATGACTTTAGAGGCTCAGTCACTGGTTTCAGGTCATATTTATTGATGTGTTGGAATAGACAGGGCATTGGCTGTTCAATCACATTTCTGGGAATGAGGATGTTTGTAGCGAGCCTTCACAAACCAGTGGGTGATATCACAGTGGTAATGTGCATCCTTATTTACAGTCTATGTTAAATTAAAAAAAAAAAAAAAAAAAGCTTACAGTTGTAATGTGAGTCAGTCTCCAAAATAATCCAACATTGTGTGCGCGCGGTGTTATGTGCTGCAAAGTGCCACATTAAACCAGCTCTGATTATAGAAAAATGCATTTAAACGATGATATTAAACCTCAAACATTGTGTTGCATTTTTACTTTTTTTGATCATTCTCTCCAATTTCTTCCCTTCCACTCAATTTACCATAAATGTTGCATTCCCAGTGCAAACATGTCTGAATCTGACTATTTCCTGCTGTGCTAAATCTGAGTAAGGACAACTTTGGCAAATGTTTCTCCCAGAACTGTCTGAAGTTTATGTGTGAAAACAGCTATAAGGAGGTGTTATTTTCGCTTCAGACTCTCGTTTTATCCTGCTCTCGTCACACGTTACAGTCCTAATATTGTTTACTTACCCTGTTTTTTACAATTTGACGTGTTTTTTAGCAGTTTTCCCTGACCCCTTCCCCTCCCCTCCTCATTCGTAGGAGGTTCCAGCAGTCGGACACAAGAACAGCACCTGCAGAGCGAGACTCATGCTGCTCTGTTTCCCTGGCAACCCCTACATTGGGCTTTGCTTGTGCAAACCATTAAGCAATGCCAGCTCTGCATACACACACACAGCTGCACACACGCACACACTGAAGAGCGCCCCCACACAGCCACCCTTTTAAGGGTTTTCCGGCTGGCAGACTTCTTTTTTTAATTTGAGCAGTTTTTCCAAAGCTTTTATTATTATTTTTTTTTCTTTTTACTTCAACTCCAGCAGCCTGACCTGCGTCACATTTTCCCCACACATCATAAAAACGGACCCCCTGGGAGGCAGCAGCCCCCGTCTAACAGAGGCAGGTTTTGTTGGGGCATTTCTCTGCAGATGACATACATCCTCAGAGTCTATAGGAGCTCTCCGCCTCCTCTCTGTGTCATGAGCATATCTCCAAAATAATGTGACACGCAGCCCCGGCACCGGTCCTTTTTCGCCACCGCAGGGAGGATTTCTTCCACTATTCTGGGCCCCTGTGCTGACGTGAGCAGAGGCAAATCCCGCCGGCTCCCACCCTGTTTTTTCCCCTCATCATTCCCGCTCCGACGCCAATGCTCACCTTTCTGGGTTGCCAACATCAATGCTGCTCAACCAAGTTTCCAGGAAGTCGCTCAGCAGGCTGCAAGAGCTTACCTGTGGAGGTGGGAGGGTGCATGTAGGGGGCGGGGGGGGAGGGGGGTGCACTCATGCACCAAGCAAGTCCGAGAAGGTCAGCATTCGTTAGCTCCAATTTAACTGAGCCCTTCACTAATGCTTCACTTTGAAAAGTTTAAGCCAAATAATTTGACTGATTGGACAGAAGTTCCTGATACACACCCAAAATGGAGCCCATTACACACACACACACACACACACACACACACACACACACACACACACACACACACACACACACACACACACACGTCAGCCGTCCTCAGGGGGCCCATACGTAAATGCCAAAGTGGGTGGTGGCAGATCTGAGGATCTTAGCTGCAACAGGTAAAAGAAAAGACTTTGACAGGCAGCTAATAAATGACGCTTTGATCATTTTGTCTCATGGGAGAAGAATACACGTGTGCCTCCGCAGAGTAACACTCGCAGCGCAGATGAAAAAGGTGCACGACTTAACAAATGAAGAAACACACATGCGAGACCTTTTCTGCACAGGGAGGCGGGCAGTGTTAGCTACAGTATTAGTCACCAACGTTTGGTAAACAGGCAGGAGTTTGACAGACATTCAAACTGAGAGTGTGCAGACGGCGAATGGGTTTAGCTGAGGTGGGAGGAAGAAAAGCTGAAGTAGGACTGAGAAGCAGAAAAAAAAAAAATCAGCATACCAAAGCACAACCACGAAACTGTAACAGCACCCTTCAGAAACAGACCTGCAAGTTAAAGCTCACAATGAGGAGTTACACCACCATCCAGCTCTTCTTATCAAATTTGCACATTTCTTTACACTTATATGATTGAAAACTGAACAATTTTGAGTTTAGACTGCATCACCTGTGGCATTTTACATACATTTTATAGAAAAAAATATTCAGCAGGCAAATCGATATTGAAAACAGGATTGACTGGGCTTAACTAGCTGTGATTGTAAATTAAATAATTAATCAGCTCTATTACGATTCACAGATTTCTTCCATATTATGTCTGCTGTTCTAACAAGGAGGTGTTATCAAGGAGGTGAATATCAGCTCATAACAAGAGATCTACAGGGCATAAAAGTGACTTTGGGCACTGTGACATGTCAGAAAAAATTGAAAAATAATTACGTGGTAGCTGATAAATCCTGATTATTTCCTCAAATAACAGATGACTAATAACTGATCCACAAAAGATCAAACTATGGGCACAAATTTTATTAAAACTCCATATTTCACGGTCTGAAAAACAAAGACATTTAATCTAATATGAAGTCAGGCATGAAACTGTTAGATCAAAAGTGATAATTAATCACAGCTCTCATTTATAGCATTTAATCCACACAAAATACAATGTGCAAATGTCAGTCATTTCCAGTAAAACAATGATGAAAATACTTAAATAAATGACGATAAATCTATGATTGTGGTTCTATTAAGCTCCATATTTTCTCTACAAGAGCAGCTTTTCAGGATTCACAGTGCAAAATGATCCTTATTTGTCTATTCGGGGCCTTGGAGCTTAAACAGCCCCTCTGTTTAAGCTCCTCCTCCTTTAAGGCAAAATACTTCTCATTGGTTGCCCCTCATGACCCCCTTGGCCATATCCCCCTTGCTGAAATCATACAGGCTAAAGTAGAAACAACTGTCTGAAGCTGAGCTTTTGCCTCTCATGGATTATTTCTCCATTAGATGACCTCATCTGAAACTCTGGCCATGTAAAATATGAGCTTACACCATTGCAGCAGCATATTTATGACAGAAAATAAGGCAGACCATAAGAGGGCATCCTTAAATTTCCCAGCAAAGGCTTTTATGCCAAATCACATTAGCCTTTTGGGTGTTAAACATGATCAGACCAGGACAATAAAGGCGTAACAGGTTCGAAGATAGTGATTTGAGTCTATCTATTAAATAAAATATGTCTTCATTTACTGACTAACTTGTAAATTTGTTTTTCTTCTGAATTACTGTGTTGACATAAACCCCTGAAAAACATGCAAAACTAATTATAAAACAACAAATTACATAAACAAGTCCTAACAACTTAACTGACAAATTGGCTACCTCAAAAAACAGATGTTACCAGGTGTTGAGGAGGTTTGCCACAGAGTAATTACCCCGAGGGAGAAACCGCCCTCCACTTAGCCCCTGGTGATTAAAACCACCGTGCCATCTGCGAGATTCATCTCACATTAAGAGTTCATAGCAAATGAAGAAAGGGCAAAAGTCTCTGGTCTCCAATAGTCATCACTTTCCATCATCAAAAATTCATTTTGCACAGCGTCTGAACTCTGAGCCTGTGTGTCTGCCATTAAAGCTCGCTCACTGTGAGGAGAGGCTAAAATATAAGCCTTTATTCCTTTGTTAAAAACAAGGAATAGACATTAACCCACATTTCGGGATGGCAAAGGGAGCAGCTGCCTTCCTCTTCTCACCATATTCAATTTCACACAATATATGGCCATAAAAATTCCTCCCCGGCGGGTTCCTCCCCGGCCCAGCTCTGCCAGTGTCAAAGTGAAACCTTCTCCAAGGTTGCCACAGAGTTAAACAGGCATCCCTGAACTAGTCGCAGCCTGTCTGTTGTAGTTACTGTTGCTAAAACCCCGGTTTATTCCTGCCTCTGGGAGAGAAGTTCCCTTTGTGTGAAGCTCGCTGCACTCGCACACTGTAATTTGAAGGGACTGTACGGAAACACTGGTTTGGCTGCCTAAGCGTGACACAACACGTAAAAATCCATTTTCTCAGGCCGGGATGTTAACCCTTTCCCTGCAGCACTGCACCAGGTTCACGACCCTTACGCGGCAGGAGGTCGTGCCCTTTACCACACGGTGATGTTTATCTGGCAGCATCTACTTTTAACTTCTGCCCACCTTGTATTTTTACAAAAAACTATAACCCTGACACTAATAAACCTAAACTGAAATGAGCAAACCCGCTCTATTAAGTAACTGAAAATAAGGCGAAGTGAAAAGAAAACCTCTAATATCTCTGGTATTTCCCTCAAATGTGCAATCAGAGTGTTTCCCACCACCACCACCACAATACCACTTAGTATGAACACTATGAAACTTAAGGTGTCACTGAGACACACAGCTGGAAGAGGCCACTGTGCCATTTAAAGACATAAGAGAGACACGAACCCTGAATGAAAACGTGAGAGTTTCATAACAGCAAAGATGGCGCTTGACTCACCCCCTGCCACCCCAGCCAGCCAAGAGTCTAAATAGGACACTTTTAATTTTTGTTTTGCTCTGATGCTGACGACCATTTCAGACATGTGATGCCAGGCATATCTACCATAGACAGTATAACAGATGGACATAGCTTCCATGTCTAAAAAGTGAAGCCAATGCGGAAGTGCTTAAAATCTACACTCTTAATGGGAGGGGAAGGAGGGGATACCAGTGGTTGCACAACGACTTCTGGCACTAGGAAGTCTAAGGAAAAACAACCCTCACACTTAACCTCTGTACACACTTCTCTGATGAGTTTTAGGGTTCAAGCCCTCATTTCAAGTCCTACCAAATAAAATATCATCTTCATTTTTTACATTTTTGGTCATTATGTGTCAGAAAAGAGAATGATCTATGCTATGATAAGCTCATTGTGAGCACATTTGTAGTAGAAGTAAGAAAAAACATGCTTTTTAAACTTTAAGTGTTTGTGTTTTGCTTTCTAGATAGGAGCTTCTCAATAAATGCCCTGATTGGTTGCAAAGATGAAGCCAGATTCTCTTTTCTGCAAAGAAAACAGAAGCTAGTCGGGCTAGCAACTTCAGACGTTCCCACAAGACATCAGTCTGTGTTCATATTGAGTCACCTGCACACTCATTGCTGTATTTGCCCTAAATCATGGCTCTGTCCCAGTATCCTCTCCTGCAGTCTGAAGCACCCAAGTGCATGCTCACAAATCCCCTACACTCAGTAGACAAGCGTAGTGACAAAAAAAAAAAAAAAAAAAAAAAAAAACCCTCTACATGCCAAACATTTAACCTACCCTTCATGCATCTTTCTCCTGATATTGCTGCAGTGATATTCAGAGCCCAGGATTCAACAGCAGAGTAATCACAGTTTGCTTTAAGGCCCAACATCGATCAGTCGAGATAAAGAAGGGCCAACACTTTAAATTCAACAACCCACCTTATTATTATTATTATTATACACATCCAGCAAACACACACCAATATCGTCATTCTTCTGCAGTTGTGTTTATTCTTCTCTTAACTCTGTTTGGGGTTTCTGCCCACTCCTGGGTCAAATGTGTGACCTTTTAGTATCTAAACACTTCACTAAAGAACTTCTAAGTTTAGAATTTTCCACTCTTTGGATTTCCAGTTTCATAGGGAACATTCATTCGTGCAGAGTGAAGTCAACCTCATTTTTGAAAATATTTTTGATAAAAGCTGTTACAACATTGGATAATTCACATTTTAATTTTGAGTAGAAAGGCCACCACAGCACCGTAGGCTACTCTACGGGATCTGCCAATTTGATTTCAGGCATGAAATCAAAGTTTCTGTTGTAGTTTAACTACGCTTCTAAAGTCTAGTTATTGTCTACAAACAGGTGCCATAGACAAACAACCAGCCGTGCAGACTGCCTTTACAAAAATTAGAACCTCATTCTTTCACAGAAGAGCTTTCTGTTACAAACAAGTACAATACAATACAATTTTATTTATATAGCACATTTAAAAAACCACAGGTATCACAAAGTGCTTCACAGAATGAGTTAAGAGCAATAATTCAGTTTCTTCTCTCCTAGATGTTCCACCATCAATTACTGGTGTTATTGCAAAGTGTTTGGAACCACAGCAACTCCAGACCTCCTCTGTTATTAACATCAGGACAGAAAACTGTATGCCAGGAGCTTCGTGTCATGGACAAGCAGCTCCTGCAGCTGTATTGTGTAGGTGGTTCAGTACTGCTGCCATATGTATTATGAGAATAATATTTTATGGTTAAAATGTAGCTGGAAAAAAATTAAAGGACAAAATCTGAATTACTTGGACATACTGACAATTTATTTTTGAAAACTGAAATAACATCTTGTTTCTCTAGAAGCAGGTTTATATAATTATTTTAGCAACTCCTCCATTCTCTCGTATTTAAGGAATACGATTTTAGGAGCGCTCCCTGTTGTGCAACCAAATTTCTGTATTTTTGATTAGCAGGAAGTGGAATGGTTGGCAGAGATTGCCTCCAGCTTCACTCTGTTCAACAGCTCATTGTGTCTTAAGGCTGTGTGGTGCTGAGCAGGTGGTCTGTAGGGGTGTTTTTTTAAACCTTTAAAATGAAGCAAATCTATGAAAGTGTGAGAGAAATTTTACTATAATGATCTGAGCTGCAAATGAAGCTCTTTATCACAATTTCACATTAAAATATAATTTAATACCAACTTATTTTTCCTCCTATTGGTATACAAGACACCATTTTTTAAGATTTTACATCAGATTTATTTTTAATTTGAGTCTAAATGCAAAATGAAACTACTAGATAAGCCTAATGATTTACATTCAGTTGAAAATCTTCAAGAAACCCTGACCTTAGTGTGACTCTGTGATTAAGGGAGATTGGCTTTGACCTGCTATGCATTTCCTTCCCAAAGCACAAGGCCAGTGCAGAAAGCTGACAAAGAGGCATCGCAAAACACTCCCGAGGGTTAGAAGAAGGTCAGTTCTGCTAAAAAACAAAGGCGGCGAGACCAGAGAAGCTCGACTTTTGTTGCAGCTTTCAAGCAACAAACAACTCTGTTCCTGTGTTCAGTGTCGGCCTTGGGTTGGTTAGCGTGCCCACTGTGATTAAGGGAAGTAGCTGCTGTAGCCGATTCTGGACGTGGATGTTTAACCACAGTCAGTGCTGAGGTCAGAGAAGTGGTTGATCATTAACAGGAAACTGATGGCAGTTTGTTGCAAATTACTGCAGCAGTGAAAAGAGAAAAAAAACAACACAAGCTTAAAGACAAATCAAATCCAGAATTTGGCTTGTAAAGATTATTACTCTTTAAGCAGATGCAAAATTAAGTCCCCATCCTCACACATTACACATTAATCAGCCAACAGGTTAAAGTAATAAGATGCAGAAGCTTTATTTATATCTGTGTCAGCACACCGAGGGATGGGAAACACTGTCTCCCTTTCCCTGCATCAGCTTCACAGGGTAAACATTTTCCACCTTGTTAAATGTACCCGCATTCACTGCGGTTGTTTACCATTAATCACACAGTGTGATGCCCGCTAAAGCTAAAACCAGACCTGTAGGGCTTCGGTGTAAGGATCTTTTTTTTTTTGTATAAGACGAGGAATGCAGAGTCAGTTCAATAAACACTGAAGTCTGGGCATTTTCAGGGGCAGACTTGTCCAGGAACGGGAGTGAAAACCCAAGAAACCACACAGACGGATAATAAACACCACATGGAAGGTAGCATCTGGAAGATGGTCTTACAGGTAACCAGGTGTGCTTCTTTATTTGGGACTACACAGCATTTTTAATCCCCTCTCCCTCATATTGAGACACGTTTTGATTGGCTCTAGTTTTCAAACACCAACACTGTAAGATGAGCACACTTCTAAAGTCTGCCTTTTATTAAATAGTTGCAAAAAATAAAAAAATAAAAAAGGGTCTCCTGCAGGTCAACACCTCACTGTCTGGTTCTACATGTGCTTCCCCCGAGAGGGGAAATTAGAAGACACCACAAACCACCACACAGACATTTGTGGACTACGCTGAAAAATACCACAAACAAAAAGGATGTACAGCTACAAATACAGACTGGGAAACTTCTGGTGACTGGGTGAAACCGATGGAAAGTTACTCTCAGAAGGTTTTTCCTGTTTCTGTCATTTATTTGAATGCGACAGAAACTTGTGCCCAACAAAGACGATTATGAGGGCATCCCCACGGAAACACAAATGATCATCAGACAAAACAGCAGCTTTTGTCTAAGAAGACTATCGCAGAATGAAAACTTCAGCTTCCTTTTACAGTTAGGTACCCCACATTTTGGCCTCTTCTTGATTTCTTTTTTTTTTCTTTGCAAATTTCTCCCACTCAACTGTTTCCAAGGTTGAAAAAAAAATATGTTAGACAAAAATAAGCCTCATTATCTCAATGTGATTTAAATCTGACTACATCCGAAACGTGTAAGAGTGACAAATATCCCAAGAAATCGGGAAAAGAGCAAACCCTTCCTATACTGCACTTCATAAACATTTATAACCACTTGAACTGAAACCAGTGAAACATGAGAATTTCAGTAAAAAATTAAAATTGAAAATATTTCATAGTATGCACACACAGTGCAAATTAAATACAAAGAGTATTACCACACATTTCCTATAATCCTATAATTCATAACCTTTATAATCTCTTCTGCTATTTGCACATTCTTTACTGTAAATTCCTAAGTTAATTTGTAAATTTTGTAGTAACCTGTAAATTGTAAATATTGTAAAACTTTTTTTCTGTCATTTAATGGTCAGGCATTGTACAGCTACAAGCATTTCACCCCCATGTCATACTGTGTATGGTTGCGTGTGTGTGACAAATAAAAAAATTTGAAAATTTGATTTGAATTTTTATTGAGCCATGTGTCGCTGAACTCATCTTCAGGGTTTCCACCAGTGAACTGAAAGCGCATCAGCCCACTGAGCCTAAAATCAACCCGGGCAAGACCTTCAGCATTGTGACGTGACTAAGAACATTTATAACTCCAAATGCAATGTAAGAAAATCTGAGGTGTTTCTGTTAGTAACTGTGAATTTAAGATATTTTCAGACTTTTTAAAAATGGCCCATAAATACTTTAAAGACAGACAGTGAACGCAGCTCGGTGCACACTGTCAGAAAGATTTAAAAAAATAATAATAATAATAATTCTCAATCAAGTTGAATTCAAGGCCACACTTTCCACTGCAACTAGGTCAAACATCCTATTTTAGACGCACAACACAGCTGACATTCACAGCTGTCGCTCAGGTGAAGGTGTTTATTTTACCACCATTTAAAACAGTACTTTCACATGTAGACGGTCACCCTAGTTCCCAGTATAGAGCACAGGATATCTCACCCACCTCCTTGAACTTTAAATATCAAGTTTAGGTACACTGTGCTGACAACAAACGCCAAAGCAAACAAACATTTTTGTATTATGTTTTTTGTTATTTCTCTACACTTTTGTTTTTTTGTGCTACACTTTCATATAGCACGTCTTTTAGAGAAAGGGATGCTATGTATAGATCACATTTTAGTCAGAGACCTAACTTTGTAATTGAACTGCTAAAATTCACAAACTATTTCTGTCTATTCACATTTCCTGGTTCCCACTCTGTACAGTGTGAAACAACATTATAAAGGGTTTGAAGGCAACTGTATTGTATAAATTTATAAAACAAAACCTCTATCACATTTAATTAATTAGTATTTTAAATGTCATTGATCATTTTATGACCTGAATCTAACTGATAAAGTTGTTTGTGCTTAAAAGTTATAACTTTTAAAAATAAAAGGCAGTTGTCTTGAAACATACGATGGAATGTCGAATGCAATAACTTAATGACCAACTAAGAATTTTATTGTGCTTCTAAATCTGAATATTATTAAAGTGAAGGCTCATAGGTGCACAATTAAACTAAAGTGTCCAGATTTAACTGAAGGTCTGAGGTTGGAGTCGTAGCTCTGCTCGTTTAAGCCTCGCTGCCCCCGCCTGTTTACATGAGTGCAAAAATATCATGAAGATGGTGCAGGATTTTCCTCATCGCTGTGACGCTGTTGAGGTTGTCGACCTCCCTCCTTGCTAATGTAGAGGATCAAAAGGACATTTGTGGCTGTGATTCTTCACCAGGTCTGGAAAAGGAAAAAAACAAAACAAAACAGACCACCAAGGGTGAAGCGGCCGACGCCTCAACGTAGTGCGAGACGAGCTGTATCTTACAGTTACGACATTTTTGTTGTTTTTATTTGTTTTTGTCTGAAGCACCAGAAACCTTACACTGGATGCTACCAAGCTTGTCCTATTCAATCCTATAAGCTCTGATAGGCCAGTCAGTGTAGGTTGATGTTAAACATTTTAGTATTACATGCTTTATTATAGACGTGTGAACTCTTTTGGCTCAAAGGATATTCTGAATTTTAATATTTCTCCTCACCAGCCATCGCTCAACTGTAAACACAAGCTTAAAGATGATACATGCTCATTTCTCGTTTGGACTAGCTTTGCATGACTCAAAGTTCAAAGTAATCCTTATTTTTCTTACATCAGGCCTTGCTGGAGCCTCTGAGGTAATATTTGTCTGAAACAAGCTGCTTTATCTGCTCTCTCTTTAGATCTGTCTCCTGATTAGCTGCCCCACAGAAAAAAAAGCCTAAACATGGGGCTTCTGTGCTCACACCCAGAGCTGCCCAAGTTAACCATACTGGGGACATCTGCTTTCACCTACATCACACGGAGTCAAGAGAGAAGAAAACTTGAGTCTTTAGCGTCATTTAAAGCCTGAGCTAATGACTAACAGTGATTACTTATACACGACTTGATTAGCTGAAGTTTTGGCCATGTTTAATATGAGTATTCCCACTGTGACAGCTGATATGTAACAGAAAGTATCACAGTTTGAAAACATCTATTTAAGCTGCGAACCACAGACCAATTTGAATGTGAAAATTGTGCACATGATACAAAAAAGTGAGTAAAGCTCCCAGCAGAAGTGCACGGGCATTACTTCCATTTAGTTTGTTAGCTTTAGGGCATGAATCCAGTATGCAAGTCACTTTTAATCGTTGAGGATAAATTCACAGTGGATAAATTGAGGTTGATGCACTTGTACTGTTTACGTTAACAAAACTAAGCACACCAACTGTTATTTGTATTGCTGCTTGCATTTCTGTGTGTGCGTGTGTGTTCCTCTGAAGGGGAAACCACTGCAGCAGAGCTAAGAGAGCAGCTGTTTGACAAAAGTAAACAAAGACTCAGAGGAGGGAGGACAGGAGTTCCTAACTTCCTGCACTGTTACCCACAACCTGCGTCATGAGATCATTCCTGACTGTGCACACAAACACATGATCTATATACTGAAGGGAGCCTGATGCAACCCTGGCAGTAAAGAAAATTAAAAAGTTAATTTAGTTTGGAAGTTCAGCTTCTTTAATCAATCTTAAAGCCTTCCCATGAGGGTAAATGATTCACTGCTCACCTGGGACCAGGGTTTTCCTTCTTTGTGTCTCACAGGAGGAAAAATGCTCTGTGTGCGATGGTTTGTTATGACTGAGACAAAAATACAGCCAGCGAACGCTCTCCCAGAGCAGCCCACAGATTCAACAGAAACAAAACAAACTCACAGTTCCTTCCTCTCGGCCGTTTGTTTGGATCTGCGCGTTTCTTATTCAGTCCCACAGTTAAACACCAAGAGACCAGTTTATCAGTCACTCCAGGTCCTCCAAGTGCTTCTGGAAGTATTTATTCATCTTAAACTGAACACCCTCTCCTTATAGTGTTGAAAGATTTTTCTCTTTCTTTCTTTTATAGAAATTAAGCATCAGTGATCCTGCTTTGAACATCAGTTGGTTGTTATTCTTTATCCAGTTTAATGCTGAAAGTCCAGTCTGACACCAGAGTTGAACTCCTGGCAACAGCAACAACAAAAAAAATCCTAGTAACAATGAGCCAATAGAAATCATGATTAACTGACATTTTATGTCGTTTAAAGTTTAAAATAGATTGTGGTAGCCAGAGACTGCATATAAAAGTAGGACGTAGCCACTGTGGCATCACTCATTGGTGTCTGGACCGAAAGTTAGCATGCTGGGGTTTTTTTGAGCGGTCATGTGGTCATGTCACACAAGAGGGTAGACCACTAAGTTAGATGGTTGTTGCTTCCTGCTCGGAAAAATTAAGCCAATGTGGAAATCCCTTAAACCTGCATTCTGTCTGAAAGGCACCAGCAATAGCTGTGGTTGCAAAAAGACTTCAGGTCGTATAAAAGGCCTCTGAAAAAAATAAAATGTCTCTTTCTTGAACTCTGGAAACACTTTGCTGCTGAGTTTGCAGGCTTAGTCACTGATTTGGGGTCATACTGAATAACCCATTTTATTCAGTTTTATTTTTTAAGGAGCATTAGCCGTTAAATTTTCCACTCGCTCATTGGCTGACGACTTGTCAGTCACAAGTTGTCAGCCAAAGAGCAAGCAGTTTCCAACCCAGACCCACCCCTCATTGTCACGTCCCGTTTCTTATAATCAAGATGGCCACAGCAGAAACCTTCAACTCAAAGGGGTCATAACAGAAATTCAGAAACCAGCGGATGACATCATGGTAGTTGCACCCATACTGTCTCTGAGTTATTGCTCGCTAGCTTGAACATCTATGCATGGGCACGGCACAGACATAGATACCTGCTGATTCACGCCAAGTAACAAACCAATAAAATATTTAACTTTCAATCGCCAAACGCTAAAGCACGGACTTCTTGGATGTCTGTACCACACAGCGAGCCGTATTATTAGTCAGATATTTTCACTGAAAGCACTACAAAAGGCACAAACACAGTCAAAAAGTCCAGCTCTGTGACTCCAATAAGCAGAGAGTTGAGGGCATGAAAAACTCTAAGAGGGCGTTACGTGTTAATACCAGGTTGTTTTTTGTACGTTTGCTCTAAACAAATTTGACATTTTAAAACAGAAGTCAGTGGGAAAAAGCTCATTTTTGTAGCAAGCCTCAAGTGGCCACTAGAGGAACTGCGACTTTGAAGATTTGGACATTTGTGGGTTGAAAAGATGAGTTGACAGACAATTTAAAATGAAAAAACATCATCTTTTTTCGACTGGCGGGTAAGTCTCACTCACAGAAAAACATCACTGGTACATGGCTATAACTACCTCCGCCAAGAAGGTTGTGTGTGTGGGTGGGTTGCTTGCTTGGCTGGATTACTCAAAAAGTTATGGATGGATTTAACCAGAGATTGAAGTTAATCACTTTTAAGTTGGGCCAGTCTACCAGGATCTTGATGTGGACTCATCTCCACTGTGAGAAAAGGCTATATTGGACATTTGCCATCATAACTTCAACAAATTGGCACAAACTAATCTGGATTCATGCACAGCTGGGGGCACATTTTCAGCCTTGGAGGAGGAATGCTGTTCTCAGGTGTGCTTGTTTCTTTTTCAAATAAATCCTCATGCTTTGGTCTTTTTAGATTTTAACCTTAAGATAACACGCAAATGAATGCAACAGATATGATTAATGGTTTCCACTTTTAGAACACTTCTACCTCCGTGGTGCTTAAAGTAGTTTACATTTCTCAGTTATTCTCACACACAGAGCAGACCTGGGAGTCAGTTTGGGGTTTTGCACAAGGACGTTTTGACATGTGGAAGAGGCGGGGACAAAACCACCATTAAACTGAGGTTAGTCGCAAGCACGTTGTACCACCTGAGCCTTAGCCTTAAAAAAACAAAAACAAAAAACTCCTCCTCTCTGAAGTATATAAATTAATGAAGCTTAAAACTCATCTTCGCTTTTCTTTTTCCACTAAAAGCTTCACCACGGGGCTCACACTTCTGTAAAATATGGCTTAAAACAATAAAAACTAACTTTAAGAAAACAGAAATAATGTAACCAAGACTCTGAAAACATTCGTTCTTCGTTTCCTAACAGTATAATGTTTGTCAAGTCAGATTTTAGTTGACTGGAGGGAAAATTTTTTACTGTGCTTCTTTTTATATCCCAGGCAGATGCTGCCAAGCCTGTAAGGCAGAGAGGACCTGAGAAAAGAATTAAACAGCACCTCCTTGCTTGATGAATTACTGCAGTGTTAATATGCAAAGGAAATTCTGGCAGGCGTTGAGCATCATCATGTGACAGCTTCAGGGCAGTCTGAAGAGGCTTCTTTGAGTCTCCAGAAAAATAAATTCTCCACAGCAGTGTTTAAGCATGTGATTGCACGCCATGCAATTAGCACTTCCTGTCTGATAAAGAAAACCCCTTGAGAGCAGAGCCCTGAGGAGAGGTGATGAACTGGGTCAAAAGGCACGAGGAGACGCCAACAAGTCATCGAGCGATGAGGAAGTGAAGTGGGTACTCCCCACAAGATGTTCAGAAATGTCACAAGAATGGAGGATGGAAATAAGTCAGCACTTAGCTGACACTGTACTGCATTTAAAAGATGAGAAACACAGAGAGACCTTTACTTTAAACTGAGTAAAGAGTTGCATTTAAACTGTAAGGTTTGATTTTACCACCACAACAGAACATCTGACCAAAAATAAAGAGCCAAATCGTAAATTTTGAACACACTTTTATGTAAAAATCCTCCCACAGTGCAGTTGTCTCTACACTTGCGTCCACATTAAAATGTCAAAACAGTTAATTCTCCTCCTACTGAACAACAATAAGCCGAGCAGCCACAGAAACCCACCGAACAACTAACATTTCCATTTAAGTAAAAACCTTTTAGCCTTTTCTAATGTACAGTTTATTAGAGCAGACTGCCATAAAACAATGTCTCGGGCTATAGTTTTCATTCAGAAATTACACATAGACTTCACCTAGGCAGGCTCAGACCAGCACCGTATGTGATTAACTTATGAGCTTGAAGGCCTCTCTGACCACAACCTACAGCAGGTGGAGAGGCTGGTTCAGAGCGCTGCTACGCCGAGCTAACCAAAGCTGCAGAGCAGAACAGGGACTCCTGTCTCCACCTGCAGCCCAAGACTGTGCAGTTGGGGCTCAGACTGAAATATTTGCAGAGGAAAACTTGTGTTTTTTACAACACATACACAAAAACACCAACAACTATCTGCTATAAGGACAATCCAAATCTGTGGAAACTCCTCCTAGGTTACTAGCAAACAATGAAAAGCTGCACCACTGCCAAATGTTATCTCTGTAATATCACAGCCAACACAACTTCACATTTCATACATTTGCTGTACACAAAAAAAAAAAAAGCAAATTGAACTTTGGGAATCAACTAAAGTGGGCTGAATACATCAAACAAACCCACAAAGAGTCAAGATGATCAGAAAACCTAAAAGAAAATATAAAAAATATGCCCACAAAGCTGGGCAGTAATGATAAAACCAACATCAGCATTTGTACTGGATAAATGCTGAAAAATGAAGAGCTGATAAAACACACAGACACAAATCAATTAAAAACATCAATATCAGCATCAGCTGTGAGCCAGCTTCTTTAAAAGCACCTGTATCGGCTCAGATTTCCACAATCAGTTCATCTTTCACACAAAGAACCACAAATCAACTTTAACAAGGCAAGAAAAAAAAAGTTCAAACACAGAAAATGGCTTGAGGGAGACATCACCCAGACAAACAGAATAAATGTGCAGGCTACCCTCACACTGCTGCTCCGGTCTGGTTTTCTCTCCTTTGTTTTTAAAAACATTCCTGAGCTGACACAATAATAGAGCATTACAGGTAGAGCTGGGCGATATGAGATTTTTTCATATCACGATATGTTTTTTTCATTTCAGGCGATAACGATATCTATCACGATATAAGCCAAATAACTATATTTGTAAGATTTAAATGTGCCGTTGCTCACAAGTAAAATGTGAAATAATCAGCAGCTTGTTTTTATTTAAATATTTATTTCCCATAATAAGTTCAACAGGGTAGATGTACTTAAGGAACATGAGACTTTTTCAGATAAATAAAGGCAAATATTGCAAACTACACAAAAAGGCAGCCGCTAAAGCGTTTAAGTTTCAAAATAGAACAAATGAAACAGACTAAATTGTCAATTCCACTTAGAAACAAAATATTAATTCTAAAAATAAATCTTAGTTTGTTTTACAGAAGAACAGACAAAACTGACTAACTTTTGTCAATATCAAATAAACTGAGAACTAAAAGGAAATTCTCAATCTCTCCTTGTTGTATAGCTGAGCTTTTCAAACAGTTTTAACAGTTACTTTAGTCTGACAAAAGCCGAATGACGAATCAGCGCTTCCAGTCAGAGACTGAGGCTACGTCCACACGTACACGGGTATTTTTGAAAACGGAGATTTTCCGTTTCCGTTTTAAAAAATAATCCCGTCCACACGTAAAGGCAGAAATGAAGGAAAACGCTGCTATGAACATGCCAAAGCAGCAGGTGGCGCTAGATTCCTAACCGTGCAGAAATGTTGGCCAATCAGAAGTCTAGAAGCCTCGGTGGGAAAAAGTAAACAAAGCTGGGGCATAGAAGCAGAACAGAGTCGTATGCGTGGACGGACAGTAACTGTGTGTATATGTAAGCATTTAAACACTGCAGAGAGTAGAATTAACAGTAACAGTATTGTAGAAATTCATTTCACCGAAACAATAACGTGGCGCACAGAGTGACGCATGCACCAGTTTATTGTATTTCCAGACTTGCTTTCGGCACAATTTACAGTGCACGCTACTCTGTTTTTTGTCAGACTTGAAATAACCGAAATACCTTCACACTACGGAACTTCTATGGCTCTTCCGTTCGACAATCTCTCCGGCGTTGGAACCATCATCTGTTTTCTCTTCGGTCACGCTCGGTTGATTTTTCTAGTCGGCACACTCATTTCCTCCATTACCCGCTGGCTGCTTCCCAAACAAACACACGTGCGGCTTGGCACTTGTGCTGTACGTAACAAGTCACGCGACGTGACGCTGCGGCTGTGATTGGTTCGGCTCTGCGCTACTTAATTTGGATTGGCTGACCTTTTTTTTTTTTTTTTAAGAGAACAAGAGCGGCGAGGTCTATCGCGATAGCTTAATTTCTCTATCGAGTAAAAGTTATATCGCGATACATATCGTTATCGTTCTATCGCCCAGCTCTAATTACAGGCAAAACCAGCGTTCACGGTTTCATTTGTAAGCTGATTCAGATTAAAGAGGATAAACAGAGTCAACTTAAACTTACGAGCTTCTCCCATATAGAGCTGCGTGTGGATGAGGAGCTGGAGCCGGGAGCGGTTTCACTCTGACACAAATGGCTTTACTGAAACCAAAATTTCATGAAGTGAAAGGTCACTTTTACCTACACATGTCAGCATCTCCGCCACAAGACTCGTGGCAAAACACTCAGGTGAGCGATGGAAAGGTCACGTGTTCTGTATACAACTAATATAAGAAGCACATATGAAAGCGACCCTAATCAGAAGTGAAAAATATCAGATTCGGTGTGGTTTGTGGTGTTCAAATAGTCATGATAGAACAGATCTGAGTCATACGTGTGCAAAAAACATCAGGTTCAGGTCACTTTCTGCTTCAAGGACAACTTCAAGAAGCCAAAACACAACTATGAAGACAAGAATTTCATTCTTTGCACATTTTTACTCCTTAAAATAAAATAAAAAAAACAATTCTGGCCGTTCAAGATCTTCTAAACACACCCCTGAAACAACGATCAGCTGCGCTCATCAAATTTCTGCTAATCATCCTCTGAAACTCTGAAATTCAAATTCCACAAACACTGCAGCAGCTGCAGCACCGCCGTCTGCACCAACACCATTTAAACAGACTCGAGCATCGTTCGACCGCCATTTCTATCGTCCTCTGTCGGGCAAAGTAATGAACTGTTGTAAAGCTCAATTATTTATGTGGTTTGTCCAAAGAGGCTTCACGAGGAGCAAAAAGACAAAACACACACACACAGAGGAAGTGTTTATAAGATAAACAGAGGGACTCTGGCTGGCTGCTCGTGGACAAATCTGTGAGGATTGACTGCTGGGGAATGGCAGTGATGCACATTTTCACACCCAGCATGTAACGCTGCACATTTGTCGATCTGTGAACTGCAAACGTCTGTTGACACACAAATCTGTCAATTCTCGACATAACAAGGAATCCTTCAAGCCAATTGGTGCTCCGCGGGAGGATGCTTTGACTTAAGCATGCCTCCATCAGGCCTTTAATCTTCAACTTTGTTAAATGTATGTATTCAAGTAAATATCTGCACATTCACAAGCGCCAAAAACCGCCTGTAACACACCGTTGTGTGAGGTGGCAGGCCCTGGAGGACATGAGTGCCACTGAGGGAGATTAAAAGCAAAACACTGCTTGCTTTATGTTAATACTGCGCTTTGAAAGGCAAACAAAAGCCACAATTCTCTGTTTACATTAATGAACTCGGGACACAAAGATGTGAAAGCAAAAATGCATCACATCACAACTTAAAATAAAAAAAATGAAAATGGGGATACAAGTTTTACACGAAGCGTTTGGTGGCAGGGAGCACCAGGATGTCTCAGGTGAACCGATAACCGACCGGCGATAAAATAAGCCTCTCTGTTTGTCTCGCTGCAGTGACCAGAGGGAGGGCACTCCAATAAAGCAGCCACTACTGAAAAGTCGTGTATCATCTACCTTAAACTCGATCCGTAATATGAAGGGTAACCGGGATAGTCAGAAACACAATCATCATGTCACTGGAACATAAAGATAACCATACAATATTTTAAAATTCTATTATATTTATTGTTAGATTAGTCCCTTTTCGTTTTTACTTTTAATGTGATTTACAAAAATGCACAAAATTAAAATTAAAGATGAATTTTACTGACGGCATTATTTATTATTTAATATTTGCTTTTGGTTTCACACGGGACACAATGCCCAGTCTCACGCGGGAGGAAGTTCTGCTTTTGAGCCTTTTATCCACCAAAGCCTCGTCTTCAGAAGAGCTCTAAAGGGTTTAACGTCCCCTCGCGTCCAATGCCAAGTTGCAATGTTGAGATCAAAGCAACGCAATTGTTCAGCTGCACTGATGGTTGCAGAGCAACATTACTAAGAAAATCAGGAGATCGGTGTAAAGGCAAACTGCTGACCTGTGCACGCTGTGAGTGCAGGTATATGTACCACTTGTGCACTGGTAAATTACACAGGTTATTTTGTTTGTCTAGAAACACAGAGCACAAAACCAGCATCAGGGTTACTTTTCCGGTACACGAGCTGTCAGCAGGCCAACTTTGCAGAAAATCTCAAATTTTAGGCTGCAAATGAGCACAAAGACTGTAAATTATACTCTCACAAGGCGACCGCATTAGCCCGAAAAACAGCAACAAAGCGCACTGACGTCTGTACGCAGCATGAAGACGATAACAGCAAATGGAGGAACCAAAACTACTTCACCATCTCATGAAAAAAAAAAAAAAAATCCTGGAGGAGTTCAAGGAGAAACAGCACAACTTAACCCAAACACTGGAGAGCTATTCCAACACTACACTCAGTTCTCAGATAAGCATAAATAATGTTATCACAGCAACAACCAGCAAGGCTGTACTTCCTCTTATTCAGCTCATGCCTTGCTCCTCTCTTCATCTTCTTCTTCTTCTACGCCTGACATTTCAGGAAATAAAGACGCTATTTTCAATCGAATCACACATCTTGAAGGAAGAAATACAACCAGGTGGCGAGTCAACAGAGCACGTCCCCTTAAAAATTCCATCCAAACCAACGCGTCTTATAGCCGAAAGTATCTCAGGAAACCTCGAAGCAGGACGGTCGCTAACTCACCTTTTAAATTCTTGGGGTTGTTCTGCTTGGTGCGCGGCATCTTTCCGCCTCAGTTCACAGGTGCATCTTGAGGGGTGGGGGGGGGAGTGGCTGTTAACCTTGAGGTGAGTCGACTCCTGAGCAGTCTTGGCACATCTAGAGGGGAATAAACAAACACACACATATACTGTGAATACATCAAGTCTGCAGAGGCCAAACATGAGCTCCACAGATCAATGAGGCACTGTGCAGCCTCTCCTGCTCCCACTTGGCAGCTGTCTGGGAGTCCAGGACAGAGCGGCTGATTGAGCGTGCTCCTCAAACAGGTGCCCGGGTCGGAGTTTTTCCCCCATTTCAGGGCCGCCTTGAAACTACGTGCAGCGCTGCGCGGTGAGGCTCGGCCTGCTCTCTGCCGTCAGAGGGGAGGAGGTGTGAAGACATTCTGTCGATATCAACATAACCCTGCAGCGGCTGCTATCTGCCGCTCTGATCTCGAGGCTGACACAGAAATGATAGAGTTACTGCTCATCACTTTAACGAACGTCAGCGTGGATCTCAAATCATGCAAACTATACAACCCCCCCCCCTCTGAGCGTCAGGCAAAGAAGTGTCAGAGATCTTTCTGTCAAAGTTCAGTCTTGCAGGTCTGCATCCTCCATCGATTGTTTTCGCACTGATATCAATCGATGACCTTTCCCTAAATGGAAGATTAGAAGCTTATTATGGCTGCAATGCAAATTCCAGCTGACAGAAAAAGGTTGGTGTTCAAGTTAAATGTTACCCAGATGTCAAACCCACAGTGCTACCTGACATGCACAAGCAGCCGCAGAGCAAACGCTCCCCCTCTGCGCAGACAGGAAATCACTAAAAATCATGAATAAAACCTCTCATTTAATGGCACCATTAGCCTTCCTTTGCCCTTGCATCATCTCCACCCCAAAACACCCCCCTTACCCCTGCAGGAGACGTGCACGTTGCAGTGAGCAGCAGTGCTTCAGGAATCAAGTCTTTTGTTTCTTCCCCCCTCCTCTCTTCCTCACCAATGTTACATAACACTTACTACAACTGGATGATGATGATGATGGTGATATTTTGTCTCCATACAGTTGGTACATGTGGCGCTAGAGCAATGACATCATCTCACGGTACTCACACTCGCTGCAGCAGGTCGCACAAAAACACATGCAAGCTCGGCTTCAGTAGACGCATGAAGAGGGGCTCCTCGCCGGGTGGTGTTTGAGCGCAGGGGTCGACGGCGCGGACGAGCTAGGGGAGCAGGAGGAGAGAGACGTTTCGTCTGTCTGTCAGTCCGTCTGCCAGCCAGCCTGACTGCTTGCCTGTGTGTTTGTGCGCGCACAGATATGCGAGGAAACACCCCGATACTAACACGAGAGAGAGAGAACGAGAGCGAGGGAGAACAACATACAATGCTGCGTCCCGTTCAGGTGACCAAAGAGTGATGATTTCACACCTGAGGGGCGAAATGCAAAAGCAGCCCCCACTGGCTCTGAGTGCGTTAATCACAAGACTGAGAAATATTAAGCATTAGATGCAGAGCGGGCTGCAGGAGCATGTGTGCTCCGGGTTCATGCAGTGCAGTCATTAGAAGCAGAGCTAAAAAGAAAAAAGGGCATTACTGGCATTTAACTGTGCGCAATGAAGTCAGCAAAAACAATGCGTGGGAATAGCGTATTTTGTGCCTGTTGCAACACGTGAACGCCCTGTGAGGGAGGGCGGAGCCAGGGAAAACCCCTCGCTTGTCGCTGCAACAGCGCTCGAATGGGACGCTTCCCTTTATCCAACAAAATGCAGTCAGATTCCAGTTCAGCCACACACACAAATACACACGTTTGTCACGGCAACAGCGGACACACAAACACACTGAGGAGCAGCAGGTGTAGCTGCTTGGCTTACCTCCAAGTGCAACAGCGGGCACTGCGCAGAGAGGCGACCCCGGCAAGCGCAAGTTTTTTTTTTTCTTTTTTTCTGTGCTGCAGGGTCCAAAAACAACACTGCGCAAAAAACAAATAATAAAATAAATGCACAAACAGACTCACACCTCTCCTCTCTCAGTAACAGACCCCCCTTCCTCCTGCTCCTCCTCCCCCTCCTTCTCCCCCCACTCAAAGTTAGCGACGGGCTAAAACCGGGCAACACACACACACAGCTATAAAAGCATGTCGGACTGTCTCCGGCTGCAGCAGCCGAGCTCGACCTTTAGTAGCCGCAAACGCGCGCGGGGGAGCAAAGAGAGCGCGCGGGACGCGGTGATACTCACAGGTGCGGGTTTGGCTCGTGTCAGGGCCGCAGCACACCTTTTAGAGTAAGAAGGGGATCCGCTGTTTTTTCTCCCTTCACCTTCTCTCTCACTTTCTATTGCAGGAAACAGACAGGCCTACTGACGTCAGCGGGGGTCCCGTCTCCGCCTCCCAGCTACGAGGGGTGTCCTCCCAGGCCAGCGGGGGGCTCCCGACGGCCGCCACGTTAGCGCAGGCCCCGACGCCTCCTCGTCGATGCCCCTTCAGTGAGCCGCACCTCCTCCTCTTCCTCCCTGTGCTCGCTCCCTCAACGTCTGCAGGTGAGGCGCCGCATTCCGCGTCGCTTGTTGCAACCCCCCTGCCGGACCCCCACTCAGCCTCTCCTCTGCACATAGCTCAGGACTGACGGTTTTCCCGGAGGTTCCTTGTTGTCAGGTCACGTTGTGCCCCTCCGCCACTACCGGCCGGGCTTCCCCGTGCACGGATCCAGCTGCACGGACGTGAACAGGGGGGTGGGAGGACTTCGTGCACCAGGACCGCTGTCCGTGGCGGTAAACAAAGGAGAGGGATAAACCGTGGTCTGCACGGGTGCCGAACAGCCTCTGAAATGCATACAGTTCAAAATGACTCACCGAGAAGGCCTATTTTATGGGATTTCTTCCTCCACTAACATATAAAGCCACAAACACCAGTGAAAGTGTGGATATTCAGGTGCCTTTGGGTTCCCAGTTACAAACCAAGTGATTTTGTTACCTCATATGGGTTTAATTCCTAGACTGGGAATCTCCATCTGAAACCTAAATCAGATTTGAAACTGTGGGAGATCGGGTTTCAGCCTGTTATGTAATTTAAACCATAAAAAAAATTGATTAAATATTTTCCACAAGCCTCAAAAAGATAGAAAATCTGGAAAAATCTTTTCCTACGTATAATTTAAATATATAGTGACTCGTTTTCTGCAAGCTTTATTTGTTATTGCATGCTCTGTACAATTTTTTATCAGTTACAGATGCTTAAAATTTTAAATTTAAAAATATATATATATTTTTTAAATTTTTTTTAGTATTTTTCTTATTTGTTTTGCAGATGGGTCTCAATTATTTGTGTCGATAATGTAAAACATCTAAAAATATTATATATTTACATATTTATGTATCTGTATTTTGTATTCAGTGTTAGTTCTTGTGCTTGATCTCCTGACGAATACAAATAATAAAGAAAATAGTCCTATACTAATACTCCAGGGCAGAAATCTATTTTTAGGACTGATTTTGATTTCATATTGTTATTATAAAACTATTAAAGGGTTTCATTAAAGCCCCCTTTTCTGCAGCACAAATACAATGACATTGCTGTACAAAAATTAAAACAACATTGTGTAAAAACAGGAAGCGTGCTGCTGCTGCACTTGAGTGAGTAAAATGTTAAATGTGATTTGAATCAGTGGTTTCAGGTGTGTCCTTCCTTCAGTTAGTGTTCATATGTCTGTTTGAAATATGAACATGTCTCTCCAGATATGTACTCTAAGTCTGTAGCTGTAGCATCGAAGGGGCCAGTAAGAGTTTTACTGGCCCTTGTTATATGTGACTTATGATTTCCTCCACAGTAACCTAAAAAAGCACCACAGTTCTCCTGAGCTGACAGGGAAAAGTTTGATAAACAATTCATCTCTGCTGGGAGGTTTTCATCTGTTCAATATTCAGGGTTTAATTGATTGTTTGCTGTTTTTATGTGATTGCTTGTGGGTTTTCAAGCATAACAAACCATTTAATGCGGTAATGTCTACGTATCACAATTTGTGACACCGCTTTTCTTTTTTGGATTGATGCGTTCCCTCTAGAAAGTCTCGATAACATGCGTACTACAGACACGATATATATTCAGTTCAGACACTAAAGTTTCAGATTATAGTTCATAAAGCAATTCTTTTGGATTAATTACCCAACATTATCCACTCAAAACTGTATTTAGAAATTTGAGCTAGCCGGCAGTTCGTCAGCAGGAAAGCTAACAGGTGGGCTAGCATTAGCTAACATTAGCTTAAAGAAAAACAAGGTTGGATTTGATCCTGAAAACTAAACACTCCCTCCATTAAACCCTCGCTGATGTAGAATGTAGTTCTCTCTAATAAGAAGCTTGGAAAGCACTGGACTTCTTTACATTTCGTGAAGGCGTTTCACCACTAATTGAGTAGATAATATTTAGGCTGGATGGCTTAGCTATATCAAAGTCGGAAATTCCTTTGTTACAGGAGTTAAAAATTCAATTCAACAAAGCAAATGTACTTTATTAGCAAGGGGTCACCATAGCTGATGGATTCACATATCTGATTTTACACAGGAAGCCCCTCCTGACACAGTCCTCCCATTTGTCCAGGCTTTAAGACAAGCATTAGGAGTAAACCAGGAGAGTTTATATCTCTCAGTCTTAAATTGGGAATTTTTGCAAGTTAGCCGAATATGTTAACCATTACACCATATAGCTTAAATAATGCATACATGTGTTTTTTTAAACAGATTTTCTGCCTTTTTTGTTTAATTGCTAATTACATTAAACACTCAAAAATGATGTTGAGCACAGTAAAGAACATGCCAAAGCAACACTGTATAGAAGTGTTGGTCAATTAGAAGCCCACAAATAATACTGACACACACTACAACAAAATAATAATAAATCAAAAAAGGTGCACACAAAATCAAGTTTCTAATAATCTTCACCCTCGAAGGAGTTTTAAGAAGAATAATTTTTGGTCACCAAATAATATTTACCAAATTATCGATGTATATGTGAACAGGGCTTAAGCAGTATATGTACAGTACTGTATTTTCACCAGGAAAATGAGAACTAGGTTTAGCTATTTAATTTAATGTACAAACATCAATGGAAATGCACTATAAAAGGCAAAAACAGAGTTTGTATAATCCTAATGAGCTTGAAAGTCCATATTTGGTATGACCTCCTTCACTCTCCAACACAGCCTGAACCTCTTAGTTAAGCTTCCTTGTCATTTCTTTAAGTAGTCTTCAGGAAAAGTGCTCCAGGCTTCTTGAAGCTAATTCAAAGCTCTTCTCTGAATCTTGTCTGCCTTTTGTTCTGTTTTCTGTCAAAATGACTCCACAGTGCTTCAGTACTGGTGAGATGCGGGCTGGCCAATCCACGACTGATAGTGTTTCGTTGTATGTTTTTCTATCCAGGTATGCTTTTACTCTACTGGCACTGTGTTTGGGCTCACTGTCATGCTGTAAAATGAAGCTACTGCCTAATATAACACAAAGAAATAAGACTTTTGCACGGTACTGGAAGTGTACATTTAAATTTAAAAAACTATAACAAATTAAAATATTTCAAAACTTTTCCACACCTGCCTGACAGAAAATCTCCAGCATTTTGTTGCATATTTTTAAACATCTCAGCTTCCTCAGGAGATAGCGCCTGCTCACCCACCTGTTGTATAAAGGCTGTTTGTATCTTCCAGTTCTGCCAGCCTGTTGTCAATGCGCACACCCCATCATCACATCAACATCCTGTGTTTTTGGCCACCCATTTCCTTCTAAAGCTGAACTTTTGTTTAACCCTAGCATGCTAAACTTATCACGGGGGAAGAACTACCCAAATACATATTGTTTTTTATTTTCTCGTCCTCAACATGAGCTCGTTGGACCTCACTTGGAATTGTTCACTAGGCGTCACATTCCTTGCATAAAATTCAACCCATGTCCGTCGCATAGAAATCAGTCCACCAGCTAATGAAGGCAACCAAGAGATTTAAGTAATAGCTCTCCTTTTTTAAACAAATTCATATACATTGGCAATAAACTGCATTATTAAAAAGAAGATGAAAAAAATATTCTTACCATAAATATTTTTTGTTGATTTTTGAGTTAAATTCCTCACTAAATGCAGTTAATGAACAATAACAGCTAATGTGACCTAATGAGACCGAACCTGACAGGAACGGTAAGTTAAACTACTGCCTTTGTGTTTGTTTAACAGAAATAATACAAAACGTATAAATCTCTCTCTACAGTGTCAAATGTGCTATGTCTTACATGACCTTTGTGATTCCACACTCTCTTTTACACACAGCTTTTAACTCACATTTTCCACTGCAGCTTCATCTTTGCGAGCCATTTAGGTGACGAGAAACCTGCAAGCATGGAGGGAAATTTTACTTCTTGCTCAGTTTCCTTTAATAAGCATGAAACAATAATGCTACATGTTCTCACAGCCCACTCAGGCACACACAGAGGTCTGTGGAGCAACACAAACCGTTAAAACGACTCTAATGATATATTTTATTATTATTTATTTAGGCTGTGGGTGTTTTAACGTGATCCGCAGCAGAACGCTCGGCAGCAGTTGCCTGGGTGCACTGGTGTTGTTATTTTTATCCCATGTCTGTATTCCTGGCTCCACAGTCACGGTGAGTGTGAGTTGGTCCAGCCCAGCAATGATACATCACTGAATGCAAAAGGTCATGCTATTTTTATTTTTTTACCCCATGCACCAAAATAGCTCTCAGATAAATGCATAAATAAAATGAATAATTTCGCCCGGTAACCAGTTGTTTGAAGTGCATTAGGAAAGCAAGTTTATGTCTAAGAAGTCTCCTGGTATAATTTCCATCCTATTGCAACAGTGTATTAAAAAAAAGAAGATGACAATGAGATAAAATGCATCTTCAACTCATTGTTCAATATGTCAGTAGCTGCATATGCTGCAAAAAGTCTCTGAGAAACACACCACCACTCGAAGAAACTTTGCTGCAGTGAGGCAAATCTACCCATTAATAAGTTATTTTGTGACAGCCGCCCACCACCATATCACAGGCTTCCTGCAGTCTGCAGAGTAGGACTCCTGGCTCAGTTCAGCTTTATGACTCACCTGTTTCAACTGTAACAACTTAAAATGGCACATTTGAATAGTGGAACTTTTTTTTCTGCAAGGAGAGGAACAAATTGTTGTCTTTTCACAGTCAGATCTGAAAATTGCTGCAGTGATTCTGTGTGGTTCATCTTCTGTGAATGAACGAGGGCTGTCGTGAAGGTGATTCGGTTCCTCTCTCTTGAATACAACAAGGCTTTTTGTCAATTAACAGCTAAAATGGCAGCGGCTGCTGTTGCAAAGGATTCTCATTCTTCTCTATGAGACTGCTGTCTGTACACTCTCATTAAAACTGAAATGTTTTGGGGTTTTCAGCTCAAGATGAATATAGCGAGGAGGGTATGGTGTGTGTGTGTTTACATAACCACATTTTTCCCGAGAAGATAGCTTGTTTGGTTTGAGCTAACCAAACGCCAAGAGTAGAACAACTGTTTATGAACTGAGCCCTCAGATGCATCCGTGTTAGCCAAAGTCAATGCAAGCAGGGATCCAATAAAAAGAATAATAATTTTGTGGTTGTAGCTAGAGCCGATCCACGTGTGTCTCTAAAGATCAGCAGAAATGTGTTATTAGCCTGGAAGGTTGTTTAGATTTATAGTATTACAACGGGTGAAGGCAGAAATCGCTGTTGCAGACCTATCAAACAAATAAAAACCTGAATGAATTGTGACTGCTGGATTAAGTATACTGAAGTGTATGTAATCTGCTTGTAAAGACAGTTGATCGTGCCGACAGAGGTTTGCACTGGCTATAGTGAAAAACTGCTTCTTATTGCCTGTTTGTCTAAGTCCCCCCCCCCCGGGTTTCTTAGTCAGTTTTTCTGAGGGGGCACAGTTTCACAATTACAAGGTATTGTCACGAAAGCTTAAAATTCATCATGCAAATCTACTTGTAGCGTAGGTTCTATCTGATTAGGTGTGAATTGACTTGTTTGGTTCATTCGCTTTAAAAAGGCCCTACACTCATGAGGAAAAGGGTTTTTACAGGACTGTAAGCAAGCTTGTGAGCGCCGCTGACCCTGTTTGAAAACGCCAAGATCTGTGTTTGAGCTTTTCTAGACAGATAGAAACTGAGGCATGTGCAAATGATGACATGGGCAGCTTTGTTTGTTTCCTATTCTTTTTATTTAGCTGATAGATTCCAATTTATATACAATTGTTTAGCAGAGAATCATCTCTTAAACAAAAGTTAATCATGGGCATCCACAGGGTTCTGTGTTGGGACCGATTCTTTTTATGTTAAACATGCTTCCTTTAGGTGAAAACTGCATCAATTATCCATCTAACCCGATCGCACATGGGTTAGTTAAACTACAGAGATGTCCAAAAGACGTCTGGGGGCTGTGTGACATTATATTTGGCTCTAGGGTTGTCATTATAGTAGCATTTCAAACTTGATAGCATAACCCAAGAAAATACTCAATACCATGTGTGATGCCACACATTGGCTGCATTGTTCTAGTCTTCTATAAAATCTAGAATAACACAAACAATGACAGCAGTTTTCATATGTTGCCTTATATGGTGAACAAAATACAGGATTGTGTTTATTATAGATAATAAACACAATCCTGTATTTTGTTCACCTTTATATATGTGACAAATATGTTAAGATATTTTACGATTTTAAGAAAATAAACAGGTAATGCTGTGTAACTGTCATTGCAAGTCAAATAGGGTAATAATTGTGTTATCATGGTAAAATAACACCTATTATGGAAGCTTGTATACGCAGTTTAAAAAAGCAAACCGGGTTTAACTAAGTCTTATCTCAATATTTTAACTTCCTGACTAAGTAACTCCAAATTTGCACCTACTTATGAGTAATGGCCTTCTCCTGTGAATTGGACCCAGATTCTCAGTTTCTTGCTTTTCCTGTTTAAATAAATCAGGATGAGCTCATCGTGGTCTGATGTTGACTTCATTTCTATCACAGTGGGGTTTTTTTTTTTTTTTGAGTTGCATTTGGTTTATGTTTACATTAGACAGAAAGATCTGATCTGGAAATTTCTGAATTTTGTGTTGCTTTTCGACGACACACAGTGTGTAATGGCTTTTAGTCTAATTCTTAAGATACACAACTTGGAATTTGGAAATAATTTGTAATTTTTAAATTGACATGTCTAAATACCAAACTGACATTTTGACTCTTGGGTTGTCTAAAAATTTTTAATTAGCAGAAACATGCTTTCCTAATTTAATAATGGTACCAAAAGGCAGGGCTGTTACCGGCTGTTTTACTCCTACATCACTAGCCGCCACCTTACTGACAACTTAACAGGTGGCTAATGTGGTTATTGGAGATCTGCTAACAGTTAAATGGCTAACAGTAACATGTGTGCCAGCCAGCCTCACCTTAATGAAAACAAATACTTCAGTGATGCTGAAAGAGGAACTTTACAAAATTTCTCATAAAGTGTTGTTTAGTGTTGTGAATGTTACTTTCAGCTGCTAGAGAGTAGTGTGGCCAGGGAAGTTGTGCTTCTGCTGGAGGAAGTATAGCCAGCAGTGTTGGTATCGATAATGCTGTAAATGAGTGTCTGATAGACACTAATCAATACTAAAAATTACTGAGTATTGATTTTTTTTAACAACCCTATTTGGCTGTAGAAATCTTTGAATCATGGTGTAAACAAGAAACTCACTCTGAATGTCAGTTCCTTGCCCTTCTGTACTACCGGCTAGATAGTCCTTTCTTATCCAAATCGAAGGTCAGAAGGAAACAGAGTTTGAAAACTTGACCCTACATACCTTAAAGATAATGCAAATCAACTCAGGAAGGATCTAAGACTCAAGCAGGCTCCCTTTCTGTCTCATTTCCATCTCTCTGAATGTAATTATTGAATACAGGTTTTTTTTGTTTTTTTTATTTTTGCCCGTATTCGCTGTGGGGTTTCATTTGGCAGCATAAAATCCTGCCAAATGAAACATGCTGAGCCAACTGCTGTGCTGACCCCTTGTGAATGAGGGAGCAGCCCAAAGTAGCTTGAGTTCCCTGACATTCCCAAACTCTGCCAAGTCAGATCAACCTCTGACAGGCTAGCAGGATGATTGCACTTTATATTAAAAGAATAAGACTGCTTCAATTGCTCCTGTATCAGTGTTAGTGAATGGCGGCAGGGCTATTAATATCCTGGAGTGGCTAGAAAAAAATAAATAAAAGCACAGCTGCCCACAACTGTCCTCCTGAACAATAGGCTCTTATGTAAAGGGAAGGCACTGCTGTGTGTGTCCTTCTGTAACCCATGTTCATGGGGTTTCTTGAGATGTTTTTCTTTGTTCTCTTCGTTTAAAAAATAGATATTTACTGAATGCGACCTTCCAAAGAAAGAGTGTATTCATAAGGGAATGCCTGAGTGTCCTAGTTCTCTTGGCACACAGAGAGGCATTTGGATAAAGATTTATGTCGCTGAAGTATTTATAGGTTGCTGTCCTTTCATTCCCCCCCCCCCCCTCTTCATTTCTCAGTACACTTCCCATTTCCACATAAACACCCTATACAACTACAGTACAATGGTTTTGGCGCCCAGGCTGTCCTGTGGAGACAAGCTGTGCGTCACACGCATATCACCCCGGACCGGTTTTCCACTTGAGCACCATTACAGAGTCAGGAAGCCGAGTGCAAACGATTCCATCTACATTTCAGGATTTTCCAATTAAAGGTGCCATGCATGGTTGTAAAAGGCAAATTTTAAGGCTGTAATGTCACCTGTTCTCAGACTAATTTGTGTCCATGCAGGATCCTTGGGCACAGCAGGGTGGTTTTAAATGTAACTCACTGGTTTGTATCCTCCCCAGCACTACTAAAAGGTGGGGTGTGCACATTGCTGGAAGCTTTGTTTACAACACATCATATGATATTACATAACTGAGGCTGTTGCTACGGCAACACCAGGACTCCACCCCTTCCCTACCCAACCAGACTTTGGACACACACATGTGTACATGCACACATACACACACTTTTTTGGACTAACAGGACCGCACGACTTAACATCCATGGCATTCCACGCTACTAACAAGACGGCCTCTCTCTGGTGGCTGGAAATCCTCCTTCCTAAGAGATATTTAACAGTCACCCGGAGGAGAAACATCTTTCCGCTATGATGGCTCACCGCGGTGTTGTTTGATAAACAAATTAAACATTCACCACATTTTACTACCTGCGCAGGAACAGTCCTGTTATTTATGGCTTTTAACCAGAGCACAGCCAACAGAACAAAAAAAAAGAAAAGAAAAAGTGATGTAAGCTCTCAACCCGTACAATGCGCGTGTTGTCAGCGGGTGAATGGCAACCGTGTGTGTCAGCTTTCATTACTGTGTGTAAGCAATCAGCTCAGCCAGATGAATTCAAGGTCAGGGAGGCACTCCTGGCTTCCTGAGCCATACAATAACAGACTTCCCCACATAAGAGCTGTCTCTTTGTGTTGAAAGGTACAGCACTGAGTACTCTCTCAGCTCTCAGCACTGTCTCAAAGCGCCATTCACGTCTGACAGTTCAGCAAGAAGGCTTCTGTTCCAGGTTACAATGGTCCCGCTCCCCATGGAGTCGGGCTTCTCAAAGTTTTGATCACATCTGACATATTTTAAAAATTGTTTGTAATGTGTCTGTCCAGAGAGATTTGGCTTGGTAATTTTATCGCCTTCCTGCTTATTTAAATAAGAGACGATGTTGGACTGCAGCAGTGACAATACAAACAATGAGAGCTTAAAGCTTACAGTAGATTATGCAGTGAACATTTCATTGGAAGCTGAAATGTGAACACGATTAATTGTTATGCATAATAACCAGTTGCTGGGGAAAAGTGGTTATTGAAAAATAGTTTCTGGTGGTTGCAAGCGGATTGCTGCGTTTGCCTGTAGTTTGCATGGAAGACGTCGACCTTTCTGTAAACACTCGCCAAATACCAGCCAAACGGAGCATGTTCAACTCTAAACTAAAAGTTGTGTCTCAGTGCAGTAATCAGTGTTCTTCAAAATGTGCAACTTTTACTTTGAAGGCAGAGTGGGGCACTTATAGAAGAATCATCCTTGGCGAGCTACCAATGCATAGCAAACATGAACAACTTGGTGCCAGGTTCCTCAGCTTTGAATACCTTCTAACAAATCATAACAGCATAAACGTGTGGATCAATGTCTTCATATCAAACTGTTGGACAGTTGAGGCTTTCAGCCTACTTCTTCCAGGAAACAAGGAAATGATGTATCTTCATAGAGCTTCCTGATTGGCAGAGGTAACTCGAAACTTTGAATTACTGTTTTAAAATGTAAAATTTATAAATTAAAAATGTTGAGATGTGGATGAATTTTTCTTTTCAGTGGAAGAAACAAGGTTTCAGAGGGTCTAAACAATGACATGGTTAGTGGTCATGTGATTAGCCATCATATGACTTCAAAACCTTAAGAGAGGGTATTCAAAAACAGCCATGGTGACATTAACCACCAGTTTTGAACTCGCATTTTGAAGCTTCAGCATCGGCATGTTGTTTTTTTGGAGGTAGATTTTACCTTATATGGAATAAAGTGTGGAGCTCTTAAATATCAGCTAAGATTTGCCAGCTCCATTCATAAACTGTACTGGTGTAACCCACAGACACACACATATCTGTTAATAAGTTGGCAAGTTTTAGACTAAAAAAAAAAAAAAAAAAAATCCCAGAACTTCTCTCACCAAAAGTAAAGTACAATCTCCCGGGATGGTCTGCTCCCCACAGTGAGCCGTAACACCAGCGAGATAATCCGTTAACACGCTCCAAAAGGCTCCAGCAGCAATCCAGTGAATGAGGCCGATCAGCTCACTTGCCAGTGAGTCAGGAGACCTGTCAAACAGCAAGGCACACCCATAAGTCGATTAGCAACTCTGAGTTGTTTTGAAAGGGAAAACTTTCCATAGAGGCGGAAGTGTTTTTATTAGGCTGTAAACATGCTTTTTAATGGTATGATGTTGCACTTTTAACATTAGACTATGGAAATTCAATCTTTTTTTTTCAAAAGGCCAGAAAAGGAACTGCAGTTTTTGTCACTTCAGTGTTGGCTTCACTTTTAAACTCTGGAGGTTGTCCTCTGTCTGCACACCAGCACACACAGTTTGAGAATCACTATCATGGTCTTCCTCTTCTTCTGCTTTCAGCGGCTCCTTTTGGGGACTCCCACAGCAGATCATCTTCCTCCTCGATCACACCGACCCTCTGCATATACTCCTTCCATGTCCTTTGTGTGTTTTTTGTCCATTATATCGACTGTCCCTCCCGGTCCCTCTGATATACTCATTTCAGATGTTCTGTTTGGTTAAATGGCCATAAGCGTGGATGTGAGCATAACTGGTTCTCCCTCCTCCCTGTTTTAGCTGTGCGATAATCTAATGACCTGTCCAGGATGTAGCCCGACACAGCAAAGATAAGATATATTTTATCTGAAAAGTGAGGAAATTCCTGTGACACAGCGGCCAAACAGATTAAACACAACTTATAACAAAAAATACAAATAATAATACAAAAAATAAATTCTCAGTAATAAAAATTATATTAAAGAAAGCTTCTTAATAACTAAAAATCTAAATAAAATACCATAAAAGTATATGAAAAACAATAAATGTAATGCAATCTAAAGAGCTATTTATAAATCAGGAAAGCAAAATAAAATTGTGGAAACGACTTACTAAATGTAAGACAATGTAAGGATAAGAAAATGATATCTGTAAGCAAACAGATCTATTAATCAATATGGATTATTTTACATCCACAGCTTGTGCTGCCTTTTGGTGTTTAGAAGAATTTAACTGTATTTATGTAGCTCTAAATCACAACAACAGTTGCCTCAAGGCGCCTCATATTAAAGTTGAAGTTGAAGACAGAGAGACCCCCACAATCAGATGACCCTGTGTGATCAATGACTTTGGTGACAGTGGGAAGGAAAAACTCCCTTTTAATAGGAAAAAAACCGCTGGCAGAACCGGGCTCAGGAAGGAAGTTTTATTTTGTTATTACGTGCCATGATTTGTATTTTTTCCTGTTACTCACAGCAGTATATGAGGCTATAATTCACCCCAGACCAGACCTAACTTTAAGTTTAGAGCCTGTGGACTGTTCGATAGTAATACCAAAGACTTTCAGAGGACCACATCTGCGAAATCGTAGGCTTTAGCACACAGCTGCCAACAGCTGGAGGACACATCTTAAAATTAAGGTACATTTTTCTCCTTTACTCAAGTCCCAACACTAAAAAGATGGCATGTGTCCTTCCTTTTAAAATGTTCCAAAACTACCCATCACTTTCTTTCTTATGATACAATTAGCAAACCCCCACCTCTGTCCCTTTAAAAAGAAAAACCAACAACCCAAAAGGTACTCATTACTCAAACAGATACTTGGAGCATGATTTGTTTCTGCTTTCCTTTCAAGCCACCAGTTGTTATTCCTTTTTTCCCACTCACTAACCTACATCTTTAGCATCATCAGGAATTTTTTGTAATGAAAATGGCACCACGAATGCAGAAGAATTACAAAGGCTGGGAATTTACACAATAAGTCACAGGCTGCAATATGAAGTGTTACCGAGCTACTTTAGGTTTCTTACAAGGGACAATAACACAATATACAGCCTGTATATAAAAGGTGGACATGAGTATCCATCCCTCACTCGTCTGGTTTTCAAAATGCCAAAATGGTAAAACCCCTCAGCTCCAGGCTTCATAACAGGAACCAGAGGTGGATGGCGTGGTGGCTGCGTTCATCTTTTATAATTAAATCAAGTTAGAATTAGTTCTCCTTGGCTAATATTCTGATTGGTCCTGTGTGGAATAGGTAATTTGTCTCACAGAAACAGAAATTAACCCTGGGATTGTCTTGCTTTTGCAGACATCTCTTGGCAATTTCTAATTGAACTCTCCCAAAAGTCTCATTCACAGATCCAAAAATATTTATCATCCATCCATTTTCTTCTGCTTATCCGGGGCCATGTTGCGGGGGCAGCATGAAAAACAGAGAAGCCAAAACCTCTCTCTCCCCAGCCACTTCCTCCAGTTTATCCGAGGAAACACCCAGGCGTTCCCTGCCAAGAGATATAATCTCTCCAGTGTGTCCTGGGTCTATCCCGGGGACTCGTTCCAGTAGAACATCGCCACAACATCTCGCCCAGGATGCATCAAATAGCCGAGCCACCACAACTGGCTCTCCTTCAGTGTGGAAGAGTAGCCTTTGAATGACTGAGCGCTTTACCCTAACTCTAAGGGTGTTGAACCTTGATTGATTAGTTGAACCTCAGATGCAGGAGCAACAATGCGGTTTCTTTATCCTCTTGAGAATATCTGAAGGCTGACGGTAATTTGCCCAAGCAGTCTACATGTGTTTTTTTGGACTTCTGTGGAGAAATATTCACCATTAAAAATTAAGTTTATGTTAGTTGAACCTTTCTCAGTATACCTATGTCATCCATCATGGTGTGCTGAGCTGCGCAGTGATTGCATGATAAGAGTCTCAAAGCTAGACAGCTCAGAGTAATCGAGCACTGTGGTCAGAAACTGACGTCTCTACCTATTTAAATGTTTGTGCAAACCGTCTTGGTTAAAGCTGGAATACCTCAAGTAAAAGCCACCTTTTACGCTGACTTTAAGCGTTGTACAGCATGTGGAGTTGACGGTGGAAAGATGTCACAGAGATTGTTCACTCTGCTCTAATCCATGCTGACAAAGAAATCACCTTAGCCAGCGTTAAACACAGCCCTCCTTGGAAAATATATAGCTGAGGTAAGCGCTGTATTTGTGGCCTCTTTAGGCTCCACAGAACTGCAAAAAGAGCCCTTAGGAAAAATAAATTCTCCTTTTTCACTGTTCCCTTGGACACATATGAGTCCAGAGGAAAAAAACATCAAATGTTTTTTAAGCCAGTCTTTAAAGTGCGGCCAACATATTTCTTCTTCTTCTCTCGGATTTTGTTGCCCTTTATTGAGTCCCTGCCAGTGAATCGCTGGCAGACTTTCCATTCAGCTGCAGAAACAAACCTGCAAACTGGCGCACGACACCGAGCCGGGGCCGTGACGACATCTCAGCGGCTTCGCCGAGTAGGATGTGGGGTGAGGGAGGCCAGACCGGAATCCTGGATCCTTAAGTTGAAGAGTGTTTTCAGGAGAAGCCTTGTGTTGTGTCAACATTTCCATTGACGTTGCCACAGAGGGAAAAATCCCAGCAGCCAAGAAGGCCAGGCAGTACTAATGAGGAAAAATGCTTTGAGTGTCAGATGACAGTATATATAAAGTATTTTGAGAGGAAAGCAGGAGAAGACACTCAGATATTCCATCCAAACATAAACAGAAAGACATATTAAAGAGGGCTGTACTTCATTAGAGGACTCGGAGCCAAAAAATAAATATATATTCAGACAGCAGTGTTTGTAAACAGAGCCATAGCTACCACTAAACCAAAGACTGGGCCTTCACTTGGCCTAACGTCAGGAATTAGACAACAGAAGTCAACCCGCGGTTTCAGGTTTGTGATAAAGGTGTAGCACTGGTAGCGTCTGACCAATCAGAAACATAGGCAGGTCTGTCGATGGCAGAGCAACTGATTTTGTTGTTAGGGTTGACGTAGTGCAGTGGTTTGTACTGTCACCTCACAGCAAGAAGATCCTGTGTTGAATCCTGTCTGGGGCTTTTCTGTGTGGCGTTTACAGATTCTCAACAGGCATTCCAGCTCCCTCCCAAAGATGTAGATCGGTGGTCCACTCAAGACATACCCCACCTTTTGCCTTATGACAGCTACAATACATTCGTTGACCCGGATTGGATAAGCAGAAGAAAATGGATGGATAAAGCTATTAGAAAAGGAAAATATGAAGAGGTTACGCACTCGCTACAGGCTCAAAGCAACACAGCAGCTGCAGACAAATCAGCGCTGTGTGAGGGCGAGAGGGAAAGTGCATGAATGTGTGTGTCCTTCAAGTGTTTTTCTTAGTATTAACAAAGTTTAGCCGATTTGAAGCCAAAAATTGAAGCCAACAAAAGATGGCAACTGTGTTGTGTTTGTAACAGATGTGTCAGTATCACAGACACAACAGGATCCGACTGTAATTAATTTTGTCCTCAATTAAATTAACATGTTGCTTAGATGTTCATAAGACATTTTTTTTTTAATCTTACTCTTCCAGCTGCAGCCCCAGCGGTGTTAAACAAAGAGCAATATCAAAGATGAATTTAAACCAATAACAAGGTTTAGCCTTCTTGGATATTTTAAAGAAAAGGCATTAGTGGTCTGTTTTAGGATCATATCTAGAGAGCAGCAAACCTCAGTGCTGCTGTAGCTCACCTGGATGACCCTGGGAGGTTGCAAAGTCTTTCCTGGACCCTTTCCTGTTTATCTCTGCTTTCAATAAAAAAAAGACGTTAAAATAAGTTCTTGCAGCCAACAGAAAAGGAAACATTAATGATTGAAACTGTTCCATCAATATTTTTATTTATGCTCATCAGGGAAAGAGAACACCTACCTTCAGAGAGCCCGTGTGTCATGGTCCGAGGGATTCTACCAGATTTGTGACGCAGTGGTTGGATCTCTTTTCTCAAACATAACCTGCTCCTGAGCAACACAGGTTACCATGACAGAAGTGAGCCGTCTTTGTAACCTTGTAAACACCTGAGTTTCCCTGAATATATCAAAGTAAATCCTGCTTCATTCACAGTACACTACTTGTGCTTAACGGCTAGATCATGTCAAAAAAACAATATATATTTTATATATGCATACACACTGCAAATATACTTCACAGAAATCATGATAGCATTATTTTATAGTACCTGTAGTAGCATTACATCAGGCTGGGTAAAAGTAGAACTTACACATAGCTGCATGTTTGGACCAAAGCACACGGGCTGTTTAAAATCATAAAGTCCATTAGCCGTTTATAGCATTTTAGCATATAGCATGTCTAATCTGGGTTTTTAATGGTTAATTATCATCTTTTTATCTCTTCAGGTTGTTTATTTGCATCTAATCCATTAATCCCACCGAGCTTGTCTCTGAGGATAACATTTGAAGACTCGCAGCTGCTTCTTGATGTGCATGAAATGCTTACACCTGGCAGTTAATTATGATAATGCTAGACTAAGCAGCTTATCAGACAGTATCTTATCTTCTTTAATCTAATTTGAAATATAATTGTTTAGCTATACGATTGATGTTAGGTTTGCCACGTCTAATATTCACCTCTGCTTTCAAATGGGCCATATTATCAAGCTAATGACATGCGCTTTGTATTTTTTCAGTGCATCTCTGTTAGTTTGCGGCATTACATTACAGTAGCTCTGTTTCTGACCACCAAACCGAACCAAATTAAAAAAAACAAAGCGCACCATAAACTGTCTGAAACGACTTCAAACGAGGGGGAAAAAGTTTCTTTGTTGATCATTCTGAAAGGCTGATTTCCTCTGAGTCACGATCTCATTGTGAGGCCTTCCCACTTCCCTTCTTGTTTATATTTCGTGCATGGTGTTCCCCCGTTAGTTTCACTTTTTGACTCACCGGATGAACGGTTTAGCACTGATTTCCACAGTGACGGAGAACAAAAAAAACCTACAAAGGTTCGCATTAGGAAGTGTGCAGGGAGACACGGTCATGTGGAGCCAGGTGTAAACACTGGTGCTGTGAACAAGTCTGGGCAATCTCAGGAACGGCAGCGAAAACCCTCCAGAAACTTTAGAGATGGTAGCATCTGGAGGAAGTTGTACAGATGGAGGAGGAGGAGGACTGTCTGCAGCTACACTGAACAGGTGGTGTGCTTCATTTAGGACTGCACAGCAATTCTGTCCACACATGCTGAGACAATGTCCCACATTTTGAGTTTTATAAAAAGTCAACACCGTAAGACGGACACTTGCATCAAGTAACCACAAACTCACAAGATGTACAGATTTTTTTTTTTTACTATACTGGAAACTACCACAAACAAAAGGAAACACAGGTAAGATAAAGACTGGAAAATTTCTAGTACCTGAGTGAATCTCTTTGGCTCAAAGAGTTCAGGTATGCATCCCCACGGGAACACAAATGATTACCAGACCATATAGCAAGTTCAGAATCACCAGTTAACCTAATCAGCATGTATTTGCACTGTGGGAGGAAGCCCGAGCACCCAGAGAGAAACCACACCAGCACAGGGTCAACGAAGTCCACGCAGAAGGCGACGGATTCAAACCTAGAACCTTCCAAGAATAGTTTATTATCACTGACCATGTTTAATCTTTTCTCCAGCTTTATTTTATGTTTGAAAATGTAAACTGTCGATTTCTTTGTCGATTCTGCCATTTCTGTAGCGGTTTGGTTTTCCTTTAAGCTTAGGCAGTAAATTATGTTGATAGATATTTGGTATTGGGGTAAAAAATACACATTTTCACAACAAAAACATACTTTAAAAGCCAGATATGCAACCAGCTTCTCTAGCTTAGGTCCACAGGTTTGGGATGAGCTTGAAAGGACGCTTGTCAAAAGGATCTTAAGACAACAGCTTCAGTAACACGCTGTGCGACTGAGGGTGTTCGACTACTCGTTAACACAACCAGTCAGATGCATTTAGGTATGGTGAACCCATGGTGCTGAGCTGGGATTTTCCCACACAAACATCTCTATGGCTTACAGAGAATGGTCCAAGAAAGAGAAAATATGCAATGAACAGAGGTTCTCTGGGTGAAAATGCTTTATTGATGTAAGAGGCCAGAGGAGAATAGCCAGCCTACACTTAGATAGGCCGCTAGAAACCGCAACCGCAGCTCAAATAACAACTTGTTACCACAAAGATATGCAGAAAAGCACCTCTGAACACACACGTCAAACTTTAAAGCAGGCTACAGTAACAGAAGATCACACCGGCTGCCACTCCCGAGCTAGAACAGGAAACTGAGGCTGCAATTCACACGGCGCCTGATCTGATGATTCTCTATTTCTGCTGCGGTTCAACGGTTCAGGCTGGTTTTGGTGATGTAATGTAATGTTTAAAACACCTTGGAGATTTACAGCAGGTTCTGTACATCAGTAATTTTAGGATTCGTTTTAGAGACCTTTAGACATTTGTGTTTTATGCATGTTATTTGATGTCCGGGCCCTTATTAACAACTCTTAGACAGATTGTGGAGTCCTGGTTAACAAATGCCTATTTTTATGCAGAATTATAATCATAACTGCATTTTTATTGATTTGTGAATAAAATGAAATTGAAATGAACAAATAAGGACACCTGGTAAACCTGGTGAAGTGTCCTTATCTGACATTTTCGAAATGAGGAGAAGTTGGATGAGGATGTCTTTATTGATCCCTGCAGGGACATTTAAGCCCGGCCTACGTATAATGAGCAGTGAGTCATTGTCAGTATTGTTCTCTGTTTCTCATAAACCTTGGCAACTGTGGGCACCAGAGTTTGAGGTTTTTTAGATGAGTGGTGGTCTCATTTTTACAGGTCTTCTGTCCGCTGCTGCTAGGCAACGTCTTTAAAGGCACCGTGACATCATGTGTGACCTCGGGTGTGACCTCATAGACGTGTCCCGTCGAATCAGATGCACCGAAGCTGTTCTGGTGGCGCTTGGTGGACAAAGACCTTATTGAGGTGTTTTTTTGACTTTTACCTGTCACTGTAGTGTATAAATAAGCCTCCACTGACTGCAGCGTCCACATTTGCTGATGTAAACATGCCTCTGACAGCAAGCACCGGACTGCTTTCTTAAAAAGAAAAAAAGATATAGAAATACTGAAGTGAAACTTCTTCTCTTGCCAAATTTTCAAACGACTGCAAATATTTTTCCCAGGCTTTTCTGAAATTAATGTGTGTTTATGTAGTCGGGAGTTCTGAAAGCTGTACAGTGAGCTTGCGTGGGTTTCTAAAAGTCCATTTTCCATGTGACATCAAGTCATTAAAGTCTTCCCAGTGCCATTTGTTTGAACTCTGAATGCTTGGAAAACATTTCCCGGAAAAAAGCATAATTGAAAAAACAAAACAAAAAAAGATCAAGTCATCTGCGTCGTTGCTACTTTTAGATCCTCCTCTGGAAAAAAAAAAAAGAGGGCAGGAAGCAAACCCAGCGGTTCTGCTTGGAAAATGCTGCACTAGCTGAGGCGGTGAGGAGGAGCCGGATGCAGCTCCCTTGGTACTTCATCTATGAGCTGATTTATGGGTTTTGAACAGCTTTTAATGACCCTCCACTGTCCCTGTGAGTGTGGGCCCTGGGGAGCATCAAGGCAGCACAGTGCGTGAAGCTGGGAGCCCTGGAGGTCAGTGGGAAACCTCCACAACACAATTTATGGAGTCATTAATTGTTCGCTGAGAGTTGGAGGGAAAATCTTGAATCTGAGGCCAGACCTTTGTGGGGTTCACATTTCTCCACAAACCCACGCAGGGGCACCGAACGGCTGACATTTGTGTCAAATTACGAGATAAATCCTGCTCATTACAACTCGGATCTTGTTTTTGTGAGCTCAGCTATCTTTTCTACTGGGGATCAGAGTACACAGTAAACAAGCAAGCAAAAACATGTCACACCAACCTCTATCATCCAATCACGTCTGACTTCAAAGTCCTGCATTTTGGCTTCTTATCAATGCTCATGTCCTTTAAAAAGGTCAAATCAACTACAAGTGATATTTGTACCCTCAATCAATCTGCAGCTGTTTAGCTAGCATAGCATTATGGCATAAAGCCTCGCTACCATCCTGTATGCTAACAAGTAACAAGCTAGCAAGTACTGGTGTTTTGTTGGTTGAGTTTATTTGAATCTTTTGGGCTACATCCACACGAACACGGTAAAGAGAGATTCCCTACTTTTACTTTGAGAAATCTCTTTGTGGTTACATGAAAAACACACAACAAAATGATATCCAGCATTTTTTAACAGCATGCTAAAGCAGCACCAGAAGCTATAACACATCGCAGACTCTGACAAGGAAAGGAAATAAAGGTACACAGCTTTGACTTTTGAGACAAAATCTATATTTTTCTTTGCCACATGTAAATTCAGAAGATTTTTTATTGACCTTGCAAACTCAGTTTACATGTGTACAAAAGACATATAGAAAGGCTTAGTTTATCTTTATTATAATATAGCTGCTTTCTGTCAGGATATAAGAAGTTCAGAGCATTAAAAAAATCCCCAGTGAGCCAAAGCATTCTCAGACTAAATTCAACCAGAACATCAGTGATGTGCTACATCAATACACTTCTTTGACTGACAGCAGAATTTGAATGAACTGACACCTCGCCATGGCACGAGCTCACCGGTCCTTCAGCCCTGTAAGCTAAAAAGACTCAAACTAATTCATAATTTAGTTTAACTGTCCAATCTGATGGTTTTATGACCAGCTTATAATTTTATTTCATTTAAATCTAAAGGATTTTAATACCTAATTTACGTTAGAATAAAAGTGTACATATAATAACCTTGACTAAGACATCATTGCTACAGATCATCTTGCTTGTATTTTTCAGACCTCAGCTGTTTGTTTGTTTTTTTTAATTTTTGTGAACATCAGTATCTAAAAAATAAAAAAGGATGCATTCAAACACCAAAAAAATAAATAAAAAAAATCTGCAACTTTTTAACGACCTTCTCAGCCCGATACAGAAATTTTCCTCGGCCTTGTCAGAATGAGGTCGACATAAAACCAGCACAAACTTTATTTCCTTGTGCAGATTAATCAAACGTGTTTGTTTTAGAGGTCCTTGCTGGCAGATTTTGTTCGGACTAGTCGAGCTGTCTACCCGTTGCTGTCTGCATGTCGAGCTAAGACAAACAGCCACTGGCTGCGGCTTCATATTTCACATATTTGTATCATTTAATTTGGGATTAACTAGTTTGTTTTGTTTTCTTGCTCCATTCTTTCACCGCACTGTCATCTGAAGTTAATGAGGAAATGAAACCGTCTCGGTTACTGTTGCTGACATATGAGATGAAGTATTCCCCCCCCCCCCCCCCCCAAAAAACAGGATGTTTAAAAGTGGGTCATTTCTAACTGTCAGGGTCAAACAGGGGCTTTAAAGGTCTTCCCAAACTGTAATCCAGCCATATACACTAATTATATTCTTTAGTCATGTTTGTCTTCACATTAAACCTTAAACGCATTAAACATGAAGAGTTTACTGTTTGATTTAAAGCTCTGCGCTGGGTTTCCTCAGTCAGTAATTCTTGAATGTAGCAACACTTATTTCACTTCTTCATCTTCACTGGTAATAAATCACTCCAATCTGAGGGCTGGGGATTGGAAACATGGGACATTATACAGTTTAACTAAATTAGCTGCAATCAAAATCAAATACAGGCTTTCCCCAGTGCAATCTTTACTGCTCTCTCGATACGACTGCTGGCAGCAACTCTGCCTTTCAAGTAAGTTTTTTTGCTTTTTCCCCCCTGGAAGATACGTTTTAACCACATATTATTTTTCAGTCTTATTAGTGAAAAATTAAACTGTTTCAGGAGAGTGCCGCAGACATCCCGGATCATGTAAACTCTACAATTTGTGGGCTTTGTGGGTTTACTGCTGAGGAGTAAGCTACAGTGCAGATTCATACAGTGGTTACTGGGTTTGAAGCGCTCTCATGCCCCCTGTGGACAAAACACACTTACACACTGTAACTAACTGCTCTAACAATTACCCACATTTTTAATAAAATAGTGGACTGGTTTAAATATGGTTTAATAAGGTAAATGCTCATGTCTCATGTAGATAACCCTTTGGAGATTTAATTAAAATTATAAGAGCAGCCAAGCAGTCGAAGTGACCAGATCACAACAAACTAAATGTGGGCCAAAGAGTATGTTTGTGTGGGAGATTTTTAACCTGTTAACCTTTGAAACTGCTCAGTGTTTTCTCAGTTACTGTTCCATCGAGCAATCATTCATCTTTCAGTGGGCATGACTTCATCAACTGGTGTCTTTTTTTGAGCCACAGCTTTCTTGTTAGGCTCAAAAATAACCGATAAAAAGCATAAAGCCTGTTTAAGAATCTCCTTTCACCAGTTTTCCCCAGTTATTAAATATTTTCCAGTCTTTATTGTAGCTGAAATTCCTTTTGTTTGTGGTAGTTTTCATCCTAGTCCCGTGCGACTTTGTACCGACTTGTAATTTTCCACCTCGGAGCGTGGCATGTTAACCTGCAGGAGGCCCGTGATGTCTTCACAGGCATTCGATAAAAGCCAAAGTTTAGGAAAGTGTCCGTATTACATTGTTGATTTTGGAAAACGGGAGCTCATCAAGATGTGGGACATTGACTCACTGTGTCAGAGGAGATAAAAATTCAATCACCCTGGAAACAGCTGACGGTGTCGATGTCAACGGGTAAAATAACAACATCCCAACCACACATTATTAGGTACACGTGTTCCGCTGCTCTTTAACACAAATTTCTAATCAGTCAGTCATGTGACAACACCTGAGGGTATTTAGCCATGTGGACAAGATCAGGGTGACCTGCTGAATTTCTGATTAAGCATCAGAGTGAGAAAGAAAAGCGAATGTGGCTTGTTGTTAGCGTCAGATGGGCTGGTTTGAAAATAAGAAATATCCAGTGCCAGATGTCAGAGGAGACTGCTTTGAGCTGATAGGAAGGCAACAGCAACTTTACTCATTATAACCGAGGTATGCAGAAGAGCATCTCTGATTGAACAGCACATCAAACCCTGAAGGAGATGGACTATTGCAGAAGAAGACCAGACTGAGTGCCACTCCTGCAGACTAAGAACAGGAAACTGAGGCTACAATTCACACAAACTGGAACAATTAAACACAGAAAGGCTTTGATCGGGCGAATCTTGATTTCTGCTGCAGCTTTTGGATGGAAAACATGCTTCCATCCAGCCTTGTAATACCAACACGATCAATCAGTGGAATTTCAAGTCTTGTATTATACTTGTACCATGTTTCTCGCTCCAGCCACACGGTGACCCTGGACAAGCGGTTAAGAAGAATGACGGACAGATTTGTTAAAGGTTAGACGAAACTGATAATCATAGTGTGTTAAAGGCTCAATCTGATCCATAAAATGCATGTTATACAAATAAAACGAGACGATGATACGCTCCACAACTTCCTCCTCAAGGCATCAAAAGCATTGTCTGTTATTTTCCACTCTGCGTGAAAGTGTATATCTACACATGGACTGAGTGCCTTATTAGAAACACATGGGCAGCAGCTCTGCCAAAAAATCCACTATTACAGAGTTTACACATACAAAAACCTGATAATTCTTTCAAGATAATGCAATATAGTCCAGGTCAACAAAAACGGAAGAAGTCTTAGACTTTAAAGAAGACCTGCTTTATTGAGTTGCTTCAGATATCAATATGTTCTCCATCTTGGGAGAAACTCTGCCAAAGCTGCTAACCTTTCTGTGATTTTTATTTTAGACTTGTTATTCTGAACTGAAATAATAATAACACTTTTTATTGTTCATGTGAGAGGATTCCAGGAATGTGTATTACTGTAAAAGTAGCAAATATGTGTGTAGATAAAATGTGCTGTGTTTAATGTGTTCATAATCAAACCTTCCAGCATTACACATTAGAGCTGGGAAGACATGCTGCCCCAGACAAGTTAACTTAAAACTTATCTATGCAGATAGATAATGCTGCGCCTGCTGTTGTTTATGCTCGACCTCAACGAAAAGCAGCCATTCCTGCAACTGCTTATACTTTGGGTTAACTAGTTTCAGTCCAATTAGAAGATCAAAAAGGCGTGAGCTAATGAAGTCACCAGTCCCAGGAGTGGGTGAGTTCAAAGTTGTGAAAATGCAGGTAGGCTGAATAAGATATTAGGATAGCTGGTGGTGGCTGTGAACTCAGAGACCACAGTTTGTATCCTGTTTCAGTTCAGTCCGCCAAGTTAAAAACACGAGGACTCAGGGGTTGGTGGTTGTGGTGTGAGGTGATGGAAATAAAATGGCTCTAAACACTGATCCCTGGACCCGCCGTGCCTTATTCACACCACAATATTGTAAGGTAAAAACTACAGTAATACAGAGAAAACCCCAACTTGAGCAAACTTGGCAACAGTGGGAAGGAAAAACTCCCTTTTAACAGGAAGAAACCTCTGGCTCAACCAGGCTCAGCGATAAGCAGCCATCTACCGAAAGGCTTTCATTGCAGTTTGTCTGTGTAGGTTCTCAGTGGTCGAAGTCATGGTAGTCTCAAGTGCTTAAATGCAGGCAACTGGACTAATCATGAAAGTCACATGATTAGTCTCAGGACCACCTCTACCAAAGTACATCTTCATGAACCAAACAGAAGTCCAGATGCCTTAATTTCAAGCAGTTAAGGCTGTTGATGTAAAAACATTTTTTGGCTCGTTGATCAATTGTTCAGCTCTGGGAATATCAGCTATCCAGATTCTGAATGAACCTAAGTGACTGTTACATATGGAAAGTAGACAAGGAGCAGGTGGAGACCCAGACTAGAGCTAATAGCGGGGCGATCGTGGCTCAAGAGTTAGGAGTTCGCCTTGTAATCGGAAGGTTGCCGGTTCGGACAGTCTCGGTCGTTGTGTCCTTGGGCAAGACACTTCACCCGTTGCCTACTGGTGGTGGTCAGAGGGCCCGGTGGCGCCAGTGTCCGGCAGCCTCGCCTCTGTCAGTGCGCCCCAGGGTGGGTGTGGCTACAATGTAGCTTGCCATCACCAGTGTGTGAATGTGTGTGTGAATGGGTGGATGACTGGATATGTAAAGCGCTTTGGGGTCCTTAGGGACTAGTAAAGCGCTATATAAATACAGGCCATTTTAATACAAAGTTAATATTGAACACAAAAAGGACCCCAAACAAAAACCTGTGAATGTGGTTCATATATGAATATAAACTGTATCGACTCAGAATGAAATAAGCCCCATATTCCAGGATTTTTCCAGCGCATCCTCCCATTTCCACTTCCGTCACAGTCCGATCCCTCTCCTCACTTTTCAGTCACGTTTGATAACAGCTCTGTGCTGCGGCGTGGAGCCTTGGGGTCGGCCGTCACTTTAAACCCGCTGATTTTACACCGAGGTTCGTCCGCGCAGGAGCGTGCATCAAAATGAAACTACGGTGATGCGTTCGGGGGGCTCACTAGGATGTACGAGATACCCCCGAGTTCAGTCCCACATTGATGAATTGTACATGCCTCGCATCACACCTCCCACGCTGCAGCTTATGTAATGTCAGCCACGCGTGGAGAAGCGTATGCACGTACGCGTGTCTATGTGGATGTATTTATATCCAGCCTGGGATTGAAGGAGCTGTGACTCATTCTCATTGCTCTTTATTTTTACCCCACATTCTGCCCACCCACCCACCACCTATTTCTTAGAAGAACAGGGAGCTGTAAAAAAAAAAAAAAAAAAAAAAAAAAGTATATTAGCTCAGAATTTCCCATCTGTTCAGTGATGTTAAAATATCACTGCAGCCTCATCAGAGTGAGAGCAGAGACTTCTTCATTCCAGATTAATCTCATCAGTCAGACTGTCACAGAAATGACACTGCGGTGGAAATTATAACACCTGAAAATACTCATTCCTCTCTATAAACTGTAAATCTGTATCTAAATGTCTTTCTGGAAGCTGAGATCCAAATGACAGGCCACTTTATTAGATACACCTTGCTGCTTTCCATCGCATCCCAAAGGTTGTCATTTTCATGCTCAAGACACCAGTTTGAGATTATTTGAGCTTTCTGGCATCATTGTAAAGGAACGGACTTGCTCAGCCACAATACTCACGCTGTAGCTATTCTTATTCAAGGTTTCAGATGCTGTTCGTTCAGAGATGCTCTTCTGCACCTCGGATGTAACGAGTTTCTTTTGTTTTTCGCAGCATCCTTTGTAAACCATGGATACGGCTGTGTGGGAAAATCCCAGCAGGTCAACAGTGTCCAAAACACTCAGACCAACAAGCATACTTCTTCTTGACTAATAAGTACCTAACAAAGTGGTCAGTTCACTTTCTGAACAAAACTTTAAGCTACCCCCCCCTAAAAAAAAGAAAACAAACAAACAGACACACACACACACACACACACACACACACACACACTCTGAGGACAAAGGACATATTATTAGGGCTGATAGCCAGGCTTGTGGGCAGCACGGTGGCACGGTGGTTAGCACTGTTGCCGCACAGCTAGAAGGTCCTGAGTTCAATTCCACCATCAGGTCTTTCTGTGTGGAGTTTGCATGTTCTCCCCGTGTTTGCGTGGGTTCTCTCCGGGTACTCCGGCTTCCTCCCACCGTCCAAAGACATGCAGCTTGTGGGGATAGGTTAACTGGATAATCCAAATTGCCACTAGGTGTGAATGTGAATGGTTGTCTGTCCCTGTGTGTTAGCCCTGCGACAGACTGACGACCTGTCCAGGGTGTACCCCGCCTTTCGCCCTATGACAGCTGGGATAGGCTCCAGCACCCCCCGCGACCCTGAAAAGGATAAGCAGAAGTGAATGGATGGAGCCAGGATTGTTGGTTAATGAATGATGGATGTCTGGTTTAAGGTATCTTATCTTATCCCTCTGTTTACAAATACTGAGAACAAGCTAATAATGGACTAAGATATTATCAGTTGCTTGTTGGGTGTATTTCTTTTGCTCTCCACACTAACTATAAGCTAACGAAGCCCGCTCAAACATGTAACCCAGCGAGCTTCCTGACCCAAAACTCTTGTCCAGTGCCAACATCTGCACAATCACAAACATCTGCAGATTTTTATCTAGATTATAGAGCAGTGGGTGGTCTAAACCATCAGTTTAGAACAGATTAAAAATGTGTTTTAAGGCCAAACTGAGATAAAAATGGACTGTAAAAAGCTCTTGAAAGCAGGCAGCTCCGGTGTCACATGTCGAGGTGTGATGCTGGCGTATTTTCTGTATGACAGAGTTTGTCTTGATGTTTAAAATCATCTAAATTTGCACAAATATGTGTATACATGACAAACTGAGTACCATCTCCCCCACCATTGCAGATTGTTTCCCGTTTAGTGTGTTCAGTGGTTCAAACACACAGTAAAGTGTAGTTCACTCCCTCCCTTCTTTGTCTCTGACAAGAACTGATCAGATTTGGTGCAGAGTCACTATTTTAAGAGACTGCAGTCAGCAAGAATCCAGCATTAGGTTTTATTACATAATGCTACACCTGCCCGAAACGCTCTCATTGTGCTTAGCAACCTGCAGGCTCAGCTCACACCTGCCAGAACATCGCTGTCACATTCCTGCTCGTTACAACAGCGCTAATCGGCATTTACTTCCAGCACAGCATTGCCTGAAAGGTAAGCATCCCAGCCAACGGACAGAATAATGACGGGGATAAAAATGCCCCAGCTGAAAGTCACAGGGTGCCAGATGAAGCCCAAATCAGCAGCGACATCTCAGCTGTGGCTTGTTACCGCCATCGACCTTGTGTGCTCAATCAAAATGTCAGGGCCCGGGCCTGGCAGGAAGAGTGAGGGTCCGAGTAGGCAGGTCTGCAGAGGGCTGATAGGAGTCCACCATTGTGCAAACTATTCTGGAGACAAGACTGGTTCATCTGTGGCATTTTACTGAAATATCCACACAGAGGTCGAGCCAAAGGGACATGCCTGAGCACACAAAATGATGAAAAATGACCACACAAAATGATGACAAAGAGACACACAATGACCACAAAGAAATATTAAATGACACAAAGAGACAAAAATGAACACAAAGCGATACAAACTGACTACAGAGAAATGAAAAATGACCACAATGAAAAACAAAATAACACAAAAAGACAAAAAATGAACACAAAGAGAAACAAATTGAATGCAGAGAAATGAAAAATGACCACAGCAGAACACAAAATGACCACAAAAGATGAAAAATGACTACAAAGAGACACAAAAGTGTCAGAAAGAAACACAAAATGACCAAAAAGAGATTAAAACCATCCCACAGATAGACAAATTGACTACAATAAGAAACAAATTGGCACAAAAAGATGAAAAATGAAGGTAAAGAGATATAAAAGGAGCACAAAGAGGGCCAAATGCGTCTCAAACAAACAGAAGCAAATGCAAATACCATGCAGTGTTTACAAAGACTGCAGAATAATAAGCTAAACGATCCAAAACTGCTTAAACGGAAATAAGAGCAGTCCACATCTCTGGTCGTTTCACATGTTTATAACACTGCCCTCTGGTGGCGAGTACGCGTCTCGGCAAAGCTTTGCTTCACACCTACAGTCTACCAACACGCTATCGTGCCGGCATGCTTGGGTAAACAGAACAGCGAGAAAAGGAAATACAAGAAGGCAAAATGACGCAGAGAGTCCGGATGAAGAGGTGGAAGGCTTTGTGTTGTCATGTGTCCACAGCTGCAGACACACAGCAGCTCACTCAAACATTTAAAGCTCGTAGGTTTTCAACCTGCGCTTGGTCTTGCATAACTGTTCTTGTGGGACGTCGCGTTAGGCTGAGTGGTCCTGAAGAGCAGGGACGTCTGACACGTTTACGGCGTGAATCCATTATTGATGAGGATGAAGCTTGTTTAGAGCACATTGATTTGGCTCGAGGCGCTCCGCACTTACAACTGATGCGAGCGCATTACATAACAGAGCAGCAAGGAGGAGGAAATCCTTTGGTGTTGTATCTGAGAAGCATCCGACACAGTCGCTCAGTGAGCAGCGTGATGCTATCAGCTGAGACATGCCCCGTCTTACCATCTCAGTGTTTATAACCATGTATATCTTCAAAGACACACGCCGCATCTGATGGAGATTCTTATCACAACACCAGATCGCTTCTGCCAGTCTGAAATGAAAATAAATGGGTGGAAAGATAGGAGCTATTTCCGGAGATTTGTTGAAATATATCAGAGAAAGACAACATGGTGGCTGGTTCAATTCCCAGAACTTACATGAGCTGATGGGCTTAAAAAGATGTGCAGTGGAGTTTAAGTACAGAATTGCTGTGTTGTCCTTATGATATGATCAGAAGGGAAAGGCCAAAATAGCTGGGAGTCTGAGTCTGATAAGAAGCAAATGCTTGTCCACTCTGGAAGAAGGATCTAAGTATCTATCGGTGTCTCATGCTGTGCAGAATTTAAATCTCACAGATTGCAAGTTTGAGGCTTTGGGAACAAACCTGACGTACGTAGTGTTGCTAAATAGTAGACGTTCAAATGTCAGTTTCCACTTCGGCATACATCATGAAGTCATGAAGTGGGAAAATTTGGCATTGAGCAGTGTGGGTTTTGATTTTACCGCAAAATGACTTCAATTTTTTTACCCTGTAATAGTCACCCAGGTGAGGTGGGCGAGTCTGAAGTGGGAAAATTACGGGGTTTCCTTCATGTGATGTGATTTTATTTCTTTTTTATGCTTGTAACTGACTCTTTTGGGTCGTTTATGTGCTGCAGTAGCATATTGTTTGTATTCTTATTTATTTTGTCCTTTGAAGACCACCCTTCTTTTAAGCAGACTTACTCTGATTGGCTGCCCCTCTGACCAGCAGGTTGGTCACAATGGCCAGCAGCAGTGGTTGGACAAGAGGCGGCTACACCGTAGACAGGCTGCTATAGCTCATCATCACAGAACAGAGAGCTATCTCAGATTTACAGGTAGCCCGATGATGGAGCACATTAAAACTCCAGGTGGTTCAAACACTGAACCGTGCTGTCCTGAGATATATCAGAGATACAAACTGTCACTGACATCATACAGAATGAAAAGAAGAAAAAGAAAAAGCCAGGATGGAGAAAGCAAGCACACCAGACCCCGTATTTTCTTAGCTGCTAGAGGATGTTGACTAGTGTTCAAGACCCATGACAGAGACCAAATACTTCCTTCTAGCACCCACATCTCCACTGATCTCACCTGGACCAACAATACCATCGCCCTGGTAAAGAAGGCCCAGCAGCGGTTGCACTTCCTCCGCATCTTGAGGAAAAATAACCTTTACCAGAATCTGCTGCTGGCCTTCTACCGCCCCTGCCTGGGTGTTTGGTACTCGGGCCACAACCGAGAAGAGGAAGGTTGCACAGGAACAGGAACACCTCCCCCAAAAATTTTTTGGCTGCCCTCTGTCACCCGTGGAGGCCATCATCAGATCCTCCTGTCTTAGGAAAACCAGGGCCATCACAGGTGACCCCTTGCACCCCGCCTACCACCTGTTTGACCCGCTGCCCTCTGGTCAGTGCCTCAGGTCAATCCAGTTCCACACCTCCAGACTCAAAAACAGCTTCTTCCCCTGGGTCATTCGGACTGTTAACAAACACTACCCCCCTCCACACACACAAACACACACTACACACCCCACACCTGACCACCCACCTCACCAATGAGCCATGGTCTGAGTAACCCACAACACTCAGGCCACTCACATACAGACTCAATACTCAGACCAAGTCTTTTTGTACTGTTTCCAAACACTTTGCTGTCCAATGTGTGCCTTTCTCTTGTTTTTCATATATTCCTCTAGACTGTATACATCTCTCCTGTTTGCTATTTATTCCTGCTGTCATACTATTTATATTTTAATCTTGCAAAGTTGGCGTGGAGCACCTATAATTTTGTTATACAGGTAAAATGACAATAAGGGGGGATTCTATTCTAAATCGAAAAGCAGAACAGGCCCACTTTAACTCTAAAAGAAGCTTTAACAAATAAATTCATGCAGAAAATGTATATTGAATTATGGGTTTTGGCATCTCTTTGTGGAGTTTGCATGTTTCCCTCTTGTTTCTGTGTGGATTTCAGCACAGATGAAGCAGCTACTCTAAGACAATAACAGCTCCCTCTCTCTGTTTGATAGATGACAGGTACGCCACGTGTCAGGTGGAATAGACTGCAGCCCCTCAGGAGGCCTCACAGGACAAGCCAGTATAGATAATTACCTGTCAATCAATTTTTTATTTTTTATTTTTTTTTAGCATTTATTATGACAGGACGGGCACCTCAGTCCCAGTCAGTCAAATGTGCTATGTGGTGATGGTATCTAGTTAATATGAGCATTAGGCTTTAGTGGAAATCTACCTTTGTGGCATAAAAAAGAAGTATAATAATAAACCATAGAACCACTGCAGCAGCCCCACCCCCTCTGTTTATACTCCAGTTAGCACAGTGCCACAGGTGAATATGAGGATGATGCCTCGATTTACAGGAGATCATCGCTGCCTGGATCTGATATTGACTGGCTAAATGAGTGATGAGCTGTGTGACTCAGCTGCTAGTCCCAGCTGCACAGAGGATGAGTCACTGTGAGGGTCCCAGCGGTGAGAAAAGTCAGAGCTGGACTGCAGACCACAGCTCTGTAAGACATGTTATGCTGCCCTCTTGTGGATTTTATGGAGAACGACAGATGAATTCTACATTTGGACTCTAAAGGTTCCTACACTGGTTTTTCATAATCCTGGAATGGAAATCTGTTGGATTTTTGTAACTTCCAGAGAGAAGTTTGCTAACATATTGGGATAATGTTAGCAAACTTTTTAATCTTTATTTTAGTGCTTTAAAATAACTGCCACCATGACTACCCAAAGCCATTTCTGGTTGTCTGCAGTGGTGCAAGACTTAAAAAATGTTTACTGAAAAAAATCACCTCTGAATTCTCAGTTTTGTAGTTTTCAAGCAGATCAATCACTTAATTTGAGATTAAGTAATGTTTAATTACATTGTAAATAAGTAGTAGTTTCTAGTTAATTTAAAAGTGATCATTCTGTAGATTCTTAAGTATTTTTTTCAGGTATGTTTTGACTAAATCACCTTTATCCTCCAGAATCAGGACCTGTGGTCTTTAATGATTCAGTTTGCTCCTTATTTGGCCCTTGATCCTTACAAATTGCTGCTTACAGCTCCAAAACACCGACAGGTGGACTAATGCACTGTTTGAGATGATAATAATAAAGAATAAGACCAGTGTTTGTGTTTATTTTCAGATTATAGTCGTTGGAATGGCAGGCTGAATGTTATCAACTGCTTTGTTTGGTTTTGGTTAAACACACATTGGGATATTTGATGATGCAACAGGGCTGTTTTTAGAAAATGTGAATGTGCTAGTTGTGAGAGATCTGAGGTGTACTGAAGAGTTTGGGTACACGAAGTTCCTGTCCTATTTTTCCTAAATAACACATCCCCATATTTGTGATTTTCAGAGTTTCCTGGATTCTGGTCAATCATGAAAGCTTGCAGTCCTTCCTGTCTGCTGCTGGAGACAGAGCCAGAGAGCGAGGGGTGTTATTGTATATTTGTCACACTGTCCCTCACACGCGACCACTGTTGGTCAGGACAATGGTCTCACATCAGAAACTAATCATCGCCAAAGAGAAACCCGGCGGGTGGGAGACGTGGCAGGGGGAGGTTGTTCCTCATTGTTCAAAGAGGAGAAACAATGAGAGTGACGAGCCGACGCTCCGAGGAACAATGGGGGTGAAGAAAAAGACCTTTTCTTCCACACTGTCATCATCATTTAAAATAAAATAAAATAAAAAGTCAGGGGGTGAAAAACTGTCCCGAAGACAGGAAGAGGTGGTTTCTTTTAGACGTTCCTGTAGCTGATTACTTTTAGCTGCTTTAAAGGTTACCCTGTCTGCAAAGCATGATGATAAGAAACAATGCTCAAGTGTTACCTATAATTAGAAACCCACAGGCTGCTGCTTCTTCCACATAAACAAACAGAAAGTGATGACTAATTATCACTTTCACTGCTTTTATTTTAGCTGTCTTCACTGCTTCATCTTTTAATTATTTATATTTCAGTTTGCACTTTATCTACTTTCATATTTTACTCCTTTTTTAATTGACCACTTCTTTTAATATTCTTTTAATATTTGTTAGGTTTTATGGTTTAGTCAATAAACCGAATTATAATGAGAATACTTTATTAATGAATATGATCATCAATGCATTATTAGCCATTGTTATTGTCTTATGAGAGACTCCTGACACAGATTTTAGATACCGTAATAACTGAAATCTGTACACGATTAACTTTGAGCAACCAAACCTGACACACAGGTACATCTCAGGCCCCTGAAGGTTCTTATCTAGATCATATATTCTAACATCGTCTTGTTGCCTAGCAACCACCTACCAACAGGCTAAAATCACCTATCTGGCACCTGTAACGCAGCATAAAAGCATCATGTCACATATTTTAATTGAAAAACAATAACCTGCAATTTATGTATATAAAATGGGAATTGTGCATGATACGATGTTATCATGTTGCCTGGCAACCACCTAAAATCACAATTGACATGCTAATAATTTGATTTAAAGTAGAAGCTGCTGTCCCATTAGGTAAAACACTGTCCTTGTTGTCTGTTTTGAAATATCAGCAAGCTAAAGTTTTGCTTCCCGTTTGGGTTCTCCTGGTGTTTCCGTATATAAAGTTTAAAGTTTTGTGTTTATTATATTTTCTGGATTCCTCTTTTGTCTTCTTTAGTTCTGGTTATCTCTTGCTGTTTCATTTTCTGTTTTCTGTAGTCATCAGGTTTTGTTTTCTTGTCTTTTTGGTTCGTTTCTATGTTTACAGTCATTTAGTATGAGTGGCCTCCACAGTGTGTCATCTACGCCTTTCTCTGTCTCACACTGTGTTTGTGTTTCCATCCCTTTTGTTCCATTTGTCGTGTACATCTTGTTTGGTGTCCATATTTATGGCTCTTACTTTGAAGTTTGTTGTTTTTCTTCTTTTGCTTCCTGTCTGTCTTCCCGTAGTTGCCTGATTGCTGGTGACTGTGTCTTGTTAACCCCCTGCTGGTCATTCCCACATCAGCCCAGTGGGTCCCCGTCACACTGTTCGTTAATACTTGCTGCTGTGCTGCAGATGTTCTCTGTGTTCGGGTTTCCCGCCTCCCTGTGCGCGGTTCAACCTCGACCTTGCACGTTTTCCTCTTCTCTCTCTCCCTCTCTTTTTGGACTGATTGCCTTGGCCTCATTAATTCTGGGTTGGGTTTGGGTTATTCCAAGCATTATTATGTTTTATCTACATAGAATTCAACTCAAAGTAACATGAGAACAATATGCTGAAGATGACACCTACAGGAGCTGCTTGACAATGAAGCTCCCAGCACACAGTTTTTGTGCTGATGTTAATGTCCGAGGAGGTTTGGAGCAGCAGAACACCGGTGACCGTTTCCACTTTGCAAATGGATTATCTAAGACTTTTCTCAAAATGACTGCAGTGGCGACATTTTATTACACCTTATTTGAGTGTAAGTTCAGTGAGCTCTTGAGAACGACCTTTCAGAGATGCTTGTAAATCAGATTGCATAGCCAGGTGCTTTCTTTTATATACACCTGTGGCAAAGGGACTGAAATTACCCAAATTTGATTAAGAGGTGTGGGCCAATGCTTTTGTTCATTTAGTGAATAAATAAACTGCCTCTGATTTCTTTTCAGCACTTCACCTTTCATTTTCTGAACTTCCACTCCTCTTTCAATTACAGCCTGCACTTCCACCATAAGTGGCATTTCAACCTGCCATTTTCCCCCTTTTAAACCGCTGTTTAAACTTCAGTGTTTGTATTCCATTTGCCACTTCAGTGATCCTCGGCTGTGTCAGTATTTGTTCCTTTTTATAGTTCAGTTATTAATTTAGAAACGAGAACATGTTTATCTCCATCACCTGCTGCGACCAGCCGCTGCTCTGCTTTGATAAATCCATCAAAAGGATCATTATACAGCTGAAAACTGCGAATGGCCTCTTTGAAATCACAGCACAAAAACCAAACTATAAAGGCGTGACATAGATTTCTGCCATTTTTTTAGACTGTAAACATCCCGACTCGGATTTCATTGTGTGGTCACTGCTGGAGAATTTCTTCTATGTTTAGGATATTAGAGTCCATGAGGATCTATCTTAAAGTAAACCCAGACAGAGATCACAGCTTCATCCAGACGGCCGGCGCTGCTCTGACAGCGGGCCGGGCCTCCGATGGAGACTGGCCTCATAAACTGTTTGTATGTGTCTACGCTTTATATACTGTACATTATGAGCAGCTGGAGTCAAGTCAGGCAGCACAAAGGCAAGGTCAACTAGAAAAATTTGCATTTCCTGCGAAAATGCAGTGTGGATGCTTAAAGCTGAAGCTGTATGCAAAAAGTAGCTGAAAAAGCTGAAAAGTTGCAGAAATTGTAAAAACTTTGCAGAAGCAAAAGAAGTTTGCTAAAATGGAATAACTTAGCAGAACTGCAATATCTTAGAGGAAACATAATACTTGGCAGAAATACAATAGCATAGCAGAATTTAGCAGAAATATTGTAACTTACCAGAAACATGATAACTTCTCAAAAATACAAGAATTTAGGAGAAATAGTATAAGATAACAGAAAGAATATATTTAGCCAAAAATACTTAAACATTACAGAAACACTATGATTTAGAAAAATAGTACAACAGAGCAGAAATATTGTGATTTACCAGAGACACTGTGATGAACTATGAATATTGTAATTTTAAATTGAGACTATGTTTTAGCACAAATATTATAATTTGGCAGAAATACTATAATTTAGCAGAAATACTATATTAAGCACAAATCCTATAAAAAGCAGAAATGGTATGATTAAGCACAAATACTACATTTAGTAGAAATACTTTGTTTTAGCACAAATCCCATAAAAAGCAGAAATACTGTACTATGATTTAGTAGAAAAACTATAATTAATCAGAAATACTAAATTTAGCAGAAATACTATATTAAGCACAAATCCTATGAAAAGCAGAAATAGTATGATTAAGCATAAATACTACATTTAGCAGAAATACTATATTAAGCACAAATCCTATAAAAGCAGAAATAGTATATTAAGCACAAATCTTATAAAATAGCAGAAATAGTATGATTTAGCACAATAGTAATAAGTTAAACAGAAAAATTGGAAAAGCAAAATGGACAGCTGAAAAAATGCTGAACATGCTGAGGGTCCCTCAAATATACTTGTTAAATGACAAAAATCTGCAAAAAAATTTATTACAGCCACACAATCACAAATATGTACACATGAGGAAACACACATGCACAGAGAGACCCACACACAAGATCCAATTCAGTCAACCAGTCTAAATATATTGAATTTAAATCTTAGAATGAGATCATCCCATTAAAAGCCTTTCTCTCTCTCTCTCTCTCTCTCTCTCTCTCTCTCTCTCTCTCTCTCTCTGTCACACACACACACACACACACACACACACACAGGGAGAGAGAAGTAAGTTTCTAGGTCAGCCTGGGAGCTGGTGAATTTGAATCCACCAATCAGAGAGGCTGTGCACTTTTCCCCACCAAAACAGGTGGATCTGTTTACACACGCAGCACAGAGAGGCACAGGATTTTTGGAGTATATTTCTCATAGTGACGACTGCCCTCAAACAAATGACCGTAATTTCCTAACCATAGGGGCTAGAGCGGTCATTCTTACACCGTTTTGTTCAGAAGAGATGGGGGAATCTTCAAGTGTTGACAATTTAATATTAAAATATGAATTTTTAGAGATATATGACATGGATGACTTGTTGACTTAGAAGCCACGAATTCCCCAATATGCAAATTTGAATGCCTGAGACCACATATGTGATTGGCTGGCTGGGAAGCCGTGCAGGCCCTGATTTGTGGATTTGAATTCCTCAGCCCTCAGATATGATTGGCTGGCTTAGAAGCCACGAAGGCCCCAATATGCAAATTTGAATGTCTCAGGACACTTATTTGATTGGCTGGGAAACTGTGAAGGCCCTGATTTGAAAATTTGAATGTCTCAGTCCTCACAGAGGATTGGCTGCCTGGGGACCTGGCAGAAATATATAGAAATACTATTATTAAGCATAAATACTACATTTAGTAGAAATACTATGTTTTAGCACAAATATTATAAAAAGAAGAAAAACTATAATTTAGCAGAAATACTATATTAAGCACAAATCCTATAAAAAGCAGAAATACTATAATTTAGAACAAATAGTATAAAAAGCAGAAATACTATAATTTAGCAGAAATACTATGTTAGGCACAAATCCTATAAAAAGCAGAAATACTATAATTTAGCAGAAATACTATGTTAGGCACAAATCCTATAAAAAGCAGAAATACTATAATTTAGCAGAAATACTATATTAGGCATAAATCCTATGAAAAGCAGAAATATTATGATTTAGCAGAAATACTGTGTTTAGCACAAGTACCGAAAAGTACCAGAAATACTATGATTTAGCAGAATAGTAATAACTTATTGAAACACAAATGCACAGAGGGACACACAAACACAGGCTCTAATCCAGTCAACCAGTCTAACTATGTTCAATTTAAATCCTACAATGACATGCTGTCAAATAAGGGCAGGGTCCTCTCTCTCCCACTAAACACACACACACACACACACACACACACACACACACACACACACACACACACACAGGGAGAGAGGACTAAGCTTCTAGGTCAGCCTGGGAGCTGCTGAATTTGAATCCACCAATCAGAGAGGCTGTTTACGTTTTCCCGCCAAAACAGGTGCATCTTTTTACACACGCAGCACAGAGACATAGACCTGCTTCTTTCAGTTTATTTCACATAGTGAGGATTCCCCTCAAACAAATGACCATAATTTCCTAACCATAGGGGCTAAAGCGGTCATTCTTACACCGTTTTGTTCAGAAGAGATGGGGGAATCTTCAAGTGTTGACAATTTATCATTAAAATATGAATTTTTAGAGATATATGACACGGATGACTTGTTGACTTAGAAGCCACGAATTCCCCAATATGCAAATTTGAATGCCTGGAGCCCACATACATGATTGGCTGGCTGGGAAGCTGTGCAGGCCCTGATTTGTGGATTTGAATTCCTCAGCCCTCAGATATGATTGGCTGGCTTAGAAGCCATGAAGTCCCCAATATGCAAATTTGAATGCCTCAGGACACATATATGATTGGCTGGGAAACCGTGCAGGACCTGATTTGAAAATTTGAATGTCTAAGTCCTCACAGAGGATTGGCTGCCTGGGGACCTGGCAGAAATATATAGAAATACTATGATTAAGCATAAATACTACATTTAGTAGAAATACTATGTTTTAGCACAAATACTATAAAAAGCAGAAATACTATAATTTAGCAGAAATACTATATTAAGCACAAATCCTATAAAAAGCAGAAATACTATATTAAGCACAAATTCTATAAAAAGCAGAAATACTATATTAAGCACAAATCCTATTAAAAGCAGAAATACTATATTAAGCACAAATCTTATAAAATAGCAGAAACAGTATGATTTAGCACAATAGTAATAAGTTAAACAGAAAACTTGGAAAAGCAAAATGGACAGCTGAAAAAATGCTGAACATGCTGAGTGTCCCTCAAATATACTTGTTAAATGAAAAAATCAGCAAAAAAATGCACAGGGAGAGAGAAGTAAGTTTCTAGGTCAGCCTGGGAGCTGCTGAATTTGAATCCACCAATCAGAGAGCCTGTGTACTTTTTCCCGCCAAAACATGTGCCTCTTTTTACACACGCAGCACAGAGAGGCACAGGATTATTGCAGCCTATTTCTCATAGTGAGGACTCCCCTCAAACAAATGACCATAATTTCCAAACCGTAGGGGCTAGAGCGGTCATTCTTACACCGTTTTGTTCAGAAGAGATGGGGGAATCTTCCAGTGTTTACAATTTATCATTAAAATATGAATTATTAAAGATATTTGACTTCTAATGCACCATAACTGAGTAGAGCGAAGCAAAAACGGCCTTGACTTGCCCTCAAACAACGCTTTGTGACTTGAAATCTATTTGGAGTATCGATATCATTCTTTCACCGTAAGAGACAGCAGGCTTTGGTGAAAAATCATGGAAATTTTCAGGTCTCTGTGGAAATCCAACAAAAAGTTATGACGAGAGAAAAAAGTGGTTCATTTCCACAGTTTGAAATCTGAAGAAATCTGAGCGAAGGACGAATTTCCTACCCTCAAACAAGTCCAACTCATTTCAGAACGGTAATAGGTGAGAAAGAAATTCTTGAATTGTGAGCGTCAGGGGTGTCTGAAGATATTCGGGGACAAGCCTCATGTCTTAACTTTGCTTCGTTAAGGAGATATGACGATTCGAATATGCCTCTCATTACAGAAATCCAGCGGTGATTTTGAACAAGCTCTCCATTCACTTTATATGGAGAGTTTTGAGACCTTGTGTTGGTCTGAGGAGATTTGCGAAAATTCTATAAATCCCACAACAATGATAGTGACATTTCCTGAAAGCCAGCAAAAATACCTACGTTTTGATGTATAATTTGTGGAAGTTGAGTGAAAATTGAGCAAGTAGCAAACAGTTGTTCGGACATGAAGAGAAGACTGCAAAACCTTCAGTGACACACTGGAAGCCAAGAGCATAGCAACCATAACAACGCATGTATTTTGTGAAAAATCACAATTTTGCAACTCAAAACTTTAAGAGGCATAAAAGTAAAACAGTAGAAGATTTGAAAAAGCTGAATCATACCTGAATAGCCCAATAATTTGTGAACATTTTAAAATTTGAATGGTTGTTCTAGGTGAAAATATGAGGAAGTAGTTAAGTTTCAAAAACAAGCAAATTTTAGCAGAATTGCAGAAGTTTCCCATTCATTTCAATGGGACAAATTAAAGGAAAAAAGTGGAATATTTTAAAAAGTATAATAGTTAAAAATAGCAAAAATCGTAGCAGGAAAGAGCAAAAATAGCAGAATAGTTTAAAATTTGAACGGTGAAAATCGGCTGAAAATTGTGGAAGTAGTTAAACGGCGAAAAGTGTACGGAAGCAACTAGAATAATAATAATAATAACTAGAAAAATTTGCATTTCCTGCGAAAATGCAGTGTGGATGCTTAAAGCTGAAGCTGTATGCAAAAAGTAGCTGAAAAAGCTGAAAAGTTGCAGAAATTGTAAAAACTTTGCAGAAGCAAAAGAAGTTTGCTAAAATGGAATAACTTAGCAGAACTGCAATATCTTAGAGGAAACATAATACTTGGCAGAAATACAATAGCATAGCAGAATTTAGCAGAAATATTGTAACTTACCAGAAACATGATAACTTCTCAAAAATACAAGAATTTAGGAGAAATAGTATAAGATAACAGAAAGAATATATTTAGCCAAAAATACTTAAACATTACAGAAACACTATGATTTAGAAAAATAGTACAACAGAGCAGAAATATTGTGATTTACCAGAGACACTGTGATGAACTATGAATATTGTAATTTTAAATTAAGACTATGTTTTAGCACAAATATTATAATTTGGCAGAAATACTATAATTTAGCAGAAATACTATATTAAGCACAAATCCTATAAAAAGCAGAAATGGTATGATTAAGCATAAATACTACATTTAGTAGAAATACTTTGTTTTAGCACAAATCCCATAAAAAGCAGAAATACTGTACTATGATTTAGTAGAAAAACTATAATTAATCAGAAATACTAAATTTAGCAGAAATACTATATTAAGCACAAATACTATGAAAAGCAGAAGTAGTATAATTAAGCATAAATACTACATTTAGCAGAAATACTATATTAAGCACAAATCCTATAAAAGCAGAAATAGTATATTAGGCACAAATCTTATAAAATAGCAGAAATAGTATGATTTAGCACAATAGTAATAAGTTAAACAGAAAAATTGGAAAAGCAAAATGGACAGCTGAAAAAATGCTGAACATGCTGAGGGTCCCTCAAATATACTTGTTAAATGACAAAAATCTGCAAAAAAATTTATTACAGCCACACAATCACAAATATGTACACATGAGGAAACACACATGCACAGAGAGACCCACACACAAGATCCAATTCAGTCAACCAGTCTAAATATATTGAATTTAAATCTTAGAATGAGATCATCCCATTAAAAGCCTTTCTCTCTCTCTCTCTCTCTCTCTCTCTCTCTCTGTCACACACACACACACACACACACACACACACACACACACACACACACAGGGAGAGAGAAGTAAGTTTCTAGGTCAGCCTGGGAGCTGGTGAATTTGAATCCACCAATCAGAGAGGCTGTGCACTTTTCCCCACCAAAACAGGTGCATCTGTTTACACACGCAGCAGCACAGAGAGACACAGGATTTTTGCAGTCTATTTCTCATAGTGACGACTCCCCTCAAACAAATGACCGTAATTTCCTAACCGTAGGGGCTAGAACGGTCATTCTTACACCGTTTTGTTCAGAAGAGATGGGGGAATCTTCAAGTGTTGACAATTTATCATTAAAATATGAATTTTTAGAGATATATGACACGGATGACTTGTTGACTTAGAAGCCACGAATTCCCCAATATGCAAATTTGAATACCTGGAGCCCACATACATGATTGGCTGGCTGGGAAGCTGTGCAGGCCCTGATTTGTGGATTTGAATTCCTCAGCCCTCAGATATGATTGGCTGGCTTAGAAGCCATGAAGTCCCCAATATGCAAATTTGAATGCCTCAGGACACATATATGATTGGCTGGGAAACCGTGCAGGACCTGATTTGAAAATTTGAATGTCTAAGTCCTCACAGAGGATTGGCTGCCTGGGGACCAGGCAGAAATATATAGAAATACTATGATTAAGCATAAATACTACATTTAGTAGAAATACTATGTTTTAGCACAAATCCTATAAAAAGCAGAAATACTATAATTTAGCAGAAATACTATATTAAGCACAAATCCTATAAAAAGCAGAAATACTATATTAAGCACAAATCATATAAAAAGCAGAAATACTATATTAAGCACAAATTCTATAAAAAGCAGAAATAGGATGATTAAGCATAAACACTACATTTAGTAGAAATACTATGTTTGAGCAAAAATCCTATAAAAAGCAGAAATACTATATTAGGCACAAATCCCATAAAAAGCAGAAATAGTATGATTAAGCATAAATACTACATTTAGTAGAAATACTATGTTTTAGCACAAATAGTATAAAAAGCAGAAATATTGTAATTTAGCAGAAATACTATAATAGGCCCAAATCTTATAAAATAGCAGAAATAGTATTATTTAGCACAATAGTAATAAGTTAAACAGAAAAATTGGAAAAGCAAAATGGACAGCTGAAAAAATGCTGAACATGCTGAGGGTCCCTCAAATATACTTGTTAAATGAAAAAATCAGCAAAAAAATGCACAGGGAGAGAGAAGTAAGTTTCTAGGTCAGCCTGGGAGCTGCTGAATTTGAATCCACCAATCAGAGAGCCTGTGTACTTTTTCCCGCCAAAACATGTGCCTCTTTTTACACACGCAGCACAGAGAGGCACAGGATTATTGCAGCCTATTTCTCATAGTGAGGACTCCCCTCAAACAAATGACCATAATTTCCAAACCGTAGGGGCTAGAGCGGTCATTCTTACACCGTTTTGTTCAGAAGAGATGGGGGAATCTTCCAGTGTTTACAATTTATCATTAAAATATGAATTATTAAAGATATTTGACTTGTAATGCACCATAACTGAGTAGAGCGAAGCAAAAACTGCCTTGACTTGCCCTCAAACAACGCTTTCTAACTCGAAATCTATTTGGAGTATCGATATCATTCTTTCACCGTAAGAGACAGCAGGCTTTGGTGAACAATCATGGAAATTTTCAGGTCTCTGTGGAAATCCAACAAAAAGTTATGACGAGAGAAAAAAGTGGTTCATTTCCACAGTTTGAAATCTGAAGAAATCTGAGCGAAGGACGAATTTCCTACCCTCAAACAAGTCCAACTCATTTCAGAACGGTAATAGGTGAGAAAGAAATTCTTGAATTGTGAGCGTCAGGGGTGTCTGAAGATATTCGGGGACAAGCCTCATGTCTTAACTTTGCTTCGTTAAGGAGATATGACGATTCGAATATGCCTCTCATTACAGAAATCCAGCGGTGATTTTGAACAAGCTCTCCATTCACTTTATATGGAGAGTTTTCTGACCTTGTGTTAGTCTGAGGAGATTTGCAAAAATTCTATAAATCCCACAACAATGATGGTGACATTTTCTGAAAGCCAGCAAAAATACCTACGTTTTGATGTATAATTTGTGGAAGTTGAGTGAAAATTGAGCAAGTAGCAAACATTTGTTCGGACATGAAGAGAAGACTGCAAAACCTTCAGTGACACACTGGAAGCCAAGAGCATAGCAACCATAACAACGCATGTATTTTGTGAAAAATCACAATTTTGCAACTCAAAACTTTAAGAGGCATAAAAGTAAAACAGTAGAAGATTTGAAAAAGCTGAATCATACCTGAATAGCCCAATAATTTGTGAACATTTTAAAATTTGAATGGTTGTTCTAGGTGAAAATATGAGGAAGTAGTTAAGTTTCAAAAACAAGCAAATTTTAGCAGAATTGCTGAAGTTTCCCATTCATTTCAATGGGACAAATTAAAGGAAAAAAGTGGAATATTTTAAAAAGTTTAATAGTTAAAAATACCAAAAGATATAGCAGGAAAGAGCAAAAATAGCTGAATAGTTTAAAATTTGAACGGTGAAAATAGCACAAAAATTGTGGAAGTAGTTAAACGGCGAAAAGTGTACGGAAGTCCTAAGAATAATAATAATAATAAAGAATAAAGAGAAACAGGAACTCAATAGTGTGGATGCTTAAGCATCCACACAATAATAATAAAGAATAAAGAGAAACAGGAACTCAATAGTGTGGATGCTTAAAGCATCCACACAATAATGTGAAGTGATCTGCAGGGTCAAAAGACTAGGCCCGCTGCCAGCCATTGTTGGAAGGGTGTTTCTTTCAAAGCAAGCATGCAATCCCCTCGTCTGCACTCACGCTCAAGTCTTGAGTATTTCCCGTGGAGGAAACAATAAGACAATAGCAGCAAGTGGCTTGGTGGTCAGCGCGAAGGGGGCATTTCTCAGGAATCTGGCTTCATTGTGAAATAATTTGATGATGCAAAGAAGTTTTGTTTGGACAAAGTGTAAACAACATGCAGCCATCTTTATGTACAGTCTGTGCCTCTGTACACCCCGTACCATCTAGTTTCTCCAGTATATGTTTACACATGGGTACTTCTAGCACTATTTGTATAAAATATGCTCACACAAAGAGGTTTGACATGTTTTTTTAATTTAATTTAATTTAATTTTATTGGATGTTTTCTTACTGGCAGCGTCTCAACAGTACTGGTGAATGTCAGGAACAGTATAGCAATTGCGGTTAATCGAACAAATTAATATATTATTTATTTTTACCTGATTTTTTATCCTAAGGGGTAGCAAAACCAATGTATTCCTTAATGAGTGACTATATTGACTACAAGATTGTTTCTTACCTTCCTGTTTTCTCCCAAGGGTGTTTGGGCCAAAACAGTCCCCAGGCTTCCTGAGTTCTTTTTAAAGGTTCCAGCTGCAAGTCATTGAAGGAGAAATTGAATAACCGTACCAGTTTTCATTTGAAATTATATGTTGTAGGCCAAGTGGGGGGAAATGTTATTTAACAGTTGTTGTTATTTTTAAAGTATTCCTTTAATGTTAACAAAGATTAACCCTTTTTTTCAATTCAGTTTTATTTATATAGGGCCAAATAATAACAACAGTCACATCAAGGCACTTTATACTGTAAGGTTAAGACACTACAATAATACAGGGAAAATCCCAGCAATCAAACAAACCCATTTTGGCTTTGATTTGGCAACAGTGGGGAAGAAAATCTTTCTTTTAACAGGAAGGAAGAACCAGGCTCAGGGAGGGGCAGCATCTGCTGTGACCAGTGGGTGAGGAAGAGAAAAAAACCCACTGTGGAAGAAAGTCAGAGAAAAATAATAACTGTTTATTGAATGCAGAGTCATGTATAAACATAATGAGTCAAGAAGAAACAGTGCATCATGGGAAGTTCCCAGCAGTCTAGGCCTATTGCAGCACAACTAATGAAGGATTCAGGGTCACATGTTCCAGCCTTAAAATTTTCAGCCTAATCTTAAAAGTAGAGATGGTGTCTGTCTCCTGAATCTGAAATCTAAAGCCTCTGTCTCCAATTCTACTTTTAAATATTAGATTTTATAGGATCATTAGAGAAGCTGTGTGTTTAGGCTGTTAGTTTAGTTTCGTATGTAACTCCAGACAATGGTGTGGAGTGATTTAAAAGTCTGTAAAGTCTAAAGCAGGCTGATCATTACAGACTGTCGCTGGAACCGTGGCCCACCACTGGGCTCCACAGCGTTATTTTGTGTTGTGTTTTGTGTCAGTGTTGCTTTTATCCAAGACCAGGGTGTCAAAGGTTTTTTGTTTTTTTGGTTCAGGCTACATACAGCTCAGTTTGGTCTCATGAGGGCTGGACCAGTAAATCTATTGTCCAATAACCTTTAAAAACAGCACCTCCAAACCTCTTTTTCTTTTAGAATATATCAATTGAGTACACGCTGCTGAAAGCATTCACATTTAATGAACTATTGATTTATGAATCAATCAGCCTGAACTGCCTCAAGAAAAATATTATCACTCAGTTTTTGTTGACACTATAAAGAAATGCTGATGTAAAAAGAAAGCTGTGAGCTCGGCACTTTGAGCTACAGACTTTGTTCAGTTCATTCAAATTGTGTGACCTGTGGAATCGATATAAAAAATAATGAATCCTGTCATTAATTTATTTATATCAGTGATCAAATGGCGTTGAGCATCACTTTGTAGCTGATGGTTAGTCGATAGTGTGTTCTAGGCTCTGGTTGCCTAGGTAACCTCATCCCGAGCGACTGTGGCTCAGGAGTTTAAGCAAGCTGTCTACATATCAGAAGGTTGGTGGTTCAATCCCTGCCTCCCTGTGCTTGCATGTTGGGCAACACGCTGAAACCCAAACCACAGTGTGCATGTGAACTGCATGAGCTAACCTTCTGGCCTTCATCCTACCTCTGTCTTAGAGGGTGACGAGCCCAGATCAAAGTATTGATGCTACTCCTCCACAGTAAAGGAAGACAGTCCAGGTGGTTTTGACACCTGACTAGGATGTTTCCTGGGTGTCTCTCTTGGAGGAGACACCCAGGTTCCCCAGGATAAATTGGAGGAAGTGGCTGGGAAGAGGGAGGTTTGGGCTTCTCTGTTCAGGATGTCAGATTGATGACCTGTCCACGTGTTCCCTTCTCGCTCTAAGGTAGATGGGAGAGGCTCCGGCCCCCCTCCACGACCCTGTTAAGGACAAACGTCAAAGGCAAGATGATTTGTTCATTCAGTTTCTGACATTAAAGATATGAAACAACTTAAAGATAAAAAGGACAAGCTGTGTGCTGTGCCTCACCTGTGCATCCTTATTCATAGCCTGCCCTGTCCTCTGCAGAAACTGAGACATCCTTCAATACATGCACTGAGAGTGATTGAGATTGTGCTGGCAGGAGGAGACACAGAGGCACAGATATAAGAAAACTCCGGAAAATCTCGGTCCTGCCATACATGTGGATGTCACCTACCTGAACATCCTTGCACATGGTTTACTCGTCACAGCAAACAGGACTCAAAGGATCTGTTGCTAATGTCTTGCTCTCAGATACAAGAGGACAGAAGTCTTGCAAATTCCAAGCACTGACAGGCCAAAGGTGTTTTGGTGACATAAGGAAAATACGTTGCTGGTGGATGATCTTTGTACAGTTTCCAAAGAAATCCCAACCTGTCACATATTTTTGCAACGATTTATCAAAAGCTTGTATTTATGTGCTGTACCGGGTGACACGCTGTAATAATACATCGATGCATCAATTTCAGTGTGATTTAAGGTCAGTTAAGAGCATAAACATCATTGTTTCTGCTCCCGAGTTTACCAAACATCCATCAAACACTCATAAATACAACAGCTACATTCCCTGGCCTCTTATGAAACACTTCCTGCCTCCATAGCGGCCGCTGACTTCTTATCAGCTCACCTCAGCCTCTCTCTCCGATTGGTCGTTTCGGCTGATGAGTGGAAACCAAAGCCGCAGTCACAGGCTCTGTTCTCAGCCATTAAAGAATAAAATAACAAAAAACAAGGTGATAACAACTCGAGACCTTTGTCCTTTTGAGCCCACAAGAATGCTGACTAAATTCCATCACAGTTATTCACAGCCCTCCTCCTCCTCCTCCTCCTCTCCTCCTCGTCCCTGCAGAATTAATAATACATTACACTCAGCAGCAACGTGTGTGCAGTGGGCTGGATATGAAACCCAAAAAAGGGAAAGAAAACCTTGTTCAAGCCAAAGAGGAAAGCAGATCACACGGCTGGAACAGCAACCAAATGTCAAATCAGATATGAGAATGAGCAATTGTGTGTTGGAGTCACAGCCACAATCAAAATGTTTCAGGAGGCGATGCCCCCACCGTTACAATGAGGAGGCATCACGTACCGGAGGCTTTTTTGGGGTATCATACCAGCAAATGAAAACAGCCAACTTCCTCGAGTCCGTGCGGAGACAAAACATGACTTTACCTTCTCTAAAAATGGTTGCTGCGGGAGGGCACGTACAGCAGAGCCAGGGAACGCCGGGAGACGAGCACTGGGCGGAGGCGACGGGCAAAAGACACATTGGCGTTCACAAAGAACAAACAGTGATTGCACAGGAAGACATCTTTACGTTTACAGCTAATAATTAGCCCAACTAAATGTACCTGCATGTAAACATAGAAGACAGATTTCACAGAATATGAGCAATCAGCAAACATGTGGCAGGCCTACTGCCAACAATCACAACAACACAATGTAAAAAATAATGAGAGTTTAAATACATAACAGAGGCTCAAAGCTGCAGTGCAAGCATGTGCGATAACTGCTCAGTAAAGTGCACCATATTAATATGTTAAGTGCTTTTAGTGGTTAACAAAGCTAGAAAAATGCTGTGTCTGGCTTATTTTCTGTCATTAAAAAGGGTTTGAAATAATGAGGCGAGCACACGGGCAAGTAATCCCTATAAGCTTGACACAGTTTTTCTGATTGTGGCTCTTCATGATGTCAGTGAGAGCGGATACCCTTAATAAAGATTACTTTGAACTTCAAAAGGAGCTGAAACAGTTTGTTTCAGATGAAGGATGAACTGAGAGGCTGCACCAAGGGCCAGTTCTGGGACAAATGAGGATTATTAGTCCATGCTGCTCATATGGAAGTAATCCAAGAATAAAAACAGGGAGCTGGTCAGATTTAAAGAGTCATTTTTGATCCTTGTATATGTAAAAAGAAGAAATATTGCTCAAATTTAAATTTAAATTAAGTAAATCCAATAAAACTGTTAAAGAAAACTACAACTTTTATCACTTTTAGGTAGATTAAAAGGCACAGTCACCATTGTTAGTGATCTTAAACACTAAATTGTACAGCCTTTAAAAAGCCCATAAAGTCAGGTCTATTAAGCATTTGGACAATAATATGGTCTTTATATGCTGATATGCTTATTTTGGCTTCTCAGCTGAATGATGGCCTCCCACTCTTGGACCTCATACTGAATGCACTTAGAACAACACTTGGAATCAACTCCAAAGCTTTTATCTGGTTAGTTTCATGGCCAGCCTCACCTGGGCACGAAACTGCCTGTTGTCCATTACTTTTGAACTTTTGAAAACGTCAGACTGTGGACAAAAATGACTGTAATGCTTCTACGGTTCACTTTTGTTAAACCCCTTGAATTAAAGCTGAAAGTCTTGATTTCAAATCAACTGAGGTGGTGCTCAAAAGAAAAAAAAGTGCCACCACTCAAATGCTTCTGGACCTGACTGTTCATCTCCATCAAAAGTATCCAAAAGACTAATTTTTTTCTGCTGAATCTACACTTTAAAAACCTTCCTCTTAATTTCTAACCACATACAGTATAAAAGACAGACACAGCCACCATAATATAACTCACTAGCTGGTGAAGGCCTGATGAAGGACTGCTCACTTGTTAATGATCCTCCTTTCTCACTCAGTGACCAATAATTTACTAAATTAACTTCATTTTTTATTCAGTATGACCTGAAATTATTGACTGAGCCCACAGGAAAGAGTTTCAATGAGGTCACAGAACCAGAGAGCAGAGGGCCGCTTTCCCCGCTGACTCTTCCACACCCAGCAGAGTCGCCCCCTGCTGGCCATCAGTTTACCCAAAGAAGGCGTAGGTTTCCTGGCTATTATGAAAACATATAACGGGGTTGCAGTTAAGACAAATCACACTGATGATGTAGAGGTATCAAAAACTGATGCATTAAATATGATACACATATCATAACATTATCACCAGGTTCCTCCGCACTCCTCCTGTTTGTGCTGTGAGACGAAGACGATCCATAAAGAGCAGAAACAACACTCCTGAGCTTTTTATGCTGCAAAAGATTTTTATTTCAACCGCCTGCTGAGTATGTACAGGAGAACAGTTTGTACATAAATAGGCAATAGTTATAAATATCAGCAGTTTGGCTGGTACAAAATTAAAAAAGAAGATATTGTACATTATCTACAGGAGAAGTGCCACTTTGGGTTTTATGTACAGCTTTGTCTCTGGGTGGATTGTCCATGTTAGTCCATTCACATGTTACCTGAGCTGCGTTGCACATGCAGCCACAGCGGCGGGTACACAGTATGTGTTCGGGGTTGGGAAGAGAGGGGGGCGGGATTTGTGGCATTTGGGCAACAGCAGACTTGAGGTGGTGGCTGTGTTGGTACGAATGGTGGGTGCAGCTTCTATCATAAGCCTATTGAAAGAGACAGGATTATTGAGCTGGGTGTCTTCCTGCAGCGTGATGGCGTTACTTTTTTAAAAGTCTAGAGGGGATTATTAGTTGCTGGGTGTCTCCTTTAGATATTACAACGCACACTCACGGTCACACGGCTCAATCACAGAACCTGGAGCGGAAAAACACACACATATATCCGTCATGACCAGTAATGGCACCGGGTGCGAATGCTATTCAGCGGTTAGTTTGTTTATGAAGCACACTGCGGCTATGTACAGCTCTGGATGTGCAGATCTGACAGCATCGAGTCCATTCTTGCAGTTTTAATCGCCACATAAAAAAAAACCACTTTATGTAAAGACAGTAAAACTGCTGTCACTTGTAGTAGGTCCTCACACCCCTTCTCCGACCACCAGCGCAATGAAAGAAAACACATGGAAATCCTTTTATTCTAGTCACAAGCACGACTGCTCAGACCGACACCGAACACGGCGACAACGATGCTCATCAGTCTCCTGTGAGCCGCATACGAACATGCACAAAGTGCCCGCAGAAACAGATTTCACCGACAGCAGGTGAGTCACGATTGGTCCCTGAAGGCTGAGCTTACACATTCAAACGGGCGGTGCAGACCACGTGCAGAGCAACCCAGTGGTACAGGGGGAAAATAAACAGGGGGAGGGGCTTCAGGTCATTTACCTTTTTTTTTTGTTCAATATTTCCAAACCCCACAATCATCTCACAGGCATTCAGGCTCCTGCTGCTACTTCATTCCAGTGCAATATCGCCCTCTTGTGTGCTGAGCTGGTAGTGAAAGTAAACTGTTACATCATTACATAATTTACCTTCAGAGCCACAAAACCGCAAAAAAATAAAAGAAATAAAAATCAGCACGAGCATATTTTTGAATGTGCAAATGTCCCTAAAAAGTACATAAAACCACTAACTCTTTATGTTGACGTCAGTAAGATGAGAAAACGGGATGAGTAAAGCTAGACTGTGAGCGATACTTTGGTATTTCGACCTCCTGGGTGAAGGTTTGGGCAAAGTTGAACTTTCTTCGGCACCGCCTGTGTCTGGCATCTACATACAGTAACTTCGAGCACAGTCTTCACATTATTTTGTTTTTTCCAAAGCATCATCTTCATCATCATAATCTGTGTCTGCGTGTGTATAGCATCGGGTCAATGCACACTGATCTAAAACAAGGCAGATTAAAGTCAGTGCAACGTGCAAAGTTAAACTTAAGGAGCATGGGTTCATAAACAAAACAATAAAGAAAAAAGTAGGCATAGAATAAAAGAAGAAGAAGAAGAAGAAGAAGAAGAAGAAGAAGAAGAAGAAGAAAATAAATCAGAGCAGCACAATCTGTGACCTTCTCCGGGGAGGGAAGGATGGCTTTCCACGGGGAGTTTATACTGAAACAGTGCAGACATAAGCAGCACTACGGTGAGCCGAGGAGGACCGGGGCTCCAGAAAATCTGCACCTGCAGGACTCACAGACTCACTCGGAGCGATTTCTCTGGGAATATGCTGATTCTCAAGCAGCAAAGTGACCCTTTTCAATGCTGACGCACCTTTACTCCTCTTACCCTGAATAAGGAAGAATTAATCTATAAAGAGCCAAACCAAATCACTCCCTATTACAGACGGCTCCTGTTTTGTTCAACAAACCGTTTATTAGCCTTCTTGCTAAAAGTTTTGATGATGCCCCTCTGATGTCTGTACCGTGAATATGAAGCTAAGGATGTTTTCAGTCAACAGGATGCCAATCAGGTGTATTTATTTAAACAAAGGGGATCTATCAAACACGTTAGAGCAGGGGTAGGGAACTCCAGGCCTCGAGAGCCGGTGTCCTGCAGGTTTTAGATGTGTCCTTGATCCAAAACAGCTGATTTAAGTGGCTAAATGACCTCCTCAATGTCTTGAAGTTCTCCAGAGGCCTGGTAATGAACTAATCATTTGATTCAGGTGTGTTGACCAACGGCTCTCGAGGCCTGGAGTTCCCTACCACTGCGTTAGAGGGACGTTAGAGGGTAAAATGTAAGAGGGGTGTCAAGGTTTGAGCCTGGCCCGCTGCCTCTCAGCAGGAAGGCGTGCGTGATCTGAACCTCAAAGAAGGATCAAAGAAAAATAAAGGTCATGTGTTGAAAATACAATCCCTGACCGAAGTAAGACCTGAAGCGAGGCGTTCACACGAGGAAACGCGCCGCAATCTCAGAGTCTGAACGCTCCTGTACGGAAGAATGGGCTAAAAACCCCTCCGAGTTGATGCGCAGGACTGATCGATGATTACAGGAACGCTTAGCTGCCTTTACTGCTGCTCATGGGCGTAAAACCTGCATACTGACAGCACAGGTACACCTACTTTTGCCTCACACACACTGGAAATACTGGATGGTCAAATTTCCGTTTCTTTTCTCTAATCTGGTTCTTTTCCAACTTTTCGAATGAAAATATTTTTATTATTACAGCAAATTCCTGCAACTCGATTATCATTATGTCCTGTTATATTATGTTATGTTATATTGTTTAATAGAGATAAATCAGATGCAGGTAGATAACTTTACTGTCTCCCGGCTCCACCTTTGTTTACAGTAAAGACATCAGAGTGACATTGATCTCATCCTCTCTCTCTGTCTGTGGAAGAAAGCCAATAAACACACTCCCCAAACTACTCCTCTGACTCCGCTCAGAGTTGTTGTTGGCACGCTTTAAAATCGATCATCACATGCTGGTTTTCCTCTGCCACTTCGCCAACATTTACAAAGTGCAAAAATTCAAAGCTTCTTCCTGCTCGTGAGTCGGATGCTGCGGCTTTCGAGCCATCTCAGGAGAAGGAGCGAGAAGCTGTATGCAGGCCTAGAGGCGCGGCGGCGGTTCAATACTGATGAAGGTGTTTTACTGCTGATGGACACTGCTGTTCTTTTGTTTGTTTGCCGAACTTTTGTTCCGATCGCCAAAGATCATCAGCTCACGATTACAGGTCGCTGTTTAAAAAATAGATTTTTTTTCCTCCTCCCTCAAAAGTTCAACAGAAAGCCTTTGAGAGTCAGTCGGCCACCGAGGCTTGCTGTTTTCACAGAGAAGGCTTTTGGCACGAAGAAGTGGCATAACTCTGGAAACTCAGAAACATGGCTTTCAGGTCCAGAAGCTGAGGCCGAGCCTCTGCCCGGCGCTGCTCTCTGACACGATGACGACCTTCCTGCACAGTGCAGAGACGCTGGGGGGGGCGCTCTACCCTGGATCCGGCCCTCAAAAGGTCCAGAGGACTTGTGCCTCATGTCCTTCCATAAAAGCAGGCCTAAAGTCTCTGCCCGGCTCGGTTTGCCCGCTTTCACCCCGTCATGGGTTTTCTTCACAGCGTGGCCAGGATCCGCGAGAAGGATATGACGACGGAGAGGGTGGTCTGGCCCACGCCAAGCACCAGCGCCTCCAGCGGTGCCATGCCTTTCCCCGCCACGCGGTAAACGCCCGCTACGGCCGCGCCTGAGGGAGATAAAAAAATTTAAAAGTCAATGCTAATACAAGATCTGGCAAAGAGAAAGACACACACACAGCTGCCTGTCACCATTAAACCCAACTGAACATCCACAGTCAGGGGATCAGCGGACAAACATGTCCCTCCTGGTCTCGCCCTTCTGTCAGTGATGGAGGAGCGTTCGTGCATGCCTCCTCGCAGCCACACTCTGAGCGGACTCGCTGCTCTTCCTGCAGCAGTTCTTACTGCACGCTGTCCGTCTAGTCGTGATTGAGACAAACAGCAGGAGAGGACGTTTCTCTAATCCAGGCACCAAAGCCGAGTGAGCTATTTTTAAACTGCTGGACTCGAAGGCCGAGAAAATCTAAACAAAGTTTACCAGTTAAAGCTACCAGCAGCGCTCCAGCGAATCCTCCCTTCATCAAGGTTATCATATTTACGGTGTGGAGGATGCAATCGCTGCTGCTTTTACAGAAAACAAAGTGATCACGTTACATTTTTCAGTAACAGTAATGTAACAGGTTACTGTGCTATACTCAGCAATTAGATTAGAGTTATATCATGTTGTTACATGCGTTACAAAAGGCTCTTCAGTAACCTGCACGTCAGGCGGATAGAAAGAAAAAATAATGTGTGGAGAAGGAAAACCAGTATTTCTAAAGTAGCATCACACTGGCTTTAAAGTCGGAGTGTTTCTCATCTTTGCTTTGTGTTTGTATTAAAAACTAAAAGAAAAATTGCACGTGTGTCCTGATTAAAAAGAGAAAGAGGTTGGTTTCTGTGTCTAAATCTTCAGCTTTTAGTATCAACAGGGGTTTAGTGTTCAGGTCTTAAACATCAGTCTGGCACTGGAAGGTGCCCGGACCCATTGGCTGCAAACCAAGCCCAAAGGATCACGCCTCCTCCATTGTGCATGACAATAACATTTATTTGTGCTGCTGATATTATGCACTTTGCATTATTACCAAACATCTCCGATTTGGACTCATTTGTCTAAAGGACAATGTGCTTGTGGTTTGCTTAGTTGAAACACATGAAGCTGTGCCATCATGCAAACCTTCCAAACACAACATAAACTTAAACATGTAACATGTCAACTGAGGCCTGTAGACTCTAAACTGTAGCTCAAATCAGAGTCCTGGACATTTAATGTTATAGAAAAGGACTTTAAACAACTATTAAAGGCTGACATTTCCTCTGTGCTGCATGACCTTTCTTTTACTTCTACTCAGCTGCGACTGCTGCCTTTGCAGTCTCCACACACACACACACACACAAACACACACTCTGATTTTGTGCCGGGCTCGCGTACACATGGCTGGTGACGCTGTCAATAGTCTAGCTCACTCTGATTGCTACACATTAATAATAAAGCGGCTTTTCTATTTTTGGGGCACCAGCTCACATCTGTGACGGTGAGTGAGTCATCCACAGAGCCCTACGCTACGATAGACGCAGGTCTATTTACACACCCTGTGCTCTCACACTGATACAGTAAGGGGAAGGTAAAGGCAAATAAACAAAGCCTGGATATCAGCTTCACCTGCAGTGTTTAAAGTGAATATTTTTGTGTTTCAAAAATATGATTTACGAATAAATTCTTTACAAATCCTACCATGTGGATTCATGGATTTTTTTTTCACATTCTGTCTCTCACAGTTGAAGTGTACCTCTGGTGCAAATTACTGACCTCTGTCATCATTTTAGGTCGGGGAACTTGCACAATCGGTGGCTGACTAAATACTTTTTTGCCCCACTGTATTGGATACAAAATACTGATATTTGTCCTAGCTCAAGATAACATATCACACCTGGTATAACAATGAAAACAAGTGCCAGTTATTAAAACGTGCAGACAGCGAACAGATTTCCTCACCGTTTTGATTCACAGTAGAAAATAAATGATTAACAATTCCTGATTTCTGCCTTTTTAGAGTATTTTAAGGTATTTTTACTTCACAGTCACCACAGATGTCATCATGTATTATAGATAACTATCTGCACCACTCTACTGTGTTATATTAAGTGTTAACAAAGAGAGATGAATTAGATGGCCTCAGACTAATTACCCCTGGTCTTCAAGGATCCGCTGCCCCTCATTTCTAATGCAGACTTGCAGGTATCATCATTAGTGCTGAAATGTGATACCCATGGACTCTGCAGGGAACGTGACCTGAGGTGCACTGGGACTTCTTACCTTCTTACCCTAATGGATCAGTCACACTAGAGTAAAAATAGGACAGCACCTTTTTTGCGACTAGAAAAAGGAAAAGAAAAATGTTTTGCTCTGAGTGAGTAGTTGCAGCGACCAACAGCTCCTGGCCTGAGGATGCATGCTTACTTTCCACCACTTTCAATCGACTGACTGCACCCCATCTAATCACAGACAGACTTCATCTTATTGCTGTTTTATTGCCGTCTTGACACATCAAATTGTCAGCTGCGTTCATTTTGGTTGTGTTCCATTCTCCAACCACTGTTTTTCCCTACTGTGACTGTAACAGCCTGTCGCTACTTGAGAATTTGTCTCAAAGCCGCCCAAACCTTAACACATTCACTTGGATGTAATGATGTAGCTCTTAGAATTGACTAAAGGAACTGACTGTTAACTTAAAGTGGGGTGGTGTCAAGAAATAAGACTGTATTTTGTTTTTTGTTTTTCCCCATTTGTTCTGAGGTTACTGCAGACATCTGATGAACAGCAACATGTAGAAAATCTGTAGATGCAGCTAAAAGTCTGCTTCAAGCAAAAGACTAAACACCCACATTTAAATCGTTTGAGCATTTGGAACAAAAAAAGGAAACACGCCAGACTTCTCCAAGCAGCTCAAAGACCAGGTAGGAGTGTAATTTGTTAACTTTATACTAGCATGTCACTGCTCATCCCCATACCACCCTAAACACGCCCAATCTCTGCTGATCTTGGCCAGGGTGGGCCTGGTTAGTACTTGGATGGGAGGCTGCCTAGCTGGGGGGGCAGTAACTGTAGCCCAGGAGGAAGCAAAGATGGGAAAGATACTGAACTTGTGCCCGTACAGAACATTACATCACTGGGATGGTTGGTTAAACTACTGACTGCTTAAGAGACAGAGTGAAAGTGGACAGTATATCCTTGATTTCTTAACATAAAACATTGTAATAGTCAGGTGAGGATTAGTTAGAGGTCTTTGTTACAGTGCATAGACGAATCTAACACTCAGTGGCGTGAATTTAAAAAAAAAATCTGAATAGGGATTTTACAAAATGTACCTTTAAATGTTCTTGTTGTTGTTGTTTGGAATATCTTCAAAGTTAGTGTTTAGGTCATTTGTGTGTGTGTGTGTGTGTGTGGTTGGTATTTTTTGGGTGCAAACTCTTCCTACCAGCGACAACAGTCCAGCCAATCACAAAAATGTTGTTAAATTAAATGAACCCTTATCGTGCCGACACGTTGAAGTTTCCTGGGCCACATAAACAAACAGGCAGGTAAACACAGAAGCAGATTAGTCTAAAAATCTTTCTCCTCCCTGTCTCTCTGTCAGCTTCTGTTTTCTTCTAGTTGACACGAGTTAACACACGGTCACCTCACCCAGCGCTCGCTCTGCCTTCCTGTCACCTCTCGTCTTCTCCTGGGTGCTGAACGCCGCACTCTGAGGTCGCTCTAAAAATAACCCGTCAGCAAGAAAACAAAAGGGGAAGTAAATGGGCTTACTAGTGATGACGCCTCCGGAGAGCGAGGCCAGGAAACCCACGCTGACCAGCACCAGGGTGATGAGGCGTCCCCGCTTGTGGCGCTGCAGCATGACTAACATGAGCAGCCCCACTGCCCCGTGGACGAAGAGCGAGGAGAAGAGACACCACAGGAAGACCCAGTACCACATCTCTGCAGGGAGAGAGAGCCAACAACACAGATCAGATACAGCCTGAAAGCACAGGATTTACCGCTTACATTAAAGGTGCTCTACGTACAATTTAACTAAAGCTTTCACCAGCAGGGGGCAGTGTGCTGAAATGTTTTCTCATCTAAATGCTTTTTTCTTTTACTTGCTGAATTAAGGTTAAACTGACCACCTGCACCATCTATTATATTATAGTATTATATAAAAGTACAGCCCAGCCTCAGAAGTTAAATATCAGGTAATATCTCTCGAACACAATGCGTAGTTGCTCCAGATATAGTATAAGTATAGCACATAGTAGTATAAGTATATACTACAGTACAGTATGATATAATGTCTTAGGGGTTCTTAATGTAACAACTGCAGCAAATAAATTATCGATTAGTTTCATAAATATTAATCAGACAATTACATTTTTTTTTAGCCTGAACATCAAACATGGCAACAAATTAGAGAAATCACCGCTTGCACTGAAATAAATATTTTTACATTTTCACATTTTTTTATATTTACTGGATAATAACAATGATGATGTATAATGATAGTTACTGCAAACATAAAGACTACATTTTTTCCTATTTGTTGGTTTACATCACCATTTTAAAATCAGTCAGCTGGCACATTAAAGTAACAACAATCCCCTATTCTAATATATATGACTTTAACAGAGTACTTTCATTTCTGGTGAAGCATGAAATTAAATATCGATCTGAGGAACAGAAGCAGCTTTCACTTACAAAATGAATTATGAATTGTTTACCAAAGAAACCATCCTGAAGCAGACTGGTCCCAGCTTTTAATGTTTTTATGTGTTTCTGACCGTTTCACAGAGTACATATAAAAGTCGCCTCCTGCTGGTCTGTAAACAGAAAGCACGTTTAAGGCTTCGCTTTTCTTTTTCTATACTTTTACAATGCTTTTCCTTGTGTTGGAACACAACACAAGGAAAAGTTAACACAGTTGTATTGGGACTTCTGAATATTCCTTCCACCATCATGGAGCACAAACACAGATGGATGACCTCAACACCCACCGAGGACCAAATGTCAGTGAAATCTGCCTTCAGTGGATAAATCTGTAATGGTCTCTGTAAAACTCTGGCCAAAATAACATTTGAATTCTTAGTCAGAGTCTGTCTGTTGCACTTATTGATAAATTACAAGCTTGATTTAATCTAATTACGTTTTAAAGCAGTGATCATGTCCATCCTTGATGTACAGTGATTTGATTTGACATCACAATGATCAAAACAACGATACTGGGAAACGGTGATTTAAGCCCTTGTGATTTATTTTGCTTCCTTTATTTTAGTGAAATAGCTGCATTTACATATAAAGGTCAGCTTTGGTTTGCATAACGTCGATTACACATGAAACTTGAAACAGGACTTAAAGACAACAGGTTTGTAACAGAAAACCTGCTTTATAGATAAAAGCTGCTTATTTACTACTGCAACCTGAACACAGACAGAAGCAGGGGCTTAGTGGGATATCTGTACATCAGCTGCTTTAATTTTTTTTTAACCATCTCAATAAACTTTATCCTAGCTTTCAGCAACAACCTCAGGTTGTAAAAAAATATACAGTCAATAAATAAACAGCAAATACACAATAAAAATCAACAAATAAAACTAATTAAATAAGGCCGTATTTGCATCAGGCTATCCTGCTCATCTAGACCTGAAAGAAAACAAGAATAAGCAGTTGTTTTAAAATGACTGAGCTGTACGTGGGAAGTTTGGTTGTTCCAAAAGTTAGGAGCTGCCACTACAAAGACTTTGTAGACTTTGCTTTTAAGCCTGGATTGGACTATCTGGTCAGAGGCTCCGAAAGTTCTGTTAAGTAAGGTGGCACCAAACCAATAAGGCTTTTAAAAACAAGTAAATTTTAAACTGGATCCTGATGGACAGGAAGACAGTGTAAGGAGGCCAGAAAAGGTGTAATCACCATGTTTCTTTCCTGTCTAAAGGCGAGCTGCTGCATTTCCTACAGCCTGCTGACAACGAAGTAACGACTGATCAGAGCCGACAAATAAAGAGCTACGAAAGTCTAAGAGAGGTAATAAAAGCGTGAGACTCTGTCTCAGAGTCATGCAGTGGTGGGAGGCAGGCCTTCACCTTACTGAGCCGCATTAGTGATAAGAAGCTCTTCTGAACAAAAGAGCTTCATGCAAACAAACGCCGATAATAAGTAATCCCGAGGGGGAAGACACAACTTATAATATTCCGTTCTAGTCTTGAAAAATTCACATTTACTGCTTATAAAGAGTGCTTCCAAGATGAAACACTGCAGCTCAGCCAAGATGCAGAGCTACAGCCGCTGCTGCACGTCTGTGAGGCGAGGGGAGGATTTCAATCTACAGCAGCCACCGTCTAAGTCAAGCCTCATCAAAGAGGCAGCCGACCGTGGCGATGGACCCGTGGCGGAGATGTATAAAACCGCTCAGAGCGACATTTCAGACAGCGAGCCCGACATGAAGCGGTAAATGGAAAATCTCGTCTGAAACAATAGCATACGGCCGCCTTTTGTGACCATCCTGACTGGAGATAAGCTTTCTGAAAAAAAAAATGTAATTGTAGAAACAAACGTCTGCAAACTAAAAATGCTGATAATCCCTAAAATGCCAGCAAAATCATCTAATTAGCTTCCACCAAACACGACTGTTCTCCTAGAATACACATAATGCACCCTGCAGGGTCCAGACTGTGCTGCCGTTATAACGGACTCCACTGAAAATGAGAACAGTAAACAGCATTTAAAAATCACACTCTTCCTCCTCCTCCTCCTCCTCGTTCTCCCTGTCTTTCTGTGGCACAGGCCAGCTTTGTCTAAAAAGGCTCCGGCTTCATTGCACTTTGCCAGCGAGGGGCCTTTGGTTGAACCCCTGGCACCGTGGGAGCCAGAAGGAGCCAGCTGGCCGTGAGATAACTGAAGAAGAAAAGACACCAAGTGAGAAAGGATGACCCAGCCGAAGCATGGCAATGCTGTCTGTGTGTGGGCGCGATGCAAACAGGAAACGTGACATTATTTTGCAGTGTAAACATCACAACGCCCAATTCTATTACCAAGTATTTCTCAGAGCTCTGGGACACGAGGACCTCTTTAGCATATCCATTTAACCGAGCTCCTCCACAGTCCACTGAGTGCCTACATCTACTTATTGATCCGGCAGGCGAGCGCCGGGCCAGGCGGAGAGAGACGTGACAGCGGAGTAACACAATGGCTTTTTGTCTTAAATGACTGAGCACGCAGATCACGCTGCAGTGTATCCACTGCTGTCTTTCTGCAAGCATCCAGCAGCAGAGGAGAGAGTGATATCTGTGATGGGACCCAAGAGTTAAGAGAGACACACATACAGGAAGTACAGGGAGAGAGAGCGCCGCTTAACTGTAGCCCCCGACGACACGAAAGCTGATCAGGATTCAGCATCGTGTAGAGAGAGCCGGCCTTTAATGCAGGCTGGAAAAGATGAAACTCAAAGATCCTGGAGGAGGTTATGCAATGCTAACATCATCGCACACAGACTGTGATATCACCCACTCGGTCTAAAGAACTACAGACATCCACAGGTTAAACAGACAATCACAAACACCATTAGTTTATGTGTAGTTAAGGGAATGAGTTGGTTAGCAGAAGTCTGAGAAAAAGAAAAGAAAAATGCGGAGTTCAACGTAACTAACGGTGAATGGCAGGTAAGCTGATTGGCCGCAAATGCTAGAAGTTTCTCCTCTAAACCTCACGGTTAGATTCAATATGTAAGGGTTCAGTGAGATCAACTTTGCCAAAAATTTCACAAATGGAGAGGACAGCTGGGATACTCTGTGTTTCTACTTACTGATAAAATAATCCGTATAGTCTTCCACCATCACTGATGGATGGAGCCTGACCCGGACACCTACTGAGGACCAAATGTCAGCGTGATCGCTCTTCTGTAACAGTAACCTGTCATGCTGGTCAGAATAATATTTAATAGCATAGCTGGAGGAAATCTGTTGCATTTCTTGATAAGTTACAAGCTCGATTTAGAGAGAAAATGGGTCGGGTGAAATGTTCAGTGGAGACACGAGGCTCGTTATTTATCTCAGCCGACTAAAATTATCCATGGCAGCTAATTTTTTTTGCATTGCAGCAGATGCTGGAAGGTGAGGTGCACATTTAGTTTCAGGGGACAGCAGGCAGCGCAGGTGGTCACGGCTATGAAGAAGCACCTATAGGGTGAGAAATGAGTGCAGTAAAGTGCTGTGTCATGTTCAGAGATAGGAGCGAACACAGGCTAAAACACAGTGAGAGCACAGTATTAACTTCTGCTAATCCGCAACTACAGGCCGAGGTCTTTGTCAGCACGGCGGCTTTAGAGCTCGCCTGTCAACAGGACAGAATTTTAAAAAAGCAGGGGCTCGTGTATTTGGTGCCTCGTCAGAGGTTGGAGTACACAGGCGGCTGCAGAACATGAACCATTCCCGTGTTGAAGCCGCAGCTTCTCGAAGCAGAAGGCTGCCAAGTTCACCTCTCAAGACGACGAAGGATGGGTTTGTCCAAACGTGGAGAGAGGGAGAGCCAGCCTGACACATCTGGCAGTGACTCTGTCCCGTGATGCAGAACAAGAAGAGGACTATGCTAATGTTGATTCCATTTCGGATGATGCTTCTTCTTTTTCGGAGAACCGAGCTACTATGACGTGATGTATCGTTAAACTGTACACATGCACCACACAGAAAAGCATACCTGCTAATTAGTGCAAAGTAAAAGACCAATAAGATAATGCCACTGCAAATGCTCCAAAAGGCACCAACAGCACAAACATGGCAGTGGAGGTGAGGCCCAGCAGACTGTGATCAAATCCAGGTGCCTTGGGAACGCCTGTCACTCAAAGCGACCACGATCTTCACTTTAGCATCCAGATGCATAAATTTATTTACAAAAAGAAAGAAAGAAAAGAAAATTTAAGCCTGTGTTGATAGTTATGATGTGGGAAAACATCCACTGAGGCTGTAAAGATGCTTTTAATGCTTTAAAGTTTATTTTAACACAGGAGTCTATGGGGATTGACTTGTTTTAGGAGAAAGCCTCAAGTGGCCACTGGAGGAACTGCAGCTTTTGCCACTTCAGCATTGGTGCAATGTTTTTAAATCCTGAAGGTTGCTGCTTGGCATTCACACAAAGCTTTAACTCCTAATATAGCTGCATGTGCCCATACATAGACTCGATGCTTTTATCTGAACCTGCTAAACTCCACTATACCTTCTGTTTAGTTGTCTGCCAACTCCTGACAGAAATATCTGGACCTTTAACTGAGCAGCCAAGTTGCGCTTTCTGTTTTTGTGTGTATGTTTTACAGCTTCACCTGAGCTCTTTTTGCTTTTGTGTGCTTGTTTGCAAAGAGATAAAGGCTAAAGCAAACAGCTAAACACCAGACATGCTGAGCTAAAAAGCTGCAGATCAGGGAACGTGCAGAGTGAACACAACTGATTAGCTTTACACGAAGAACAGCTACACAACATGTTACTGTGTGAGATAATAAAATGACTTTTTAGCAATCTGATCATCGCGTAATCACAGCAGGCAAACAATTAAAACTAAGAAAGCCTTTTGACATTATTATTGTGAACTGATAATACAGGATTTCTGCAAGTCTATTACAAGTTCATTAACCCGCTGGGTGTCAATTAACCACCCCCCAAGTAGGCTAATGCATTGAATATTTTTCATTTTCTAAGACCAAAGCAGGTAAAAAAAAACAAAAAAAGGGATAAAAGCGCAAAATAAACATGATGTTGTATGAGTTTCCCTGTTTAACCGATATTCATACACTTATTTATTCTAATCAAGACAGGCTAAAGCACTCATTGCTGTAATAAATGAGGTTAAATACATTTCAGTGCCCTCCAGCTGGTAAATATCTATGCATATGCAATGCATTACGCTGGCGTCTCTCTGCTCTTCCTCCTTTCTCCTCATGAGCTGCACATGAGCAGCTCTGCTGTTCTGCCTGTGTCGCCACACAATTAGCAATCGGCAGATTAACAGCACCTGGTGCATGCTGGATTAAGAATTGGATATTTATCTGATCATCAGATTTCTAAAGTTACACACTCTGACATCGGAAAGGTCTGTGTGTAAATGGCACTTCCTTAAATGCATCTCAATCGTACCACAAATCCCACAGATAGGTAATAAATGAGTGACAAGAACAGCATGTTTTTATTGACTGTGATTCATCAAAGTGAGACAATTTCAAAGTAGCTGTTCACATTTAAATATGTTCTTTTCACTGGTTTTCTGAAGTGAAACCGCCTGCTGTGCACGCCTCATAAACAGGAAGCACTCCCCAGGGGCACAGATAAAAGTTTATCTATCCATTCAGGGCTCCCCAACTGTCCCCCCTGACCTTCTTTAATGTCTCAGGAGGTCGTTTTTCACCTGTCTGGGGGGTCAGGTGTGAGATTTGTGAACAGTATTCTGTAAAGCCCCGGGGCGTTAGCTCCTCACAGCTCTCTTCTCGCCGCTGCAGCTCAGATACCACAAACTTCTACATTGCACTGCAACTTCCTGCTGAGTCAGCGTGATCAACTGTGCCTTTTTTTCCCTTCCATCCCTGCATGATGTGTTTCTCAACACAGGATGTCAGCTGCATATTAGACAACCGGTCTGTGCCAAGCCAGCCATGACTACACGTCCGGCTCCTCACTTTGCAGAGTGAAATGCAAGAATTTCTATAATGTGCAACACACACGGTCCCCCGTCCACTTCCTCAAAAAAAGAAAAAAGAAAAGTGATGACAATGCTTTGAACAGCTGGCAAGTAATAATATTTCTTGCTGAGGAAGTTCATTCTGCTTGGAAAGAAGAGATAAAATGCCCACACATTGCTTTTTTGGTGCCCCGTGATCTGTTTTTGTGTCATAGGAACTTTCATGCATTTCTTCCACTTTTCTTAAACCTCCTTACAAATAAAAAAGGAGGAAGAAAGTCATCTTGTAAGCATTTTGTTTTGGTACAAAGCACATAATTGATGGCAGCAGCTCAATCATCTGTATCAACAAGTGACAGTTCAGCCATCAGCCCGCAGAGATGCCCTCATCTCGTATTTACAGCTGCATATTACCTTCAATATCAAAGCAGACATGCTCTGGCTCAACTGCATTCAAATAAAACAGGGAATTGAACTCAGCCTCACTACTTCTAGAGTCAGGACCATCCCAGACAGCATCCCTGCCCGCTAAGAGGACCCTCCCTCTAATTGCCCCTTTACTGAAAGACAAAGGAGGGGGAGGAGGCCACATTTACTACGCATTCACGAAGCAGAAAGATTAATTAGCCGAATGTTGTCATTATTTTTCCTGACGGACTCCTGAATAAAAGAGTGAGATTTTGTTTTGTTTTGTTGATGTTGTGGTTCAGGCCCAGCATCACCAATAAAACACACCAGCTTGCAGAGACAGAGATGGGGAGGTGGGATGGAAAGGTGGCACACAGATGCCCCCTATGCATAACAGCAGCCATGCCCTTCCTGCTGGCTACAAGAAAAATGACCACATATATTTGAATGATATTTATATATATTCTTCTTTAAAAAGGAAGCTGCACATGCTGCTGGTGGTGATGACTTTTTCACTGAACACATTTAAAAAAAAATAAAAATGAAGCAGCAGAATAGCGGCACCTTTCATTCCGCATACCTGTGAAGTGGTGCAGCGCCGAGCCTTGCACCCAAAGGCTCAGCACTTGCTGCACCGACAGATTAAGAGAATAATCCTTGTCCGTTGTCATGTTTCCGCCGCCGCCGCCCGGGTTCGCACCCCTCTTTATCGTATAGCTGTACTTGGCTTTAAACGAAGGCATGGATGAGGAAACCGGGGTGGCATTTGGATGTGAGGCGGCTCTCCCCGGCGCGGCTCGCCTCTACCGGTGCCTCTGCTTCGGCTTGACGTCCGTCTCCGCTCCGGGAAGGGAAGGGTCGATGGCTGGTCGGTTCATCCTCGGTGGTGGTGTCGGTGGCGGGTGTACGGAGGCCATGACGAGGATGGCAGCGGGAGCTCGAGCAGAGAAACGCACGGTCGGCTCGTCCTACATCAGCTAGCCCTGCTACATAACCCTTAAAGGGCCAGCGGTCCTTTCCGTGCGAGGGGTTCACGGTGACACATCCCCGTGCTCGTGAAGCCGCTTTATGAATGAGGAACAAAGGACAGCACGGTGGCGTGTGCGCAGAAAGCGTGCGTAGTGGCCATGGCGGCTCGGGACGGCTACGAGGGGGACGGGGACGCTGTAACGTAATTACGACGCACTGTGACTAATATTAGGATATTAATAAAATACTAATAATAACAACAGCAATATTTTGACAAAAGCTAAATAAAAACTATCATTTTAGACGCTGTGGAAAGATTTAATGTTTTTATTTTAATTTTAATTTTACGTTATACAGTATTTGCCAGCAGAAAGCGAAAGAGTGGTTGCTAGGCAACGTAATAACGTTAGCTCTTGAACGAATAACCAAATCAATGCTAATGCTAAAGACTACTTTAACAGAGAATATATAAATAAATACCATATACACTAAAAGTATTATTTGTTGATTTCTTAATGTTTATTTTATTTCAACTGTTGTGATATTAAAATTAAGTCTACATTAAAATTAAATGACCTTAGAAGCAGCGTTGGTCATGACGTCAGTGGAAGGTGGCGCTTATTGGTCACCCCGAAACACCTGATATAAAAAAGTAATATGACAGGATGAAAGTAAGCAGAGGAATAGAGGGTATTAGTGGCAGGGTTATCTGGTAATATGAAGAAAGAACCCCTAAATGCTTAAATCTGATTTAGAGCTTTAACTTAGATGGAATAAAATATTCAGAAAACTCTGTGGCGAGCCAGTCTGACAAACCCAGTAAGACAGAAATCAGAGCAGGTGAAAGCTATTTTAAAAAGTGTGAACCTTTACATAATTTTTTTTATCCTCATCATCATCTCATATCAGATGTTTAAAAAAAGAAGAAGAAGATAACAGTGTGATATGGGGAGGCAGGGAGGGAACAAGGTGTTACGTAGACGCTGAATGTTCTGGCACATTTCTCTGAGGAGCGCAGTATTTTAAGACGAACTGGCCCAGTTCAGAGGTACGAGGGCGAGGAAGCGTCTGACATCTGACATCTTTTAAATCTGTAGATCTTTCTCTAAACGCAAACAGAGGGGGGAATAAACAGACAGCTGGATCACGAGGAGATTCGTGCAACAAAAGAAAATACAATTACGGGTACTGTTAAAGAACGTTCACTGTAGAGGAGACAGGAGGCAAGTTTAACACTTTATTTACACTTTCTTCCAAAACAGCAATCTTTTTGATACACATAAGTGTACTAGCTTAAATCAGTCTATATGTTTATTATGCATCCACAAATAAGGACAAGACTAAAACTCAAAATTAACAAGTCATAGCAGGCAATTTCAGCTGTGATTAGGTATGACGAAAGCACAGTAAGTCGTTTCATTTCAAATGAAGCCAAAATAAGTAGTCACATTACTTCTTTAAATCTAATCATGTCACATTTTTGGATATATTTGTTTTAAATGATGGTTTTTGAAAGGTAACAAGTTATCCTTTTGGTTCGCCAAGTCTGTACTATAGTGCACAGTGTACTATAAATTCACTTCTATGACCAGTGACAATAAAAGAACGCTTGCTTTTGCTGACTTTTGTATTGCCTGGGAGCTTTGGAGATGTCACCATAGTAAAGTGAAATTCACATTACATTCAGAGTCCAGCCAGAACTTCATACATCTGATACAGAAATTCCTCTACAACATGGCGATTTAACTGTAAAATTAATATGAATGATTCATATGAATTAATAGGAATGATCAGCAAACAGTTGGCAACGAGTTAATGCTGAGTCCCTACTGCAAAGAGATGTGCAACAATACAGACTGATGCAACAAGGCGGAGCTTGTCAGCAACAAATTTTCATTATTACCACCTAGAAGTTGCGTGCTATGTATTAGCCTTTAACCATTTGCTTACTGACTCAGACTTGCTGCAATATCTTGGCAATCTGTCTGCATTTCTAAGTTAGACAGTAATTAATTTCAATAATATTTAGTTTTATTTATACAGTGCTAAATCACAACAGTAGTTGCCTCAAGGCATTTTATATTGCAAGGTAAAGATTCTACAATAGTACCAAGAAAACAGAGAGAATCCCAACAATCATATGACGCCCTATGAGCAAGCTCTTTGGCAACGGTGGGAAGGAAAAACTCACTTTTAACAGGAAGAAACCTCCAGCAGAACTAAGGTCAGGGAGGGGGCCATTGCTGCAACCGGTGGGGTAAGAGGAGGAAGACAGGTCACAGAGTGATTGATATCAGTTGAAGTTGGACCACAATTGTTTGGAGACAGGTTGTCTCACACCAGACAACCTGTGCACTCCCAGTTGCAGTTGTACATGGTTGCACAAAAATTGAGGGAGTTGCATGCTCAACCTGTAGGCAACCAACTGATTGCAGCAACTACTTGCAATTGGTCTCAGGCACCAATAAAGTCCAATGCAATATATATGTATATATATATATATATATATGTGTGTGTGTGTGTGTGGATGTTGGTTCTCAGCCTTTCAGTAATCAGATACACATTTGTTTAATTCAGTGCGATGCTAAGAAATATTTCTCTCCCTTTTAGAGACCGCCTGAGTGGATTACTACTGTTTGTGGAAATGTCAGCATTTTCCATCTGTGTAGCAGTTTTAGCCATCATACCACGAATAGTTTCACAAACAGCATCACTGTTTTAACCACGTTTGCTGGGTTGCCTCTGTGGGCACTCAGCAGATTGCTTTGTCCTGTCAGGTTTTCACAAGGTTGCATTATCTTTGCATTTCACTGCAACTATAGGCATGTTGTCTGGTAGAGAGTAAATTAAAATTTCTAAAACACAGCCAAGTGCTGTCCTGAATAGTGGATAATGGATTTCAGGGTAAATTGGTTTAAAAAAAACAGAACCAGTGATATGGTTGTGAATCATGTGTTTCTATCACAAATGTAAGAAGACGTTTCACCCGTATCCTGTATTTACACACTGAAATAAGATACATACAAAGTGTTGGTGAAATGCTTCTAGCACTTTTCTTCTTCCTTCCTCCATGTTTCATCACAGCTCTGTTGAAACCTTTTCTTACATCTCTTCCTGCCCTCGGGGCTTAAGATAGACTAACATGCTTAGGAAAAGGTTCAGAGAAGAAGAAAGAACAAAACACCAAACATTGTGGTTTTTCTTACATGGATCTATACATGGAAAATGAGCAAATCATGGAAAATCAAGCATTATGTTGTTAAATACATGCAATATAATCTACTAAAGAAATAAAGCGCTGTTTTACTCTAGCACTGGGCTTTGGGAGAACGAGCAGACAAGACAGCAAAGACTCAGTGAGGACCTTGTGTGGTTTGCTAAGCAAATGTCAACCTCTGTTTCCACGGGATGCTTGACTTTTCAAACAACATCCACCACAAGTGCACATTTTTCCACCATGAAATTCCCCAGAAAGAATATTTTCCCCCTTGGTTACGTCATAGCAACACAGCCAGAATCCAGTCCATCTCTATAACAGGGTTCACATCAGATGAACATAAATGATCAAATAAATATTTAAATATTTAACTCTCTAAACAATCCTAAACAGGATCCCAAAAGCAGAATAAAATGAGCTATGTCAAAACTAAAATACATTTAATACCAAATGAAAACACTGATTTGCAAACACTGCAATCCTAAAATTGAACTTCTGATATAGAAAGGGTGAAGTATTAGTTCAGTTAGAAAAAGATATTTGCTGTTTTCTCCCTACTATGGGCATAGGCATTATAAAAACAGCACATAACACAGCATGGAAAAAGAAGTGGTGGAAATGGGTTGCAAAGGGGCTTGCAGTAGTCCAGCAACTGTGATGTTTGCTTTGAGAGTATTGGTGGAGGAGTGTAGCGAAGGTCACAAGGAACTGCTGTGTGGTTTTGTGGATCTGGAGAAATATGATAAGGAAGGACCTGTGGTACTGCATGAAGAAGTCAGGGTGGTCAAACAGCATGCAGGACCATCCAAGGTGCAGGGCATGGATGACAACAGTGAGACAGTGGCTAAGAATGACAGATGGGTTCAAGGTGGGGGTGGGATTACATCAGGGATCAGCTCTTAGACACTTCTTGTCTGCAGCAGTGATGGACAGACTGACAGATGAGATCAAGCAGGAGTCACTGGTATGGTGTTCACACATGGCACTGTGATGGGTTCTGAGAATATTAATCGCAGTATTGATCCAGAGGTATGTGCTGGAGAGAAGAGGCGTGGGTCACATTATAAATTTGTTGCTACTAGAAAAGTCAAATTTTAGATCAAAGTGGAGGTCAAAAGGTCAGACGGAGATAATATGATACCGTTTCAGTACAGTTGAGGAAGAACATTCGCACTCACCCTCATTTGCGTAATTTTAACCAGAATTCAAGTGTATTTTAGTCACTTCTGTTTTCGGTTAAGAGCGTTGGTCCTGGATCTGACTTAGCAGCAAACCATGAACACTAGAGTCAACTGACAATTTTAAGCATCAGCTTCAGTTTCAGTGACCCAAATATTAGCAGTTTTACTACATTTATTTCAGAAGACTTCAGAGCAGTCAGTACAAAGTTAATCAGTCTCGGGAGGTTGCCCTTGTTTATCTGTTTTTATCCTTCCTTATTATACTGTGGTGGATTTTATGGTAAATTTACTGAGGATGCTCTTTTTCTCTTTTTCTGTTGATCCTGCTGACCCATGTGAGGGTCAGCTCTATGTGGGCAGACGGGCTATGACGGTGCAGAGACATCAGTGGGTCCAGGAGTGGGATGAAAGAGTCCTTTGACTCTCCCACAGCTTTGGCCGCATCTTTGAATTGATCTGTCCTGGAGCATGAATCTAAGAACAAAAAGAGTCTCGCCTTTTAGTTTGCTGTCAGCTAATAACCACAAACACCAGCTGGGAAAAATAATTCTGCTTTACCCCCGAGACACCCCAATTTTGTTTACTGAAGGAACACATGAAAAACAAGCAAGTTATTAACATATCAAATGCAGTCTGAGTCGTGCTGATTTAATGAACTGCCGGCTGGATGCTAAAATAAAGGTCAAACCCGAATTAGGTCAGAACCACAATTAATGAGTCTCACTGAATAGGGCAGCAGACAGATTAAAATGTCATGTTAAACATCTCCTGTCTTTGAAGTACTTCCTCAATTATAAATCTGCCTGCTCTAATCAGAGTGATGATTCCTCCTGTTGGCCAGTAGGTGGATTCCTTCTCCCATTTTTCAAAGCGATCCTTACTTGTAGTTTTCCATAAGAGGGCTGCTGGGTTTTTTTTCTCCTTTTTCCAACAAAGACGTCTGGAAAACAAAATGACATAAGGTTAGTGGGTTACAAGGCCATTGAATTACTGTGTTTGGCTTTTTTCGGGGACGTGACTCATGACTGACTGCTATTGTCATATTCTCACACATGTGTTATTGCATACTGTTGAAGTGTCACTCTGTGCTTTTGAAAAGTGAGGACATGTGAGCCCCCTTTCACACAAGCGGGGGATTTTTTCCTTTGGGGTGGGGGCAACATGAGATGTTACCGTATCCTTCACAGATCCATTCAGTCAGCTTGAGGTTCTGTGAGGACCTGCAGTATTTTGGACCTGTTTCTTTTACCTAACATATATATGAAGGCTATTGTGCTCATTTCTGCCTCTGTGTAACTCGATCTGCCAGGTGAGATATCGTCCCCCGTGAACCCATTTATCCGCCGGCGCTGCGGTCTTTCTGTCATCCCTTCTCTCGGCGTGCTTGTCTTCTAGCGTTTCTGCCCTCCGCCCCCCTTCAGGCAGATGGTCGTGGCCTCAGGTGAGTCATCTGGAAAAGCCCCCTCATCTGGCTAACATCCCTGTCACAGTGAGGACATTAACTGGAAGCAACCGGCTGTGTGATGAGTCAAAATGTAGCTGACTTACTATTAGACATGCAATCGCTTTCCTGGAAGTGAAAGCACCTGAGCAAGAAATTGCCTCAACCTCATTAACCCAAGAGGATGGTGAATATTTTTACCTGTTCCTGTACAGGTTACCCTCTCCCCTCCAAGGAATTCAAGCCCTTTGACAAATTCTGATTTTAATTTCATTATGAGGTCAGCTACAGTAGTCTCTAAGTACTTTGTAGCTATATTGTGATTGTTTTTTGTTTTTTTTGTTTTTTTCATAACGACAGGTAAATTAACCTGTTGTAAAAGTAGTCTTACAGCCACCTCCAGGGCTGAAAATCAGACCCACTTGAGGGAGGCTTCAAAAGCTAATCAGTCTCCAGAGACTCTCGGGAATAAGCATGTTTGCAGCTTAGTACAAAAACTGGTTTTAGTTCACTCCTCACAACAAATGTAAGACACTGAATTTTTAAAAATAACTCCTTTTAACTGAACGGTGTTCCTCATTGTCTGCTAGGCTTCAAATTAACTACTCTAATTCAAGTTACCGAACGGGACTATCAGTGTTATTGGAGCCTTTTCAAACATTTTTATAGAAACTAAACGATAAATGAGGCTTTCTGTATGGTACGACACCAGTATTATAAATTTAACAGGTATCTGCTAATAAATAAATGCAGTTTGCTAATTAAGCTTGTTAGTATCAGCTTGTAACTCAGTCACTCAGAAAGAACCGACATTATGCCTATGGCTCTAAAATAGTCTGAAACCATCAACCACAGTCTATATTTCCTATACCTACAATCATCAGTATAAATAGGACACTACTCACATTATTTCGAAATTCAAGTTGACATCCAGAAATATAAAAGTTTTTTTTTCCTACATGACAATTATTTTTATATTGTTCCTATGATAAGTTGTTAGTTTGAACACTCTATTTAAACTATGTTCTAGATTAAACTAGTTAATAGTTTAACTCATTTCAATAAGTAGTCTAAATTAATTGAACTTTAATGGTGTTCATAGTGAATTTTGCCACCTTTAGGCAAATCCAGGCTAGCTGGTTCCCATCTGTCATGCTAAGCTAACCATTGCTGGGTGCAACGTTACCTTAATACTCGCTGCACAGATATTGATAAGGTTTCAGTCTTTCATTCTCTTAGTAAGAAAGCACAGCATACCTTATCTGTCTTTATCTCATTGAATCTATTTAGACCGGTTAGGGCCAGTCTGTGGTTTCAGTGCAGAGACCCACATGATGAAAATGTCATCATTTGTATTTCCAACTATGTATTTTTGACTGATTGAGACGTTATCTCATCCTGTTGTGATGTTTACTGCTCAGTAGGGAGTTTTTGTACTAATTCAGCGCTTATCTTAGATAAGGCTGACGCAACTCTGTGACCTTAATCTGACCTGAGGTCAGACAAGGAAGATGTCACACAGAGGCCACTGGGACCCTTTGACCTTTGCAATCACATGGCGAGACATGTGTTACACAGCAACATCTTTCACATGAACTGAACACAGACTCTTCAACCGAAGGCTGTAAATAAAAGATGGAAATAGCCACCATGATGTCACCAGTTCGATTCAATTTAGTTTTATTTATTTAGTACAGCATGACAGCAGTCCCCTAAAGGCACTTTATATTGCAATGTAAAAACCCTACAATAGCTAAAAAAGACAACAACAATCAAAAAACCCTTCAGAGCAACTACTTGGTGACAGTGGGAAGGAAAAACTCCTTTTTAACAGGAAGAAACCTCCAGCAGAACCAGACTTGGAAGCAGCAATCACCTGCTGTGACCGACGGGGGTCAGTTGGTCAGTGAAGTCCAGTTTTGAAGCCTGAAGTTTAGAAATCAGAACTGACTATATTTGGATCTAATGTTACCTGATGCTAAAATTCTTCGAGAACAGCAGCACCTAGCATTTAGTGAAAAAATGCAGGTCTCTAAAAAGCAAAACTTTCCACCCTTTCCGTGCGTGGGGCGCTAACGCGTTAACGAGCTAACTGCGCTAACGTGTTGACACCGCTCAGCCCCACACACGGGCGGTCCGCGCTAACTCGCTAATGAATATTTGCCTCGTTAATGGGGTTATGGCGTTAACGTCATTTTAACAAGATTAACACTGACAGCTCTACTATAAAGACTAAAACAATGGACGATGTGGCCCTTCTGGAAACCTTCATCTCACACTGGGCTGCCCAGTGTGAAGCCGCTGGGATGAGATTAGGCACCTCCAAGTCTGAGCCTAAAGTTCTCAGCTGGAAAAGGTTGCAGTGGAGTCTCCAGGTTGGGGATGAGTTGCTCCCCCAAGTGTAGGAGTTTGAGAGTCTTGTACATGAGTCGGATGAGAAGGGAGATAAACAAAGTGACTGGTGCAGTGTTGGCAGTGATGCAGATGCTCTACTGGTCTGTTGTGGTGAATAGAGAAGAGAATGAAGGCAAAGCTGTCTATTTATTGGTAAATCTGTGGTTCTTTATCACTTTATAAAATGTAAGTCTTTTCAAGCACCTTCTGTATATCTCAGATGGCTACTAACAACACAAAGCTGATAAGGTACTTCAACTGTAGCATTTGTATCTTTAAAAAATCCTCAAAGGCCAAAACTGGGACCACTGCGGTTGTAATACACTGACAGAAACCCCAAAGAAAACTCATTTGACCTACAAAACCAACACACTGATAAATTAACTCATCTCCAACCACAAGTATTTAAAGGTAGAATATGTGTTGGAAAGCTGTTTCTGGATCTGGCATATACACTATGTGTCTGTTTGATTGATAGCCAGCAGTACCAACACTAATCCACCCAAAAGTTCAGACACAAACACTGAAACTCTATTGTTCAGAACCGCACTGGTGCACAAACGTGAAGTCAAACAGAGTTCACCGGGGCAGGCTCTCTGACTCCCTTTGTAGTGAGAACAAGGAGCTCCCACAGGATCACAAGCAGGGTTATTGTAGCTCACCTTTGATGGCTCTCTGGAGGCAGGTGTTCACAATCGCAGTTTAAACAACCGCCCCGTTTGAAGTGGCACGAGTTGAATCAGGGAACGAACGAGGGTTTGATCTCCCCTTGGCTCTACATGAAAATAGCTGCACCTGAGAGAGCCCGCGCTTGACCACAACCAACGGCTACACCTGCATCAGAGAAAATCTTCCCCCGAGGATGCAGCTGACTTCATCCCGTCTGTGATTTTTCTCCCTATAAAAACTAAATAAAAGGTCTCATAAAATTGTGATGCCGTTTTTAGCGCTCTTATCCTTTAAATGAGCCGTTTCTGTTTGCTTATTGTTTTCAGTTTCCTTCGAGTCCTGGGAAACAACAAAAAGACATAACTGATTAACAGCTGCGTATTAGAAGAGGAAATTTATTGCAGCGAGCGGTTGACCTCATGGTTTACTGTGTGTGATTAGAGGGATCTTCTCCCTTTGAAGGTTTACATCAAATAAGCGTTGAGTGACCAGTGATGAGGCGGTTCAGCTGTGGGAATCTGGGATCCTCACTGCTTCCTTCAGGCAGTGCAGTTCTGATGAAAGACGCCCGAATCTTCACTACTGGCAAGAAATGTTAGGCAAAAAAAAAAAAAAGTGGAGCAGAGGGTGAGTCATTACAGAGGACGAGCTGCTTCATGCCGCGCACGTGGGCGGATCTGGCCTCTCATTGAGAAAACGCTCCCTCGGGGCACAGACTTTCTGTTTTGGTCAATGTCAAAACAGGGAGTTAATCACTCACTGCAAGAGTGTAATTTTCTTGTCCTCATTAATAACTTTTTACTTTGATGTGTTTCTATATTGCAAAAAGAACAACAACGCAGCATTTTTGTGGTGGTGAAAAGTGTTTGAGTGTAAGTTAAAAATAACTGAATGGAGACCAAAAAGAGCATTTAATATAAGCTTTAATAAATGTAGGCGGCAATTAGGTTTGCCCACTTAACATTTTCTATCCATCCATATCTGTTCCTGTTTGTGTTGCTTTATGGGTTTTCCATATAAGGTGCTGGGCAAAAGTCTTGAGCCACCCCTCATATCTATATTTTCTTGGAAATTGGGAAATAGCTGCAGCGATGTATTGAAACGTGTGCAAACGTGCATACATGGAAATACAGTATATAAGGCAAAAACAGAGTTTTCACAGTTTAACAAGCTTGAAAGTCATTATGAAGATTCTCCACCCATACCACAGGGATGGCCCGTCCCTATGACAGTATTCAGAACCAAGAGTATAAAAACAAAAAACCTTGAATCTGAGTGTTTGAAGCCATCTTCTAGCCTGAGCTTTTGCCTGATAGGGAGTTCACAACCCTGACCTCATTGCTTGAAACTCTGGCCTTGTTAATTATGAGCAATCCAACCGTGTACCAGTATAAATATAATGGAAAATAAGGCAAAGCACAATAGGGGCCTGTGACATCTGCAGCTATACAACACTTGCACAGAGACACAAACATAAATGACAACATATAATTAATTTAAAATATTCACGATTATCCTGCTTTATAAACTTTGTTAAATGTTGACTTCTTCCTTTGGTTTTATGGTGCAGGGGTGATCTGGCTGAAGCTGGCGTGTTTAATCATTTGGATTTATTTTCAGCTATTTTCAGTGTTTACTTACTACGCCGTGCTGGCATAACAACTCGTGTTTAGTTCTGTTAAATTAGCCTTTTGTGGGTCCAAAGAATCATTTTGGTCTTTTTGGTCTTTTTTTCACTTCGGGGTAAAATAAAAGACATTTTCTTTAGAAACTACACTGAGTTCCTTGTGCACATCCAGCTCGGCCCCTTACGGCTCCCCTTTAATGGTTTACTTCACCCAACACTCAAACTACTGTGTCTCTAAACCTGTAATCATCTACCAAAGAATTTTGTGTTTGACAGAAAACTGGAGCACGGCCAGTTTTGCTAGAGGTACAAATGGTGAGCTCGAAGGCCTCGTGCTGCTCACAGCACTCTTAAGTATCTGCGCTTGTCTAGTGTGTATTGAGTCTATACGGTTGATAAGAGTGACACATTGTTAGCCTGAGATACGCTAACAGATATACTGAGGTATTTGTCCTCTAAAACACACTCATCTCCTGTCTGAGGCCTCCTCAACAAAACATGAGGGTTCTTATCTCAGTGGAGGTCTTTGTTGGTAACCCCAAAGCTTTTTGTCTCAAACTGTATGTACGTATACTCAGTGGAAACTATAAATACCTCTCAGTCATTTGTAGAATGGTTGAATACTGCTGCTGTTTAGCGACACAGGCTGCTGCATTTCATAGCTTACCTGGATCTTTAAAAGGAGCTGTGATGGAAAGAGGCCAGACAGGCTGCAGCGTGATCTACACAGCAGGTTTATGCAGGTCACTGTGTCTCACTCGTCCTGCAGCAGGATCTGTAAGGCTAGATCCCAGACACTGATAGGACTACTGGGACGGGATGGTTTTGGCTGCTCCGCTGAGTAAAAACGCGTCGGGAACATTTATACTTCTGGAAAGTTCGGTGTTAAGCTTGTCTGTATCACCCACATACCGCTGGCATCCTTTTCCCCGACTCTCCAGACGAGTTATAGAGGCCCTGGGATGAATATAGGCCTCCTGGGGGGAGTTAAGTTATTATAAGTGAAGTTTCAGATTTTGGCTGTTCCTCTGTATGAATCCACTGCTGCACGGTGAAGTTTACAACATGGGGATGAAACATGCTGCATTTGTGTTTCTTTTCTGTTGTAGGTTAGCTTTTATTCCGAATTTCTAAACTGCCATCTACTCTGACACTGACGCATCTCAACAAATGCTCTCTGTTGGTGAAATGCTCCTGACTGTGAGACTCTTGATCTTTCCAATGACACCATCACACTGTTGACTGTATTGCCATGAAATTTAGCACATTAATGATTCACAGAGAGTTTATCTTTGGCTTTTGTAGACATCTTTTTGTTTTTAAAGTGAAATATTGGACTGATTGCCATTTATTTTGTTACACACATTTCTGTCCCACTCACAAGGAATCGTATTAAGTTTGGGAATCTCTCAGTACTCTTTGTACTTCCATTATTAAATCAAGATTACATTCAAAGCTGTTTGTCTCAGGTGCTTTTTTCTATTTAGTGTTAAATAATAAAATATAGCATGCTAAGTCACAGCCTCAACTCCACTCAAGTCAAGAACAGATCCCTGCTCCACCCATTTTTCAGGAAGCTAAGAGTCAGCTGTAATGATCGGTTCCAAGTTGTTATAATTTTTGTCAAAGTTGCTTTTAAATCACTTTAAGATTGTTTTGTTTCAGGGAGAAATTCATCCTTTACATTCTTCATGTTTAGCCAGTTATCCCAGTAATGCATATTCTGAAATAAGTGTCCAAGGTTTCGCAACTGTGGTGCCACCAACAAGTCGAGACAGCAGCTAAATCACAGTTGTTGTTAACTGCTGTGTCTGGCTTGGATTATTGCCTCACTTTACCGTTACTCTTTTTTTCCCTTTAGTTTCCTTTTAACTCACTTTTTACTTCCACTTTCATTTGCTGTTGAAGTTTAGGAAAAGGTCGTGGTTTGGTTGCACGCTGAAAAATGCAACCTAATCTGACTCACTGTATGCAGATGAAGCCAAGAGGTCATGTTAAAGCATTGATTCCAAAGGACACATTGTTGGTTTCTCTGTGATGCCACCAAATTCTCCCAAAACTGCAGCGCTCGATGCCCTTGGAGGGAGAATAGGTGGAAATGGTAACGTTCCAATAATAATAATTAAAGAAGTTTAAATTCACCACAAGTGGAACTTGGAAGCTCTATTTGGTAAATAATGTACTTGGTGATTGTTTTAGCATTTAGCCCAAAACCAAGTACAACAGTGTGTTGTGCAGCCTCACAGAGCAGCTTATGTGTTTCTGGAAGTTTGTTTTTACATATTTCAAATTGAAGTCAATAAAATAATTCATTTTCCAGTTTAGTTATACACTCACAAAGAAAATCAAACAATAAAGAAAACAGATTATGAATTTAAAAAAACATGGAAAGGATTTCCATTTGATTAAATGTCTTTCTTTCAGTATGAACCACTTGGCGTTGCATTTACATAAAGGTGGACCCAATAGTAGAAAGTTTGTTGGACCAAGACATTGCAAATTTGGACACCCTCTTTAAAAAGAGCTGACACAGAACCGGAGTGAATCAGCGGGCCCTTCAGTTAGTTCCATCTACTGTTCACTGAAGCCTCATCACAAATGGCCTCAGTGGAAGGGTGGCTGTCACGATGATGTTCTTAAGTAAGGGAAACGTGCAGGGTGAGGTATTCCAAATTACACAAGAACTGGACTGAAAATCAGTGGCAGCAGGTTTCATGGAGTGATGAATTCAAATTTTAAAATTTTATTTCAAATTGCAGTCAATATGTACAGAGGACCTCAGGAGAGCGCTACAACAGTGTTTGTCATCCGTTTGGGGCTGCATTTCAGCCGCTGGTGTTGGAGATTTTGTCAGAAATATAGTGTGAGATTTTGATCCACTTTGCAATACCATCTGGACAACATCTGATTGGCAGTAGCTTCAGTTTCCAGCATGATAATGATCCCAAACACAGTGCCAGTGGACTAAAAGCATGCCTGGATAGAAAAAAGCACAGTGGAACACCATCAGTCATGGACTGTCCTTCCCAGAGCCCGGACCTCGGCTTTATTAAAGCAGTGTGGGATCATCTTGACAAAGAACAGAAGAAAAGAACAGAAGGTCCTTCAAGAAGAACTTTCCCTGAAGAATACTTAAAGAATTTACCAGAATGTTTCCCTGAGAGAGTTCATGCTGTCATGAAGGTTAAAGGTGGTCATACCGGCTGGTCAAACCGTCTGTTTGCAAGGATCAGAAGAAAGTTGGCTTAAAACAAATGGATTTAAGGCTAGATCCACATGCACAAAATTATTTTTTAAAACAAAGAGTTTTGCTTCATTTTTGGAAAAATCTCTCGGTCAATGTGAAAATGCAAGAAACAGTGTCAAGAGCTTCACAAAGCAACAGGTGTTGATACATATTGTCCTCCCCTCACCCTTAATGGGTCGCAGCAGATTGCTGCCCCTCCTTGAGCCTGGTTCTGCTCAAAGAGGTTTCTTCCTGTTAAAAGGGAGTTTTTCTTTCCTACTGTCACCATGTTCTTGCTCACAGAGGACCCTCTGATAGTTAGGCCTTACAAATCACGACCGTTGTTGTGATTTGTCACCATAGAAAACGAACAGAATTGAATAAACCCTAAGTATACAGAAATTTTGGCCAATCAGAAGACTGCAAACAAGAACACAGTGCCCGAAAAGCTGCTCCGAAGTACGCGTGGAGAAATGGCTTGTTTTAGACAAAGGATTAGCTGAGACGCTACAACCAAGGTCCGTTTAAAAAGACGGATTTTAAAATGTGAATCAGGCAAAGTAACTCTAGTGCAGAATAAAAATATAATATATAAAACCTAGGAATGAGCATAACAGGTCGAAATTAAGAATCCCACAGCTGTAGCTGTTTTTAAGACCTTTATCACATTGTGAAGTTTGAGTTATCTGAGTCTGCAGAGCTCCAAATGTTTTGAAATATGTTATACATAAAGGCGAAAGACTTCATAACGTTCATAAGTGCTAGCTCGGCTGGTTAGCATGCAAACATTTCCTAATTAGGAATGGTCAAAAACACAGAAACAAAAGTGTGCAACAGTAAAAGTCCAAAGACCAGGAAAGTTATTCAAGTCTATCCTGTGCAGATGAATACCCCGCTGTATGTATGGATGCAAACCCAGCCACACTGATGCACTTCTGGTGTATTTAAGAAGTGAAACCACCTATACTGTCACTTATTTGTAACCAGAGAATAAATTGGGATGTAAACATTTGGACAAACAGTGCAGTCTGACTCACTTTTAAAACCATCTACACTGGTTCAACCCACCCTTTAACCAATCATTTTCTATGCATCGTAATGACACATTTGTCATATGTTTTCTGTTTGTACATGGATCCTTTTGAAATATGTGTATATAGGTATTTTGTCTTTTAAGATTTCGCTGATGTTTTAAAGAAAGGCTGGTACACAACGTTAAATTACAGAGATCATCAGTCCTGTATAACACAACAAAGAAAACATGTCTCATTCACATAAGATAAAACGGGCCCCAGCATCATTATTCTAGCCTATGTAAGAAAAATCCATCTGGTCAATAGTATATAGAGAGATAACTCAACTCATCCTCTTGATAAATACTACCAGCGTGTTTGCTTATATCATCTACACGTTGATAAATGAACAGGGTTTGTCTTAAAGTACAGCACGTATTTCGGTGCTTTGTCAGCAGTCTGGGAAGATACTGTTTTACACTTTAAGCTCAACATCAACTCTTGATAAAAGCCTTAAAAAACATAGTTGTCAGCTGTCTCGCTGTCTCAGAGATCATGTCTTCACTGATAAGACTGTCAGAGAGAAAAAAAACTCACAGACAACGTTGACGCTGCCTTTTCCAGCAAGAGGAGGAACCACAGTACTCACTGTGGGTGTACATATGATCTACTCTGAGTAAAATGTGTATGACTCCATGCAAATATTTAGACTCAGCTACACAGTAACTTTCCCCCGAATTCATTAAGTCATAAAACCAGGGGTGAATCATTCTTACATTAAGCACCGGCAAGACTAAACAAAATTTACAGAGCTCAGAGGGCTGATGCAATCGGTGGACGCCTGAGCTATTTCTGTTTCACTTTGTGCTCTCCTCATTCCCAAACACCACGTGGAGGCAACTGACTGCTTCTGCTGACCATTTATACACTTTAAGCCCATAAAATAAGGCCTGTTAAAAAAACAACTTGACTTTATATATGGCTTCTGCCCCCAAAACAGCGAATGTCCAGTCCAATTTTCACAACTGGGTCTGACCTGATTCAATTAAAATACTACCAATAGATTTTTATGACGTCTATGAAGCAAAAACAGAAGAGAACAGCTGTAAAGTTTGCATGCTAAAGTGACAAACACATAGAGCGGTCATAAGTTATAAAAAAATGGAAGAATTCAAATGGTGGGATATCAAAGTTCAGTGTAACATTAACACTGAACTTTAAAAAAACAAGAACCTTTTATTGGAGCGACTAGCATTAGGGCCAAAAAACCCTTACAATCAGCCCTCTGCCACTGGATCTATTGGTTTTTCAGTCAAGATGCATTCAGTCAAGTCAGTCGGTGGAACAGCACAAAGGTCTGCCATGTTAGCCAAACGACTGTGTGATTCGTCATTTTAAATGGATTTCTTTTTATGAAGCAGAGAAGCACTGTGTTTTAAAATATAACAAAAATTTTAAAGAGTAGTTACATAGTTAACGTCTTACAAAGAGGAATGCTGAGGACATTAGGATTAATTCCAGCATTATAATGTGGCAAAAGTCTGCTAATATGTTACAGAATCAATCAATATTACCCTGTTATTATGGGGATACTACCATAAGTTAGTATGTAAAAGTTCAAATATATAGATTTATTTACAGCAGGTTAATATGTTCTCATAAATATATATATGTTGCTAATAGGCATATGTTTGTTTCCACAATGTCCCCCCAGTTTCTGGCCTGTTGTTACTCAATTAAATACATTTAAGTGTAATATTATTCAGCTGTTGATACAAGATAAATACTTGAATGTTACTGATATTACTTTGTAGTTAAGTGTCAAGGCTAAAAGGCTGGTATGTGGGAGTGGACCCAAAACAGACTCAATGGACACACGAGTAATGAATTTAACAAGCTTTACAGAGAAGGGGTGGGAAAACCACAGAGTCCAAGCAGAATGTCACCCAGATCGTGACATTAGGTCAGGGGTGTCAAACTCCAGGCCTCAAGGGCCTGTATCCTGCAGGTTTTAGATGTGTGCTTGATCCAACACGGCTGGTGTAAATGGCTTGATGACCTCCTCAACATGCCTGGAAGTTCTCCAGAGGCCTGGTAATGAACTAATCATTTGATTCAGGTGTGTTGACCCAGGGTGAAATCTAAAACCTGCAGGACACCGGCCCTCGAGGCCTGGACTTGGACACCCCTGCATTAGGTGGTAATAACAAGCTATTTTCATACTTTCTTGTTGCCTTGTTTTCAACTTATTTCTCCATGATTACCACAATGTTACTGAGCTGTAAGAGAAAATGCAACAATGTTTCTATTTTTGTGTTCTCTACACGGCTCATCAGCCACGGTCATGAAAAAACGCACGCATTTTCCATGAAAAAGTGGCTTTTCTGACTTTATTCACTTTGATGCCGTGCCTACAGATAAAAGTGATACACAGCCACAAGGAAATGTGCTTTTTTTATGATTTAATCAACAAATACATCAACAGATTGAAAACGTAAGTATAGCATTGGTATCAGGAGCTAATCTTGTCCCTTTTAATTACTTAAGAAGTAACTTCTTGTAGGTGTTATGCATGACTGTCGACTCGTTTGCTGAAATTTCTGATCATTCTGCCATGTAAAATCCTTTCAACTGGAAGCTGTGAAGGTTTCCTTTCATGTACAGCCAGTTTCAAATCCTCCCCACAACATTTCAATATGAGTCAAATCCTCCGTTTCCCCCTTTCCGAGCCATCCCTTGGTGGTTTTTCTGCTGTGCTTGAGATCATTACCCAGCTCCTCGGAAACTGACAACTGTTTGCTTTAAGAGTCAGATGAAAACAGACAGGCTGGAAGTGAAATATTTCTGTGAATGATTAAATTTTCCATACAGACATGTGATCGTCTTTGGTTTCGTGCCTGGGCGGTTTAATCTAGAAGTGGGGGGCAGGTGCAGGCAGAGTCTAACGCCAGGTGTGATGAGAAATTGCTCAAGCACGAGTAAAGAAAGCAGTCCTATTAATTATTAAAGACAATTCAAGAGAACAGAGAGGAGCAGCAAGGGGCGGTGATTTACTGTATATATCTGAACTAAAATGTAAAAAACACCATCAATTTAAAGAAGGAATACAAAATCGTGCTTTTATCTAAAAGATACAGCAGAAAGCCTGAGCTCAGCTGAGACAGAAAGTGATACCATTAATAATCTTGACAAACTGTGACCCGATGCTGAGCGAAGGGCAGTTTATAACCGCAGAGAGACTTTTCTTTCTGGTGCACAGTAAATGGAAGCCACTGTGCACATTTTGTTTGTTGTTCTGGAGCGAGTTTCTGCTTCTAAGGTCAAATTATATGATCATACTGCTATTTTATGACACTTGAGTGCATATTTAGGGATAATAAAAACAACTAGAATGTGCTGTTTTCTTACCAGCATCTCAATTCAGCAGTGTTTTTGGGGCCCGAGAGGCATGTGCTTAAAAGACAAACACCCCCACCGAGTTACCTCCATATAAGGCTGCCATGCAAGCCTCACTGCATAACACAGCTAACCCCAGAATTACCCAATACCTGCACAAACAGAGAAGAAGTAGGAACACATTTTGTACTGTTTGTCTTTGTGGTGCTGACAGAGCGAGCGCTGCCAGGTAAAATTAGTTCACGTCTGGGTTTCGGAGGGTTGATGTCATCGGGTGGTGACGCTGCCAGTCTGCAGCAGCTGAAAATTACAGGGCACGACCAATAACATGGATACATAACAGGGACAAACAACAAAACAATGCTCAGCTGGGATCTGTTGACTCTGGAATTTTTTTCCTGCTTCTCTGTCCAAACAGACAAAATGAGTTTTGGCTCTAATAAAAGATGAGGATGGTTAAAATAAAGCATTTGCATGCTCACCAGGTTATAAAAACCCGCTATTATTAGCTGCAGTGAGCCCTATCTGCTATAAATAGAAGAAGTCAGTGTTTCGCATCAGATGGAAAGTAGCAGTAACATATGTGTCAGCTTCCTTTACAGAGAGAGCAACATCTGGGATTAACATGTGGCTCTGGCTACGTGTGACTAAGCAGATCCTTCCATGGAAGTCTATGTTTGAGCCACTTCTGATTGAATCTCGAATCAAATCGAATCTCTTTAAAGGTCTGTTTCAATGACTAATCCCCCAACTTGGGGGTGTCACACTTCTCAGTTCATGAGCTTATAAATTTAAATTTGAAATCTTAAAATATGCAAAATATAAGTGTAATTTCAAGAATAAATATTTGAATTCACGGTGGCTTTACAAAAGCACAAAAAACCTTTACATGAAGTCCATAAATACACTAGTTTACTCTTCATTGTTCAAATCACGCTGACATCACCACCCCAGGAATTGAAATACTTTTTTTTTAAATTAAAGGATTTCCCTGCCATTTTTACACTTTCACAGACAAGGTCTTGAATAACCATCTAATCTTAAAGACCTCAAAGAACGTATCAACCCAAGAGAGCACTTTGCTCCCAGACTGCTGGTTTACTTGTGGTTTCTAGACATTTAAAAGGAGAATGGGAGGCGGAGCTTTCAGCTTTCAGGCCTTTTCACTGGAACCAGCTTCCAGTTTGGATTCGAGAAACAGACACCCACTCGACTTTTAAGAATAGGCTTAAAACTTTCATTTTTGATAGAGCCTATAGTTAGGGCTGGATCAGATGACCCTGAATTCTCTGCAATAGTACCAGGCTCCTGGGGTATTCCCATAAATGTTTCTTCTTCACTGACCTTTTTTTCTGTCCCTGTATATTTACACACTAATCTGCATTGGCAGATAGCTGCAGCTCCCTGAGCCTGGTTCTGCTTGAGGTTTCTTCCTGTTCAAAGGGAGTTTGAACAGCTTGCTCAGAGAGGCCCATCTGATTGTTGGGGTTTTCCTCTGTATCATTATATATTGTTGTGATTTGGCGCTATATGAATAAAACTTTATTGAAATGAGCTGTACAATGAATGTTTGAATCATCAGCTGGTTTTGGTGAAACCCTCCATTCCTATTCTTTGAGTGTGCATTTTTATAATAATTAAATGTTTAGTACTGTTTGCAGTTCGTTCAGTGACTTCTTGGGTTGTTTTTTTTTTGACTAAAATGAATAATAGTGAATAAATTCTTTATCTGGGGTGATGGATGGCTTAATTCACTCAGGCAAACCCACTGACGGCTGTTTTGGATCTTTGATATTCAGAAAATGGGACCATGGTTACAACTTCAAACTCCAAATCAGCTCATAACAACAAGAGCATTAGGCCATGAAAACATACACAATGTGCCAGACAATCCAATAATATCTGTCCCTTCTTGAAATGCAGCTAAAAGGAATTAAAATCATGCTCTGATTCGCTCTTGTCCTGCTGCACTGAGGACGGTGCGGATACATCATGTGACCATTTTATATGGCATTTCTTCTCTTTACACCACAATGATGCCGTTTCCTAAAATATAGTAGCTCATCATCTCAAATCCCCTCAACTAAATCTACGTGTAACTCAATCAGATTGCATTCTTTCTAATAAAGAATGAAGCAGCGCATTCATGAACGGGAGGCTGCTGGGGTGGATGGAGGGCACGTAGCACAGAGCAAATGACTCATGTCCAGAATCCCGTCTGTGGTCAGGTTCAGACAACAAAAGTAGTCCAGTTAAAGTCAGGGAAAGATTGTGGCTTCGATTAAATATGAATAAAAACATTGTGTCTCAATGTACTCTGGCATTTTCTTCTTTCCCATAATCACCGATCGCTGTGGGGAGATTACTACGCCGCAGGATCAGATATCTTGTCACAAAAATATAAAAAACATTTTCACATCTTTCTGATAGAAAATGAAATAAATTTGAAAATGCATTATCTTGGAAAAGACTTATGAGGGATGATGAATGAAGTCAATCAGTGAAGTAACCCCCCCACCCCACCCCACCCACACGATTAATACCGTGAGAAAGAGAGTAAGGGAGAAGAGGAAAGTAAACAGATCGGATCCATGGAGACTTCAACTCCAAACATTCAGGGGAATCCTGGGACAATGGCATCAGATCAGCTGAATCTCAAATGTTGCAGGGGGCAACCTGTCACTGCTTTAGGCTTTGCCCATGTGGATGGAGTAGCGTGGACGTGGGGCTTTATGAGGTCATAATTTAATGTAAGTCAGTCATCATGAATGAAAATCTGAACCCAAACTCTACCAGAATATAACATTTTGGCAATAAGGAGACAAAGAAAGTCATTCTACCTTACACAAAAGTAAACGTCCTTCCTGCTTCCCCCCCCAAAAAAACACAGGATCAGGATGTGGTTCTGTGGCTGGTGTTGTCACTGATGCAGACTTAAACCTGCACAGAGAAAATTCATCTTACAACCAACATATTCCAAAAGGTCCGACTTTTTTTGAAGGCAACTGATCTCTGTTTCCTGTTTTCCTGCATCACACTTTTTCAACTCCCACTACAGCTCTGCGATTAGTTTGCAAGTGTTTGCAGAGAAGTCAGAGTCTTCCATGCAAACTACAGGCAACCCTGACAATCTGATAGCAACCAAAGAAACCACAGAGAGGCTTTTTTAGTGCAGCATCGTCTTTGCAACCAGTTTTACCCTGCTTGAAGAAGACACCTAGCAACGTTGTCGGACGGTATGTTATTGTTGAGGTTAATGAGTGTCTAAGAGTGGCTTAAATCATGATTGTATACGGAGAGCTGGATGTGTAGCAGCCAGAGTTTGGCCTAGAGGTCATTCACAGTATTACAGCCGAAACAATCCCCTTCAAAAAGCTTTATCCCTGTAGACCACAATTATAAAAATGCAAGCAAGCAAGGCAGCTTATCTTTTTATAATTCACTTTTAAAGCATAAAGGTTTTCCTATTTTAGCTTTTCCTCAGCACTGTGACCTTATCCGGCAGCATACAGGATTATTTAATAACAATTTTAAAAAACAAGATTAATATCCCTTTTTTCAGCCCTGAACAGCTGATCCATTTTAATCCTGTGTGTTTACAAAACAATTGATATCTGCTCTACTAAGCTTACACCTCCACTCGAAAATAACTTTCCTCTGAGGAAATTGGATCTTTGTGAATTTGTGTTTTTTGTGTTCGGCTCCTTTTAAACATTTCATGAAGGTTCAGATGTGCAACAGATGCCCCCCTTCTCGCTTTCCAATTTCTTTGCATGCGTGCAGTGGAAGCTGAGGTGGGGGTCATTACTGCATCTTGGCTGAGCGACTTGATGGGTCACAGTTCAGCGGTGGAGCTTCAAATGAGGAGGAAGGGAGGCCCGGCGGGGATGGCTGCTTCTTCCATCTGCTTTACCTGCGTCTCTGATGGTTGCTCGCTCACTTACAGACCCTCTGTGTCTTTAATCAGTGAACAACACAAAACAGAAAACATAAAGGACACGCACAAAGGACGAGGCATACCAGGCTTTTACAGCCTTCATCTGAGAGTATTAGAAACACACACTGGGCACAGTGGGCCTGTTAGGGTGGGAGGAGGTGCGCCAGGGGTTAAAACGTGGTTGGAAAATAGTTTTTGTGTGCGTGAGAGAAGAAAAGTCCTCTGCGTAATTCGCCCTCCTTCTCTATCTGATATATTTAGCAGAGCTGGCCCATCTGAAAGCCCCCAGAATGCTGGGCATTTTTTTTGATCCATGCTGAGTTAAAGGGGAAGGCATGCAGGCCTGATCCCAGGGTCACCACACTTAAAAGCTGCTGTGGACAGCAGCCAGCCGGGTGAAGGCGCTGACGAGATTCTGACTCAGTGCGAACTTGTCGGCATGTATATTTGTGTTTGTCCTCATCTGAGTCAGGCTCAGCAGAACATCAGCGAGTGACTCAGGCCCTCAGGTATGAAGTATTTGGGCTTTAAGCCTCATCACAGAGCGAGGACTCCCTTCATCGGGAGAAAACGGTGGGTGTGCCTGAAAAGTTTGTGTTATTTTGGTTCTTAAACCTTTATTAAATTCTCTTTGATGGTGACATGAGCTGGTGGTTACTCGTGAAAGTTCCCCTTTCCTGGGCACCCTCACAGCTGTTGTGCATCAGTGACGCTGTAGTTAAAGACTGCCTTTTGCACCCACTCTCTGCTGTCGCTATCATTGTGGTAAATACCCTAACTTCAGTGCTTTGTGCTCAGTAATATTTTATATCCTTTGTTCCCTGCTTTAAATCTCTATGTTGTTTCCCAAAGTAGTTACCAGCTTTTCCCCAAGGAGTGTGTAGAGCCGGCTTCTCTCACCGGATCCAAATGGACTACTGCTACAACAACAAAGGCAAAGACTTACCTTTAACCGACATAGCTGCCCACACTACATCGACACTCTCTCTCCCTGGATGGAACATCCCAACCGCAAATTATTAAGACTTCTGAATCAAATCAAAATTTGCACCAAAATCTTCAGTCAACTTCCTTTCTCTTCTTCTGCAGACCTCCCTGCTCTGCACCATTAACCAGTCTTTTCATCATTCACTCCACTCTCTATGACTAATGACTAAGTCTTTTAAACCCTTCATCAGTGGTTTGAGCTCTTTGGGTCCAGCTTATGCAAAAAATAAAAATAAAAAATGGCAGTAATCATCAGGAAACTGCACAGGGACTGCAAATATGACTGGAAGATTCAGATTCTTGCATATTCACAACCAACGACTTTATTCAACACCATCTCATCTCAGTGTGTTACATAGTGCCATTCTGCTCCCTTGATTTATTATTTTACTTTTCTGCATCAGTGTGGACATTTTCAGCAAACAGAGCATTCGCTAAAGCCGCCTCACGCTGGTGTTTTAAACGGGTTAAAATTGTCACTACAATCGTCTATAAACACAGAACTCAAAGCCCTAAATTTTAGGGCACAACAAGCAAATGAAAAACCGTCTTTGCTTTGAGCGTGTTGCTTCACAGCCACAACAGAGGGCATCAAAAAGCACTGCGCTAAATGAAAAACAACCTCCGACCTTTGGCCATCAATGAAAAGAAAAGAAAAAGGCCACAAAAACCTGAAAGTTGGAGTTACCAGATCTAACATGGTAACAGCTTCATGTTTAACACAGCACCAGTGCAATAACTATGTACGCAGATGGCCATAATAACAGGGTTCCCATCATAAATCGCCCCCTCCCTCCCGTTCAGAGATGGATCCACCCTCGTGGCTCACCCGCCAGGAAGCACATCTCAACTCCACGACACTCCTGAACCCCAAGCCGCAGAGCTTTCACCAGCATGGCTCCATGGAAAAATTAAACTGGACACTGCGAGGAGGCCCAGCTCTGTGGTCGTGGCAGGGAAATATGATTGGATAAACATACGGCAGAGCTTTGAGCTGCTTCCCTAAGTGCCCGGGGGTGATGTGACGAGAAGCAGGCAGAGGTAGGGGTGGGCTTTGGATCTGAAGGGCGTATGCTATTCACGGAAGAATTGGTGGGGCTGATTTTCACAGAAGGTGGAAAAGGACATTCATCCATGCAGAGCAGAGCAGGCAGCAGTGCCATCCTCAGTCAGTGTTTATTAAAAACAGACCTCATTATCAGCCCACTCTGCCTGCCTGGGCTATTTCAGTCTGCAACGAGCAGGTGATTCATGCTAGAGCGATCGGTGCCACGTCTTCCTACGTCACTCACCTCCTAACCTGAGCGTGCCCTCTCTAGGAAGAGTCTCATTTTTCAATTAAAGCCAATCATTAGAGTGTTATTTCCTGTCTCAGTCTGTAACCAGCTGGGTTCCTGCGAGCATCAATCTGTGGCCCGACAGCAAATGTGGGTTTGTCTGCTCGCTGCATCGGAAACTAAGCCTCCAGAGGCACACATGCAACAAATCATGTCCATCACAGCTGGATCTGGGTGCTTTGAAGACAATTATTGCTAGTTTGAAGCATCCACACAAAGTGCATTCAGATGTAATGGTTTTTATATTCTCCTTTGATTTGGATGTAAAAAATAAGACTAATGAAATGCATATAAAAGCTTTGGATAGTATTTTTATAATCGCATATGTGAATATATGAAAAGTAATACATCTTATTTAATGGGATTTAATACGTACAAAATTGTAACCGCAGGTGTTCGGTGAAAGTAAACACATTTTGATGTTAGACAAAGATGTATATGCAAAATATAGTTTTTAAACAATGACTTCATTTTTTAGGGGAAAAAAAAATCTGTGATCCTAAAAAACGTAATCCTACATATGAAAAATTAATTCCCCACAAAGCATAATAACTGGCTGTGCCAACCATGAGATCAAGAACTGTAATAAAGTGTTTACAATAACTGGTAAACGCTGTTCAACATCACTGTGGAGGAATTTTGGCTCGTTTAACATCAACCTGAGCATCTAAATCACACCAAAGACCAGACTTTGACTAGACCACTCCAAAATCTTCATTTGGTTTTTTAGCCATTCACAGGTGGACTTACTGGAGTGTTGTGGATCATTGTCCTGCTTCATAACCGAAGTATGCTTCAGCTTCTGGGCACCGACTCATAGTCGGACATTCTCCTTCAGGATCTAGTAGAATGCGAGACGAGCCTGTGTGTTCTTTTTGGTGAGCAGTGATTTTCTCCTTAGATGCCATTTCCGCCCACTCTCCTTTTTATTGTGGAGTCATAAGCTCTGATCTTAACTGAGATAAGTGGGTCCTGCAGTTCTTTAGATGATGTTTTCATTGATGCTCTCTTGGACTAAATTTGGAAAGCCGGCCACTTCTGCCAAGGTTCACCACTCTTCCAAGTTTTCTCCATTTGTGGATAATGGCTCTCACTGGGGTTCAATAGAGTCTTAACGCCTTAGAAATGGCTTTTTGTCCAGTTCCAGACTGATAGATGTTAATGATTTTATTTCTCAGCTGTTTCTTAGAGCATGATATGAAATGTATGTTCCATCCCGTGCCCTCCGATCTCAGGATACTGACCTTCTAAAAGTTCCTAAAGCCAAAAAAAGACTATTGAGGAGCGTGCTTTTTCGTTTGAAAGCGCTTTATAAATAAAGTTATTATCATTATTAGTATTATTATTATTATTGTTATGTTACTTTTTGAGATCTTTTAATCTAAACTAAAAGGTGAAAAATACTTTTTTCACAGCACTGACGACGTGCTTTAAGGAATTCAACTTTATAAGGACGGCAGCATCGTTTGGTTTCTGAAAATGTGCTTACTTAACAAATAGAACTTTGTTAACTATAAGACATTTTCCCATAATTCATAACGCTTCTCTTGCTGATAATTGTAATGCTAAATATGCTGCAGGCATCAGGAAATTCCCTGCATACACACTTAAAATCCAACTGAGAGGGATATTAACTGGCTGCAGTTGTAAATGACTAACATGCTGAAAGTGCTGCAGGGGTAAGGGGGTTTTTGTAGGCTAACCTGGAAGTTAGCCTACAGAAAAGAAAACCCAGTCGTTCATAGTTATTACATCTTCTTTGATACTTTGGCAAAAAGCCAATCGAAAATGTCACGTTTGCAGATTTTATCACACAAAGTCTTCTATGGGAAGTACCGTTTTATGGTGCTTTGTTCAGCAAGGTAATCTTCACAAAATGATGACACATTTGTAAGTGTAATAAACTAAACAAACTGCTAAATACTATGCTGCAGAACAAAAACAAATGAAAACAAATGAAACATCTGAAGTTTGTGTTAACTTTATTTCAGACATCTAACCAGGACTGATTACTGCAATGCCCTAACACAGGGGTGGGCAACTCCAGGCCTCGAGGGCCGGTGTCCTTGCAGGTTTGAGATGTGTCCTTGAACCAACACAGCTGATTTAAATGACTAAATTAGCTCCAGAGGCCTGGTAACGAACTAATCATGTGATTCAGGTGTGTTGACCCAAGGTGAGATCTAAAACCTGCAGGACACCGGCCCTCGAGGCCTGGAATTGCCCACCCCTGCCCTAACACCTACAGCACACTAACCGGTTATCGAGACTGAGAATGCCTGATGTACACAGGCTGATCTGGACATGAACAGTGTAACATATGAAGAGAGTTACCTGACATCACCCACTGGTTTGGGAATTCTTGTTATAAATCCTTAATTCCTGGATGTTTTTGCCATCACCATCTTGGTGTTTAAGAGCCAATGAGATGATTGAAGGGTGGATCTGACTGAGAAAATAAGCACACTCATTGGCTAACAAGTTGTGACTGACAACCCTTCAGCTAGTGAACGTATCCTTGGTATTCCTCCTTTCTGATTATTTGGGAAACCACCATTACAAAATGAACTTCCTGTTTTATTCAGTATCATCTTAAACTAACAACTGAGCTGTAAACTCTTCAAGCCTAACAACGCTATACCCAACTTGTAAACTCTCAAGCATTTACGTGTCCCAGAGTTTATCAGCAAGGGGTTAAAAAAAATCCAACATCACAGTAGGGCTGAGACACCTGTTGTTCATGTCAGATTTATAGAAATTAGTGAAATTTGTGTGATAAAAATGATATCACCAAATCTGATTATGCACCTTGTTCACCTAAAACTAGCACAAGTGATGGTTTAGTCTGTTTTTAAACACAAATCGACATATAGTAGTTTGGGCGATGCTAGCCTAAAAACCTGTCATCCCTGCAGCGTGCTGCATGTACTGTGTTATGGTTCAACAAGTTGCAAATATTAGAATATTAGCAATTAGGCCCTCATAACTGAACAAGAAACCTAAAAACAATTATGTAAGTGCTTTTGGCTGCTCTCTTATTTCTAAAGAGGTTGCTGTGGCTCCTACAGCCTGCAGGCTAAAGTATCCTTGGGCCAGAGTTTGAGTGTTAGAAAGCATTTAGATGCTGAATGAATGTGTGACTGTGAATGCCCTTATTGACCCACCGGCACTGAGAGTGCACTACTGTGATCCCCTGGGTCTGGATTCGTGTCTCTTCCTGGACTCGAACCGGGGATCTTGTAAAGCGAATCTATTAACCACAACGTGCTGCTGTTTTTCTGATTACAACTGTAAGCATCAAAGTTTAATTAAGCCTCAAACTTTATCTCATGAACCAGCCATAATTTTCGGGGTGACAGTGACAAATTCACAGGGGAAAACCAAGATGCGCAGTTTTGTGTTTCGCTTTCTTATTCCTGAACTGAATATGAAACAATTTGGATGCAAACTCGTCCTTTGTCTCCATCCATCGCAGTAAAATAAACTCATCAGTTCCCCAAATTATCCGGAGCACCAAGAATAAAATCCCTGCTATCTGTTCCTCATCATGGTGTTTTTCCCCCTCCTCCCCCCTCACTGATGAGCTCATTTGCATGTCATTATCCCACCATCCGTGAAACGAAATGTGGAATTACTTACTGTGAGACAGGGAAAGGAGAAGCAAGAGTAATCTGTCTGCCAGTGAGAGGGAATCGAATTTGAAATGCAAATCATAGAAATAATTACGGCTTTGCATTGCTAATGGCATCACAGAATAAACAGTAATGAAGGTTTTTTTTGTTTATCTGCAAAAATCTTTCAATCTTTGTGTACTTTTATTCCATTTTGAGCTCCTCTTTCAGAAATTAATTGCTTACCCAGAGAGGAAAGTTCATTAACTAGTCATTAGTCTGTCTTTGTCAAAGTAAACCTTCGGTAACTGTGAGTCACAGCAGTGTATTTTAACAGATTGGTGCGATAATGAATTTGAATTCCACACAGACGTTTTCCTCCACACTGAACGCTCTCCAGCCAAAACAGATGCCTGCATCACCGCCGCTGCTGTAAACACAAATAAATCACTGAGGCAGATGGAAACTTTTCATTTTTGTGATTTAAAGTTGGACAAAAAGACGTGAGGAAAGTTTTAACTGATGTGAAACACAGTGATATTGTGGTGAAAGCATTGTGATGATTGAATCAAACATTCAGACAAGTTTTGACAAAGAAATAAACTCCACATCCAGCCACAAAGAAAGCTAAAGCTTGATTACGCTTAATTTTCAGGCACACGGGCCTAGATACCAGTTGGCAGCTGCCTGGCAACCTCTGGTCACCAGAGAAATGGAAAATTCATCAAACCAGTTCAGAGTGGTTGCTGGAGTTTGACGGCAGTTGCTGGGAAAATTATTGCTAAAGCTTCAGTCACACAAGCTAACAGACCAGTCAATGACCCCCTGGCGACCTCATGTTGCTAGGGAAAAATGTGTATTTCTCAACCACGTGGTGAAAGAATTTCCCCGGTGCATGTTTTGGTTGCTGCCATATTGTTGCATTCCCAGTTTGAATGGAAGTGACGGGCTTGTCTACCAACAAACACTGACCAGCTTCTCTCCAAGCTGCAGTGAACCTGTGAAAATTGTGAAGCGAACAAGAAATGGAGAAGGTTCTTCTTCAGCAGCAGCTAACATGTTTCAAAAGGCACAACTTTTACTCCATTTCCACGTCATGTTCCACTTTTTTGAGTTTTATATGCTAGGACTTAGCATTTGTAGACAAATAAGAAAAACTATAGGCAACCCACGAGCAACCAAATCAATCACAAGGAGGTTTTTGAAGAAGCACCTTCTTTGTAATTGATTTCACACAGTGCGAGCCAGCAACCACCAGGAGCAACTGCCAAGCATTTGGGAAATACACATTTTTCCCTATCAAGCAGTGGTTGTATCAAGCCCAGTATGACGGACATCTCTTGAGCAAAGTGCATATGACGTTGCATAATAAACTTCTATACTGTGCTTCACTGAAAACCGTGCAATAGTTTAGGTCAGCCATAGTTTGTGTGGAAGATGACACAACTCTCACCAACCAGGCCTCACACAGGACTAGAGACCCGTCAGTGACCCCCTGGTAACCTCGGGCAGTATTCCCTGATTGACTGACAGGTGGCTGTTGTAGGTTGCTGGCTGTCAGCGGGAGAAATAAAGCAAAAAGACCTTTCCTTAGCCTTCTTGGGATTGCTTGCATTGCTTGCAGATTGCCAAAGATGTACAGTTTGCGTGAAAGATACTGGCTTATAAAAACCCAACATTTAATGTCCAAATTTCAGTGACCAACAACCAACATATTTCAAAAGGTACAGCTTTTACTCTGAAGGTGGTTCAGATGTTTTTTTAACAAAAAGAAGAGAAATATTCCAGGAAATTACACAGCATGTGATACTGAAGCTTGCTGATAGACTGAGAAGAAAGTGAAATACCTAAAGTTTGTCTTCAGTGACATTAACAGACTTTAAGCTGTTTGTCACAGATGTCACTTACATCTTGACTTTTACTAATAGATTCACCATTTGTGTTTATGTGACACCCGCCTCTAACCAAGCGACAGAGATGAACCTCCAGTCGTGTTTAGACAGGCTTGGCGGGAGTCTAGCGGGGAGGCTAATGGCTGGTTTTTGCTTTTTCAGGTGGAACCACAGACAGACGCTGAGGTCAGTCAGAGCTGGCGGCACCGGTAACCACTGCTGCTGCTTCTGGCCCACATGGTTGACACTACAGCCCTTCAAACACAACTTTATCAAGCACTATTTTCTCATTATTAAACATGTCACTCACAGCCACCTCATTAGGTGCACCTTTCTAGTACTGGGTGAGACCGCCTCTTCTCTTCAGGACCGCCTTCATGTTTTATACCATAGATTCAACAAGGTGCTGGAGACATTCAGAGATTTTGGTCCATGTTGGCATGACAGCATGGCACAGTCGCTGCAGATTTATGACCTCTGTTCCACCAGAGATAATCGTCACTCATCATAAGACACTTGTTAACTGCTGCATTTTGACTGAAATTTCAATACAGTGAGAAAAGACTGTGGGCGGCTTTTGCACGTACACGGTATTTTGGTAAATGTGTAATGTGTTTTGGGTTCACACTTAACTGGTTTATTGGACTACTGAAAACTGAGCTTTTGAGAAACTCCTGTCAGGGTGAAGAATTTAGAAACCAAGATTCTGTCGTGTTATTGTTTGTGGCCTTTGGATTGGGCAACATTTCTCACGGTTAGTTTTTTTAGTTTAAATGTGTGAGATATTTTTCAAAACAAACTCATAAAAATCCCTGTTTTTTAAAAAAAAAAAAAATCCATGTGGCTTCGTGACATAGCCCTGCCCTACTTCATGTGGGACTGCACAGCACTTTTTGTATCTGTTTTCCTGCATCCCACATATTGTGATGTTGTCCAGCGTTTTGAAGCGTTCTATGGCTCTCAAAAATCAACACTGAATGGCGGTTTTCTAAAGACTGGCTCTTATCCAATGCTGCAAAGGAAGTAGAGGAGACTGTCTCCCCAGGGGTTTCATTTGATGTCAATCAAGCTGTGCACACGAGAGGTTAGAGGCATCAGGAAAATCAGGAGTCAAACCAAAGTTAAATGTTATGCAAATTTCAGTGGGATGTGTTGGAAACAGTTTCACAAAGAGAACGTGAAACTATTTATATTTATAGTTGGTTAAAAGTGGTTATTTTTCCAGTTGATACAAGGAGAATATGTGAAGTGACACAAAAAAGTGTCTCAAAAAGAGATACGTCATTTTATTTTAAAAAAGATAAATTCCCCTCTCACCCTTGTGAGCAGTCTGTCCTTCAAGCTCGGGTCCTCTACCAGAGGCCTGGGAGCTTGAGGGTCCTGTGCAGTATCTTTGCTGTTCGTAGGACTGCGCTCTTCTGGACAGAGATCTCTGATGTTGTTCCTGGGATCTGCTGGAGCCAATCATCTAGCTTGGGGGTCACTGCACCGAGCACTCTGATTACCACTGGGACCACCGTTACCTTCACCCTCCAGATTCTCTCCAGCTTTTCTCTGAGCTCTTGGTACTTCTCCAGCGTCTCCTGTTCCTTCTTCCTGATGTTGCTGTCATTCAGTATCGTTGCATCTATCACTACACTCGTCTTTTCTGTTTGTCTACCACCACTATGTCCTGCAGGTTAGCCATCACCATTTCGTCCGTCTGTATCTGGAAGTCCCACAGGATCTTAGCTCGGTCATTCTCGACCACCTTAGTTGGCGTCTCCCATTTTGACCTCGGGACTTCCAGGTTATACTCGGCACAGATGTTCCTGTATACTGTTGCCAGGCACTTGGTTATGGTGTTCCATGTATGCCTTGCCTGCTAGCATCTTGCACCCTGCTGTTATGTGCTGGACTGTCTCAGGGGCATCTTTACACAGCCTGCACCTGGGGTCTTGCCTGGTGTGATAGACCCCAGCCTCTATAGATCTTGTGCTCAGAGATTGTTCCTGTGCTGCCATGATTAGTGATATATTAGTGCTGTGGCATTAATAACGTTAAAATGACATTAACGCCATAAATGCAGCCCCACGCACGGGGCGATCCGTGCTAACTCGTTAACGGAGATTTGCAGATTTGCAGATTTAACGAGACTAACGCTGACAGCACTAATATATATACATGCTGTGTGGGCTTGTATGGAGTGATGGACCAAACAGAAAAGCTCTTTTTGAGTCTTTGTTCCCTCCTGACTGGTTTTAATTTGCGTTTGATTTTTTCTTATATTATTTAATATTTTATTTTGTGCATTGTGAACACTGGATTGAGGTTAGGAGGGTGGACTCGGGGACTTCAGGTGGATAATGACCTTTAGGTATATGGTTATACTTCATAATACAGTTCTAAAAGAAACATTTCTATAAATTATAAATTGCCGTGTCACTGAGGTGTTGATTCTACTTTATTCCTGGATTTTTTTGTGCATCTGCTCAGATTGACTGCTTATGAAAAGGCGCTTTCATGAATTACAATAGAAAGAGGTGATATCTAAGTGCAGGGAAACTAGACCTGTGTCTGTTGTGTGCTATTTTTAAAAAACAGCTGTAGCAAAATTTTTGCCTACCACAAAATTTTGTGTGGTAAATAATCTCTTCATCCCACTCTTGGTTTGTTGGAGTCTGGTCACTATAGGAAAGACACAGAGATGCATTTTGAATGTGGAGCCCTCTTTCTTCTCGAAATGTGACTAAATCCCGAAACTTACAAAACGCTCTGCTGACTGTGACTTGGCCACTGGTCACAGTCACCAGCAAACTACCAGTGTTATTAAGAACCATAAATATGGTTCTAAACATGCAGGGTGATGACTCAATGAGCCGCCATCAGAGTGAGTCAAAGCTTATCTCTCTTATCGCCCCGTGTCATTCCAAGTTGAGCAAAACCACATCCACCACAAAATAAGACGCGCTCTTCTTTAGTGTTAAATTCAGTGCAGTTTGCACTAAATTGCATGCTTCGTGCTTAGAAAGTCACATTTGCATGATTTATTTAAATTTTGCACTCTGAAAGACAAACGCTTACCTGCATCCACACCTTTCATTAAGGAAACTGACAGTTCACCTTAAGCCAATGCAGACACTTGCATTTTAATGCCAGACTTGTGCACTTGTATCTCCTTTGTGAGCAAACAGGACACGTAAGTTGCTTTGATAAAGCACAATCAGAAGGGGTTGGTGCATGAGTTATACTGGAACCAGCCAGCCTTATCGCACTTTTCAGGCAACAGTGTTTTGGGATGTCAGATAGTGGCTGATTTGTTCCTTCAAAAGTTCACTTCCTCGTTATGCTAAAAACTCCTTTTGAAAAGCGTCTCTGGGGCCAGTGTGCGTCACATTATGCATACAAAGGTTTCAGTAACACAACCCAGCACTGATCCTCAAGACTCTGCTCACGTCGTCGGCCTTTTCTCTTTCTGTGCCTCTCTCTCACCCACATATATGCAAACACAGCAGGGAGCTGAGATAATCCTCAGCCTGTGATGACACAAGCCCGCGGGTGGTCCAAGTGGTCAACAACTTCTGTTCACTCAAATAAACTGAAGGTGATGGGAATCAACAGGCAGCCTCTTCAGCTTGCTTAGAGAATTACTTTTGGAGCTGGAAGTAGCCGGGCAATTTGAATCGGTGTGAAACTGTATAACCGGCCTCTCGATGCAACTGGACAACGAATAATCAGAGCACCAAAACATGCAGAATCACGCTGGGCAAACACATCCTTCTTATCTCTGGAGGCTTTAAGGCAATGAAAACACACTGTATCGTTATTTCAACAAGGACAAACATAAAAGCAGCTCAGACTTTTCCACATCAGCACTTTTACGCAGTCATATATCAAACCTGTCTCTGTTAGATAAACAGTGTTACGATTGAATTGGCTGGATGGAGTCTCAACGAGAGGGGCACCCAGACGTCTGCTTGTACCAGCAGTTTGGAAATTTGCCAAAAAGTACACCAAATATAGTTTTGCATGCCTGTAAAAATGGGCATAAAAACATAAATTAGTAGAAAACAAGTAACCTTTTCTTCTCTGTTTTCTTAAACTTGGTTTAATGGTGTTGACCAAAGAGGCACACTGCATCCACGTCAGGTACACAGATTGATATAAAACATCTAAATAAACATCTTTAAAAACAGGCTTAATGCTTCCATATACATCTATAGGGGGTTGTCTCGATCTGTCTTGAATGATGAGCTTATCTGTACGAGCCTGTTGACGGAGCCGATTGTTACCACATGCTAGGGTAGGATGCTGGTGCAGTGCTAAGTGATGCTGGCTGAGAGCAAGAATGTCCTGGTCAAAGGTTACATTTAAAACAACAGAGTTGACCAAACATTAAAGGGAAAACTGCACTAAAGTCCCAAAATATTAAAACATTAATACAACGTTAAAGGACTAACAAATAAAATAAAAGCGGACATCTATTCGGATGTCACACTAGAGCCAAAGTCCAAGGAGAATAGACGTGTTTTCAAGATTTAAATGTTTGTACCGCCTCCGTATCCGCTGTGCAGGTATGGAGGGGTAGATCAGTCCGTCGATCTGGTTCTGTTGCTACAAAACCTCGATCACCTCCCAGTTTTAATCTGCTTTCATGCTTGCATAAGAGCAACTGGTTAGATGACCTTAGAGCTCTCACAGATGCGTGAATGTGAAACAGCTCAGACAGACACAAAGATGCCATATCATTTAAAACTTTAAAGGAAGCAATACAATCTTAAAATCAATTCTTAAATGGATAGGCAGCCAGAGTCGTGACAGGACCGGGGGGATGTGTCTGACATTTAACACCAGTTAGAAGACGAGATGCTGCAAGCAGCACACATAACAAAGTAGAGGAGACTAAATAATTGATAACAGCAACTGAAAAAGTTCTTATGAAGTCCTTCATGAGAAGAACCTTTCCACAAAGTTTGGATATAACTGGACCTCCTTTTCTGGACATCTTCTAATCAATGATCTGCACACATGGCTTTTTGCATTGGGGTGGATCAGGATTAGACAGGATGCATACTGTAGATAATATAGTAGTTAATGTGTGAAGGGAGTAGGCATCCTTGTACTTTACAGGTACATAAACTTGAGTATCATCTGGATAACAATGGAAAGTGATTTTGAGCTTTCTAAGAACTGAACTGAAAATGAAGGCTCCACAGAGGCAGAATAAAAGACAGAAAAGGCCAGAGACAAAAACCACAGTCCTTAAAAGTCCAAAAAGGTCATACATGAGGGAAATTAACAAAACCATGTGAACCACTGGAAAAGACAAGAAGATCTGACAACTGAGGAGTGCAGGGCAGGAGGTAGGCTCTGTACACTGGGGAGGGCGATGAGTTGATGAGACTGACATTTAGGGGGGAAAAAGAGGAATTTCCCCAACATTATAACGGTCAACACCAGCTAAACTGGTAATATAGTAAGCAAAAATAGTAATATAGTAAGACAACATTCTTTGACAACATCATTTGACATTTAACTTGAATTCAAGGTGAGGCGTCAGGTTTAATCAGCGCCAGACGGCGGACTGCAAACAGCGCTTTCTTGTTTAAAAGGTGGCAAAAAAAAGCTGGAAGTTTAAAGAATGAGTAACAGATTTGATAACAGTGGATCGTTTCAGTATTTTCCATCTCTATTGTTGGATTTTAAACAAAGATGGAAAAACAGACATTAGCCTCTCAATAATCATTTCTCTCCGTCTGTCATCTCCTGACCCTCGTCCAGCTCTAAAGTATTTCCAGTTAACCCAGTGGGATCAGCGCTGTTTCTCAGCATGTTTCCACGCTCATCCTGCTCCATGTCAAATCGCTGATGACTACGACCTCGACCTTGTAAATCTCATGGTGAAGCACTGGCTAGCCTCTTGTCAAATGATAAACTGCACATGTGTAATGTCTGCTGGAGTAAGTGGCGGTCTGCGAGCAGTGAAGCAAAGGCTGCTTGATGCTGAGGTAATGCTCGTCTGCACAGCTATTGTAGGAAAGGAGCGCCGAGCGAGGAGCCATAACAGACGGCTGAAGCTGCGATAGCGCGATAAGATAAAACCTCTGCTGCTTCAGTCTTATTTACACTCTGACAGGGCTGTCATTGCATTTCATTGCTTGAACCTGAGCAGATCAGCAGGAGAAACGCTGCTGGAGAAACATCTTGATCAAGTAAAACAAATAAAACCCTTGTGATGATAATTTCTTTCTAGCTTTATGTTTCAAGCACTAACTCGAGGTCTAAGCAGGTACGATTTTGCATAATTCCACAAAATGTGCAGCTTTAAGACCAGTTAGGCAGCTTTACATTTGTAAATAAATGCCAAACTATCACTGCATGGGTCACCTGCTCAACCCAGTGAGCTAAACTTGAGCTTTAGAAGGTTTTGCTCAAATAAAATAAAAAATAATCAAATTCTTCTTTAATGTAAAGAAGTGGAATTAATAGATACATTTGTTAACTAATTGCCTACTTTACTCTATGTGATTTTTAACTTTCCATAATACTTAGTTGACACAAGAAAATACACCATCCAGCAGCTTTGATGCTTTGCTTGTGAAATAAAGTCTGATGTTCCCCACGGTTCATTTATAGAGCTGTCATCAAAGTGTGCGTATTTCACCATAACTACTCCTTAAACCTGCAGATTAAAGCATTGTAAAATGACTGAATTAGTTACTGTGTGCAGCATTTAAAGGATTTGGTTCAGTTTCTCAAGTACCCTTTCGTCTTATTTGAGGCTAATGCCATGCAAAGTGTTGCATTAAACCCAACACAGTTTGTTAACACGCTGACCTTTAATTAGAGTGCTGATGTATACAAACACAATACAAAAGGGCAGCTGGTGCATTAATAAACACTTCTGTTAGTGCTGTCAGTGGGACACAAAAAAAAGATTTAAACCTCGCCTGTGTGCAAAGAGTAAACAAACCGCAGTCATCAGCATCAGAGCTGTCGGGTTTAACATCTGAGTGACGGTTGTCTCTGCGCAGCTTTTATTTTCCACTGACTGAACTCTCCTGAGCCACACAAAGAACAAATGTGGTGTTTTTTTAACAGGAGACGCGCGCTTAAGAAAACACCCCCCCGCCCAGGCCTGCTGTCAGCTTAGGGTCCCTCAGCAGTTCTGCGAACACGCTGTGCTGTCAGTCTGTCTGGGGTGAATCTCTCGGGAGGGTCCGTAAGGCGAAGGTTTAGATACATGTTGAGAGCAAAGGTCAGAGGTCGGGGAGGGGCAGCACAGTTCAGGGACAAACTCTGTGCAGCGAGGTGTGATTTTTACAGTTGGGTTTGTTGAATGCTTCAGTCATACGCTCTGTACGTGCACTGCCTCGCAGACGCCACAGATTCAGTCATGTGAACCTGCAGACGGCTGAAGATGAGCAGCACGTAACACGTTTGAGGGGGCAGTGTTTAAGTTACGGGCAATTTAAGTGCACTAATGGTTTGTTTTTGCTCGAGTAGAATGAAGAGTATCTTTTCTGTAGTCTGGAGGCGTCGGAAGAGATTTTTGTGATTTCATAATTATAAGCAAGCAATCGAGGGCCCGTCTTCTAATAAATCAGCAAGACACCCACGCTGAAGCAAACTAAAATAAAGATAAATAAGATGGTTCGCTCCTCCTTTGAGTCGTTTTGTGTCCTGTAAATGTCACACCACAGCGTGTTTTTCTGTTAATTTTGCATCTGTTTGTGGTGGTTTTGAGTCATTTTCTAATTATTTTTGCTTCTGTCTTCCAGATCTTGTCACAGTTTGTAGTTTGGCACCTTTTGGTCGTCTCTTTGCTTTTAGTATGTCCTACTGTTTTGCCTTTTTTTTTTTTTTACAAGTTGTTGTAAGTCTTGCGTCTCATCTTTGTAGTTTTGAATGTGTCTGAAATAATTTAGTCTTTCTTTGTAGCTGTTGTTCTGCTGTGTCTGTTTTTGGTGTTTGCTTTGGTCTGATTTTTATTGATCTCTCTTTTATTATTGTGTGCCTAAAATTGTCTTGCATGTGCACTCACCAGACACTTTAGTAGGCAAACATTGCTTGTACTGAGCTGGACCCCGTTTCCTCTTCAGAACTGCATTGATTATTTGTGGCGTTCATTCAGGACAGCGTTGGAAACATTCCTCAGAAATCTTGGTCGTATTGACATGAAAACATTTGCTGCAGATTTGTCAGCTACATCCTGAAACTAGGAGGCATATACATTTTCTGGTACCCTGGGTTCACAAAGAGATGGACATGGTCAGCAACAACACTCAGGTAGGCTGTGACATATAAATCATGCTCAGATGGTGCTAAGGGGGCCAAAGCGTGCCAAGAAAATATCCTATATCTTATTCAAAATTGAGTCTCAGCAGACCAGGCAACGTTTTTCCAGCCTTTTGTTCTGTTCTGGTGAGCTTGTGTGATTTGTGCCCTCGGTTTCCTCTTAGATGACAGGAGTGACACCAGGTGTGGTCTCTGCTGCTGTATCCCATCTGCTTCAAGGATCGACGTGTTTGCAATAAAAAGCCGTTATCGGTATGGTGTACCTAATGATCTGAGTGTATCTGTGGTAAAAGTTTTGTGTCTGGTTCTTTTTTTTAACATCTCTTTATAGCTGTGTGGGTTTTTTTGTCTTTTTGTTGTATTTTTGCATTTTTTTGTAGTTGTGTGTCTGCAAATCGTCTCTTAGGAATTTGTGTCTTTACGTGTGGTTTTGTAGTAGTAGCATCATTTTGTATTCATTTCATTAATCCAATTTTGCAGGTAACCTCTAATGATCTGCTGAAAATCAGGCCGTGAGGTCTGTTCTTATTTGATAATCCCTCCATGATCGATGTTGCTTTGTAGTCTTAATCCTTCTGCGTGAAATGAGTCATAAAAGGACACGGCTTTCTTTTCCCTTTTGACCATATGAGTCAACATGTCCTTGAGGTGCACAGTGGCATATGCCGTGCTCACTCATTGTGTTCCCTCTCCCATCCCTGAGGACTCCTTATAAAAAGGTGGGGAGAATACCTGATCTCTCTTGTGTTTTAAGTGGTTAAATCTCGGGTTACGCTCTCCGCTGGGGGTGAGCCTGTTGCATTTTGAGTCCTGTTTTCCCACAGAACCTCCAAGCGAGGAGGCCTCAGTACTTTCTGTCTTGCATGAAACACTGGAAACCCGACACTCTTCTGTCCTCAATCCCGGCTGAATGGATCCGAGCACGTAGGGAGATCGCCTTTCAACTCCCACGTCTGACACCAGCTTTACCCAAAAGGGCCACACCAGGTTCAGGCTTGTCAGTGCTCCACAGCACACTCTGTACGAGTAGCTGCAGCTTTTGCAGCTCAAGTAGTTTAATCCATGACCTTTGCAGTTGCGCTTTGGCTTGCATGGCTCACTTTTTTGATAGTGGAAGAAGTAATCCTTATGCTTAAACAGAAAGCTGTGGGTAAAGTGCTTTTATACCTGATATTTACATGAAAATAATCATCAACTCTGGTCTGAACAGGACTTTTTATGGCATTAAAGTTAATCAGAAATAATGGCCATAGTAGACAGCCACAATATAGCCTTCTGTTTATTACTATGTAAATCCCCTTGTGCCCCAGGTTGGACAGGGATCCAAAAGGGTGTCATGTTGTGTCTTGCATTCTGGGTCCTGTCGGGTGTCCTTGAGCCATTCCCGAGCTGTTTGCGTGAGGTGTCTTTACCATGCAGATAATCTTGAATTACACCAATGTTTAGATGAGTGGCACCTGTCAAAAAAACATTTGCATGACTTCTAGCACCAGTGTTTTCCAAATTAAGTTTCTCAGTAGCTTCCAAATTCTTTAAAATTCTGGTTTTCTTGTAAGTCAAGGACCAAGTTTCATGCTCACAATCATTCATATGACATATTTCCTGACAGCTTTATGAAAAAAATACTAATGCACATTGGCTGTGACCTGATCAACAAAACTGCTTATTTTCATTAAGCAATAAATGTATATAGTAAAAGTGATCAGCACCATATTTTTGTACTTATAACCACACCAAAACTGTAAAAAGATATCATAAACCTAAATCAAATCATAAATAGTGAACACTGAAGGAAATGAAACTTGTATATAACAGTACATCAATTTGGATTATTACGTTGCTTCAGGCAATTAGTTATTAGGCTGACAATGAACTGCCGAAATATTGAATAAACTCATTTTTCAACATGCATTCACGACTGATCCAACTACTAAAGCTGCTCTAGAAGACTATTTCTTACTATTTCTAATTTTGGGAAAAACCTTTTTGCAAATGGACGCAGGATTTAGCTGATGTTTAAGTGTCCTTAATGCTGAGAAATGGAATGTAAGTTCAAATCCACATCAAAACCAGGTCTGAAATTTACCCATTCAACTTGACATGACCAACATACAGCCTAAGACCACCTTTACGACAAACAATAACCTGTCCTAGAAGTGACGATATGGCACAAACAGTACAGATCTCAACATCAAAGGTGTACTTCTAAGTGAAAAAATTTACTCAAATGTGTACCATAAAAGTGCCTTGCACCATTACTTGAAACGCAGAACCATATAAAGTTATCAGAAAGTGACAACTGTAATCTTAAGTCAAATCAAACTGCCATCTGACATATCCCTCTGAGTGTAGCATTGTTAGTTTTACTTTATCAGTGCTTTAGTTCTTTGGTTTCTGGAGCCAGGCCTAAACAGGGTGCTCGAGGGCTAACGCCTGGTGGCCGGGTTAGGGTTAGGGCACAGCTCGAATAGGTGGCATGGGCCAACCCGGCTCCCTGGTAAGCCCACTATCTGCAGGAGGCACCTTAGGGGTCGGGTGCAGTGTGGGCTGCGTGGCAGCTGGGAGAACGCTACCCGACTACCAAAACTAGCAATTGACACATGGAACGTCACCGCTCTGGTGGGGAAGGAGCCTGAGAAAAACCTACTGGCCAGTGCAGCTCCACGTCAGGGAAAACAATTTAAAATCAAATTTCTGATATCTTCTGATTACCTTGGCAATGAGTCAGGGTTATGGTTAGGCTTGGGGTCGTCAGCGATTATGACTCAGACCTCAGAGCAGCAGTAAATCACTGGTTTGTAGCAGGGACACCACAGTTCGTGACCTTTTTGGTAATTTTTCAGTTTTACACTTTGTCTTCATCTGCTTTTATTTCGTTTCAGGCACCAAATGCTACTTGACTATTATGCTGTGTTTTGCATGAAAAAGCCCCTTCACAGCATTAACCAAACACGGTGAACCCAAGCAGTCCTTTACAAGCCTCCCAGTTTGACTAGTTGGGAGTAAAACCCGTCTCACTATCGCCATAAACCGAGTGCATCTAAAGGACACCTTCAGTGTATCTGTGAGACTCCAGCAGCTTCCACAAAAGGCGGTTTTTAACACTCTGTGACTGAGAACAGGCAGAATTTTACGGTTGTATTTCAGTAAGCATTATCGTGTCGGTGAGTGCAGATGTCAAACTTAAATCTTAGAAATATGTAATACTCTATAAATTGGTGTAATAATATATAAATATGCTATATTTTTATCTGAGCTGGATGGATTAGGGCTTTGACACACAGCTGGTTCTCGGCTCAGTTCAGCTGAGTTCAACAGGTGTTTTAACCATCAGACTTTTCAGCCTCGCTGCCAGCAGTTCTTCACTCAGTGTTTCACCCACTCGGCCTCAACGCTCATCTGCTGGGGACACATGGTCAACATCGGCTTGGGCTTCATAGCGCTGAACGAAGTGAGGAAATATTTTTCCACCAAAAAGATGCGCCTGTCTCCTGGAAGATGGTGATTTAGTGGCTCATTTAAAACTGCGTCCAGGCGCTACGTAAACCAATCATCATTTTAGTTTAGCTGCCAGTCAAATCTGATGAAAAACAGCAGAATATTTTCAGCACACGTACCCCACAAACATGAAGGGGTTTTTGGTTTATAAGTAGATGACTGGCTGATGATAACCAGACCTTCAGGTTATAATTTCACCACCTTCTCTTTTCCTCCTGCATCAGTGCTGACAGTGCATGTAGTGAATTTACAGCCTCTAAGGGAGCTAATGAACCCCTCTGGCATCGCACCAAAAGTCTGGTTCTAGATATAAAATAGGAATCCTACACTTCAGCACAATAGGGATGTTTTATTTTCCGGTGGAGATGCAGACACGCAGGGCTGATTTGTGGCTTGTGTGTGCTTACACACAATAACAGGTGTTAGCTGCTGTAACACAGAAACCAGGCCGAGGACAGTGTGAAAGCCAGCGTGCAAGACTTTTACACGTAATTTGTTGCCAAATGAGTTCACAGGATGCTGATTAAGGCCATCAGCGTGAAGTAAATTTCTGTTTTTGCAGTACGAAGGAGTTTTGATGTGGTGGGAGACGTTCCTGTGCTCTGTTAGTGATGTGTTTTACATCAAGCAGCAGCGATAAGTCTGCCAGAGCTAAAGAGGGGAGAGAGAAACTGTAGTGATGTAGAAAGAATGGTGGAAAAACTGAGGGAGCGTCCAAGAAAGGATTCTCATGCTCAGCATTCAGAGGAAGAATAACATTTTAAACCTGCGAGTATATTTTAACATCGTAAGCACACATTTGTGATTACTCGCACAGCCGGGGTGGAGGAACAGTTTCCGCACTGCAGGTTCAGCAAAGCGAGTTTCTGGAAGTGAAATTTTAACACCTTCATGTAAGACTCATATCCTGGCTGGATGCTCTGCTGCCAGAGATCAGAGAGAGAGTCTCCAGAGAAAGGCTGAATAGACACTGACCTCCTTGTGGAGTCAGTCTGTTAGTAACACCCACCCACTGTGAGCCAACAGATGTTTAGCCCAATGAGCAGGGGTGCCAGGGATCGTCTGTCGGTTAGCCCACTGCTTTGGTCAAGAGACAAAATGAATGAATTGTTGACTTACATGAAATTCAGTCAGTCATTGTCCCCAGAGGATGAATCCCAATGAATGAAGGTTTTCAGGAATCCCCCTAGAAAATAACTGGATGGATTTAGATTAAATTTAAAGGCATATTTTCCATCCATACATCTATCCATCCATTCTCTTCTGTTGGGAGTCTATCCCAGCTAGCACAGGGCAAGAGGTGGGGCACACCCAGGAAAGGTTGCCAGTTTACAGGTATTTGCCATTAACACTTTAACACCCATCATCATCTTCTTGTGGTTTCCTTTGCAATTTCATGGAAAATTTCTCACTTACTTTTGCATGTGCTCTAAGATGTGTTTAATGCTAATCATCAACTGTCAGAATAGTATTTTTTTAACATTAGGATGTTTATTTTCCCTATAATATCATATTAATTTAACTATGACGGAAATCTGCAGTGGCTCCCTGCCCCTCGCCGGTGTTTCCCACGCCACAGTTCAACAAGTACAGCATTAAACTAAGATTAACCCTTTCATGCATGAATTATGACAACCTCAATGAGGATTTTTTCATCTTTAGGCATGAAAAAAGATTTTTGAACTTCATTTTTTTTAAAACATGTACTTTTCAAAGAGTTTTTTACATGTCCAGGTGGACAACTGATGTGTATGGAGTGAGTAAGCTGCCTTGAGTCGCTGCTAATGCCAAACCGGCATGTTGGATGATGCAGACAAAGAGCTCAGAGTCATGCTCAGCCGTGCTGTTAACTGCTTATTTTGTTCAAAAGCGACTTAACCTTCCCAGGTTAGGTCACTTTACAGGTTCAAGATATCCAATCTGATCTGATCTATATTCACTAAGGAATACCAAACCAAATGTTGAAAGGTGAAAAACAGTGGGAGAGAGATTGCCAGCAAACAGTGGAATGGCAGAGTCAGTTATTTTAAAAAAGCAACCTGGGACTCTGTCTATTGATTTCCATTAAACGGCTCTTATTTCATCAAAGCATTTGAAATCTATGAAAGAGTCTAGCAACAGTTTTACTCTCCCGCTTTAATATTGAATGCAATTATTTAGCAGACAGACAGTCTGTAGTGTCCATGCTTCATAACCAGAGCAAAATAATTTCTTCCCCCAATCAGTTCATCATGAGGATAAATTGAATTAGATATGCTTCGAAATCTCTTGGACATCGTAACTGCAAATCTAAAATTCAGAGGCTTCAATTAACCGCCCGAGCACAGCAGAATAATTTCCTCCTACAGAAAAAACAATACCACACACTCCCACCGCCAGGCACAAAGCCACACCGTGGATTACTAAAGTACCTCGGACGCTGCACACTGGTTTCCAGCATGAACTCGTTCTGGAGGAACATAAGGATTGTTGGTTTCCCTCCTGAAGTGCAGTCTGTTCCTGCTAACGGGCTGCAGGGAGGGCATGGGAAACAAGCTTGTTAATTCATCTTACAGCAGCATTTCTATAGGCTTCTCTTCCACGACAAAAGGGAGGAGAAAACAAAGCCAACTGGGGATTTTCTTCGGTTTTGTTATGTAGTAAAACCGACTAGTCAGTGAAGCACATTCCTCACAGTGTGAACAGGAGTACAGACGTGGCTGGGAGTTTTACTGCTCTTTGAAGGCAAATCCACAGACTTAAATTCTGAAAGGTCAAAACAATCACAGCTGAGGTTGGAAATATATCACAGTGAATTGTTTTATATTTGGACTGAGCTTCACTACAGGCTCGGGTGCAATTCTTTTTCTGTCTCTCCTCAGCTGTACCGGTCTAATAAAAGGCAAAACACATTATTTACAACAGCCATGATCAAGCGTGGTTTTCTGTCTTTTTGTGTTAGCTCTGCAATGTTTTGGCAGTCTGTCTGATAGCCCTGACCCTTTGAGGCATGGACCCCTGAAGGTGTCTGTGGTTTCTGGCACCAAGACGTTGGCAACAGATCCTTTAAGTCCTGTATTTTGTGATGTAGATCCTCCATGGATGACACTTGTTTGTCCAGGACATCCCACAGATGCTAGACTTGACTGATATCTGGGGAATTTGGAGGCCAAGTCAGCACCTCAAACCATTTCTCAGCCATTTTTGCTTTATGGCAGGCCACATTATCAGGAAATACTATTTGCATGACAGGGCATACATGGTCTGCAACACTATTGGTGTAGGTGGAGCATGTCAAAGTAGCATCCACATGGATGGCAGGCCCTGAGGTTTCCCAGCAGAACTTTGCCCAAATCGTCGGCTTATCTTCTTCCCATAGTGCATCCCATAGTGCATCCCATAGTGCATCCCGGTGCCAGGTGTTTCCCAGATAAGCAAACATGTTTACTTGCACCCTAATATATCCCACACACTAACAGGTGCCATGATGATGAGAATTAGTGTTATTTGCTTCACCTGTCAGTGACTGTAATGTCTAATAAGGCATGTACGTGTACACTAAATGTGCCACTTTAACATCTCCAATTTCTGACCACTGACTTCCTTTCTTTCTAATGCCTGAAGGCACCACATTTAGATGACAGCATTAGTTTTAAAACACAGAGAGACAGATATCTGCTAATTAAATACCACACTGTCAATCACCAAAACTGAAGCAAAGCAAGTCATGTTATTTGTCAGATCAGTCCATTAAAAATGCTCCAAAAAGCACAAACACCACGAGTGACTCCAATTAGCACAGGTCAACAAGCAGCTGACAGTTCTCACAAGAACAGGAATCTGTATAGACCACATTCATTTTTGTTCCAGGCTGCAAACATGTTTATTGTATTACTGAAGTAGAGTGTTTCAACACTGAAGTCAATGGAGACCGACTCATTTTAGGCGTCAGCTCCAAGCAGCCACTAGAAGCACTTCAGTTATGAACACATATGTATTTGCTTCAACTTTGAGCCTGCCTGGGTGTACCTTACCTCTTGCCAAGTGTCTAAATACCATAAAGGTGGTGTAGCTGCTGTGGCTACATGTTGCACTAACACAATAATGAGGATTGTTTTAGAGTCAGATGGGCTGACATTTGATTAAATGTTTCTCATCTCCAGCTTCATTGACTGTGATGAATTTTAAAGGTCAGTAAAGGTTGGAATGATTGAGCTGCAGCAGGACAGAGTTTACACCGATACAAGCTTTGGATGTTTCCTAAATAAGATGCAAAGGTATGATTGGCACAATGAGCCACACAGACCCAGGCGGTCACTCTTCTGCCCTCAGTTAACCTTGAAATACGTGCAAAAAAGAAAATGGATTACTCTTTATAATCCAGATGGACACTGACATAATGACATGTTGCATCATCAAACAGGTTAATCTGAAGGTTTGGATTACCTGTATGCGAGTTTGCTTACAGTGAAATCTATTTGAACTCAATAGAGGAGAGGGGTCAGAGACCTCAGGCTTGGGCGAAGGCTGCAGGAATTTCCCAGTGTAGACAATAATAAGAGTCTGTTTACTTCTCACATACACATGTATTATTTCTGCAGGTCATGTGTCCAAGCAGAGAGCACATCCAGCATCCCCCAATCTGAACAAATCAGGGCAAAGGTTCAGTCTTTTTATGAAATCTAAAGCCAGGCACCTTACACTTTAGTGATGGTGATAACTGGCTGATTATTAGCATATTAATATGCAAATATGCAATTTTCTGTTTATCTCATTTTTATCTCATTCTAAGCTTGATAGCATACACATGAAAGGTTTGGTGGACTTTTATATTTCATTTTGCAGTTAAAGCAGAGCAGACCCAGCAAACATCGTGATGCTAAATAACGTCCCTCGGAATCTAAATATGGTTGAAAAATTGTTCCAAAATAAAAACTGTCGGTACTTCTCACAGTACTGCTTGAACGTTGTCTTGACGTTCTTGCTATACACAAGAGAACTCTGTGTTGATTAAGTAATTTATATTATTTTGTTATCAATTTCAACACAACATTCACATTCAAAGAATCTCAGCAAAAAAAAAACGTTTTTATTGCTAACATCAGGGGACAGAGAGGCGATGGTTGAGACAATATGGTTTCATCACATAACAAATCAGAATTCAGATATATGTGAACATAAATGGGTTAAAAATCTTGTTCATATGTAAGAAAAACAAACAAAAAAACAGACCCTGGTAATATTAGTCAAATTTAATTTAAGTTTTTTTTATTTCGTAAGATATGGTCAGATTAGACATCCCGTTCTACATGGCAACAAAGTCCTCACCACTCCTTTTTTTTTGTTTTGGACACAGACAGAGAGGAGTAAAAGTAGACCATCTATGTCCACTTGCTACAGTCGTCACTAAACGTGGTGGTGGCCTATGACACCATCTATCAGCCACCTATAACAGAGTCTTGAGATCCATTTACAAGCAATCCAGCCACCACTCGCACCTTGACCTGTGTGATGTTCCTGTGATCGCCAAGTGGAACACCTCACAAAGAATCCACACCTTGGCTCGTGCAACCCTCAGTACAACTTCTGCGACCACTTCCCCCCTTATAACCCATTCGTTAACAATATCAGAGGTTAAAGTTGCCCTTAAGATACATTTTGTTCTCCCAATCAGGACTTTTATTAAAATTTGATTAATTTTGTACTAATCAGTTTTCTCTAGCTACAAAGTCCAACAAGATCATTTAAATAATGTTCAAAGAGTATGGCACATGTCGAAGTCAACTTTCATTTTGGAACGATTTTCAACCAAGAACAGATGGTGAGAAAATGAAGTTAATCAACGGATAAATGTTTGCTGTTTTCAAACAATACAACGTATTCCTTTATCTAACTTGTTCGTTTTGATTATTCCATAGACATAGAATGTATTTAATCCCACATTAGGGAAATTCACTTTTTATAGCAGCAATCGATGAAAAAGGTGAATTAGAGAATAATAAAAACATTAGCGCTCAGTCCTACCCTGAGGCTGGAACAGTCTACTGCTGAAGGAGCTGCAAAAAAAAAAAATCCTAAAAAAACAGTAATATTCCGGCAGCTGGGGCGCCAAAATTATACCAGAAAATAACAGAAAATAACTTTCTCATGAAAATACGGTTATTTTCAGTAATAACAATACAGTTTGTTGCCCTAATTTTACATGGGGTTTTGCCTTTTTCAAGTGCTTTTAAACATTAAATTAGGACCATTTTAATGTGATTAAACAATGAAATTACCTATAAACAAGGTCAATGAATGCGGCAATATGAATAATAATACTTAAATGTACAGAAATATACAGTTAACAGTTGATTTAAATAATAATAATGGATTGCATTCATATAGCACTTCTTGAGACCCTCAAAGCGCTTTACAATTCCCCTTTATAATTCCCCTCTGGCCATCACCAGTAGGTGAAGTGTCTTGCCCAAGGACACAACGACCGAGAGTGTCTGAGCCGGGGCTCGAACCGGCAAACTTCTGATTATAAGACGAACTGCCAACTCTTGAGCCACAATCGCCCTAAACAACAAGATAAGATTATAAGAATAATTTTATATATTTTTTCATAGCATTACATTTGAATTTAACAGTTCAATCTTTCAAATAACAGACAAATATTTGTGAAATTATGATACATTTGTGAATGTATTTTGACAGTCTAAATATGCATATGTACAGACAGATACATTTAAAAAACAAGAAAACTATGTTTTATTACATTTAGTGATTTTACGTTAATTTACATTTGGAATGTAAAATCACAGCCTATTTACGTAAATTTAATGGTATTCTAGAAGAACAGTACAAAACTGTAAAATACACAGTAAAATACTTTTATATTACAATTTTTTTTTTACAGTGTGCTTAATGCAGGGAGTGAGAGGTGTTGTCCATAATGGACATTAGCTTGGCTAACATCCTTCTCTCATCCACCTCCTCTATGTAGTCTAGGGCAGCGGTGCCCAACCCCCGGGCTACAGACAGGTACCTGTCCGTGACTCGTTTGGTACCGGGCCGTGAGAGTTGAGGTGTGAAATTTATGGCTTTTGTCGTTAACTCGGGTCGTTAACTATTCCCTGGGTCTTTTCCCGTGTTGTAGTTGTGTTTTATTTTGAAATAAATACAGGGAGTGCAGAATTATTAGGCAAATGAGTATTTTGTCCACATCATCCTCTTCATGCATGTTGTCTTACTCCAAGCTGTATAGGCTCGAAAGCCTACTACCAATTAAGCATATTAGGTGATGTGCATCTCTGTAATGAGAAGGGGTGTGGTCTAATGACATCAACAACCTATATCAGGTGTGCATAATTATTAGGCAACGTCCTTTCCTTTGGCAAAATGGGTCAAAAGGACTTGACAGGCTCAGAAAAGTCAAAAATAGTGAGATATCTTGCAGAGGGATGCAGCAGTCTCAAAATTGCAAAGCTTCTGAAGCGTGATCATCGAACAATCAAGCGTTTAATTCAAAATAGTCAACAGGGTCGTAAGAAGCGTGTGGAAAAACCAAGGCGCAAAATAACTGCCCATGAACTGAGAAAAGTCAAGCGTGCAGCTGCCAAGATGCCACTTGCCACCAGTTTGGCCATATTTCAGAGCTGCAACATCACTGGAGTGCCCAAAAGCACAAGGTGTGCAATACTCAGAGACATGGCCAAAGTAAGAAAGGCTGAAAGACGACCACCACTGAACAACACACACAAGCTGAAACGTCAAGACTGGGCCAAGAAATATCTCGAGACTGGTTTTTCTAAGGTTTTATGGACTGATGAAATGAGAGTGAGTCTTGATGGGCCAGATGGATGGGCCCGTGGCTGGATTGGTAAAGGGCAGAGAGCTCCAGTCCGACACAGACGCCAGCAAGGTGGAGGTGGAGTACTGGTTTGGGCTGGTATCATCAAAGATGAGCTTGTGGGGCCTTTTCGGGTTGAGGATGGAGTCAAGCTCAACTCCCAGTCCTACTGCCAGTTTCTGGAAGACACCTTCTTCAAGCAGTGGTACAGGAAGAAGTCTGCATCCTTCAAGAAAAACATGATTTTCATGCAGGACAATGCTCCATCACACGCGTCCAAGTACTCCACAGCGTGGCTGGCAAGAAAGGGTATAAAAGAAGAAAAACTAATGACATGGCCACCTTGTTCACCTGATCTGAACCCCATTGAGAACCTGTGGTCCATCATCAAATGTGAGATTTACAAGGAGGGAAAACAGTACACCTCTCTGAACAGTGTCTGGGAGGCTGTGGTTGCTGCTGCACGCAATGTTGATGGTGAACAGATCAAAACACTGACAGAATCCATGGATGGCAGGCTTTTGAGTGTCCTTGCAAAGAAAGGTGGCTATATTGGTCGCTGATTTGTTTTTGTTTTGTTTTTGAATGTCAGAAATGTATATTTGTGAATGTGGAGATGTTATATTGGTGTCACTGGTAAAAATAAATAATTGAAATGGGTATATATTTGTTTTTTGTTAAGTTGCCTAATAATTATGCACAGTAATAGTCACCTGCACACACAGATATCCCCCTAAAATAGCTAAAACTAAAAACAAACTAAAAACTACTTCCAAAAACATTCAGCTTTGATATTAATGAGTTTTTTGGGTTCATTGAGAACATGGTTGTTGTTCAATAATAAAATTATTCCTCAAAAATACAACTTGCCTAATAATTCTGCACTCCCTGTATTTACGCATTACCATAGTGACCACAGAGCATTGCGGGGCAGAGAGGAGGATGTTACTCTCTATGTTGTTGCTGCATTTCAGGAGGAAGGTGCTAACAAAGTTACACAATTACACAGTGAATTTGCGTTTATTATTATATTTACAAAATACCACAGTTTTTGTCTTGGTCGTATCATTTTATTTTGTTGTATTTATCTGCAACCCCTTAAAGGCTGGTCCGTGAAAATATTGTCTGACATTAAATCATCTGTGGCAAAAAAAGGTTTAGGACCGCAGATCTAGGGGACTGTCCAGAACAGAGCTGGCCCTTTTTACCAGTCTATTAGGCTGTTTCCTGTCCCTCTCCGTGCAGCCACCTCCACAGCAGACACCCACACAAAATAATAATAATAATAATAATAATACATTTTATTTAAATAGCGCCTTTCAAAGCACCCAAGGACACTGTACAACAGATAAAAACAAAAGATACAAGCCATCACATTCCTCGTTTTTCTTTGCCATGTAGGATAATACATTTTTAATATAACATTTTGTCATATATAGAAGGATTTGTCACCAGGATAACTTTGGGTCTGTGGGCTTGTATTTTTTTATTTATCATTTTAGAGAGCAGATTATCAGCAGATCAGTTGATACCGCAAAGAATAGCTGCGGCCAACCAGTTATATTTGCACACCAGGATTCACCAATTCCCTCCCATGCAGTTCATCACAATAAGCACAAAGCCTTCATTTGGGCTCTCTTTTAAGTCAGTGCACTTCATTATGCTTCACTATGTTTGCTGTCAGTCAGCTCCTGCTCACACAAAGACACCACAGTCTCTGCCAAGTTACAGTATGGGGTGGAAATCTGAGTTTCTTTGTTTGCTGGAAATTGAATTTCAAGCTTGGTTTAACGTTCACTTGAAAAATGATAATATGAAAAAAAGCGCTGGTTGTGTGTCACACATATTGCTAGCACAAATAGAGGTAAATAGTCTGTACGTGAATAACAAACCTAGAAGTGTTGTGTCTGATGCACAGACATCTGAACAGCTCAATATACCAAAGCTGCATCTGTTCTGCAGAGACGGATGTGTGAACAGCAGGGGAGCAGGTATGAATCCCCACCAGGCATCCTGGTAAAACTGTCCAATATTTCATTGATTTCCCCCATTTTTTTGTGACAAGGCAAAGGATAGGATTCAAAGGCATCACATCCTCAGCGCTCTAACCCAAATCTCGCAGCAGCTTGAGATTGCCATGCCGGTGGGACCGCAGTCTGACTGGGCTTTGCTGAGGGGAGCTCGCCTCGTTAGAAAGCAGCCGCTATGACCCACTTCTCTGCTTCTTGTTTACCTCGTGTCTGGATTTGATACGCCGACCAGACATGGAACAAAAGGTGGTTTTATCTTTATGATGTCTGGGATTTGGTGCTGGGAACAAATGTGATGGTACTGGAAGGGGCAGTGCAAGTTTATACAGTCCTGACTGATTGAACATGTGCAACTTTTGTTTTCTAAATTAGTGATTTCCTCCTGGGGGTAAATACTTCAGCAGCTGTTAGGTGATAAGTAGGAAAAAACATAAATTACCATGTAAGAATTCAATGGACCTGAAAAGGTCTGATAATAAAATGTAACCTTTCTCTAAAAGTATCGCTGGAAGCAGTAATTAAATAGACGGATAAAATTCATACATAAATATCTCTCTCTCTCAGTGTAAGCTAACTGCTTATGCAAAAAGCATAGATAAACTGTGGAAACTGTTAGTCCACAACAAGAATTGTTGGCTAAACATAACAAATAAATGGAACAAATTCAAATAGAAAGATAAATATATGTGAATGAAAAGTTGTAAACTGTTAAATTGCACTGTACATTAATATTGGAAATTACTGTCTAAGCTAACGATAAAGTAATTGTTAGCTTAACACACCAGAGTAGGCTTTGCTAAGCTATGCTAAGCTAAAAGTATAACAACTGAACATATTATTGGAACGCATGGCTTTACTGTTGGAATTTTTAGACAGACACTTTTTTAAAGCTGTTCTATTGGATACTATTAGCTAACATAACAGTTAGCCAAAGGTAAACTGTTTAAATGTAAAGCTAAATGTATAAATAAAAAGCTAACACTAGACGTTAGTAACTAAAAGTATAGCTACATGTATCAAATTGTTAGCTAAACATGCACGATAAATAGCTCGAATAGCGAGCTAAAAGTATCAACAACTTGAAGAATTTGCCTAAAAGTACTCTTTAACAGTTAAACCTGGTTAAACCTTAAGTAAAGTATAAATAAAATGTTGGAATTTGTTACTTAAAACTGGAGTAGCAGTGAAAACTGTTAAACATAACTCTTAAAATTGCTGAAACTTTTAATGGATAATAGCTATGTTGACATAAAGAAAACAGCTGTAAAACATTAAGCAGGTTAAAGTAGGCTATGAATTAAAGGGGAGTGTTAGCTTCATAACCTGGTACGGCACCTAAGATATATTTTTTTACAGTAAAAAAATAATTCAGTCATTGCTGTCAGCAGAGCCAGTTATACACAGAGATATAGCTAATAGAGACTTGAAGTGTACCCATAAATCTTATGGTTAGTCGGATTTAAATGACAAAATCACCAATGTGATTAAGTTGTGCTAGCTTCTGCAGTCAATATAAATAATAATATGTAGTCTTTGTATTTTCTCTTCGAGATTATAGTTCCTCACCCCAGGCTAGTATATTTGCACTTTGGTGTGCTTAAATATAAAAAAAAAAAAAACACCCATCTGCATGAACCAGGCTTTGTTCATACAAAAAATACCCAAGTACCTTCAGCCATCCTGTTGGGATTAACTTACCCCCTATAATTTGAGCTCACACACACACACACGCACCTGTAATGACCACATTAGGCTCCTGTTGTACCCTTAATTACACAGAACAAGTCTTCTCCTACATATCCAGTTGAAAAAACACAACTTTATGAGTAACACACATGAATTCACATTATTTTACATGGAACACCACAACACGTTATATAATATTTTACACCAGTGATTGAAAACTATCTATGTTTTGCAATGTTCTTCAATGAGTGCCATCAGTTGGAGGCCCTGTTGATTGGCAAAGCAAGAAAAACCTCAAGCTGTGAGTCAGAAATATTCAAGTTTTCTGCCAGATGCCTGTGCAGCACATTCACCCCTCAAAACTAATCTAATTATATTTAGAAACCGAAACCTTTTGTTTGACTCCTTCGATTTTATTTGCTATTTCTGTACTCTGCAAACACCATCCAAACAAATGCCTTCCCCTTTCCCCTCAGACTTTCTTAAACCCTCAGCCTGACATTTATCAGGGTAATAAAAGAGCTCAAGTTGTCCCTGTGTTCATTCACTGGAGACCTACTATGGTAAACAAACAAGGAGAGTGAAAGACTAACCCTGCTGTTTGCAGTCAAATACATCCTGTACAGTATAATCCCCAAACGGAGGCCTTTTGTTGTGTTGGGCTAACTGCAGGGTGTGGTGGTATTACTGTACCATACCTCCACAGACCTGTCAGGATAAAATACAGCTCACACAAAAAGCACAAGAAAGGAAAGAGGAGCTCTGAGTGCGCTAGTGCGAAAGCAGAGCAGAGAGGAAAACTGTAGAAAGCAAAAATATAGCCATTGTTTAGCACAGTTGTGTCCTAAAAGCATCACTTGGGTTTGGATCAGACCATAAAAAAGAGGCTGTGGTTGGCAGCTTAAATTATATTCATAGCTGCGAAGAAAATCAGGTTGCTTCATAATGGGAACGTTGCATCCAAATGACAGGCAGATCCAGCCTCAGTGCGACAGTGATTTACAGTAAACGCCTCAGCGGGCTGAAAACAGGCAAAGGGAGGATGGCAGTGATATGTGAGAGAATGGCTCAGCAGGCTTGTTATTATAATAGGACATGGCCATTTGTGGCTACAGCTGCAGAACTGCAAAATATGAGAATAGGAAACTCTGCTGATAGACCTGCTATTGTTCGAGTGCACCGAGAAAACCAACAAAATAAACATGACATGGGCTTGTCCAAACAACAACGCTGAATTTATGAGACAAATGTGGCAAGGTGCAGTGCACTGGCAGCAAAAGACTTCACCAAATACTGAACAGATTTCATGCACAGACTTGTCGGAAAGGACAAGATAAAGATTTCAGGAGCCTTTTTTCATGAAAATTAAAAACCTTCATCATTGGATGGGGACAGCACCAGAGTCCACCATCAAATCCACCATCAGGCTGAGGCCTTTCTTTGTGAAGCTTGCATGTTCCCCCCATGTCTATGTACAGCCTCTAAGTATTGTGGTTACCCCCCAGAGTCCAAATGCAGTCAGTGGGGTTAGGTTCATTGGCGATTCTAAACTGGCCACAAGTGTGAATGTGAGTGTTAGCTACAACAAACTACTGACCTGTGGGCTTGTGTTTTACCCAGCATCAAGCCGGGGATCTTTTGCACGCTTGCTGATATGCAAACTCCTACCCTCCAACTGAGGATCAAATATCCAAAGCTCAAAAGTGTATATTTTAGTATAAAAGTCAATATTAGCAAATTTCTCTGTAACCTGACTAAACTGTTTTTGTTGGGGTCTATTTTGGTGGATTGATGCATGTTTTGCGCTCTGGTGAGTATTTACAACAGCAGGAAGAAGCTTCCAGCTTAAACGTTTTCAGACAACAGTGGAAGTCTATTTTAGACTTTGTACACAGACAGTTTCATTTCTGTTTTGACTTCTGTTAGCAGCAATAAAAGCAAATATAATGTTTTATGACCTGTTTCACAGGAAACGTGTATATATTAGCTATAACAGAGTAAACAGTAGCGTTTTCGTCACGGTTATTTTAGACTGGAGGGATCTCTCCAAGTTCCTCTTTGCAACATGAGGGAGATTATTTTTCATGCTTCTTTTCAGGAAAAAAGAAGAAAAAAAAGATTTTATTCTTTTAAATTCGGAACATCTTTCAGTCCCCCAGAGGCTTCGTTAGCATACCCTGAAGATACTTTATCGCTCACCAGCAAACGTTGCTCACCTTTCTTAGAGCTTAACGTGGCCTCTTTGCAGTTTGCGTGTATATTCCAAGATGAAATGAGGTCTAGATAAAGTGGGTGACGCAGGATGCGGCTCCCTCCGGGGAGCCTCATGCAGGCAGGTTATATCAGGTCAGGATCGGAGCTGGATGCCCCGCAGCAGCCGTAAGAGCCGGTATCCCGGCCTGTTTTCATTCCGGCCGGCAGCTCAGGGAACGGCTCTGGTGGAATTGGTTTAGCCCCAGGTGATGGTGGAGGACAAGGAATCCATATTTTTCAGCTAAATGGGGAAATCTGCCCGGCTGTTCAGGGCAAACAGCCTCACTGTCGGTGGTGAAAACCAGACGTGTGTGGCTCAGAGACAAAAGGTTAGCTGCTTGTATTGTTTTCTTTTCTTTGTTTTTATCCACGAGATGGTTTTTTTTATACCCCTGGAAAAAATATATATAATTATGAGCTGTGGAACAAATGCCTCAAGTTTCAGGTTTAGTGTGTTTCTCGAGGACCCTAACACAGTCAAGCTCCAGTTGTTTCGTCCATGACTTGGAATATGAAATGATTTACAGCGAGGCCCATTTTTCACCCACATTAAAACCCAAACCTGCTCCCTCGAGCCAGAGGAACACAAATATAAACATCATTTAACGTTCCTGCGCCAACACGAACTCAATAGTAAAAACAAATGGTCAAGTCAGGCACATTCTTTCACAAATGGATTCTTCATCTGTTCTTAAGGCTTCTGTCTCGTCTTCAGCATCTGTTACTAAATTTATACATTTCTAAATCTAAGGTGGTAAGAATTTGTGGAAATGTTCCTGCCAGGCTGATGAGCATTACTTCTGTAAGTGCAGGGCTCAGAACATCTTACGGAAAAGAAATTAGAAAAAGAAAAGTAGCTGTGGTGGCTTATTATGACACTCATTCCTTATTTTGGTAATGATTAAAAATGCTCTTGCACAAAGAGGATCTAATAGCACACTAATGTGAATCACGTTGGAAACATACTGGGTGATTTATTTTGAAAACTATTTCTGACATGGACCTTCATCAGGCATTAAACTCAGTGTTTATTGAGTGCACTCAAGGCATGGCCGCTTAATTGCATCCATAAAATGCCACAAGAAATTGATCTCTACTGGAAATAGAAAACACCATCAGGAATGGAAGCGAGAACATAAATGCAAGCCAAACAAACGAGAACCGAGCCTCTGTTGTCCGATCGAAAGACAGAAACGCACAACCATCTCTCGGATTTACAAAGAATGGTGCAAAGAGCAAAACCATCCAGTGAGCAGCACTTCTCTTTGTTAAAAAAGGATCGTTGATGCCACAGGTCAGAGGTGAATGGCTAGACTGCTCAAATAAACACTCATTACTACCAGGGTATGCAGAAGAACCTTTCTGAACAACGCATTGAAGCAGATGGGCTACAGCAACAGAAGACCGCACTGAGTGCCACTCTTACCAACAAAATTAGACGATGAAAATTGACGAGCAAAGTGTGACAAAGAGGAATGAGAAAAAAAGTAGTAACATTTGTAATAATGTATAATCCGGGTGATGCCTTTCACAGTACAGCAGGAGAAGTTGCTTTGCCTGGGTCCCAGTTAAGTGAAAATTAAGATGGTTCAGTTTCTGGACTCGTGCTTTCTGTGCAAGTTTCCAACTATTCCTTTAGTTCCACCTTCCTCACTCTCCAGAGAACACTTTGCATTTACAAATTTGAGTTTTTCAGGAGTAGATGTTCTTTCATGTGCAGAGAAAACTTCCTTTATGTCTAAAAAGGCTCAAAGCTAAAAAGCAGTTCTCACAAAGGATCGATCACACGGGAAAAAAAACACCTGATCTTTTACCAGACCTGGAGTCAAAAGTACAGATTGTTCCACTGCTGGTTTCGCTGAAGAATTCAGTGCTTTAAAACTATTTTGCGGTGCAGCTACGTTGCCCAGCTCTTGCTACATCTATACATATTAAATGTGAAGGCTCGTGCATGACTCCTGTGTGTGTGGCTGGCTCATTCAGATCGACTCTGACTGCAGAAGGGGGCACAACATTGAGATGAAACCACTCCGGATGGCCGAGAGCAGAAACTGGATCAGACTCACGACCACACGTCTGGCTGTGTTTGTGCACGAGTGTGTTTAAAGGAGAGAGAGAGAGACAGGAGCTATTTAAGCAGAGGGCTTTTAGGCAATGGAGACATGCTGGAGGTCCGACCCTGTGAATGTAAACCTCTGCTGTCCCGAAGACATGTTTTGTATCTGCGCAGCTGTTGATGTTGAGGTTTTTTCAGTGGAAAATCGGTTTGATCATAACAATCTCAGCCCTGCTGTAAACATCTATTTTGTGTGATAGCTAATGTGCTAGTGGCTTCTAAATTAATGTTTTCCAAGTTATTGCTAGCACAGAAAACATGAAACATTTTCCTTCAGCAGAGCTCAGATTTTACTATCTTAGATCTTTAGCCAGCTCTCTGAAAAAAGCAAGAAGACTCTTTTTTGAACAATTTGTGTCAAAGATAAACTTAAGCGATTTTTAGGTACTTTGTTTTATTTTAATTGGACAGCAGAATTCCCATTAAAGATGAGCGGTCTTCACTTCAAGTCACCAACCTCATTTTGGTTTTGTGTCTCTTTTTTTTCTAGCTGATGTACATTTGTGGTTAGATGTTTGCATCCACTCATCATGAGCATGAAAGTCATGGTAATTTGGGGCTTTTAATGATTTCTTTGAACTGTTCTTTTTCCGGGATGTAATTGATTGTACAGACTATTTAATGACTTTAAAAAACAAGAACTGGGTACAAAAGTTTGTATTTATTCTGGATTTTCTCTAATCCACACAGGCTCGAACGTACACATGCAGGTTCAAATATAATAACTTAAATATTTTTGGTGCTTAAGGTTCTACAATTAGATAGTTGGTGATCATGATTTACTGAAACTGGTAGTTTCTCTTTGCCGGTATGAAAAGGATTTATTTTTAGTCAGCACTCATTGGATTTATCAGTGGGAAAGTTCAAGAAACTCAATGAAGATGTAAGAAGGAGAGTCGTAGATCTATACAAGTTGGGAAGGTCTCTTTGAACCATTTCTTAACTGCAGATTAGAAGATCTTCAGCCAAAACAACTTTATATACAAGTTATTCAGATCGCAAAAAGTTTATTCTGTTCAACTGGGCGTAGTGTTTTCAGTGGGAGAAATGTTTCATCACTCATCCAAGTGACTTCTTCAGTCTCAGTTGACTGCAGGACGTGTCACCACTTAGCCTGGAAGAAGACTCAAACTGTCACCATCAGAAAACAGGAAATCAATTAGGATTTTATCCAGCAACTAGCAATCTTTGTAGTTCATCGTGGACTGAGAGGATGCTGACCAATGAAGGAACCTTTGCTCCAAAGTCAACACCTTCAAGTTTCACTCAAATTTGCGGCTGCACACATGGATATCCCAAATGCCTTCTGGAGAAATGTTTTATGGTGAGACGAGACAAAGATTGAGCTTTTTAGGCACAATGACAAGCGTTATATTTGGAGGATTAAAGATGTAGTTTTCAAGTGGACAATGGGATAGTACATTTTTAAGATGGGTCAATAAAGGAATTACAGCAATGTGCACATTAATAGACGGGACAACATTCAAATCCTTCGAGAATCTACAGAGACAATTTGGACTGGATAAATCAGATTTATTTAGGTATTTTCAATTAAGACATTTTTACAATACAGAAATTAGGAAGAAGTTCTTGAGAGAAGGAAGCCATGTAATAGAAATAATAATAGGTGCATATAAAAATCCTCCATCAAGAATTTTATCGAAATTATATAATGGCCTGCAAAATTTGAATAGGAATGAAACATTATATATCAAACAAAAGTGGGAATCTGAATTACATCTTGAGTTGTCAGAGGATGACTGGCGATCCGTATGTCTCACACAGCATAATTCCACCAGCTCTAGACGATGGAGAGAATATGGCTGGAAAAATGTGATTAGGTTCTTTATTACTCCTTATATCAAACGCAAGCAGCTGAAAACACCCCAACAATGCTGGAGATTATGTGGAGACTGGGACGCCAATCATTCTCATGTGTTTTGGAAGTGTAAAAATATCAAACCTTACTGGGAAAGCATTGCGGTAACAATGAAGAAAGTGCTGGGGTATGACGTGCTGTGTGAGGCACGAGTAATGTATTTTGGAATATGGGAAAATGTAAGAAAGGAGGACCATTATTTGTTTAAAATTATGTTGTTGTCAAGCAAAAAGGTAATAACAAAAAACTGGCTGAAAAGTGACCCTTTAAAATTGGAAGAATGGACTGATGTAATCGAGGACATATATATATAATGGAGAAAATGACCTACACTTTGAGACTGAAATCTGACAAACACCGAAAACAGTGGACAAAATGGATAGCCTATAAGACTCACTCAGCCCCATAAGGCAGGGACCTCTCCTCGTTGGTTTTTTTTTCCCCTCTTCCACAGATTAGGTGTCCCTTTTTTTTTAGTTTGTTTCTTTTGTGTTCTTTGTTCATATTTTTGTTTGCATGTACTATAAAATTGGAAAAAGTACAAAATAAAAAGTAAAAAAAAAAAGAATTAAAGATGTAGTTTTCAAACGTAAGAGCACAGCACCAACTGTTAAGCATGGTGGTGGCATTATACTTCGGGACTGTTTTGCTGCCAGTTGTACTGAACAATGAAGGACTACCTCCAAATTCTTCAACTTCATGTTAAATCAACAGCTGCATGTTTGAAACTCGGACACAACTGGGCGTTCCAGGGGGACAATGATCCCAAACACATATCAAAGCTGGTTTTGGAATGGATATTAAGCTTCTGGAATAGCCTTTCCCAAAGCCCTGACCTCAACTCTACTGAAAACATATGGGTTACATTTAAAAGCTAGGTCTTCATCAAGAAACCAACCAATTTAAATGAACTCTACTGATTTTACCAAGAACAGTGGTCAAGTATCTGGCAAAATCATCAGCGCATGAATACTTTTGACCCTGTGTGTATTAGTAGAAAGTCCAAAATAAATTCAGACATGCAAACCAAAATTGGGTTGACCTGAGCACCAGTTTAGGTCATTTCATCAATTAAGCAGCAACCATGGTAGGAAAAGGCTACATAGAAATGATCCATCCATCCATTTTCTTGACTGTGTATGAAGTCCAGGGTTCAGTTTGGGCAGTTTTTAGAATTCAGAGCCTATCCCAGATGCCATACAGAGAGGGCAGGGTAGACAATGGTCACATTTACACATAGAACCAATTTACAATCACCAGTTAGCCAAACTCCACACATGGAAACGCTCAAGAGTCAAAAGCAGGGCTTTTTTGCTGTAACATAACAGTGCTTTAATACGGTAGTAACCCCCAAAGTAGACTTGGTGCAACTCTCCACCCAGAATGAAGAGGCTGATTCTGTCCTGGCAGAGGGAGGTACTTTTGTGGAAGTGTGAGTCAGAAGATGACTTCTGGTGTTGGAAGGCTGGCAATTCACCATGATCTTGGATTACCACGGAGACCTGACTCACTGGATTTACATATAATATCCCAGCAATTTTTGCAGTAATTACAATTATTAGGAACATACTGGGAAGCAAATGTGAAGTCATAGTAGTTAAAATGATTTGTTTATCTGCTTTTCAGCTATTGTGGTCACACAAAAGGTAGTTTATAAATGTCATTATAAATTATGACATAACTGATGTGCCGGCAAACCAACTAATGTGAGTAAAACCACACTTTACCTGAACAGATTTGACTTATCATTACACTGAGCAAACCTATGATGGCTCAACAAAAAAACAATTGACCAATGAAGGGTTTAGTCACTGGGATTAAGAAAAGGGTTTGTCATCTTCAAGTATAGCTACCCCCCAGGGATAAGCAGAAGAGGATGAAAGCGTCACTAACGAGATCAGATGTTAAAAACTTCAATGATGAGTGATAAACCGATCTTTAAGAAGAGATTCTGAAAATGATACTAACATTTGTCTGCATTTTATTAGGAGAGAAGTAAAATAAATGTGTCTTTCTGAAAGGAAACTGTTAAAGTAGCGTAGTTTGGTGTTTAATGTTCTTAACGGGGTGCTAAGGATGCTAATTTCCAGCCTTTAAACTGCTAGTAACTGTAGGACAATGATAACAATCTAAAGCACCATATCTGTGTTAAAATGTACATCAGTAAAGGATGTAAGATTGGGAAACTCCATCCAGAAAGTGGTACAATACTATGAATGAACCATTGTTCTGCCTCTGTCCCTCATACATGAGGGTTTTGTTTTCAGGTAACTTTCTGTTTCCAGTGTTTTTGTTTCCAGGTGTTGGCACACATGGCTGACAACACAGCACTCCTACACATCAGGCTGACGAAATGTGTTTGTTTCCCTTTCATGTCTGAAGAAACGCTACACGGTTAATCCCTGTGATGTCCCTCATTTCACCGCGTCTCATCTGCACCCACAGCCAACACCAAACCCGGATACAAGCCAAATGCTAGCTTTACTTTTCAGCCACAGATCCTGGGCAGAGCTCCGTCTCCTGACAAGAGCAACCAGAAAGCAATCAGAGCAGTCAGACCCCGTTCTCCAGAGCCACAATTAGATTTGTAGCATTTTCGCTCCAGACTTTGTGTTGAGCAATCTTCCAGCCCAGACTACACCCTGCTATGAGTTCATTAAGAAACTACCCACACTACACCCATTCATCTCAGTCAGCGGGGTATGCAGGAAACCAGAACCCCATTTCCAAGCCATACCAGAGGCACACAAAGACCCCAGCACGGATGGCTTACATTGTATCACTGACTTTCCTTCCTGCTTATTCACATATTTGCTCAAGCCCCTTGGAATGATTGTGCTTTGTCTCAATACTGTTTTTGTAAGGTTTTGTTAAGAAAACATTAGCGTGCAGGTATGACCACGGGGGAGAAAAGCTGCATTGAACATTAGTCTTGGCTAAATAATGCAGGAAGGGGGAAAAAAAAAAAAGGTTGGCGTGTACAGTGCAGTCAGAAGAAGCTTAAAGTAGGGCACTTGGCAGAAAGCAGTTTATCTCTCAACAAAATGGTGAGTAAAAGGCCAGAGGAGGAGTCAAAGGTCAGGAATCACTCATAAAATCATAGTCAGTTATGTTTTTATGCATATTTGTGGCTGCACTCTGGAGTATGTTAAAAGCTCCAGGCGCTGGCAGTCTTCCCCCTCCACCAACATGCTGAAGGGGGGGTCGGGGGTTTGGTGGCAGCGTTGCCTCGTTTAGATCCTTCAATTCCCAGAATTCCCACCCGCATCGCCCCTGCCCGCAGAGCACAAAAGGATGGATGGATCCTCTCCATAAATAACCAGCAGAGCAAAGCCAAAACCACTATGTTTTTCCCTCCATGCTTTGTTTCAAAGCCTCGAACTGAAAGTAGCCTCGGTCTCAATGTGCTGGATCCATCACACAGGCAGATAAATCTTTGGCACACATTTGAATAAAGGAGGAGCAGAAGTAAGGAATTTTAAAAATAGAGGAAGATAAAACCAAGAGACTGAACAGACTTGTCTGCACATGAGATTAAATACAAAAGATAATGTCAGATTGTTGAGATGTTTGCTCTGTATGAATAAGAATTGATTTAAAGCTTAATTTAGTGCTGAAAGGATTACCCAGACCGTCAATCAGGACTAATCCACTCAACATGTTTGATAATAAATTCACAGTTTTGGCTCTAGTTATCAAAGATTTGAAACATTTGTCTGAGTTACAGTGGGGCAAAAAAGTATTTAGTCAGCCACCGATTGTGCAAGTTCCCCCACCTAAAATGATGACAGAGGTCAGTAATTTGCACCAGAGGTACACTTCAACTGTGAGAGACAGAATGTGAAAAAAAAATCCATGAATTCACATGGTAGGATTTGTAAAGAATTTATTCGTAAATCAGGGTGGAAAATAAGTATTTGGTCAATAAGAAAAATACAACTCAATACTTTGTAACATAACCTTTGTTGGTAATAACAGAGGTCAAACGTTTACTATAGGTCTTTACCAGGTTTGCACACACAGTAGCTGGTATTTTGGCCCATTCCTCCATGCAGATCTTCTCGAGAGCAGTGATGTTTTGGGGCTGCCGCCGAGCAACACGGACTTTCAACTCCCGCCACAGATTTTCTATGGGGTTGAGGTCTGGAGACTGGCTAGGCCACTCCAGGACTTTCAAATGCTTCTTACGGAGCCACTCCTTTGTTGCCCGGGCGGTGTGTTCTGGATCATTGTCATGTTGGAAGACCCAGCCTCGTTTCATCTTCAAAGTTCTCACTGATGGAAGGAGGTTTTGGCTCAAAATCTCACGATACATGGCCCCATTCATTCTGTCCTTAACACGGATCAGTCGTCCTGTCCCCTTGGCAGAAAAACAGCCCCATAGCATGATGTTTCCACCCCCATGCTTCACAGTAGGTATGGTGTTCTTGGGATGCAACTCAGTATTCTTCTTCCTCCAAACACGACGAGTTGAGTTTATACCAAAAAGTTCTACTTTGGTTTCATCTGACCACATGACATTCTCTCAATCCTCTGCTGTATCATCCATGTGCTCTCTGGCAAACTTCAGACGGGCCTGGACATGCACTGGCTTCAGCAGCGGAACACGTCTGGCACTGCGGGATTTGATTCCCTGCCGTTGTAGTGTGTTACTGATGGTGACCTTTGTTACTCTGGTCGCAGCTCTCTGCAGGTCATTCACCAGGTCCCCCTGTGTGGTTCTGGGATCTTTGCTCACCGTTCTCATGATCATTTTGACCCCACGGGATGAGATCTTGCGTGAAGCCCCAGATCGAGGGAGATTATCAGTGGTCTTGTATGTCTTCCATTTTCTGATGATTGCTCCCACAGTTGATTTTTTCACACCAAGCTGCTTGCCTATTGTAGATTCACTCTTCCCAGTCTGGTGCAGGTCTACAATACTTTTCCTGGTGTCCTTCGAAAGCTCTTTGGTCTTGGCCATGGCGGAGTTTGGAGTCTGACTGTTTGAGGCTGTGGACAGGTGTCTTTTATACAGATGATGAGTTCAAACAGGTGCCATTCATACAGGTAACGAGTGGGGGACAGAAAAGCTTCTTACAGAGGACGTTACAGGTCTGTGAGAGCCAGAGATTTTCCTTGTTTGAGGTGACCAAATACTTATTTTCCACCCTAATTTACGAATAAATTCTTTACAAATCCTACCATGTGAATTCATGGAATTTTTTTTCACATTCTGTCTCTCACAGTTGAAGTGTACCTCTGGTGCAAATTACTGACCTCTGTCATCATTTTAGGTGGGGGAACTTGCACAATCGGTGGCTGACTAAATACTTTTTTGCTCCACTGTATATGAGTTAAACTGAGTATTTTGAGGTTTTACGGTCTCGAAATAATAACACTTACATCGCTTTGTGATCTAAAACATTCAAAAATCAGTATTTAGTGAATATATACAGATAAAATAGTAATGAAGAATGAAGAGTGGTGAAGAGAGAGCTGAGTGTAAAAGCGAAGCTCTCAATTTACTGGTCGATCTACGTCCCTGCCCTCACCTATGGCCATGAGCTGTGGGTAGTGACCGAAAGAACGAGATCGCAGATACAAGCGGTGGAAATGAGCTTCCTCCGAAGGGTGGCTGGTCTCTCCCTTAGAGATGGGGTGAGAAGTTCGGCCATCCGGGAGGGCCTCTGCTCCTCCACATCGAAAGAAGTGGTGGTTCGGGCATCTGACAAGGATGCCTCCTGGGTGAGGTGTTCCGGGCATGTCCCACCGGGAGGAGGCCCCGGGGCAGACCCAGGACACGCTGGAGAGATTATATCTCTTGGCTGGCCTGGAACGCCTTGGTGTTCCCCCGGATAAGCTAGAGGAGGTGGCTGGGGAGAGGGAGGTCTGGGCTTCTCTGCTTAGGCTGCTGCCCCAGCGACCCGGCCCCAGATAAAGCGGAAGAAGATGGATGGATGGATAATTATTTTCTATTTGAGTGATATTTTTATTTCTTTATTGAGCCTTTGGAACAAATGGAGGGTGGGGCTATGTTTCTCACATTTATTTTCCTCTATCTTATCTTTTCTTTGGCATTATACTTTGTTTTTCTGCTTGTATTTTGTTGACTTATCAGGCACTCTAATAATTAAGAATGCTCTGGCTACATACCTACATATCTGTTGCAACAAAGACATTTCCTAACTTTGAGATATATAAAGCATATTTTTCTAGTTTCTTATTTTGATTAACATATAACAAAAACATGCTTACATGCTTTAATTCAGAGTACTAATGATTTTCTAATGATTAATATTATGCAAAAAATGGTCATTTTAGCTGCATACAGTGGTGTTTCATAGCACAATGTGAAATCGCCACAAAACGTCATCTGTGTTTGTGTCACATTTCTTCACGTCACTCAGCACAAGTTTAGATGTAATGTCTAGACTCTGGTGAACATAAAAATATAGCATCGTGTGTTTGTGTAGTTCACATCATGAAAGGGTTTATTTTCACTGAGTCTGCAATTTTTTCCTAAACCAACCCAAGTTGTTTTTAGTGCCTAAACCTGCCCAAGTAACATATCAAACATAATAATGTAATGAACATAATAATTTCACGAAAACTGGTTTCTAGATACACTAATAAATAGATTTGATGTTGTCACTATTTCACAAGCTGCTGTGATGACTGCAAAGCCTTATTAATGTTTTAAAAACAAATATCTCCTAAACGCCTTGTACTGATTTTATGCTGCTTTTCTTTCCTCGAACATCAAACCCAGCATCAGCAGGCTGAATTACAGTATTGATTAAAGAGAAATACAAAGCCTAGTTTCATCACACAAAGACCGATGAGCTCAAAAACACACAAACACTTTCATCATCTCAATCTCAGCTCAGAGTCTCATTTCACCCCCACACTGCTTCTGCTTTTAAGGCAGCCCGGGATTAGTGATTAAAGCTGTGTGTGCTCACACATCCACCATACAGTAAACACACATACAGGGCCACACACACCTCTACACCACTCTGCAATCAGACAGAGAGCACGGGAGGTCAATACACTCAGTCTGTCTCCTTGCCAACTAGAAGCCTTATCATACCTCCAACCAAGCAGGAAGGCATCTTGCAGCTCACGAGTGACAGTTAACACATTATCAGGCTTAATCTTCAAATCCCAGCCCAGACTTTAAATCCAAGACCAGGACACTCACACCTTTTCACTCTGACAAACCCCCCACAGTGCCTTATATTAACTCAGGTGCATCCATCAACACCAAACATGAAGCCTGTTCATTTTCGAATGGGATGTCATTATGTTTGGTCATGTTTTATTCATGCTAACACCTGGAGGAGCTAGAGGTGCTCTATCTTTAAAATTAATTAAAAAGTGTTCATTGATTAGTTTTAGTGTCTACCATTTATCCATTAAGCCATTAAGCTATTGGATTCATCTTCTCATTTATCACAATGGGCACTCAATTATCTAACCTCTTTTAGCTAACAAAAGTAGCCTTAGCTGCTCTTTTTAATAGTGTGTCCAGTTTCAGTATCAAGATTTGATCAGTGCTTGCAACTATATTTTGACTGTTCATCACATGCTTGTGAAAAATGTAATTTCGACAGTTTCTTTCACAGTACTTTCAGCTCGTACTTTAGCTAGCTAGAGTGCTAGCTAACTATGCTGCTTGCTAGCAGATCACTATTTTTAGCTGAGATTTCCACCAGTAATTTCACTGTTATAATTAAAGTATGATTTGCAGGGGTAAAAGAGGAATATGTAGACCAGAAAAGGTCTACATATTTTTCCCTCCACTAAATAATTTTTATTGCCAGTGAGGATAAAAATGTATCCCTACAGGTATGTATCGTGGCTGCTAACCGCTGCATCCTGCAGTTAGAAAGCCTTGATATAAAGGGGTCTCTGGAGAAATGTTTCACATTACACAGACAGTTTGTTGGCTTTGTAAAGGACAGGTCATCCACAGAGAAGCACTCCTAATCTGACTGTCTTTTCCTGGATCGTTCACAGTGAGAACGTACGGTCCAGAATGCTCTAAAACAGCGGTCCCCAACCTTTTTTGCGCCACGGACCGGTTTATGCCCGACAATATTTTCACGGACCGGCCTTTAAGGTGTCGTGGATAAATACAACAAAATAAAACTAGTACCGGTACCGAAAAAAAGAAGATTTATTCATAACACACGTGAAAAGACCCAGGAAAACCGAGTTAACGATAAAAACGATAACAAAATAACGCTGAAAACCGATAAAAATCCTGAAAACCATACATTTCACACCTGAGCCTCAACTCTCACGGCCCGGTACCAAACGACTCACGGACCGGTACCGGTCCGAGGCCCGGGGGTTGGGGACCGCTGCTCTAAAACACACTAATTTTCACATATTTATTGATTCATAACCTCTTCTTTTTCTTCTCGTAATGAATTTCATTATTTTTATTTAACCACATTGAAAAAGCAGTTGGTTCGTCTATCCATTACAATTCACTCACACTTAAATTCTTGTATGTCACAGTGTCACTATACGAATAATGAATAAGATTATTGCCTCCATAATGTTTTACTTTCAATTTTCCATCTTTTTATACTTATTTTCAGATTTAAGGTAATAAAGAAAATACAAGCTTGTCACGTCAGACTGTGGTTGGTGTTCATTCTGAGAGCTTTGAGCCATTGCAATCACCTTTGTTTTGTTATGTATTCACTCCCTGCTTGGTTAGCTGCAGGAAAAGGTATTGGACTAGGTTAAACTACACCCTTCCACAATGAAAAATGCAAGTTAATGGTACCTAGGGCATTTAAATATCACACCAAGGGGCCTGAAATATGCGTCCAGTTGACAGTTGTCTCTTACTACTTGTGCGACCACTACATTGGGCCCCGGGCACCAAAGTTCCACTTTTGGATATTTCTAACATAACAGTTGCTTTGACAAAACAGCAGTATACCCTTTAGACACCATGAGAATAAACAGGCTCAACTGTGCAGTCTTTCTGAATAAAAGTACTGGTGTACACTTTCAAAGACCAACAAAAGCCTGTATTGTGATACAGAAGGGGTAGCGGTGGCAACAAATTTCCACCCAAGATACCAGTCTTTTGGACTGTTCGCTTTCATGCTCTGTTTAGCTAGACTTAGGCACCAAAACTACTTGGTTTGGTTTAGGAAAAAAATGATGGCCACGGTGAAAATACACCCTTTCACAACGACAACCACATGTGAGAACGTTTTGTTTTCTTGTTTAGTCGGGTGACGTGCACTTTTTCACATGACTTTGCCTGCATAGACTGGAATCTTTCTATTTTTCACACACTTCTAGACCTCTATAGGTCCACGACGGCACCTGGCATATCTGTGTGAATGACAATAACTGACAGTTAGACAAAAAGAGGTTGATATTGGAGGTGAATGCTCACATAAGGGACATTGTTCACAAGCTGAGGATCAGAGTGTCTAACAACTTGTGTGCCTGCTGTAGATTGAGTGGCATACACTACATTGTCCAGACTTATTGCTCACTGGAGAGAATGATTGGAAGCAAGGCCTGAACCCAAGTCAATATCAAGCGTCTGACCTCGTCGTCCTCATATTTAGAGAGCAAAATGGGAAATTTTCAGCTCTTATTTCCACGGATAAACCTCTGCTGTGTGCAGGGATGTCTGTATGTCGCCTGAATTTTAAAACCGTTCCTGACACTGAAGCATTATCACACAGTAGCTGGTGACAGAATGATGAACAGTTGGCTCTGCAGCAGAATACAAGACCAATCCAGAGGCAAATTACTCACAAGGGAAGGTGTGCCCAGGCAATGTACAATGAATGAACAAGTGAGAGGGGTAAAAACAGAGTGAACATTGAACTTGGGGTATTAAAAGATGGCCTTGGCAACCAGTTAAGCGTAATTCACTTTCACAGTGAGCATTTACGTGTGCAGCCCAATCTCAGGCTACTGCAGACTTTTATGGCCTTGTTTTTCATCGACTACAGATCGGTTATATCACTGCCAAGCTGAAGGCCAAATAAAGCAAAGTATTTAGCCGCGTACAAGGAGCTATTCAGGTCATTGAAATACAACTGTGACAATCAGAAGTAAATGAGACCCTTCATGTTATTGAGGTTGGTCGAGCTGGAGCCTTGGAGCAGCTGCTAAAGGCTACAGACCTTTAATGCTGGTACTGTTACTTCTGATCTCAGTTTGATTCAACTAATGATGCAGAAGGAAATTAATCTACTGTAATGCTTGAGCTGTGTGGCGGAATACATTAAGCACAGCACAGAGTTTATATGAGCTTTTACGACTGACTACCTTGGAAAAGTGGTCAGACTAATGCCATGTAGGGATCACTGTGTCAGTTCTACCAGTATCCAGTTTAAGTGGGAAAATGGCTCCATGTGTGTTTTTTGTTTAGAAAATAAGTTCTTTCAAAAATAGAGTCAGACATGAAGATTCCATTCCCTCCATTTTTATTCTAGTCTGTAGAATAGCTTTGCATATCTTTGATGGTCCAAATACACATACAGATAGATAGATAGATTAGTTTTTCTTTATTTTTACTGCTTTCAGCATTGTAGATACATACTGAAGACATCATAGATATGAAGCAGGATATATGGAATTATGCAGCAAAGAAAAAATTATAAATTATGTTTTGGTTTCCTGAAAGTAGCGACCTTTCGCTTTGTTGACAGCGTTGCAAACACTTGGCCTTCTCTCAATGAGCTTCATGATGTGGTCACCTTAAATGGTTTTCACTTCACAGATGTGCCTTTGCGGGGTGGAATATTTTTTGCCTTCTTAATGGGGTTGGGACCATCAGTTGTGTTGTAGGAAGTACTGTACACAGCTGACAGCCCTAATTGACAACTGTTAGAGTTCATATTATGACAAGAATCAATCAGCAAAGTAAAGAGAGACCTCTGTCTTTAACAAATAAAGCTCCGTCAGTCCGAAAAATTGTTACAACTTTGAGTGTGTACAAGTACAGTCGCAAAAACCATCAAGCGCAACGATGAAACTGGCTCAGATGATGACGACCAAAGGAAGATCGAGTGTCACCTCTGCTGTTTTTTGATTGGCTGCGCCTCACAAACAGGTGCTCCACTTATTTCATTTGGCACAGATTTGTACACTATACTTGATACCTCACACATCACATACTGTCACACACATCCCAAACATACTAAACCACAGATAATGTTTAGAAGAGCTCCGAGATAGGTGAGAAAAATCATATGTCTTCATGGTAACTCCTGAAAATATGTTACTGTTACTTCCACTTTCAACTGTCTGCTGCACACCTCTTCATACTTTTCACTGTTAGTGACGAATGTTTGTGGGTTTCTCAGTGTAACTGTATTTAAACAAGTGAAACCTTACTTCATCTTTGGTGTGAACGCACCATGATAACGCATACCTCTGCTTTACATTGCACCATATTTTATCAATTTCTTTTTTAAAGCTGACAGCCAGAAGCTTGCTTCGCTGTCACTTGAAGTCGCCCGATGTAATTTACGTTCTATGATTGAAAGATCCCTGCTAATCGCTTTCAGTGTGCATGTAGCTTAATAGCTACTGGTCCGAGTTTGTTTCTGTTGTGTTACATCTATTGTTAATGCACTGTGATGTCTATTCTTCCACTTTAAGGTTGTCTTACATTAAATCTAAGAGAAATGCTATTTCACCTTTACTGTATATAGAAAGACTGACAATGAACACATGTCTTGAAGGTTGAATGATCTTCAGTATGAAAGCCAGGTCAGTTTGAGAGAGACGCTAATGTTTGAGGTCAATGCTAAAACTCAAGGATGTCCAAAACAAACTAATGGGCTTGAAATGTGATCCTGGCCTACAGTCCAAGGCTCAAGGACTCCACAGTCAGAATTACCGAGCTGGTCAAAGACAAGAAACAGTTGGTTACTTAAGGAAAGAAGCAGTTAATTGTGGGTTACTCTTGTATTTCCTAAAGACAGAATTTCCAACCACCTTGATAGGCTTTGTGTTAGTGGGGAGAGAATTTCCACACGAAGTCCTGGGAATACAACTTTCAGTCTTTTCCTTTCCAAGGAGTTGTTGCATCCATCAGGCTGGCCTCAGGGTTCCTCCAACACTCTGGATTAGAGTGGCATCTCGAATCCCTGTGCTGGTTTTATTTCATGCAGGTTGCTGCTTTGTCTTGTCTGTCTGCAGGTAATACCTGCTTGACCCCACAGGACATAAAGTCTCTTTTATAAAGCTTTTAGTAGAGCTGCAGTGTCACCTCTATTGCTGAGAACCCTGTTTGATTTAAGAGAATGACTCTTTAAAGCGCATGTATTCAGAGTTTAAAAGACAAACGACAGAAAAGGATCAGCTAAGTAAGCGCACTCATATTTTTTCAGTAGTCTTCTTGTCTTGTGTGTTTTGTGCATTCCTTTGCTGCTCCTCGGACACGAGGCTGCCATAGGTCACAGGGACTGGGTGGAGGTGGTGTTGGTGGTGGGGACTCGCCTGTCTGAGCAACAAGGGTTGGTGGAGCATCTATAAATCTGCCTCAGCTAGTTTACGAGAGTTTGAGGGATGTTTTTTCACGGGGAGCAGTGAGGGGGCTATCTCAACCTGGCCTACACAGAAGAGCTTTTGTCAGGAACCACCAACACCTCCACCTCCTGCTCCCGTCCATCCACCCAAGCAGCAGTGAGCATAGCCCCCCACCCCCACCCCTCATGATCTCTACTTCTGGCTGCTCTGCACTCTGATGAAACCTGGGGCCGTATCTGCAGGGGTGCTTATGTAACCAAAACATCACAGACACCTGGCGGAGATGAAAGGCGTCCGGCTCATTTTTCACTCGCACTATTACTGGCTATTTCCGTGCTGAAATGTGCCGTAATAACACTCTGAGACCTCTGCAACTCCAGAGACGGGAGGCCCTTTCAGCTCTTGTAATACAGTAGGTGAGAGGCCACAAATACTGCAGCCATGGTGGCGGTTGTCATGGCGACTTGAGCCCTTGATGCCAGTGCAAATCTTCCCCTGGCTTCTCTGCTTAGATCCAAAAGCAGGATCCTGGGCTGCAACCAACGCTGAAGAGGATCATTTTTTTTCTCTTATTCACTCATTCCTGCCAATGAGCTGATGATGCATGTCGGGGTAGAGTAAAAGCCAGCTGAAATGGCACGCTCAGTCGAGACTGAAGACTAATGGACTCATTCAGTTCAGCCAAATGTTGTGCAAAGAGGATAAACAACCTTTTTGGCTTTTTTCTCTCTCTCTCTTTCAGGCTGCTTTCTTCCCGGCGCTGATATAAACAGATGGGAAAATGAGTTTTGTTTATCATAGGAAACAGGTGCTTGCATGCACATAATCACATGCCATACACAGAAGAATAGCCCCCCCGTGCCCACTTGTGGCTCGGAGAATGGGCTCCAGCTGGGCATGGTGTATGTTTCACAAACGAGTGTTTTGAGCGCCCTTACAGGAGCCATTCATCTGAGGATATGACTGTTCACGGGGGACAATGAGAGCCGATAGGGTCCCTGTGATTGTGATAAATGAGCTGACACAAATTAGAGCATGAGATGCAGGCTAATTACAGGAGATTTCAGCCCCTTTAAAGTAATAGCACACAGGCCCACAGAAGGCAGCCCACTGCAACAGACAGACCTCCACGAGCCCTGCTGTCATAGCGAGGGGGCTTTTTTCCTGTGTGGTGTGTGTGTTTGCGTGTGTGTGGTGTGTGAGGTCATGAGATGCACATTTTGAGCGCATGCGAGCATAGGTGTGAGAAAAGAGAGGAAGGCTTTCCTGCTTGTTTGTCAGCTTGTCAGATATTGGGTGTTTTTTCTCACCTCCGTTACATTGGAGCTCACATTAAAGAAGTGACATCGCAACTTTCACCCACTTCGTCTTTCCTTCGTTTGGGGTAAGCACAAAAGTTAACCTTAAAATAATGTAAATTGACCTTTTTTCTGGCCTGTGAGGACAATAAATTGCATTTTGGTGAGTTTTAAAATATATTTTTATGGTATCTGAGTATTCTGAGTTGCGATAGTTTTATAGGGAGCCAATTTCATGCATACAGAGACTTTTTCAGACTTTAGCAATGTTTTACTTTTCATATAAACCTTTTGTGACTTACAGAAACATATATGGTAAGAGCTGCTGGATCATACTGCTGTATGCACTGATCAGTTTATTTAATTCTTCCATTAAGGTGCTTTATTGTGTTTACAGTCAAAAATAATCAGTCATTGTTTTCAAACTGTACGAAACTCTTTTTGAGATCATTCAGTCATGACTGAATCTGAAAACTGTCTCCTGTCTGTCACTGCATAGCTAAATCATTCCTACATACGTTTGCACTTGTGAACAGCCGTGGCAAAAGCTATTCTTTTTTCTGTTTATCTATTTAACAGAAAGATGAAAGTGTTAAGAAGCAGTTTTATTAGGTGTTGCCATTCTGAATTTACAGTAACATCAAAGCACAGGGGAAAATGTTGCATAGTCGCAGTTTCCTGACACCCTTCTGTTGTCACCATTTCTAAGAATAACAACCAGCACATTTTCTTCTTGCTGAACTTACAAACGTGTATCAGCGGGATTGTGCCACATGTTAACTACAATAGAGAAAATGTTTTTAAGCTGGATGTATCTCCAATTTTTTAAATTTACTTACATTTATAGAGTGCAGGCAGGGTGGGGCAGGTGGAGACGAGTGTCAATGGTGATTTGTGTCAGAAAGATGGCCGCAAAAGTGATAGAGAAGATGTCTATGATGTCTAGAAGTGGCAGAGTTGAAGATGTTGAAATTCTTATTGAGAGTGACCAGGATGGACAGGATTAGAAATGAGTACACAGTACACGGTTACAGCTCAGGCAGATGATCCACCGTGCTGATAACTGCTTGACAAGTTCAGGGTTGTGGAATAGCTAGTCTATCCCAGCTGTCACAGAGCAATAGGCTCTAGCTTTCCCATGACAAATTAAGAGTGAGTCATAGGTTTGACACAGAAACGTAGACAGCCATTCACACCTACACCCCATTTAGAATCACTAGTAACCAAAGCACCCACAGCAGGGCCCCAAACAATCTGCAGATTCAAAACCAGAACCTTCCTCTTGTGGGATAACACAAGCCACCCTTTTCTTCTTTCGTTCTTCAAACTTTAAGGGTTAGCTAAGCGGATATAGTGGTCATCAAATCCATCCAAATTACATGGTTGATTAAAATAATCAAATTACAGCATTTACATTTATGTTAGACTACTTTTAATTAACTGCTTTAGCCTACTTACAATGAAAATGAAAAAAAATCTTGTTCATGACCTTTGTAGTATATTAACACTATTGGAAGTAAAAATAACTTGAACTCCAATTTTGAAAACACAACTTTTCTTTTTTTTTTTTTAATAAAGCTCTGACTTGTATTATGAGTCCGTGGTCTGGGAGAGAGTCTGTAACTCTCTGTCTGCAAAATACAGTATATAATGACCAGTGTTGGGCAATTAATTATATAGTTACTTCTTCAAAAAAGTAACTGAGTTATGCAAACAAAGTTTTTTGCAGCCGTTTACCTAAAAATGCAGCCAAGGCATTTTTTAAATAAACATTTAAAACTATTTACAGAACAATCAGCTGTTCTGCATCAAATCTGATGCCACACAAATTATTTGTGCCACTCCAAAAAATCATTTCTGTCCACTATGAAATAAAGGAGAACAACAGCCTCATACCTGCAGGCAGTGTTGGTCAAGTTACTTGAAAAAAGTAATAAGTAACTAATTACTGATTACTTCCCGCCAAAAGTAATCCCATTACTTTACTGGTTACTCTTTTTCAAAAGTAATTAATTACTTAGTTACTTTTTAAAAACACGATTTACAACTGAATAGGTGATAAAGCAATAGATCTTTCAGCCCAATTCTACTTTTTCTGCATAATCCATCATACAAAATGTAATCAAATGGAAAAGTCTCTTTTTAAAACTTGTTTTATTAGTTTTAATCTTTTAACTTTATGCATCAAGCAAATATTAAATTATATGCAACATTCTCTGACTGGAAGAAATTTGTTTAATATTTAAACCTATTTTCTGCACATTCCAGCACATAAAATAAAATATTTTTTTGGTGTTTACACTCAGTCTTTCAAATAGATGCAAGTAAAACACAGCAGAAAATAAATAAAGTCAAAGACTAGCGGTCCTGTTGCTCTATTTTCACCTGTAAAGTAGGGTAGGCGGAGGTTTACCCTGGTGCAGGTGTGCTGCAGCGGTCAGTGGAAGAATCTGCGAGATTCTCTGTGAATTTCCCATTACGTTGTAGCGCACTCGGTGCTTGCTTGGAAGTTTAGGGGGTTTTTTTCGCTCTCCCCACTCCATATATTATCCATTGTTGATCTGCACACAGCTGTTGTCACAAACTTCGCACTCGCTTAGGTCACTGTCATGAGACATTCTCGCAAAAAACTCACGGTTTTAGTAACGCAGTAACGCAGCGTTCCTACGGGAATGTAACGGTAATCTGATTACCATTATTGCAATAGTAATCCCTTACTTTACTCGTTACTTGACAAAAGTAATCGGAGATGGGCAGTAATGCGTTACTTGTAATGAACTTGATTGAGTTCTTTTGTCTCCTGCTCAAGCTGTGGTTTGCAGTACGATGTTGAATTTAACACTAAAAAGAGTGTAATAATGAGTGCCTCATGTAAAGAGGACTGGTAGCAAACTATTTACTGATTCTGTTTGGGAGGTAAAGTTTTAAATGTAGTGACTTTAAGTTAGTTATTTAACTCATGTCATCAGAAATGATGGCCAATGTTGTAAACTTTATGCACAAACAAATATGCTAGTCTGTAATTTCTACAGGTGCACAGATTATGTTAAAATAACTCTTTTTTTAGAGACTGTTGTACTGTACTTTATGCACTTACAGTACACCATAACAAAGCGTCAGGTAGCATATAATTACTTAGGCTTCCTTGATGGGACAAGTGCAAGACAAATGTTGGTGACTGGTAATGTTTCATATGTAAATGTATGTGTTCATTAATTGATTCAGAAAAGCTGGTCACAGTGATTTTAGCTGTACCGTCTTTTAGTGATACGAGAAACTTAAATATAGATGTTATACATTATATATGATATCATAGATATTTCTCGTTCGTCTGGACAATTGTCTGTTCACACTGTAACTTATAACGATTGCATTTTTGTGGTGTCTTTTATTAACTTTTATTAAAAAAAATAAAGATCACTTTATATCAGTTGTAAATGTGCAGAATAAATGGAGAAAAATAAAAAAATAAAGCCTTTTTAATGATATTTTGTTTTACGCCTGGCATTAAGTTATGCTACAATTAACATTTCTATACCCTGAAAAACCGACAGAAAGTTGAGAGAATAATTTTTTTCTTCATATTCTACTGTTTATTATTATTATTTTTATATAATATTTTTAGATTTTTAGAATTCTTGTTTTAATTCAATTTTTTAATTTATTTTTTTGGCAATTTAATTTTTAAAATATTTTCTTTCTACTCTATTTTTTTCCTTTATTTTATTTTGATACGACGATGACGTCGCAGATTTCTAGCAGACCGTAAGCGGGCGTGGTTAGAGGGTTTTAGTTGGGCCAATCAGGAGCGCCTAATGTTAATGAGCTGCAGGAGTCGGTGTGGTGAGCGGTTCTCCGGAGTAGAGGAGTAGAAAGCGGCGGACTGGAGTCAGCTAGATCATTGCGTGTTTCTCTGCATATGAATCTCTGGATGGCTGGTTAACCGCACAGGAAGAAGAAGAAGAAAAACTCTTAATAGTGCCTCCGGTTATTCCGACGTGCCGCTGTGTGTCGCGGTAAAGCGGATATTTCTCACTTTAACTGGAGTCAGAAAGAGAAGCGGCAAGATGAAATACAAAGTAAGTGAAGCGCCGCGGGCTGGATTTGATGCTACATCTCAGTTTTTTGTGTTATTAAGGCTGGATATTTGTTGTGTTGTTTAACCTGGATAATGACAACAAATCTTGATGCTGTCGGAGATTTCTTTTTGAGTCGACGTGAATGTGAAATGTTAACGCTTCTGTATTCGTGGCGGTAATCACAACTTATTTCAGTGAATACATCCGGGTTGCTTTTTTCTTATGAACTGGTTAAAAAAAGAAGGGGAAACTGCACTAATGACTTGCTGAAACGTGCCTTTTTTGTTTCTGCTTGGTGTGTGTGTGTGTGTGTGTGTGTGTGTGTGTGTAAATGTGCTGCACAAGTCAGTATGCGTCACTTTAAATCTGCAGGTTACGTTTTCCATCACAGGGGCGTAAAGGGAATTAAAATGAAAACAACTTTGAGGCCCCCTCCTTGGACTCACCACAACATTAGATTAGACAATGTCAGAAAATTGTATTTTTTTGAAGTCTAAAACCTGAAGATATCAGGTTATGACAAAGAAATTTGTGACAAATACACATTATAGGAGGTGTAATTAGCAAATACTTAGAGATATTGTTTAAAATGTTTTAAAAAAGGAGTATTGGGTTATGAAAGCGGTTGTAAAAAAAAAATAGATTAAAAAAATATATCTTTAGAGAAGATTCATGGTAGTGGATGTGGAGTGACATTACATTGTTGTTTGGCTTGGCTCCTTGGAGATCAAAATGCTCAGCTAACTGCAGGTCATTTCCACAACAGCTGAAAGCCCCCCCCCCCCCCCCCCCCTCAGAGATATTTAGTTTAGTGCTATAAATCTGTGATTATTATCCTGTTTTTGATGCTGTGGATATTTTATGGTAGTGGGTTTTCTTTTGTGAGTAAAGCTCGCTGTAATGTGGTTTAGGATGCTGTAAAATCAGACCAGCTCTCAAACAGACAGAAAAGACTGTTGTTAATGCTGTCAAATGCAGTTACTGGGATTAAAAGGGAAAGTCACCTCTGCATCATCGGCTACAACCACAGGTCTTTACATCAGGGTGTAGACAATTGGAGGCTTCGACAGTGATGGATGGAACAGCTGGATGTCACTTCATCAGGAGGAAGCTTTGAATTTACTCTGGATGTGATTGCATTTTAGCACTTTTCCTTTGCTTCATGTTCTTGGGTCTGAGGTCTTCCTTGCCCCGTTAAAGGGGCAATAGTCTTTTGTGAGGGTTTTGGGGGTTTTGAGGGCACTTGATTCAGTTTTCACTGGCTGTTTTCTGATGTGTGAAGTAGCTGTTTGCCTCGGTGTTGGCTGGGATTCTCTCTGCTATGAGGTTTGGCTTTTTTTCTTCAGTCTTCTGGTCACTCTTCAGCAGATTTGTGACTGGAGGGCGTGCTCGCTGCATATGTGCGTCATGCTCACTGACTCATTGTCCTGTCAAGTACACAGTTCACAGAGCCAAGGGTGATAGTTTGGGTGTGAGGCCAGAGGAGGATTTGAAAGTGGGGAAATAACTTCGAGCATGTCTCCACGGTCACTGTATTCACCCTGAACAATGAGACTGATCAGTGCATGCTCATAAATATGATAAACACCACCGTTTCAGGCCATTATCAGCCTGTAGGGAGGATATCTGTGCAGTATACACACTCCGCTCTCTGACGTCTGACTCCTTTGTTTGTCACATTCAGAAGATAGCCAGAGCACAGAGATCATGTAGACAGCGCTCTTTGTTTACAATAAACATATCCACGTTATGCAAGGCTGTGGCAGAGGAAAGGAGGGTGGGAAATCAGCCCAAGGCTCCGGTTAGGTGACACATTTCACGTCACTACTGCGATTATCTAGTTTCAGCCGGTCACAGCTCTACTGCATCACATCCCGACAGCCACTCGATATTTACAGCTATATTAAGAGTGTCCCTGTCCTCGCAGAGTGGTAGTGTTTCAACACATGCTTAACAAGCGAGGCCGACCCCTCCCCCTCATGTGGTTCACGTGACCTGAGGTGAGGCGCCGCGATCTGATCAGACGCCTCTAGAGATAGTTTCCAACAGGTGTTCAGGTGTGAAACGGGGTGCCTTTTTCCATAGGTCACCAAATGTGTGTAATCCCCATGATGAACCTCACAGAGGCGGAGCTCTTCCAGGGAAATGGAGGACAAAGAAAGATGAGACATAAATTAGTATGAAGGGGACCTATTTTGCTTTTTCCTTATTTTCTGTCTTGTCACTGTTACAGAGGCGGATGGTTATATTTTTAGTTTCACTTAATGAGGTCTGTGTTTAGTGAGTAATCCCTGTGAGCCAAAAGTTCGGGCTCTAAACGCTCAGATTCAGACAGTTTTTTTCTACCTTTGGGTCTGAGTCAGGGGCGGAGCGGGGGGGTGGCTTACGGGGCTTAAGCCCGGGTTGTTTTGTCAGAAGCCCGGGGTATTTTGGAGTGTAATTTTTTCATAGTTAGATGCCTGGCTGACAACTGTATAAAACAAAAAGTACACACAATATTCGAAGCACATAGTGCACACTGTGGGAATTTACGACTGTGCGTGAATCCCCCCCTGATATTGGTATGATCCAAGCTCAGGCACTAAGCGACTGAGCGAGGGGGCGGGGCAGCTGCTGCCCGTGAGTGCGCTGTTGGAGAGACGGAGCCAGCCATACTAAGGAGAGCTTAAGTTTGACCAGGTACCAAAGCAAATCATTCGTACCGTACAAATAATGTAAATATGACGGTGAACCACGAAAGATTGATATGAAACTGATCACTTGACCAATATTATTTTACTTGCTCTTCAAGTGAATCAACAAATGGCAAAATGAAAAGCCGAACAAATGCTATTTTTTTTTAGAGTCTTAGCTTACGTGTGTTTATTTCATATTCTCAGTTCTTACCCTCCCGACTAAATCGGTTTCAGTTATGTACTGAAACATAAGAATGGACATTCGAGGGTTCTTTCAAAGAAAAAACTCAGGTAAATGTTATTTTATATATTATGCTTTGTATGTTGTTCAGTATATTTCTATGCAAAACAAGAGGGATTTCAGTACACAGCAGGATATTCACATTTGTAACCAGATATTTACATACACTTTAGGGAGAAAACATAAAACATTTTTACTGTACAACATCAATTTAGAGTAAACTTTTGTTTTAGATAAATATTGAAATATATTTTGAATTAGTTAAATTTCAGAATAAAGAGAGACAGAGCTATTTTTATCACTTTCATCAAATTTAGGAGTACATGTACACTAAGTTTATTGTTAATTAATAAGAAAACTCCAGACAATTCCATTCTGAGCTGAAGAAGCTTCTGATAGGTTAGTAGAGTCCATGTGAGTAAACTGGTGGCACAGCTGTGGATGCATATAAGGCAAAACACAGAGCCTGTTTCTTTGACATGGGAAAATCAAGAGATATCAACCAAAACACCAGGAAAAGAACTGTGGAGCTCCATAAGTGTGGCTCAAGTTAGATTACAATTTGGTGCCATTTGCAATTAAGAAATACAGATAGTTTCTCTCTTTACTCTTAAAGTTAACAAATATGTTTTTATATTTATCAATCTAAAAAAATAAACATTTAGTCTGATTTGATGTTACAATTAAAAAAGTGTTTTTATCTGAAGAGTAAATATCTGGTTTCAACTGTATATTTGATGATTGTCAGCACAAAGAGGGAGAGAGAGGAGAACGAGGACAGAACAGATGAACAAGAGCAGGTGAGACACACATGTTAGTCAAATGGTTGTTTACCAAAAGTATCACCGTATCACAGGTCCTCATGTATCTCGTACCTAGTGTTTCTTTTTAGGTTTGTTATTTTTCAAATTCTGTATTTATTAAGTTCTGCAGGCTTGTTTGCACAACAAGGCTAAATAATTATATAAACTTTTCTCAATCTAAATATTGTACTTTGGTAGAATTAAAAAACAAGTGTAGTGCAGGTCTATGATGATTTTTAGTGCTACTATCATCTAGTTCTGATTCTGGTTCTGTCTTGGTTAAGTCCTCAGTAGTCCTGATTTTGAACTGTTGTAGTCCTGTTTTAATTCTGGATCAGTTCTGGGTCTGGTTGAATTGGGGTTTAGTCCTCGTGTCTTGATGCAGCCCTGACCTTGTTCTGCCTTGCTGCTTAATTAAAAAACTAGTTTAAGGCGTCCTGCACATGTGATATATATTTTTCCCTATATGAAGTCATTCTTTTTTGAACAGAGCCTATTAATCTTTCAGTCATTTCTACACCCCCCCCCCCCCCCCCCCAAAAAAAAAAAAAAAAAAAAAATCCCACATGCATACTACTCTTTGGGCTAAGCCCCGGGTGTTTCAAATGTCTGGCTCCGCCTCTGGTCTGAGTGATGTCATAGAGCGGAGATATTCCTCTTACAGCCATCACAGTCACACAGCTATGGTTCTTAGTTCATAAAGCCCCACCCACCTACAGTTTGAGCCCTCTGTTCGTGAATGGCAGCCAGTCAGAACAAAGTTGGCCTCAAGGGGGAGGAGCTAAAACGGCTCGTTTCAGACTGAGCAAAGCTGTTCTGTAGAGTTCAAGAACAAAATATGGAGATAGAGAGGATTATGAGAGATTCAATTTGCTTATTGGCTTGGAGATACTTCACATACCATAGTATAACGACTGGAAACAGGAGGAAACTGCCAGCCAGGCTCTGTCCAGTGCTAACAAACGGCAACAGTAATGCTAAAGCTCCATAATTAACCTGCTGCTTTTGTGATAACAGGTAAAAACGATCAACTCCTTTAATTCTTTTGAGTTAAAGCTCTCGATATGATGCCTTAAATGAAGGATGTCCCTGCTGGAAGTTGGACTTGGACGTGGAGAATGTACTTGCCCAGAACTGTCCTTTTAAAGGGTCGTGACACAGTTTTAAACACCCAGGTCTCATTCCTTTGTAGCTGATGTAACCGTTGTAGAAATAGCTCCACAACCAGAGTGAAGAGTGATTAGATGAAGCCAAACTCTGGCCCAAAATGTGCTTTTCAAAGTGTTTGTATTTTTTTTAATGGGTTCAGGTTCTAGGCAGTCAGCCAGCACTGAAGGGAACTGGAGGAGAGAGCATAGCAGACATTGTTCTAAGAGTGAGGAGGAGGATCTGTGGTGCTGAAGGGGCCTGCAGAAAATGAAAAGGAGAGGAAGTTGCGGGAAGAACGAGAGGGCAAACAGAGTTGGCTGTATAGTGGGGGTCGAGCCGTTGGGGTGGGGTTGATGGGAGTCGGGGAGGTCGAGGAGCGCCCCGTGAGAATGAGTGCATTCCAGGCGATCGTGCATGGGAAGGTTGTTCAGAGGATGCACATGATTGTTTCAAGGTGGCCCTTCACATTGATAATGAGCCTTACAGCAGGGGTTCTTTTCTTTTCTCAGCTTGTTTGCTTACGCAGGGGGTGGCATTGTGTAGTCCTTCCAGAAAGAGACATTTGTATTCTTCTGAAAGAAATTCCTTGAGAGGAACCCAGTGCCCTTTTCAAGAGAACTCTGCAAGTTATATGCACTTAAGCATTATTTCACATTGCTTTTTCCCATCTTAACTTCAAAGCATTTATTATTCTGTGCCTGCTCAGATGTCTGAACAGTGACATGTAGCTTTTGTAGCCCATGTGTGTCAGCGATTTCCTGTCCCTTTCCCCAACTTTGCTCCTGTGTAAGATTTTCAGATAGTGCAAAGAGCTACTCCCCCAATGTCAATGAATAGCGACCCCCCAACCTCCCCTCTCTGCGCCCTCGCACCGTGAGCCAGCCATTAACATTTGAAAACAGCCAGCGGGGAGACAGACTACAATGTGGACTCGTTTTAGAAACAGACTCGCCAACAATGCAAAGAACCATTTCCACGGTTGAGCTCCTCCTTCCTTCCCTCAAGGAATGCCAGCTATTTCACAGGGTCATCCTTCAAGATCTAGTGGGCTCCCGTCAAGTCGGTTCGACTGCACGGAGAGTCTGTTTAATAGCTGAGCTGACCTGTGTGCGCTCTGGATATGTGTAGGGTAGAAGCAAAGGTCCTCTAGCAGGCCGACAGCATCGTAGTTTTAAAGCATGTGAGATTGCATTAGTCTTCTTTGTCATGTGGCGAAGCTGAGCAGTGTGTAGACAGTCGTTTGGGGGAAAAGCAATTATAAGAAGCTGCTGTATACAGGTAAAAAAAAGAATACTAAACATTGCTAAAGGTTTTAAATAAAGAGGTCAAAGTGTATATAAATTACATGAATTCAGAGTACTCTAAACAACCCATTTGAGGCTTTTATTCGCTGTCCCCCCCCCCCCCTCTGTATGATGGAGGATGATATGTCCAGTACAGCCATCTAAGGTAAATTTAACTGTTTGTGAGTGCAGAAGCCCCACTCGAGGGGCAGCCAATCAGAACTTTGTTATAACTTAGTTCACCCAATGTCTGTTCTAGACAGTGGGTGAACTAAGGGGCTACCCCATGGTGGAGTCTAAGATCATTATTATTTTTTTATGCATGAATCATGTTGTTGAAATAAACCTAGTAAGTCCTCTTAAACCACTTCCTTCATCCTTTTAAACAGTTACTCATTCATTTCCACACACATCATTTTCAACGCTTTCCCTTGAGCAACGTCCACAGAGACGTGGACGCGGACGAAGAAAAGCAGAATCAAAGATTCGTACACAAGATTCGTCTATGAAAGTTGGTATAAAATGCAAAGACGGCTCATTTTGGGAAAACAATCTGAAGTTTACGATCAATAAGCAAGATAACTTGACATATTCATATGTCATTAAACTTCTTTTTATCAGTTAGGAAAGTTGATATTTATTAATGAAAATATTCCTGATATTGCCTTTTTGGATTTTTTTTCCCATTTGTTGGCCAAAACAACCCATAGCTGTTGGTTATTGAATCTATTTGACATTTCATACACCAAATTATCCATTCAAAAAAAAAAAAAAAAATATATATATATATATATATATAACACCCAGCACGCCCCTGCGGGCGGTTTATCCTTCAAGCTCGGGTCCTCTACCAGAGGCCTGGGAGCTTGAGGGTCCTGCGCAGTATCTTAGCTGTTCCCAGGACTGCGCTCTTCTGGACAGAGATCTCCGATGTTATTCCCGGGATCTGCTGGAGCCACTCGCCTAGCTTGGGAGTCACCGCGCCTAGTGCTCCGATTACCACGGGGACCACCTTTACCTTCACCCTCCACATCCTCTCGAGCTCTTCTCTGAGCCCTTGGTATTTCTCCAGCTTCTCGTGTTCCTTCTTCCTGATATTGCTGTCATTCGGAACCGCTACATCGATCACTACGGCCGTCTGCTTCTGTTTGTCTACCACCACTATGTCCGGTTGGTTAGCCACCACCATTTTGTCCGTCTGTATCTGGAAGTCCCACAGGATCTTAGCTCGGTCATTCTCCACCACCCTTGGGGGCATCTCCCATTTTGACCTCGGGACTTCCAGGTTATACTCGGCACAGATGTTCCTGTACACTATGCCGGCCACTTGGTTATGGCGTTCCATGTATGCCTTGCCTGCTAGCATCTTGCACCCTGCTGTTATATATATATATATATATATATAGATATATATATATAGATATATATATAGATATATATATATATCTATATATATAGATATATATATATATATCATCTAATCATAATGAGAGTATCCCTTAGTTTAAAAGGCACTTAATCAAATGCAGTAAAGTGTTAAAAGGGGGAATCTTTCTCCTTTTATCTCTGATGCCCTTCATGTTTCAAAGGGGAAAGATGGCAGCCTCTGTTGTTTGGGCTGTGAGATCTTTGTGTGGCGTGAAATCGAAGGGACATTGGAGTGAATCTCCATCTCATTGACTATTCCTATATGTAAAACCAATCAATGTGGCCCTGCAGAGATACCCCGAAACATATTTCACATGTCGGCTAATGCCCCCTGGAGGGATTAGTGCTCTTGTCTCTGGGGGTTACTATGATGCACTCATGTACCCTCGCTTGGCATCAGCACCAAGCTTGGAAGTAATCCACAAGTCTCCTTTGCCAAAACTGAGCGTCTGTTGGCTGGAGGCCCCGTGAATACCATTCGTATTCACAGGACTGTTGTACATTTGTGTTGCCGGTGCTCCTCGACCCGTTTAGGTGCAGTAAATTATATTTTCAGGTCAAAAGTCGGTGTCAAGCTCGCAGTTATTCACCGCTTTGCTCAGGCGCTGAGCCAGACTCACGGATCAGTTTCCTCTCATAGCCCTGGATTGTCCTGGCAGAATGCAAAAGCTGCACAAGCCGTTACACTTTTGAGAGAATATCTCCAGTTTCAGTCCTAATTATAGGTAAGGCTCCAGGACCACAGCGAAGGAGTCCAAGATGTGACAAGATAGCACAAGCTCGGTGGTAGCCTGGATCTATCTGGGTCGTGCAGGAGCCAGGAAGCGCTGCAGGCTAAGGAGTGGGTCAGAAACGCAGGAGATGTCAGGTTACCTTATAGTTTGTGTGACAGTAAAAAAACAAAAACAAAAAAAAGACGACTGAGATGAATGGACAGAATAAGGAGGAGCCGCGGGATAACAGTCATTTTACCCAAGACGTTACACAAATTAGATCATTTCCTGTGACCTCACCTAAAGTGGTTGAGTGTTGCAGTTGAGTCCTGCCCACGTTGTATTTCATCACAGTTTTTACTGCTATAAATTACTGTAAGTGCACTCAAAGTAAACAGAGTGGCAGACATACTGCCGCAGGAATGAAGAGACTACAACAATGTAACAAAGCATTACTGTTTTAATAACCTTAACATTAGAAGCAGAAGCTGGGTGAAAGCCACACCCCCTTAAATCCCAAATCTGCATTCAGTGACCTTTTTATCTGCTTTGGGCAGCAAATAACAACTAATAACAGTAACTAATAACATTCTCATTACTATAATGATGAGTCAAATTTCTGTAAACCTGGTGAAGTGAAACCCAAAATCGACAACTCCTAAGTGTACTGGTTCTCCAACAGCTTTATTTAGCTCTTTAGCTTCATGTGGTTATCAGTTTTTGTGACATTTGGACAGTTTTCAGAGATATTTGTACAAGAAGCAGTCGTCCATTGTGTCTAGTAGTTAATAGTAGAAAGAAATGAAAGATGATTTTGACTTAAATAAAGGATCAAACTAGCTTGGCAAAAGGCTTTGGGCAAACTGGAAAAGTACGATTTACAAATGTGTCTGGAAAGCATCTCAGTAATCCAGGTCATGGCAGTCTTAAGAGTTAAAAAAAAAACAAAACAAAAACAAGTATCTGGACTTCCTTAAGTTTACCCCCACTAGGGTTTACATATCTGGGACTCTTCACCTTAACTTAAGAACACAGACAGGAAGGCGTCCAGTTATCTTCTTTCTTTTCAAGATCCTAAGATTATTACTTTTCCACAGTTCAGAAGCACTTGAATGATTTATATCGAGCACAATTCTTAGCAAATGCATCTAGAGAGGAGAAAGTAGCTGAATGCAGTGAAAATATAAAAGCTTTACTGTTGATTATGAATGTGATCGTCATCTCCTAAATAAGAGTGAAACTGACATTTTCCAGGGGAAGGCCATGATTGTGACACACTTTTCATCATTCTCTGACTAGACAGTTCAACTGAGATATTTTTTGAGGATCTGAGGTTTGTTGGAGCTTGCGGCGTGGTCAGACGGCATCATGGCGCATCACATCCCATCAAAGCTGCAGCTGCCATGCTGTTGCTGTTTATGTTTTAGGGTGTGGAGATTTCCTCGCAGCTCGTGAATCATAAATGAAGGAGAAGGTGTTGGTGGTGGGGGTGTCATATTTACACTGTGGATACAATAGTCCTTTTTATTCAGCGCTTGGCAGGTTGAATTTACCCTTCTTTCCACATCTTCTGGCAGAATTAAAGTCTTTACACAAGAAAAATGAATGTTTACAATCAGTCACAAAGAACCCCTGAAACAGTTTGTTCCAACCACAAAACTAAAATAAGCTATCGATTGATTACATGCAGCTACAGCGCCCAGTTGCACTGTAACTGTGTCGTAACAGTGTATTGATTTACACTTGCTTGCATAAGATATCAATCATTGCGAAGCTGCAGGGAATGTGCTGGGTCACGTTCCCCTGTGTGCTGGCTTTAAATGACACCGGCCTTTTTCGATAGGATTTTCTCAGAAATAGCCGAGGTGAGATTTCACCGAGCCTGCTGTGTAATTATGTTAATACACGGCCACTGGCAGGGCTTGTAAGGAGGCTGTAATCAGAGGGTCAACCTTCCTGAAAACTGTCCAAATGAAGAAATTACCATGTACTCTGAGCTCTGAACCGCTTCCCATGAGCCCTTCCTACCCAGAACCCAACACACGGCCCATTTATTCGAACTGGCTCTCACCCGCAGCAGGCCGCACTCTGAGGAACGGCTTGTAAAAGTCATCAGGTCCTCATTACCGTCATTACTATAATTATTTTCTATATTTAACCATGCGAAATGAGGCCAAATGAGCGTGTACAAACCACCCCGGGACACGTGTTACAGTGGTACGGCCCTAATTGTGGCACCAGTGTTCTCACAGTCAGAGCATACCACTTTTTTTGGAGCAGGTTGTTTGTTTGGGCTGAAAACGTCCTCGTCGCTTTGAAAGCCGAGGCACTCTCATTGCTGTGGGGACGCGGGTTTCTTCTATGTGGTGTGGCTGTGGCAGTAAGGGAATTCAAGTATTTGTGAGCTTGTTTAGCCAAAGCCACCTTCATTATTATTAGACTGATGTGTACCCCGGAGAGGCAGAGCCAAAACCACCCAGAGAGCTCTTACTGAAAGCAAAGGTGGGGCCCTTTTCAGCAAGTGGTGAAATTACGTAAGGTTTTTTTTTGTTTGTTTGTTTTTTTTTAAATTTCGGGAAAGGTCAGAACAGGCTCGCAGATGGGATGACGTTTTAAACTGCTTGTGTTCAGGCAAGACACTGATGGGAAGAGGGGAAAGAAAAGCCTTGGTGATGTAGAGGTTTGAGTCGGAGGGGATTCAGACAGACTGGACAAACCAGGACAGACTAATAAAACATACCAGATGGGAAGGAGAGCTGTTTTAGTGCCACATGTTTTAAAAGACAGTAAACAAAAAACAAACATGTGGAAATAAAACAAACCTGTCAGCCTCAACATTAAAACACCTTCCATGTGAAGAAAAGACATCAACCATCTACGTACCTATGCAACCCTTGCATTGCATTGCAGTGACGCACCCCAATGGTAGTGGTCTCCCTTTTCAAGGCATTGTACCTCACCATGCATTAAAACCTGAATCCCATGGCACTGATCTGGCCCCTCAACTCCCCAGATTTCAATCTAGTTGAGCACTGGAAATGTCCCGGAGCAAGTCAGATACATGGAAGCTGACGTCTGGGTCAAAGCTGTTTAGGCACAGCAAAGCTGGTTGGTCTTTCTACTTGGGTTTAGTCTTTTGACTTTAGATACATTTTAGGGTAGTTTAATTTTAAGGCCTTTTTTGTTTGTCCTTCACATTTTATTCTCCTGTGTAATGCAGTAGCAGCTCTCTGTTTTCTCAGAGTCCAGACCAGAATTTGCTCACTAAAATACAATTTCTTCTGCTTGTGATTATTCCGGTTTGTCAGCAAGATTGCAAGTTACACCATAAAACTCATTAAAGAGGTGGAGCACGGGTCGAAGAAATCACCCATAAAATGTTGTTGCGGCTCAGATTACTTCCTTGAACTTGTTAAACAGGACATTAGCCCTCAGCGACCTTCTGCTTACTGTCTAGCTTTAGCTAAAGATACACTAAAAAGTTGTGATGGGTGGATGTCAAACCTGACACTGATGCTTTTTTTTCTTTGTTTTTTTTACATTAATCTTACATTTATATCATCTTATACATAGACTTGGTAAACTCACCAAACCAACTGTTCAAACCTTCTGTTTGTAAGAGGCAGCCAATGAGAAGAAAGACAGCTAAAATGGCTTGTTTCAGGCAGGTGATGATCTGAGGGGCTGTAGTATAATAAGGATTATCTTAAAGTGATGATTCAAAGCAGGGTTCAAGAAAAACTAAACGTGGAGTTGGGGTCATCACATTAGGTCCGCTCTCAGTGTCATCAGTATAGACTGTACAAGGTTTCGATGACTCATCTAAAGCTGTATGCCAATTAAAAGGTCTGAAACTACGTAAACATAGATACATTACATAAACAAATAGATACAATAGTAATACATCTAAGTCACTGCTTCAAGACGATTCAAGGTCATGAGCAGAAATGTGGTACTTGCAATAGGAAGCAGCTGAGCGCCTTTCACCTCGCTGAGTGATAACTTCCTAGAAGCTCATACACATGTGTGTGTGGATGCAGCAGAAGCACCCCTCTCTGACACATGGCAAACACACGTGTTTACAGGAGGATCAGTGGCAAGCGATGGAGTCTCCGTGCTGCGGCTAAGTGCTGTTTATGACGCCCGGTTTAATAGCCGGGTTCACCTGCTCTGGGTGAAGACAAAAACACGACTCTTCCCCTTCTGCATCACTTCAAAAAGGGCCGCGTGTAGCTGGCAGTCATTACAGCCGACAAGCTGTTTGTTTAGTGTGATTAAAGGTCATGTTTGGTGTCTCGCATGACCCTTCACATCCCAGATACCATGCTTGAAATCTGCTGTGGCTCACTGTTTTTCGACTCAGATGCTCTTTAACCGTTCATTGATTTATATCGCATGAATCTTTACAGACAAGCTGCGGCACTCTAATGCGAAGTAAACTGCAGCGTGTGTGTGAAGAGGAGGGTGTGAAAATGTGTCAATCAGGCTGCTTCCTGTTAGGATCTCTGTGGTACCAGGCTCACCACAACGGATGATACATATATTTATATATAATGTATAAGTGTTCATGCTTTTTTTTCTACAGTATCACAGTCATGTCAGACTTCCGCAGAATCCAGATGCAGAAGTTTACTCACAGCTTCCACTGATCACTAGTTATTAAAGTGCAAATGTTTGCAATGCTTATCAGTCTATTAGTGATCCTGTGCAGCCTCTGGGAGCTGGCAGTGGTACTGTGATTGTGGTAGCTTCTACTATTACCCCTCTTTGTTTTGTTAATATTACCTTTACTTCCTCATGAACTTTTGCATAACTGGAAAGAACAGCAATAGAAGGGGAAAAATCAATATGTTTTAAACTTCACTAACACCTGTGACGGGTGATAAGTGAACATCATTTTTGGTAAAAGGCTGGAGTACCATAGACACTATCACCCCTTGGTGTATGAAATATACTTTGAAGCCTCCAATTTGGTATTTGTGGCTGTTTCAGTCATGAGTTTCTTTGTTTTTAAGAAAACACAACGTTACTTACATGAGAAGCAGTCCTTAGAAACACTGTAACCACCTGTCATCCAAGAGAGCCACACCCCTAAGTTTGTATTACTTTAAGCTTTGATGGCAGTAAAACCAAACGATAATACACAAAAGCAGGTGAACAATCAAAGATGCCACACAGGTATATGTGTCATCATCTTGCCTAGCGACCTCTTACCAGTAGGCTAAAATGACCAGTTTGTGGCGTTTATGCACCTATAATGTTATTTTAATTTCACGACAGTAACATTTAATTTGTATCTACAAAACATGAATATTAGGATATGTTTCATATATGATGATACCATCATGTTGCCAGGCAACCATATAATGGCAAGCTAAAATGACTTTTCAATAGTAGAGCAGGGCTTGGGCTTGGATATTGCTGTACAGCTATTACAGAGAAGCGAATCAGCCACAGAGACCAAAACAGTTTCTTGCAGCAGGCTGTAAACGTTTTTATTTCTGCTGTAAAGTTGGACTGTCTTTTAATAACAGAGTCTGTGGGACTGACCTTTGGAGCCAGGCTCAAGTGGCCACTAGTGGAACTGCAGTCAACCACACTTCTTTGTTGGGTTTGTTTTTTAGCTCTGATGGTTACTGCTTGCATCATGAAATTAAAGTCATAGAGACTTGTGGTGAAATGTGTTTTCGATCTGCTAAAGATTTCCCGTTAGGGTTCATTTATGTCCTAAGATTAGTATTAAATCTGCACCGAAGCCTTATTAAAGCATATGTACGAACTACAAAAGGCAGCGGAGTGTGGTTTAGACAACAGATGCAGGGTGACAGTTCCTGTTGCACATTTTCCTCGACCGGCTTGCATCTCTGCAGACTGAAATTGCTGGGTGTGCTCATACTGGTGGTTTTCAGTACCTTTTTCACGTGAAGGCACGGCTCAGTTTGTGATCGTGCGCGTATGCGGTCTGCAAAACGGGTGCTTTCATTTCGGCAGCTGGTCACAGTGATCACTAATTAGCAGAGACAAAGGAGCACGATGCGTGCAATTCTGTCTGTCGGGTGATTTAATTTCTCTTCTGAGCATCAAACACAAAGCAGTCAACCACAGCAGCAGAACTGGCCTCATGCAAATACCTACAGCTTTGGCCTTAAGCTGAAAGAAGACGACTTATTTAAGATCTAAGTTAAATAAAACCGTGTAGTTTGTCTGCTATGGCTTCCAAATCATCTACACTGTGACCTAATTTAAAGAAAAACAAAAATCTAACCACAGTATGGCTGTATTCATGTCTATCAGATCTTTCATTAGACGGTAGCCACAGCCTTCTATTGCTGATAGAGCAGATGACACCCACAGTAGCCACAAACGACCTAGATTAGTTTTCCTGCTGGGGTCACTTTTTTATTTTACTCTGGCCTTGAATATTAGGCATGCAACATGCAAACAGATCTGCAAAGGACAAGGAAAGATCACGATTCCAGAGGCTGCTCATCAGATATTCACAGCTCTCAACAATAAAATGATAAACTCAAATCAGTGTGTTTGAGCAACCTGTATAATCCTATTTTAAACCTTAACTTTATGGACTCTGGACTTTCAGTAGTAATAAAACTGTAAATATTCAGCACTCTATTGTGCTTTCGACTTGTCTTTGTGTCCAAAGGTCGTCCTTATGGGACACTTGTTTACTCTTTTTTTTTGTGTGTGTGGCTGTTTTAGAGGCCAAAGGCAGTGGAGGAAACGCTCATTCACTGTTACAGCAAATGTTCATAAAAACAACAGTCGCCATTCGTTTTAAATAAAGAGGTCGTTGCACGTGCAAGCGATTAGTTTTAGACTGCTCTGTTTGTGCTTACAGAAGCCCCACCCACCTGTTGTTCTTACCTTGTGTTTGTTAGGGGTAGCCAATCACAAAAGGGTTGTCTTAAAAGGAGGAGGAATGAAGCTAGATAGTTTTCCTTTCTTTTTTTACACACAGAGGATGGAGTGGGCAATAAATAAGCATTATTTTTAAGTGGCATGCTGGTATAGTGTGTTTTCCTTGTGAATCAATGAAAAAAAGCAAACACTTAGAGGTTTAAACAATCTAACAGTAATCAAAAGCTTCAGTTCAAAATCTGTGCTGATCTGGACGGCTGTATTTCCTCATATATTCAGACTTTAATTGGAGCAGGAGCAGTTATCAGCATTTTTGTTTCCTTCTGGACAACTCTTGGACATCCAGGTCTGCTCCCGTTGGATGGCATTGATCTCTAGGGCTCATGCTCAAGCTCTTCGCAGCTAGTTAGGTGGCAGTGGGTGATAGTGAGGGTGTAACTGTGCTCTGGGTGTTGCTGGCTAATGGCTCCGACAGCACACTGAGACAATAGCCAGGGAGGCCCGCCCCACAGAGAGCGAGAGAGAGATAACGATGTTACTAACAGCGAGTTTCACATGGGAACTGCTTGAATCGGGCTGATAGGAAAGAGGAAGGCCGAAGAAGGTTCAAGAAAGCCCCAAAGTAGAAACTGCCACAAAGTAGGCTTCCTTATTCCCACGGTGAACCGATGAAAGGTGAGATACAGAAAGAACAGATCAGAAAAAAGGTGGAGTGGAGAGATAAACAAGAACTGAGTGGCTGTCCTGTGTGGAGCTCTGTTTGGCTGCTTGAAGTCAGTTTTTAATCTAAATGGGCATGTAATCCAAATAAAAATATCATTTTCATCCTCCAATCAGCTCGTTTCATCTCATGTAAATGTAATCCAGCTCAGAAAGATTATAGCTGGTGCTGACTCGGAGGCAGTCAGAGCTACTTTATCGCTACTGTGCCTCTGTTGGTTATTCATTACATATTTTTTTTTCATTTTATCGCTTAAGAAGAGTCATGACTGAACAAATAGGAGGCGTGTTGCTTCTTCTTACTGTGTTATGAGGCTCATCTGACTGGTGAAGGTTTTTGTTCATGAACTGATGATTTTGAGTTATTTTAAGCTGTTATAGAAAGTTGTGGACTGGCTTTGTTTGTCTCTAGTTGTTGAGTTTTTGTACTTTTCATTGGTGGGAGATATATTGTAGAATACAGAGGCACTGCTACAGTCTTTGAGCTTAAAATGGAGGTTGGATTGGCATTTATGAAGTACTCCTTTAATCTTTTTGACCATTCAAACGTGTTGCATAAGCTAAATTTACCCATTCATATGTGTAGGGCTTTAGTCTTTGTGCCTTACATACTTAACTACATCCACATTAGAATCCCCATGTAGGCTAACATGCATATCTTTGGACTTTTGAAGAAAGCTAAAGTACCTTGGGACCATGTAAGCTCCTCACAGGAAGTTCAACCAGGAAATTTGACTCCAACACGATCAACCTATGAAGCGATAGTGCTAACCTCACTGCACCATCATGCAGCCCAGGATGTCAAGAGCACAAGAGTTTGTGATCTTGACATCCTAGATTCTCTAATCTAATGTGATCGTTGTTGATTTTCTGAAAAGCTAAAAACAAAAGTAAAAACCAGATAATAACCACTCTCCTTTCCCACTTTATTAGATGTTAAAGGCGCACTTGACCAAGCCGCTTATCCACTAATTGTATTCATGGACTTTGCATTGATCGCTGTTGTGCCTGGTAGTTCCCAGGATTTAAAGTTGTGGGCATCAGGCAGTTGAAAAGGAGTATTCATGCTCAGTTAACTCCTTCCGTGGTTGAATAAAGGCTAAAGGAAGAAAGACTGAGGCAATTAGTCTTAAATGCCCCTCTCAGACACAGCGGCACGCTCCGGGGCTTTTTCTATCTCCAAAATCTGCTGTTTTGAGTCATTATCCCTCAACCCTCCGTAGACCTTTAGATAGCTGTGCCCTGAAGCACGAGCTGAGCTGAGAAAATCCCATCAAGTTCAGATTTGGTTTGAAAGACATCTGGTGTGGAGCTGCCGACCAATGGCAGCGCAGCGAGTTCACCAGCATGTCATTCACTGGAGTATTTAAAACCTGGCGTGGCAGACGGCAGTCATGTGTAGTATTAGGTTAGTTTTGATGCTTCAGATAATAAGTGATTGATACTGTTCTCATGATTGTTGCTGGAGCTCGTTAATTCAGCTTCTTCTGGAGCTTTTTATTAATAAAATCCACAAAACTTCTATATGAACGTGTGGGTTTATGGGTGCGTATGTGTATGTAGGTGATTGTTTTTTGTTGTTTTTTTCCTTTGGTTTAGCATTGTGTCCTGCAGATAACCCGCCTGTAAAACCGCCACTGTTGTTTTTCCACTCAAACCTGACAAACAGCACGCAGCAGGAGCGAACAGCTGTTGTAACCACGTGCTTGTTGTGTTATAATTAAGCCGACACGTATCTAAACACAGTCTGACCTTTGCTCCCGCAGAACCTGATGGCCAAAGCGTTGTACGACAACATGCCGGAGTCCCCCGAGGAGCTGGCCTTCCGGAAAGGGGACATCCTGACCGTCATTGAGCAGAACACAGGCGGCCTGGAGGGCTGGTGGCTCTGCTCCCTGCACGGCCGCCAGGGCATCGCCCCCGGGAACCGCTTGAAGCTGCTGATCGGACCCATGTTCGAGGCTCAGTCGTCGGGCGCCGCCGCCGCCGCCCCTTCTCCATCTCAGAGCTATCAGCAGAAGGCTAACTCGGGGTCTCAGGGCCTCTACCAGGTGCCCCCGTCCCTCCAGAGCCCACAGCAGCAGAGTCAGCAGAGCATCTACCAGGTCCCACCGGGACAGGACGTCTACCAGGTCCCACCGAGGAGTACTCTAGCAACTGATAACACACCAAGCAAGGTGAGACAGAGCTCATCAGTCAATCTGTCAGCTAGTTTGGGTTTCCTTTATTGACTCAGCCCAAGAAAGATACATCACTATGGAGCACAGCAATCAATAGTGACCATCTGATTTCACTGATTAGTCCTCCTTTAAAGCAAAGTTGAGGGGCTCACCAGTGAAACCACCTGGTAAGATGATTGGAGAGAAAAACTGTTATTACTGAGTCGTACTTTTTTCCCCTAATGCGCGCACAATGTTTTGCATTTAAATGCACTTTTACACACTTTCATCTGTAGCAAAGGGTCGCACATTAATATTTATCAGAGCGTCAGAAGAAGAGGAAATAACAAAATGGAAAAGGTTTAGAGTAACAGAAAATGGAGTCTGGTCTGTTCCCCAAACTCTGGATATTTGGGATCACATTGGATTTCTAAGGTAACATCAGCTGTGGCGGGTGTGGGAATGAGATGTGATGGGAAATGGCATTTGCGCGTTTACACCGTGATCCGTGAGGCTCGGCTCTCACCAGCGCGCCCACGGAAAGCAGAAAGGCCAAAGAGGAGATTGCAGCTCTGCCATGCGAAATGTGTGCAGGGTGTGCCGGGCCTGGCGCTCACCACAGATGAGGGTAGTGTTTTTGTGCACGGCTCCCATTTGGCTTTATTCCTGTATTGGCACACTGTGTTCAGCAGAGCCAGTCTAACCCGCAGAAAGGCTGCGAGTATGGAGAGAAATTGTGGAAAAGCAAACAGTACAGAGCTGTTTTTTGGATTTTGGTGGAGCACAGCTGCATTTAAATGCTTTAAACATGGTCACTGGCAAACACACTGGACTTGGTCATTTGCAGTATAGCTATATATACACAATTCTCCAAACAGCGTATCCATGTATTCATCATTTTATGGCCTAGATCGTATATCATTTAAAGTATATATCTTAATTTGCCTGCTGAAAAAAGCATTTAATAGTCTTAAATCACCTAGTTATCAGTTTATCAGTGTTTATACTCATAATTATAATCGAATTATTATTATTTCATTGTCATTTTAATTTCTGCACCAAACACTTTCCTAACTGTGGGGTAATAAGTCTTCTCTTGTGTTCGGTGTCTCCGATACTGCTGAGCCAGCTGAAGCCTTCTTTACTTGCTCTTGTTTTACACCACCAGATGTCTCGTACACTTGATTTAAATGCATTAAACAAGGGTGAGCAGTTAGCATGTCATTACCTCTTTACACATGGAAGTCACTGGCAGGTGTGCGCTAAAATACGACGGGAGGAAATTTCCCTGGTTATTCAAGCGTTTAACTAGTACGAGCATCTCAGACCAAGTCTTCCCTTCAGGAGGTGGATGGTAATTACATGCTGAATGAGCTTTTGATATCCCAAGGGCTATTTCCTTTAAAACAAATCAGCCCCAGCCATCATAGAAATGAGCTAAGGTGTTCATTTTAGTGGATAAACAGGCAGCAGGCGCCAGGGGCTTAGAGGACTCACTGCACAGGAGTTGCTGTGATAAAGTCAGTGGGAGCCAGGGGGCTGTGGGGAGAGACCTGTCAATCAGACACACACACACACACACACACACACAGCAGTAGCAGACCTGTCAAGCAACACCTCTCTTTTTCCGTAACAGGCTGCGAGGCTTAGCCGAGGAGCGGTATTAACAAGGCTTTGCGATAACATGGAAAATGAAATGCGCTCCTAATGAGAGTGTATTTCTGTGCCGTAATCGTGTTATTGGAGAGATTATATTAAGTCTTGGACGTTCGACTGGTCCTCCAATCTGCGGTTATCAAAGCGCTGCAATTTTCGGCGGTTGTTCCCGTCTATTGAATAGAAAGATTTCGGCTGCGTGTGTGTCGGTGCGTCATGACAAGGATCCGCTGTTTTCCAGTGCTGTCTGAATCTTGGACAGAAGCACAATCGCCTTCATTCGCCACAGACTGTTCTGTTAGATCTGGTTATCTCTAGTGAAACACTAAAAGAAAGGAGAGATGTTGTTGGTTCGTGCTCACCAATTAGCTTTCCAAGATTTAAGGAGGAGCACCTCCAAAGCTTGAGTAGACCTGAAGCTCTCCTGATTCAATCAGATTAATTTAACCCTGCATAAAACATTTATAGAAATAATCACACAAAAAAACCTACAAGTTGGTTCATTTTCAGGTTTATGGCTAACTAAACAGAACAGTTTGCCTCGGTGGTTGTTTTCACTATAAAATTTTTCATTTCAACCAGTTACTGACCAATTAGAGCAATGCTCCATTTACAGTCATATAAAAATAGCGTTCAGCTCTTTCAAATACTCCATTTTATCCCTTTTCTTAGCAGTAATTAAGAAGCTACTCTATTGTTTAACTGAATTTTATTTGAACTAATGTTCTGTTTTGAAGCCAAAACTCGTGTGTGGTTTGTGTTTTAAATTTGCTTTAATTCTGACAGTGAAAAATAGCTCAGGCTCAGTGTTTGCAGCCATTTATTATGTCCCAAGTGACAGAAAAACATCATCTCTCAAAGCTAAAGGCTGTGATAGAAACCTATAGTTATGTTAAGCCATCCTGGATATACATACAGGCCTCAGGTTTGGAGTCACTGTATGTTTTTGGTAGAGCAGAGACGTTTACTTTCATCACAGCACACTTTTTAAGGGCGTCTAATTATGAAATTATGGTAAACGCTGTTTTAAAAAGAAGAGCCTCTGATTGTTTGCTCTGAGCTCCACGGTGTTGCGCACCAATGAAATCCCGATCGGTCGAACGGTGTGCGCCCTGCGTCAGAGTATTTATGGAAATATTTGTTGCTGATGTGAAACCCCGGCTCTGGCCTTTGCTCTTGAAAGAAGCAAAGGCAGGCTTGTTTACTACAGCGCGTCAGTGTTGATGACAGGCCGGGCTCGCTGACTTATGGCCTCGTGTTGTTTTAACGGCGGCCGTTTTCATGTCGTCACGCGCAAACATGCGTTTGGTTTCCCAAATGGTTTTTGAGACTGATGCCGGCTTCCTAGACTGATAATCCCCTCTCGTATTACTCCGAAGCCGTCATCCCCTCCTGTGGAGAGAGGCCCCCATATGTCATGAATGTGTCCTCGGAGTGGGGGGCGGAGGCGGGGGGTGTTGCGTGCCAGGCCTGCAGTGCAAATCCAGATTGGCGACTGGCTGTTTTCCCTTTCATGTGGCGTGGGGCTCCGGTATATAAGGCACACTGAGGTTTGGCGCTCGCTGCCACTCTGGCTCTTCGGTTTGGTGCTGCGGCCTTGTCCTTGGGTGACCCTCCTGGGAGGGTGAGCTACAGCCACCCCACCTCCCCCTCCCGTCCCCTCACATAGCCTTAAAGCTGGGTCCGTGTGGGACGGACGCCAGGAGCTCTCGGCCACACAAAGAGCCTCCTCACATGGAAGCCAGGAGCAGCCTTTTATCATGTGGCTCCCAGAGGCCCGTGTTTCATCTCAGCCTTGATTTCCTCCTCCTCCTCCTTCTTCTTCACCATCTCTGAAAGGTGTGTCTGTTTTCGCCCCGGTCACTGTTGTGACTCAGGCGCTGAGGTCACGGCGCCCAGTGATGGGCTGGGTTCAGAGTTCAAATATCTGCCCTTATCTGCTCCTTTCAGGCGGCCTTTTCATTCCTCCCTTCCTGCCTTCATGAAGTCTGCTCCTTGTATAGGCATTTCCTCCTCTCACCACGTCGTAGCCGTAGATGCAATCTGTTCATTGGTGCCGTAAAGAGCACAACAAAGGGTTTAATGAACTCAACACACAACTCAAGGAAGTGCCCTGATAGCGCTTTGTAGACTGCGAGGGTGTGCTCGTGTACCTTGATAAAGCTGTGCTTTTTGAAGTAACCAGGTTATGTGAGAAGAATGTCTTGTTTGTTTGCCTCGGCCATATTTTCTCTGCCTAATCACGCGCACGGCAGTCTCAGCAGCAGATAAGTGAGTTATTTCTTCCTGGAGGAGGCCAGCTCCTTCAAACGCTCGCCATTGTCACATTAGTGATGAATCGCTGGCTGGCGAGATTCGACCAAGAGGGCACGACCATAAATCAGTCGCACCAAAAGTAATCTGCTCTGGGGTGAGCGCACTGACAGGACTTTCTCCTCTGGAAAAGTTTAAAGCAGACAGTGTGATAAAGTTGCAGAGGAAGGCCAAGAGAAGACAGGAAATGCTTTCTTGAAAGCATTTATAAAAACCAGAGCTTACATATTTTATCTTCTTTTTTTTTTTTTAAGCCAGCCAACAATCCAAAAGACCAAAACAGATTCAGTTTCACATCACAGAAGGCAAACAAAACCAGGAGGTATTTACATTTAAGAAGCCAACGCTGGTTTCATTTTGGCATTTTCAGCCACACTAGCAGCTCTTTGGTTTACAGTGTGGGTCTGTCACTCCGCTGCTGGACAGAAATATCTCTCCGACCACGGGATGATTGGCATTAGATCTACTGCAGACATTCGCCTCCCCTCGATGATGAACCCTCATACTTGCACGGCACTTTTCTACTCTAACTGAACAGTCAAAGCACTTTTATTACAAGCTGCATCCAACCATATAATAATTTATACTACATTTCAAGTGCTTTTGAACCAACAAACACTCATATAGTCCAGGGTTCAGTAGTACACAGAAGAGTTTTAAATAGATGCACAGTTTCAAGTAAACCTTTAAAGTGTTTTTTAAATGAGGATAATACACTGACATAAGTGTCCTCACACACACACCCAAAAACACACCTGTTATATCCTCATTAGATCCCTGTTAGATCTTCGTTTCCGGAGAGGGACTGTGAAGAAGTGCAACAGAAGAAGAGTGTTAAAGTACAACGATAAGCAAACATTTGGGCCGCATAACTTCTAAAAAAGGAGCAAACACATTTTTTCCTTGTCAATAAATAAAGTTACGCAGGTGAAAAGTATTCCATATCCTGGCTACTCACTACTTCACCTGTGAGGTATAAAAAGCTTTCCGCTGGTGAGCACCACCTGCCTTCTTCATTTACATCCAACCAAAGTTTCAGGTCATAAATCCACTGTGACTGTGAGGTGCTGCTACAGCTAACCATTTGTTGTCTCAACAACTTTAAAAATTAACTGCCGTGTTTTGTTTAGATTTTTATTGCGAATTGATTAAAAACAAATGTGTCCACTTGTGCTATTTCCATTCATTTTGGAAGCCTTAGCCTCAGCTGTGTAGGGGAGGAAGGGGCAGGTGAAATAAGAGCTAAGGGACTGTTATGTTTTTTCATAATGTATGGTTTCAAAATCTAAAGTTTGAGGATAAAATTCTGGATATTTTTTTGGGGGGGGGGTGGGGCCCCAGTTGTGTGTGGGCCCTTGCCCAAAATGTCTCTTGGATAATCCAAGAGCTTAAAAGCTTCCTCACTCCACATTATCCTGCTTTTTCCCAGAATTCAGAGGATTTTTTCCCGGTATATTTTTCTTAGAAAGTAAACACGAAGTGTCGGAGTCATCTTTCGTCTTCTCAGATATTCGTGCCACAGGATTAAGTGCCGCTTTGATCACAGAGAATGAACAATGATCCCTATTAGAACTGAGAATCAGCCCATTCTCTTTTCACGCTCCTCATTAAGCCCGCTGTCTGTTTGGGTTTAGTCGCTCGGACGTGCTTCGGAGACGGACGGCGGCCTCTCGGGATTCGAGGCTTAATTACCTGCATTAATTCGTTTGGCGCTTTAATGGGCTGGTGCAGCTCTGCGTGGCAGAGGGGAACTTTACCAAGTTGCAAATCACATCTCTGTGCTGTGAATCAGCAGGAGCCAAACACATGCAGTCATATACAAAATCACGCTCTTACCTAACATATGACTGATAGCGTGCATGCTTCCTGTGCCCTCAGGTGACCTTCATTTAAAAGTAAGCTAGCGGCGCCGTGCTGACAGAGCTGCAGATAGGAGCAGAGCGGAGATGAGGAGGTGTGAATGAGGAGACGGGTGGAGGAAATTCAATAAAGCTGTTGCTACATTACCGGCGGTGTCATTGTCACCATCGTTTTATACGCCGCGCTGTGGTGAAAAGCCTCATTTGGGTTGTTGATGTTGATGTGTCAGCAGCCCATTAGTGTGGGTGCAGATGGGGGTGGCATTGTGTGTGTGCAAGTAACCAATGAAAGGGTGTGAAAGGATGATATCCGGGGAAGTGTTGCCACACAAAGATGCCATAATTCACCCCGAGGCAGTCAAGAAGAAATGAACTTATTCAGATGAGTGAAGGACAAATCAACATAAGGTGTCTTAGCAACCTGGGCAGGTTTCCAAAATGGCTTTATGTGATCTTGGCTGCAGGAACACATATTTTTTGGAGAAGACCTACCCCTCCTTTGTTGTTTTGACTTTGCCGGTGGCGAGCGCGGTGTCCAAAAACTACTATTTGGGTTTGTCTGAGTCGAGATTAACTCTGCGCGCCAGATGGTTTTAACACAGAACCATCTGGGAAGTCGTCCTGGGAAACCGTTTGGAAAATGACGGGCACGTTCAAAAAATACTTGGCAGGTGATTGAGCAGTCTGTCTATCACTGAGTGTGACCAGCGGAGCCAGCTGGTGAAGCAAACTCTTTTCAAAACCAGATGGGAGAAGAGGGAAGACCTTCGCCGTCTGAGCTCTTCTTCTAGGCCGTCTGCAGGCCCTTAAAGTTATCTTGATTACAATTTCACTTGGAAAAGGAAAAGGCCTTAAAATATCACACATTTAGCTGGTGGAATCCCCGAAGATGTTGAAGATGACGCTAATCAGACTGTTTGTTGTTAGTCTGCAGAAATGTGAAGAATTAAAAACCAGCTTATTGTTCCTGGTGGTTAAAGTCTGTGCCTGGAAAGAGGGAATAAGATATCTTCTTGAGGTCAATTACTAGTCATTTTAAAATAGCATAGCAAGTATGGTCTCAGTTAAATTGTGTATTTTGTTCTTTAAAGTTGTTTGGACAGGTAACCTGCAACCCACTTGTCCCCCATGACCACTGAGATAGACTCTTGCTTTCAACCGCGAGTTGGTTAAGCAGTTAAGAAAATAGATGGATCTTTTATAGAAGGTCTTAAAAACGTATACTTTTACTTTCCTGTTACCCGCCAACCACATCTGTTCTTCTTTTAGAGAAGAAATACTCTGTTTCAGCCTTATCTGAATCCGTAGCAGCACATTTTCTCAAGAGAAGGAAATACAGTGACATTTTAACAAGCTGATTTCTTTTGCTATTCTCTAAACTGTTAATAGTTTACCTAAAACTTCACTCCAGCTTTGTTTTTTATGCTTTGGAGACCAAACTATTAATATGTGCTAGTACTTAGTAGTTTGGTTATATCTTAGGATGTGAATACCAGTAAAACCTGACATATATACAGAGTAATTCATTGCCCATCAGTACATAAAACCTGAGAGAGTATATAACAAGCCCATGAGGTAGTTGTTGATGCTATGACAAGACCTCTCAAATGACCCTGAAGTAAAGCTTTAAAGGTCTACCTTCCAAAATCTGATCCTGCCAGCAGGCTAAGTAAACAGGGTCCTGCTGAAAGAGACATGAGTCACTCGCCACAACGCGTAGGAGTGTTAACAAGCCATCTATTTGCCTCCTCTTGCCGCTCGTTTAAGTCGCCGACGTTGCCCTTCATCGTCCATGAAGGCATCCTGAGCTCCCCTCACCTGAGTGGGAACAAATGTTTGCTCAGCGCCCTCCCTCCTTTTGGCTCGGCTGTTCGTGATGTCATCGTTCTCTGAAAGGCCACGCACCGCCGTCATGCAAGCGACAACCTCATTGGATGTGGTAAATATTTGCCCGGCGGCAATTATAGCCGCGCCAAGTGTCCTCAGAGCAACAGCCTGCTGGGTAAACAGAAGGGAAATAAATGAGCAGTGTGCATCTGGCAGAGGCTGAAAGAAGCCACTGATGGGCGCTCAGAGCGATGACATGTACCTGTAGAAAAGGTCACCGAGGTCTTCAGCGGACACCTCGCTGTCATCTGCATGTGACAGCTGGGTCCAGGCTTCCCTTAAACCCAGAGGGAAGGTAGCCCGGCTGAGTGACCTTTTAAACAAGCAGGAGGCTTGCTTGTTATCTCCTGAGTCTGGTTGCTCTGAGAGATTTAATATGCCTACTGCTTTTCACATTTCAGCACATTTTCACTGGGCAGAAAATAGAAAATATGAAAAGGCATTAAAGCTGCTCTCAAGCCGGGCCAATAGAAAGACAATAAATCAGATAAACCAGATGAATCTTTTTAACCGATGCTACTGCGCTCCACTAAGCTCTCGTCTTTCATTGTCTGAATAGTCACGAGTCCCCAAAACCATTTAGGTGTCGTCTCTAAAAGTAATAATAAAACTATTTATATGTAGCGTGTGTTTAAACTAAGCTTTTAAAAACTCGCAGTACAATAAACTAATGAATAACCTCAGACATTTTATTAGCTGAAGGTTTGCCTGTTTTCAGTGTCGTCTTCCTGCCTTTCGATGGCATTTGTCTCTCCCCATTGGAGAGAACAATCTAACTCTCGTCCTCCACCTTCCCTGTCCTGATGTGTTTTTATTAACCTAACAATAACACTGGAGGTAGCCAGCAGGCAGCACATCGTTATATGTCAAAGAGCACAACTTCACTAGCCCTCCAAACAGTTTTTTGTCTTATTTAGTATCCAAAGTTACATTTTAGATTTTTAGAAATAGGCAGGTCTTTAGGTTTCTTTAGTATTAAAGTACACTGTAAAAAAACAGGAACCCGTATTGGCTAAGTAGGCTGACATTTAATAATACCAAGGTTTAAGATGAACAAAAGAGCCCACAAAACAAAAACAAAGTGTTAAATTAACAGTAACCCTTTTCCTGCTGGCAGTATCGCTAGTTTTTGAGAGTAATAAGGGGCCCAGATTTGAAAACTTCAGATCTAAGTCATGCAGTAACAAATGGTTTACATCACTTGACTGTGTATGCTTTTAAGCAGATAAAACCTTAAAAATAATCAGTCCAGAGTGAGGAGAGCCAGAAGCAGCTGTTTATTCCTCTTCTGGTTTATTTCAGAGAGTATTTAAAGCCTGCAGTATACGTTTTCAGCTCTGACCCCAAAGGCCTCGCCGGGATGATGTCTGCTGTGGCGCGAGCGCCAACAGTGAACACCTTAAATCACCACGGGCTTGTTCAGATTGGATTCATAAGAACCATATGGACTACTGTTAGTCAGATGAATGGCATTCCTTTCCATACTAGGCAACTCTTTTTCCGTTCCCCTCTCTTTCCCTTTCTTCCACTTGAGTTACCTTTTTTCATAAATCTCTTTTACAAACCAGTTCCTCTGGAGCACTAATCCCATTCTGAGGTTACGTCTCCTACTGCTCATGCTCCGATAAATGTCTCAGGACGAGAGATGCTATTAGGTTATTGTGCTATAAAGTGACTCATGAGTGGATGCAGGGACTGAGGTCTTTCATGTCCCTGGGGACTCGGCCCTTTGCCAGGGAGCCGTGCGTATGGTTCCTATTTTCGAGCCCTGCTAATGAACCCTGTTTGTTCCAGTGTAACGATAGCGTTGCGCGGGGGCAAAAGAGGAGTACTGGGCTCAGGGAAGGACATTCCCAGCATTCCTCCGTCTGTCTGACGCATCAAGGAGGTCGGCTGCTCTGCTGCTTTTAGGAGATGTGAATCAGCCTGAGGGTTTAAGAATGGGGGGATTAGGAGGTGTGAAGGAGCTGATTGCCTCTGACGGGAAAAGAGGAGGAAAAATGTGTTAAATAATTAACAGGGTTAAAAATGTCAAGGGCGTAGGTGAGGCTCGCAGCATGTGTTTGTATTTTGTTTCGTTTTTTTTTTCCCAAGCAGTAATCGTGCCATTATTCCTAAGCCTGTCTACACCGCAGTGTAAAATATTTTAAAGGTGTATTAAATCCTACAGCACCAAATGCTTCAGTTTAAGAGTGTTGTTCATCAATACCAGTGACCCGGTGATTACTTCACCAGAGATTTCTGGATTTAGAAACTCACAGTCCTGCCAGCACTACGATAAAATTCCTTCTCCAATGCCATTTCGGCTATAAAACTATCTTCCATTCTAAAAACTCTCCCAAAGCACTGCTGAAGGTTGACCTATTTTTATTGCTTGACTGAATCACATTATTTTAAGTTTTATTTAGTTTTTATTAGTTGAGCTCTAGTATTGTGGGATATGTGTTTTCCAAGTGAGCAGAGATATAACGATCTCACATGTGTCAGTTGGTCTTGCTTCCATTGCCTAATTCTTCTGGTATAAGTAACAGTTACAGTGAAATGAAAAGCTTATATTACAACAACAAGTTGTTTGTGAAGCAACCTCCACTGCCTCCAGTACTAACCAGTCAAAATACATTTTCCCCTGGATAGCAGTGTTTACCAACCAGTCTCTATGGCCGGCGTTAATTCAAGCAACAAAAAAATCGAACTTCTTTTTGTACATTTTTAATGGGACAAATTGCATTTCTCACTGTTTATATGAGCCAAAAATCAGTTTCATATGTTTAATAATTTTGTTTCCCCTCCTACAGTTTTTAAATAAGTAGCTATTTCAGGGTAACATTAGCTAGCGTTACTTTCATGTTATGTATCTCTATGAAAACTAAAGCAAAAAGTTGAAATCTTAACAAACAAAAAATAAACCCTTTTATAATGAAGTGTTGTGTCAAGACTTTCTTTTACGGTATTTTGAAGTAGCTTTAGGCTAAGGCTACTTAACTTTAGTGCCCCTAAAAACCTTTCCTTAGTATTTAATTGTGTTTTTAGTATTATAAACTGAACTACACAGCATGCTTCATGGGAATAAAAAGGGAAGTTTATGGATGAGAAACACAGCCTTGCTGAGTTTATTATATTCAAATACTTCTTGTTACATTTTTTTGATGTGGCATGAGTAAGCTAATTCAGGCTAATAAAAGCTAATATTAGCTGCTGTTTTTTTTTTTTTTTTTCATAATCAGTAGTTTAACTTTAAGCTTTTAAAGAAAAACTATACAACAAAGGTACAAATAATAAAGCAGTTTCTCAATGTTTAGATAACCCATTGATCTGTTTAGTAGTTGCCTGTTTTACATCCTCATTAGCAACCTTATCTGGTTTAGCTAGTACTGCAGGCTTATGTTAACTGTGTTTTTCAAGCTGTTTTTTAGGCCTGACTATTTCGGCTTCTAAACAAAGACACCGCTGTTTTAAAATTAGAAAGCTACATGATCAAACGTAGCCATTCGCAACTTCTTAAAATATATGACCTTAGTTGCTGTTATGGTATATTTCAGCACTTTTGTAACCATGTTAGGATTTTAATAAGGGAAACTGACTGAATTGGCTGTCATGTCATTTTACAATGGTGTAAAATCTATGTCACCTTTTTGTCTTTAGAAATCTGTTTTGGGCAGTTTGGGCAGTTTGCTGCTATTCTATAGACAATGGAAAATGGCCCCCAGTCATTTTCAATCCAGAGATACATCCGTGCCTGCAATGCTTTCAAAACAGCTGCCTAAGGAGATTTTTGCAGGGTTGTGTTTATAACTTCATTCCCTGGGTCCTTTGTAAACAGCCTGGCACAGGGAGGATGTTGTTAGAAAATATCTGCCTTGACTGTAATCACTTACTATCCCTGGGTCATTCAGGGACTAGAAATGGAAAACAGGAAAAACAAATAAAAGTCGGCACACATGCATGTACAGACGCTTGAGAGTTGGGTGGCAGCAGGGCTGCTAGGTTGTGAGTCAGAGCATTTGTCCTCTTACCCTGGACGACAACTGATTGTTTGTCTTCCTGCTGTTTTCGGACAGGTGGTGACCCCAACCAGAGTGGGACAGACCTACACTTACAGCCCAGGACAGCATAACCAGCAGGACCTCTATGACGTCCCACCCATCAGATCACAAGGGGTAGGTTCCTCATGCACCATAACACCAGGATCTTTTTTTTTCTTTTTTTTTTTTTAGCAACCAAAGAAGCTTTGATATAATCTGCCAAACAGTGAACCCAATAATACAGTGCACTCTATGACTTAGAATAAAGGAATTTGTTTAAAATTAACCAATATAGGTTCCTAAAACTCCTTAAAATTATTGTTTTTCAAAACCAAAAAAAGCCATTAAACCCATTAATTTCCAGTAATGAGGTCATTTTCTAGTAATAGCTGTGAGGCATACGTTAAGGTTACAAGCTGTACTAAAAACACAGCTTGAAGTGTTTTTCCCCTCTCTTTTTTTCTAATCTTTGGTCTGTATGATGTCAGAGAGAGAGAATGTTATGGTTATCTCTGGTACCGAAACCACACCCACCTTCTGTTTGCAAATGTGGGTGGAGCTAAAGCTGCTGGTTTCAAAAAGAGGATGACCTGAGGGGCTGAGCCAAAGTACAGATAAAGTTATGAACAAGGATTATTTTGAACTGTGGCTCATGCAAAGCTACACTAGGAAACGCCAAGCATAAAAATAAGATGGATAAATATCTTTAACACTATATTGCATGCATCTGAGAATGTACAAATATAATCTTTAGTTTACCTACACATTGATATCAATCGAATCTGTTAGCATGTTTTCACCGCATATCAAGCATCTTCGTTTTAAAAACAAGCCATCCAGGTGAGCTTTTGATGCAGCACACAGTGCCTGGGCAAATGCATTTCATTTCTCAAAACAAGAAAGCCAATTCTCTGATCTGCATCGTGCTATTCTGCCTACCACATTTCCTGTTCTGTGCAGAGATGAGCGAGGATTCTTCACACTTCATTTTCTCTCATGCTGTTGAAACCTGCAGTGCGGCAGTAGTGTTTGCACATTTTGAGAACTGTACTGTATTGTTTTAAAATGCTCAAATAGATATTTTTAGAATTACAGACGAGGTACAGTGTGAAAACAACTCGAGTTGCTTACAGAGATGGAGTTACAGGAAGTCATCACCTGATTGTGCAGTTAGCCTCAATTTTACATTGCTTTATAGTGAGTTTCAGCTTTGGTCTCTGTTCTCACCGTTTTCATAAACTCTTACCGCTCTTTAAGTTTTGTTCTCAGCCAAAACAGCCTTCTGTTTTTAGCCAAAAACCCACTGAAAACTACTTCAAAACAGCTGACAGACAGGTGGAAACTAGCAAAATATGGAAGTGGAGCATTTAGCATCTGAAGGGCAGCTGGTGGAGACCAAAAATGGAGCAAAAAGAGAAAATACTGTGCAAAGAAAAACTCCAATCAGTGACCGTGTTGCTCTATAACTATTCACCATATCAAACGGACTTATCGTGCATTTTTTCCTGTCATATATACAAACTTTGTTGTGATGCTGGATGCTGACACTAAACGCAGCCGGAGATTCAAATAATGAGGCCAGCGTACGTACGAGTCAGAAAAGAAGCCCAGGCTTCAGCTGTCAGTGAGAACAGTTGTAACTAATGTGACTACCTCAGGCCAGCCAATCAAAAGCAAGTTGGCCTTACAGCCACCTTTGTGGTAAAGAACTCTCACTTTAGATAGGAGCGCTGCACCGAGGCACCTGTGCAAATAGAAATATGAAGCTTTTAACTTAGCAGTGACTTATTGTCACCTTTCACTGAGCACTAAATTTGATTTTATTTACTTTGTGTCACATTTGCTTCTTCATACATGTTCATATATATTTCTTTTAATGCTTCCTAACTATTACAATCAAACTTCACTGAGTATTACCCCCAACTCTCCCTCAGCCTGGTTCAGGCGAAGTTTCTTCCTGTTAAAAGGAAGTTTTTCCTTCCCACTGTTGCCAACTATATATAAAAAAAAATGTAATGACTTTAGGGGCAATTTGGCGAGTAGTATTTTCCTCCGAGCCAATTTGGCATGTGGACTTGAGAAGTCTGCGATTGAACTGCGACCTTCTGATTACTAGACATCCCACATACGGCCAAACAGAAACTAATAGTGTGCTACAAAATCAGATCAAGTCAGCTACAGTCAAATAATATGAAGACCAAACTTTGTGTGATTGTTTTTCTGAAACACGTAGTGATCATTTCACTTCCCTCTTTCAGGTGTACGATATTCCACCTGGTCAGATGTTCCCTGGTCAGCAAGGCGGAGCCAGAAACCAAGGAGTCTATGATGTTCCCCCATCACCAATGGACCCTAGGTCACAAGGCATCTATGACATCCCTCCAACCTCTCAAGGGGTAAGAGAAACTTCCAGAAGCAAAATGAAAGGGCACATCAGTCAGCCACTCCATTTGTTTAAGCCACATGAAGCTGAATTAACGAGGCTGCGTATGTCCAGAAAATTTTATTTTTATGTTTATTGATACAGCTCCTAGAATTTCTCTTAATTGACTATATTAAATGAATAATACGTCAAATATCATATTTATTGCATTCCTGCGGCCAGTTTAAATGAAAGCCTCGCCTGCCAGGAGAGTTTAACCAAAACGGCTCCGTGTTTAAACTCGCCAGCAGGGGAAAAAAACAAAAAATCAAGGACAAGGACATAACTCTTCTTTTGCCAGACCCTCTAAGATTTCACCAGAGCTGACCAGGCAGCGCGCCACCAGTTTGTTTGTAATAACCTGAAATATGCTGGGACCTGTTATTTGCGTCGTTCCTAATTACAGTTTGGGCAGGCCTGTCTAGCTGTAAAGAGTGCGTTTGGAGGCTGATGGAAATCAGTTTTATTGCCCCCGTTGCGCTCCCATCGTGCTCCGTGCCATGTACGTCAGCGCACACTCTGCTGCGTTGAGCCCGAGGGAGGGTGAAAGCTTCGTTGCATTAGAGGAAGGAATCAAGAGGCTGAAAGTTTGAGGTTTCAAATATAGTATCTCCCCAAGCCAGAAGGTCTTTCACTTCCTCAATCTCTAACTGCAGGACTGCTGTGCAAACACACTGCATCCAGTAAAAACCCACTGAGGTGCATTTACAGTCCAAATTCTGTGTTTAGCACATTTTTTGAATGTCATAAACTCGAGTCTCCCGGGGGGAGGGGATTAAAAGAAAACGATCTCCTCTGCAGGAATCCAGGTTTCTAACTGCTAATCTTATGATAGTCGTGAATTTAAAACATGTCACTTTTCTGGTGAGTTCTTAACGAGCTGTGTTTTAGGAAGGGGAGCCTTCTTTGTCGATGACTTTCCAATCCCCGAAGACTAGTCGGCCCGAATGCGGGACCGAGCGCACATTTTAGTGCTGTGCCTTTAAACGGGACCTCAGAAGAGGCCAAAGCTGAAAATTGAAATGTCATAAACCATTTTAGGAAACCAGTACCGCAGCAGTGATAGTTCCTCACTTTGTTATGAGACTGCATGCACATGCAAAGAGTCAGTCAGTCAGTTTATGACTGTTTCTGTCAACTGTAGAGGCAAATGTTTGCTCACTCGCTGTGTGCTGCACTCTTTCACATTAAGTGGACTAAATGCGTCCAAGCCTTTAGTTTAGAAGAATTTGTTATATCCACATCTGGCCAAGCAGTCGTGTGCACACTCCAGCTCCAAGAATGCCTCAGAGGCCCCTTATTTTCAGAGCCCACGGTCGATGCTTCACAAAGCACGATCGATCCTAGTGCGATATAAGTGTTTACATTTTCAAGTTGAGAAAGCGTGACAGCACCTCTCAGGTGCGGATGGCGCGACGTGACTGCAGAAGGAGTGCAGAGGAGGTGTTTGTGTGCAGGAGGTGGAAAAAAAAATGAGTCATATCGCAGGTGTTTCCACATCTGTTTAGGAGGGTAGCAGCAAGAGAGTGGGATGCACAGTTCTAATAGTGCAAATAAATGAATGTCTGAGATATGAAATGCTCTGTAGAGGTGCAGCAGAGCATTTTGTATGATGACAGGGATTTCACAACAAGGAAAAAAATAGTCCTGTGAGGCCACTGGTTAGGTGAAAGCTCCACTGTTTGATAATAATATACATGTTAACAAAAATAATAACAGTCTGATTACTGTCCTCGCCCACAGGTCTACTCAGTGCCTCCCTGCAGGACCAACTCTGCCCAGCAGGAGGGGAACTACGACTTCCCGCAGCCCCTCAAGAGCAAACAGGAAGGCATCTACGACGTACCCCCACCTGTCCTCGCCAAGCCCGCCCAGAGCTCGCAGTCACATTACGACTTCCCACCGAACGTGGAGCCTCCGGCTCATCAGCCGCACCCGAACACCAACGGCAATGAAGGCATTTACGATGTGCCACCGCCTGCCTTTCATTCAGGGGCGGGGTCTCGCAACGACGTGTACGACATCCCGCGGGTCATGCAGACCTCCCAGCACAGAAGCTCGCCCGCCGACAGAGACGGCAGCAAAGGCATCTACGACATCCCCGCTCAGGATGCTCGCGCAGTAGCGGACGTGACGGACGGCGTGAACCGCTTGTCGTTCTCCAGCACGGGCAGCACGCGCAGTAGCATGTCCACCTCCTCGTCCTCCACTGGCTCCAGCTCTGAGGGCCGCCTCGCTCTGGATGTGGACACCGCCATCCAGAAGCTGTACCGCCTTCAGCAAGCAGTGGACAGCTCAGTCGGGAATTTGCATTCAATGGCAGCTTCCCCTCACTGGAGGACTTTTCCTTTCATGGAACGCCACGCCAACGACGTCCGCACAGTTCTGGACAGAGTCCGGGCCGGTCTGGGAGACTTCATTGTGTTTGGCAGAGGTGCCGCGGTGAACGCTACGTCTCTGTCAGACAACAGTCTGCACAGTAAGCTTCGAAGGCAGCTGGGACGCCTGGAGGACTCACAGCAGATCCTTCTGCAGATCTACCAAGCTCTGGAAAACTGCAGCTGGGCGCTTAACACCCTGGCCTCGTCTGGAAGGCACCACAACAAGACCGACGACCTGGACCGCTTCGTCATGGTCTCCAGGACTGTTCCCGACGACGCCAAGCAGCTGGCCTCCACGATAGGCAGCAGCGCCGAGCTGCTGTTCAGGCGGACGCATGTGGACGGATCTTTCTCTGTGGGCAGCACGCCTGACGAGAACGTGATCCACCCGCTCACCTCCCCCTCGTCGGACAACGACAACAACGGGGGCAAGACCAAACCTTTCCCCGTGCCCTCGACCCCAGACAAGGACAACATGAACAATAGCGAGAAGTGCGTGAAAAGCTGGATGGAGGACTACGATTATGTACATTTGCAGGTAAACAATTAAATCCACAGTTAGTAGAGTTATTTACTTTAAGTGACTTTACCCAACAGATAAGAATTTATGTGTCGTGTATCAAAGATCAGACCTACGTGAGTCTGGTTTCTCACCCTGTTTAAAACATTTTTTTACCTCCCTTCAGGGCAAAGAAGACTTTGAACGGCAGCAGAAGGAGCTATTGGAGAAAGAAAACATAATCAAGCAGAGTCAAGTTCAGCTGGGTCAGGAACAGGTGAGGCTTTGTGTTTGTTTGGGCCTCGCAGGTGGAGCGCACACTGTGCGGGGGAGTGAAATACCTCGCAGTCTTAAACAAAACAGATGATAACACTGAGCGATTAGGGGCCCTTCGAGGTTCTTACGAAGGCCTCTGCAGACCTCGGCGCTCAGATCTGATTCTAACATCATTCTCTCGATGGAGGCCAGCGTCAGATTACAAGGTGGAGCGGTCACGGCCCTGAAGTGACCCACATGTGCAAAAATATATAAAACAAATGCTGCCGTACAAATGTAAACATGGAGTCTAGAGTTTTAGGTTTATTTTACTTATCTCGTGGTGCTATTTTCATACGAAGGCGTTTGTGGATGTGGAGTTGCAGCCAGCAGTGGTGGGATTGTTGGTGTGAAACTGATTTCTTCTACATTTTTAGGATGAAATGTAAAGGGTGGCTGTTTCATTTTGGTCATTTAATTTCTAATTTCTTCGAAGTAACAGCGTTTTCCAGTAAATTTAACATTAAACATTTTCTCAGAGACTCAGTTTGATACTTTTAAGACAGCAAAAGTTTGCTGTTAAAAAGGAGAAAAGCCATAAAATGCTTTGCAAAAAGGAAAGTGTTTTTATGTTGATTTTTCTGCTTAAATTTACATATTTATAAAACGCAATTTGGCCTTGTGACCCTGAACCGGAGGATAAGTGGTTAAGAAAATGGATAAGCCAAATGGGAAACATGTTTGCTTTGAAATGAAATGAACAATCAGTGTGCAATCAAAGCTTAGACACGCGTCCTTCCTCCAAAACGTGTTTATACTTCCCTCTGTCAGGTTAATAAAGGGAACTCTGTTGATCTTTTTCTGCCCCCATTTTTAATCTGTGGGTTAAACCTGATGTTTTTTTAAATGTTCACTTCAAATATTTTCCATTATAAATAATTATGTGTATTTAAAGCTAAACCTTTGCCCTTTGACCTCACATCTGTACTGCTTCTACAGATCAATCAGTTCAAGAAGCTGGAGCAGGAAGTGAGCAAACCCGTGGAGAACGACATCACGCAGTGGATTTCACACCAACACTCGGCGCCGCCCTCAGACTCCTCGTCCTCCTCCACCTCCCTCTCCCCGTCCGCCCACCTGTGCGCTCGGGACCGCCAGCTGCTCAGCTTCTACTCGGAGCAGTGCGAGCAGCACTTCGTCACGCTCCTCAGCGCCGTGGACGCCTTCTTCGGCTGCGTCAGCGCCGGCCAGCCCCCCCGCATCTTCGTGGCACACAGCAAGTTCGTGATCCTCAGCGCCCACAAACTGGTCTTCATCGGGGACACGCTGTCCCGGCAGGCCTCGGTGCCTGAGGTGGCAAACAGGGTGATGAACTCGAGCAACGTGCTGTGCGACCTGTTAAAGACGGTGGTGTGCGCGACTAAAGCGGCCGCCCTGAACTACCCGAACACAGCCGCCATCCAGGAGATGGTGGACAGAGTCACCGACCTGTCGCACCACGCTCAGCAGTTTAAAGAACAGTTGCTGCAGATGGCTAATTTGTGATTTTCACCCTCATGGCTCCTGCACATCACTCCGTTTGTACATCTGCCATAAAAATATATATATATATTTGCAGTATATGTATGTCGCTCTCCATCTTTAAGCCCGTTTAAGATGTTGTAAATAGTCTGTGTTCTGTAAATATTTGCTCTATTTTTATGTACATTGTTCTATATTATGATATGGACACATATAGATGCAGTACTGGTGCCTCTGTAGGAACATGTGGACATTTTTCATAACATTCCCATTGCATATTATGAAGCACCTTATGAGATGTCCTGTTATTTCATTTATAACTGTAGAGTGTCGTTTCTGTGTCTTCCTGCTGGATGTGACAGTTAAAAGTTCCTTGTAAATCAAGTCGGTGTCCGTGTGTGTGTGTCTGTGTGTGTGTGTGTGTGGAGCTCTCCACAAAGTAAAGGACTGTTCTTCACCACAGGGGTTTGTCATCCTTATGTCGTCCAAGAAGTGAAGCAGTCAGAGGGGTTTGGATGATAAATAGTGATATTTTCTTAAAAAATATATATATTTTCATGTCAAATATGATATTTGTTGCAAAGATGATAAGATTTATATGTGAGCATAGAAAAAACCTTCAGGTGTTTACTGTGTCCATGTATTGATCAATAGACACCACTGGCTCCAGTTTTATGCCAAGCTGCTTAAAAATATTACAGTACAATACATCTCATGGTCTCCGTCGGCTGATGGTAATAGATGGTGTGCACACATTTAGTTTAAAATTCCTAAGGTCCCGGGAGAGGACGCGGCTCCTGCATCTTTGGGGTTGGCGTGCGGTGTAAAAACCACAGCAAATCAAACATGCGGAGCAACCTGCTGTGGTGACCGCTTGTGAATAAGAAAGCAGCTGAAGGCGGCTTTTTCATTTCAAAGGTCAGAAGTGAAATTTACAACATAAATCCTGTTTGCTGAGCTCCTCTTGGGCTTTCGGCCACATCTCACTGTCTTCCTCAGCTGATTGCTTGATTCAAAGTCTTACAGAGGAATACCAGATAGTTAAGAAACTATCCAGTCACATTCCCCTGAAGACATTCGTGCATAGACATAATTTTACCTGCTCCATATAAACAGTTTGTGGATCTGTTGAGCCTTTCCTTACTCTCTGTCACATATGCACTGCTACATTTGTGGAAGTTCATATTAAACATGGTCAGTTTGCATAATCCCTGTGAGCCAAAAGCTCCGCCTTCCCACTGATCTAAAAATGTTATACTATTGACTCTATATGACATCTGAAAGGGGATATCCCAAATATGGCCATATAATGCACACAAGCACCACCCACCTGCTGTTCAGACCTCCTGCCAGTAGAAATCTGGCTTTAAAGGGGGAGGAGCTTAAACAGTGTCTTTCAGTCAGGATTATTTCTAACTGTGAATTATGCAAAGCTACACTAGTATAGCCCAATACTAGAAAAACAAAACATCCACATTAACCGTCAACTACAGTGTATGTTGACTTTTTCCAAGGCTTTCGGTTGTGTTTCATGGTCTATATCTGCAGCACTGAAGGTCATGTCCTTGTCTAAAGGTGGCCAAAAGTGCCAAAACAACTGCCGGTGCACCTTGGTGTCATGCACCTCTTGATTTTTGTAAGCCAGCATAGCGGCACTAAGTCTGGCACTAATATCAGCATAAGAGCTCAGACATTCACAGGAGATACGGAGGAAAACTGATTTCTTTGCTTCTGGTTTCAACTGGTTTTACTCCTCATTGAGTACTGATGCAGAGGTTTTGTCTGAGTGGCGACACATTTCTGCCGTTCTGCAGCAAGCCCAGCTAGTGGTTATGTCATAGGTGGTGTGCAACAACCCTGAAAAAAGGCATTATTGTTGAAACTACTGTTTCAAACGGCCTCTCGTAGTCTTCATCAGACTGATGGGGAGCAAACACTAACAGAAGGATCTTAAGGTGTAGATTAATCATTCCAGGATCTAGACTGAGCGCTTAGATGAAGGGTTCATTCATCCGAAGCGTGACTCAGCGTTTAAGTAATATAAAAATCTCACCTTAGGTTATTGTTCTGGTTGATTTTTTTATCCAATCGCATGCTTGTCTCATCGTTAAGTCATATCTGATCACATTAAACACAGAGCTGAGAGGATTTCATTGAGCGGGACTGGGCAGGTGGAGAAGGAGCCAAACTATTCTTCACTTTGCTTGTAGCGCATTAGACGTGACACAAAGAGTAATGAGGGTGAGTAGAGGACAAGACTCTGCTACAGATGTTGTGCGGGCCGTGAGAATCGTCTCTCTGAGCCACCGGCTAATCTGCAGCACATTTCTCTGCTTCAAGGTGCAGTGAATTGATCAGATAAACGGCAGAGCTGAAAACAGCCTCTGTTTTCTCCTCATCTCCTCTTCGCTGTGTTTCATTATAGTCTGAGTGACTATAACCGCTCCCTGAGGGGTAGCTGCTCTATAGATAGATGGAACTGCGTAACGGCGAGATGTCCATGAGCACAGCAAAACTCCCGCCTCCCCCTTCAGCTTCCAATCTCAGAATCTCATTAAAAAATCCTCGCTGCTCTCACAGACTGGCACTCACAGGCAATCTCCCTGTTTTTATTATTCACTGCATTCCTCTCTGCGCTCTCCAGGGAGAGGAGAATGACTTTTAAAAAGGTTCCCGTTTTGCAGGCAGGGTGCAATGAGTCTGTCCACAGCAGAGATGTGCTCTCTGTTAATCTGCCCCACAAAGGCAGAGAAGAAAAAAAAGGGGCTCAAAGTTTTTAGCCTGGCTGGAAAAAGAGAAGCTGTTTTAGTCCGACTATTTGAACTTGAAAAATAAATCCATGCTGAAAAGGTCAAAAACATTTCACCTGAAGCACAGCGGTGGCTGTCCTTAGATCCAAAAATATATGACTCTGCAAATCTGAATGTTTGATCATAAATAGTGTAGAAAACTTGATTTTCAAGCTCATGTGCACCCCTGAGCTTTATAACATCTAAAAATATCTGACATACTAAGGTTCAAATGCAAAGTAAAACACAAAATTAGGCAATTATAATTCAGGTCTGAATCCACACACTGAGACAAAAGTCTAAAATAGAAACAAAAGGAAAACAGAGACGCTAACAAATCAAAACTGAAGAAAACCAAGGAATGGACGGAAGCCTACAGGCAAGAGTAACAAGATTATTTGACTGGAAACAAGGGAAAGCTCAGGAGTAAATATATCCCAAGTGGACGCAGGAGAGCAGAGAGGGAACAGGTGTGGAAGAAGGCACAGGTGGGACAGACGATTACCAAAGAGAGCCAACAAAGCGAGGAAGTAAAACTCACAGGAACGCACAAAGACCACAATCTAACCTAAGTATTTATACTTGTTGCCTTTACTACTTTAGTAATACCACAAAAGTTAACTATAAACTATTGTTTACCTGCATAAGAAAAGACACTTTATGTCTGTTGATTTATCAATTTTATTTTTATAAAGTGAAATCAATAAACAAGTGAAAGCCAAGTCAGAAACTTGAGCTCTTTGTCCTGCTGCCGAAACTGTTGCCCGAGCAGATTTTGCGTCTCATGCCTTCCGGTATTTGTAGTGGCCAGCAGGGGGCGATTCATCTGGTTACAAAAATAAAGAGGTGGTGGCTACATCTATCTTTGATATAAAGTCCATTGTTATTTAGTCATATTTGGAGGTGGCATTTAGAGGTAAGGTGAAATCGGCAACTTTTTAACAGACTTTTTTTTAGAAATTTGGTGATTTTATAGGTGTTGTCTTTATGTCCTGGTCACCATTAAAATTCAAGTTAATTTAGGAAAATGCTTGAAAATAAAACTGCCAAAATAAGTGCCCAGAGGTGCTTCAAAGACAGCTGGCAAGTGTTAAGTTTAACATTAACATCCACCCGATTTTCCCTGCATACTACGGAAGAGGATTAGGGCCACTGGGAAAAAAAAAAAAGTGGGAACGTCTTTTTTTTTTTTTTCCTGAATTCGGTGAAAAAAGTCAGAATTCTGAGAAAAAAGTCAGAATCCTAAGATTAAAGTCAGAATTCTGACTTTTTTTCTCAGATTTTTTTTTCCAGTGGCCCTTATCCTCTTCCGTAGCATACCTTTGAATTGTAACACAAGATGAATTATGCACTTCACCTGTGCTTTTAATCTCTTGGCAGATTGGTGTTTGTTATATTTTAAAAAAAAAAGTAATTACATTTTCATATATTTAAAAAAAAAAAAGTCTATTACGTGAAATTAAAAATGTAAGAACTCTTTTAGCTTCCACTAGTGATGGGATTTACGGCTCTTTCGGTTCGGCTCACTAAAAAGAGCCGGCTCTTTCGGCTCCGAACCGGCTCTTCAGGTTGTTTTGTTGCTTTAATTAATTTATTATTAACAATAATATAAAATTATGCACAAAAGGAATTACTAACGTAAAAAAAGTGGTGGCCCCTAGAGACAAAACACGTACAAACTCCAAAACACATTTCTAGCATGAACTGAACTTCCAAAGCAGAGCTACTAGATCACTTAAATTACACAATTGAAAGCATGTGTGTATTGTTTGTGTATTTATACACAGGCACTCATATATATTCAAATAATTTAAAAAAAAGTTCATTTACCTGTTACTACCACACACCAAATCCGGTCGTTGGTACTTGCTGGCTTGTGTAGCCACAAGATAACAAAGGCTCAACACTGCGCCCAGCATCCTGGAGCACTTCTGTTGTCTTTTGTACGTGTTTTGAGTTTTTATGTGCTTCTGAGTTTTTATATGCTTCGGAGTTTGTACGTGTTTTGGAGTTTTTACGTGTTTTGGAGTTTTGGAGTTTGTACATGCTTCAGAGTTCGTACGTGATTTGAAGTTTGTATGTGCTTTGTCTCTAGGGATCACCGTAAATATACTTTTATTTATTCACTCCACATAAAATGTAATAAATAAATCACATAATACAAAAATCAACTATTCACATTTCAAGTTTTAACTATTTAAATTTTCAGCTTTTTTCTTTTACAAATTTAAAGTGAAAACAACACAAAACACTGCAAACCACAACACAATTAAATATAAATTATAATATGAAAACAAAAAGAACATGCATATTCTCTGTCATATGGGCCTGCATGAATAAACTTTCTGAATCCTTTATCATCTGCAACCGAAAATAGTTGTGGATGATTACTATACCTTTCTAATGTTGTTGTCCCTGCCTCTCTTTCTCTCTCTCTGGCTCTGTTCCTGTGCTACTGAGTGTAACTACCGCCCCTCCCCCCTCTGCCCAGCGTAAAGCACAAGGCTCGCGTGCAGAGTGAAGCGGAAAAAAAGTGCGAGAGAGAGGCTGAGAGAAAGAAAAAAAAAAAAACACAAAAAAAAAAAACACGTGACGGCTCGCGATAAGGAGCCGGCTCGCGTCGTTCACGTCAAAGAACCGGCTCTAAGAGCCATTTCGTTCGCGAACGACCCATCACTAGCTTCCACAGCTTTCTTTGTTTAGTCGTTTTGCCTTCGCCGGGCTTGGATAATGGTACCTCTGGACGACTTGCGGCTCCAAACAAGTGAGAGAAATAGCTTCTGGGTGATGTTAATGCTTCAGACCCAGGGAGAGCTCAGTGAATCAATGAGTTATTTTGGTCTTGGCAGCTCTAATTCATCCACTCAGGCCAGAACACACAGTCCTGGACGCAGCAGCAGCAGCGGCGGCGGCTTCTGTGACCAGAGGCAGCGAGCCAGACATCTTATAAATGACTGTCTCTGGTTCACTGCAGTTGCACAACAACGTAAGGTGCTGCAGAGACGAGCGAGCAGAAGCTGCACTTCCATCAGCTCCCCGGGGCAGACGTCTCCACGATCCCGAATGAGATATCGTCTGGCCGAGCTGAGAAACAGCAAACAGGTGTTTGGGCCGCCGAGATGGAAATGTGCAGGAGAAGAGCGATCAAACCGTGGGCGAGCAAACGGGGTGAAAGGTCATCAGAGAGGGGGCGTGCAGTACCTGCAGCCAACAACAGGAGCAGAGAGCAAAGCCCGGCTCTCGCGTTATAAGTTACAGAGGAGAGTTGCAGAGTTGGTGTCATTTCCTTGGCTTACCACAATCATTTCCTGTGAAGTATTTGCAGGCTCTGAAATTACAGCTTCTTCGCTCAGCAGGGCCCCTTTGTGCCCCAGCTGCAGGCAGAGACGTCATCAGCCAGATCTGAGGTAGATGTGGCATCAGCGTTACCAACACAGCTAAGGGCGAAGGTTTTCCTCAAAGTCGGTTTAGTGTGAGAGCGGTTTCTTAACTTTACCTGCATCCAGCGCAGATTCTCGGCATGTGACTCATGCATAACCCAGTGTGTCATTCAGCTACTTTACTCTAAATAATCCAGATTATTTCCTCTTTATTAGGTTTATCATGATCTTTGCGGCAGTGGATGAAGCATTCTGAAGTTTCCTACAGGTAGAAAAAATATTCAGTCTTTAGCCACACTGACCTCAGTGCTGTATTTCTGGAGTGCATCTCAGCTGCAGATGTGTCGGCTTCTTGAAACCAGAAGTGACCATATTTGGGTGGAAAGCTGAAGCTGTTTCATTAGCAACTGAAGATGTAAACAGTTTCCTGGCCACCAGTGACCAGCAGGGGGCAGCCCTCAGCTCCTTCACTCTGTGACACCAGCAAACTGCTAACCCCGATCATCTTCAGCAGGCCGCCTGGAATGATTTTGTTTTAGCTGTAAAACTGTCATTAAAAAAAATCAGCTGAGAGCATGAGATTTGGTCTCTTTTTTTCAGGACAATTACTTCTTTCAACATCTGGAAGTTGTTTTGCTCTATATGTTTTGCTGTATACTATAAGAGTGTAATCAGCGATTAAGAACATAAAAAAACAAAATTAAAATGTTACCGTTTTTACGGAATAAGACCCTCAGAACTTACATGAATAATAGACTGATAAATAATCCCCCTGGTAGAGCTCCAAAAAACAGTTCCTGCCAAAGCTGTAGGCGAAGGCCTGCGCTGGACTGCTGACACTTGTGCTCACCTTTATTTTTCCTGAGTGGATCATAAACCCACTCTGCTCTACAATCCCTCAAAGCCCTGCTTTTTCAGGGGTTGGAAGAGGGCTGGGTAGTGTATGTTTGCTAATGGTGACATTTCATATATGGAATTAAAAAAACAAAAACATGGCATGAAACGCTAAAAACAGAGAAAGAATAAAAGAATATTTAAAAAATGACAAAAAAATACCAAAATGTCTGATAAAATGCTCTCTCTCCACATTCATCTTCCCGGGGCTGCTGTGACGCGGTGCTTGGGATTACCATAATGCCTCTAATATCCCTGTTTTCAGGATCCGTTGGAATTTTTTTACATTGCACAAACTGTTCAAGAGTTATGGTAGTTTAAAGAAACGTTACAGAAACCTGTCGCCAGGCATGGGTTAAGGCTAAAGGGCATAAGGCTCGGGGGCTTTTCCTACTTTTCCCATTAACGATGCACCAAAGTAATTAAATGATAGATTTCTTTCATTTTATACACAAACGTCTCAGAATTTAAGCCCCAAAAGTCATACTGACAGATTACTTTAATTTACTACAGAGGCATTTCTTTATCACTTAGAACAGCGGTCCCCAACCCCCGGGCCTCGGACCGGTACCGGGCCGTGAGAGTTGGGGCTCAGGTGTGAAATGTATGGTTTTCGGGGTTTTTATCGGTTTTCAGCGTTATTTTGTTATCGTTTTTATCGTTAACTCAGTTTTCCTGGGTCTCTTCACGTGTGTTATGAATAAATCTTCTTTTTTTTCGGTACCGGTACTAGTTTTATTTTGTTGTATTTATCCGCGACACCTTAAAGGCCGGTCCGTGAAAATATTGTCGGGCATAAACCGGTCCGTGGCGCAAAAAAGGTTGGAGACCGCTGACTTAGAAAACCTGAGACAGTTGAAATTGCACTCTTTTGTCTTATATTAAGATCTCTCATTGATTAAATGTGTGGTTAGACTTCTTCACTCTGACAGAAGTTGGAGTTTAAGTGGTCCAGCCCACGTACGATCAAAGTGGGGCTTCCCAGTCACAATCATTTCTCTTTGAATCTCCATATTTGACCTTTATTAATAAATTATCTTTAAATCACCAAAATGTAGCTGCACATAATTTAACTCATTCCAGGAAGAGAGCCCTCAGATTTTAAAAGGTCTTCGCTGGCTTCCTGCAATTTCCAGTATTTTTTAAATTATTTTTTTAATTGGTGTTCCTAATGCAGATTTATTCTTGAAAAGTGGAGCTGCATAAGAATCTAAACCCGATCTTATGACGATTAGTTAATTTGCAAAGTAAAATAAAGTATTTAGCACCTATGTAAAAGTTATGATCATATTTAAGTAGCATTACAGTTCACAGGTTGCATATTCAAATAAATAATACATTTTTTAAAAAGTAGCTAAAGTACCTCATGTATCATTTCACATGAGTGAATCATGTCCATAATATTATTGGGTTATAATTATTGATGTCTGTATCTCTTTATGTTGCAGCTGGTTATAATTTTAGTTGCCCTGTAGCTCAATCAAACTAAAAGGAAAGCAAAGTTTTAAAATAAGTAGTACAGTGTACAGAAAAATATACAGTGCATGGAAGTACTTAAAGTACAAGTCCATTGAAAGTGAGTAAAGTACTTGAGTAAATGTACTCAGTTACATTCCCACTGGTGCTTTTATTTAATGGTGTTGGGGACAGTAAGATTAACAATACTCTAGTCCAATGGCTTTGACTGTAAGATACAAATAGAGACTCTGGCGTCCTGTTAGCTTTAGAATCAGTTTTAAAAATCTTATTTTTTAACATTTCAACAAACCTTGAATTGTCCAGTAACTCTCAGGGCTTTTACTGGCTTTCCATTCCATCATGTGTGAGTTAAAAACACCAGGACAGTCATGGTGAAAACTCGTGGCTGAGCTCATTAACCAATGGGTGGCATAACAGTAGCCATGGCCGTCCTTTATACTGGCTTGGTTAGCATGCTGCATCCATGAACTGTACGGCTGCAGCAGACACCTGCTAATAAAGACCTCTGCTTCATAAAGAGAGGCTTTGAGGAGAAGCTGTTGGCAGAATGAACAGCACAGCAAGCAAAATATTTCTCAGATAATTCCATTAAAAATGCTCCAAAAGACCCCAAAAAAAATCTATAGAATTTTATGTCTATTTTTTAATTTTATTATTTTATGTCTCGATTTTATTACTGTTTAAATTAGGTACTGGTTACACTTTATGACCTTTAACTGTTTCTTTAATGGATTGTTCTGTCTTGTTTGGTGGTGGTTTTCAATTTTGCACTTACCTGGGCTGTGAGACACATAATTTCATCTCTTTGTCTTTTAAGATGACTAGAATGACAAATAAAGCGAACTTGAACACTACATTGACACACCCATAATTCTAAGAGTTACAAAGGAAACCAACACATACAGTAGATATGAAGGGGAAAATGAGCAGTGAGCTTGAGTTTATTTCTGCTGCTCTAACTTGGACATTTTAACATGTGAGTCAATAGGGACTGACTTGCCTTTGGAGTCGGCCCCTGCTGGCCACCAGAGGAACTGCAGTTTTGCTTCATTTTCTGCCCAATCTCGACATTTCCCTCTTCTGGTATTTTCTCGTCTTTCCCCGTCAATAAAGGAGAAAGACAAAGATATAAATCCCCAGCAAGTTCAAATAGCTGCCCTCTCCCAGAACTGGAGGTTACTTCCTGTTAAAAGGGAAATTTTTCTTCCCACTGTTGCCAAGTGCTTGCTCAAAGGGGCACATCACTTGTCTCATTTTATTTATTTCCTAACTTGTGAAGCACTTTGATCGAAACTATTGTTTTTAAATGTGCTATATAAATAAATAAATTTTGATTTGATTATGATTTGATCTGATTGCTGGGTTTCTTTCCAATCATATGGGGTCTTTAGCATACAATTTAAAGCACTTGAAATGATTTTTGGCACTATAGAAATAAAACTGAATAAATATATATGCTCATCATTAAATGTTCCCCTTAAGTGTTTTTAAACGTGTTAAAATGAAAGGGAAGGATATACCTTACAAGATGTTTACATTCTTCACTATTTTATATCCTTCCTCGATCTTTAATAATTATAAAATTATCCGTTTATTGCTTTTATTTTGGCCCAGTGATAGACTGCCAACTGTCCATAGACTGTCCTAGGAGTACTCTGCTCCTATTGTCCCCTCAACCCTGAAGTGGATAAGCTGTTAAGCGCATGGATGTCTGATTAATGCAGTGCAGTAAGAACTAGCAGTTACCTTCCATGTAAATATTAGTAATCAAACAAATGAAATTACACTCAAATGCAGGAAAAAAAATGAGGAAATTCACTACTTAATGAAATCTTTTTAGTTACTTTCCATCACTGTGCTCTTGGTGCTTTAAATGCACAGTCATGACTGCACAAAGAGGATCAGTGAAGTGCAGAAAAAGCGTGCAGGAACAACACTGCGTGAGGACACATCTTCATTCACTGCTTCACCCTTCACGTGTGCTCAGCTCCTTCTGACAACATCATGGCTCATTTATAATTTCGCTTTCAGCCCGTTTGCAGTAAAAGTCATTGTGTGAGCATCCAGGAATAAGCTAATGACCCCTGTGGCTGAAACAGATTAAGCCTTGTCATAGAATAAAATGGTCTTTTGGAGCTTGACAGACTGTAGATTAAACATGCGGTGCATTAATTCACTGCATTGAGGTCGTGGACAGTAATTTATGGCAGCAATTTAAAATCCTCCAGCAGAGTCTAAAACACTTTACAGAGACTGGTTAACGGAGGAGTTCACTGGAGGAAGGACATGTCTCTTTACTGTCTTTTAGCATCTGTTCTTAAAAACAAACCAGCTGCACAGTTTGTTGCAGGCTCTGCAGCAAAGCTGAAGCCCTCTATGGAGCTTTAAAATCAGTCCTTTAACACATCTTAAGGTTTAATTTGAATCAAAAAGACGAATGTTACCAAATAAAACCAAGGGAGGTACAAAAGTACAACATTTATTGCAGAATACAGTTAAGTAAATAGAAATACTTGAGTAAAGTAGAATCTAAGCTGGGGCGCTTCTGCTGTTGGTTTGTTTTCTATCAGTGCAACACTGCCACCTTGTGTTTAAACTGTGGGGGGACAAGGGAAAAGTGAAATTTGGATCTTCTCCAGCTTTGATGGCACCATGCCTTTGCTTCACTTCAGTCTATCCACAGTCAGGTTAATTTCTCACCAAGATCTTGCACTGATGAAGCACATCCCAAAGATTCTCAAAGGGGTCAAAATATGGACTTGATGATCCAAGTGTGAAAATGATGCCTCCTGCTCCCCAAACCACTCTTTCATGGTTTGATCCTGGTTAATCATTTTGGAACACACACACACACACACACACACACACACACACACACACACACACACACACACACACACACAAAACAGAAAACCATAAGAAGTCCTGTTTGCAGTTTGCCACAAGCCATGTGGGGGACACAGCAAACATGTGGAAGAAGGTGCTCTGGTCAGATGAGACCAAAAGGGAACTTTTTGGCCAAAATGCAAAACACTGTGTGTGGCGGAAAACTAACACTGCACATCACTCTGAACACACCATCCCCACTGTCAAATATGGGGGTGGCAGCATCATGCTCTGGGGGTGCTTCTCTTCAGCAGGGACAGGGAAGCTGGTCAGAGTTGATGGGAAGATGGATGGAGCCAAATACAGGGCAATCTTGGAAGAAAACCTCTTAGAGTCTGCAAAAGACCTGAGACTGGGGCAGAGGTTCACCTTCCAGCAGGACAACGACCCTAAACATAAAGCCAGGGCAACAATGGAATGGTTTAAAACAAAACATATCCATGTGTTAGAATAGCCCAGTCAAAGTCCAGATCTAAATCCAATCGAGAATCTGTGGCAAGATCTGAAAACTGCTGTTCACAAACGCTGTCCATCCAATCTGACTGAGCTGGAGCTGTTTTGCAAAGAAGAATGGGCAAGGATTTCAGTCTCTAGATGTGCAAAGCTGGTAGAGACATACCTGGTCAAACTTAAGCTCTCCTCTGTCTGCAGCAAACTTGCAGGCAGCAGCTTCTCCCCCCTCGCTCACATGCGTAAGTGCTCAGTCGCCTAGTGCCCAAGCTCGGATCATACCAAAATTAGGGGGAATTTACGACTGTGCGCTATGTGCTTCGAATATTGTATAGTTTTTGTTTTATACAGTTGTCAGTCAGGCATCTAACTATGAGACAAATTACACTCCAAAAAACCCCGGGCTTCTGAAACAACAGCCCGGGCTTAAGCCCAGTAATGTCCCACTTGTCAGTCTGGACAGCCCTGACCACCAACCGAAACATATTCATGTCATGAAAGCATATTTTTTAAAAATGGCTAAGCAAACACAGCCAATAACCTTCATTCTGATGATCTGCAGAATGATTTGGGCACAAAACAAATTTCACTGTTCAAAAACTTGCAAACTATATACTGTGTGGACAGTGTGGACTGATCATATCCCACAAACTAAGTTTGTGCAGACTAAACTGTCTTTGTATTCACTTACACAACATGTCTCTCAGGATTAACTGGAGTCATCAGCAACAGCATAGAGCAATCAGGTCTCAAGTCTAATAACAGAAGACAGGAAAAGATCAATAAAGAAACAACTTCCCCAAACCAAAGCACAAATGAAACAATAAGTAAAACAGGTTGATCTAAAGTATAATTAAAGCTCAGCCTGATTAATATAAATGTCACTGACAATTATTAATATATTGGAAAACCAAAATAGTTACCACTCAGTTGATGACTTTCTGCCCAACTGCTTCTTCTTACAGACTTGTAAGGGTTTGATGTAACCTGGGGAGTGCTGGTCCCGAGCCTCAAAGACCGTAAGAAGCAAGCAGAGGGAGAAAAAACAGAAAATTATTTAGAAACTGATTTGATCCTTAATGGCTGTGCAGCAGTTATAACTTACAACACAGAAGGTCAATGTAGTAGACCTCATACAACCAAATTAGACTAGCACATATAGTACTAAAATCCTCTATTACTGTGTCTGAATTTGTGGCATTAACACTGTTAGTTTAGGCCTAAAGAGATGTGTTTAAAGAAAAGACCACCTAACTTAAATGTAATCATTGCACGCTTGTTAAAAGCTAACTTTCAATATATAAAGTCTCTAATAAGCACAATTACCAGATAAAACATATGGCAGTGTTTATATGTGACACAGGCAACCCCAACATGTTCTGATGATTCAACAGTGGGATTTAGCTTCATTATTTAGAATATAGAAGAAGCTATAAAGCCAACATAGACTTTAACCATTTAGCAAGCCACGAATCTGGTTTATGGCTTTGGACTTTCACAACAAAAAATGTGTCTAAACACATGTTTTAACAAAACAAATACTGTTGTTGTTCTTCTTCTTATTGTTTAAAATGTAATTACACAGATATGTTTGTTAAATGTAAAAGCAGTTTGCTTATGGCTAAAGGCTAGATTCGACATTAATAGATGCCACAGATGTTCAAAAGCTGCCTCAAAGCATTCAAATAAATACAGGGGTTAAGAATAAACGGTTCATATGTTAGAAAGTTTTATATGGACTAAAAACAAGCCCCCAACCTTAACGGCTGCACCTTTCGAAAAGGTTTCTTCTGGGCTCTTATATAATAGCTGCTCACTTTTCTATTTCAATTAATCAAAATAAAGTTTCACTTTTTAAAACTGTGGGGTTAATTTGAAGTAACAGGAGCCGAGAGGCAGCAGCAACGTTAGGCTAACACTAGCTAGCTAGCAAGATCATAAATCTGGTGCTAAACTGAGAGAAGGCACAAAAGCAGTTTGAATAACAGTAAACATTTACTCACCAAATCAGTATATAACGTAAGGAATCACAGCAATGACAAGCGGCTCGATAAAACCATTCTCCACAACGACTTTCCATGAAGTTCGTCTTGAATCGCTAACGAAGAAGAATAAAACCAGCCAAGTGCAGATGAGGTGGGCGAAGATGAAGCAGGGCAGCACGGAGGCGAAAGGAGCGAGGGCAGTGAGACGAGATGAGAAACAGTGTGACGGCCTTTAAGTTCTGGAAAAATATAAACAAAAATCAATAGAAAGCCTTCAACCTGGTTTTATTTAGATTTGTTTAGATTGTGTTCCCCCTCAGACTGACACATCTGAATTAAAACTGATAAACAGGATTTAAAAGGACACTGAGCAGCAGATCAGTCCGTGTAGAAACAGGACATAAGGTTAAGGAACAGGGGGGATCATTTGATTGTGGTCATTTTTTGATCTGACTCAGTGATGCTGGCTTCTCTCCTGGACACATCTTCCCTTTGCATGCAATTCACTGATGTAGAATAGGTGTAACACGGTGAAGGACCAGGGCGCCTGACTGTAGCATGATAAATAATAAGCTAATCAGAATTGCTTCGCCTACGGAGGCCGAATGTTTGAATAAAACACAGGAAACAGAAATAGAGCCCAAAAATAAATATATTATTTATGTTAAGTTGATGCTGAGTTTATAGACAGATATACAAAAAATAAATATGCAAATATATCACAACAAAAACAATAGTAATAATACAAAACAGCTCATTCCTCATTTCCCCTTTAATTTAATGACTGATATGTTGAAATGGTTTGACACACAGTGAAATGATTTAATGCTCAGCAGGAAGTGCATATTCAAATTCATCTCCACATTAAGATGAGTGTAGCCTGGAAAATGGTTAGCCACACAGGACACAAACACTGGGGTTCTTAATGTGCAGTTTTTATTGTCAATAACCAAAAATGTCCTTTGACCTTTACTTTTGTCAAACAGCAGCCATGTGGACTTGTACTGAACACTGACAACATGAGAGGTAACGTGGCCAAGTAACAGAATAAACGATTTTTAAAAAAAGATGTGCCGGCACAATATGAGGAAGAAAGGAAATGAAATAAAATACAAAACACAAAAATACGGCAGTGGCCTCTGTCTGTGCAGAACAAAATACAAAGAGCTAAATCACACAAGGCTCCTTTAAAAAAAAAAAGTGGAAGTGTTACATACATTTTCTATAAACACTGATATTCCACAGCAATCTCAGCTCACTTGGAATACTGCAGCACACAGCTCACAACTTATCCCTTGCATGCAGAAAATAGCCGCTCATACACATACAGGTCCTTTGCATCATCCATTTCAGAAACACATCATCTTGTTAAAATACTGATGTTTTACCACTGCACTACAATTATACCAATATCTTTCAACGAGTTATGTGCATATTTAACAATTCCTTACCAACAATTTAACTTCTTCACAACAATCCGATCCACATCCACAAATAAAAGTAAACAGGAAGTCCCAAGATGCATTTCTTGGTAAGTTTTTTTGGGGAAACTGCAGGTAAAGCCTTAAGCACTGCTCCCCCCGTGACCACAATATGTAACTACACAAACCAATAAAATTAACAGGTTCAAGTGCACATAACATGCAGATAACATGCAGATAACAAAAGAAATAGCACAAGAAATAACATAAAATTACTCAATAACATTGTTGTCTTAACATACATGGAAATAAAGAAACAACATTTTAAGACCCTGTTTTGAACCTTATATGGATATTTGGTTAACTGAAGGTTAACTGGCATGTTTTCTGCTACTGCAAACATACGAAATCCCATCTCATCTTTAGGTTGCTGCTCTGCGCTGGTCCTTTTCAGCTCATCTTTGTCAGGATTTGGATGGAAGACTTTATAATAAATAACTTTAAGTATTAGACCGAGGACGTAAACTGCAATAACACAGGCAGCTGTGATTAAAGCGTGCATGGGCTGTATCACAAAATCAGGAAGATGTTTGCTCATCTTCCAGCACCACACAGCACAGAGGATGCAAATATCAGTCATTATCAGTCAATAACCAGCATTTTTCCATCTACAGAAAATGAAAATGGACTTTCTTTTGGTACTGTCACGAATACCTCGTACATTAAGGGATAGTATTTTTAAGGAACTGAAATGTAAGTCTGCCATAGGGGAAGAAGGGAACAAATAAAGTGAACTGGATGTCTGTTATTAAATTAACTGAAACTTGTAACGTGCTAAGGTATAAACACCTAAAGAAGATGCTCTCAAAAGGGAACAATAAGTTTTCAGTACCTCAGTAAAATTTATCAGACTGTTTTTTCTTTTTTCAATGAAGTGACCAAAATGCAAATTAATCGAGCCATGACGTCAGAAGCTCTGTTCTTTGTGGGCGTTACCTATTTTCAATCAGACAATGGGGAACGTTGTTGTGGGCGGGGCCTGTTTCAAAGATGAAAGGCAAGAGAATCAGGCTTGTGACATCACAGTCAACCCAACTCTATAAATAGCAGGTGAGACCCACACAGGACAAGCACGTTTCTTACAGTCACGAGCGATTCACTGGATGAACTTTTGTTCTGCTGCCCTCAGTCATATCTGAATATCTGTTTCATTGTAACACCGTAGCGTTGTTTCAAATGTCAAAAATGAGCAACCAAAAAGCAAACCCACAATTTGTGTGCACTTTGCCAAAGAGTACACTGGACAGCCTTATTCAGGTGAGGAAAGCCTTCCAAAACACTCTCTCTGAAAATAACATTTTAAAAGAGGATACAAAGACAGCCAGACAGCAAATCAAACAGCTGATGGCCCAAATTTCCCTGATGCGTGCCGAGCTGGACCAGTATGAGATCCAAGCTGGAGAACTCACTGATGAATCAGTGTCACGCAAAGTGGAAATGAGCAGCGCCACCAAAGAAAAAGGGGATCAGACTTGTTCAGGTCAGACCAACAACTTTGACCTTGACATGAACTGTCTGAAACAGCAGCTTCAGCAGAGGGACAGCGAAATCCTGACCCTGAAACAGGAGAAGGACAGTCTGTCTCCCGAACCTGCACAGCTTCAGACACACGAGAATCCCAAAGTTGTGTGCACGCTGCCAAAGAGTATAGTGGACGACCTTGTTCGGGTTAGGAAAGCCTTCCTAAAAGCTCTGTCCGAAAATAAACGTTTAAAAGAGGATTCAAAGACAGCCAGACAGCAAATCAAACAGCTGATGGCCCAAATTTCCCTGATGGGTACCAAGCTGGAACAATTTAAGATCCAAGCTGGAGAAGAAAAGGAGGAACAGACCATCGCCTTTGACCTTGAAATGAACTGTGTGAAAGAGCAGCTTGGGCAGAGTGACAGCAAAATCCTGATCCTGAAACAGGAGAAGGAAAGTCTGTCTGCTGAGCTCGCACAGCTTCAGAAACACCAGGCCTCTCTGGCAGACACTCTGTGGAATGAGAAAAAACACAGAGAGAATCTGGAGCAGGAGAAGAAAGTGCTGGAGGAAGAAAGTAAAGTCCTGGAAGAGCAGAAAGTGGTGAAGGACACAAAAGAAATTCAGAAAATTCTGGACGAGCAGACCCAAGAATTAGTGGAGGCAAAGACTGAGACAGTAGAGACGGCAACCCCAGAGTCGCCCTCATCAGAAACCCTCCAGGTGTATCACAGTGCAGATGAGACCAAACAAATACTGGAGACAAAGGCTGAAACATCAACACTGGAGAAAACACTGAAAATGGAGGATAAGTTGCGCGTCAACAGACTGATCCAGTCGGTGGTTTTTCAGGCCATAGAAAAAGTCTCCTCTAAATACAAGCTCTTCACAGAGCGCCTCACTCCCGACTGCATCAGCGATCGCCTGATTGAGAAAATCTGGCCTGATGTTGAGAAGAAACATTTGGATCTGTCCCCAAAACGGCTGAAAAATCTAGACAAGGCCATTCTCAAGAATCTTTCCAAAGCACATAACTGCAAGGAAAAATATTTGATTTTTAATCTGAGGGAACAGCTTGATAATATTACTGTCCCAGCCTTCACCGAAAAGCTGTTGTCATTACCAAGAAGAGTCCTCAGTGTCTCTAAACACAGAGAAGAGTACAAGGAAGTGGTGAAAAACGTCACTAAAGATCTGGTAATGCACGCTATGAGCCAAGAAAATGAGACGACAACATGGCGTCCAGGAACATCAGATTTTGTTATACAGAAGCTTTCCCATAAGATCTGGAACAAAATTCTGTCCAAAAACTACAAAATGTCCTTGGAGAACATTGAACAACTCGCCCTGACGGTGTACAACGAACTCCATGACAGGTGGGATTCTCCAGCACTCTTATTGAAGTCAAGCAACCCAGTGGTTGACGAAGCAATCGTCAAAAGCTTCAAAAAACACGCCAAACTGAGGAGCCAAAACATCATCTTTAGGGCTTTCTCGTGTGCACGCTAAAATTGAACTGACACGTGCATGCCACTATGTGGCAAAACTCTTAAAGTGGCTTAAAATATTCATTTAAATTGGGCATCTAAATTTAATTTTAAAACCAGGTGGTTAAAAAGAACCCCTCTTCTTCTCCCAACTTCCTTCCCTCATCACCAACTGGCCGAGGCAGATGGCCACCCCATCCCAGAGCCTGGGTCTGCCGGAGGTTTCTCTCTTTTCAAAGAGAGTTTTTCCTTCCCACTGTCGCCAAAGTGCTTGCTCTAGGGGGTTGGACTTTTTGTGCAATATTGTAGGGTCTTGACCTTACAATATAAAGCACCATGAGGGAAGTGTTGTTGGAGTTTGGTGCTGTTTCTTAGCTCAAAATGTCCAATTACAACAGGACATTTTGAGTTCAGAAACAGCACCAAACCACAAAATAAAATAAAATAAAAATAAAAAATAAAAAAGAACTTTGAATTTGTGCTTTGTTCTATTTGCTGTAAATTTGCTAAGAATGTCATATCAGATTAGAATTGTGTGTCTCAATATCATGTATCGTAGCATCGCCCTGTAGTTCAATTTGAAGTGGATGTCACAGTAATGTCTTTCTGTATGTGTGAAAAACACGGGAGACACTCAAAGTATAACCGGTGTTTGAGGTTAGCTGGTTGCATTTGTTTAGATATTCTACTCTCCGTGTTCCAGATCCCCAGAATTGATATTTTCACCAAATGGTCTTTTCTGCCTGCCAGTGTGTCATGCAGTTTTCAAGATTAAAGACTTTGGATAAGAAGAAAAATAAATCCCCACTCCTGGAAATGCATCTAGCCTTCATAACAATATTATTTACAGACAATTAATTATTTTAATTTTGAATAGAAAGCCTTCAACCTGGTTTTATTTAGATTTGTTTAGATTGTGTTCCCCCTCAGACTGACACATCTGAATTAAAACTGATAAACAGGATTTAAAAGGACACTGAGCAACAGATCAGTCCATGTAGAAACAGGACATAAGGTTAAGGAACAGGGGGGATCATTTGATTGTGATCATTTTTTGATCTGACTCAGTGATGCTGGCTTCTCTCCTGGACACATCTTCCCTTTGCATGCAATTCACTGATGTAGAATAGGTGTAACACGGTGAAGGACCAGGGCGCCTGACTGTAGCATGATAAATAATAAGCTAATCAGAATTGCTTCGCCTACGGAGGCCGAATGTTTGAATAAAACACAGGAAACACAAATAGAGCCCAAAAATAAATATATTATTTATGTTAAGTTGATGCTGAGTTTATAGACAGATATACAAAAAATAAATATGCAAATATATCACAACAAAAACAATAGTAATAATACAAAACAGCTCATTCCTCATTTCCCCTTTAATTTAATGACTGATATGTTGAAATGGTTTGACACACAGTGAAATGATTTAATGCTCAGCAGAAAGTGCATATTCAAATTCATCTCCACATTAAGATGAGTGTAGCCTGGAAAATGGTTAGCCACACAGGACACAAACACTGGGGTTCTTAACGTGCAGTTTTTATTGTCAATAACCAAAAATGTCCTTTGACCTTTACTTTTGTCAAACAGCAGCCATGTGGACTTGTACTGAACACTGACAACATGAGAGGTAACGTGGCCAAGTAACAGAATAAACGATTTTTAAAAAAAGATGTGCCGGCACAATATGAGGAAGAAAGGAAATGAAATAAAATACAAAACACAAAAATACGGCAGTGGCCTCCGTCTGTGCAGAACAAAATACAAAGAGCTAAATCACACAAGGCTCCTTTTAAAAAAAAAAAAGTGGAAGTGTTACATACATTTTCTATAAACACTGATATTCCACAGCAATCTCAGCTCACTTGGAATACTGCAGCACACAGCTCACAACTTATCCCTTGCATGCAGAAAATAGCCGCTCATACACATACAGGTCCTTTGCATCATCCATTTCAGAAACACATCATCTTGTTAAAATACTGATGTTTTACCACTGCACTACAATTATACCAATATCTTTCAACGAGTTATGTGCATATTTAACAATTCCTTACCAACAATTTAACTTCTTCACAACAATCCGATCCACATCCACAAATAAAAGTAAACAGGAAGTCCCAAGATGCATTTCTTGGTAAGTTTTTTTGGGGAAACTGCAGGTAAAGCCTTAAGCACTGCTCCCCCCGTGACCACAATATGCAACTACACAAACCAATAAAATTAACAGGTTCAAGTGCATATAACATGCAGATAACATGCAGATAACATGCAGATAACATGCAGATAACAAAAGAAATAGCACAAGAAATAACATAAAATTACTCAATAACATTGTTGTCTTAACATACATGGAAATAAAGAAACAACATTTTAAGACCCTGTTTTGAACCTTATATGGATATTTGGTTAACTGAAGGTTAACTGGCATGTTTTCTGCAGAATACAGTTAAGTAAATAGAAATACTTGAGTAAAGTAGAATCTAAGCTGGGGCGCTTCTGCTGTTGGTTTGTTTTCTATCAGTGCAACACTGCCACCTTGTGTTTAAACTGTGGGGGGACAAGGGAAAAGTGAAATTTGGATCTTCTCCAGCTTTGATGGCACCATGCCTTTGCTTCACTTCAGTCTATCCACAGTCAGGTTAATTTCTCACCAAGATCTTGCACTGATGAAGCACATCCCAAAGATTCTCAAAGGGGTCAAAATATGGACTTGATGATCCAAGTGTGAAAATGATGCCTCCTGCTCCCCAAACCACTCTTTCATGGTTTGATCCTGGTTAATCATTTTGGAACACACACACACACACACACACACACACACACACACACACACACACACACACACACACACACACACACACACACACACACCAGAAAACCATAAGAAGTCCTGTTTGCAGTTTGCCACAAGCCATGTGGGGGACACAGCAAACATGTGGAAGAAGGTGCTCTGGTCAGATGAGACCAAAAGGGAACTTTTTGGCCAAAATGCAAAACACTGTGTGTGGCGGAAAACTAACACTGCACATCACTCTGAACACACCATCCCCACTGTCAAATATGGGGGTGGCAGCATCATGCTCTGGGGATGCTTCTCTTCAGCAGGGACAGGGAAGCTGGTCAGAGTTGATGGGAAGATGGATGGAGCCAAATACAGGGCAATCTTGGAAGAAAACCTCTTAGAGTCTGCAAAAGACCTGAGATTGGGGCAGAGGTTCACCTTCCAGCAGGACAACGACCCTAAACATAAAGCCAGGGCAACAATGGCATGGTTTAAAACAAAACATATCCATGTGTTAGAATAGCCCAGTCAAAGTCCAGATCTAAATCCAATCGAGAATCTGTGGCAAGATCTGAAAACTGCTGTTCACAAACGCTGTCCATCCAATCTGACTGAGCTGGAGCTGTTTTGCAAAGAAGAATGGGCAAGGATTTCAGTCTCTAGATGTGCAAAGCTGGTAGAGACATACCTGGTCAAACTTAAGCTCTCCTCTGTCTGCAGCAAACTTGCAGGCAGCAGCTTCTCCCCCCTCGCTCACATGCGTAAGTGCTCAGTCGCCTAGTGCCCAAGCTCGGATCATACCAAAATTAGGGGGAATTTACGACTGTGCGCTATGTGCTTCGAATATTGTATAGTTTTTGTTTTATACAGTTGTCAGTCAGGCATCTAACTATGAGACAAATTACACTCCAAAAAACCCCGGGCTTCTGAAACAACAGCCCGGGCTTAAGCCCAGTAATGTCCCACTTGTCAGTCTGGACAGCCCTGACCACCAACCGAAACATATTCATGTCATGAAAGCATATTTTTTAAAAATGGCTAAGCAAACACAGCCAATAACCTTCATTCTGATGATCTGCAGAATGATTTGGGCACAAAACAAATTTCACTGTTCAAAAACTTGCAAACTATATACTGTGTGGACAGTGTGGACTGATCATATCCCACAAACTAAGTTTGTGCAGACTAAACTGTCTTTGTATTCACTTACACAACATGTCTCTCAGGATTAACTGGAGTCATCAGCAACAGCATAGAGCAATCAGGTCTCAAGTCTAATAACAGAAGACAGGAAAAGATCAATAAAGAAACAACTTCCCCAAACCAAAGCACAAATGAAACAATAAGTAAAACAGGTTGATCTAAAGTATAATTAAAGCTCAGCCTGATTAATATAAATGTCACTGACAATTATTAATATATTGGAAAACCAAAATAGTTACCACTCAGTTAAAGACTTTCTGTCCAACTGCTTCTTCTTACAGACTTGTAAGGGTTTGATGTAACCTGGGGAGTGCTGGTCCCGAGCCTCAAAGACCATAAGAAGCAAGCAGAGGGAGAAAAAACAGAAAATTATTTAGAAACTGATTTGATCCTTAATGGCTGTGCAGCAGTTATAACTTACAACACAGAAGGTCAATGTAGTAGACCTCATACAACCAAATTAGACTAGCACATATAGTACTAAAATCCTCTATTACTGTGTCTGAATTTGTGGCATTAACACTGTTAGTTTAGGCCTAAAGAGATGTGTTTAAAGAAAAGACCACCTAACTTAAATGTAATCATTGCACGCTTGTTAAAAGCTAACTTTCAATATATAAAGTCTCTAATAAGCACAATTACCAGATAAAACATATGGCAGTGTTTATATGTGACACAGGCAACCCCAACATGTTCTGATGATTCAACAGTGGGATTTAGCTTCATTATTTAGAATATAGAAGAAGCTATAAAGCCAACATAGACTTTAACCATTTAGCAAGCCACGAATCTGGTTTATGGCTTTGGACTTTCACAACAAAAAATGTGTCTAAACACATGTTTTAACAAAACAAATACTGTTGTTGTTCTTCTTCTTATTGTTTAAAATGTAATTACACAGATATGTTTGTTAAATGTAAAAGCAGTTTGCTTATGGCTAAAGGCTAGATTCGACATTAATAGATGCCACAGATGTTCAAAAGCTGCCTCAAAGCATTCAAATAAATACAGGGGTTAAGAATAAACGGTTCATATGTTAGAAAGTTTTATATGGACTAAAAACAAGCCCCCAACCTTAACGGCTGCACCTTTCGAAAAGGTTTCTTCTGGGCTCTTATATAATAGCTGCTCACTTTTCTATTTCAATTAATCAAAATAAAGTTTCACTTTTTAAAACTGTGGGGTTAATTTGAAGTAACAGGAGCCGAGAGGCAGCAGCAACGTTAGGCTAACACTAGCTAGCTAGCAAGATCATAAATCTGGTGCTAAACTGAGAGAAGGCACAAAAGCAGTTTGAATAACAGTAAACATTTACTCACCAAATCAGTATATAACGTAAGGAATCACAGCAATGACAAGCGGCTCGATAAAACCATTCTCCACAACGACTTTCCATGAAGCTCGTCTTGAATCGCTAACGAAGAAGAATAAAACCAGCCAAGTGCAGATGAAGTGGGCGAAGATGAAGCAGGGCAGCACGGAGGCGAAAGGAGCGAGGGCAGTGAGACGAGATGAGAAACAGTGTGACGGCCTTTAAGTTCTGGAAAAATATAAACAAAAATCAATAGAAAGCCTTCAACCTGGTTTTATTTAATTTGTTTAGATTGTGTTCCCCCTCAGACTGACACATCTGAATTAAAACTGATAAACAGGATTTAAAAGGACACTGAGCAGCAGATCAGTCCGTGTAGAAACAGGACATAAGGTTAAGGAACAGGGGGGATCATTTGATTGTGGTCATTTTTTGATCTGACTCAGTGATGCTGGCTTCTCTCCTGGACACATCTTCCCTTTGCATGCAATTCACTGATGTAGAATAGGTGTAACACGGTGAAGGACCAGGGCGCCTGACTGTAGCATGATAAATAATAAGCTAATCAGAATTGCTTCGCCTACGGAGGCCGAATGTTTGAATAAAACACAGGAAACAGAAATAGAGCCCAAAAATAAATATATTATTTATGTTAAGTTGATGCTGAGTTTATAGACAGATATACAAAAAATAAATATGCAAATATATCACAACAAAAACAATAGTAATAATACAAAACAGCTCATTCCTCATTTCCCCTTTAATTTAATGACTGATATGTTGAAATGGTTTGACACACAGTGAAATGATTTAATGCACAGCAGAAAGTGCATATTCAAATTCATCTCCACATTAAGATGAGTGTAGCCTGGAAAATGGTTAGCCACACAGGACACAAACACTGGGGTTCTTAATGTGCAGTTTTTATTGTCAATAAACAAAAATGTCCTTTGACCTTTACTTTTGTCAAACAGCAGCCATGTGGACTTGTACTGAACACTGACAACATGAGAGGTAACGTGGCAAAGTAACAGAATAAACGATTTTTAAAAAAAGATGTGCCGGCACAATATGAGGAAGAAAGGAAATGAAATAAAATACAAAACACAAAAATACGGCAGTGGCCTCTGTCTGTGCAGAACAAAATACAAAGAGCTAAATCACACAAGGCTCCTTTAAAAAAAAAAAAAGTGGAAGTGTTACATACATTTTCTATAAACACTGATATTCCACAGCAATCTCAGCTCACTTGGAATACTGCAGCACACAGCTCACAACTTATCCCTTGCATGCAGAAAATAGCCGCTCATACACATACAGGTCCTTTGCATCATCCATTTCAGAAACACATCATCTTGTTAAAATACTGATGTTTTACCACTGCACTACAATTATACCAATATGTTTCAACGAGTTATGTGCATATTTAACAATTCCTTACCAACAATTTAACTTCTTCACAACAATCCGATCCACATCCACAAATAAAAGTAAACAGGAAGTCCCAAGATGCATTTCTTGGTAAGTTTTTTTGGGGAAACTGCAGGTAAAGCCTTAAGCACTGCTCCCCCCGCGACCACAATATGTAACTACACAAACCAATAAAATTAACAGGTTCAAGTGCACATAACATGCAGATAACATGCAGATAACAAAAGAAATAGCACAAGAAATAACATAAAATTACTCAATAACATTGTTGTCTTAACATACATGGAAATAAAGAAACAACATTTTAAGACCCTGTTTTGAACCTTATATGGATATTTGGTTAACTGAAGGTTAACTGGCATGTTTTCTGCTACTGCAAACATACGAAATCCCATCTCATCTTTAGGTTGCTGCTCTGCGCTGGTCCTTTTCAGCTCATCTTTGTCAGGATTTGGATGGAAGACTTTATAATAAATAACTTTAAGTATTAGACCGAGGACGTAAACTGCAATAACACAGGCAGCTGTGATTAAAGCGTGCATGGGCTGTATCACAAAATCAGGAAGATGTTTGCTCATCTTCCAGCACCACACAGCACAGAGGATGCAAATATCAGTCATTATCAGTCAATAACCAGCATTTTTCCATCTACAGAAAATGAAAATGGACTTTCTTTTGGTACTGTCACGAATACCTCGTACATTAAGGGATAGTATTTTTAAGGAACTGAAATGTAAGTCTGCCATAGGGGAAGAAGGGAACAAATAAAGTGAACTGGATGTCTGTTATTAAATTAACTGAAACTTGTAACGTGCTAAGGTATAAACACCTAAAGAAGATGCTCTCAAAAGGGAACAATAAGTTTTCAGTACCTCAGTAAAATTTATCAGACTGTTTTTTCTTTTTTCAATGAAGTGACCAAAATGCAAATTAATCGAGCCATGACGTCAGAAGCTCTGTTCTTTGTGGGCGTTACCTATTTTCAATCAGACAATGGGGAACGTTGTTGTGGGCGGGGCCTGTTTCAAAGATGAAAGGCAAGAGAATCAGGCTTGTGACATCACAGTCAACCCAACTCTATAAATAGCAGGTGAGACCCACACAGGACAAGCACGTTTCTTACAGTCACGAGCGATTCACTGGATGAACTTTTGTTCTGCTGCCCTCAGTCATATCTGAATATCTGTTTCATTGTAACACCGTAGCGTTGTTTCAAATGTCAAAAATGAGCAACCAAAAAGCAAACCCACAATTTGTGTGCACTTTGCCAAAGAGTACACTGGACAGCCTTATTCAGGTGAGGAAAGCCTTCCAAAACACTCTCTCTGAAAATAACATTTTAAAAGAGGATACAAAGACAGCCAGACAGCAAATCAAACAGCTGATGGCCCAAATTTCCCTGATGCGTGCCGAGCTGGACCAGTATGAGATCCAAGCTGGAGAACTCATTGATGAATCAGTGTCACGCAAAGTGGAAATGAGCAGCGCCACCAAAGAAAAAGGGGATCAGACTTGTTCAGGTCAGACCAACAACTTTGACCTTGACATGAACCGTCTGAAACAGCAGCTTCAGCAGAGGGACAGCGAAATCCTGACCCTGAAACAGGAGAAGGACAGTCTGTCTCCCGAACCTGCACAGCTTCAGACACACGAGAATCCCAAAGTTGTGTGCACGCTGCCAAAGAGTATAGTGGACGACCTTGTTCGGGTTAGGAAAGCCTTCCTAAAAGCTCTGTCCGAAAATAAACGTTTAAAAGAGGATTCAAAGACAGCCAGACAGCAAATCAAACAGCTGATGGCCCAAATTTCCCTGATGGGTACCAAGCTGGAACAATTTAAGATCCAAGCTGGAGAAGAAAAGGAGGAACAGACCATCGCCTTTGACCTTGAAATGAACTGTGTGAAAGAGCAGCTTGGGCAGAGTGACAGCAAAATCCTGATCCTGAAACAGGAGAAGGAAAGTCTGTCTGCTGAGCTCGCACAGCTTCAGCAACACCAGGCCTCTCTGGCAGACACTCTGTGGAATGAGAAAAAACACAGAGAGAATCTGGAGCAGGAGAAGAAAGTGCTGGAGGAAGAAAGTAAAGTCCTGGAAGAGCAGAAAGTGGTGAAGGACACAAAAGAAATTCAGAAAATTCTGGACGAGCAGACCCAAGAATTAGCGGAGGCAAAGACTGAGACAGTAGAGACGGCAACCCCAGAGTCGCCCTCATCAGAAACCCTCCAGGTGTATCACAGTGCAGATGAGACCAACCAAATACTGGAGACAAAGGCTGAAACATCAACACTGGAGAAAACACTGAAAATGGAGGATAAGTTGCGCGTCAACAGACTGATCCAGTCGGTGGTTTCTCAGGCCATAGAAAAAGTCTCCTCTAAATACAAGCTCTTCACAGAGCGCCTCACTCCCGACTGCATCAGCGATCGCCTGATTGAGAAAATCTGGCCTGATGTTGAGAAGAAACATTTGGATCTGTCCCCAAAACGGCTGAAAAATCTAGACAAGGCCATTCTCAAGAATCTTTCCAAAGCACACAACTGCAAGGAAAAATATTTGATTTTTAATCTGAGGGAACAGCTTGATAATATTACTGTCCCAGCCTTCACCGAAAAGCTGTTGTCATTACCAAGAAGAGTCCTCAGTGTCTCTAAACACAGAGACGAGTACAAGGAAGTGGTGAAAAACGTCACTAAAGATCTGGTAATGCACGCTATGAGCCAAGAAAATGAGACGACAACATGGCGTCCAGGAACATCAGATTTTGTTATACAGAAGCTTTCCCATAAGATCTGGAACAAAATTCTGTCCAAAAACTACAAAATGTCCTTGGAGAACATTGAACAACTCGCCCTGACGGTGTACAACGAACTCCATGACAGGTGGGATTCTCCAGCACTCTTATTGAAGTCAAGCAACCCAGTGGTTGACGAAGCAATCATCAAAAGCTTCAAAAAACACGCCAAACTGAGGAGCCAAAACATCATCTTTAGGGCTTTCTCGTGTGCACGCTAAAATTGAACTGACACGTGCATGCCACTATGTGGCAAAACTCTTAAAGTGGCTTAAAATATTCATTGAAATTGGGCATCTAAATTTTATTTTAAAACCAGGTGGTTAAAAAGAACCCCTCTTCTTCTCCCAACTTCCTTCCCTCATCACCAACTGGCCGAGGCAGATGGCCACCCCATTCCAGAGCCTGGGTCTGCTGGAGGTTTCTCTCTTTTCAAAGAGAGTTTTTCCTTCCCACTGTCGCCAAAGTGCTTGCTCTAGGGGGTTGGACTTTTTGTGCAATATTGTAGGGTCTTGACCTTACAATATAAAGCACCATGAGGGAAGTGTTGTTGGAGTTTGGTGCTGTTTCTTAGCTCAAAATGTCCAATTACAACAGGACATTTTGAGTTCAGAAACAGCACCAAACCACAAAATAAAATAAAAAATAAAAATAAAAAAAACTTTGAATTTGTGCTTTGTTCTATTTGCTGTAAATTTGCTAAGAATGTCATATCAGATTAGAATTGTTTGTCTCAATATCATGTATCGTAGCATCGCCCTGTAGTTCAATTTGAAGTGGATGTCACAGTAATGTCTTTCTGTATGTGTGAAAAACACGGGAGATACTCAAAGTATAACCGGTGTTTGAGGTTAGCTGGTTGCATTTGTTTAGATATTCTACTCTCTGTGTTCCAGATCCCCAGAATTGATATTTTCACCAAATGGTCTTTTCTGCCTGCCAGTGTGTCATGCAGTTTTCAAGATTAAAGACTTTGGATAAGAAGAAAAATAAATCCCCACTCCTGGAAATGCATCTAGCCTTCATAACAATATTATTTACAGACAATTAATTATTTTAATTTTGAATAGAAAGCCTTCAACCTGGTTTTATTTAGATTTGTTTAGATTGTGTTCCCCCTCAGACTGACACATCTGAATTAAAACTGATAAACAGGATTTAAAAGGACACTGAGCAACAGATCAGTCCATGTAGAAACAGGACATAAGGTTAAGGAACAGGGGGGATCATTTGATTGTGGTCATTTTTTGATCTGACTCAGTGATGCTGGCTTCTCTCCTGGACACATCTTCTCTTTGCATGCAATTCACTGATGTAGAATAGGTGTAACACGGTGAAGGACCAGGGCGCCTGACTGTAGCATGATAAATAATAAGCTAATCAGAATTGCTTCGCCTACGGAGGCCGAATGTTTGAATAAAACACAGGAAACAGAAATAGAGCCCAAAAATAAATATATTATTTATGTTAAGTTGATGCTGAGTTTATAGACAGATATACAAAAAATAAATATGCAAATATATCACAACAAAAACAATAGTAATAATACAAAACAGCTCATTCCTCATTTCCCCTTTAATTTAATGACTGATATGTTGAAATGGTTTGACACACAGTGAAATGATTTAATGCTCAGCAGGAAGTGCATATTCAAATTCATCTCCACATTAAGATGAGTGTAGCCTGGAAAATGGTTAGCCACACAGGACACAAATACTGGGGTTCTTAATGTGCAGTTTTTATTGTCAATAAACAAAAATGTCCTTTGACCTTTACTTTTGTCAAACAGCAGCCATGTGGACTTGTACTGAACACTGACAACATGAGAGGTAACGTGGCAAAGTAACAGAATAAACGATTTTTAAAAAAAGATGTGCCGGCACAATATGAGGAAGAAAGGAAATGAAATAAAATACAAAACACAAAAATACGGCAGTGGCCTCTGTCTGTGCAGAACAAAATACAAAGAGCTAAATCACACAAGGCTCCTTTAAAAAAAAAAAGTGGAAGTGTTACATACATTTTCTATAAACACTGATATTCCACAGCAATCTCAGCTCACTTGGAATACTGCAGCACACAGCTCACAACTTATCCCTTGCATGCAGAAAATAGCCGCTCATACACATACAGGTCCTTTGCATCATCCATTTCAGAAACACATCATCTTGTTAAAATACTGATGTTTTACCACTGCACTACAATTATACCAATATCTTTCAACGAGTTATGTGCATATTTAACAATTCCTTACCAACAATTTAACTTCTTCACAACAATCCGATCCACATCCACAAATAAAAGTAAACAGGAAGTCCCAAGATGCATTTCTTGGTAAGTTTTTTTTGGGGAAACTGCAGGTAAAGCCTTAAGCACTGCTCCCCCCGTGACCACAATATGTAACTACACAAACCAATAAAATTAACAGGTTCAAGTGCACATAACATGCAGATAACATGCAGATAACAAAAGAAATAGCACAAGAAATAACATAAAATTACTCAATAACATTGTTGTCTTAACATACATGGAAATAAAGAAACAACATTTTAAGACCCTGTTTTGAACCTTATATGGATATTTGGTTAACTGAAGGTTAACTGGCATGTTTTCTGCTACTGCAAACATACGAAATCCCATCTCATCTTTAGGTTGCTGCTCTGCGCTGGCCCTTTTCAGCTCATCTTTGTCAGGATTTGGATGGAAGACTTTATAATAAATAACTTTAAGTATTAGACCGAGGACGTAAACTGCAATAACACAGGCAGCTGTGATTAAAGCGTGCATGGGCTGTATCACAAAATCAGGAGGATGTTTGCTCATCTTCCAGCACCACACAGCACAGAGGATGCAAATATCAGTCATTATCAGTCAATAACCAGCATTTTTCCGTCTACAGAAAATGAAAATGGACTTTCTTTTGGTACTGTCACGAATACCTCGTACATTAAGGGATAGTATTTTTAAGGAACTGAAATGTAAGTCTGCCATAGGGGAAGAAGGGAACAAATAAAGTGAACTGGATGTCTGTTATTAAATTAACTGAAACTTGTAACGTGCTAAGGTATAAACACCTAAAGAAGATGCTCTCAAAAGGGAACAATAAGTTTTCAGTACCTCAGTAAAATTTATCAGACTGTTTTTTCTTTTTTCAATGAAGTGACCAAAATGCAAATTAATCGAGCCATGACGTCAGAAGCTCTGTTCTTTGTGGGCGTTACCTATTTTCAATCAGACAATGGGGAACGTTGTTGTGGGCGGGGCCTGTTTCAAAGATGAAAGGCAAGAGAATCAGGCTTGTGACATCACAGTCAACCCAACTCTATAAATAGCAGGTGAGACCCACACAGGACAAGCACGTTTCTTACAGTCACGAGCGATTCACTGGATGAACTTTTGTTCTGCTGCCCTCAGTCATATCTGAATATCTGTTTCATTGTAACACCGTAGCGTTGTTTCAAATGTCAAAAATGAGCAACCAAAAAGCAAAACCACAATTTGTGTGCACTTTGCCAAAGAGTACACTGGACAGCCTTATTCAGGTGAGGAAAGCCTTCCAAAACACTCTCTCTGAAAATAACATTTTAAAAGAGGATACAAAGACAGCCAGACAGCAAATCAAACAGCTGATGGCCCAAATTTCCCTGATGCGTGCCGAGCTGGACCAGTATGAGATCCAAGCTGGAGAACTCACTGATGAATCAGTGTCACGCAAAGTGGAAATGAGCAGCGCCACCAAAGAAAAAGGGGATCAGACTTGTTCAGGTCAGACCAACAACTTTGACCTTGACATGAACTGTCTGAAACAGCAGCTTCAGCAGAGGGACAGCGAAATCCTGACCCTGAAACAGGAGAAGGACAGTCTGTCTCCCAAACCTGCACAGCTTCAGACACACGAGAATCCCAAAGTTGTGTGCACGCTGCCAAAGAGTATAGTGGACGACCTTGTTCGGGTTAGGAAAGCCTTCCTAAAAGCTCTGTCCGAAAATAAACGTTTAAAAGAGGATTCAAAGACAGCCAGACAGCAAATCAAACAGCTGATGGCCCAAATTTCCCTGATGGGTACCAAGCTGGAACAATTTAAGATCCAAGCTGGAGAAGAAAAGGAGGAACAGACCATCGCCTTTGACCTTGAAATGAACTGTGTGAAAGAGCAGCTTGGGCAGAGTGACAGCAAAATCCTGATCCTGAAACAGGAGAAGGAAAGTCTGTCTGCTGAGCTCGCACAGCTTCAGCAACACCAGGCCTCTCTGGCAGACACTCTGTGGAATGAGAAAAAACACAGAGAGAATCTGGAGCAGGAGAAGAAAGTGCTGGAGGAAGAAAGTAAAGTCCTGGAAGAGCAGAAAGTGGTGAAGGACACAAAAGAAATTCAGAAAATTCTGGACGAGCAGACCCAAGAATTAGTGGAGGCAAAGACTGAGACAGTAGAGACGGCAACCCCAGAGTCGCCCTCATCAGAAACCCTCCAGGTGTATCACAGTGCAGATGAGACCAAACAAATACTGGAGACAAAGGCTGAAACACCAACACTGGAGAAAACACTGAAAATGGAGGATAAGTTGCGCGTCAACAGACTGATCCAGTCGGTGGTTTCTCAGGCCATAGAAAAAGTCTCCTCTAAATACAAGCTCTTCACAGAGCGCCTCACTCCCGACTGCATCAGCGATCGCCTGATTGAGAAAATCTGGCCTGATGTTGAGAAGAAACATTTGGATCTGTCCCCAAAACGGCTGAAAAATCTAGACAAGGCCATTCTCAAGAATCTTTCCAAAGCACACAACTGCAAGGAAAAATATTTGATTTTTAATCTGAGGGAACAGCTTGATAATATTACTGTCCCAGCCTTCACCGAAAAGCTGTTGTCATTACCAAGAAGAGTCCTCAGTGTCTCTAAACACAGAGAAGAGTACAAGGAAGTGGTGAAAAACGTCACTAAAGATCTGGTAATGCACGCTATGAGCCAAGAAAATGAGACGACAACATGGCGTCCAGGAACATCAGATTTTATTATACAGAAGCTTTCCCATAAGATCTGGAACAAAATTCTGTCCAAAAACTACAAAATGTCCTTGGAGAACATTGAACAACTCGCCCTGACGGTGTACAACGAACTCCATGACAGGTGGGATTCTCCAGCACTCTTATTGAAGTCAAGCAACCCAGTGGTTGACGAAGCAATCGTCAAAACCTTCAAAAAACACGCCAAACTGAGGAGCCAAAACATCATCTTTAGGGCTTTCTCGTGTGCACGCTAAAATTGAACTGACACGTGCATGCCACTATGTGGCAAAACTCTTAAAGTGGCTTAAAATATTCATTGAAATTGGGCATCTAAATTTAATTTTAAGACCAGGTGGTTAAAAAGAACCCCTCTTCTTCTCCCAACTTCCTTCCCTCATCACCAACTGGCCGAGGCAGATGGCCACCCCATCCCAGAGCCTGGGTCTGCCGGAGGTTTCTCTCTTTTCAAAGAGAGTTTTTCCTTCCCACTGTCGCCAAAGTGCTTGCTCTAGGGGGTTGGACTTTTTGTGCAATATTGTAGGGTCTTGACCTTACAATATAAAGCACCATGAGGGAAGTGTTGTTGGAGTTTGGTGCTGTTTCTTAGCTCAAAATGTCCAATTACAACAGGACATTTTGAGTTCAGAAACAGCACCAAACCACAAAACAAAATAAAATTAAAAATAAAAATAAAAAAACCTTTGAATTTGTGCTTTGTTCTATTTGCTGTAAATTTGCTAAGAATGTCATATCAGATTAGAATTGTGTGTCTCAATATCATGTATCGTAGCATCGCCCTGTAGTTCAATTTGAAGTGGATGTCACAGTAATGTCTTTCTGTATGTGTGAAAAACACGGGAGACACTCAAAGTATAACCGGTGTTTGAGGTTAGCTGGTTACATTTGTTTAGATATTCTACTCTCCGTGTTCCAGATCCCCAGAATTGATATTTTCACCAAATGGTCTTTTCTGCCTGCCAGTGTGTCATGCAGTTTTCAAGATTAAAGACTTTGGATAAGAAGAAAAATAAATCCCCACTCCTGGAAATGCATCTAGCCTTCATAACAATATTATTTACAGACAATTAATTATTCTAATTTTGAATAGTGAAATGCCAAACACTGAAATGATTTAATGCACAGCAGAAAGTGCATATTCAAATTCATCTCCACACTACAATGAGTAATACCTTCAGATATATCTGTGGCTAATCAGACAAAAGGTCAGAGTGCTACAAAACAGAGCCACGTGATCTTTATAAAACATTCTACATGACTCGGTCTCTTTCTAGTCGTCCTGTTCTCGGCCAGCTTCCTCATTCTTTTATTGCAGTGTGCTGATGGGGCAGACGGACAGTGGTCTGCTATGTTTTCTGCAACTGCAAACATGCAAAATCCCACCTCATCTCCGGGTTGCTGCTCTGTGTTGGCTCCTTTTAGCTCATCTTTGTCAGGATTTGATTTGCTTTGGTACCTGGTCAAACTTAAGCTCTACTCTGTCTGCAGCAAACTCGCAGGCAGCAGCTTCTCCCCCCTCACTCACATTTGTTAGTGTTGTGCTCAGTCGCCTAGTGTCTGAGCTTGAATTATACCAAAATTAGGGGGGATTTACGACTGTGCGCTATGTGCTTCAAATATTGTGTCGTTTTTGTTTTATACAGTTGTCAGTCAGGCATCTAACTATGAAACAAATTCGAAGATCCTGGGCTTCTGAAACAGCAACCCAGGCTTAAGCCCAGCAAGCCCGTCGCCGCCGATGAAGGCTCCCCCAGCCTGAGCCTGGCTCTACTGGAGGCCTCTTCCTGTTAAAATTGAGTTTGTCCTCTCTGCGGTCACCAACTGCTGCTCAGAGGGGATTGTTTTCTCTCTAATATTGTAGGCTCTTTAGCTTACTGAGGATATGACTTAGAAAAAAATGAATTACTGAAATATGAAGACAAAAACTAATTTTTTTATACATATTTGAGAAAATTGTGTCTTAAATTTTACAGACACTACAACTAATCCTATCTGATTATACACATTATTCCATAAACATGTCATTTGACATCCTCTGCACCCTTAATGATAAGTTTTGACACTTCAGTGTATATATAAATAAAGACAGTGTGATGATTAGAATAGGTTCTAGATTTTTCCAAGGCTAGTAAGCTGATCATCCGCATTAACTTCTGATGCATGACAGAAACCACTGTGCTCAGAAAACAGAAACGAGTTTACACCTACTTCACGAGGAAAGGAATTAATGATTACGAATCTTTTTTTTTTTTTAATGCATTGGTCATCCATGTTTCCAGAATCAGATATTTTGTGTAGTGTGTATTTATTTCACTGAGAACTTTCTGTCAAAGCTCATTAGAAGTTTGAACTCTAAATGAGCAACATTTCCAAAGAAAAGAGGCAAACAGGGAAGAGCTCCACATATATTTATGGCATTATTTATTTGAAGCTACACAGAAGAAGAAAAAATGACTGCTCGTAAAAAGGTGCAAGGATTACATGTAGGAGAATTGTATTACATAAATATCTACTAGGCCCTGGTCAGCTTTGATCTGCCCTGAAGCGGACATGAAGCTACTTAATACGAAAAGGAGGCCATCGATTAAGAGTGGATGCCATCTAGACAGGCACTAATACAGGCAGAGGCACGGGGATCTGGGCGGGGAGGTTCAGACATCACTCAGGCAGGTTTTCTGCTAACTACTCTGCTCTTCAACATCATTTCCTCGAAACTTTCTCCTGCCTCTTCAAGTATAAAAGAAGATGATAGAAGAAATAAAGGTCACATTTTACACAGCTGGAATGAAGCCTCATCATTCGTTAACTTCCTCAGAGGCTTTGGGCATTATCTACTGGGTGAAACCGCTTCTACCTCATGGATGCTACTGCAAGTCCATAATACGTTCACTGTACACTCAGCAAAGACATTCCTTTCATTGCACGTCATGTTATAAAGAAAGCTGTCAGTTGCACAAATCTCTGTTCAGTTTTTTTTCTCCTGTTCTTCTTTAAAAAGTTCTCTGCCTACTTTCTTCAAAGTAGTGCGTTCTTCTGCTAAAAAATACACAATCAAAACACTCCACACCGGTGGCAGGAAACAGCATCACTACTACAGATAACCAGAGGACCATGATGTTGCTGCTTCTTCAAGCATACAAACAGGTTACATAAAGAAATGGACAGTTATGTACGTCGATGGCTTTTCCCTTTGAAGCCAGGAGATCTGCCTGGTCAGTATAAAGTGTCCTGTGAGAGCGAGGAGGTGGAGGGATGACTAGCGAGTATCCACGAGGTCCTTGTGTAGTGTCAGGTGAGCGGGAAATATCTGATGATCGCATACAGGTTTCATGTGAAGATGTGGAGGAAAAGCAGCAGTCGTCTGGATGTTCTACGAGGCGCTTTCTGGAAAGGCGACTCTTTGGCGTGCACTCCGGGGTCGATTTCGCGCCGGGGCGCCGGCTGTACGTTCGCTCTTGGGTTCGGACGGTTGACTTTCAGCCTGCGGGGTGCCGGCATCACCGACAAGCTCACGCAGGAACTTGAACTTGGACAGGAAGAGCTGCCAGACTACATACCAACCTGAGAGGTAAAATAAAAAAAAAGTGTAAATGCAAATATCTAATGAGCCTATCATATGCCTTTACACACTGACACATGGTTTGAGAACTACACATTATGTGTGGGGAGATTTCACTGACACACTTTGGGCTCTTTAACACCAACTGAGCCTTACATAAATGCCACAGTCACCAGATCTAAAGCCAACAGAGCTCCTTGATGTGATGAAACGGAGGATTCACGTTGTGGACGTCAAATCTGCAAATCTGTAGCAGTTCTCTGACAATTTCAAGTCAGATACGAGAAATTAAGGCAGCTCTAAATGCAAAGGTTGGTTCCGCTTAATTTAGCAAGGTTTACCTAAGAAAAAGGGCTGACAGTGTATGAAAAAAAACAGTCCTAAAAACTAACTGTTGTAGCAAGTATGTATAGGTCCTCAGTCATTCAGGTCATAGTAATCCTAAGGAGTTTGGAAAGAAAGCGACTGGACTGTTTCTTCATTATCCTGTTTCTTTTCGCTCCGGGACCGTCTGTACATAATTTCGTTCCACCCCATGATGCGAATGACAATAAAAGCTTCCTTGAATATCTTGAAGTTTCGTGATGGGGTGTCGCCTCTCATCTGAGAGGCTTCTTCAGTTGTAAAACCAAATGGTGGAGAGTCCCAGGTATTTATACTCCAGTGGGGGTTGTCCCTTAAGAGGGCTGTTGACCCACTATTAATCACGTGCCTCATCACATTTCCTAGATGTGAAAAAAAGGCGGGGGACATTACCCACTCTGAGACCTTGCCTCACCCCAACGTGTGAGGGGTCACCTGAGTGGGGATGCCTGAGAGTAAAAATTTTTTTAACTCAAACACACAAAAGCCTTTTTTCAAACTTCTATTGTACAATTAAAAGGAGGCGAGTGGTGTAGCGTTTACTAAAGGAGCAGACAGAGCAATATGTTCTTCAAAGGATCCTGAATTAAAACTCTGCAGTGCTTTTTAGCAGCAGGTGAAAAAACAGCTTTTAAAACTTTAATGTAAGGCAAAGTCTGCAAACTCCTGAAAATCAGATTCAGCCTACTTCATATACATGTGCTTTTTATGCATTTTTCGGCAGTTGAAGGCACTTCTTGGCCTTTCTTAACTCACAGAGGAGACAAGAAACAAGAGAAAATTCACACTTACTGAAAGAATTTTACAGTTTTTTTCTTTAAAAGCGATTCATTATCAGAATAGTCGTTGATTAATTTAACATTTGACGAGTTAAAGGCTGCAGTAGTAGGCACATGAGTTTAAGTTTAAGGTAAACACACATAAAAGTGAGTGTGAGCTAAATAAGAAAATCCAGAATGAGGCAAACAGCATTTTTCTTCCCTGTAGTCTGCAGATCATATGAGCCACAGTTAGTAAAGCGAAGGAGGCAGTAGATAAAAATAGAAAGGCACGCAGGGAGACTTTAAAGGAGTAGTTCTGCCTTTTTTAAAGGAGACTTTTCATTATGAGAGTCTCTTACTTTACACCCAGCTGCTATAGCCCTTTGTTAGCCAAGTTAGCCACCGAGAATGACCACCAACAAAACACCAGACCCTTTAACATAACGTTGGGACACCAATTAAGAGATTTACATACGTGACTAACGAAGGTTTTCTCATATAAACTTACCAAACAGCATGAAGAGCAGCGCACAGATGAGTGCGGCCACAATGACCAGCACTGTGAGCCCGACACTCTGCCACATCGTAGCTGGACGTCCGGCAGCAACAACAGCATAAGGAGAATGAGGAGGACAGGGGTTTGCTCAACACCGCACGCAATACTGTGGCTGGCTGTGTTGGTGGAGTCGAAGGGCAGCGGGCCGAGACGAGAGGGACAAACAGCAGGGCATCGCAGGTTCGCTGCGGCTTGTTTTGCTAGCTCGTTGGCTAGCTTAGCTGCTAGCAGCGGTTTAAAAATCAATCGTAAAGGCCGGAAGAGTGGAACATTAGCTGACTGTAGCCAATCACAGCAGGGTAAAGTCCTCCTCCTGTTCGCTACATCACTGCAACATATATTTACTTGCGCTTTCAGACCAGACAGACGTGCTGTAAGCCACAACAAAATCGGCGTCGTGAGCCGACTCAAAGTGAGCATGCGCGGGTTCACGTTGACTTCTGGGTGATGTAGTTTATCTTTAATTCCGTGGGGTTTTTTCCTCGATGGTTACAGAAGTAGGATAAAGGGAAAAAGGTAGTCTAATAAATAAAGAACATAGTTGAAGTAACAGCGCCACAGGCACACAGTGTACTTTGAGACAGTGCAAACATTTTTATGTACAACAGTGGTTAAAAAAACAAACAAACAAACAAACAAACAAAAAACTCCAAATGACGTGAAGTAAAGGAAGTAAAAAGTAAAGCGGAGACTGTACAAGAGTGCTGCTCCCGTAGTTTATATAATACTTTAACAAGAAAATCATTGTCCCTAAAGTCTGTGTGTGACTCTCACTGACTGACCGAAAATTCAACTGTTTACTTTTGTAAAAGCCATCAATTTTCAGGCCCCAAAATATAATAAATATTATATTAAACCGTGTGGGGAGAAGATGATGACACAGTATCAGAGGGATGAATAAAGCGGTGACGGGTGGGAGATGGCTGATCTCACCCTTTATCCTGAAGCTACTTTGAAGTAAAGTATTCATACATGGACATAGATTGTCAAATAGATGGCTGACTTTGACTTCAGCCATGGTGAATATGTAAACTTCCTTAGGTAAGAAAAAGAATGCAACCCAACCTATCATTAATGTTATTATTACTGACTGGATTGAGGATAAAGAAGTGTTGTGATTGGTCAGTGGTTTAACACACAGATCATTCCATCTCAACTGATCAAAAAAGGAAAAAACTCACTAAAACTTGTGTAAAAATTTCATGAAAAATAAATCAAATACAATACAATACAATCTTTGGCTGCTGTACATAAATATGAGTAATTAAAAATTATTTTGGGAACATCACAAATTTCAGCTTTATTATTTACAGAATCTCGGTCTTTCTAATAAAGTTAATTTGGATTTGGTACATTATGTCCTAACTGGGAAATATCTGACTGATGCTGTGAAATCATTTTTTGTTCCTTTAATATCGGTGAAAGAGTTTACCTGATTTGAATTGCTTTAAATAATATTCTGTTCCTCATATATGAGAGAAGTTGTTATCAAAATATCAGTACTTTCCCTACAAGTGGTGGTTTTTACAAACCTCCGAGTGTACTGTCAGTGATCGAGCACTGAAAAAAAGGGACTGGCCATCTCTTGGATTTATGTAAGCATCTTGCATGTATTTAACACAATTGTCTCATGTTTTAAAGTTAAATGTAACTATATAGTGTAAAAACTACATGATATGCAGAAAGGGTGCATTAAATTGTTCATATCATGTTCAGGTGAAGTAAGTCAATAAGATAGCAACATTAAATCTCGTGAAACCACGCGTGATTTCATCTCGCGGGCTTTGGATCGTGGTTTAAAAAAGGCATCCATCTCAGTCAAGTCGAGCAGCCAACTCTACGTTTTTTGGTATGTCTTGATTTTTTTGAATTAATATTTACCATATTTCAGCCAAATGTAGTTAAACGTCTAGAGTGTCGCCATGTAACATGCTAAAAAAGAGCCGTTAGCTTATTTGCTGTTTTATCTGTTGTCAAAGAATTGGCGCTTTTTTCATTTGAATTTGTCTTTGGCACAAGAGCCGTAATATCACATTAAACCTAATTACGAGGCACTCATAACATAATTTGGTTTTCTGTGTGAATAGATTTGCCAACTGACTCTTCAGTTACATTGTGTATTTACTGCACCGTGGTGTTAGTGAGATTTTGGACATTGAACAGCTTTAGCTAATATCATCAGCGGCATTATGCTAGCTTACATCCCTACCCTTCCTGCCCTCACCTGCTGTCCTTTTGTTTTTGTTTTTGTTGTTGTTTTTTTTGCTGCACATTGAGAGACGACCTCTATTCTGCATTTCACCAGGAGTAAACTGATGGATTGTGGGTTCAAGGTGTTATGGTAAGAAAGTATATTCTATTTTCGCTTAAGGTTTCTGTAACTTAATTATAATAGGTTTTTTATAATTATTAGGTGCATGCATACTCAAATAGACCACCCTATTAATACAACCCAGAAATCCAAAATCTGCCATAGGTTTAACCTGTATGTATTGTCAGAAAGGTGATTACTGGACCCACATTAATGCACACTTGAACTAAAATGAGGTTGTAACTTGTGGGTTGTTGTGTTGCAAATCAGAAACAAACATGTTTGGATTTTTTTAATCCCATAAGATCTGGAAACATGGTTTTTATTCAACAAAACATTACTGATTAACCAAGCATAGTGCCTGCTGTTATTTCAAAATAATTTTATGTCATTTCAGATAAAATGCAGCATTCCAGTGCATCCCAACCATGCCTTTACAGTCAAGGTTTCTGACGGAGCTGAGTTTCTCTCTGACAGTCTGCTGAAAGTGTTTGCAAAGTGATCGGGGGAACAGGGCACAAAGCTAAAGGATGTAGCTGCCATGATGACAGTAAGAACTTTAAAATTCTTTAACTACAAAGTGTATATGTATTGCATTAGGTCGGTAAAAGATTTTTATGCTGCATCCATTGAAACAGTCAACTATTACCTGTGAGTACTGATTCCACTGAAAGGATGCCATAATTTTCGTCATGCATTTAATGGCCCACTGAGAAAAATTTATCTTTTTTTAAAAATATATGTTCTGGAAACTATATATCCATAAAGTTGATGTCAAACAGGAACTTTTGATATTGCTTTGTAGATGCTGGTGTTGCATGTTGACTGGTTTAAAAAGTCAAGAGTTTTTGTCTGGGATCATTTTCTTCTGTGCTACTGAAAAGTTCACAAATCTCTGTTTTCTTTGTTATAATACTTAAGGATGACATTAATGCTCGGAGTCCCTCATCAAAGTGCTCCGCATCTGTGTGAAAGACAATTGCAACATCTTGGTGCAGGAGTTCATGGTGAGTGTTTTATGAGTAGATTGTGGCTTTGCAACATTTAAAAATGCATTTAGTTATCCACTTGATCCTCATTGGACTGGTTAGGACCAGTAGTCCTCTTTAATAATTTGAAGTTCACATGAAGCCTGGTAGTGAACTCGGCCGCCGGCCCTTGAGGCCCCACCCCACCCCTGTATTAGGGGTCACATCAGTGTGAAAAAACTTTAAATTTGTCATTCTAGTGAACAAAGGAAAATCCCACCAATATTTACGCCCACTCACATCCTGGGCCATCTGATCTCAGGAATTCACATGATAAGGTGGGGCCAGGTTTCACAATGAACTCACCCGAAACTCTGGCTGATTGGGACCCACACCCAGTTTCACACCTTGGCTCAGGCGATTAGAGGATCATCAGGGGGTCCTTTTGTCCCTCTGTGGGGGGTTACTCCCACTAGGTTTATATCTGGGACTCTCCACCATTTGACCTTAGAACTGAAGAAGCTTCTCGGATGAGAGGTGAAACGTCTTCAAGTAACTTAAAGAAGTCCAGACGCTTTTCTTTGCAAGCTCCTTTGACTACGATGACCTGGATGACTGAGAACCTTCACAGACACCAATATTTACATTAGCTTTTGTTTGAAAAAAAGACCAACTGACCAACAGCTAACCAAATTGTGGGGCTGAAAGTCTAAATTCTAACATCTTCTGAGTGACATAACCTGGATTTCTGATGGGCCGGTGTCTTTCTAACAAAAACTAATGTAAAGCATTTGAAATTATGTTTTTCACCCTCTCTTAGAAACTCTGTTAGACCATGAATGGCAGCATGGCAGGCCACTCTTTGGCTATAGCTATTTACTATGTTGCTTGCATTGGTTTAAATTACTCTAACATTAGAACTGGTAGATTCAAAAGAGATGAGTTTAAAAAGGAATCTTAAAAAAATGTTTTGTGTTTAACCAGGACTTGACTGAGGCCACTGCACAGATTGAGAAAACCACAATGAACATCTGTCTCCAGAGGATGCGCCAGGCAATGACTTTTCTGATGTTGGCATCATCATCGAGGGTATAGTAGTTCTTCAAGATCTGGACAACGTGACCTTTGCAGTAGCCATGCTGTTTGGACCTTTTTTATTCCTTCAATATGAGTTACCCATCACAGCTCTGCTACACTTTTGAGGTGATTCAAAGGGCGGTAATGGAGTTGAATGCAACTCAGCTCTCAAGAAAAGCTCACAACTAAGACAAAACTGCTCCTGCAAGGAAAGCTCACTGTTATGCATGCAAGGTGATCAGCTCTAGGTGAGAGGACATTTAAATCTCACACTTGTTCTGCTGCATTTTTGAAGCTCAATTCCAGGAACAGATCGCAGGGTTCATTTTTATATACTCTGCAACTGCCATGAGGACAGGGCTGTTTTTTTGTTCTTGTTTGTTTTTCCTTTTGCTCTGTACAAGTTCTGTTTGTCTGTTTGGCAGCATTTTTAAATTTCTCTTTGTATTTTTTCTTTCTTTTACTAGTGAAGAGATGTAACGTGAACAGTTATACAGTCTAAATATCCCATATGGGTCGTGTGAAATGGTATTTTCAGTTTCATTCAGTGAGTAAAGAACGTTGAATATTTCTAAGTGTGCTGTTTTGAACCAACATGTCACAGTATGATCAGTGCTGTAATTTTTGACAGTCACTGTATCAATGTTATTTTTGCATCTCTTGAATAAAGGTTTTGACCTGCAAGTGCTAATTTCTTTAGTTATTGGGGTAAAATGGGTAATGTTAATAGGAAGGTGTTTGCCAATTCAGTAACCTTATTTAATGTTAATGGAAACTAACATTACCTCAAATTGTTTAGTTATAATTGTTGTTTAATTGAATCTTGACGTCAGAGGCCTTAGAATGTTTTGTATTGTTCTTTCCCAACATTTTTCAAAAGAAACAGTCTAATTTCTTTGCTGTGATTGATTCCAGAGAACACAGAAGAACTGACATTATTTAACTGTTGATTTATATAGATTCAGTGGAGGAGTAATGTCAGTTTAATTCTTTACCTACTGCAGTGAAATTAGACATTTTGTTTTGAAAGGTTACTGGTGGATACCAGCAACCATCTTGGAAGAGAACAATACAATCTGTTATAAGGCCTCCATTTGAAAATTGTGTATTTGATACTAGAATATAATAGCAAAATGTAATTTGAAGATAACATGTAGTATTTAAGTGACCAAGTAGTATTGGGTAAAAGTTATTGAATGGTGTTGGGATAAAGTGAGAAAATTGTGAAGGATTAAAATATTCCAAGAGCTCAAATTACTTCATCAAAACATGTTTAAGTCACATTTTATCAACACAAATTGCACAGGTTTATTGAACATGAATAAATTGTGTTCATTTAACTCAATTGTTTAAGTTGCTGCCAAAGCAAAACATCTGTGTGCAACAAATGTCCACCATTGAATTAAGTAAATCCAACAACATATTTTTTTCAGTGAGCGTCCAGATATTTTCCGGACTTTAAGTGTCATGTTGACTCGAGCTACACTGCCTAGAATCCATATTCACAAAGAAATAGTACCGGAAAAGGAAAGTGACCCCACAAAAGGAAATATTATATAAATGCCTAAAAATACACAGATCTTAAGAGTGATTTAAGCTTTTATTTATTTATTTTTTGCATTGATAAAAATGATAGCAGGGATCTGATGTTTTGCATAGTAGCTGTTAAGAAGTGTATTTTCCCCGGGGAAATTTTTTAATGCAAATCAGGAATGGTCATCTTGGACTCTTTACCAAAAAACAAAAAAAAAGAAAAGTTGATGAGCGACCCACGTGGCCTGTGCAGCCAGTCACTTAGCTCAATTAACACGTTGTTTGTAGAAAGTAACACAAAATGTGCATTTGTCAACAACACGATGTCAGCTAAAAACATATTTGTTGTGTGGAAATTAGGTTTTTGTGCTGGTGATCATGATCTAAAAAAATAAACCTCTGAAGATCATTATTAGCATTTATGCAGGATTAATAGTGTGTTATAAAAACTGTCCAAAACATTATCACATGATATTGTTTTATGCTTCATTGTGAGGGTTTGTGAGTTGCAAAGATGCATACTCTCCTGTAGGCAGAGATGAACCTAAAGCGAGTCATTTATTAATGGACTGCTGCAAAATCCAGGAAGGAAAAAATACAAAGTCTAAAAGGGGTAACTGGGAAACTATAAACCATAAACATAGAGGAAACCACTTCAAGGTGAACAAACGCTCTGATGAAGGACAAAGGAAAACAATAATTATATATATTATATGTGTTTGGAGAAGGTGAGATGGCTGTTTACAACGGCACACAGCTGAACTGAATCACAGAAGACGAGACACAGGAAGCAAAACTTAAAACAAAGACTGAGTAATGCTTAAAATAAAGCAGGAAATGAGCTCCCTGAATGGGGAAAAACACAAATCATGTAAATGAAAGTAAACACACACATAAAAAACTGAAATCAAATGGATTATTTAAATAAAGAAAAATAAAAAATGCTGGGTAAACTTACCCATGACATGTTTGGGTTGTGCAGGCTGACAGCTATAGAGTAACCAATACAATAGAGTAAATTTCCCACCATCACCGCAGAGTATACTTAGCAACAGACGGCATGTAATTATATTCTCATGAACCTGCCAAATATTTAGATCATTAGTAAATATTATATTATTATTACTACAGTATAAGTGAAATGTAAAGCATTTGCGACCAGAATCGTTGAACTGGTAATAAAACATATCACTTAGGAGTTTTTTGTACGTTCTGTTGGCAAACTTGACAACTTTTACAGATGCTGTTCTATAAAAATGTTGAATATTTCCCTCTGAAATGTGCAAAAGAAAAACAACATTTATTTTTTTAGGCCTTTCTGAAGCAGAAACTGTGATGAGATGCACAAAAAACATATAATCGTGTATTTCAGGAAGAATAAAAAGGACTGATATTTACTGCACATCCTTTTGTCCCCCCAGTTAAATCACAAAAAAGATTAATATTACATGACTCAATGAATAATTTTTTCCATTGACCTCTATAACACTGATGAGTTATACCTGGCCTGCACAGCTTTACAGATGCTCTGTTTCTATGTAGGCCTATACGTGCTGGCAGACATTTTCATACTCTGTTTCATTATAAGGGTTAAATGTGCCGTTCCACGCTCAAAGACGGCTTTTTTGATAAAGGCCTGGATTAGGCTGTGCAGCATTTCTTCACAAGCCCAACAGGTGGAGTCATGAGCAGCCTCATGAAAGACATGAAAGCCCACTGATAAAAGATTTTCAGCCAGCTGTCTGTGGGCGTATTCAGTCTTTGTTAGCAATAAAAGATTTCCAACTCAAAGGTCAGGCGACCTCGTTAGCAGATCAAATCCTGTGAAGTTTGGTAAGAAACCCCCACCTATGTTTTGTTACGCCCTTGCACTTTAATTTAATCGAGGTCGAGCGTCTAATCTGGAGCATCTAATCCCCACCACGTTCTTATGTGGGTGCAGAAAGTCAGAAGCGATCAGATTTGGCCCTGTGCCCCTCAGTTACACTTTCATTTCCACATTGGAAGGCTTTAAACACATAAAGCTCCATTACTGCTGCCAGTCTGTCTCTCAGCAGACATCTGACACCATGCATTGACATGTGAATACTTGTATTCACTCGTTCACTTAAAGAAGCCTCAGTATTTGCATATTATGCTGAGACGTGGACACAACATGAGTCATGCTACATGGTGGCATTTTAAAACTGGAAGGATGGTGCAAGTTCTTACAATTAACTGAAAGCCCCAAGGTAACGCTGTCATGTAAGCATGATAGATTACTTGGGCCTTTCACATGCGTCATTATTCACATTATTCACATCATTATTCTGTATTTTTTAGCAACCAAATCAACAGTTCTCTTACTTGGTAATAAAACTTGATTAAAAACAGTTTTCTGTCATCTGTAGTCCAACAAACCTGATGAGTCAGATGCAGTTTTTTCTCCACAGGAAGGAAGGAGACAAGTCAGATAAAGAGAAACTCCCCTTTTTTTAAAAAAAAAACAACAAAAAACAAAAAAACCCAAAAACCCTTTTAATATGACATGACCTATTAGCTATCACTACATGACCTTGTTACCACCATCTTAGCAAGACATAAATTGAAAAAAACAAAACCCACCAAAAAGGTCATATGCCATGAATAGCTCTGTTTTGCAATTGTGCAACAGTGAAGGGAAAGTGGAGCGCTGCATGAAAAATCTTGCCAGTCATCAAAAGTACAGGGTCCCATGGTGGGCAGTGAACTTTTCAATCTAACCATCCGCATCAAATCTTTTGGGTAATATATATATAAAAATACAAATTAAGTGTGTGCTTGAGGTCTTTTGAATGAGCGTGTCCCATAATGTAGCTACAAGTTGCTCTCTGCTACCAGTGTTTCCACTCTGTAAGGACACAAAGCAATGTGAGGACATTGATGCTCGTGGACCCTTACGGTCTCTATTGCAGGTGGTAGTTGCTCCTTTAGCTTAGCCTGGGCAAACCCCAGTAGTTGAGGCCTGGCCACTCAGCTCGGTCACTCGAGGAGGACTCTGAGTAGAGCTGCTGCTCCTCAGCGTTGAAGGAGCCAGTAAAGGTGGTTCAAGCATCTTAATGGGATGCTCCCCGGATGTTCCTAGGTGAGGGGTTTAGGGCGCGAATGACATGCTGGAGAAATTATACAAAATTCTATTTATGTCTAAAGAAGCAAATCATTTCATATTACCTTAATTCTTAAAGCTTAACTCTGCTGTCCAAGCTGAATTCTGCAGACCTGAATCAACTTGACTTTTGACAGTTTGGAGGGCGGAGCCCAAAGGAAGAGGGGTCCTAATGTGATTGGTCACTTTCAAAGCAGTGATGCTGCAGGTTTACTTTACTGCATTAGTAGCAGCAACACAAGCGCCGTTTTACACTGTATTTGATTACAATTTGTATAATGAAGTTTGCTGAATTAACTTTAAAACTTTAAACCAGAGAGGAGGTGACACGTTGTAATTTTTATACATATACTTGTAAGATTGTAGCTTTATAATTTTAATATTTTTGTCTATTTTTGACCAATAAATCATTACATTCAGTTTAAACACGTCTGTGGATGTAAGCTGAATTTAAAGGATTGTTAAGATAACCCCACTCTACACACCTGATCACATAAACAAACAAACAAACTGGGAGTATGTTGTGAACAAAATTTGTTTTTCGGTCTGTTTTCTTCTCTGTGCAGCTGTTTTTTGCTTTTAAGCAAACTGTATCTCCTTTTGTTATTTTTAATATGTGGGAGCTAATACCAGTTTAATCCCCACTAACTTTCAAAGAAAGCAGGGAAAGTACAACACGAGCACATCACTGGAAAACTGTTTGGGCTTGAATGAGTCATAAATCTTTGACCTCATAGTCAGAGCAGAGGTTACTGTTTTCCTTTCTCCAGCAGCTTGTTACCTGAGTTTCCTAACGTCCTGTGGCCAAACAAACTCCCTGTGTAACTGATGTTCATTTGAAAGGACGGACAACCACGCTGCTCGTTAAATTCAGCACCTGCTTGATGCAAATGATGGATGTTCAAGTGTGTTTTCCTGTTTAAGGGCGGTAAAGCCTGAAGCTGATTTTGGTGGAAGTCTCAGCAACAACCGCATTTGTTACCTAGAAAATTGATTCTTATCTTGTCCGCCTGCGAACAGAATTGACTTTATTAGAAAACAACGTGCGCTTTGTGTTCTCTTTGTTGAACCATAACTCACTTGTGGTTTTTCTGTCCTTACTTTCTGCTACAAAAGCAGTAGTGTGGTTACGTGCTGCAGAACAAGTTTTAACCTGCACTGCTGACACTTTGGTATTCACATTCAGAAAGTACTCCAAAATATACATTGAGTAAACGGCAGCTGCGTGGCTGCAAAATGAAACCAAGAACGGCAGTTTTTCTAATCGCCAAAGAACATTTGTACCGCTTCAGAAAAAACATTTTATTTTTTTCCGCACTATAGCTGTCTGTCTTATCTAAATGTCCTCTTGGTGATATACACTGAAGCTAAACATGCTCCAGACTATACTCAACCTCAAGTCAAGCGCAGTGGTACGGTACACAGTGAAACAAGACATCGTGTGACTGCAGTTGTGGACCCTCATCACCACAAATACAGCTCAGAATATGAACTTGAGTGCCATCCGATTCTTAATCCATAGGGTTGAATATGATGTTGGTCCACAATTTGCAGCTATACATGTTTAAACTCTTCTGGGATGTCTTTCCAAGGTTCAGAAGTGTGTTTATGGGAATTTTTGACCGTTCTTCCAGAGGTGCATTTGTGAGGTGAGACACTGAAGTTAGATGAGAAGACCTGGCTCGCAGTTTCCTCTCTAATTAACCCCAAAGTTGTTTTATCAGGTTGAGGTCAGGACTCCATCAAGCTCCTCAAACATCTTTTTTGACTTGCTTTGTGCACTGGTGGACATATTGGAACAGGAAGGCATCATCCCCAAATGAATGAAATGAATGAAGTAAATTGGCCAAAACCAGGTGTTCAAAGCCTGGAGGAACTTACCGGAGAATTTTCAAAGCTATAAATGATGCCAAGGGGTGTGAGAGATGAAAGAAAGAGCCTAACTTTTGTAAATGAGAGTAAATGATTTCCTCTACATTTGCACAAAGAATATAAAAGCATGTTTTTTTCACTTTATAACAGGTTACAGAGTGTACAATGATGGGAACAGTGAAGGGGTCTAAAGACTTTCTAAATGCACTGTGGTTCTAGATGTTTGTGTTTCTATAGTGAGATTCTACTTGTAAAATTTAAGGTGTTCCAAAACTCGACAGGGTGTGTTTAAGGGTATTTACCTGTGCTGACAAGCCTCTCACACGCAGTTGATTTACATCACTTTTAAGAACCTTAAATTGGCTTGCATTCACCTCCTGGTGACCTCATCTAATTAAAACCAAACTGAACTAAACCACTTCTTTAAAGAAGCAAGAACTATCATTATCTAAATGATCATGAACACAGATTTTTAGACATATATACCTCTGATGGGCAACTTGAGAGTAAAAATAGGAAAAATCTGCATTTTTATCCTGGTTTTTCTTCCCAATTTGGTAAAAAGTAGCAGCGCCAACGAACTGCTCACTCAGAAGCGCCAACTTCTTCAATGGACAGCCAGTTTCGATTGCAATGCAGTTGCACATGTTGGTTGGTGGGAGCCAACCTGTCTCCCAACAGTTACAGTTCAACTCAGGGACCTAACTCAGCTGATTGTCATCTGATTGTACCCATGTCATTTTGCAAGTAAATTACTTTTGCAGCAGCTAGAGGTGAAATAATTTATGTTTTAGATCTTTGTAGTTCTGGTTGGACTCCAAACGTTAGTACTTAATGGATTAATGGAATTTCTGCAGAGCTACTGTATTTGTGAAGTTTGCCACTTTATCACAGTTATTCACCATATTATTACAAACACATTGGGTAAGTGAGTGGTGTATATATATCAAGTCTTTAAAATGCATGTAAATAAAGCACAATGTAAACAGCTCGACTGCTAATTGTTTATTTTTATTTCAACAACTTTCATTGTATCAGCATAAAAAGAACAGAATATATGTAGTAAAATAAAGTGGAATAAATATAACCGTTTTACTGTTTTACTCGAGGTGTGTTTTAAATTCCAGTTAGCTTGATATCACAAAAAACACATTAAATAATCTAAACTGAGAACATTAACCATCATAAAACTTGCAGCAATCCAAGTACAGACTTGAATCAGTTCATCTGGATGCAGCTCAGCTTCTTCCACTGAAAACGCTTCATCCAGGCAAACAGAATCCAATTTCCGGGACTATAAAACTGTCATAATCGGCTATATGGCAGGTTAGGCAGGGCCCAGGTGCAGCACATGGTGACAGACAGAATTAACTATAAAGCAGCTTTATTCCCGTACTTGGACGCTCAAAGGAAATACAAAAAATAAAACTCTAACCACAAAAACAAAACCACACTGCAGATACGGACATGACCAACTAAGGAGACAGAAGGGGGGCAACAAACACTGGGACAATAGATAAAGAACCTAGGATGACTTAACAGCCTGGAGCAGAAAAACTCTAGGATAACTAAAAACTGAACGCTAACCGATGCATACTTTATACATGATGTAAATATAATTATGAAACTAGGAATCACATGCAATATTCCACACATAATAAAAACTATTAAGTCCAGAAACAGAGAAACTCTGGCTCAAAGACCATGTCAAAAACAACTCTGACAATTGAGATCAACTACCATTTGCAGGGAGTGTATGTGAGAATGCAGCCATAATATTTTATCCTGACACGTTGATTGACAACACTGCACAGTGATGTCTTAGAAACAATAGATGCATAGTGCCAATATGACACAAAAAGGTATTTCAGTACGCAGCTCAGCACAGCACAGCCGGTTCTTAAATACTGTTGAGACACACACAAGGCGACCTTCGCAGTCATTTCCGAGCTTGTTGGTCATTCTCAGACGTCAGGTTCTTCCAAAAAGACATCAATATCGAGAACGTGTTCCTCATCCACACAACACACTGGTGACTGAATCTGACTATATAAGTGTATCTATGAAAGGTAGACCTCAAGAGTGTCAGTTAATCCAATTAAGTAGCATTAAAAGCCACATGTTTGCTAAAATTTCTAAATAAAGATACAATTTGTATCAACTGCATCCTGCCTCTAACGTGAGACTGCAGCGAGGCAACTCCAAAGAATTCAAATAGTTTTTAATCAAGGTGGATACCACAATACAAAACACACAAACTCATGTTAACCTTCAGTCTTTCCACTGAAAGACGAGTTCTCGGACTGGATTCGTCTCATCTCAGCTGACTCTGCAACTTGAGGATTTCGACCACGAGCATCTGTGGATCCATCATCTGAGGGAACATGTCCATGGCTGTATCCACCAGCTGGGCGCTGAAGATAGCGAGGAGCTTTTTCCGTATAACCTCTCTCTCCTCCCTGCTGGGACCTGGTTGCTTCATTGGAGGAGGCTCCCAGTGTGAGGGATCTCCCGGGAGGCTGCGGACCACCGCCGGTTGACCGCAGAATGGATCGGACCATTGTGGCCTCTGGAAGCTGTGGGTTTGGCTGCGCTGGAAATTTGTCAGTTGGCTGTATGGATTCATGCTAAGTGGGTAAGCGCAATAGTTCGGATAGTGGGGCAGACTGTAGGGCATCATATCAGCGCTGTGGCTGCTCACTGGCCCGATGTTGTGAGTTGGGAAAGCCGGCGCACTCCCACAAGAGGCAGTGCCATGTGAGCAGCAGCTGCACGGGGAACTTTTTGGAGGGCAGTACTGCTGGCTGCTGCTGTACGGTAGCCCAAACTGGTGATCACTCAGACTCCGAGGAGCTTCCACCGGCTGGCTGTCTATGGAGCCTAAACCAGAGTCCAGCTGCTCCTGAGAGCGGCTGTGCTGCACCGAGTTGTGATCAGACGACGCGTGTTTGCTGGACTTCTCCTTCTTTGATGAGGCCTTCTTGCTGGAGCAGTGACTTGCCTTCACCTGAGCTACCTTTTCATTTTTATGAGCTTTTTTTAAGGAGCTGCTCTCGTTTCCCAGAGTCAGTTTCTTCGCCATATCCTCCACCAACAGGAGGCTGAGTCCAGGCACAGGACTGGAGCAAGCTGAAGATTGTTTCTGAGAAGGAGTAGGCTGCTTAGCACTCTCTCGAAGCTCGTCTGCAAGAGCACGATTGGACTGTTTGGCTCGCTCGGGATGGTGGAATTTACATTTGATTCCATAAGTACATTTCTTCCCTGGAAAATGAATAAACAGCAGGCTTTATAACTCCACCAAAGCAGTATTTCTTTTTTCATGCAGAGAAATGTCTCGGCTAGGCAACAGTCGAATAACAGCCCTATATGTATAGTAGTCTGCACATAATCTTGTTAAAGTAAGGAATTTTTCTAAAATACTGCTTAAAATAGTTTTTTCTTTATCAATTTTACACAAAGTGCAACAAAATACACTAAATCTGATCAACATTGGGCATTCTTTGAAATTAAAACTGCACCACTATACTTGGCAGGTAGGTTGTCTCAAGCACTGTGAAGTTTAACTTGTCTTAGTGTCGCCTCCTTAATACTGGATTCTGAAATCTGAAATCTGTGAGGGCTGAAACCATCAAGATCTCTCTTTTTAACCCTGACTGTGTATTTTGGATCCATGTTTGCTGTACTGTGACCCCTGATGGTGCTACATGTCTTAAAAAAGCTCTCTCACCATAAGGACACGGCTGTTTTTTCTGAGTCTTTGGAACCCTCCGCAGGAAGTTCTCCAGGGTTGGTCCATGTCGACCGAGGGGATCATCGGGGGGCATAAACCTGCATCGGGGTGAAATGCAAACACCATCACTCATTGGTTAATTCAGGTTACTAGCTGGTAGGGATCTTGTGTATCAGGAACGCAAAACTCACTTGTTATTAACAAAGGAGTACATGAGCAGCCTCTCTTCGATGAAGCGCTTCCACTCCGGCTTCTCTCCCTGAAGGTCACGGTACATGTCGTTGGACACGATGATGCCGTCAGACTCGAAGGCGTGCTTGACAATGTAGCAGTCGTCATTACAGACCACCCGTTTGCCTGCATAGCGCCGCGACGGTGTGAACACCAGAATCCTTTTCCTCTCCAGCTCACGCAGAATTTGCTGATCTGGATGCCAAACATTAAGTCAGAGAAATGATGAGCCACTACAATAAAGCCAGTGACTGATTATTCAAGACTTTGAATATGAGGAGAAAGATTCTGAATTTTTTCTGTGGATTTAACAGGGAGCCATTGAAGGGAAGCCAATATGGGATAAACATGATCTCACTTCCAAGTCCTTGTCAGTGTACTCGCTGGATCAACTGAAGGCTTTCCAAGGAGCTTTGAGGACAACCTGATAATAATGACTTACAATAGTCAAGCCTAGAATAAGTGAACAAACTAGTTTTCAGCATATTTCTAATTTTACAAACATCCTGTCTTAACCTCCTAGGACCACATTTTGGGTACTCAATTTTGCTCTACATGGGCCTGATATCCACTTACGAGAACATTATACTGCTACTGTGCTATCAAAATTTTAAACGAATATCCTCATATGTGGCACTTATTTTTCTTAAAAACAAAAATAAGGCAAAAAAAAAAAAATCTGGTAATTCTTTGTTTTTACATTGATCGAGCCCCAATATGCCCAAATATCAAAGAGAAATTAAAAATGCATGTCGTGGAAGAGTTTGGGTCTTAGGAGGTTAAAGAAGTGCAAGACAGCAATCATACATATTTTTAATGTGCTCACAAGGACATAGTCAAAATGACCATCAAAGTAAATATCTGGTTAGACACTATTTTTTTTAAATCTTTAGGGCCGAGTACAATAACTCAGTTTTAGAATCAGGAAATTAAAAGTCATCCAGCTCTTTATGTCTATAAGACATTCCTATAGTTCAGCTAACTGCTGTGTGTCATTTGGCTTCATGGATAGATTAAGCTGGGTATCATCTGCATAGTGATGACACTGTATGCTATGCCTTGCCTTCCAAGGGAAGCATGTATAATGTGAATAGAATTCATCCCAGGACAGAGCCCTGTGGAACTCCATAATTAGAAAAATTGCAGAAGGAGCACAGTTTAACCCTAAAGGAGTGGCTAGAGGAACAAAACAAAGAGCTTAATCTTTGTGGAGCCGAGAGGAGCCGCAAATTAAGCTCAGGGTCATCACTAAATGCCCATTCAGATCTTTATTTAACTCATTCAGCTATAATAAAGCAAGTCCCGACTGCATATTAGTTTGTGTTTTTTCCCAGGAGGCAGGTTTAAACATCTTGAATAATAACTGCAGACTTGAAATTACACCCTAACACAAAACCGTTTATCTGCATGAGCTATCTATTTAACTACATTATCAGCAGTCACTTCCAAATATAGGTCACCACAGGCTAACTGAAATGATGATTATCATTTGGTATCACAAAAGCAAGACAAAAAAAATTAGAAAAAAAATTTTTTTGCAGCACATGCTGCAGATAAGCTTTATGCATGGGGGAAAAACTGTCTGTGGAGTTTCCCCTTTTGAGTTTTACAGTAAACTGAGAATCAGCAGCTGATTCTGTCAAACAATGTCCTGCCAGTTACATGCCTGGGTTTTAAGTTCACTACTTACAAATAATTTCTCAAATTATTTATTGTTCTGCTTTTTTATATTACCATTTAGTTTCAAATCTACTAGTAATCTACTCGATTACATTGAGAGTTCTTGCTTTAACTGCCATTAAAAGCTTCATAGCAGGCAATTCGGGAAAAAAAATGTAAATGTCTTTTTAAAATCCCCATCAAAAGCTTAAAACACGTGCTGGGACATTCTGGGAAATTTTTGCTTAAAAAACATCAAAGGCGTCAACTTTCTCTCAGCTTAATATATATTTTCACTAGTTCTGTCATGGAAATTGTACCACAACTTTCAGGTTTCTGTGCAGGTTTCACAGTCGGGCAAAGAAGGAAGTAGAGAAACAAAACAAAGCACGTGAATTCCCAGTGTTGTACCTGTGATGGGAACATCCGGCCTGGGCTGCTCCTTCCTCCATGAGGGAACAAACACAGTGATTTCAGTGTGGCCTCTGTCCAGGAAGAAGTTCACAGCCAACTGGATTCCCAGACAAGAGAAAACTTCCTTGTTGCCATGGCTAAATGAAAACCAGGAAAAATGAATAAGAAACCAGAACACATGCCCACACACTAACAGCTGGAGGGAAACGTTCCTGACCCACTTTAGAACAAGAGTTATGGTGTTTATAATGGCACTCTTTGATGTTCACTCGGCATCATAGCTCTTATCAGTGCACCTTATTTACATTGATGTTAAAGATTACAATAGAACAAAGCTCTTTGTCTCCAACAGGTTGACCATAATTTAGGCACGAGTGCGTGGACTATTCTTACTAGCCACTTTATTAGGCGCACCTGTTCAACTGCTCCCTAACGCAAATATCTAATGAATGGAAGTAACTCAATACTTTTAAGCACATGCACATGATCAAGATGACTTGCTATAGTTAAAAATAAGTCTTTAAAATGAAGAAGGTGGTTTAAGTGACCTGGTTGGCCACGTTTCAGTATCAGCTGTTGATCTACTGAAACCAATCATCTCTAGAGTTTACAGAGAACGGTCCAAAAAGAGAAACTATCCAGAAAGTAGCCGCCCTCCTCACTTGGACTCACCAAAATCGGTCAATAAAAGACTAGAAACACAAAGCCTGATTTGATGAGTCTCAGTGTCAGAATTTGACATGAACAGCATGAAAGCATAGAATTGTCCTTCCATTAATCGACAGTTGAGGCTGGTGATGGTGGTGTAATGATGTGGGGAATATTTCCGCTTAGTACCAATTTAGCATCATTTAAGCACGTTCATCTCTTTGTGAACACGATGTTCCCATCTTTTGAAAACACTCCATGTCACAAACCTCAAATCATTTAAAACTCAATCCAGTCGAGCACCTTTGGGATGTGGTGGAACAGGAGATGGACGTCATGGATGTGCAGTAACAATGTGATGCTATCATGTCAATACGACCCAAAAGGTTTGCTTAAAAAAAGTGGTCAGTGACACACTGACATCTGATCCATAACTAGTTCCACAGTGCAAAAAAAGCTGTCACTGGAACAGTACCATGAAAGAAAAATCGATGCTTATATATCCCTTTCATAATCTAGATGTGGTTCCACTTTATTTGATTTGTGGTAGTACCAATAAAGGAAACAATGACCATGGAAAGAACTACCTTAAGAAATTCACGAATGATTGACGGATTGATTCTGCCCACTATGATTTTCCTTCAAAACTACCCCATCATCTGTTATATCACAATTATTTTTCCTCTATTCTGCAGAAATGTGAACTGGCTTGGAAAAAGCCTGAGGCAGAATTGGCTCCGTGCCAGCATTGGCACCGAGTTGGCGGTAACGAGGTAAACGACTGAATTACTAGTGTTAGTGTTTATGCGAGGGATTTCCCCGAGAATGATTTGTATCTGTTATGACTTGCCCTACTTGACTATGACTTCTAAGACTGCTGTGAAGAAACTGTACTAACCACTGAGTACTGCTTCAGCTGTTGGACAGATTGCCTCACATTTGTCTCTAGAAAACTATGCAAAGAAGCCCAAATCATCACCCCTCCTGTGCCTATCAGCACAAAGTGTTGATAGGCAATGTCTTGTTTTGGCCAAGTTTGATTTTTATTTGCTTGTTTTTTTAGAGAAGGAATAGTCTTTGCTTTGGCAACCCTTCTTCTAATTGTACTGTGATGAACGTAATGACAGTTTCATGACAGTTACATGACAGTTACATGACAGTTACATGACAGTTACCGATGCCTGTACAAGACATTCGTTAATGTGGCACCATTTACAATTACCATGCTAATTGATGCCTGTAGAAAGTAGCAGTTTCTATCAGGTGAATTTTTGGGGACGTCCACTCTTGGGTAGATTGTGGTATTGTGTTGACACAACTGAATGTTTCAGGCAAGCAAACTGCAAAAACTTTTATAGAGGTGATCTGTAGTAAGGGTGTACTCAGTTTTTCACAGGACGGCACAGAGTCATATGAAAAACTTTTTCTTTTGACTTAGTTTGTTTCTAGCTGGCTCTTATCATCCACTTTCTCATTATCTAAGGTTAAAGGTAAGTTGTTATCCAGCAGTTTTATAAAATTTTCACTTATTTAAATATTTACAATACTCAAAGAAAAGCTTAAAAAACTGTAAAGCTAAAAGCGAGACCTTATTTGAAAGGTAAAAATTTGCCTTTTAAAAAAACACAACCCCGCCCTAACCCAAGACAGGTTTTTAGTGGCTTGATGGATGTTCACAGCTATTTAAAAAAAAAACATCTGGCAATCGTGTGGCTTAAACAAAGTTGGTTGTTTTGCTTCGCAACACTTCTATCATCAACTTGCCAGAATAGCTGTTTCTAAACAAAAAGGTACACCTTTTTGTTTAGGTGTCATAGTCTATGTGACACAGTCTAAGTGTCACAGTCTATGTGACACTTACATCGTCACATAGACTGTGACGATGTAAGTGATTTAAGTCCTTGGGGAATTTCTGAATGACATTGAAGAAATGCTGTTGGACCTGCTCCAGAGACATTCGTCTTAAAAAAGAGAGCGTTATTATAAGTACGATCTGATTTGCATACTCAAGAAGCTGCATGCCTGAACCTGTATGACAGGCTGGGAAAGGCAAATGACAGATGGGGTGTATACTGTGCTAAAACAGATGTATACCCTAATTCTCTCACCCTTTCTGACGCTTCGGTGTATAATAAAAAAAATGCTTAGCACAACTAAACTTCCCAAATCACAGTCAGTAATTAGAGATCAGTACCTGCATGCTTTTAGGTAATTTACTTGGGAAAAGGCAGCAGTCTTGGAAGCTGCAGTTTACAGAACTGGTTTATTGTGTTCTGAGTAAAAAGAAAAAAAAAATTCCTCAGTTGATGTACAACGCAAGTACAAAACACACAGTGAGTGTGTAGTATAATCTCTGATGGGCCTAATCACTGAAATTGTATTTAAATCTTCAACCTAAAATAGTATATACATAATTTATGATATAAAATATTTAATATTATGATTAGCAACTTATATTGGAATGACTGTTGGAATAGTTGAAATAAAATGAAATAATTTTAGAAATGTATCTGATAAAGTTCAAGACTTTTAACGATACGAAACGACGAAGAATATTGGTTTTGAATCAAATGTCTAACAGTATTACAGTTTCCCTGTATGCTGGATTTGGTGCTAATGTTGACACAGTAAACACTATGGGGCAGTATTATCATTATTTACAAAGAACGCTATGAGAAAAGTCTGTGAGAAAAATACCGTACAACTCACTCACTCTATGACTTCAGTGAAACTGTTGACCTCATGGGCTTAACAGCTAGTTTTAAATCTAATAAAATGCAGCACACAGTTCATAAAACCATTAGCATATTAGCATGCTAATGTCAGCATTTAGTTCAAATTGGAACTCACATATTTGCTAATCAGAAATTTTGTGGTATTGGTAGAAACCAGTTTTTGTAGATATTTCTGAGAACATGTTGGAATGTTGGGTTTGTTCCTGGCAGGGAAAACTGACAAATCTCTCTGCCAGTGTCCACCAAGTTGGAAAACAACTTGGAAAATCTGCAAGAAAATTTGTTACTCAGGCTACTGCAGTCCCAAGAACTGACTAATCAGTCACAGAAACATGACACGAGAAAGGAAAGCTTGGCTCGTAATAAAAAAAGAGAGAGATTTGAGCATTGCTCTAAATCAGGGGTGTCAAATTAAGGCCCTGGGGCCAGAATTTCACAAAACTTTTTACATTTTCCAAAGACTCCAATCACTGCACAACTTTCAGAAAATGTGAAAGAGGACATCAATTTTACACTTTTTACAATTGCATTTTCATATTATGTACGTTTCACACATTTCATTTTCCCCACCGATAAAGACCCACCACATAGATCTTGTTTTTTCACTATCTACTGTAAAATAAAAAATAAAAAAAAAATTAAAAAAATTTACGGTGGGTTCACAGCAAAAACATCAAAACAAAACAAAAAAGAAAAAAATATTCATCATTCACTGGTCTGACGCACTTAAGATTAAAGTGGGCTGTATTTGGCCCACAATGTAAAATGAGTTTAACAGCCATGTTAACAAATGCTTTTTACACCAGCTTGTTAACATTTGACTTTATAATCTTGTATCAGGTTTTAATTATTTATTCAATTATTTGCCATCCTCATAGAAGGACCTACTAGTTATAACAATGATTTATTACCCTTACAGTTGAGAAAATAACAATTCATTTATAAATAATCTTTGTAAATATGTTCTGTGTCCTGTGTACAGTTTGTTTGTATATGTGTTTTTCTTGCTGCTGTTACAACCAAATTTCCCCTTGTGGGACAATTAAATTATTATTCTATTCTATTCTATTCTACTCTAAAATCCACGCTGTTTCCACATTTTGATTAAAAAACCAAACCAGAAAAAAAGAGATAAAGAGATATGACACCACCTGAAGAGCATAATTTAACCTATTTGTGTTTAAAAAGCTGCTTTTGTTCTGGGTTTAAATGTGCTGAAAGGTAAATGAAGCATCTAACGCTGCTGGACCCCTGCGCACAGGCTGTCACCAGACAACCTCCCACTCAGTCAACTCCTACTCCTAACTGAAACTGTGAATGAAACTGCAGATGGAAGCTGACTGTCACAATTACCTGATTTTAGCTGATTGTCATACAATTAGAAGGAATTGGATCTCTTAAAAAAACTGAATTAAATCAGTGGGGGAGTTGTGGTGTAGTTAAATGTCAAGGACTTTATGCCTGGTAACCTCAAAGCCGCACTAAGATTGAAAATAGCTTGTGTAGCTGCTGTGAGAATCACGATAAAACCAAAAATTAACCAATCTACTTTCTTTGACTGAAAACATAAGTTATCTATCCTATTTACAGCAGAAAAAAGGGTTTTGTTAGGGCAGAAATGTATTATTATATTCATTAGAAATAAATCTACAGACTATTTTCTAAGATAATTAACGGATTTCTCTGTAAAATGACAGAAAATTTAGTAAATGCCTGTTATATCTAATTTTCCTCAGTTCAACCCCCAAAATACAGCTTAGGATCATAAACAGAGGCACTAAGTATTCTCAAGTATGAAGATGAAATAGCTCATTTAGCATAAACAGTTATTTGCATATTAAACTTTGATTAACTGATTAATCGTTGTGGTTCTACATTATTCAAAACAGACAAGAGCAGCTCATTCATCTGCTTTTTGAGTGAAAACCAACTGAAAGTATTATTGCCTTATCATATAATCACTGCAGCTCTGATAGATAGAAACTCCATAATGCAGAAATAGAAATTCTCTGACATTTAACCTGTGAATTTTGGACAATACTGCATAAAAAACATTATTTACAAGTCATGAGACACAATAATGATTCTGTTTTCAATTTTGGATCAATCAGATGATCGGTGGAGCACGCAGGAGCTTTAAACAGTGGATTTGGGAGATTTCTGTTAGAAAATGGACTTGGGTGGCATATTCATGAGCTTTAACCGATATCATAATCAATCACTCAGTATCAGTCTAGCTACTGATTAGTTTGCTCACCTCATGGCCACATTGCTGCCGTCTATAACGACGGGTCTCAAAGTCTTTCCTTCCTCGCCAGTCTCCTCTTTGCTCTGAGGAGAAGTACCAGCTACAGGCAGCAGCAGTGTAGGGCCCGATGGCTGGGTTTCTCCTCTGGACACCAGCACCGACATTGTGGTCACCGGCCCCTGATTGGCCTCCTGAACAGGCCCGATCCGAACCAGCTCCCCCAGCACTTTATCCGTGTCCATGTTGGGGCCGAACTTCTGCTGAACAGCCTGTACCTGAGCCGTGGAGTAGCCCAGCTTGTGGAAGAAGTCCAACTTGGACTCCAAGAGCTGCGGGTCCGTGTTCGGGTCAAGTTCACCTGGGTACATGGTCTCACAGAAAGGACGGCAAGAGTCGTGAAGTGGGAGCAGTGAAGGAGAGACCCATGCAGATGTGTGGCAGTGTGTGTGGCGGTGTGGCTCTGAAATGAGGGTTTTACTCCACGTCTGCACAGCTGGGCAGAGTAAAACATCAGTATTCATCTCTTCTCAGTGGGTGAAGCCCACTCATGTCACACCTATTTGGAAAACAGATTAGTCAGCTCATTGATCAACAGAAACCGGAGCCCTGTAAATACACACAATCAGCAAAATGTGTGAACCAGTTAAACATTAGCATTATTATTATTTGGGCATCAGTAATAAATTCAGTACAATATCAGTGTCATAACTGAGTATCGATGAAAGCAGAGCTTAGAAGTTGCTGTAAGAAAGTTCAGTATAGCTAAATTTAATGTGTAACTATTTACTACAGTTATGGATTAAAAGCATAATATATTATAACATAATATCATATAATATAATGATTTAAACAACAGTAAACATTTCCTTTATTGTAGGCAATTAACAGTTAACAAACTGTTTAGCTTCTTCTCTTATTCCTGTAAATATTTTGTGCTAATGAGGTGAATTTCGGTTGTGATCGTTTTTTAAACTATTAACACTTTAACCTTACATTTCCCTTTATCTCAGACTGACTTTATTTGTATTCGAACTACTTTTTGTGTTCTTATTAAAGATGTTCTTACACTAATCCTGTGTTTTGTTACTGTTGTTTTTGAATGACTTCGTCATATTATGACACTAAATTTACAGCTGGGTGAATCTCAAAAAAAAGTTACTTTACAATTTGAGGTAAAACAAAGAAAAGCAGCACTTCTACCACACGTTTGGCATTCCTGTTGGAAATGTATATCTGCCGGTGCGGAAAAGATGAGAACACAGAGGTTTAGTTTAGTTTTCCGTTTTCACTTTTTCACAAGTTCACAGAAAGAAACTTACCGGTGTATTAAAATGTGCCAAATGCGTCTTTTATCCCTCTCGGGTTTGCCGTGAAGACACAACAGGGTTGTCGGCAGCTGTCGCGGCTGATGCGAAGCTTTCTCTGTTTGAGTAGTGAGTCGATACAAGGAAGTTCGGGTTTTTCTTTTCTTGACACAGCAAACAGCCAGCAGACGACCAGCGTGCCGGAGTCACATGCTGGGAATCCAGCGAGTTACAACCTGACGAAATGTGACTCCATCCGTGTTCGTCTGATTAATTATGCAAGAGCAAACCAGGAAATACAGGTAATAAGCACACTAACCTGCCAGGCCAGTGTGCAAGAAATATAGTATTAAAACATATTACCCACTCGGATATTAGTCGTTACGTAGTAGGTAAGTCAATAAATAGTTATAATACAATACGCTGAGTTTTCCTAATAGGCTATATTACATGTAGCCCCCGTTTATTTGTGCTTAGGCAGTTCCCAAAAGATCCACTAGAGGGCCTCAGGGACACACCTGTGTGCCAGTCGCCATGTGACAAAAATAAGTTTGTGGGCATATTTGTCGATTTAATTGTAGATTAATAAGTATCCCATATGAAAACCTAACAGGGCTTTTTGTGAACATACTGTATACACTCACTATCCACTTTATTAGGTACTGGCTAATACCAGGTTGGAGACCCTTTCACCTTCAGAATTGCCTTAATTCATATAGATTCAACAAGGTGCTGGAAATATTCGTCAGAGATTTTGGTCCATATTGACATAATAGTGTGACACAGTTGCTACAGATTTGTCAGCTGCACATGTGAAGCCCCCATCCACAACCACTGCGACCTCCAAAGGTCCAAAGGTGCTGTATTAAATTGGGGACTGTGTTTTATTTATTTATTTTTATGTATTCATATATTCATTTATTTATTTATTTTGAGTACAGTTGTTATATTAAAGACACCACTTTGAGATGATTGTGAAATGGGGTGTTATCCATCAGAATATGTGTCTGCTGTGGTCATAAAGTGATAGAAATGGGTGACAACCTTAGGTAGGCTGTAACGCGAAGACAAGGACACAACATCACAACAGAAATTGAGACTCATTAGAACAGGCAATGTTTTTCCAGTCTTCTATTGTCCAATTTTGGTAAGCCCATGCAAATTGCAACGTCATGGATATTTTACCTTTCTCACACCATTCTCTTTAAACCCATGAGTGATGGCTGAGTGGGAAAATCCCAGCAGATCAGCAGATTCAGAATTACTCAGACCAGCCTGTAACGCACCAATGTTCAAAGTCACTTAAATCACATTTTGTCCCCATTATTGTCTGCATGTCTGAATATGACTCATTACTTAGTTATGTTAGCAAAACAGTTTGACCTCAAAAGTGGCCAGTGATTATATGTTGTTAATGGTTATCTCCAAAAGTTGATTCTGTTCATCTGGACGTAGCGATTTGTGGGAGAAATGTTTCGTCACTCATCCAAGTGACTTCTTCAGTCTCAGCTGACTGCAGGTTTCCCCAAATCTTGTAAACAGTACATTTGCATAATGACTGAAACCAGCCCACTGAAGGAACAATGGGCTGGGAGGTCAGTTCCTTAATCTTAATTATGCAAATTCTCATGACCATTGATCAACAACCACTGACCAAAACCCACTGATCAAAGACCACTGATCAATGGCCATGCGTACCATTCACAGATGGCGAAAGATGTGCCCTTAGGCCCTCTCCTCTATTCAGAGATGGTCTTTCCCTTTTCACGTAAATGGCCTCCTTGACTCCAGCGTTCCTCCCTGTCCAGGATGTGCACATCCTCATCATTGAAAGAGTGTCCACTGGCCTGTAGGTGTAAATAGACTGCAGAGTCCTGGCCTGACGAGGTAGCTCTTCTGTGTTGTGTCATCCGCTTCGCCAGAGGTTGTTTGTTTTCCCCGATGTATAAATCCTGGCAATCCTCCTGGCACTTAACAGCGTACACTATGTTACTCTGTTTGTATCGGGGGACACGATCCTTGGGGTGGACCAATTTTTGGCGCAGCGTGTTTTGGGGTTTAAAAGCCACAGAGACCCGGTGTTTAGAAAAAATTTGGTTGTTCTTCTCTCCTGGATCGGCTGGATCTTTCTTTAGGTGCCTTCCCAGCTTTGACAAAAGTCCAGTTGGGATAACCACATTTACTCAGGGCCTTCTTGATGTGCTGTTCTTCTGCCTCCCTGGCCGCTGTGTCAGTGGGGATGGTGTTCGCTCTGTGTTGTAGCGTCCTAATAACACCCAGTTTGTGCTCCAGTGGATGATGATAGTCAAACCTTAGATACTGATCCGTATGCGTAGGTTTAGGGTACATGTCAGCTTTTAGATGTCCCCCATTACTGATGGAAATCTCACAGTCTAAGAAGGCTAACCTGCCACTTTTCATATCCTCCCTGGTGAATTTGATGTGTCGGTCCACCGAGTCAATGTGATCCGTGAATTGTTCCTCAGTGGGCTGGTTTCAGTCATTATGCAAATGTACTGTTTATAAGATTGGGGAAACCTGCAGTCAGCTGAGACTGAAGAAGTCACTTGGATGAGTGACGAAACGTTTCTCCCACAAAACGCTACGTCCAGATGAACAGAATCAACTTTTGGAGATTTACTTTCCTGGATGATTAAGAATGCATTAAGACGTTTTAACGGTTATCATTTGATCATCTTTTTTCACATACAATTGTTAATACATATAAGTTTTGTATTTATTTATTTTTTGCCATATGCAGATTCTTTGCATAGGGTCATAATGGGTGACACCACACTGACACGCTAAAGGCTGATAAATATTGACCATAAACACTGACCATGCAGACTGCATACTGACCAAATAATTAGTATAAAAAATAATTTTTAAACCTCATAATTAATTCAATTATTTGTATTTTTGATAAGTTGCCTATACAGTAATTAAGAGACTGATGATATTTCAATACTGAAACAATAATAACTCTAATAATGACCCTTTTATAGGTCAGTTAAGGAATTGTTGTATAATCCCTAAAAGAATAATCATTCAATCAAGCAACCAGAGCAGCAAAACTTATAAAAGAGTTGAAATAATATGGATAATACTTTATTTTAAGTAGTCTACCATTTGTCCATATTTAATTACATTTAAATAAAAGAAAGAGGAAAAAAGGTTTGTTATGTGTTTTTGAATTATACTTTCACATTTCCAAAACTTTTGTTAGATAAAGCGATTACATTGGATAACAAAACAATTTTATTGTAAATTGTAATTTATTTTTTATAACACAACACAATCAGACATTTTTGCTTTCTAGGATTTTGGAGGGTGATTGATTTACTTGATCATATTCATTATCATCACCATCATTTAACCTCTGTAACACTTGCGCCTTACCCATGGTCTATGTAGCTTGTGCCCTTTTTTGGGCAGCATGTTAGGGAAACTAGCAGGATGTATCTCAAGTACTGGTCCAGGTGGAACATCATGATCAGGTTGAGGAAGAACAGAATACTGTGTTGGGGACTTATTTCCTGGTCCTATTTCATAGGGGTGTAGGAAATCTGTTATAGATGTTGGTGACTTAGGTACGGTTGTGGGTTCCGCTGTTAGTATCGCAAGAGGTGGCAATTTAGATGTAGGCTCCCCAGACTTTGGTAATTTCGGTGGAAGTACTGATAAAGATGGAGTGGATGGTTCAGTGACTGGTTCAGGAAAAACCATTGATTCAGGTGGAGTGGATGGTTCAATGACTTGTTCTGAAGTAACCATTGATTCAGATGGACTGGTTTGCTCAGTAACTGGTTCAGTTTCAACTGGTGTTTCAGATGTGGTTGTTGTTTCACTGACTGGTACAGAAGTAACAATTGATTCAGATGGACTGGATGGTTCAGTGCCTGCTTCAGAAGTAACCACTGATTCAGGTGGAGTGGAAGGTTCAGTGACTGGTACAGAAGTAACCATTGATTCAGATGGAGTGGATGGTTCAGTGCCTGGTTCTGAAGTAACCATTGATTCAGATGGAGTGGATGGTTCAGTGACTGGTACAGAAGTAACCATTGATTCAGATGTAGTGGATGGTTCAGTGACAGTTTCAGAAGTAAAAACTGATTCAGGTGGAGTGGATGGTTCAATGACTGGTTCTGAAGTAACCATTGATTCAGATGGACTGGTTTGCTCAGTAACTGGTTCAGTTTCAACCGGTGTTTCAGATGTGGTTGTTGGTTCACTGACTGGTACAGAAGTAACCATTGATTCAGGTGGAGTGGATGGTTCAGTGATTGGTTCTGAAGTAATCATTGATTCAGATGGAGTTGGTGGTTGAGTGCCTGGTTCTGAAGTAACGATTGATTCAGGTGGAGTGGATGGTTCAGTGACAGCTTCAGAAGTAACCATTGATTCAGATGGAGTGGGTGGTTCAGTGACAGCTTCAGAAGTAACCATTGATTCAGATGGAGTGGAAGGTTCAGTGCCTGGTTCTGAAGTAACCATTGATTCAGGTGGAGTGGATGGTTCAGTGCCTGGTTCAGAAGTAACCATTGATTCAGATGGAGTGGATGGTTCACTGACTGGTAGAGAAGTAACCATTGATTCAGATGGAGTGGATGGTTCAGTGACAGTTTCAGAAGTAAAAACTGATTCAGGTGGAGTGGATGGTTCAATGACTGGTTCTGAAGTAACCATTGATTCAGATGGACTGGTTTGCTCAGTAACTGGTTCAGTTTCAACCGGTGTTTCAGATGTGGTTGTTGGTTCACTGACAGGTACAGAAGTAACCGTTGATTCAGGTGGAGTGGATGGTTCAGTGATTGGTTCTGAAGTAACCATTGATTCAGATGGAGTGGGTGGTTCAGTGACAGCTTCAGAAGTAACCATTGATTCAGATGGAGTGGGTGGTTCAGTGACAAATTCAGAAGTAACCATTGATTCAGATGGACTGGTTTGCTCAGTAACTGGTTCAGTTTCAACCGGTGTTTCAGATGTGGTTGTTGGTTCACTGACTGGTACAGAAGTAACCATTGATTCAGGTGGAGTGGATGGTTCAGTGATTGGTTCTGAAGTAATCATTGATTCAGATGGAGTTGATGGTTGAGTGCCTGGTTCTGAAGTAACCATTGATTCAGGTGGAGTGGATGGTTCAGTGACAGCTTCAGAAGTAACAATTGATTCAGATGGAGTGGATGGTTCAGTGACAGCTTCAGAAGTAAAAACTGATTCAGGTGGAGTGGATGGTTCAATGACTGGTTCTGAAGTAACCATTGATTCAGATGGACTGGTTTGCTCAGTAACTGGTTCAGTTTCAACCGGTGTTTCAGATGTGGTTGTTGGTTCACTGACTGGTACAGAAGTAACCATTGATTCAGGTGGAGTGGATGGTTCAGTGACTGCTTCAGAAGTAACCACTGATTCAGATGGAGTGGATGGTTGAGCGACAGCTTCAGGAGTAACCATTAATTCAGATGGAGTGGGTGGTTCAGTGAATGGTTCTGAAATAACCATTGATTCTGATGGAGTGGATGATTCAGTCACTGGTTCAGAAGTAAACTCTGATTCAGATGGAGTGGAGGGCTCAGTTACTGATTTAGAAGTAACCACTGATTCAGATGGAGTGGATGGCTCATTTACTGGTTCAGTATCAACTGGTGTTTCAGATGCGATTGTTGGTTCACTGACTGGTACAGAAGTAACCATTGATTCAGGTGGAGTGGATGGTTCAGTGATTGGTTCTGAAGTAATCATTGATTCAGATGGAGTTGATGGTTGAGTGCCTGGTTCTGAAGTAACCATTGATTCAGGTGGAGTGGATGATTCAGTGACAGCTTCAGAAGTAACAATTGATTCAGATGGAGTGGATGGTTCAGTGACAGCTTCAGAAGTAAAAACTGATTCAGGTGTAGTGGATGGTTCAATGACTGGTTCTGAAGTAACCATTGATTCAGATGGACTGGTTTGCTCAGTAACTGGTTCAGTTTCAACCGGTGTTTCAGATGTGGTTGTTGGTTCACTGACTGGTACAGAAGTAACCATTGATTCAGGTGGAGTGGATGGTTCAGTGACTGCTTCAGAAGTAACCACTGATTCAGATGGAGTGGATGGTTGAGCGACAGCTTCAGAAGTAACCATTAATTCAGATGGAGTGGGTGGTTCAGTGAATGGTTCTGAAATAACCATTGATTCTGATGGAGTGGATGATTCAGTCACTGGTTCAGAAGTAAACTCTGATTCAGATGGAGTGGAGGGCTCAGTTACTGGTTCAGTATCAACTGGTGTTTCAGATGCGATTGTTGGTTCACTGACTGGTAAAGAAGTAACAATTGATTCAGATGGAGTGGATGGTTCAGTGACAGCTTCAGAAGTAACCACTGATTCAGATGGAGTGGAGGGTTCAGTGACTGGTACAGAAGTAACCATTGATTCAGATAGAGTGGTTGGTTCAGTGACTGCTTCAGAAGTAACCATTGATTCAGATGGAGTGGATGATTCAGTGACAGCTTCAGAAGTAACCACTGATTCAGGTGGAGTGGATGGTTCAGTGATTGGTTCTGAAGTAATCACTGATTCAGATGGAGTTGGTGGTTCAGTGCCTGGTTCTGAAGTAACGATTGATTCAGGTGGAGTGGATGGTTCAGTGACAGCTTCAGAAGTAACCACTGATTCAGGTGGAGTGGATGGTTCAATGACTGGTTCTGAAGTTACAATTGATTCAGATGGACTGGTTTGCTCAGTAACTGGTTCAGTTTCAACCGGTGTTTCAGATGTGGTTGTTGGTTCACTGACTGGTAAAGAAGTAACAATTGATACAGGTGGAGTGGATGTTTCAGTGACAACTTCAGAGGTAACCACTGATTCAGGTGGAGTGGATTGTTCAATGACTGGTTCTGAAGTAACCATTGATTCAGATGGAGTGGATAGTTCAGTTATTGGTTCTGAAGTAATCACTGATTCAGATGGAGTTGGTGGATCAGTGCCTGGTTCTGAAGTAACGATTGATTCAGGTGGAGTGGATGGTTCAGTGACAGCTTCAGAAGTAACCACTGATTCAGATGGAGTGGATGGTTGAGTGACTGGTACAGAAGTAACCATTGATTCAGATGGAGTGGGTGGTTCAGTGAATGGTTCTGAAGTAACCATTGATTCTGATGGAGTGGATGGTTCAGTCACTGGTTCAGAAGTAAACTCTGATTCAGATGGAGTGGATGGTTCAGTGACTGATTTAGAAGTAACCACTAATTCAGATGGAGTGGAGGGCTCAGTTACTGGTTCAGTATCAACTGGTGTTTCAGATGCGATTGTTGGTTCACTGACTGGTAAAGAAGTAACAATTGATTCAGGTGGAGTGGATGGCTCAGTGACAACTTCAGAAGTAACCACTGATTCAGGTGGAGTAAATGGTTCAATGACTGGTTCTGAAGTAACCACTGATTCAGATGGAGTGGATGGTTCAGTGATTGGTTCTGAAGTCATCACTGATTCAGATGGAGTTGGTGGTTCAGTGCCTGGTTCTGAAGTAACAATTGATTCAGATGGAGTGGATGGTTCAGTGCCTGGTTCTGAAGTAACCATTGATTCAGGTGGAGTGGATGGTTCAGTGACAGCTTCAGAAGTAACCACTGATTCAGATGGAGTTGAGGGTTCAGTGACTGGTACAGAAGTAACCATTGATTCAGATGGAGTGGATGGTTCAGTGCCTGGTTCTGAAGTAACCATTGAATCAGGTGGAGTGGATGGTTCAGTGCCTGGTACAGAAGTAACCATTGATTCAGGTGGAGTGGATGGTTCAGTGACAGCTTCAGAAGTAACCACTGATTCAGATGGAGTGGAGGGTTCAGTCACTGGTACAGAAGTAACCATTGATTCAGATGGAGTGGATGGTTCAGTGATTGGTTCTGAAGTAACCATTGATTCAGGTGGAGTGGATGGTTCAGTGCCTGGTTCTGAAGTAACCATTGATTCTGGTGGAGTCGATGGTTCAGTGACAGCTTCAGAAGTAACCACTGATTCAGATGGAGTGGAGGGTTCAGTGACTGCTTCAGAAGTAACCATTGATTCAGATGGAGTGGATGATTCAGTGACAGCTTCAGAAGTAACCACTGATTCAGGTGGAGTGGATGGTTCAGTGATTGGTTCTGAAGTAATCACTGATTCAGATGGAGTTGGTGGTTCAGTGCCTGGTTCTGAAGTAACGATTGATTCAGGTGGAGTGGATGGTTCAGTGACAGCTTCAGAAGTAACCACTGATTCAGATGGAGTGGATGGTTCAGTGACAACTTCAGAAGTAACCACTGATTCAGATGGAGTGGAGGGTTCAGTGACAGCTTCAGAAGTAACCACTGAATCAGATGGAGTGGATGGTTCAGTGCCTGGTTCTGAAGTAACCATTGATTCAGGTGGAGTGGATGGTTCAGTGCCTGGTTCTGAAGTAACCATTGATTCAGGTGGAGTGGATGGTTCAGTGACAGCTTCAGATGTAACCACTGATTCAGATGGAGTGGAGGGTTCAGTGACTGGTACAGAAGTAACCATTGATTCAGGTGGAGTGGATGGTTCAGTGCCTGGTTCTGAAGTAACCATTGATTCAGGTGGAGTGGATGGTTCAGTGCCTGGTTCTGAAGTAACCATTGATTCAGGTGGAGTGGATGGTTCAGTGACAGCTTCAGAAGTAACCACTGATTCAGATGGAGTGGAGGGTTCAGTGACTGCTTCAGAAGTAACCACTGATTCAGATGGAGTGGATGGTTGAGTGACAGCTTCAGAAGTAACCATTGATTCAGATGGAGTGGGTGGTTCGGTGAATGGTTCTGAAATAACCATTGATTCTGATGGAGTGGATGGTTCAGTCATTGGTTCAGAAGTAAAATCTGATTCAGATGGAGTGGATGGTTCAGTGACTGATTTAGAAGTAACCAGTAATTCAGATGGAGTGGAGGGCTCAGTTACTGGTTCAGTATCAACTGGTGTTTCAGATGCGATTGTTGGTTCACTGACTGGTAAAGAAGTAACAATTGATTCAGGTGGAGTGGATGGTTCAGTGACTGGTTCTGAAGTAACCATTGATTCAGATGGAGTGGATGGTTCAGTGACAACTTCAGAAGTAACCACTGATTCAGGTGGAGTGGATTGTTCAATGACTGGTTCTGAAGTAACCATTGATTCAGATGGAGTGGATGGTTCAGTGATTGGTTCTGAAGTAATCACTGATTCAGATGGAGTTGGTGGTTCAGTGCCTGGTTCTGAAGTAACAATTGATTCAGATGGAGTGGATGGTTCAGTGACAGCTTCAGAAGTAACCACTGATTCAGATGGAGTGGAGGGTTCAGTGACTGGTACAGAAGTAACCATTGATTCAGATGGAGTGGTTGGTTCAGTGACTGCTTCAGAAGTAACCACTGATTCAGATGGAGTGGATGATTCAGTGACAGCTTCAGAAGTAACCACTGATTCAGGTGGAGTGGATGGTTCAGTGATTGGTTCTGAAGTAATCACTGATTCAGATGGAGTTGGTGGTTCAGTGAATGGTTCTGAAGTAACGATTGATTCAGGTGGAGTGGATGGTTGAGTGACACCTTCAGAAGTAACCACTGATTCAGTTGGAGTGGATGGTTCAATGACTGGTTCTGAAGTTACCATTGATTCAGATGGACTGGTTTGCTCAGTAACTGGTTCAGTTTCAACCGGTGTTTCAGATGTGGTTGTTGGTTCACTGACTGGTAAAGAAGTAACAATTGATTCAGGTGGAGTGGATGGTTCAGTGACAACTTCAGAAGTAACCACTGATTCAGTTGGAGTGGATGGTTCAATGACTGGTTCTGAAGTAACCATTGATTCAGATGGAGTGGATGGTTCAGTGATTGGTTCTGAAGTAATCATTGATTCAGATGGAGTTGGTGGTTGAGTGCCTGGTTCTGAAGTAACCATTGATTCAGGTGGAGTGGATGGTTCAGTGACAGCTTCAGAAGTAACCATTGATTCTGATGGAGTGGATGGTTCAGTCACTGGTTCAGAAGTAAACTCTGATTCAGATGGAGTGGATGGTTCAGTGACTGATTTAGAAGTAACCACTAATTCAGATGGAGTGGAGGGCTCAGTTACTGGTTCAGTATCAACTGGTGTTTCAGATGCGATTGTTGGTTCACTGACTGGTAAAGAAGTAACGATTGATTCAGGTGGAGTGGATGGCTCAGTGACAACTTCAGAAGTAACCACTGATTCAGATGGAGTGGATGGTTCAGTGCCTGGTTCTGAAGTAACCATTGATTCAGGTGGAGTGGATGGTTCAGTGACAGCTTCAGAAGTAACCACTGATTCAGATGGAGTGGAGGGTTCAGTCACTGGTACAGAAGTAACCATTGATTCAGATGGAGTGGATGGTTCAGTGATTGGTTCTGAAGTAACCATTGATTCAGGTGGAGTGGATGATTCAGTGCCTTGTTCTGAAGTAACGATTGATTCAGGTGGAGTGGATGGTTCAGTGACAGCTTCAGAAGTAACCACTGATTCAGTTGGAGTGGATGGTTCAATGACTGGTTCTGAAGTTACCATTGATTCAGATGGACTGGTTGGCTCAGTAACTGGTTCAGTTTCAACCGGTGTTTCAGATGTGGTTGTTGGTTCACTGACTGGTAAAGAAGTAACAATTGATTCAGGTGGAGTGGATGGTTCAGTGACAACTTCAGAAGTAACCACTGATTCAGTTGGAGTGGATGGTTCAATGACTGGTTCTGAAGTAACCATTGATTCAGATGGAGTGGATAGTTCAGTGATTGGTTCTGAAATAATCACTGATTCAGATGGAGTTGGTGGTTGAGTGCCTGGTTCTGAAGTAACGATTGATTCAGGTGGAGTGGATGGTTCATTGACAGCTTCAGAAGTAACCACTGATTCAGATGGAGTGGATGGTTCAGTGACAGCTTCAGAAGTAACCATTGATTCAGATGGAGTGGGTGGTTCATTGAATGGTTCTGAAGTAACCATTGATTCTGATGGAGTGGATGGTTCAGTCACTGGTTCAGAAGTAAACTCTGATTCAGATGGAGTGGATGGTTCAGTGACTGATTTAGAAGTAACCACTAATTCAGATGGAGTGGAGGGCTGAGTTACTGGTTCAGTATCAACTGGTGTTTCAGATGCGATTGTTGGTTCACTGACTGGTAAAGAAGTAACAATTGATTCAGGTGGAGTGGATGGCTCAGTGACAACTTCAGAAGTAACCACTGATTCAGATGGAGTGGATGGTTCAGTGCCTGGTTCTGAAGTAACCATTGATTCAGATGGAGTGGATGGTTCAGTGCCTGGTTCTGAAGTAACCATTGTTTCAGATGGAGTGGATGGTTCAGTGACAGCTTCAGATGTAACCACTGATTCAGATGGAGTGGAGGGTTCAGTGACTGGTACAGAAGTAACCATTGATTCAGGTGGAGTGGATGGTTCAGTGCCTGGTTCTGAAATAACCATTGATTCAAGTGGAGTGGATGGTTCAGTGCCTGGTTCTGAAGTAACCATTGATTCAGGTGGAGTGGATGGTTCAGTGACAGCTTCAGAAGTAACCACTGATTCAGATGGAGTGGAGCGTTCAGTGACTGCTTCAGAAGTAACCATTGATTCAGATGGAGTGGATGGTTCAGTGACTGCTTCAGAAGTAACCACTGATTCAGATGGAGTGGATGGTTGAGTGACAGCTTCAGAAGTAACCATTGATTCAGATGGAGTGGGTGGTTCAGTGAATGGTTCTGAAATAACCATTGATTCTGATGAAGTGGATGGTTCAGTCACTGGTTCAGAAGTAAACTCTGATTCAGGTGGAGTTGGTGGCTCAGTTACTGGTTCAGTATCAACTGGTGTTTCAGATGCAATTGTTGGTTCAGTGACTGGTTCTGAGGTAACCATTGATTCAGATAGAGTGGATGGTTCACTGGCTGGTTCAGTTTGAAGTGGCGTTTTAGAAGCGGTTCTTGATTCAGTGACAGCTTCAGAAGTAACCACTGATTCAGATGAAGTGGATGTCTCAGTGACTGGTTCAGTTTCAACTGGTGTTTCAGATGTGGTTGTTGGTTCAGTGACTGATTCTGAAGTAACCATTGATTCAGATGGAGTAGATGAATCAGTGACTGGTTCAGAAGTAACCCCTAATTCAGATAGGGTGGATGGTTCAGTTAATAGTCCTGAAGTAACCATTGATTCAGGTGTAGTGGATGGTTCAGTGACAGCTTCAGAAGTAACCACTGATTCAGATGGAGTGGATGGTTCAGTGACGACTTCAGTAGTAACCGCTGATTCAGATGGAGTGGATGGTTCCGTCACTGGTTCAGAAGTAACCACTGATTCAGATGGAGTGGATTGTTGAGTGACAGCTTCAGACGTAACCACTGATTCAGATGGAGTGGATGGCTCAATTACTGGTTCAGTTTCAACTGGTGTTTCCGATGCGGTTGTTGGTTCAGTGACTGGTACAGAAGTAACCATTGATTCAGATGGAGTGGATGGTTCAGTGACAGCTTCAGAAGTAACCACTGATTCAGATGGAGTGGATGGTTCAATGACTGATTCTGAAGTAACCATTGATTCAGATGGACTGGTTTGCTCAGTAACTGGTTCAGTTTCAACCGGTGTTTCAGATGTGGTTGTTGGTTCACTGACTGGTACAGAAGTAACCATTGATTCAGATGGAGTGGATGGTTCAGTGATTGGTTCTGAAGTAATCATTGATTCAGATGGAGTTGGTGGTTGAGTGCCTGGTTCTGAAGTAACCATTGATTCAGGTGGAGTGGATGGTTCAGTGACAGCTTCAGAAGTAACCACTGATTCAGATGGAGTGGGTGGTTCAGTGAATGGTTCTGAAGTAACCATTGATTCAGGTGGAGTGGGTGGTTCAGTCACTGGTTCAGAAGTAACCACTGATTCAGATGGAGTGGATGGCCCTGTTATTGATTCAGTATCAACTGTTGTTTCAGATGCGATTCTTGGGTCACTGACTAGTACAGAAGTAACAATTGATTCAGATGGAGTGGACGGCTCAGTGACTGATTCAGAAGTAACCATTGATTCAGATGGAGTGGGTGTTTCAGTCACTGGTTCAGTTTCAAGTGGCGTTTCAGAAGCAGTTCCTGGTTCAGTGACAGCTTCAGAAGTAACCATTGATTCAGATGGAGTGGGTGGTTCAGTGACAGCTTCAGTAGCAATCACTGATTCAGATGGAGTGGATGGCTCAGTTACTGGTTCAGTTTCAACTGGTGTTTCCAATGCAGCTGTTGGTTCAGTGACTGGTTTTGAGGTAACCATTGATTCAGATGGAGTAGATGGCTCAGTGGGTCGTTCAGTTTCAACTGGTTTTTCAGATGGAGTTGTTGGCTCAGTGACTGTTTCTGAAGGAAACATTGAATCAGATGAACTGGATGGTCCAGTGGCTGGTTCAGTTCCAAATGGTGTTTCAGATGTGGTTGTTGGTTCAGTGACTGCTTCAGTAGTAACTACTGATTCAGATGAAGTGGATGGTTCAGTTTCTAGTTCTGAAGTAACCATTGATTCAGATGGAGTGGGTGGTTCAGTAACTGGTTCAGACGTAACCACTGATTCAGATGAATTGGAATGTTCAGTGACTGGTTCAGTTTCAACTAGTGTATGAGATGGGGTTGTTGGTTCAGTGACTGAAGTAACTATTGATTCAGATGGAATGGATGGCTCAGTGACTACTTCTGAACTAACCATTGATTCAGATGGAGTAGATGGTTCCTGGAGTGTTTCAGAAGTAACTACTGATGCAGATGCCGTAGATTGTTCAGTGACAGCTTCAGAATTAACCACTGATTTGGATGTAGTAGATGGTTCAGTGGCTGGCTCAGTTTCAAGTGGTGTTTCAGATGGAGTGGATGGTTCAGTCACTGGTTCAGTTTCAATTGGTTTTTCAGATGTGGTTCCTGGTTCAGTGACTGCTTCAGAAGTAACCATTGATTCAGATGGAGTGGATGGTTCAGTGAAGGCTTCAGAAGTAACCATTGATTCAGATGGAGTGGGTTGCTCAGTAACTAGTTCTGAAGTAACAATCGATTCAAATGGAGTAAATGGTTCAGTCACTGGTTCAGAAGTAATAACTGATTCAGTTGGAGTTGATGGTTCAGTGACAACTGCAGTAGTAACCACTGATTCAGATGGACTGGATTGTTCAGTGACCGGTTCAGTTTCAACTGCTGTTTCAGATGTGGTTGTTTGTTCAGTGACTGGTTCTGAAGTAACCATTGATTCAGCTGGAGTGGATGGCTCAGTGACTGGTTCTGATGTAACCACCGATTCAGATGGAGTGGATGGCTCAGTGACAGCTTCCGAAGTAACCACAGATTTAGAAGGACTGGATGGTTCAGTGACAGATTCAGAAGTAACCATCGATTCAGATGGGTTAGGTGGTTGAGGGACTGGTTCAGAAGTAACCATTGATTCAGATGGGTTAGGTGGTTGAGGGACTGGTTCAGAAGTAACCATTGATTCAGGTGGAGTTGATGGTTCAATGACTGGTTCAGAAGTAATTATGGTTTCAGATGGAGTGGATGGTTCAGTGACTGGTTCATTTTCAACTGTTCTTTCAGATGTGGTTGTTTCTTCAGCGACGGCTTCAGAAGTACCCATGGATTCAGACAGAGTGGTTAGTTCAGTGACTGGTTCAGAAGTAACCATTGATTCAGATGGAGTGGATGTTTCTGTGACTGGTTCAGCATCAGCTGTCATTTCAGACGTTGTTGTTGGTTCAATGACTGGTTCAGAAGTATCTATTGATTCAGGTTCAGTGGACGGTTCAGTGACTCGTTCAAGTGTCTCTGTGCTTTTTGGTGCACCTTTTGGTGCAGTTACATTAGTTGGTTCACCCGCTGGTTCAGGTGTTGTGGGTGGTTCAGGTGAACTCGTGGTCCTTTGCTCAGATGACGGTACTACTGTATTAATCTTTGGTCCAAATGGTTTTTGTTGCTCCTTTCCACTTCCTCCTCCTTCCGGACCTTGGCCACATTCACATGGTTTGAGCTGAATGATGTTTTTAATAAGCTGAGCACTTGGGAAGTTCATACTTATGACACCTAAGCAACCATAGTTTTTAGAGATTTTTTTATGCCAGTCCACAAAGTCGTAAAGTTGCTCATTGACATTTCGAGCCAATATTTTTGGATTGTTGAAAAGTGACGTTGATGTCTCAGTCACCACAATGTGATGTTCACAGATGTGTGACTTGATTTGCTTTAATCTCTCTTCTACATTTTTGAGCCTATTACGTTCAAAGAAATGTGAGTCATGGTTTTCTGTTCCAGCATGAAACACATCAGTCTGGAGAAAAACAATATTGCCCCTTGCGACCTTCATGTTTGGTGTCATCGTCTGTGTCCATATTTTATTTCTGAAGTTGTCAATTAATTCCTTTGTCAACTGAGCAACTTGTTTCTTGTAAAGACCATGTAATGTCACTTTCAAAATCACTGTCTCACTTTTGTGATCTCTTAAGAAATCAAGAATGTCTCTGATGACATTATCTAATTCCGTATGCTGCCAAAACATCCAGTGACTATCCCGAATATAAACATTTTTTTGTGTAGGCAACCAAATCCCAGCATGCAAGTCAAAATATCGTACTCCCACATTAAGTTGCTGCTTCAAATTCCAAACTTGACATATAGCAAGTGGTCCTCCGTATAATGTTAAGCTCTCGTGTGTTCCAGGAATGGAGATAGCAGATAGTGGGGTCTCTTCAGGTATAGACTTCATCCAGTCAAGGTTGTAAGATCTTGGATCCAGGTCTGGGTTTTCATTGAAACCTAACCATGAACCTGAGCAGGAGGTTATTCTGGTGAGAGGAAGACATTTTTACTTCTATTTTTAATTCTTTCATCGTTCTTTCAAAGTCAAAAAAGCAATTCTAATTGTTTATTTCTACAACAAGAAAAAGGAAGACAGAAATATTTGCCAAATACTCTTTCCCATCACAATAAGTCAGTCTTAAAAGTAAAGCAATTATAAACTATTATTATAAAATCAATAATATTGTCTTACTTACATAGAGAAAAAGGAGAGAAAATTATAGATCCCCATAATCTGGTTGTTCCATCAAGCTCAGGAATTTAGGATTTGTCCAAATTTCTTTCCAATGCGTTTACATTTTTTTCTCACCAGCCAATTTGTAAAAGAATTTACAAAACTCCAAAACGCTTTTACATTTAGCTCCGGACATGGCTGTGACAATAGACAATGGTCTCTGGTAAAGTGAGCTGCTGTAACAGTGAACATAAAGATAACCTTTGATTTGCATGTTTCTGTTCTCTAATCTTTTATTTGGAGTAGTGTAGGAGAGAGAAAGAGAGACACTGAGACAAATGGAGAGTGAGACGTTGTAAAAGAGGTGTGCAGGCCATGTTGTAGCAGTTTATTTAGTAAAATATGACTTTGAAGACAGTCAGGGAGGTGATGAGTCAGCTCAAATGGCTATCCTTTACATATTTTGCATAGACTACATATCTACATGCACTACATGTAAAAGTATTCCTTCACCGAATATCTGTTTTTAGGCATCCCCTACGTTCTTTAGCTGGAACACCTTAATAGTTTTGGATTCAGCCTGTGAGTTATATAAGGAAATCTTCAATGATTGGTTCATCATTTCACCCACACTCATCAAAGCCACAACACTGTGCTAATGGGGAGATCAATATAAGAATACAATTACATGAAAAGTGGGATACAGTTGTCTTAACTGTAAATTGGAGCTCTAAACATCAGCCAGGTCACTTGATGAACATAGTTTTAGAATGTTGAATTCAGCCTCTCCTTTAAACCTTTATTCTGTTTAATGACATCAAAAGGACAATGCCTTTTCTTTTTGCTCCGTCCTTTAGGGGTCATCTGCTTCCATCTCACCCTATCCCTCCTCTTTCACACCAGGCTCTCGTCCACCTGCTCTCCACTATCAATATAGATCACAATGTTGTCTGCAAACATTACAGACCACAGAGACTCCTGCCTGATTTAATCTGTCAACTCATCAAATCTTATTTGACTGAATGTTCTGTATATTCTGTTTTTTATTAACCTTAACCACTGAAATTAAAGTTAACTTAGGTAGTGCTTCAAAAAAATTACAAAAAATGCCTAGATGGGATTTAGTGTGGCTGCTGAGTACCTGGAAGTGTTTCTAGAAGAATTGTGGTAAGAGTCATCAATATGAATTTAAGACAATGATTTTCTTTATTCAAACTTAACAAACAACTTTGTCACATAAATTATTTAATTGGTAGGGCACTCAGAATAAAAGGACTTAAATCAGGGCTAAAAGTTTTCAGCCCTGATTTAAATGAAGATTACTACAGGTGTTCAGGAAGTTCAGGGGAGCATGACTACTCAAATCAGCTGCAGAGACATATATCAGCATCAGCAATTGGATTAGAGATACATACAGCAGAGTCAATTTTCAATAAACCTTTACTTCACCATAAAGACACGATAAATATCTAATCTAATCTAATCTAATCTAATCTAATCCAACAGTTTAGCTTCATTCTTTTAAGCAAAGTTTTAAAGTCTAATGTGGAATGTGGTGACCATTTAAAATTTGAGGCATTTTCTCATATTGATATTATTTATTTAGACTATGTTAATACTGTTTTTTTCATAAATTGAGAAACATATAAAAGCATATCTTTCTCATATTTAGAACCCTTAGCCAGTGAATCTTTCCATGAAAACTTAGTTTTCATGCACATGATACTGGGTACAACAATTACCTGAGTATCACATATTAGTTAAAATGACATAAAACAGAGTAAAGCTTCTATTCCTAATATTTATGATTATCTAACTAGTAGATTTTGGAAATTTTTCAAGCGTTTTATGATCTAAATTATATAAATTAAGAAAAGCTATCATATTCATGTCATAAATCATATTTCTTTATCATTTTTTATGTTCTGCTACTCGTTATTATTTATATTCACAGTCACAGCTAATTATTTTGGTATTTTTTGTTTTCCTTTCAATGAATGACTAAAATTATGGTAAAAAATGGTTTGATAATCATAGCTGAATCCCAATGTTTAAATTAATAATCAAACAAGATGGAGAAAATTCTTCAGTTTTAAAACCCCAAAAGGTTGATTCTGTTCATCTGGATGTAGCGTTTCCAGCGGGAGAAACGTCTTGTCACTCATCCAAGTTACAAACCATATGTCCAGATGAACAGAATCAATCTTTTGGGATTTATCTACCTGGATGATTGAGCATGCATCAAAACATTCAGTTTTAAAAGTTGAAACCAGGCAATGTTTGGCATTCCTGCTGGGAAAACTTCAGTTTACTAACTTTAATATCACATAAGTAAACAGAAGAGAAAAATAACTGGCAATCACTGCTACAATTCAATAAATAAAAGTGAAATTCTTCTCCATTACTAATAGGTCTGTTTCTCGCTCAAAAGTTGGCTTAACAGAGAAAAAACTTGGGTCCTCGTTAAATTTCTCACACATTTGTTTTGTGGTAAAGTTTTCATTTGCTGTGTGTTAATATGAAGCAGTTGGGCTTTAATCTACTCAAATTATTGTCTCAGATTGAGTTTGGGGGCTTTGAACCACTTTCTTATGCAGGAGAAGATCTATGGTTGTTTTTTGTTTTTTTTGGGGGGGGGGGGAGGGGGGGGGGTTGTGACTTGACAACACAATATTTTCAATTATAATTGAGTAAGTAAAACCCATAATGCTTGTGATTTTCTTTTCGCTCTGGCTTAAGACTCTTTAGGAGGATCCCAAAAACTCCACATTTATCCAGACTTAAGATAGTGGTTCAGGTGCAGCAGTTCCTTCAGTTGCATCTGGTTGTTTGGGTGTAGTGGATGGTTCAGGTATTGGTTCAGGTCCAGCCGTGGGTTCAGATGCAGCTGTTGGTTCAGGTGCAGTGGATGGTTCAGATGCAGCTGTTGATTCAGGTGCAGCTTTTGGTTCAGGTGCAGTGGATGGTTCAGGTATTGGTTCAGGTGCAGCCGTGGGTTCAGATGCAGCTGTTGGTTCAGGTGCAGCTGTTGGTTCAGCTGCAGTGGATGGTTCAGGTATAGGTTCAGGTGCAGCCGTGGGTTCAGATGCACCTGTTGGTTCAGATGCAGCTGTTGGTTCAGGTGCAGCCGTGGGTTCAGATGCAGCTGTTGATTCAGGTGCAGCTGTTGGTTCAGGTACAGTCATCGGTTCAGATGCAGCTGTTGATTCAGGTGCAGCTGTTGGTTCAGATGCAGCTGTTGGTTCAGGTGCAGTGGATGGTTCAGGTATTGGTTCAGGTGCAGTTGTGAGTTCAGGTGCAGCTGTTGGTTCAGGTACTGGTTCAGATGCAGCTGTTGGTTCAGTTGTTGTGGATGGTACAGGTACTGCTTCGGGTGTAACTCTTTGTTCAGGTGCACCTGTTGGTTCAGGTGCAGTGGATGGTTCAGGTATTGGTTCAGGTGCAGCTGTTGGTTCAGGTGTAGCTATTGGTTCAGTTACTGGTTCATGTGCAGCTGTTGGCTCAGGTGCAGTGGATGGCTCAGGTGCAACTGTTGATTCAGGTATTGGTTCAGGTGTAGCTGTTGGTTCAGTGACTGGTTCAGGTGCAGTTGATAGTTCAGGTACTGGTTTAGATACAGCTGTTGGTTCAGGTGCAGTGGATGGTTCAGGTACTGGTTTAGATACAGCTGTTGGTTCAGGTGCAGTGGATGGTTCCGGTACTGGTTTAGATACAGCTGTTGGTTCAGGTACTGGTTCGGGTGCAGCTGTTGGTTCAGGTACTGGTTTAGGTGCAGCTGTTGGTTCAGGTGCAGTGGATGGTTCAGCTACTGGTTCAGGTGTAACTGTTGGTTCAGGTGCAGCTGCTGGTTCAGGTGTTGTGGGTGGTTCAGGTACTGGTTCTGGTGCAGCTGTTGGTTCAGGTACTGGTTTAGGTGCAGCTGTTGGTTCAGGTGCAGTGAATGGTTCAGGTGTTGTGGGTGGTTCAGGTACTGGTTCGGGTGCAGCTGTTGGTTCGGGTACTGGTTTAGGTGCAGCTGTTGGTTCAGGTGCAGCTGCTGGTTCAGGTGTTGTGGGTGGTTCAACTACTGGTTCTGGTGCAGTGGATGGTTCAGGTACTGGTTCAGGTGTAACTGTTGGTTCAGGTGCAGCTGCTGGTTCAGGTGTTGTGGGTGGTTCAGGTACTGGTTCAGGTGCAGCTGTTGGTTCAGGTACTGGTTCAGGTGCAACTGTTGGTTCAGCTACTGGTTCGGGTGTAACTGTTGATTCAGGTGCAGCTGCTGATTCAGGTGTTGTGGGTGGTTCAGGTACTGGTTCGGGTGCAGCTGTTGGTTCAGGTACTGGTTTAGGTGCAGCTGTTGGTTCAGGTGCAGTGGATGGTTCAGCTACTGGTTCAGGTGTAACTGTTGGTTCAGGTGCAGCTGCTGGTTCAGGTGTTGTGGGTGGTTCAGGTACTGGTTCGGGTGCAGCTGTTGGTTCAGGTACTGGTTTAGGTGCAGCTGTTGGTTCAGGTGCAGTGACTGGTTGAGGTGCACCTTTTGGTGCTGGTGCTTTAGTTGGTTCAGTTGCTGGTTCAGGTTGTTGTGGTGATTCAGGTGAACTGGTGGTATGCTGCTCAGATGATGGTGATTCTGTATTAATCTTTGGCCCAAATGGTTTTTGTTGCTCCTTTCCACTTTTTCCTCTTCCTGGTCTTTGGCCACATTCACATGGTTTGAGCTGAATGATGTTTTTAATAAGCTGAGCACTTGGGAAGTTCATACTTATGACACCTAAGCAACCATAGTTTTTAGAGATTTTTTTATGCCGGTCCACAAAGTTGTAAAGCCACTTGTTAACATTTTGAGCAAACATTTTTGGACTGTTAAAAAGTGACGTTGATGTCTCAGTTACCACAATGTGATGTTCACAGATGTGTGACTTGATTTGCTTTAGTCTCTGTTCTACATTTTTGAGCCTATTACGTTCAAAGAAACGTGAGTCATGGTTTTCTGTTCCAGCATGAAACACATCAGTCTGGAGAAAAACAATATTGCCCCTTGCGTCCTTCATATTTGGTGTCATCGTCTGTGTCCATATTTTATTTCTGAAGTTGTCAATTAATTCCTTTGTCAACTGCACAACTTGTTTCTTGTAAAGACCATGTAATGTCACTTTCAAAATCACTGTCTCACTTTTGTGATCTCTTAAGAAATCAAGAATGTCTCTGAGGACATTATCTAATTCCGTATGCTGCCAAAACATCCAGTGACTATCCCGAATATAAACATTTTTTTGTGTAGGCAACCAAATCCCAGCATGCAAGTCAAAATATCGTACTCCCACATTAAGTTGCTGCTTCAAATTCCAAACTTGACATATAGCAAGTGGTCCTCCGTATAATGTTAAGCTTTCGTGTGTTCCAGGAATGGAGATAGCAGATAGTGGGGTCTCTTCAGGTATAGACTTCATCCAGTCAAGGTTATAAGATCTTGGATCCAGGTCTGGGTTTTCATTGAAACCTAACCATGAACCTGAGCAGGAGGTTATTCTGGTGAGAGGAAGACATTTTTACTTCTATTTTTAATTCTTTCATTGTTCTTTCAAAGTCAGAAAAAAAGTTTGAATTGTTTATTTCTATACCAAACAAAAGAAGGACAGAAATGTTTGCTGAATATGTTTTCAAATCACAACAAGTCTTACTTGTAAGTAGAACAAATATAAAGCTCACAACTGATAACACTTTAGAATAATGTCACACTATCAAGCATTAGTAAGTGCTTAATGCATCATTTATGAAGCATTACTTCTCCTTAGTATGTAACTTATAGAATTTGTAAATCTAGATATAATGTTTATTTTTGATTTAAGATCTCATATACAGCATGTTCATTTTTTAATTTAGAAAGTCTAAATAAGTGATCAACAAAGTATTTAGATAAGAATTTATATATATAATCATTAAGATTTTAGATATTAGTTTATTGTTCGTGAGTGTTAATAGAGGTTTTATACATACTTATTTCAAGCTGTAATCCATGGCTAATTCATACAGTTACTAGTTGTTAAGTATTTTGTGTAACCAGGACTATTTTTGCCTTATAAAGATTTAAAAATTAAAATAAAAGTACCTCAACATATAAAGTATAAGCTCATGTAAAAAGAACACAGGCAAAGCACAAAGAAATAGAGAAAATCCAAATCAGTGTTGCCAATTTAGCAACTTTGTCACTATATTTAGTGAGTTTTCAGCCCCCCTTTAGTGACTTTTTTTCCTAAAAAGTGACTAGCGACAAATCTGGTGACTTTTACTGGTGTTATTGGAGACTTATGATGACTTTTTGATGTGAAAGCACATATCGCTCTTACTCTCAACTCTGCTGTGGGCTGCTCGCCAGTGCCAAAACGCTCACAGGCGGGGGACAGTCCTCACGCAGCAGTTGCCCCCAGCTGCTGTCAGAGCAGAAGATGTTCACCCATACGCTTCCAAACTGCAAATGAATCACACCCTGGCTGTAACGCAGTCAATTCTTCTTTTACTCTTACTTTTTGTGGGTGACAAGATTTAAAACTACTTAAAAACACACACGAAAAAAGTGTCCCAGGCTGTCTATTTCGGGTCACTTTTGCCAGTCCCAAGCCCAGATAAAGAAGGAAAGTTGGAACTGTGACATTAAAAAAACAATAATTGCTAAAAGAAATTTAATGTGTAGTTCTAAATATATTCTAAATGCTTTTAGGGTGTTTTTTTTACTCATTTTATGTCTCTTCCATGATGTTATTTCTCTCTCCTACAGAGTCGGTTACAATTATAATTATAAGAATGACCAATTATGCAAATTAGGCAATGACATCATTTAGTGACTTCTAGTGTCTTTTAGGACAACCAATAGTGATTTTTCTTACTGAGGAGTTGGCAACACTGATCCAAATCCTCTATTAGTTAACTTTAGCCAAATAAGTCATTGGCCAGTCAGGTTCAGTTCTAAAGTGCTCCTGAAATAAACTAATTAGTCAGAATATCCAGCTCTGTGCTTTCACACAGGCAAACTCGGCTGGAATGAAAAAAATACTTCATGGCCTCCTCATTCAAAACATTCGGAGAAGTTAGCGTGATGAAGAGAAATCAGATTAGAGTAGATTAGAGACTCACTGAGTAAAACAAGTTGTGTTACTTGGGGATAACTGTAGTCTGGAACAACAGCCGTGTAGATTGAAAGAGGAGATTCAGAAACGTGCACATCAGAAGTACAGTGGGATGCAAACGTTTGGGCAACCGTGTTAATAGTCATTATTTTCCTGTATAAATCGTTGGTTGTTACAATAAAAAAATGTCAGTTAAATATATCATATAGGAGACACACACAGTGATATTTGAGAAGTGAAATGAAGTTTATTGGATTTACAGAAAGTGTGCAATAATAAAAAACAAAATCAGGCAGGTGCATAAATTTGGGCACCACAAAAAAAAGAAATGAAATCAATATTAAGTAGATCTGCCTTTTGCAGAAATTACAGCCTCTAAACGCTTCCTGTAGGTTCCAATGAGAGTCTGGATTGTGGTATTTTGGACCATTCCTCTTTACAAAACATCTCTAGTTCATTCAGGTTTGATGGCTTCCGAGCATGGACAGCTCTCTCTAACTCACACCACAAATTTTCAATAATATTCAGGTCTGGGGACTGAGATGGCCATTCCAGAACGTTGTACTTGTTCCTCTGCATGAATGCCTTAGTGGGTTTTGAGCAGTGTTTCGGGTCGTTGTCTTGTTGAAAGATCCAGCCCTGACGCAGCTTCAGCTTTGTCACTGATTCCTGGACATTTGTCTCCAGAATCTGCTGATATTGAGTGGAATCCATGTGTCCCTCATCTTTGACAAGATTCCCAGTCCCTGCACTGGCCACACAGCCCCACAGCATGATGGAACCACCACCATATTTCACTGTAGGTAGCAGGTGTTTTTCTTGGAATGCTGTGTTCTTTTTCCTCCATGCATAACACCCCTTGTTATGCCCAAATAACTCAATTTTACAGGGAGTGCAGAATTATTAGGCAAATGAGTATTTGATGCAAATGAGAGTGATGCAGAGGAAGCCTTTTCTCCGCCCACAGCACAAACAGAGCCACTTGAGGTTTGCTAAAGCACATTTGGACAAGCCAGCTTCATTCTGGAATAAGGTGCTGTGGACTGATGAAACTACAGTGCAGAATTATTAGGCAAGTTGTATTTTTGAGGAATAATTTTATTATTGAACAACAACCATGTTCTCAATGAACCCAAAAAACTCATTAATATCAAAGCTGAATGTTTTTGGAAGTAGTTTTTAGTTTATTTTTAGTGTTAGCTATTTTAGGGGGATATCTGTGAGTGCAGGTGACTATTACTGTGCATAATTATTAGGCAACTTAACAAAAAATAAATATATACCCATTTCAATTATTTATTTTTTACCAGTGAAACCAATATAACATCTCCACATTCACAAATATACATTTCTGACATTCAAAAACAAGACAAAAGCAAATCAGTGACCAATATAGCCACCTTTCTTTGCAAGGACACTCAAAAGCCTGCCATCCATGGATTCTGTCAATGTTTTGATCTGTTCACCATCAACATTGCGTGCAGCAGCAACCACAGCCTCCCAGACACTGTTCAGAGAGGTGTACTGTTTTCCCTCCTTGTAAATCTCACATTTGATGATGGACCACAGGTTCTCAATGGGGTTCAGATCAGGTGAACAAGGAGGCCATGTCATTAGTTTTTCTTCTTTTATACCCTTTCTTGCCAGCCACGCTGTGGAGTACTTGGACTCCACTCATGTTTTTCTTGAAGGATGCAGACTTCTTCCTGTACCACTGCTTGAAGAAGGTGTCTTCCAGAAACTGGCAGTAGGACTGGGAGTTGAGCTTGACTCCATCCTCAACCCGAAAAGGCCCCACAAGCTCATCTTTGATGATACCAGCCCAAACCAGTACTCCACCTCCACCTTGCTGGCGTCTGTGTCGGACTGGAGCTCTCTGCCCTTTACCAATCCAGCCACGGGCCCATCCATCTGGCCCATCAAGACTCACTCTCATTTCATCAGTCCATAAAACCTTAGAAAAACCAGTCTCGAGATATTTCTTGGCCCAGTCTTGACGTTTCAGCTTGTGTGTCTTGTTCAGTGGTGGTCGTCTTTCAGCCTTTCTTACCTTGGCCATGTCTCTGAGTATTGCACACCTTGTGCTTTTGGGCACTCCAGTGATGTTGCAGCTCTGAAATATGGCCAAACTGGTGGCAAGTGGCATCTTGGCAGCTGCACGCTTGACTTTTCTCAGTTCATGGGCAGTTATTTTGCGCCTTGGTTTTTCCACACGCTTCTTGCGACCCTGTTGACTATTTTGAATGAAACGCTTGATTGTTCGATTATCACGCTTCAGAAGCTTTGCAATTTTGAGACTGCTGCATCCCTCTGCAAGATATCTCACTATTTTTGACTTTTCTGAGCCTGTCAAGTCCTTCTTTTGACCCATTTTGCCAAAGGAAAGGACGTTGCCTAATAATTATGCACACCTGATATAGGGTGTTGATGTCATTAGACCACACCCCTTCTCATTACAGAGATGCACATCACCTAATATGCTTAATTGGTAGTAGGCTTTCGAGCCTATACAGCTTGGAGTAAGACAACATGCATGGAGAGGATGATGTGGACAAAATACTCATTTGCCTAATAATTCTGCACTCCCTGTAAAATTGAGTTATTTGGGCATAACAAGGGGTGTTATGCATGGAGGAAAAAGAACACAGCATTCCAAGAAAAACACCTGCTACCAACAGTGAAATATGGTGGTGGTTCCATCATGCTGTGGGGCTGTGTGGCCAGTGCAGGGACTGGGAATCTTGTCAAAGATGAGGGACACATGGATTCCACTCAATATCAGCAGATTCTGGAGACAAATGTCCAGGAATCAGTGACAAAGCTGAAGCTGCGTCAGGGCTGGATCTTTCAACAAGACAACGACCCGAAACACTGCTCAAAACCCACTAAGGCATTCATGCAGAGGAACAAGTACAACGTTCTGGAATGGCCATCTCAGTCCCCAGACCTGAATATTATTGAAAATTTGTGGTGTGAGTTAGAGAGAGCTGTCCATGCTCGGAAGCCATCAAACCTGAATGAACTAGAGATGTTTTGTAAAGAGGAATGGTCCAAAATACCTTCAACCAAAATCCAGACTCTCATTGGAACCTACAGGAAGCGTTTAGAGGCTGTAATTTCTGCAAAAGGCAGATCTACTAAATATTGATTTCATTTCTTTTTTTGTGGTGCCCAAATTTATGCACCTGCCTGATTTTGTTTTTTATTATTGCACACTTTCTGTAAATCCAATAAACTTCATTTCACTTCTCAAATATCACTGTGTGTGTCTCCTATATGATATATTTAACTGACATTTTTTATTGTAACAACAGACGATTTATACAGGAAAATAATGACTATTAACAAGGTTGCCCAAACTTTTGCATCCCACTGTAACTGTCCTGGAACTGTTTCTCTGTGAGTATAGCTGAGTTAAGCTAACATGGCTAACTAGCCCCTTAGCCATGTTTTTGACCCATTAGCACCACAGTCTCTGTTTACACAGTCTCTGTTATGCTGTTATGGTTGTTTTACACAATTCTACCTTTGTTTTTGATGCTAGCTTACTTCATTCCTGTGTTATTGTTACACCGTGTACATCTTCAGGGGCTGCCTTTTGTTCACCATTAGTGCTAATAATACTAATATTTAATATGGTTAGATTCACTGCTACTAAAAAGAGAATAAAAAGAAGATGGATATAAAAAGGTAGAATACTGCGTAAGCATTGCTGTACCAAAAAGGTTGACACAGTATTTTGAGAATTCAGATTTTATTGTCATTATGACCATTAAATACTGGTATTTACTGATATTAATGCAGTACCATCCCTGTTTTATATAAATGAGAAGAAGAAGGAGATCATCCAGTACACGTTTCTTTCCAGCTGAGTTCACCTCTATTTCATTTAATTCAGGAGCACTTTGCAAGTGAAGCTACTCGATGCTGACTTATCTGACTAAATCTAGCTAACAGACTACAAACCAGAAGAAAGCTGAAACTCAGGAATGAACCAAAGGTATTCCAAACTCTTAAAAATTCCAAAGACTTTTTCCTATATTATCAATTTAATATGATGGACACACAGTTTTCTGATAACCTTATTCAATTTTTATTTTAATGGAAGACTGCTCTTACGAACTCATTTCAGTATTCTTCAGCTCTCAGATAGGTTGTTTTTTGCTATCAGTATATAAATATATTCTGTATCTCTTTATAGGTTGTCTGTAATTTTTCTATTGTGAAGATAGCTAATACTTGTTTGAGTCTTGACATACTTTTCTTTTCATTTATAAATGTTTTATAAGGCAATAACAGTTCCCACTTTAGATGAGGTCACACAAAATACTTACCTAATAACTATAAACTGTCTAAATTAGCCATGGATTACAGCATGAAATAAGTATGTATAAAACCTCTATTAACACACTTACAAACAATGAGCTCATATCTTAAGGATTATATATATAAATGTGCAACACAATCATTCTAATGATACCATGAACGCGTTATATATGAGCTCATTAATCACTAATAAACATATAAATGACTACTAAAACATAATCACTGAATTAAGCACTTACTAATACCTTACTAATGGTTTATAGTGTGAATTATTCTAAAGTGTTACCATCATTTTTTGTTTTACTTACATAGAGAAAAAGCAGAGGAAGTGATTAATCTCCATAATCCGTTTATAGGCTGGTCTGTTGAGCTCAGACAGTCAGGATGTGTCCAAATTTCTTTCCAAAATGCCTTTACATTTTTTTCCCACCGGCTAATTTGTAAAAGAATTCCCAAAACTTCAAAACGCTTGTACATTTAATGCGGATATAGCTGTAACAATAGACAATGGTCTCCGGTAAAGTGAGCTGCTGTAACAGTGAACATAAAGATAAACGGTGATTTGCATGTTTCTGCTCTCTAATCTTTTATTTTTAGTAGTGTAGGAGAGAGAAAGAGAGACACTGAGAAAAATTGAGAGAGAAAGACATGTGAAGGCCATGTTGTAGCAGTTTTAGTAAAATATGACTTTAAAGATAGTTAGGGAGGTGATGAGTCAGCTCAATTTTCTATCCTTTACATATTTTACATACACTACATGTAAGAATAAGGACTCTTTAGCTGACATACTCTAGTTCTTTAGCCGGACCAGGATTAATCAGTTAACCTATCCCCACAAACTGCATGTCTTTGGACGGTGGGAGGAATCCAGAGTACTCAGAAGGAACCCACACAAACACGGGGAGAACATGCAAACTCCACACAGAAAGACCCCGGCCTGATGGTGGAATTGAACTCAGGACCTTCTTGCTGTGCGGCAACAGTGCTAACCACCGTGCTGCCTATATTATATTATATTATATTATATTATATTATATTATATTATATTATATTATATTATATTATATTATATTATATTATATTATATTATATTATATTATATTATCCCAGCCCTGCGTCAGGCTGACCATCTGTCCTGAGCTGGAATAATATAATATAATGAGTTTAGCTCCATTCTTTTAAGCAAATGTTTTGAAGCTTCATCACTCCTGCTGACTGTTTAACATTTGAGACATTTTCTTATATTGATATTATTTATTTAGACTATTCTAATGCTGTTTGGCATTAAATATAGACACATAGAAAAGCTTATATTCCTCATATTAAGATCCATTAAATGGTGAATTTAATACTCACCATATTAGTTAAAATGACATAAAACAGAGTAAAGCTTCTATTCCTAATATTTAGGATTATTTAACTAGTAGATTTTGAAAATTTTAAGAGTTTTATTATCAAATGTTGATCATTAAACTAACTACTTACTAAGAAGAAAAAAATAGATGGTAATAAACGTGAAATTCTCCAATAATAATTGGTCTATTTCCCTCTCAAAAGCTTCTTGTTAAATTTCACATGGATTTGTGGTAAAGTTTCCATTTGCTGTAATTGGGCTTTAATATTCTGTAATTAAATATGGATGGTATATTTTTTCTATATTTTATGGGTTAATATTTAATAATATTTCTAACTTTTAAAAGCTATTACCTCACTTGTTAGCCTTGCTAGGAAAGGTCAAGTATGACAGCAAATTTATATTTTACCATGTTAAAGATCACTTGTGAACATCCTGAGTCCTGTTGATAACATAAGTAACTGTGAAAAAATTATGCACCTGAACTGTGAAAGCAACTTAACTACCCTTAAATCTAAAGTACAGTGGTAATTATATGACCACATGTCTGATTATTTACAAAATGTTTAAATTTTCTCTTAAATTCTGTCTACTGTACCGTAAAGTAAACAAGGATAGTTTAATTCATCACTGACACTATAATATGCGGAATTTTCATTTTCCCATTTCTAAGACATTTGTTTACAGACAATTGTATTCCTTTTCTGTAACTTATTACAAATAATTATTACTTAAGTATTACTTTTATTGTTACATTTATTACTCCACTTATCCTCTGAAGCACTTGCGCCTTCTCCAGTGTGTATCTAATTTGTGCTCTTTCTTACGCTGTGTGACAGGGGGAACAACAGGATGTGAATCAATTACTGGTTCAGGAAGCACAGAATAATGTGTTGGTCCCATTTTTTTTGATTCAGCTGAAGTTGTAGGTTCATGTGAAGCTCTTGGTTCAGGTGAAGCTGTTGGTTCAGGTGAAGCTCTTGGTTCAAGTGAAGCTGTTGGTTCAAGTGAAGCTCTTGGTTCGGGTGAAGTTGTTGGTTCAGGTGAAGCTCTTGGTTCGGGTGAAGTTGTTGGTTCAGGTGAAGTTGTTGGTTCGGGTGAAGCTGTTGGTTCGGGTGAAGCTGTTAGTTCGGGTGAAGTTGTTGGTTCGGGTGAAGTTGTTGGTTCAGGTGAAGTTGTTGGTTCAAGTGAAGTTGTTGGTTCAGGTGAGGCTGTTGGTTCAGGTGAAGTTGTTGGTTCAGGTGAAGCTGTTGGTTCGGGTGAAGTTGTTGGTTCAGGTGAAGTTGTTGGTTCGGGTGAAGCTGTTGGTTCGGGTGAAGCTGTTAGTTCGGGTGAAGCTGTAGGTTCAGATGAAGTTGTTGGTTCAGGTGAAGCTGTAGGTTCAGGTGAAGCTGTTAGTTCAGGTGAAGCTGTTGGTTCGGGTGAAGCTGTAGGTTCAGGTGAAGTTGTTAGTTCAGGTGAAACTGTTGGTTCGGGTGAAGTTGTGGGTTCAGGTGAAGTTGATGGTTCAGGTGAAGTTGTTAGTTCAGGTGAAGCTGTTGGTTCAGGTGAAGTTGATGGTTCAGGTGAAGGTGTTGGCTCAGGTGAAGTTGTTAGTTCAGGTGAAGCTGTTGGTTCAGGTGAAGTTGTTAGTTCAGGTGAAGCTGTTGGTTCAGGTGAAGTTGATGGTTCAGGTGAAGGTGTTGGCTCAGGTGAAGCTGTTGGTACAGGTGAAGTTGATGGTTCAGGTGAAGGTGTTGGCTCAGGTGAAGTTGTTAGTTCAGGTGAAGCTGTTGGTTCAGGTGAAGTTGATGGTTCCGGTGAAGCTGTTGGTTCAGGTGAAGTTGTTAGTTCAGGTGAAGCTGTTGGTTCAGGTGAAGTTGATGGTTCAGGTGAAGGTGTTGGCTCAGGTGAAGCTGTTGGTTCAGGTGAAGTTGATGGTTCAGGTGAAGTTGATGGTTCAGGTGAAGGTGTTGGCTCAGGTGAAGCTGTTGGTTCAGGTGAAGTTGATGGTTCAGGTGAAGCTGTTGGCTCAGGTGAAGCTGTTGGTTCAGGTGAAGTTGATGGTTCAGGTGAAGCTGTTGGTTCAGGTGAAGTTGATGGTTCAGGTGAAGCTGTTGGCTCAGGTGAAGCTGTTGGTTCAGGTGAAGTTGATGGTTCTGGTGGAGCTGTTGGTTCAGGTGAAGCTGTTGGTTCAGGTGAAGCTGTTGGTTCAGGTGAAGTTGATGGTTCAGGTGAAGTTGTGGGTTCAGGTGAAGCTGTTGGTTCAGGTGAAGCTGTTGCTTCAGGTGAAGTTGATGGTTCAGGTGAAGCTGTTGGTTCAGGTGAAGCTGTTGCTTCAGGTGAAGTTGATGGTTCAGGTGAAGCTGTGGGTTCAGGTGAAATTGTAGGTCCTGGTGTTGGTTCAGGTGAAGGTCTGGGTATGATTATTATTCTAGTTGTTGGTTCAGGTGAAGTTGTGGTTACAGGTGACGTTGTCAGTTTAGTTGTTGGTACAGGTGCTGGTCCCTTCTTTCCAGACTGTCCTGTTCCATCTCCGTGTCCACATTTACATGGTTTGAGCTCAGTGATTATTTTAATAATTTCAGCACTGGGGAAGTCCATACTTATGACACCTAAGCAACCATGATTTTCTGAACTGGTATTGTGTTGCTTCAGAAAGTTGTAAAGCTGTTCGTTAACTTTTTGAGCCAGTTTTATTGGTTTCTCAGTAGTTGATGCTGACGTGCCAGTCACCATAATGTGACGTTCACAGAGGTTTGACTTGATATTCTTTATTTTTTTTTCCACATTTGTGAGCCTATTATGTTCAAAGAAATGTGAGTCATGGCTTTCTGTTCCAGCTCGAAACACATCAGTCTTGAGAAAAACAATCTTACCCCTTGCATCCTTCATTTTTGGTGCTAGTGTATTTGTCCATATTTTACTTCGGAACTTGTCAATTATTGTCTTCATCAAGTCTTCAGCATCCTTGTTATTATGAAAAACTAACTTATGGAATGTCACTTTTAGAATCACAGTCTCATTCCTGTGGTTTTCTAAAAAATCAAGAATATCTCTAAGAACTTCACCTAAGGGAATTTCTTTCCCAATCAACCAGTGACTATCCCCAACATAAATGGTTTTTTTAGGAATCCAATTTCTAGAATGCAAGTCAAAATATCGTACTCCTACATTAAGTTGGTCTTTCAAATTCCAAACTTGACTTTGCAAATAACTTGCAAATAGTCCTTTGTACAATGTTAAGCTTTCATGTGTTCCAGGGATAGCGATAGCAGATAGTGGGGTCTCTTCAGGTATAGACTTCATCCACTCCCGGTTATAAGAGCTTTGACTCAGGACTGGGTTTTCATTGAAAGCTGACTGTGAACTTGAGCAGGTTATTCTGATGAGAGGAAGACATTTTTACTCTGTTAATTCTTTTTCATTCAGAACCCCCCCCCCTCCCCCCCAAACTAAGGCATATTAGCAATATTTGCTATTTATATATGTTTTTGCAATCACAACAAATTAGTCTTAAAAGTAACACTAGTTTGAACTATTAAAAACATAGCACAATTTATAATTTTATGTTTTACTTACATAGAGAAAAACCAGAGGAAATGATAGAACTCCATAATAAGGTTTTAGGCTTGTCAGTTGAGTTCCAAATTTCTTTCCAAAATGTGTTTAAATTATTGTTTCAGCAGGGAAATAATTCACAAAAACTTAAAAAGCTGTTAGCTGCAGACATGACTGTAACAATAGACAATGGTGTGCACTTAAGTGAGCTGCTGGTAAAGTGAACATGAAGATAAACTTTGATTTGCATGTTTCTGCTCTCTTATCTTTTATTTAGAGTAGTGTAGGAGAGGGAAGGAGAGAAATTCTTGTGTTACTCTTTTATTAGTGATGAGCAGCAGGAGGAGTATAGAGCACGATGCTTTTGTGGATGAATCATCTGCCTCAGAATGTGAATAAAACTCAGAATACTGTGGAAATAGAGCCTGCTCATCTCCTTTTTGTACACAACCTATGTGTTGATCTTCCACTTCAGCTTGTGGTCAGTGCAGATACACATAAGTGCACCGTGGGTATAAAAATGAGTGAAAAAACAGCCAATGTCCAAAAGAAAAGCTTCAGAAAGTCAGGGGAACTATTTCTCAAGACTTCTTTAAAAAATTACAAGAAACTGTGGCTCACTTGAAGTAAAATATAAAGAAATAACGGGGGGAACTAGATTTTTGTACAAGGAATGTACAAGATGTCCCAGATCAAATACGCTAAGCTAGCTAAGGCTAGTTATCATGCTAAGCTGACTATGCTACACACCTAAATGATGAGGTAAAAAGATACAATTAAAGACTGGTAAAGCTTTATCATTACTGTTTACAAACATGTTTTGTTTCCATGTTTGGTGCTGGGGGAGACTTGTCTACATGAGGTTTTGAGAGCTTTGCAATGAAGAGAGGCCTCATCTCTCAACATTAGTTGCCAACCGCACTCATTCTCTTGGTTGAATGGGAGCAAATCCAAGCTGGAAGGTTAAAAGATGTGGTGGAAAGTCTCCACAGGAGAGTGTAGAATAAAATTTAACAATTACACGTACACATATGTTCTTTTAGCACTTTTGGACTTTGGTTCACTGAATAGCCCTTTAAATGTAACCTGCTTATAAAGGGTTAGTTAGTTAGTCTGTTTAATCTTGCACATGGCATACCCATTTACCTTCTGTGTTTGGTTGTAATGTGCTGTAACGTCATCCTTATCCTGTCCAATAAGCTTCTGTCTGTACACTCCTTATCCTCTTGTTGGCCACCTGTTACATCTTAGTGAGCAGAAGAATGATCAGATAAGACCTAGCATGAACATTTCACTTAACAGTGGCAATCCACAAGAGGAACAATCAGTTAACTGGGTGGAAATGAGCAGAGTTTTTTTCAGCTGCAAAGGATTTTTCTCCTTCTGACGCCTACCTCTGCGACAGCTTTGTGCTAAGGAGCTAATCCTCCTTTTCTTTTGACTTTGCAAGATGTCTATGAGAACTCTCCCCCTGGTTTTCATTAATCTGGGTGGAGAGATGCTTTACATACTGGACCAACGCCTGCGAGCTCTCAACACCTCAGAGGACAATTCAGAGAAAGGTAGAGGCAGCTGACATCTTTGTAGATGTGTCTTCCCAGTTTGTGTCAAGCTGTAGCAGTCTGATGCCAATTTATAAACTTAAAAAAAAGTGCTTTTCTTATGTCAGATGCATAACTACCCAAATTACAAATCTGCTTTCCTTCTTTTTCTTTCTTCTTTTGTTGGAAACCCAACATGGCTGCAGGAGTGTGGTCAGAAAATGACAGGAAAAGAGGTATTACTTGAGCGTAATGTTCTTTAGTCAGCTCCTCCAGCATCTCTGAGCTCTCTTAACAAGTCAGAAAATATATAATTTTCTTGAAAACACATGTGAAATTGTCACACAGAGCCAGACAAGTAGCTAGACACCTACCACAAATTTGTATATACAGTGCACCAGCCACTTTATTTGGTACACTTTTGCACTCTGGTCTTCAGAACTGTGTTAATTCTTTGTGGCACAGGTTCAGCAAAGTGCTGGAAACATTCCTCGGAGATTCTCATCCATATTGACATGATAGCATCACACAGTAGCTGCAGAGTTGTCAGCTGTGCATCCACGATATGACTCTGCCATTGCACCACATCCCAAAGGTGCCCTATCTGATTGAGATCTGGTGACTGTGGAGGCTATTTGAGTAAGTGAAGTATGGCATGATTTTAGCTTTGAGACATGGCACAAAGCTGGAAGCAGCCATAAAAAGAGATTGGTATACCTGAACCTTAGACACAAGGATCAATCTATGCGCATAAGGGGCGATCGTGACTCAAGAGTTGGCAGTTCGTCTTGTCATCGGAAGGTTGCCGGTTCGAGCCCCAGCTAAGTCAGTCTCGGTCATTGTGTCCTTGGGCAAGACACTTCACCCGTTGCCTACTGGTAGTGGTCAGAGGGCCCAGTGGCACCAGTGTCCGGCAGCCTCGCCTCCGTCAGTGCGCCCCAGGCCAGCTGTGGCTACAATGTAGCTTGCCATCACTAGTGTGTGAATGGGTGTGTGAATGGGTGGATGACTGAATGTAGTGTAAAGCGCTTTGGGGTCCTTAGGGACTAAGTAAAGTGCTATACAAAATACTGCCCATTTGCCATTCATGAATGAGAGTCTGAAAAAAGAGCACTCAGAGTTAAAACACATATGAGGCTATTTGCTCACAGAAGGTGGACAAGAAAATGATTGGACTAGAGCAATGATGTCACCAGTTTGACAGGTTGGGTAAGAGGAAGTGATGTAAAGAATAGACAATCAGCCCAAACACCAAGGAATTCAGGCAGATGAATTAATACAGATTTTCCTTAACTTATACTTAAGCTTCATTTGAATAGGTGTACTTAACAAAGTGGCCAGTGAGTTTATTTAGACTGTCTCCCATATATATTTGGAGTTGTATAAATTAAAAAAAATGCATAAAACAATGGTAAACAACCATTTAAAAAAAAAAAAAAAAATTACCATTTTTTTCCTTTTTCATGACCTCTGTGTTTATCGACCGCACTAAGAAAGAAGTAGCTTCAATTCAAAAGCAAAATTCTCCACCTTTCTGTTTGGCTGCTTCTCCATTTCACAGTCATGAATGACATCGTTGGGACCATGTTCAGTAAAGCCTTCATGGATGAACTTCTCAAACCTCAGCAGCTGTATTCTCACAGGACAATGAAAACGGTGCTAACTCGGTTAGCGCACGCCTCCATCATGAGACTGAACCCGGCCAGCATGGACAGGGTAAATACCAAATACCAGGAACAGGAGCACTAGATTATAAACAGCAAGTGAACTGAAAAACTTTTTAAAGTAAAAATCTTCCCCTTGTTCACAATGAAAGTTTTTCCCTTTACTGGAAAAAAATACCAGGAAAAACAGAGTCGATTCATTGATCTCAAACCTATGACTCAGTCCTTGAAGTTCGGAAATAAGCTTCCACAGTTTACTCATTACCTCTCCCTATAATGCAGGACTGTCAAACCTGCACCCATAAAATTTACTTTACTTAATGGAGCAATGATTTTATGCACATCCCGAGTCATTAGGGACTTATAGTCATGTGAAAAAGAAAGCAGTCCTGTAAAACCTTCCTGCTTCCATAGGGAATACTGTATGTAGCAGCCAGGTGCTGCTAATCAAATGCATTTCATAAACTTAATGTGAGCAAGTATGTCCACTTGTCAAGTCTAACAAAATGCATTTGGAAAACAACAGTTTGCAGGTCAGGACCATTCAGGTGTGTGTTAACACAATGCCACAATCTTCTCAGGATGAGATGTCCTAGAAAATTCACTCAGAAGTCAGACTGTGCAGAAAACCCAGGAGCTACATCTCAGACTTTACAGCCAACAATTGGCATGTTAAATTTTAAAGTTCATGACAGCACAACTAGAAAAAGACTGAACAAGTGGTTTGTTTAGAAGAGTTGCCAAAACAAAGCGTCTTCTCTATAAATCATTCATGGCAGCAGAGCACAGGTTTGCAAAGCTGTATCTGAATAAACCACAAGATGGAAAGTGTCCTGTGTACGAATGAGGCCAAAGTGGAGATGTTTCGGTAAAATCCACAGCACCACATTTGGGGAAAGCCAAACGCAGCATACCAGCAAAACACCTGACATCAACTGTTAAGCACGGTGGTGGACGGGTAATCATTTGGGCTTGACCTGGACAGCTTGCAGTCATCGAGTCAAACACAAACTTCTGTGTATACCAAAGTATTCTAGAGTAAAATGTGAAGCTATCTGTCCATTACCTAAAGCTTGGCTGAAATTTGGTCATAAAACAGAACGATGATTCCAAGAACAGCAGCAAATCTGCAAAAGAAAAGAATCAAAATGTTGCAGTGGTCCAGTCAAAGTCTAAATCTCAGGTGACTGAACTGCTGTGCACAAGCAAATTCCCACAATCCTTACTGAGCTGAAGCAACACTGTAAAGTAGAGTGGGCTGAAACTTCTCCACAACGATGTGAGAGACTGATGAAGTCAAGCAGTTACTACTTATTACTTCTAAAGGTAGTTCAACGAGCAAATGAATTGTGGGTTGTAGTTAGTTTCTCACAGGACTGTAACTCAACATATATTTTATAATTGTATTATTTGTTTCTGATAGTTCTTAATTTTTATTGAGGGTCAGATGATTTTTTACTTGTTACTTTCTTGATTTGTCTTATAATTTCTTTGTTATTATTATTAGCTTTTAATGTTATTGTTTTAATTGCATCTTTCTCTGTCATATTAGTCATGTGAAGCAGTTTGAAGTGCATTAACCTCACGGAAAGTCCTACACAAATTGCTTTCTCTCAGATATTGATTGATAATTGATTGTCAGATTGTTCTGGTATCTTATTAATACATAACATGACAAAAAATGTAAACATTTTACAGCTCTGTTAATTTTTTAAGGTGTAGATTTGTGTTTTTGTTCTTGTAGCTTTATGAGCTAATGGTCATGGCTTTCAAATATCAAGTCTTCCTTTGTCTGCGGCCAAAAGACCTGCTGCTCATCTCATACAATCACATGGACACCATCAGGGAATTCGTGAAAGACACTCCCATGGCCGTGAACCAAGTCGATGAGACACACAGGAAAATCATTGAGGTATGACTCAGATAACTGAAGTTATATAAACCTTGTATTTATAAGGTGCAAGCATCCTCTGCAGCCATTGTCTCTCTTTGATGTAGGCATACTCGTCTTTATCAGAGGGTGAACTCCAGCTTCTCAGACAGACTCTCCTCACATTTTTCCAAGACATGCACGTTCGTGTGAGTCCCCTGCTTGAAATCCCATCCTCCTCAAACATATTAATATCAAATTAAACATTTCATTTTTCTGCTTTCAATTAATGCTCTCTCTTTTTTTAAGGTATCACTTTTCCTAAAAGATCAGATCCAAAATCCCAACGGACGGTTCGCCCTGACGACGTCAGGCCCAGTGCCTCATGGGACTGATGTTCCTGGGCTTATTAGGTATGTAGGTTACAGTGTGTGCAGATGGTTTACATATAGTTTTGAAATGAATTTCAAGGAATCCATAAATGTAAATCAAAAATATGTCCTCAGTCATATCTGTCACTGTCAATGTAATAGAGCATTTTATGCAAAGTAATAAAGGTCAGCTATGCAGCAGCGCCAGCGCATTTATCCTTCCCCTGATAGTAAGCGCTCAGATGTGCCCCCTTTAAGCAGAAATACATTTTGTATACATGCATTCTTCAGTTGTAAGATTTCTGGGGGATTTTTGCACATACTGCCTGTTTCAAATATATCCACAACATCCACAACGGTATCAGATCTGTGCTTTGGCCCATATGTGTCTTAAGTGTGCCAAAGTGACCATATCAAAAGAATTCAAAGCAGTCATTTCATCAGTCTTTCAGTAATTTCTTTGGATTATTTTGTTTACAATGAAAAACAAGCACAGAAAAGACCAAAATTTAACCTTTGTTTGTCTTTGTTGAATCAGAAAAGCACCTCCTGCCTCTGTACCACGTATCCCTTTACTTCTACAATGTGATATTTTTACATAAGTGCTGATTAAAAGCATGTGCTGTAAGCATCATTCATGCAAACTAATACACATGCGAGTACTTTATTAATGTCTGTCATTAATGAGTCTGCCATTGTTTGTCAGATTCTCAGTGTCTTTATCACATATTTGCTTCTAATTCAAGTTTAGACATTATAAGCAGAATTAATTTCTACTGTCAATGTTTATACACTGAACCTGGTTTAACATCTGCCACTTCATTAACGGCACTAGATGTGGCCACTCTGTGGCCTGGTGGTCTGATGCAACTCTGAAGTCACCGCCAAAAGGCTGACCAATCCCAACTTTCAATTTTCTTTAAAAAAAATGTGTCCACAATCCAGAGTGTCGCCATCTGTTTCCTGTTTTCAAAGGATATTTGACTGTCGCGGCAGAGAAGTGAGACGAAGGGAGTTCCCCTCTGGAGGGAGTTACACCAGCTCCATCAGAGAGGGGTCTTTCGAGCTGCATGGAAACAGAGTGATCAGACTCGGCATGAACATGTATGTAAATATGCTGCTGGACACTACATGGTGAACACACACACTGAACCTGTGGGTGACACTGCTGCGTTTCATGACTTAAAGGTACACTGTGGATCATCCAGAGGAGACACACACGTCCAGGGCTCCCTCTGTAAAGGTAATAACATGTCAGGGAGGTCACAGATTTCATTTTACAGTTATGGTTGGTGATATATATATATAACTTAATATTGTCCTGAACTACACCTGAGCTCTTGCTGTTGTGAAACCATGAAATTATGTTTAAGCAATAATAGCAAATCATATCATATGGAGCTTTTTTCCTACAAGGTGATATTTACCTTTGATAGTGGTGTTTAAAGGATGCTCAGGTGGCACCAAGGGGCTCAAAATGTTGCACCACTTTCACACTCACTCCACTAACCTGATGCTTCCTAGTTTGTTTGGAGCCAGAAGTGACAATTTTTGAATCAGATGGTAGGGCACCGAGTTAGCTAAGGTTATCTAGCTGCAGCAATAAAACCAAAATAACAGACATATGCTTGATATATTAACATATTTTTAGATATTTCTTACGCCAAAGGAACCCAACATACATTTGTTATAGAGTGGGAAACTGTCCATGTGCCTCCAAATCACTTTTTATACCAGGCTGTGAACATGCATTTAAATGCTGTAAATTTGGATATTTTGTAATGGAGATCTGCGGGGATTCACTCATTTTTGCAGCTTGCCTCAAGTGGCCACTCAAGGAACTTTAGTTTGTTTTGTACTTCTGTGTTGGCTTCGTATATTAGCCCCAGAAATTCCTGCTTGCCTGGACAGTGATGCATAGTAAAAGCCGTTAATGCTGTTATGGCAGTGGCCCGTTCCCTGTGGTTTGCACACGCAGCTCTTTATTGACACACTTTTTGCATATACACTTAAACTCACCTCACTTGCCCCGCTGTTCAAAACATCTCACTGGTGTAGGCTCATCGTTGTGTGTCTCTCTACAGCCTCACACCTTCTATAAGAGAAGAGCTTAATTGGGTGTGTAAGACAGGTGTGCCCAAACCACACTACTGTGGTTTCCTGGCTTCTACAGCTGAGCCAGAAAACCACACCCCAGTGCTACTGCTGTACAAAGAGAAGATAGTAATCAGATTAATGAAGTGTCAAAAATAATAATAATAGTGTTTCTCAGTAACTGTGAATGTTTGTGTCTGCTTATATTATCACCATATCAACATTAAACGGCTGGTTAGACAGTGTAATGTTTAATTAGTCAATATTAACATTAATAATGTTTGAAAACTTGTAGTAACTCTTGTGCTGCCACTGCACCCCTCCCTTTCCTGAACCATTATCCACAAATAGAGAAAACTTGGAACAGTTGTGAAGCTTCCCAGGAGCGCATTAGTTGCAAAAGACTCCAGAACAACATCTAAAGAACTGCAGGGCTCACTTGTTTCAGAGTGGACCAAAGTGGCATCCATGAGAGAAAAACACCACTGACCAAAAAGAATACGCAGGCTCATCTCACATTTGCCAAAAACATCTTGATAATGAGAAAGAAGCTGGAATTTTTTTAAGCTTTGCATGCCGTTACATCTGGTGTAAAACTAACAGCATTTTATTAAAAGGAACATCATGCCAACAGTCAGACATGGTGGTGGCAGCGTGATGGTCTGACGCAGGTTTGCTGGACGATTTGCAAAAACTGGTGGAACCATGAATTCTGATTTCTACTAAAAGAAACCTGAAGGAGAATCTCCAGCTATCATTTCTTGCCCTGAACCTTAAACAGGCTGTTCTTTCTTAAAAACCCTCCAGTTTGGCTGAATTAAAAACATCTCTGTAAGGAAGATGTTTTTTTCAATCAAACGCTTGATTGTAGTTCTTGCTGCCAACAGCAGTGCAACCAGTTATTGGGTTTAGGGGGAGTTTTCAGAGGGCCAGGTAGCATTGGAGAACTTTTTTCCATTAATAAATTATATAATTTAAAAACTGCATCTTGTATTTAGTCTGGTTCTCTTTCTTTATTATTAGAATTTGTTTGATGACCTGAAACATATAACTATAATAAATAGAAAAAGATCAGAAAAGGGGCAAATACTATTTTCACAGCTCTGTTATAACCTGCCTCTGCACCTCCATCGTGCTGCAGGCAGACGGCTCTCCCAACCCGCTGGCGAAGGAGGAGCTGAACCTGCTGGCTCGTCTGATGGGCAGCATGAAGACAGAGAACAAGCCCAAAGACGAATCAGGTTTTCGAATCAACCTGTTCAACACAGACAAAGAGGAGGCGGAAGCGTGGGTGTTCTTCTTTTCTATTTTAATTCCCTGTTGTTACATTAACATAAATTTCCTCATCAAGGCCTTTTTATCTTGTTTCACAGAGGAGCATCAGCTAGTGCTGAGGAGTCCTTGTATGGAGTGATAAATATTCAAGCAATGCAGGTATGATCATGCAGACTCTTCTGGGGTATTTCAGTGAACTAAAACTAAACCACAGTCAAGAAAACAGTTTAGTTTGACTTAAAAAAAAAAGGCAACTGCTGAGCACGTGAACAAACCTAACAATATAAACAGAAAATCTGGCAAAAAAGTGTGTTAGTGTGAGTGTCTGGCTACACTCTGGACTGTTGTTATGACTGCCATGTCTCTCTTAAAACATCTGTGATGAACTTAATCCAAGTTTTTGGTTCAGGATGAGCAGGCGGCATCGGAGTTGGCTCGCATCGCCGGACAGTTTGAAGAAGAAGAAGAAGAGAAACCCGAAAAACCCAGCAACAACAAGGGAGAAGAGCTCCTGGCCATGATGGACGACCTCTGACTCATTTATCCAGTCTGTGGTTGTTTGATGATCGGATGGTTAATCTCCACTGTGAACTTTAATCTGAAATATGCAGTATTCAGTGAAACAGATGCAAGAACTCAACATTATAACACAGTTACAATAGACAGAAACTATTTTCTATGTTTAAATTGCAGCTGAACTGACTTGGATGTTAAACGGTAACACCTGCTGTGTTTGAGGTTTCATTTTCTTTTTAACAATTTAATGTTAAATAAAAGTATTTATTTATATTTACATGATTAGGCTGGCTCGTGTTTACATGCTGTAAAACAAAATGAGTTGCAAATGTTGCTGTGAGGCAGGGAAGAAATTAAATGAAAAGGATTGATCATATTTTTAAATACGACATCTAATTGGACACGTACTAATTTAAATAAGCTATAAATTAATATTTGGATAATGAAAATAAATGTTCATTGAGACGATTTCGTTTCTGCAGCAGCAACCTGTAGGGGGTGCTGTTGTCTTCGCTTTGTAAGAAAAGAACAATCTCATGAAGGTTTCTTTGATTCGGAGCCTTTGCTCTTTGTTTATCCGGCTTTTAATCAATTAATTAATTAATTTTAATACTTATATTTTAAATATGACAACTAGTACTGTATGAATCCAATAAGGTACAAAAGGGAACAGAGCAGTGAGTATAAACGTTCATGTAGGCATAAGATTATTTAGCATCATCCTTTCAACAAGGTGTACTATTAAATAAAAGAGTCATACATGCATACAATACAATGGCAATGGTGGGAAAAACAGTTTAGAATATCGTATGATTTTTCTGGTTTATTTCCTTTAAGTAGTTTAGAAGATTTTATGTATAACTTGAATTTATCCAAAAACAAAACAAACAAAAACACCAATTTAAACACATATAAGATTAACATTTTTAATGTATTTCTTTTGTGTGGTTTCATATTGGGTGTTTTATGATGTTCTAAATCTGTCAGTAGAATTTTCGCTTAATTAATAAAATTTTACACTCCAGAGAGCAAATTTGTTAATCTTAATATATACTTTGCAGCTTTGAAATCCAGCATATATGTGAAAAATAATGTTGCTGTGATGACGTCCTGTTCTCGGGTTCCTCATTTATGTCCTGGATTGTATTGTATTAAAGCTGGTTGTGAATAAAGTTTTTATTTTTTTTTTAAACGGTTGACGCAAAGACGACGGTGAAACGTCATCACGTCGCTGCTCCTCTGTCGGGTTTCTGCGGGAAAACGAACGTGTTGAGATGTTTTGAGAGGTTTCAGCAGGTCGGTGTTTCGCTTCTACATGAAACCTGTGTTTAAATAATTCAGGTAAATGTTACAGACATCAGCGGAGGGAGAAGCTTTGATTTACAGTCATGTTTTACGCATTTTGGAGCTTTATTTAGTCGCTGCTAAAGCTAAGGAAACGCTAAAAAAAGAAAAGCTAACAGAGAAGACTAACTTTGTGCTTTCAGATACAAATTTGAGTGTCATTTTAAACGTGTTTTTATGTTTTCTGTAGGTTTAGTTAAAGCTAAGATGACACTGCAGTATATGACACTATATCTTCTGTATTACCATTTATATTCGGCTGTAATGTGCATATACGGGGGTTACTTTGAAAGCCAAATATGAAAGTGTTTTTTGGACCAATAAAGAAAATGCGGTTACGGGATATGATAGTCACGAGATGCAAAACAGACTACGTGTGTCTGAATGAGAAGCTGATGTGACAGTGAGGCAGGAGGAGGCTGGCGTGGTTTGGATATGTGCAGAAAGGATGCTGAATATGAAGACCTCAAAGGATTCATGTAGTGAAGGAGGACATGCAGATGGTTGGTGGTGACAGAGGACGTTAGGGTTAGGATGAGATGAAGGCGGATTAGCAACCTTCAGTGAGCTGCTGAAAAAAGGAGGAGAAGAAGTAGTTGTTTTGGCAATTAGGATTACCATTAATTGACTTTACGTCAAGTCAGCTGGTATTGATCCCCTGATTTTTAATAAGTGACAGTGGAATAAAATTATTTTGTTTTTTCCTCAGAACTTGTAACAGTTTCCAGAGTTACATTGGATCATCTCTCCAGCAGATAAAGAAAATAAGACTGGAAACATTTAATTCACTTCATTCTTTTTATGTGTGTTTTTTGTGAGCTCCATTAAAAAAACGCAGTAAGAAAGTATCTAAGACAGCCTTTTTGGTCCCTACATTGCAGTTTCAGTAGAGCCCCATTAACAGCCTAAGAGGATCTAACGTTGATGCAGTCACATTGTCTGGGCATGGTGCTCTTTTCCTAAGTCCTCAGAAATTCTTCTTCCTTTACCTTATTTTCAATCAGAAAAGTGATTAAGAAAAGATGGAGGGAGGGAAATCTTTTTTAACGATTTGACCACAGCCTCTTAGTCGTCTGACGTTTATTAAATGCAGGATTGGTTTGTGACAGATGAGATCAATCGCATTTAAGCTGTGCAGGACATTTTCTATTTGACATGTTCCTGTGTTTTCTCATTTTCTGATTCTAATGTTCTGTCCACAAAGTGTGCAAGGTTTTGCTAATTTTTGCTTTATTGCTTCAAGGTCAGAATCAGTAAACCACAGAAACACGTCTCAGGTACCAACACTGCATGACAGACTCTAATCCAGAGTTATCAATCTTCTGCTTTTCTGCAGGTTACTATGGAGCCCAAGGGAGCTGAGTCTCAGCCATCCGGCGTGGGGCCGGTTGAGGTGGTGAACTCTATTCGGGAGCGAACGATCACAGAGAACAGCATGGTGATCCTCCTGCAGGGCCTTCAGGGAGAGGTGACCACGGTGGACCTGAGGAACGAGAGCACGGCACGTGGACGCGTGGTCAACGTAGATGCCTTCATGAACGTACGGCTAGAGGACGTGTTGTACCGGGACCGGCTGGGTCAGCTCACACAGCTGCAGGACCTATTCATCACTGGCAGGAACATCCGCTATGTCCACATCCCCGACCATATGGACATAATGAAGACCATAGAGAGCCAGCTGGCCAAGATTCACCGCGTCCGGAACTTCGGCAGTGAAGGCGGAGGCAGGAAAGAGTTTGCCAAGAAAACAAAATGACTTTTTTTTTTTTTTTTTACATTTGGAAAAGACGCTGCTTGTGTAAGGTTCAGAGATTAGAGGACAAACACCAGTCTAGACCAGTAGTTTACATCCTGAGGGCCCACAAAGTGACTCCAGGGTCAAGAACAGGGAGAGAGATCTCAGGTACAGTAAGATATAGTTACAGTTCTCCTTTTCATTGTAAAATACTGGAAACTGTCTTTAGTGCTATAAAAACTGAACAGCTTGGAACCTGGGATGAAAGGCCACAATCTGGGTTTGATTTCTTGTAAGGATCACAAACTCGAAAGGCTGGAGTATTTGGAGGCTGATATCAGTAAATTGTTTAAATGTTTAAAAATAAAACTCCACAGATTGATTTGTTTCCCTATGTAAACACTGTAACAATTCTTTTTAATACATTGCGGATTATTTCTTGGATTAATTGATGCATCTTCCTTGTATCAACTCAAAGAAGCTCTTTGGTTGAGATAAAAAAAAAAAGACAAACTATTTAGGGGGATTTTTAAATGAGATATGATGAAAATGCTAAAAAAAAAAATCCATCTGAGAATAAAGTGAAATCTTTTTCAATATAATTATAACAACTAAATGATAGATCCTCTTTTGCACAAAGGGTTTAACTTAAACGACGCCACAGCTTCTCTCATATTTTGCTGACTTAGAAACAGTGAAGAGTCTTATCTCTTAAACATAGAGAATACCCTAAAGCAGTCACTTTTTGTGCCTTTTGAGGTGCTGCACCTCATATTTGTACTAAATAGCAAAAATACATTTATCATACATTTCTCCTAATTTTTATAGTATTTTCTACACCTCATTTGCAGAATCTGGACACCTACATTTTTTGCTATTATAACACCAGTGAGGTACACCTGTCAATGTAAGCAGCCATGCTTTTTACTCACCAGACGGATCAGCTAAAAACAAAAGTCACCTCCACACTGTTGTTATAAAGGACGAAATTTAAACTTGGGGGTCTTATGAGATTTGACTCGCTTTTGGAGCAACTACAGGCTCAATTTTTCCACCGCCAGAGGTTGCAGCTTGTTTATTTTGGCCCATGTTTCTTTTTTTTAAGTAGGTTTCCCTTTAGCGGGATTTAAGCATTAGTTAACTTCTCCCACAGTTGTGGTTTGCTCCCCACAACAAAATGACTCAACTTATTAAGCTCCTCACTGTCATTCTGGGCCTTTTGATGTGTCGCTCTCTAATAACTCCCTCCAGCCAGCAACTTAATTAACTATCCTAACTTTTGTGCTATCGCATTATTAAAGATCTCTTTTGTCTGTCTTTCAGTACGTTATCATTTTTAATTTAGTTGTAAAAATACTTTGAGGGACTTGTCTTTTCTTACCAAATTATTCCCAAAGTTAATCTCTCTGCTCCAGCTCAGTTTTATGAGAATTGAATGGCTCATATTGCAGCTGACACTGAATGCGGTTGTGGTGTGAGGGCCAGTGTATTTACTGGTAAATGGTGAGCATCACAAAGCCCATCTTTCTGTGTGTTAAAAAAAAACAGCCCTAAGTTAATCACTGCCTGTATGCAGGAAAACATTAGTCACTGGTGGGGAAAAACAAGCTGACCTGTTTCCACAGCTCCACAAACATCTCTGCATCAGCGAGCAAGTCGCTCTCAGTCACAACAGTGACATCCACTCTTGTTTTTTAGCCAGTGGAGACAAGCGTGGCGGGTGAAAGGAAGGTAGTGTTTTGCTTGGTGTTCTACCCGTGCGCAGTTGCGATCGGGAATCTGGGGAATTTGCAAAGTGCTATGTTATTCCTACACAGCATCAGGAAGAGGACAGGCCTGACATAACACAGGCAGCTGGAGCAGATAAACCCCGCACTGTGGACAAAAAGGGCGGAGGTTCACCAGCCGTTACTGAGTGCATTAAATTAGGAGGAATATGCACGCAGGAATGTCCCTCAGCAGTTGGATCATTGTTTGGGGCTTTAGCCTCAGAGTGATTTTAGGGACATATTTTTCTCTTGACCAACCCTGAGTGTTTGAATGACAGAAACCACATAATAACCGCTTATTGCTGTGCTAAAAACACCAGCGAGTGCCACATCAACGCTCACTAGACTCAGAATAGTACTTTACAACCGCATAAACAGGTCTTTTGCAATACTTAAGAGTCTGGGTTAGTGTTACAGGAAAAAGCACCAGTATAAATAAGAAAGACAAGCCCTGCTTTCATCGCTGTAGTCAGTCTGTAGAATTATATGCTCGTACTTTTAGAAATTAAAGGGGGGCTGTGTTGGTTTTTGTTATTTTCTGTCGCACATACTGTTAAAATGATGAATGCGCTCATATCCAGTTCTGTGGAATTATTCATATTTTGGCTTCGGCTGAGGTTTAAATTCACTCCCAGCAGGCCACAGAGTCAGGTTCACTTCAGTTCACTTAAATGAATTTAGTTTCTTCAGTTGAATTGAATGGAAAAATATAGACTTACCTATATTAGTCCATGCATTCATCTTTAGTAGGCTTGATTACTGTAACAGCATCTTTACAGGTCTACCTAAAAAATCAGTCAGACAACTACAGCTCATTCAGAACTCTGCTGCTCGAGTCCTCACTAAGACCAAAAAAGTGGACCACATCAGTCCAGCTCTGAGGTCCTTACACTGGCTGCCTGTCCGTCAGAGGATAGACTTTAAAGTTCTGATGCTGGCCTATAAAGCTCTGAATGGTTTAGGACCAAAATACATCAATGACCTCCTGACCCAGTATGAACCATCCAGATCCCTCAGGTCATCTGGATCCGGTCTTTTATCAGTTCCCAGAGTCAGAACCAGACACGGAGAAGCTGCATTCAGCTTTTATGCTCCTTATATCTGGAACAAACTCCCAGAAAGCCTCAGATCAGCTGAAACACTCAGTTTATTTAAATCCAGGTTGAAGACTCACCTGTTCTCAGCTGCATTTGAATAAAGCACCAAATCCACACTTTAAGCTTAAATTTCAAAACTTACATTTAACTACTGATTTTATCTACTGTTCTGATTTTATCTGTTTTGATTTTATATACTGTTGTTTGTTTGTTTGTTTGTTTGTTAATTAGTTAGTTAGTTTATTTGCTTGTTTTATTCAATTTTAAATCATGCTTTTTATTTGTTCTTGTTTCTAATGTCTCTGTAAAGCACTTTGAATCACCTTGTTGTTGAATTGTGCTATACAAATAAACTTGCCTTGCCTTGCCTTGCCTTTTGACAAAGCTCTCAGTCACACAGGCCTATAGACCAGTTGGCAACCCCCTTGCAGTCTCCAGTCGCTAAGAAGAAATGTGTGTATTCCCCAGACCAGTGGTTGAGTATTAGTTGATTTGAAAATGGTTGCCAACAGGGTGCTGAACCAAAGACCTGCCTGTGATTGCGTTTTGTTGCTTGTAGATTGCTGTGGTTGCCTGTAGTTTGTATGGAAGATGCCAACTTGTCTGCAAACATTCACAGAGTTGTAATGAAACTTGGAAAAGTGCAACACAAACTTGACCTTCAGAGCAAAATAGTGCTTTACTTTTATTTTGAAGGTTAACGTTCTCCATTTCTGGTTTGCATCGCACCTTTTCAAGTTTCACTGCTGCTCTGCAAGTAGCTGGTGAGTGGTTACAGATGAGTTGGTGTCTTCCATGAAACTGCTAGCAACCTGACGCAAGGAGAATTTCCATTTGACCTAACAACTGTAGGCAATCAATTGCCAACCAGTTGTGGAATCCTTATTTGTCCCTAGCAACCAGTGGTTTCCAAGGGTCTCCAAGCCTGTATGGTTTTGCTAAAATCAAGCAGCGAAAGTGAAATGAGTTTTTAAATGTAATAAAAGACAGAGGAGATTATTTTTGACACACACATTGACGACCACAGTCCCATGGTTATTCAATTACTCAAGTGCAGCCCTACAAAAATCTTAGTGACCATATAGTTTCCTTAAAGCACAATAACCTGGCATGTAATGTTGATTGGGTGTTCTGGACTGCTGGACTGAGTTCAAAGGTGCAAACTGGACTGGTTTAAGAACTATTTTGCTCTTTTGATCAGTTATATTAACAATGTGTCGGCTGTGTGACACTGCAGTGTAGCTCAAATCAACTATGAGCACCTCCTGTTTCGGTTGTTTGATAGGTTTTAAAATTTGTATCTCCTGGTGTCGTGTGGAAATTTCCAGCTTTGTAAAGTCCAAGTCAGATTTCCCCATGAAGTATCAATCTATTCATCGGTCTCCTCTCCTGCTCCACAAACCTCACTCTGAGCTCTTTTTACTCCCCTCCAGGCTCAGATTAAAACACAAAGAGCTCAATTAATCCAGGAGCCCCCACAGCAGCGTGGCCCCATGCCCACAGCTGCCACCTAGCTATTTCCTGTTCCACCCTCCTGGCTTAACTGTGAACAGACCTCAGTGTTGGGCATCCAGCAGGAGAGAGATCACCTCCCTCTGGTCAGGAGTGTGTGGGTCATACCTGGAGAGGATAGAATAGCTAAAATAAAAGACTTGAGCAGTGTGGAATTTTTATTTTGGAGTTCGATGGCAGTGAAGCATGCATGGCTTTCACTTCTCTCAGGAAAAGGAAAGACCTCCTCCAAAACACAAGTGTGGACCACTACTGGCTGGTCCTCCTCCCTCTGAGGGATGAGAGGGAGTGAATCACAGTGGAGAGCTGCTCGCTCTTCAGTCTAGCAGCGTCTGCTCAGCTGTCACGTATGCCGAGTGACCCACGACCTCTCGCTGCTGCTTTTCTGCCCGAGAGAAGATGGGAGTCTTATCTAAGTGACCGGCTCCAAACGTGGATCTGAATTCTTTGTTTTGCATACGGAAGTTTTAAATCTGTCAACCTGTGCATGACTGAGGTGAGTGACTTTTATTTAACTTTATCTTTGCTGGGAAAAAAGATTTTTTACATTTTATTACACCCCTTAACAAATATAAAGCTCTACTGTCATGCAACTCAGTAGTTTATTAGCATGGCCTCCTGTTTTTTTTTACAACACCACAGACAATTAAAGGTTTTTACAAGCTGAGGAGCTGCAACATGCCCAAAATTATAGCACAGTGAGTATGTTGTCACCCAGTCTGTCACATGTATTTTCCATCAGTCTTAATCTCACTCTCTTTAAATGTTTTTGACAGCAGCTCCACCTCATTTCTCATTTTTTTGACTACTGTTAAAAAGTGATTTTTTTCAGCAGTTTCAAGTTTCCTCATTGGACTTAAACAGGATTATCTAAGCAGGAAGGGCCGAGCGGGAGTGCATTTACAGGGTTTCACATAAACAGCTGCCGGGCTATGCTTGCGTGGAGGTTGTTGGACTCGTCTGGAAATGTTAGGTGTTAAATCTGTCTGCCCGAGACTGCGGCTGCACAAAATGTGTCCCTCCCTCTGGTATTTGTGTGGTGCTTCGAGCTCACCACAAACTGCCAGTCCTGGAGCCATGAAGAAAAAAATATTTATACACGATTTCATTCTGTAATCGAGAAAACAGAAAAAGAGGCGCCTCTTTGTGTCATTTCTCCTTATAATTAAGTATTAAAAACGTCGCCTTCTTAAAACAAATGAGAAAGTTCATGGAGGGCACTTTTTTCAAAAAAATTTACACAGTTTGAATGCTGCACTGAAAAAAAGAAAAATTTGTAATTAAAGTGAAGTTGAGATAAAAGGTCTCTGCCCTAAAAATAACCTCATACATAAATTGCAAAACCCTAGCCAAGTGAACAAATGTGACGTGTGTTGATTAGCAGACAGACAGTTGAAACTATGAAGGTTTAAAAGGTGATGCTAACACTAAAGTGCCTTAAAACTGCATTCTTTTTCATGACCACCAGGGGGGAAATGTGTGGTTGGAAAAAGACTTCTAGTTCTATCAGAGAACAGCCCTTTGTAAACACTAAGTTTATGGCCTCAATCACTCACTTCAGGTCATATTCAATATATAATTAAGTGAGTTTTGGCAGCTTTCCTTTAGTCTTCTCATGGTTACTTCCAAAAGATAGACCTAACAAAAAGCCTATAAGTTTTTGCAGTCGTTAACATAGTGACTGGTGAAACGACCACATATTGTGAATTTGACTATGAAACCTCAAGCTCGCTGGCTTATAGAATGCAAGCTGTAATCGACAGCCTGTTGTACATACCCTGGATAATCCTCCTCTCTGACTCTTAGAATGACCAGATGGACTTTTTTAAGTTTGTGAAGACATTTAGTCTCAAGAGCTGAAACGTCTGATCGTAATGACCCACGCCTTTTGTCACAAATTTGCTCACATGATCAACAACCCTCAGGACCACCCCCATGGGGACGCTCCTCCCTGTGCTCAAGACTCACACAACCTGGACAACTGAGAACCTACAAATCCCCAAATTTACAAAATTAACTATTTTATTCTGTATGACCTGAAAGTAGAAACATGAACTGAGCAGGAAGGCCTGGGGATGTTTTTTAATTAATTTTTTTTAATTTTGTGAGTCTTTGATTTTCTCTGTTTTTATTCCATTAATGGTAGTTTAAAAGAATAGGTAAACAAAATAAAATAAAAAAATATAATAATAATTTAAATAGATAAAAAATAAAGGATCATTTTTAAAGATTTAAGTTCATTCTAGCTGTTGTTCTAAGCGGTGCTTGGCAGCATCGTGAAAAGTTGGAACAGCGTGGATCTGGATCATCTGGCCTCCTGCAGTGTCATCTCACTTTCCCAGCGCTGATAGTGAAAGTCAGTTTGGGATTGTTGTTTGTGCTGTGGACTGTTTCAAGATGCAATGATAAAAATCAGATTATGGAAAGAACTTTTATCCCCACCGGAAAAATAAAAATAACTAAGCAGACACTGAAGGAAATCCTCCCCCAATCCCTGGACAAATTGCTCCCTGCTGTTGCATAACACTTTATAACTGTTTCCTCGTTTTTATTTAAAATTTAAGTTAAAAAATAAATAAAATGTAACCTCAATGTTAAACCTCTGTGCAGATGGAGTTCAAGTTAACCTAAGCTGAGATCTGCTTGATATTTTTGCCCACAGACACGTGAGTGTTGATGCAAACAAAAAAAAACTTAGAAAGAATGAGGTGATATGTGCACTGTGATAAATGCTGCAGTCTTGATAAACTGTGTAAAAGTACAGGGTGTAAAGTCAGTCTTTAATCGTTTGAATCGAGCTAAGCTGAAAACTAAATTGCTCACTTATGTTGTTAAGGTCTGGGGGCAGCAAATTGAGGGTGCAGAAGTAGTCACGCTTCTTCTTTGATTAAATCCCAAACAGAAGGCAGTGTTGGTTGGGAACCACCAGTTCCCATGAGTAAATGGACCCCGAGCCAGCCACAAAGCAACTACAACTTTAATTTGGCCAAAAGCAAATTAAAGAAAGCCTTTGAGAGCACACTGGGGCTGCCAAAAGTCGCTGGGATAAAGATCAGGGTGGGAGAGCGACCCAAACCCCCAGCAGCAGCAACTGGAACGGGGCACGGTTTGGTCCTCCCCAGAGAGAGAGCAGGAGAAAGAAAAACATTCGGCTCCCATGGAAATTGTTTTTGTAGTGACAGGGAATGTGAGGGGGTGGGAAGTATCAGTCATCATGTTTACATCAATCCTTACTGTAACCGTGGGACCGTCTGCGAGACGGGTCCGGAGCAAATCCATCTACCGCGGTCTAATGCAGCCCCTCGCTCTCTTAAAGGGTCGATTCACCCAAATAACAGAAGGATGCAGTCGCTCTGAGAAGCTTTTTTTTGTATGGGAAATGTCAGGTCGTTTTGTGCTGACATCCGTGGCTGTCCTCAGGATAATATATATATATATATATATATATATATATATATATATATATATATATATATATATATATTTTTTTTTTTTTTTTTTTTTTTTTTAACTGTGATTACTCTCTTGAATGATAATTAAATTTGCTAACAGTGAAATACTTGTTAAACATCTCTAACAAAAAACAGAATGTCTCTCCCGGAGATTTAGGTGCCATTTTTCTTAATGTTTTTGTAGGCATCCCTGAGGCTGTTTAACCCCCATTAAAACAATTAGTTTTAAGTTTTTGCAGCTGTGAGCAGCTTCTTTACTTCCTCAATGCATTGCAAAGAGGGACAACGGCGTGTTTGCCACGTTTGTACTCTGTGTTCTCACGGTACACTTTAATTAATTCTTTGTGGCACAGATTCAATAAGGTGCTGGAAACATTCTCAGAGATTTTGGTCCATACTGACATGACAGCATCACGCAGCTGCTGTAGATTTGTTGGTTGCACATCCATGATGAGAATCTCCTGTTCCACCACATCTCAGAGGTGCTGTGTTGGATCACAGTCTGCTGACTGTGGAGGTCATTCAAGTACAGGGAACATGAGTTTTGTGACATGGTGCATTGTCTTGCTGGAAGCAGCGATGAGAAGATGAGTGCATTGTGGTCACTAAGGGAAGACGTCAAGGAAACATCCACCCCACCATTGCACCATGATACAAGCCAAGGTGGATCTGTGTCTTCTGCTGTTGTAGCCCAACTGCTTTAACATTCAGAGATGCTCTTCTGCATACATTGGTGTAACAAATGGTTATTTGAGTTACTGTGGCCTTCCTATCAGCTCAAAACAATCTGGCCTCCTTTGACCTCAGACATCAACAAGACATCTTGGCCCACAGAGCTGCTGCTCACTGCATACTTTCTCTTTTTCACTTTCTGAGAAACTCAGACCAGTCTGGCACCAACAATGATGACACATTCCAAGTCACTCACATCACCATTATTCCACATTTTGATGCTCAGTTTGAACTTAAGCAGGTCATCTTGACCATTTAGATATATAATAGATATTTATGTTATAGAGCATTGAACAAGTGTACTTAAAGAAGTGGCCAGTGAGTGCATATGACAGATAATAAACAAAAGAATATTACATCCAGTTTAATGACTTACTAAAATCTAACACCTGCCAAAAGATTATCACAAGCTAACAATAGAGAAATGCTCCTACTTTATATAAATACCAATTAAATAATGAAATAACTTGCTGTGAAACCTTGTGTGCAAAACAAACACAACTCCTCTCAGTTCCATTGTTTTGGGGAAGAGGCAGAAATTAGAAATTCACTGCTACATTTCTGTGAACCCGACCTTTTCACTTCCTGCCGGTCTCCCATCATGAGTGTGAGTTTCTTGGAGTGAACATGTGAAACCTGACATGCCACTTCTTCTGTGGGAAAAAAATAAAAACTGCGTAGCCGGAAAGGCGCCCCTCTCATAAATATAAACATCCCCATCGGTCTCAGCAGACCTCTCGCTGCCGTCCTCTCTGCCTGGCTTGAGTGTCGTCAGAGGAAGACAATGTCTCCTGACCTCTGACACCCATTTAGATCAGAAGAATGACGGGTGGTGCTTTGGAGCAATGCATTTTTTAGGCTTAAAACACTTTTTTTTTCTTTTGAGATGACTTTGAAAGCATTTGTTTTTCTTGTTTTTCTGACAGGATCTGCCTCGGGTTATCCAGGAGGTAAACGTGTAAAAGGAGATGGTGCGTGTCTGAACCCACAGTGAACCAAGATGGAGCCAATTAAGAGAGATATGGAGCTGCTGAGTAACAGCATGGCGACCTACGCTCACATCAAAGGTAAAATCGTAGCAGGGCTTTAAGTGTGGCTTCCACCATGGAGTTGGGGACAACCTCAAGGGGTTATTAGATGAATCTATAAAACCGCAGGCAGCTTGCTACACCACACTGTATGACTTTACGTAGGTTGTACATGAATATTTCTTTCTAAGCTCCTACACGAGTAACTCTGCATGTTACAGTTCAAAGAAATCTTTATTTAACTTTATACTTTAAACTTCATTCTGATTGGCTGCCTCGTGCAAACAGAAGGGTTTAACAACAGTGGGTGGGGCCTTTGTGCTCACACCTAGAGCCATAATAGTTTGCTTTAATAACGCTCTGCCTGAGACGGCCATATTAGGGATATCCCTTCTTAGTGACATCACAAAGAGCCAAGAGTAGAAAATCTGGTGAAAATCAAGCGTTTAGAGTCTGAAACCTGAGTTTTTGGCTCACAGGGTTTACTTTAACATACACTGATCTGAGTATTTGAAACTTTCGCTGTCTTTGATATGAGCATCCACCACTCTAACAGTATAGAGATGACAGAAAATAAAGAAAAGCTTAATAAATCCACTTTTTAATGCTTTTATTTCAGTAAATTAGTTTTTCTTCCCTCTTCTTGTGCAGCCAATCCAGAGAGCTTTGCCCTCTACTTCATGATGGGCGTCTGCTTCGGGCTTTTCATGGCGCTGTGCCTCCTGGTGGCCGGCATCACTTGCAGGGCTCGCCGCCACAGAAAACCACCTCCGTCTCCATCGAGGAGACAGCTCAAGGAGTCCAGTGAAGAGGAGGAGGAGGAGGAAGAAGAGGAGGAGAGTGTAGGAGAGGAGAGGGCGGTGGATACGGAGATCCCTAAAGTGACAGTGGGTCCTCTGAGTGACCGCAGCAGCCAGTCTAACGGCACTCTGAGGAGCCTGAACGTTTTCACCTCGGCCGAGGAGCTGGAGAAGGCTCGACGGCTGGAGGAGAGGGAGCGAATCGTCAGGGAGATCTGGAGGAACGGGCAGCCGGACATCCTGGTTACGGGGACCGGGACGATTGGACGAGTTCATTACCACTAAGAGAGACTTGGACTGAGCTTTTAAAAAACCTGTAAGGGACAACCAATGGAGAGAAACGTGCCTTGTATGGAGGCACAAAAATGGACGCAAACTAATCGCAACATTAAAATATATATATATTATTTACCGATTAAAGAGTTTGCAATAACTTAACTTTTATCATGTAAAATGAAATTTAGAAGAAAATCCACTCTACTCAAAACAAAATACTAGTATTTTTAAAGTCCCTAAATAAATTGCAGTATTACAAAAATAAATATGAATAATAAGAGAGAAAATATGTATGCAAGCTAACCATTTAAAAATTCATAAAAGTTATTTTTAATCAGCCTTTTTTTCATGCTTGAAGTGTTTCTCAGTCAAGATGTAGTGGCATTATGAAAAATTACAAAAACAAACAAACGCACACCAAATTATTTTAGAGGTTTGGGGTTGCATGTTGCGTATCTCCTCATATACATTTTTTTATTTCATTATTTTAATTTATTATTATGGAAAATCGGACACTTTGGGCCTCCATAAATGTGGACTATCACAGATTTTATGCACAAGTGTTTGTTTTGGGGGGAAGGTTGGCTTCATGTGTATTCATCTTTGGAATGTGAATAATTAAAGCTAAACCACTTTTTAATAAACAAATGGTCTTATAGTCACTGTTTTCCAAAATGAAGAATAAACAATTTTTAAAAAGAAAGAAAGAATAAATGAAGAAAAATTGTTAAGAATATGCTGATCTTGCTCTATCTGCACATTTCAAGTTAATAAGTCAAAGCTGATATAAAAACCCAAAATGATGATGGCAAAAAACATTTCTTTATGTGGTAGAAACAAGCTTCCATATCACAATGATGTGAAATAAGGGAGATTAAAAAAACATAGTCAGTATAAAAGAAGGCCTCTGATTTTCCCACACATTATGAAGCTTCAATCAGTTTTGGGATCGTCAGTACCCCACAGCATCCACACTATTAGTCACATACAGTAAGCTGTTAAAATGCTCCAAAACACTCCAACAGCACACACACATCGAAGAGTTTATTGATTTAAACTCAGTTATCTAGACAGATGATTGTAAGAAAAATACAATTAAATCCAGTCTATTCATGATTATTATAAAGGAGAAAATCCACAGAGGCTACCAGGCTTTTCAGCTCTGGGGTTGCTTCATGCTAGGCTGTGGCCCCTGTAGTGGGCAATGATGGTACTGCAGGTTGGTCTTGAGAACCCATTAACTACATATATATAGATATAGATATATTTAGTGGTACCTTCTGAATTCTTACATGACTATAGGATGAGTCTATGCAGGCTCTTAGTAATCCCAGGTCATGTTAGACTACATCCTTAAGCTAAAGGTATCTGGACTTCTTGGTTTGTGAAGATGTTTTATGTTTAGTCTAAGACGCTTCTTCACTTGTAAAGCAACTGATTGAGACTATTGGAGACTTAGAGACGGTCCCAAGGGTTTTTGACCCACTAGTAATCATATGGGTCGTTACGGGTCACCATCATGCGAGTTGTTGAGATCAGATGGGTCAAGGTTGAAATGGGGGCTGATCTGCCTGGGACTGCATTAAAGGGAACTGATAGCTGGTGTTTTAGGATAAGATGCACATATATATAAGATGAATCAGAAGATAATCCTTTTGGGTTAATTCTAATGAGAATGAACTATAAGTAAAATCAGCCAAAAGTCACTTCTAAAAACGTAGCTTCTCACACACCTCTAAAGAACTCGTCTTTAGACATTCGGAACCTTTCGAGCCCATTTTCCCTGCCTCCCAGTTTGAGCAACAGCACCTTCTCTCTGGTAAAGACGTGTCTGTTTGGAGGTATGAATAAAACCATTTAGCTCAAAAATACTGTAGGTTTTACCAATGCAGATGGTCTCAGAGTGGATCCCAGTAAACTCCCAGGAGATCCGTTCGTTTTTTGCTGGCTGAATTTCTCTCGTGCGCCATGAAAAGGTCGATTATGCTACAGCAGGGGAGTTTGTGTCCCGTGTCTGTCAGCTGTCATGTTTTAAGTGGCACTGCCTGAACTGGAGATTGTTTTAGGATGGGGGGGAAAACTGCTTTCCACAAGCTGGCAACTGGCACTCATTTAGGTCTTTTCTTCATCCTTTTACGTTGATGACATTCAAATCTATTGTCAACTGACTGATGATTTGGCAGCACCACTGAACTCCCTGTACGATTGCCTGAGAGAGGTTAAAGATTGGCTGGCAGAAAATTCTCTCGTTTTAAATGAGAAAAAAACTAAAGTTATGGTGTTCGACAGCCATATTCCTCGAGACCAGCTTGTTGCTCTGCTGGGGCCCCTTGCTAACTCTCTCTCCGATTCTATGCGTAACCTGGGTGTCTATTTGGATAGCTCCTTTAAGCTCGATAAGCAAGTATCATCTGTAGTTAAATCTGGTTTTTTTCAACTGCGCCAGATTTCTAAAGCTAAGCATTATATAGCACACAGGGACCTGGAAAAACTTATCCATGCTTTTGTGACCTCCAGGTTAGATTATTGTAATTCTCTCTACTGTGGTCTCCAAGCCTTCTCTCTTCGAAGGCTGCAACTCGTTCAGAATGCTGCGGCTCGCCTTCTTACTGGCACTAGAAAATTTGACCCTATTACTCCGGCTCTTGTTGATCTGCACTGGTTACCAATCAAATATCGCATTGAGTTTAAAATCTTGCTACTCACTTTTAAAATCCTGAATAACATTGCGCCCAGCTACCTCACTGACCTCCTCAATTGTACATTTCTTGTCGTGCATTAAGATCATCAGGTCAATTACTCCTGGCCCAACCTAAGTTTAGACTGAAGACCAGAGGCGATCGTGCCTTTGCTTCAGCTGCACCCAACCTTATTCGAGCCTTGGATTCTATCCACTCCTTTAAATCAAGATTAAAAGCATATCTATTTGACTTTGCTTTCCCGACCAGTTAATACCCTTTTAAATCTTTTAAATTTTAAACTTTTAAATCTTTTATTAGATTTTATTAAATGTATTATTTTTTATTAATTTTACTGCTGTTTTTGTCTTCTTAGCATATTTTGTATTTATCTAACTCTCCTGGTCTGTTAGTGCCTCTATCCTGTCTGTGCTTGTGCCCGATTTGTACCCTGTTATTGACCTATGTTGACTCTCCATATTACTGTGAAGCACTTTGGTGTGCCTTCGGGTTTTTAAATGTGCTATATAAATAAAATTGTATTGTATTGTAATTGTATTGTATTTTACTGATTTTATGAGCATTTCCCATCCATTTCAGGTTTTTATCCTAATACACAGTAAGCAATTTTTTGTGGATGTTTGTGTTAATGGCAGTTTAAAGACATTTTCTTGCTCTGAGGCTGATGCGCAGAGAGAAGGTGGAACCGTTTAATTAGATATTATAAAAACAGCCTACTAAAGTACCTGTTAAAGCTGCAACACAACACTATTGTTTTTTGTCAAAACTTGTATCAAATCATAGCCACAAACGTCACTTTCTTTTTAGTACACATAACTCTCTTATAAATCGATGTATTTTGTGCCCTCGTCTCCATTTACTGAAAAACATTTTTAAGACAAGATTTCTACTGTCAGGTCTTTTCCTTCTGGTCCTGTCCTAGATCTGTCACTGAGAGCTCCCTTGTCACAAGGGTCACCACAAAAAAAATACATTTGCTCGTTGGTGCGTTCCGTATTTTCACCCTCACTCTTCAGGAGCTGACCCACTGTCACCACTAGATGGCTCCATCTCCTCATTCTTCTCGTTTAGTTGCTGAAAACAATTTACTCTGCAAATTATACTGTGGTGCTAATTTCCAGGCAAAAATAAACAGCACTCAATGAGCTCAGAAATCTTGCATCCTAATTTTAAAATTATAATAAACATATTTACGCAAAAAATATATATATCAGATGAGATTTAAAGTCTTAAGCGCTGTTAGTTACCATCGATAACGACGGGGGTGGGACGGGTTAAAAGTGTTCATGAAAAATGAGAAGCTTTATAATGTCATTTGAGACTTTTTGCAGTTTTTAATTATTGATGTCTCTTTTAGATTGATTACTGTACTGCTTTTAGAGTTAGCTGCGTGTGAATAATACTTATAGTTTTTAAATTAAATGCACAGCAATTACAAGAATTTATTAGCACAGAGGCATGAAAATATGCAAAAATCTTAACATGTTTTTAGATGTCGATAAATAACTCTAGGATAATACACTTTATGTGAAGATTTTGTGTTTTTGTATATTCAATGTGATCTGTAACCCACATGTAATAACATATACCCCTGAAACTGCATTTATTTCTTTTTCTAAAGAAAAAACACTCACAAAAATGCCCCGAATCAAAGAAAAATTTATTGAAAATTAAAAGACGGGTAGTTCAAAGCTCTTGAACAGTAAAAAAGATTTCAGCATCAGACCGAACAAAATCAGTCCTGTTTGATTCATGCAGTATGTACAGTCGAACGTGGACGAGAAGGGCGCGGCGAGATGTGGCCAAACTAGTTCTGCTAGTTCAGGTCGATTCCATTTAAAATCATCACATCATGTTTGTTTTTTTTCACCACAAATCTTCACATTTCTCTTCAGTTAGTTTTTTTTTTTTTTTACACAAGTAAAACTGCAGGATTACAAAGCTTCAGATCTAATTCTATACATGGATTATGTCATGTAACACTACTGATTTTATTTTAATTAAAAATCTAGACAAACATGGCCTCTTATCTAAACAGATATGACGGCGCCGGAAAAATGTTCACGCGTTTTCTGTCTAAAACACATCCGTCTTACTATGGAAACATCCACAAACCAACGAGAATATGCAGCAGCTGCTGATGAGCTGCGTGTAAAAGCTCAGAAAGCAGAAGTGACGAACGCCCGGGGAGACCGCCACGTCTGCGAATCAGCGAGCCGGGCATCTGCCTCCGATTGGTCCCGTTGAGCAACGTATGAATCAAATGTCTCATGCAAAAACCCCCAAAACAGATTAATCAGATTTCTCCTACACGCTTTCACCTTCAAACATATCAGACGGACACGTGACCGTATTATTTCCTAAGGCACAATCTCTTTTCTTTTTTGCCGTGTCCGCGGAAACATTTTTTACCTTTTCGAATCTTTGCCGATGCGATAAACACAAATCAAAACTCACCATTTAACACCTAAACAAAACAAAAAAAACAATCACAGTAACAGTTGCGCTCCTCTTTTCGCTTCTACACAGAGAACTCACTGAACATGTTAACCGTTAAAACATGAGATGAAGCAAGATGGAAAAAACAGAAATTTAACCCCTTCATCACCACTCTAACCGCTCTGATAGGACTTCTACATGTAGGTGATGGAGCGAGAGCTTTACTGCTTCAGGATCGGCGCATCCCCGGCGCCCTTGGCTTCTTTATGGTCGACTTCCAGGCTGTCGTCTGCCAGCTCCCCCTCCTCTCCTCCCTGATACATGTCGTGGGTCCACTTCGGGCTGCTGCCTCCCTTCCGGTACACGAAGCGGCCTCGGCGAGTGGGGAAGGAGCCGCGGCCTCTGCCCCGGTTATCAACCCAGGTTTTCTCTCCATCGCGATCATCGTGCTGAAAGTGTAAAGATGTGATTTATTTATCCCACAACATTCACACACGCTTAAACATCAAAGAAGTCCAAAGCACCTGAAATCTTTTCTGAAGGAGCTAAAACATTTTCAGACAAACTCCAGTGAATTTCTGGCAAATTACTCCTACATCATATTTATAAACCAACTGAACCGCTGAAAACAATAAAAGCTGAACAGGATCGAGCAAACTCACTCAAACTGAACTGAAAACAGAAACTTAAAAAGAAATACAAATAAAAAACATTAGACATCCAGATCAACAGAATCAACTTTGTAGGAATAGCACTCACTCTGTTAGGCAAACCTCAACTTCTTTTTAAGACTTATCTAGTCAGCCAATCACATTGCAGCAACTCGATGCACTTAGGCATTTAGACATAGTCAAAACGACCTGTTGAAGTTCAAACTGAGCATCAGAATAAGGAATAAAAGTGATTTAGGTGACTTTAATTTAAATGGTTATTGGTGGTTCAAGTATTTCAGAAGCTACACACAACTGTCTCTACAGACTATTTTCTTTACAGAGAACGGTCTGAAAAACAGAAAACATCCAGCGAGCTGCAGTTCTCTGGATGAAAATGTCATGTTGATGCCAGAGTAGAATGGTCTTGGTGAGTTAAGTTGACAGGAAGAAAACAATAACTCAAGCAATCACAAGACGTGCAAACGAGCATCGCTGAATGCACGTGACATAGATGGGCTGCAGCGGCAGAAGTACTCAAATGATCCCAGTCACCAAATCACAATCCAGCAGAGCAGCTCTCAAGGCCAAAGAATGTGCAGCTCAATACTGGAAAGGTGTACCTAATAAAGCAGTGAGTATATATTTTGGATTATGCCTTGCACTGACTGAACAGCTGTTGTTCACTGGACTACTTTTTCGGCTTTGCATGTCCTCCATTTCAAATACACCAGTAAATCAATTAGCAGCTGCAGAGACTCACCAGGTAGTACTTCCTGCTCTTGGGGGTGTATTCAGGGTCCCACTCCTCGTCAGGCGGCCGCACTGGAGGATTTATGTTGGCAGGGTTTCCATTGCTGTTGTTGCCGGGGTAATTTCCCCTGCTCCAACCTCTTCCTCTGACTCTGGGGAACTGAAAGCAAAAACAACAGGCAGGACTGAAACTCGCAGTCTTGAGACAAACTCTTTGATATCTAACGAGATGGAGGAGAAGATTATAACTAGGTCCTGTGACAATGAGACAAGAACACACACACACACACACACACGGACTACAGGCATTAGAGTTTAGTGATGAGCTGACTTTCCACTGACTGGCGCTACGTTACCTTTATAAAAACCATGTAGTGCATGGAATATGTATGATAGACTGTCATCATCATCATTTATTGTCATCATCCACATTATGATCCGTAGCATTAGGAGGAAGGAACAGAGCAGACAAGCGCAGTCTACTGTCTACTGCCATTAGGATAGGAAATCGCAAGAAGATGACATGTCAATAACAAAAACAGCCAAGGAGACATTCAAAGATGAAGGGAACTTACAAATCCACGGCCTCGGCCTCTCTCCATGCCATGGCCCTCATAATCTCGAGGGCCTCGGTCACCAGGGCCAGCGTAGTCCCGCGGTGGATAGCGTGTGTGGCTGAAGCCCTCCTCAGGGTGCTCCATCCCTTCCCCCATGTATTCTTTGCCTCGGAATGGCGGAGGATAAGGGGACTGGGAGGATGAGGAGGAAGAAGAGGAAGGAGAGCGATCCCGCTTCTTCTTACCCTTCCTGTAAGGCAGGTGACAAAAAATAAAGGACGTGCGTCATTAAAACTAAGTTATGAATCAGTGGATATACTGATACTGCTGTTATGAATCTGTGTCAAATAAATAACAACAAACTTGGATTTCTTGTGGTGCTTCCCAGATTTCTCAGAGGATCTCTCTCTACTCAGTCCCTGGGAGCCTCCCGGGCTCCTGGCCCCTTCACGCTTGAAGTCGCGCTCCTTCCCAGCAAACCTCTTACGTCTTTCAATATCCAGGCGAAGGTCCATCACGTCGCCTTTGAACTTTTTACTTGGGTCCTGCAGAGATTCGATTTTAGCAAACAGTTAAAGCAGCCGTTCACAGGGCTGATGGGAAATTTTTGAATGAATGCACAGAGCACCACACTGTATACAACTTATACAAACACTGCGTTCCCTCAGGTGGTCAAGAAACATGTTACCGTAATCTGCAACTGTTACAAATGTAGAAAAACTATGATAACAAAATGTTTATATCTTACAGCTATTTGTGGAAGTATCTGTGGAAACCAGCAGCATGCATGTAGCTTATTTAAATAAACTGAATTTTACAGTTTTGTGGCTTGATTTTTTTTCTTTTTAGGAAAAATACTTACAAGGTAAAGGCACTGATAATCGTCCCTTGAGAGGCTTGGACTCGGGATCTTAATTCACTTCCTTTAAGCCTTTGCTTGGGTTCGTACATACCCAATCAATAACCATATCTCATAGGCTGGGGGGCTTGCTTGGCACTTATAAAACACAATTGGGCTCTTTTGATTTAGAAATACGCATCCTTTGAAAGAAAAGCACAAAGCTGAACCACTGCTGCTCTGGATTGTCTCAGATTTGCTTGTTCCACATACGTCAAATTTCAAAAGGGCTCGTCACCTTGTAGCTTGCCTCCTCCAAATCCTCAAACAGGTGAGAGTGCCTCTTAAAAGCACTGGGGGAAACATCGATTCTCCTAAAAGACGAGGGAAAAGCCTCATTAGTGATTGTAGGAAGTTTTCAGAACAGAGATTCTTGGATGAATTAATCAAAAATGATCAGATAGTCGTTTCTGGAGGCTACCTGTGGATTTCTGGGCTCTTCCTTGGCTTCATCATTTCTGCCTCTGCAGCTTTTCTTTGGTACATGGCAAAGCGCTCACTTAGAGTCATGTCAGAGGAGTGGAAGTGTTGAGCTGCAGACAAACCACAGAAAGGTATTATTCCAAATACACACAAGACTAACGCTGATAACTCGCTAATATGCAAGTAATGAATCGTCGGAGCTCATCAGTTTGCCCAAACCTTTGCACGGACGTGACACTGCAAACACACTGTACCTTTGATGTAGTGCACAATAGAGACTATGTGCTGAGCGAACAGCTCAGACGGGCTGCGACGGAGCTGTGTGGACTGAATGTGCTGGAAAATGGAGCGAAATTCTGGATCCTTCTTAGTGGTATTCAGCAGCTCCCGGGGCAGGTGGCGATCTTTAGAGAGGGAGGAGCTAAGAGCAAACAGGAAGGAAGGAGCAAAGATTAATGCAAACATGCTGAACAAATATATGATGAAATGTTTGCTATTTGGTATCTGCATTTATAATGGCTGACAAATGAAAACTCAAGAGTAAAAAAAAGAGAGAAACACCCTTCAACCATGTAATTACGATGCACAGCGTGTCCACCAGATGGTAGTCTACTACTTCCCTGAACAGTAAATAAATAACTACATCTAACAAATGTTAGGGAAGTCTGTTCATGTTTCAAGTGTCTGAAAGAAAGAAAAATGGCATTGGAATATTGTGTTTTTAAAATCACCAAATTTCGAGTTCAATGTTAAATACAGACGCTATTTTTTGTTTTTAAAGAAGCTGTGAAGTTTAAAATGCAAACGTCACACCGATAAAAATCATCTCTTTCTTTCCTTATTGAGAGATTTGCTAGTTTGGTAGTTTGAAATCTTAAAAATAGAAAAGTGTCCAGCTAAGCTTTAAGATTACTGGTGCCACCTTTACTGCCCGTGAGCATTAGGCTACGTTCACACTGCAGGCGAAAGCGCATCAAATCTGATTTTTTTTTGACCCTATGCAACCCATATCCGATCATGGTGTGACAGTGTGAACGGCACAAATCCGATATTTTCAAATCCGATCTGGGTCACTTTCATAAGTGGTACTGAATCCGATACATATCTGATGTTTTAGAAAGCGACTGCTGTTTGAACAGTCAGGTCGCATTAATCCGTCTTTTACATCACTGACACAAGACAGACGCCAATTATCAGCTCCGGAGAAGCGCCCGAGAAGACATCGCGAACGCTTCCTGGCCATCCAGAGTAGATGTCAGTGAAACTGTTGGGAAGACAACGTGAACATTTTATTTGTACTGTATAATCTGCAGATTCTGACAGAAATCTGCAGCTAACCTTTGAAGCGCCGCTCCTCTAAAACAGCAATAAGGATAATTATTAGGTTATTTACATTATTATGTAAATAACAAAATAACTTAAAGCAAAAATTGGGAAACGTAAAGTCCGAAGTCTTTATATTAAGGGCCATCAGTCAAACAATATTGTTTGCTCTGCGTCTAAACAGAGCGCGTTGTGTGTGACGTCTTCTTTTGCGCATGAGGGTTCACACTAGAGCGCGTTTGCTGTCGCATTTTATTTGTAGTTTATTTGCACATACCTGGGAAGTTCATCTAAAGAAGCGATTCTGAGCTCAAAGTCTTCTTTTGATGCAAACAGACGCGGTGCGGGCGATTGTTCACGAGGAGGAAAAGCTCCAGGGAACAGTGGCCGGTCTTTCTCTCTTGAAGTGGTTGGTGGGGACAAACTCCTTCTGGCCTTCTCCTTTTCTTTCTTCTCCTTCTTCTTGGACTTCTCCTCTTTCTTATGTTTGCGGCTTCGGTACAACTCCTCCTCCACATCATCAATGGGGTCTATGTCTTCGGGGTCTACACGGACTTTCTCCTTAATGGACGGGTAAGATGTTGAATAGCTTGACTCGTCCCCCCATTTCCCGAACATGTCCCGAGCTACGAGGGCAGGTTTTACCTCAGCATCCTCCTCAAGGTCCCTCTCTTTCATCCCGTGTGATTTGAGGAACTCCTCTTCTCCAGCCTCAAAGAAAGGCATAGTCTTGTCTCCCTTGATGTCACCAAAGGACGAGAGGTTGAAGAGCTCTCCAGTTTTGCCACTTTTCTCTTGTTCTCTATCTACAGTGATCTGCTCCTTTTCACGACTGTTCTCCTTTTCAGCTGCCTGCTTTTTGTTTTTGTTCTCAGCCATAAACCTGAAACAGAGAAATTCAAAGTGAACTTTAGCACCCGCACCTCCAAGTGAACCAATAATACGATTTAAATTAATAATTTCAGACTGGGATGAATAATGCAAGAGGGAAAACAAGACCACACAAGTGCAACATGTTCTAACAAGCTGAAAGTGAAAGGTACAATACACACTGGGGATGGGCATGCTTAAAACCAGGTTGTAAAAAGATTATTTACTGAAACATTAGACATTTTCCTGTTACCCAACCTTCTGTCCTTCCTTAATGTTTTCATTTTCATTTCTGTCAAACTTGTGTATCACAAATAATCTTGAAACTACCTTTTATTCTGAAAGAAAAATCGCTTAATGACACTTAATAAAACAGAATCATGAATCTGAATGTGTATTTATAGGCAGAAATAGACTAGAAGTAATAAATGTATGAGCTAGTTTGTCAGTATCACTTTGAGACAGGATATTGCTCATTTTAGATACACTTCCCAAATTATATAATAGTCCTACACATTTGTTTAGTTGTCTAATAAACGACTCCAACATCCCTCACAGTGTTACTGGGGACCAAGCTAATGCCACCCAGAGTAACTATCTGGTTAGGGATTTTTAGAGTCGCATACAAAAACCTCAGTTATCAGAGGTTATTGTACTGCTTCTAAGCAGGAAATTGGAGGTCATAGAGAAACTTAATGTTCTTAATACATTCCTGTAGTTCAGCTAACTTGTGTGAGTTCATGAAAAGATAAAGCTGGGTGTCATCTGCATAGCAATGAAAATGTATGCCTTCTTTCTGTATCTATCTATCTATAGAATATATAATGTAAATATAAATGGTCAAAGTCCATAATTAACCTTAATGTGTGAAAAAAAAAAAAGACTCTCCATTTACATGACCAAAGTGGAGTCTGTTATTGTAGGGTCTTTAGCTTACAATATAAAAGCATATTGGTACGGTACGGCCTTATTTTTGTCTCCATTTGTTTTTACAATGGTCAGTGCTCAAATATACATCGCCAAAGTTTAAAGTCATTGAGGTCAGAATATGAAAAGGTAATTCCTCGATTAAAGGGACAGGAGCTAAAGCACCTAATTTCAGATCAACTTTAGCAGTTAGGCTGTTTACTAAGCCCCTTCAGAGCTCTATAATTACTGAATTTCATGACTTCATTTTCAAATATCCATCAGCAGACCTTGCTTTTTCTGAAGAAAAATGGCTTAAAGGGTTTTAGACAGCAGCATCTCCCACTGGTTTGTGAAGGGGTGGATCTGACAGCATGCTCATTTGCTAATTACCTGGGGCTAATTACTCGTGAGCCAACATGCAAATCCTGAACAATTGTCCTTTCTAACTCAAAAATTATTATAATTTACAAATTGGCTTCATATTCTAAACAGCATGGCCTGAGGGTTGATCATAAAGTCACCACAAAATAACGGAGGCTGAGGCTGTTTTCTCACATATTTCTATAGAACCAGAAGTCTATTGCAACCTTAAACATCACCCTTTGCTGGCCATTTAGAAAAATAGTGCCTTAAAACAGGTTTAAGGCACTTCTACATTTGCTTTTAAGAACCAGGACCACTAATTTAATTCCCCAGTTAGTGTGTTGTTTTTTTTTAAATAAAAGCTTGAACTACCCTTCACTTTCCTCAAGAGACTGAAGGCAGACAAACACAAGCACTACAACCAAATTTGGAGATCACCTGCCAATTCAAATTTCAGGATGCTTGTCATCATTTGACTTAAACAACCTTATGGAAAAAAAAAAAAAGCCCATCCCCAATGCAAACAGTACAGACCATGACTCACATTTTCATGGTTATATACTCACGTCAACACCATCGTCTTAAGTAAGTGGGATTTCATACAACTTCCTCTCAGAAAACAGCCGGCTACATTTTCAATTCACTTAAAATCAGGAGTCTTATGTTTCATTCCTTTTTAAACTGTATTCTTCCAAGGATCTTTGAAAAAAGCTAAACATGTTTGAAAGACAAATAACGTTCATGATTTGTTAGGAAAAATAAAAAGAGAAAATAATATAATTACATTTCAATATCTAAAATAAAGTACTGGACATACTTTTTGAAGGCAGCAGAGATCACAGTCTTATCTGTAGTTTTGACATCATCCTTTGAGAAGAATCCAAATCCGCTGAACGAGGCCGTTTGTCCAGACTTTGTGGGGCTCTTTGCTGGAGGTGATGCACTGCTGATGGTTTTCCACATAGTGCCACCACTGGTGGGCCCTTTGACCTCAGGACCAGAAGGCGCATCCTCTTTCTTAGTCTCTGGGCTGGTTGGTTTGGGGCTTGCATCGTAGTCAATCCATTTGCCTCCAGAAGTCTTCTCGATGACGCTGCCATCTGGTTCCGGAGTAGACTTCTCAACCTGACTTTCAACTGGCTTGTCTTTAGCATCCTTGTTGCTGGGCTTTCCCTTGCTGCTGCGGTGGCGTGGGGATGAGGAGCGGGACCGAGAGGAGTAGCTGGAGCGCCTAGAATGGCGGGATCGTCCAGAAGACGAACGATCAGAGTAGCGGGAGCGGCTCCGGCTGCCCGAGCGCTTCCTGGGTGTACGGGAACGTGAGCGGCCCCTCCTGGGGCTGTGAGAATGGTGGTCCTGGTCATGATGCCGATCATGCCAGCCGCCCCCGCCACCACCGCCACCTCCTCCTCCTCCGCCACCACCACCACCACCCTGCCAATTACCCTTATAGCCATAACCTCCTCCACCTCTGTTTTGGTAATGGCCGCGTTGGTAATAGCCTCGGCCTCTACCTCGGTAGTGGTACGGCCTACGGTAGCCTCTGTTGTAACCTCTGAAGCCACCTCTGTTGTTCTGATAGTCCCGAGAAGGATAGTTTCTATAGGACGGAGAGTGCGAGCGAGAACGGGAACGAGACCTAGAACTGAATAAAAGGAGGGGGGAGAGAGAAGAGGAGATACATGTGAAAAGCTGTTCATAACATTAAGAACAAGTCAGTACAGGTAATTCACACAACACCAAACACAAAAAGATCACTGTCAAACTGTTGTCTTCTTAGGAAAGTATCACACATTTCAACCGGGTCTACTTGACATGTGGATACAAGATTTGAATGAAAACTTCTGAAAACCTAAAGGTTTATAATCTTAGTGCATTAGTAGTCTGTGGGTGCTACAAAAAGCTTTGAAAACAAACATCTATTCCTGCACGTAAAAAATAAAAAATAAAAAAATGGCATCCACCAAAGAGGTTTAGGTCTTTCACCAGTTAATAAAAACTAAAGGTCTGAGAAATAGGGAATAAAAAAGGAGGACTGAATCATCCCAACACACACAGTAAATAGACATTCCCAAAGTCCCATTCTAAGACAGGAAAAACTGTCACCGTTGCACAAATTATTATTTAATGTGATTATTTCCTGGTCTGCTTTAAAACTTTATATTTTGTTTGGGCTGCTGCTGAACAAATTAAGCAACAATCATCATCTTACAAGCCAAAAACAACCAACTCAGAAAATAGACATTGAAAGCAATAAGTTGAAGCCCTCCAAGTTAAATGCTTAAATTTATACTGATTCATAATACAGGAGTAACACCTCAGCAGCCTGACCAGCAGATGGAGCCCAAATCAAGAACAGGTCTTTTTGCTCTGGTAACCTTTGAGACTCGGATGTCACACAAAATCTTTATTCACTCGTGGATCTCCGAGGCTACAAAACGGACCATAGTGGTCCACAGACCCTAATGTAGGTGCACACTCCAACAGGAGCTCAGTTACTGAGCACTGTGGCCTGATTGGAAGGAGCAGCAGGTTGCTCACATGTAAACTAAAACAGACATTAAAGATCTCCGTGATTAAAAGAGTTCCATTTCAGCAAACGGTTACATTAACAACAAAATTACTTAAGGAACTTCACCTACACATTCCAGATAAAATCAAAGTCAAACTTTTACTCATGCAACACAGATTATCTCTCCTGGAAAAAGAAAACAAATCTTCTCTGCTTACCCCTTGGACCTTTTCATTGAAACAGAGCTGTTGTGGACTCGGCTGCATCAAATACAAGACGGGAAAAAAAAACAACACTTGTTCGCACACGAGGGCCTTAATGAATGTGTCGGAAAAACGAGTAGACCCAGAGGGAGGAGGCATCAGAAAGGGAGGGAGATAACAACAAGGCCAAGAGTGGTGACTTATCTTCTATTTCCTGCTTTGAAAAATCATTGATATTCAATACGGCAAGAAGAAAAAAGAAAACAATCTAACAACTGTCTCTGAATGTGTTTATTGGCTCCAAAAACAGGCAGACTGGAAATAGAAAGGCACGCCGGTAGATTTTTAGAGTGAAGGTGCGCTGATGCAAACTGCTTAAAAACAAATCATGCAAATCAAACCTAGAATGAGCTGCGTTGAGTCAAGGCTGAAGGACCCACAGAGTGAACCTGAGCAAATGCTGCATACTACACAAATACATGCAGCTGCAAAACATCTGTATTTGTGAGAGATAATTTAGGAAGAAACGATCTTCACTGAAACCGCTCAGCCCTTTGCATGAGTGCTTCACTGAAAGATGAGCCGAATCAGATAGTGAGTGAAACACGAGCCGAGCATTTCCTTGTTACTTCGTACTCAGTAAACACCAAAGCCACAAAGACCTTTGTACACAAATACACTCCACTTGCACTCATTTTTGACTGAATTTTCTTTAGATAGTAAATGCCAAAATCTATGACAGCAACTATTACTTGCATCATATGCCAAACATCATATGTTCCAAAACAAACAAGGTCCAGTTTGTCAAACTAGGCAAGATTACTGGAAATGAATGCTTTGACCTCCTTTAGAAATGGGCAGACACTCCCCTCTAAGCCTTCTATCATCTAACCCTCTACACCACAATGGATTTCTAATGGGATAGTCCAGATACCCGAGAATTATGAAGGATAAATGAGATCTGATGAACTTTACACGAAATATAGTTTTAAAAAAATGCTGTAAAGTGTTAATTATGAGTTCATTTTTAATTTAAAGATCACCCCTTTTAAATTATATTCGACCATTTAACGTTTGTATATTTTATCATGTATTTCTTCCTCATTGCGCTCTCTTCTTACTCAACTCCACTTCTTCCTCTTCCTCCTCTTTTAAGTCAGAGCTCTAACACAATACATTTATTTATTCCCGATATTGTCGACAATAATTACTGTACACGCAATCTTACTGGTTGACTTACTCGACAGCAGAGAAGAGCCAGCTAAACAAAACCAGCTCTTAACTTACAACCAGTAAGTTAAGAGAATACCAGCTATCTTAAGACTCAAGTGATCTGATAACTTAAAACTGATCTTATCTGGCAGCCGGAATGGAAAGAGTGGTCTTATTTTTAATATTTTTATCTTATAAGTTTTAATTTCATCTCACTTCAACTTTTTTTTTTTTAATATACCGTAATTTATGTGTGTGACCTCTTGGCAAGCCTACATTTACAGTATGCTCTTTATATATTATACTCTTACTAGTTGACTCAGCTGGCAGCAAGCATATGCACCTCCTAATGTGTCAATTTGGAGTCATATAAGTGTCAATATCCAGCACAAGCAGCACATATCAGAAAAACGCCACCCTGCTGAGCCATACTGAAATATTTATTTATATTCAACCTAATATATGCTTTCCTTGTTTTTGATATCCATCCATCCATCAATTATTTATTTAATTATGAGGTCAAAGTATGTAAAAACTGATATTTGTGACCCAAAGGTTCAGTCAAATGTTTACCTGTAACGACGTTTTCTGGATCTTGAGCGGCTTCTAGAGTGGGATCTGGAGTAGGACCTGGATCTGGACCTAGACCTGGATCTGGAGCGGGACCGAGCAGGAGAATTTGGAGGCTTTGACATCTTTGATCTCAGGCCAGTAAAAGTATTGCTTTCCTGGGAAAAAAAAACAAAACAAAAAAAAAAAAAAACAGAACACAGCTGCTTGAACACAGAATGTACTTTCCAGGCATCACTAAGCAAATGAAACAAGTACCAAAGGTTGTTATGTCGGGCAAACATCAAATGAAACAAACATATATCAGGACTACGCAGCTAAACACTTCAAAACCTGCTGACAGATAGACACTGAATAATGTGCGCAACACCTTCTTACCCATCACCAAGACCCTGCGGCCCCCCATGACCTTGAACTGTCATGAAAATAAATCACAACCAACTCAGTGGCAACAAACCAAGGCCAATGGGCCAGCTTAAAGACCGCAGCAGACAGCAGGATCAAGGTGTAAACATATACACAAGAGCCGGCAGCAATATGAGACAGGAGGAGAAGAGCTTCTGTGCACAAAAGATATTCAGGCTGTTGCTGAAGAGGAGCGAAAGCTGGCTAAACATCAGACACGCTTCAACATCCACAGTCGAGCCACCGAGATGGCAACAAGATACAAACAACATGGTCCAAATGTGAGAGGCTTGTTGTTTCTTTAAAAACGAATTTATCAAGTAAATCCAGTGAGAAATACAGAATCAGCTCTGTGGTGAACATGTGTCTTAAGATACACAAAAGAAAAAGGAGTTCTTGCTGGGTTTCACCTGTTAGATGCTTTTAAAATCGAGTGAAGGTAATTTATTCTCTTTTCACCTTCAATATGATGGGAAACCAACAAGGGCAAAACAAAGTACTCCTCTTATATCATGTCACCTGGATCCACATAAGCAGCAGAAAAGGGACATATGGATGGGTTAAAAAATTACTCAAAATTATTTTTTATAACGATATAATAATAATTATACAAAGAAAGTAAATCAACATCAACTGATCACTATTTAAGTTTCTCGTCCTTTTTAAAATCTAACATGCTAATCATTACTAGCTACAAATATAAATATTGCTGCTATTTAAGACTGCAAATTACAAATTTTGAAAAATAACAGGTGACATTTAAAATGTTTTAAGACCTTCCAAACTTTAAGCTCTTTTTTTTTTCCTTCATCGCCTTTTTCTAATAAAGGATCAAATTTCTAGATGTATAACAACCCTTTAAAGGTTTGTCTTAACTGACAGTTAAACACACAGTGATTTTAATCTCAAACACGACTGATCTATCAGAAGGGTTACGAAAGCCAGAGGGAAATTCATGATTACCACCTGCTCTTAAAATTTTCGTGCAGCAGCTGCAGGCCAGGAGAGCACCGGTTGCTCTTGAGGGAGTGGCGTTGCGAACCTGTGACTTCAGTACTTCTTTATTCGAGTTAGAGCTGAAGTTCAAGAAAATCCGCTTTGAAAATTAATCTTTTGTTGAGTTAATGAAAAATCATGTTCAGTAATCGAGACTGCCCCAAAATAACTGATTGGTAGTTTAATCATGCACCCCTAAAGGTTGTTGCCATAGTTACTGCAATAATAACAAGGGTTTTTAATGCTTCTGAATTCAACAAGTAGATTTTTTCTTTAAGACAGCTTGTCCAACACTATTCATCGCTGAATTACTTCTTTCTTTCTTTTTTAATCTTACCACTTCTACTAAACATTGTTTTGTGCGACAGTTAAAGAGCAGCAGTGAAGTAAACAGACGCCGTCTCCTGTTAAGTAACCTCAACTCCAAAAATAACTAATTAATCAACGCTGACAGAAACCTCCGAGGAGGTGAGGGATTAAAGAAGCCTTTGGGGGATGCAGATGGTGTTTTATCCCAACACTGCAGGATAAGACGATGAGACTTTCTTTATCTACAGCAACAATTCCTAAACTTAAGTACGCCGTGTCCCAATTTACTTTAATCACAAGCCACAGTTTTATTGTGATGTTATGATGAATTTCTTTCAGTTTTTTTCCCCGTTTATGGCTCTTTTTGCTTGCTGATAGCCACCTCTCCATTTTCCTATCAATAAGCAGGATTATTATTGGTAAATTAAAAAAAAAAAAATCAACAGCTTTGCTTTTGTTTTATGACTTTTCATTAGTATTTTTTTAGACGTAAATATTTAATCAACAACATAAAAGATTTTTGTAATCCACCTCTCTCAGCCCACACTTTGTGAATTGTGAATTAACTCATCTACAAGCCAGTTTCTGATAAAGTAACAAGTATTTTTACCCTCCACTAACTTTAAATTGGGTGCAGGGGTGTTTCAAGTGTTTTTCAAACTCTCAGAAAGCAGCAGGCATGTAGCGGGCGGAGCTGCTTTTGTGCAGTAAAGCGCAGAGAACTCGTTTACAGCAACAGGAACTAAGGAGGATGTTTAAGAGGCAGCATCCTGGGTGATAATGACGTCAAACTGTCATCTCTAAAGTCTGAAGCCTTTAAGATCTCACTTTGAGACAGCAATGAAATGACAACTGTGGGGGGGTTAACCGAATGTTGTGGTTTGAAGAGACGCCACTTTCTACCTGCTAAACAAAGGTTTTTCATGCAGGTTTTTAGACCACCACTGCAGACCACTTGAGTTTTCTTCATTTGTGCAAATCTAGGGCACAAAAGGTCCTCACTTGTTTTTTTCCCCCAAACTTGAGAATGCTCAATGGCTGACTTTACTTCAAAAGAACCCATGCCTTTTCCCTTTTCAGGGTTCCTTCAAATTGCAATTTGTTTTGTTTCCATTTTTCCATTTGTCTGTGAAACAAAGATTATTGTTTATCTACACAGGCCATCGTAAAAAGTAGTGACCAGGTTGAAGGCTGCCTGTCTCAGTCTTTTTTTTCTGTCTGTGGGACAGACAGCAGATGAAACAAAGCCTGCTTCTCAGTTAAAAGCAGCAATTTCCTGCAGGGTTGTAAGGAGGAGAAGTTTATTGGCGCATTATTTCTCTGATTCACTACTTTGTTTTCTCTCTTCATTCACTCTATAGATTGTTTTTCTCATGTTAAATTTCTCAGGGCTTAAACCATGGCAATAAGCCCATAAAGCCTTTACTGAGTCAATGAGTCATTTCTGACTTTCATTTTTCATCTCTTCCATTTGCCCTGTTTTTCACCCCTGGCTACCACGAGGTTGCTGGGTTTTTGCTTGTGGCAGTTTAGTCAATCAACAGCTTGCAGCGATGTATGATGATCCAAATAATCAAAGTGACTGGAGATCGCTCATCAATCAAGGTGGTCACTTCCTCTCTTTAACGTGTTAAATTTAACATAATTCCTATTTGAATCTACCCAATACATATAATCAATACAGGTTCATGCCTGGACCTCTGCTTGCTTTGAAAATTATTTGTGTGTGTGGGAGTGGTTAGATTGACCCATCATCATCATCATCGTCAAGTGAGAGAAAACTGACTGCTGGTTTTGACTTTTAATTCAGAGCTTTTAATTTTACTGTACTTGAACAAATGCTTGTTCATCTCGCTCGCCTCAACGTTCCCCATGGAGTGTTTTTGTTGGTGGAAAACAGTGTGGAGGAGAGAAAGATGAGCATATTTAGGAAAAATGTGAAAAGCTGTCCGTGTAGCAGGCAGAAAGTACCTCCAAACTGCTGCTGTGAGCTCTCCTACAAGTAACCAATGTCCTGCTGCTGGTGGCCAGTAAACACAGAACGGAAATTAAAAGATCAGCATATTGACAGTGATGTCTGATCTACTTTTCCAAGTCAGGATCTGAGTTAGGGCTGGGCGATATATCGAGTTCTTTTAAAAATATCGATATTTTTATACGAGATATAAGATGTGACAATATCCTTTATATCGATATAGTCTATGTTACTATATGGTTATGGTTACGAAGCGGATTTCAAACTCCAGGCTGTCAGTCACGCAGTAGAAGTTGGGAACAGAGCAGCTGTGAAATCTGCCTATGTTATTATGCTCAGCGTCTTTTAGTTTACATTTTAACTGCACAATTGTGAGCTCTTTGTTATACACAAAAACAACAGTTTTCTTTTATTTATGGAGGATTATTATTTAATAAATGCTCACAATTTATTTTTGAGTAGTTTTTTCTATGCTGTATGTTAATAAAAGTGCCTGTGTGACATCTGGGACACAGCTTTGACTATGAACCCTCTTTTTGTTCCTACTTTATGGCTTTAAAAAAAAATATCGAGATATATACCGTATATCACCATCTAGTTAAAAAATATTGAGATATGAATTTTGGGTCATATCGCCCAGCCCTAATCTGAGTAATATCCGATCCAAATCAGATATTGGTGCATGCTTTGTTTTCAAGGCTGCTCAGAAGAATCTACCTATTATCAGATACTTCTTTGTCCCCTGAATAAACCTATGAAGGAAATCCTACAGGGGAGGTCCCCACGGTTCGAACAAAGATAAATATTCAGGTCAGCCAAAAAATTCCTTCAGTGAAAAAAAAATAAAAAAATCAGACTAATACCAAGGAAAGAAAACAATCTCCTTGCATGAAAGGGTTCCTGTGTAAGCAGCGAGTCTCTCATTAAGAAACTGTTTATGCAAATCTAAGCTTATAAAAGCTGCGAGTTTATAAAGAGTTTATATTCACAGAAGCAGCACCCCTGAGTCTGCCCCCTTTGCAGACTTTATGTATGTTTTGAATGATAATTAAAGCAAGGTGACTCTCACAACATTACCTACTGTATGCTACTAAAGCGTCACCCACACTGGCCCAGACCAAAAAAAGGAAGTGAAAACAAGCACAAATAACTTCAGCTCTTTCACCGCACACCATCTCTGAATGTCAAAGTGTTTCTCGTGCCCCGACTCAACTATCAGATAATGTGCAATAAATAATGTAGAAGTGGTTTGGGGTTACTCTGAAAAGCAAAAAGTGCTGCTTGACGGTTATAAGCACGATGAGCGAAGAATGAAACTAACTGAAGCTGCGAGGGGAAAATATCCATGGGTGAAAACTGGAAGAACCAGAATAACAAATCATGTTAAATTAGGTGATTTCAAAATGGCGTATTCACTCTTAAGTATTTCAGTACTGAGCTTCAGTGTTGAGCAATACATCACTAAAACCACTGAATGACGTCTTGCTGTGACAAGGTGTTAAATTGGTGAAGGAGCAAATGAATAAATGCCTTTATACTTGATTCTAACTTGCTGCTACGTCTTTTTTCTTTTTCTTTTAAACACTGCTGCAGCTACTGCTCCTAAAAAACATAGAAAACACAACTTTTTAAGTTTCAGGGATCTAAGTTGCAGCCACCACTTAGAAATCAACAGCAGCAGCAGAGAGAGCAGTCAGTGACAAAAATACTTAAATCAAAAGCTTTATTTTACCACTCTATATGATAAATTTCAAGATTATTAATACCATTGAGGTTGCAGGAGCTACAGTGTGTGGCTCAACTTTGCTTTTAGATAGAGAAAGGAAAAAAGGGAGGCATCTTTCATGAAAATGAGCCAAATTACAGGACTTCATGGTAAGTCCTGAATATATGTTACTGTGGGTCAACTCCTCACCTTGTTAGCTGTTCAGGGGCGAGAATTAATGGGGTTTCACAACATGGCTGGATTTGTGGGAGTAATGCAAGTTGGTAAGATTGCACTAAAATACCCTTAGGCGTAGCCTATAGCCATTTATTTTATATGTCTATGCTCAGTTACCTTTAAATAGTGTTGGATTTGTGTCACTCTTTGCATTATACAATATGCACCACTAAGCCCTATAACTACTCCATAAAAAGCCAAATTTCATTTTGCGCTTGAACAAGCGTGGTCAGCGTGGATACTAGCACTCATCTTTAACCTCGAGTTCGATCGGTTCACTAATTTTGTTAACCATTACCATTTAAGAATGCGTTTTTAAGCAAGAAGACTGCCTGAGGTTAGGAGAGCAGGTGTCACAGAGATGGAAAAAAGAAAGAAAAATCTTTACAAAATGACATTAAACATCGATGTGTTAACGATTGGTTTGTTTTAATGTACAACCCCAACCGTGGAGTCCAGTAAAAACCGATTGCAGCTATCGATACTTCCCCTGCAGGCAACAACGTTAATGAACACGTTACTCATTTTTCGCCACCTATTAGCGCAACCACAAAATCAAACTCGCTTACCTTGTTCGCGTTTCCACACGAATGGACGAGAAGCGTTTTTTAAGAATAAATGTCTGCAGAAGTAGACCAACCTCTGAGGCCAGGCTGCCTGGTCGTCGGGTCCCTCCTTCCTGGTTTAGTGCGCTGACCGAGTGTTAGCCACCTAGCCTGTTAGCAGCGGCACCGAAACCAACTTAGCGAACAAAACAGGCCCACCGTACCTTTACGAGAGGCAAGGCGCTCGGACTACACGCTCACACTGCATAACATATTTACTCGGAGACATCTCTCTCTCTCTGTTAATTGTGCTAAATAGTGCGCTTTGTCGACATTCACGGGTAGTTAACGCTCGACCTCACGCTATCTAACGCTAACGCTGAGTCCAGATCACGCGAGACTTTTTGTGACGATGCATAAACGCAGAGAAACCTGTAGAACATAAAATATAAATATATATAAAAAATAAATTCAAATGTACTATATCTAAAAATTATATATACAGTGAATACATGAAATATATAAAAATTAAATAAGTGCACAAAATGCACAAATATATGAAGAAAGATTAAAGACACAATTTAATAAAATATTTATAAAAGTATTACGCTACTATTTGGCATGGAAAGCAGTAGATGTCTGTTTATATATTAAGACATCGTCAAAAGAATAAAAAATAAAATAAATTGAATAAGATTATTTAATTAAGAAAAATAAATACATACATACATAAAAAAAAAAAAAACACCCAGCACGCCCCTGCGGGCGGTTTATCCTTCAAGCTCGGGTCCTCTACCAGAGGCCTGGGAGCTTGAGGGTCCTGCGCAGTATCTTAGCTGTTCCCAGGACTGCGCTCTTCTGGACAGAGATCTCCGATGTTATTCCCGGGATCTGCTGGAGCCACTCGCCTAGCTTGGGAGTCACCGCACCTAGTGCTCCGATTACCACGGGGACCACCGTTACCTTCACCCTCCACATCCTCTCGAGCTCTTCTCTGAGCCCTTGGTATTTCTCCAGCTTCTCGTGTTCCTTCTTATAAATTTCATAACAGCTTAAATAAGGTGAATAGCATGTAGCTCAATAAAATAAACTACAATATGAGAAAACAAAACAAATGTGTTGCAAACGTAAAGCATCATTTGGACACTCAGTTAATTATACCTCCTGTATAAGTTCACGTTTCACACGTTTTTCTTTTTCTTGTCACAAAGCATTCCTTGCATGTTCTGCACGTATTCCTTGTTTTACTGGAAATTTAACGAACACACTTTTATTATAACCATGTTCCAAATAATGCTTTAAAACAGGTTAAATGGAGTGTCTCCAGTCCCCAGTTTAAAAAGAAATACAAAATGATGGGGGAAAGCAACAAGAAACTATAAATATAGGCTGCACTTTCAAAAGTAATAATGTAGCTTCCAAAAAATAAGAAAAAACAACAGAAAAAGAGATAAATCCATAATAACTTTAAAGCAAAACCAGCCTTGGTGAGTTGCATGCAAATGAAAGGCAAAACAACTGCATGAAGACACAAAGACAAACATGACTAAGATGCAAAGCAACACAAAAGACATGTGAAGTTAACACAAAATTACATAAGAGGACTACAAAGACACATAAAACCACCAGAAAGTTGCAAAATCACTAAAAATATGAATGAATGAATGAATGAATGAATGAATGAATTAAAAAAAACTTTGGTCAAAGGAAAAAGAGATGAAAATGAAAACAAATAGATGGAAAACATGTCTACTAGATTTGTGTGTCTGTTTAAGTCCATGTGTCTGCTTCTCTGTAGCAGAGTTTGAGCCCACTGTGTTTACCTGCCTGTACATGTAGCATGAAATTGCATCTCATGAAACTCAAATATGTAAAACCTTTCACAGTAACCAAAACGCCTGACACTTACCAGAAGACAGGCAAGAGAGAAGCGCAAAGAACCAAAGGCCAAAGTGCTCATGAACCCCCTACATAAAGACCTTATAAAGGACTCAATCAAAAGTCATGATCTCGCTGCATCATTTTATTTGGTGCTTCAGATAAAAACCTTATTAAACATTTATTAGCAGCATAATCCTTTACACATTTACCTCACCTAAACTTGTAAACTGCATTTATAAAATATACTCTATGCACATTGAGGATACGGGGGAAACTAAAGTAAATTAACACTAACAGTCCACATGCAATAAAGTTAAAATTCACACGCACTAAAACATTGGTTAAACATTTTAAATTGGTGGAAGCATGAAGTCTTGCACAAAACGAGTGCTACCATGGAAGCAACAGCAACAACAAACTGTAGCTGATCTGAAGAACAAACATCAAACATGATTTACAACAAGATTGAAAATAAACATTAAAAAAGCGAACATCGCTGATGTAATAGTACAGTAAGTGAGAAGTTCTGTTGTCGCTATTTGGCTTCACTGCACAAAGAAATTAGCATTTAAATCCACCAAGTAGTCATCGAGGTTCACAAATAATTAGATCCAGGACAAATGAATCTAATTTCATTAAAAATGGGAAATTGGCTGTTAAAAATACAATAATTGTTTGCAACTTTGACTAAGTTCTGATTAATACTGAGTAGGAGTAGCTATTCTTCCTGAATGTAAATAAACAAATGATGACAAAATATAATCAAACCATCAAATATGAAAATAAAAAGTAAGACTGAAAATCTGATTAACTTTATTTCAGACGATGACAACTGAGCGACCAAAACGATGAATTAAAAACAATGAGGTGATGAAAATGAATCAGTTTTGCATTTCCACTGGTTCATGTTTATATCAGTGAAGTAAACACTGGTTGCAGATTGTGCTCTATTTTTATCAGAGTGAGCCACATAAAGACAGCTAGCAGCTGCTGGTGGACCATTAGCCTCTTTCCACAAATACATTCAGTAAAGTTAGATTCTCTCTTGTGTCCTTTCTGCTGGAGATGTCAGAGTTGGTAGTGAACCATGGGTTTGGGACGATCTTTTGTGATTCTTGCAGCTCCGTTGAGGCAGTGAGAACTGAAAGGTTCCTCCAAACACAGCAGTGTGCAGCCAGTGATTTTCTAGGCAGAGTTTTATGACCCTCTAAAGGGCTATCCTGTCTGCCACGGAGCTGCTGGCATACCTCGTAGAGATGCAGTCTGACAACGTGCTCAATGGAGCAGCAATATAAAGACACCATGAGCTTCTCTGGAGAAACCTCATGAAGTGGAGTCTCTGTTGTGCCCTCTTAACTACCACTGTAAGCTTAGTGGATCAGGACTGATAATATGCAACATGCCCAAAAACATTGATGTGTTTTGGGTTGTGATCTTAATAAATGTATTGTGAGTTATTTTGTTTTGGTGGCGTTCGGTCCAAGGTTCTTCTCAGTAGACGATGCTGTAACTGATAGCATAGAAGGGACACAGTTTTAGGTATGGAGAACATAAAAAAAGGGACTCAGCACACAACGTTTAGGAAGGGAGAGAGGCAGGAGCATAACCTAACCACGTGGGGGTGGTTAGTTGAAAGTCTTTTCTCCAGTGACAGAAAGGATGTGAAAGTCCCAAACCAGGAAGTCTGGGTTGATGGTACTGAAGTTGGAACTGCAGTCAGCTCAAGCTGGGATAGTGGAGTATGGAAGAAAGTGGAGTTGCCATTTTCTGAAAGTGGATGGATGGATGAACCTTATTGACCTTAATTTCACAAATTTTGAAATGTTCATGTAATGTTTACAACTGCAGTGTGTTCAGGTGTCTTTAAGAATCCGTTGCATGCATCAATAATAATTGGAGAAACTTTAATTTAAGCAACACTAACAGCGTCCCTGTGTGTGTGGAGTACAGGAGGGAGGACTCAAGTACAGGACACGGGTGATGTAAAGTGCAAGCAAAGCTTAAAATGCAAGCACAAGATCAAGAGAGATTCTGGAAACACAGGACTATTTATACACAATGGGGTAATTGGAGCAATGAGTCAAAACATCAGAGACAACTAACTATCACAGTGAAACAGGAAATAATCCGAGAGATAGTGGGAGAAGGAACGCTAGAATAATAAACTCAAGACCAAAATCCAAACATGAGAAAACACACAACAAAACCTCATTGCTAGTGCAGGAATACTGCATGACATCACTGTATGGGATATAAGCATTGACAATAATAGTAATAATTTTCAAATAAAAATGGCTCTTATATCTTTGAAGTGTGCATGTTAAATATCACGGCGTCACAGCTAATCAAAAGCACCATGAAAAAAAGATATAAAGTTGCTGAGATAATAAGATGTTTTTAGCACTTATTGAATAACAGTTTACTTCTGATTTTTAAAGTCTTTTCTGTTAAAGAACAACAATTTTCTATTCTGAGGTCAGTTTTAAGCTCTTTGGTTAAAACTGTGTCTAAAGTAATCATATTTGATTTTGTGGACTGAGCAGTGCTGATCCTGATGTTCTTGTTGGACCATTTGTGACCTGCTGGACTTGAAATATCAGGTGGTGACAACAAGAAAAGTCCATTAATTTATTATTTATGGGTTTAGGTGGCACAGTGGGGCAGTGCTGAGCACTGTCACCTCACAACACAAAGGCTCTTATTTTCAAACCTGCCATCAGCCTTTCTGTGTGGAGTTTGCATGTTCTCCCTGAGACAGCGTGGGTTGGTCCCACAGTCCAAAGTTATGCTGGATGTTTGGTTAATTAGTGATTCAGACAACATTTGAGTGAATGTTTTTCTGTGTTAGCCCTGTGACAGACTGGCAGCCTATCCAGGGTGTAGCCCATCTTTGGCACTAGGGATAGATGGTGCAGCTCTGAACTGGATAATCAGTTAAGAAAATTGATGGATGAATGGGTGGATGGGTTGAAAAAGCAATTGGATCAGGAATATAATATGGTAATAGGTCTGGCAAAATACAGTGTTATTGTACATTTGTGACAGTATTCATTTTGTCATTGTGTATAATTGAATTTTTGCATTTATTTTTTTTATTTCTGTCTTTTTTTTCTTGCATATTTTGTATCTTTGTTACTTTTTCCTAAAAATGCATTTCTGCAAATGGATAACTGAATTGCATCAACATTAGGTACATCATAACAGAATAAAAAAAAGCATTTGCTGAATTATTCTGTAACTATGAACAGTATTGATCCAAAGTTTGGGTCTTTGAGCTGATTCTGATGTGGATGTCAATGCTGTGACTGTTAAACCATCACTTTTATCTGATGACACTTGCTGTTTACCATCTATTGTATTTAAATTATTTAAAACTGTTCTTTAAGAATTCTTCCACACATTCTCAAAAGCAACACGTGGCTCTAAATGGCCCATTTCAAGCTTTTCCTTCCTTTCTGTCATTTATAATCTGTTATAATGGTGGCTGGTCATATTAAATATGGCCAAAAACTCACATAATGAGGTGCATAATTGGTGCATCTGGCAATAATCTCTATGAGCTCAGGCTTCAGACTGCTCTAAATACTCAGTTCCAGGCAGTTTTCCTATTTTTGGCTCTGAATGATGTCAAAAAGAGCAGATATACTAATATGGCTCTGAACACAAAAGCCACACCCACCTGCAACATTATCAATTTGTGAGGGTAGCCAGTGAGAAGAAAGGTGACTTAAAGGAAGAGGAGTTAATAATACAGCTTGTTTTAGACAAGGATTATGTTGAACTGTGAATCATGCAAAGCTACTCTAATAGAGTCCAAGAAAGGAAATACGGAGAGGGGAGAAAAGGAAAAACAAAATAACAATTCAGTAAACAAACAAAGTTTAAACACAGATAACACAATTTAAATAAGGATTATATCGCTGATCTAACTGCGGTCTTATCAAAGTCTTATGAACTTCTGATCCTCAAAGCCAACTGTGTGTCTTTCGACATGCACAAAGAACCTGGTTTGAATTTTTACAGCTCAGTTTGGCACGCTGAGATCCCTTTACCCCTCGTTGACCTTCCACAAAGGTATGCAAACACGTCCTAATCACTGTCATTTTCCTTTGCAGCACAGGTGCTGGACATTTATATGTGTCAGACTTAAATTTAAACCTGACAAATCTCTGCTTCGGCCACAATGTGAGACCACACGACGCTCCTTGTCTGTCACCGTCTGTTACGAGCTGTTTATGGTGTCGGTCGAGGTTTAAATTCCAAGGGACAGAGGACACCTTTGACCAGTGAGCTCATGAAATTCATGTAAAGTCAGTGAGATTATAGGGATTTGTTTACCCGCTGGAGCATTTGTGTCATTTTCCAAAACAGAGGAACTCAAGCAGCAGGAAAACTTAAAAACACACATGAAATCACTCATTTGAATTTTCTTACTTTTTCTTCACAAGAGGGTTAGTTTGTTTTTGTGCATCAACCAGAGACAACAGCAGCGGGTCTTCAATACATCTTAATTCATTCAGGCATGAAAAAATAAAGATGGAGAAAGAAAAAGGGCTCACCTTGCAGCGAAGAGTGAAAGTTGCTTAAAACAGACAAGCGGGAGACATCTGTGTATCCTTGCTTGAAGAAGAAACCTCAGTGAAACGTGCACAGACTCCAACAACCTGTGACCGTCTGACAGCCACTTGGAGAAATCACATCTGAATTATAAATAGTTCATCCTCTGAAAGAGTTTTCAAAAATGTTTTCTGCAGCTTATGATGATTTTCACCCTCTGCCGGCACACATTAAATCTTCCTGCGGAGCCTGATGGCGTGTTAAAACCTTGAAAAAAGGCAAATGTAATTGCATGTGTTGTTTTCAGTGAGCACACTTATGGATCAAATGGTCATCATCACATAAACATGATAATGATATCACTTTATTTTTCATGTGAAAGCTAAGTTGGGTGAGTCACTGAGCTGCAGATAGTAGATGACTTGTGTTTAAGGTTTTGCCTCATGACGGAGCAGCTAGTGGTCGTATTTTATCCCCGTATTTAGATAGAAGCGTCCGTCTTTTATCTCAGCTCACAGAGTGTTTGGGCCGTAAAGACATGGGTCTGTGTGGCACCGGAGATAACAAACTGACAGCGAGCACACAAACCTGGACAGACCGTGATGCTTTTCATATCACAGTCGCCAAGTGGTTATGCAAAAATCAAACTGTCCTGGAGCATTAGGAGGAAAAGCATTTGCACATTATTATTATGACTCTATTCTCCGAGTTACATCCTATATTTAAATATTCCTGAGAAGGGCGTTGATGGACGCTTTATTTACCTAAAGGTGGAAATCTTGACAAAAATGAGCTTTAACAGGAGAAAGAGTTCACAGAAAGGCAGCAGCTCTGGGAGGCTGCACTCAGGCACTGAGTCACTTTGATATAAATGCTAGCATGCTCATGTCTAGCAGCTATGAAGTGCATTATCAGTTTAAGACAAGAGTGTCCATTTCCTTCCTGAAAACACTCACACTTAATAGATGATTCACCGACAAAATTTATGATAAACAGCCTGAAATTTCTTCAGAAAATCAGCTTTTCTACATCCAGCCAATCTGCTGTTATTCAAATTTAAACGCTACTCTGATAAATCAGAGAAAATCCTCACCTTAATCAAAGATGAACTTCACTGTGTTATGGCGGACTACAACAGTCTCTCTCAATGAGAAGGTTAAAGATGATAATCTCCTGTTGTGAAATAAGCAATTGCTACACAACACTTCCTGTTAAATTATTTTGAAAACAAAAAATCTCATTTTCTATCCCTTTTCTATCTGCCAAAGCGTCCAGTAGGCTAGATTGGATCCTGTTGGTGAGCCATTTCTAGCTGCGTGTTCACTGTTTGCAGAATTTATACCTGTGGGGGTTACATCGAAATCAGGTTACGGCACAAGCTGCACCAAAGGCTTACAGTGTAGCTGTGACATAGATTTATCTGAGAAGTATAAATCCCATTATTATCAGTGATGACCCAATCCTAACACTAAAGCCTTGATGAAACTCTGCTGTGGACACAAAGTGGCATAAAATGCATAAATTGATGTGGCTGTGTGATGATGACATCACCTAACACACAAAATGACCAATGCGGCGAGCACAAATGGACCATAATGGAGTCTCCACTGATGATTGAAAAACCGGCAGACACACAGACATCTGCTCAGGCCCTCGCACTCGCCACCTGATTACAACATTTGCTTCACTCAGGACCAAGCGGATCATAGTCGACTCACAAATACGGAAAATACCAGAAAGGCCGAATGCTGAACCTGGGTAGTCAGAATATGCAGTTTACTGCTTTTGTTAATTTGTTCTCAATGCAGGGCTGCATGCTGTAGCGACCCCCAGAGAATCCCAAGGCAATCAGGGAGCAAATAAAATAATAATTCTAACTAATACGGATCAAAAACTATTTACATTCTTCAGCGTATCGGTCATGTTAGTGTACCAGCTGTGACTGTGATCTCAAAGGGTTAAAATAGACAAAAGTATGTTTGTCTCTTGGTTCAAATATCTCGCTTTGGGCCTCCCTGTGTGGATCAATTATGCACATAAATGCACAGAATAGAATTCTGAGTTGAAATGTGTAAAAAAGAAAATGTGGCTGGTAGTGTGAAGCATTTTGAGTGTTCAGTAAGACCGAAAAGGTGCTCTGTAAATGCCAGTCTATCCCATATCAAAGCCAGGAGTTTTAGTTTAAGACTTTAGCATAAAAAAGTTATTTAGTTTAATAGAAGCAACATTTTTCTCAGAGTCGATCTTCTTAATAACTCCAGAGCCGGGTGTGCGGCAGGTTTTTTTAGCCATGCTTTGACTATCCACATCAGCATTTGCATCACTCCTTCCTCATGCTTCTGCAGTGATGACACACCTTATCTGCGACTCTAGTCAAACACTGTGCCATTTTCTTTACTCTTACTCCTGTTACCAGGTTGTAGCTGGGAGGTTTACGAGGTGAGGGGATGATCCAAGTCGCTGACTCTGTTCTCCTCCCCTTTTTTCCCTCAGTATTCACAGTTTCCTGTGCTTTTACCTACTGGTCTATCTTCATGTTGGTATTTGTGACTTTATTCTATGTCCCTCATTCCTATCTTTGTTTATTTATCTTCATCTGGCTTTCTGTGATTTTACTTTCTGGCTTTGCCCTGATCAGTTAGTGTCTGAAGCCATTTTCACTCATACATCAGTATTTTTTGCTCAGTTCCCCTTATTCATATGTAGCAAATAACAGGAAACAATCTATATATACAGAAATTAGAAGGTGAGAGCAGAGGAGGAAGCACACGTGTCCAGTCTGACTGTGTTGGGTCTTTACGCTCTCAAACAGACCTCTGTCGGCTCTGCAGTGCATTAGTGAAAACAACTTTTTTGACACTTTGTTTTTTCTCCCACTTCTATTCATGCCTCTCGTGTTTCCTACTGGTTTTATCAGTAAACCTGTTGGTTGGACTTTTGCTTTGTCTTCTTAGCAGTTCGATCTCCTTTAGTTGAATGCCCTTTCATTTTATTTGGGTCCTCGCCTTGACAAAGTGTAAGAGGATACCCCCGCCTCACCTTCGTGTTGACTGAGTTCAAACCAGTTCAGTTTCATTTATACATCACCAATTCACAACAACAGTGGCCTGAAGGTAATTTATATTGTTAGGGAAGATCCTAAAATACTGGTGAAAGTGGAGAGGAAGAACTCTCTTTTAACAGGAAGAGACCTCCAGCAGAAGCAGGCTCAGGGAGGGGCAGACATTGGCCATGACCAGTTGGGAGGTCAGGGGAAAGAACAGAGAGAAATGAACATGGAGGATAAACAGATCATGGACAGGAGAAGAAAAAAATGTAAGGTGTGTAATGGTGGCATTTAAACACAACAGGAGTGGAGAGGAGGAAAGAGGAAAGGCAGGGGTTTTACACTGATCTGGGGCCCGTTCTTCGTACGTCGCTTACTACATCCAAGATCAAATCATCGCGCTAACCGTGAGCTCGCTAATCCGGTTCCCCGAACACACCTGCTGTTGACGATTACTACAGCTGGACGCAGGAATGTGACATCACTGGGTGTCGTAAAAGGGGCTACGCATCGATAGTAGAAACATTGATCGGCAACCCGCTGATTGGTCGGCGTAAATGTCCAAGGGGCGTGCTCGGTATTTTCCGGCAGCAGAGCAAGAACTCATGAGTGAGGGATTTCAGGAGTTTCAGAGTTTAATTAAAACGCAAGAGAACACTGCAAAGGCTGCAAAAGCAAGGAGAGAGGGCTGGCAGGAAGTTGCTGACAAATCAAACTCGTAGGTAATTTAATAATAATAATAATAATGGATTGGGTTTATATAGCGCTTTCCAAGGCACCCAAAGCGCTTTACGATACCACTATTGATTCACTCCCACATTCACACACTGGTGGAGGCAGCTACGGTTGTAGCCAGGCTGCCATATCGCGCCATCGGCCCCTCTGGCCAACACCAGTAGGCGGTAGGGTAGATCTATCATATGACACTATATTGTCCAATATCATATGGCATTATATTATATTATAATATGTTATATTATATCCCCTTTCACATTAGAGCCACAACAGGACCCACAAGAACATGGGAACAAGTAAAAGTGGAATACAGGAGTATTCTACAGAATGGTAATATTTATCTCTTAGATTGCTTTGCGTCTCTTGGCAAGGTAATACTGGCCTGTAATACTCTGTTAGTTTGTTCATAACAGCAACCAAGAAAAGGGCAGAGGAAAAAAAGACAGGTGGTGGTCCTGCACCCCCTCGTCAACAAGTTGGTTAAGTAAATAATACCCTCACGGGAATATCGATATCTCTCTATGAGCACACTGTCGCGCTGAGCTAAAGGATCCTGTCTGTCCCGCAATATACGCTGGATTCTGAGGACTCTCCTTATCAATCTTGCACCTTCCGCAATGGGTGGCTCGCGTATACGGACAGGACATGGCTGCAACAGGCTTCCCAAATCCACCTTCACTTTTATAGCCGTGGTCTCCCATCTTGATTACACGAAGTAAATTGCAATTACTACTCTGAAATATGAATTACATCTGTAATAATCACATACATGTAATAGAATGTTAATAGTACATTTCCCTTTTTTAGGAAATGACCTGTATGTATCTGTGTGACATCAATAAAAGGATCAAGTGCTGCATTATCTTTAGTTACATTGATAATATTTATTTATGGTGAAACAGTGGAAAAATATCGCTGTTGCTTTCGTATAAATGAAGCGGACATACCTGCGTGGCCGCGATCTAATCCTGTTTACATAAAGTAAACCTGCTCCCGAGCAGGTTTACGCTTACGGCTCTGTTGCTATGACAGCAAGTCCCGGATGAGCTTCGGGGAACCGACTGATCCAGGATCACGCGAAATCGTCAACAATCTAATCCGGCTAACCTACTTAGCGAGGTACGAAGAACGGGCCCCTGGGAACAGTTCAAGTTAAACACAGGTAGGTTTTGTCTCTGCAAACGTCTTTCTGCTGAAATCCTGTGTTAGTTTTCACCACTCCTCTCCTTTTGTGTAAAAGTTTACTGTCGCTATAGTTCACTGGAGTCCCAAAGCTTTAGAAAATGCTTTTCCAGACTGATGGATGTTTCTCAGCTGTCTCTACAGATCGCGGGATGATGCTTTGCTTTTTTACACCACTGTCCCCCAAAAAATGATGGCTCTGAAACAACATGGAGTAAGAATGAGCCAGTCTGTAGCGCAGCAATCCCTGGTGCTGAACACACTGTATGCTGAATCTCCTGTTTTGTGATTAGGACACAGATTGTTTCCACCTTATTTCTTGCATTTGCATATAATGAATTACATTTAAAATTTCCCCTGTGGCTCAGGCTTATCATCTCTGTGTTACAGACTTTCAACAGCAGTAGATTCATTCAGTAGATGTTTAGAAATCCTAGCTTCAATCTGCTTCATCAGACATCACCACCAATAAGTAAACAACTTAATCCACCAATGAGGCTGACAGTAAAACACAAAGAACTACGAGTTGCACTAAACAGAGTCCCGTTAATCACAGTCTTTTGTATGCAGGGCTGTGTTATCTGGTGAGTAATCCTTCTAATTATAAAATCATGACCAGGCCAGAGGAGACAGAGTGTCCTCGCCCTGATTCTCTGTACAGATTCACATCTCTGAGCCAAATGGCAGTGTGGTCACAGCGTAACAAGGTCCAGTGTGTTTACTTAGACATTTGATACATCGACAGATGCACTGTGATCAAACTGTACGACTGCTGCAAGAATAAGGATGCTGTTTGAGAACAAAGTTGCCTAAACTCCAGCCACAAGGTCTCTAATATTTGGTTGCTATAGTGCATTATAGCAGGTGGGCAGCAAGCCTCATGTGAACAGCTTTGATCCTGTGGCTGGTCTACACCTCAGAAACGTCTGCGGCCACTTCTCCCTTCTGTGCAACCTCAAGCCACAGCCAAACAAATGAGCTGCTACTGAACACCCACTCGAAAATCCAGTTTTCCCAGAAACCTGACTGAAAAAGGTCTGCTGGCTATCAAATTAAAGCACAAAGGGTAAAACGCTACTCCAAAAAAAAAGCCTTGAATTCATGGATTTGTTTGGATCCTAAAATAATTCAGGACTGATAAATATTTCAGGCGCAGACATCATAGTTTTATCTTTTACCTCTATTTGGGTTGTCTGACTTTTTACAGCCAGGGGGGAAATCTTCCAAGGACTTTCTGATCATTTTAAAAGTATTTTAACTGGTTTGGGTTTAACATCACCTGACACAGAGGACTGAATCACATATTTCTCTGTAGTTTCTCTGTAGTTGCCAGCTGTGCAGCACCTTTATTGCGCTTTGCGGACTGATCACGTGACATATCCCATATCAGAGTTTTTATTATCTGAAGGAGGAGATAACAAACACGAAATACTTTATGTCCAAAAGCTCTTTTAGCTCTTTCTATCCTGCAAAAAGTGAAGAGAATTGTGGCAGGGGTGTTGTCTTTGGCTCCACTGCAGGGGAGGGGTGGTGCGGAGGACTCAAGGGGCACAGTGCCCGGGAGGTGGATGGAGCAGGTGGAGATATTTACTCTAATGAGGGTTTTTCCTTCTTTTAGTGATGGGGGGAAGTGAGCTGGAGAGCTGAGGAACATTAAAACCACTGTATACACTATAATAAACAACAAAAAATACAATCTGAATCTGGTGTGGGTCCTCGTGTGTTCACTAAAATATTCTAGCTTATTAAATTTTTTGAGTTGAAATTGTTTTAAAATTTTTCTATGTTCAGTTTCATAAAGGCTTAACTGACTTCCTGAATCCCAGCCTGCATCAAATACAGAGAAAAATGACAATTATTATTATCTAATCTTATCGAGACAGATTCCCGAGCTGGGACAGAAATATAATAAACAGTGGGATAGTGATAGTTGGAGCCTGGTTTTACTGTAGTGAGTTTTCAGATTTTCTCAGATGTATCAGAGAAGCTGCATACAGTAAGTCTAGTTTCTCAAGTTTAAGATGTGCATCTGAGTCAATGCTTGTGTTCAGAAGAATTAGTCTGTGACAATACACTTAACCAGAATTGGTCCCCACGGATGTCTTTCCTTGACTAACAAAAGCAGCCAGATCTAGCCATTTGAGAAAAACATAGATAATTAACACCTCACATTAAAAAAGACAAACCTTTTTACTATGATACTGGTGATTTTTTCCTTTTGAGGGCAAGGCCAAACCCGGAAATGGATTTTAGACTTAGCAGAAAATCAGCCTCTGATGATGATGATGATGATGATAATAAGAGAATCATCACAGTTGTGGTTCAGGCTCAATGCTGCCCCCATCTGGAGCTGAATGTGAATCACCACCAAACTGTATTTACCACAAGTCTGCTGCGTCTTCTATCTAAATTCGTGAATCTTGTGCCATATGAAGACATCTCTACCAGTAACTGATGCTGAAAAGGTGAAAACTGGAGGATAAAATGTCACCAAAATGCACTAAACAAATGTGTGATGGTTCAAATTCCTCGCTCAGACCTTCTTCACCTTTAAGTCAGTGACTGGGGTCACAGTGACGTTTGCTGTGTAATCACCCCTGCGCTGTATTTGAGTTCTTACTCAGTCTTTTGTTTTAATTTCTTCTCCTGCCTTCTGTGTTATCATTTTTAGACTTCATATCTGTGTTGGTTGTTTGCCTTTTGAGTATTTCCTGTTTTAGTTTGAAGTGAAATGTGTCATGTTTTTTAGTATGTTAGTCCTCTCCATGGTGGAGGGGGTTTGTGCCTTAGCGATCCCAGGAGTTATGTTTTCTCGGACAATTTGCCTCTGGTCACAGGTCCTGGGTGAGGAGCCAGATTCAGATGATCCTGTTCAAGAGGAAATCTTGGATCCAAGTGATCTCACCTGGAGCAGGAACACTGGAGTCCCACCCTGCAGCCTGGCCTGGTGGAGAAAAAGTGCTCATTGCCTGAATCAGCTACGTGTCCACCACCCCCCTGTCTTCCCATCACCTCCTGAAGGAACAAATAAATGGGTCTGGAGGTGCTTGTAGGATGGAGCAGCGGTCGAAGGAGAGTTCCTTAGCAGTCTGATTCCTTGCTAACTTTCAGACCGTTGTACAGTGGTGCCTGATGCAGGGATCTCTTTCTGTTACCAGAGGACGCAGACGGTCTGCTGAGAGACTCCGGCTTATCAGCTTCTAATAAAGCTACATTTCAAAAGAGCCAAACATTCACACCACTTAATTGAACAGTTTAGATTTCTTCATCCATATTTACAGGTCTCACTGAAAGGATCCAGGATCATCTCATCACTGCAGGTTTTTCTTTGGCCTCTCTGTAAGCAAATCTAATTTCATTCAGCTCTAAACTCTAAACTTTTACCATAGCAGTTGCAGTCCAAGTCTCTGGGTGTTAACTGCCCAGTTGTCAGCTTAGAAAGGATGCTATCTTGCTCTCACAAATTGTATTAGTCCTGTCACTTAAAGAACATAAAAATAGTAAAACCCAAACCTATGAAGGGTTGTTTCTGCCATAAGTCAGCACTTTTAAACAAATGATAAAGTCATTGCAAAGGTTTTCCCTTCCACTTGCTCCAGAAAGAAAGACAAAAAAGTTAAGTTCAAGTCCAGTGTGGCGAGGGCTGTAAATGTCTGTTAGACGAGCGTTTGTGTATCGCCGACAGACGCACACAAACACACGGAGACCTCGCTCCCTTTCATAAAGCTTTATTTCACAGATCCCCCGTAACAGGAGGCCGAGGCAGCCGGGCTCATTATTCATTTACATACACTGTGGCCAGTCCTTACCGATGCTCCCCGTGTTAAATAACTCAGTAATTCAAGACAAAAAACAGCAAAACACACACGCACACACACAATGCTCAACTTAAGGTAACAATAACAATATCATAGCGATGGTAATAATAACAACCATTGTCAAATATTATGTATTTCCAGGATTTTATACTGCATTTTCTAAAATTTGTTACACAGTCAGTCATCTTTAAGGTGCACCATAAAATCTGCATGTGACGTTTCGGTAAAACTTGACAAAAATGCTGCACCAGAACACGCGGTGAAGACAGAGAATACTTAAGCTTTTTATGTTTTTTTTTTTTAAATGTTTCAGATGAGTTTGTTTGTTTGTTTTTTTCCAGCCAGTTCTGCTCCTCCTTGCTGTCCCACCGCTGTGGATACCGTGGATGTGGAATCAGCGCAGGTGAACGCTGGTTGTTTTGTTTGGCACGCTGTTTTATAAGCCGCTGTGGTGTGGCATGAATCTCATAGCTCAAGCAGAGACGAAAGGCGCGTCTTCGTGGATGTGTGGCGACTCACAGGACCTCTGCGGAGGAGGAAAAGAACAAAACCAGAAGCCTGAGTGTGTGTATCGTTCGTTTTATGTTTAATATGTTCGATGAAAATGAGACTCGTTGTTGAAGGGTGCCAGATTGATTTCGGATGAGGGGACAAGTTTTCAAAGATTGAAAAATAGGTTTTAGGTCCTAAATCCTGGGATTCTGTTCTGCCATGATCGATCACAGGAGCTTAATCGTCAAATTAATGAATTTCTCTATCTCAATAAATCATGGTCAGTCCTCCAAATGATCTCTGCTTATTGAAATCTTCATTAGTGCCACTGAAGTCGCCTGAGACTGAGCTATTGCTGCAGCCTTGCACGCTCATCTCTGACTTGATCGTTCTTGGTGGAAACCTGGCTGAACAGAGGTGCTGAGATGACGTGCTCCAGCCTGCACTTATCCCAGCACCTCTGGCCCTGTGGCAGGTTTCAGCAGGACGATGCTGCCTAAAGGACCCTAACTAAGACACACCCACTCCACTCCACACTGCTTCAGGAAATCATTCCTCCTGTTCTCCATATAACTGAACAATAATTCTTCTTTCTGCGACAGGTGAACTCACCCTTCACACACAATTCTGTGCAGCTGCTTCTTAGATTTATGTGTAAATATGATTTATTAATGTCATTTGAATGTTTCTCTTGCCCAACCTCAGTCTTCTTTTCTACTCTTCTTTAACTTAACCTCAATTTAATTTCCTCTGGCACATGCTGGCCCAACATGTTCATCAGAGGCGACTGTCATCCAGGAATTCCTCAAAAATAGATCCGGACGCTTGTGCAGATGATGTGCATCACGTTCAGAGAATTCCGTACCTCATATTAAACTCCTTCTATATTCTAATATTCTAATGTTCTTAAGCTAGCAGTGGTTTTATGTCTCACTTCTGCCACACTGGGTTTGGTCCTCGATTCTTATCCGAGGGTGGCGTGTTTTCTTGTAAAGTTTAGCTAATAATGGAGCTGCTGTTACCATGAGAAACATTCTTGTGCAGCTGATTTGTAAAAGTAAACCTACTCCTGCAACAATAACACAGTGTTGTTGGGCAGATACAGAATTGTAGCCTTGTTACATTAGCATGCTAATGTTTACCATATGTCTTAGAGTAGATGGGCAGGACTGATAAGCAGCCACCCTGTTGCTCACATTCCTGTTTGATGTTGTGTTTCTGTACCTGCGACATGCTGAGGCTTCATGGGGCCTGTTTTCATCAAGAAGGGCTCTCCTCCCTCGAACGCCATGATCGGCTCACTCACCAGCCCGCTCTGCTGCTGGCTGGGGTTACCGCTGCCGCCGCTGTTGTTCAGTTGAATGATCTCCTCGAAGTCAGTGCCGTTGGCTGAGACGCCGTTTTGGTGCACGGAGGGCTGGACGCCGTTTACAACAACAGGGCTGGGAACGTTTTGTGCTGGGTTGAGCACCGATGCACTGGGGGCCTGCAGGTTTCCAGGAGCTGCAGAGAAATTCGTGGACAAGTAAAGGACATTAACAACCTTTTCAGATGTTTACAGAATCAGTCTAACATTTGGACACATCTACTTATTAAATGCAGCCTTTTCTTTAATATTCTTTAGTCTCTGTCATATGTAAACTGTTAAAATAGCCAAGATCTACCAAAATCTCAAATAACAAGATTATTGTATGTGCAGCTAATCGCTTTGAGACAAAACTTCATGCTTCCTTTTGCATTAAGAGGTCAAGTTTAGAGAGTTTTTTTCTACTTTTGGCTCTTTATGATTTCTTTGGGTCAGTAAAAGTAGTTTTCCCTAATGATCCAGTTAGGTTGGACATACTGGTGGACATACCGCCCACAAAACATTTCTGCTCATGCCTAAGGTGTCGCAGCTTAGACAAAAGTCCAGTCCTGGGACAGGAAGGGAAGAAGCTGATGCAGGAAACAGATACCGGAGGTTTTATCAAAGTATATATCTGCAGGAATCTCCTGCAGGGAAATCTGCCAATGTCTGTGTTTTGTGTCCGGTTACAACAAAGAGGAGGTACACGACAAGCCGAAACAACAGCACACCCTCCTGTGTCACAACAGAAGGAATAAACTGCCTTTTTATAAGGTCATCTCAGGTTTCACCACACTAACCTACTGTGGTGGCATGCACTAGCATTATATTAGCACTCCATTGTCTGGTGGAACCTCAAAGCCAAAGAAAGAATGCCCATTTATTATATACAGTATATTTCCTGGGTTAGTAATAGACCTTTGGGTTGGAAAAGCCCCAGGTGACAATCTCACAAAGGTGGATATAGTCTTTGAAAAAGCCAAAGTAGAAACGTGTGAATGAGTACATGTGTTCTTTTGTGACTGATTTAAAGGTTGACGAGGGGTGACGGTTACCTTTACTCGGCTCTGCGTCCTTTCCGTTGACCTGAGGAGACGCTTTGACATCCCTCTGTGATTGCAAAGAGCAGAACAAGACTCGTGTTATTCCACAAAGGCGAGCAAGTGTTCAGTCTGGAGCCTGTTTCGAATGAATCACACCGACCTTATCTCCCGCATCGCTCTTCCGAGTCCTCTTCATGATCTCCTCGAGGCGCTGTGCAGATCAGACAGAGAGATCAGTGCTCTTGTTTTTCAGCTCGACTGTGAACTGTCTGTGACTTTCTGAACTCTCTACAGATGATATTTTTCTCTCTTTGGCCTCACCTTCTTCCTCTCCAGGCGCTCCTGCTCTTCTTTCTGGAAGTGCTTCTCCCTCTCTATGCGCTGACGCTCGGCCTCCTCGCGGGCTTTTGCTTCAGCTTCCTCCCTCTGAAATAAAGAAGATACAAATATGAAGCAAGTTTAAACGTTTTTCACAGTAAAACTAAAGAAAAAGAAGAATAAGCGTCCCTCCTGCTCTAAATCTTACCAAGTAAAAGTTAAAGGTGACCGAGGGTTCAAAAGGGAACGGGATATTAGCCTAACACTGTCCACACAGCTGTACAACATATTATAGGTAGTGTAAAGGTAGATTTAATAAGAAAACTTTAGTTTAAATGTACCTAATAAAGTAACATACAGGTAGAAATAAAAGAGAGGCTATATATGAAACATATTTTCTTGTATTTACAAAACAATGCACTATGACTTTTTGATGTGACTACAGCTGGAATAAGCTGTGATAATACGGCTGCAGTTTGGGGAGGGCCTCGGAGAGGACTGGCAGTGCCTACTGGGCCAGTAAGATCCCCACTTTCTGAAGACAGCCATGAGAAAGGACATTTTCAAAGCCAAAGCAAAAGCCAGAGTACCCAGAGAGAACCCACACAAACTCCACAAAAACTCACGCCAGCCTGATGGTGGACCTGAACTCAGACATTTTTGCTGTGAGGCAACAGTGCTAACCACCGTGCCACCATGCAACATAATGAAAATAGCAAATGAAATAAGCAAACAAGCTCATTTGTGCTATAAACGCTGCGGTTTATCTGGGTGATTGTGGCTGTAACAAAGCTGTTTTTTAACCCGACTCTTCGGCACTTTGAGGCTTTCATCCAGAAGAAAGAAACTCCCTCTGCAAAGGCTGTGAGCTGTCAAATAATATTAAACCAGCCACCTGTTGCATATGTAGACAATTAAAAAAAGAAAGAAAAAAGCTTCTACGAGCATGACAGATAATGCTTGAGGCCCTTTCTTGCACACATCTTTACATTTTGCTAAAATATTTCAGTTTTGAGTCAATAATTGCTTCAAAAATATTTATGAGACTGACTTCTTATAACCATCTGACACTTGTCATGTGTGCTGCAATCAGCAATCATATGTTGAGTGAGATGGGGCTCCTTACACCATTAAAAAACATGCAAATGAAACCAACTGACCACCAGGGGGCAGCACCTGCTCAGCGTGGTCTGCAGGTCTGCAGCCTTCAGGTCTGACCTCATATTATTTAACCCCCATTACATACTTGACTGGATATTTAAACACACATATGTTTAAAATGCAGCAGTGAAAACAACACAAGGTGTCGTGAGGTGCAGCCAGCTGTTTTTTATATCTTGCCTGCATCTTCCCCAAGCCCTGCGCATTTTCAGACCATTTAGCTGAACACTTGAGCGAAATGACCTCTAAAAAAATATGAGGCCACTCCACTGTGAAGCAAGCTCGCTGTCAGGGTGGAACAATGGCCTGATTGAGAGGAGCAGGGGAGTCGAGACGAGCTGAGTGCTTCAGGCATGGCGCGCACTGACGCTGCTTATCCAGAGCCGAGCGACCGAGACAGAGGCAGCACAGGCCCGTCGCTACCCTCCACCATCACAATGGCTCCCTCATCGCCATTATGGAGGTCACCAGCTGGAATGCGCCCACAGCAGACAAGGGCCCTCTGACTGTTAGTGCTCATGAGTGACAGCAGCACATACTCATACTCTTTAATCTGCCCAGATGCCAGACAGTCACAGAGGCTGATGTTTGGGCTCACAGCAGCACAGTTTCCTGCACATTAATCTGCCCAGATGGTAAATGGGCTTACTGCATGTGGGGATCACTGGGATTCATGGTGGTTAATGGAAAATTAAAGTGGGGTTTCACAGCAAAGGGTATTTACAGTGGAGTTGATGATCTGTCAGGAACGGGTGTCTGATTCTCACTGGATTACCACAAACACGCCGAAGGGGTTAAAGGATAATTCTGGTTTATTTCAACGAAGTGTATTTCCCACTAATGTGTCCATTGTAGCTCTGTGGGTCACTCTGGATGTATACTATAAAAATGTTCTGATGTTTCAGAACATTATGGCCCAAGTCCATGGAAGCTCGTTTCAACCAGTGATCTCAAAATTTCAACTGACACAATAACTTGAAATTTTGAGTTATTACTCCGAAACCTTTGGAAACAAGCTTCCATACATCCAGTAGACTTCCATACTTTCCCCTTTGACTTTTCTCAGTAATTATGCCTCTGAGCATTTAAATTTAGGGAGAGAAGAGCTCTCAATCAGACAGCACAGCACTGAGATTTTTTAATTTATTGCCTTATTGCTTTTTGATCAGCTTCTAAGTTTCTCTTTTTGCACTGTGATGCTTATTTCCTCATGAACACCCCACCTAACACTTTATTTTTTGCCCATCATGTTAAAGCTTTGTTCTGCACCTAACTCGCACATCCCTGCCTTCTCTCCTCATGTCCTCTGGCTTTTTCCTTTTTCATTAAGTCGCACCTTCTCATTTCCTTTGCCCTACTGCCTGTGACCTGAAAATCAATCTCAGAAAGGATGTCTTGAAATCCTTGAATGTATGTGGAGGACAGAGGGGAGAGGAGGCTTGCAGGAGGAGCCATAATCGAGGATGCACAAGTGGATCCTTTGCACCCTTCAAAGTATGAAGAAACAGCTCAATGCTGAAGGCAGACAAGAGACCTCAAGAGAAGTGGTAAACTTTGGCCCATGTGTGCATTTTATCATATTACGGTTATCATGGTGTGATGGAAGGCAACTCGAATCATTGTTCCCCTCCTGAAGCCTTTGTGTGGACTAAATGAAATGTACTGAAGCATATTTATACCAGAATCTATTAATTTTTTTACTGACTTAGCTTAAAGCCCGGGACTAAACCACCATTAAACCCAGCGTTCCTACCTCCTGGACTCACGTATGCACTGGTCTTATTCAAGTTGGAATGACATAATCTGCAGCATCTTAATAACTCCTGTCATCACCCACCTGTCTCTGCAGCCTCTCGTTCTCCTCCTGCTCGACCTTCGCTCTCTCCTGCGCCTCCTTCTCCTCCTGAGCTCTCCTGGCTTCGTCTCTCAGGCGCTGCTGCTCGGCCATGAAGCGAGCCTCCTCCTCCCTGCGCTTCCTCTCCTCTGCCTCCCGGGCCCTTGCCTCCTCCTGCAGGATCCTGAGGAGAAGGTTCTGCGTTACAAGCTGCATTCGCATCAGCGGTCTGTGGCGCCCTCTCCTAAATAATATCTTTTTTGAACGTGTGCCTGAGATGATGCATTTTATTATGTTGTAGGTTTGCTGACATTAAAGCAACTGTGTTGCTTTAATGTTTTGTTTACTAGTGAGTGTCTATTTGGGTTTAGATCACAGCACAATGTTAAGTGTTTATCCAAAATCTGCCTTACAAACTCAGGAAAACATGGTCTGTCATGCATTGTGTTATCATATTTTATGAGGCACACAGTCTGTGTGGACAGCAGGTCTCACTTCTTCTTTTGCTCCTGCTCCAGACGCTCCTGCTCCTCTCTCTCCCGTTGCTCTCGGGCTTGTCTGCGTTTCTCTGCGAGGACGCGAGCGGCCTCCTCTGGGTCGTTAGTGCCTGCCGACGGCCTGCTGCTGGCCGGTGCGGCCGGGGTGGAGGCGGCAGCAGGTGCAGGAGAAGGAGCGGGATTGCTGACGGTGGTCGCCGCAGGTTCTACGCTCGGTACAGTTGGAGACGCTGCTGATACGACCGGCGGGCTGGGAGAAAGAGGAGTGGCCGGTGCGGAGGACACCACGATGGCAGGAACGTTACCCGGGGCTGATAGAGAGGCGAGAAAGAGACGTTTTAACAGTAAGGTCTGATTTAGCATTTAATCAATTTTAAAGCTTCCAGTGTTATAAAGGAAGCCACACAGCGCAGATCACAGCGACAGCGTGAAAAGACATTTTGTCAGACACCATGAGCGAGTACGTCAATCACGCCTCACCACTTTCCTCCTCTTTAAACAAAAGAGCAGCTTCAACATGACGGCGTACTGACAGTCCTCTCCAGACATTTTCTAGATCTATGGTTGTTTCTGTGATTTACACACATCTTATTTGTCACCACAAAGCTGAATCACGTTCTATCACAAAACTAAAGCTGAATTTAAAGATGGCTGCATGTTTCAGCTTCTGTTTTCTTTATCGTTTTCACTGAATAGATGCAATCGGGAATGAAGGAATTATAGATTTGCCTACAAATTGAGCATGACTTGGATGCTTCAATCAGAAATGCACGTTAAAACTTCTTATTAACATCCTCCTGGATGCAGGCTTGAGCATTTGATTTCGACAGGACATCGGTGAACACTCTAGGGTGAGGATTGTGGTTTTATTTTTGCACGTTTCACGGAAGAGTCACAAAACTGTCACTAAATTAATCGTCAAGTTCAGTTCCTGATGCATTCAGGTCACTGTAAGCTGAGCTTACACACACACACACACACACACACACACACACACACACACACACACACACACACACACACACACACACACACACACACACACACACAGATTACTGCATGGTGAATGTCAGCCAAAACCTCCAGGTCACCTTGAAGCCACAGACATCATCAGCGTGATACCCACACTCACTCTTTTTCTCCTCTGAAGTGTCGGGCTGCTGGGGTTCATGGCCCGTTTCCACGGTGACAGCAGAAACCGCCTGGGGCTGCACTCTGGCAGGCGTCTGGGCCCGTTTCGGTCGGGTCTTGATGCCAGGAGGAGGAGGCGTTTTCTTGCCCGAGGCGGTCTTCGCGGCACCTGTTGCTGGCACCAGTGGGGACAGGGGGCGACTTTTGGGGGCGGCAGGTGACGGAGGTCTGTTTTTGGGCCTCAGGGTGCTGAGGAGCAGACAGGAGGTGAAATATGAGCAGAACGAGTACCAGAGATGAGAGAGAGGGGAGAAACGACATTTCAGATCAGTGCAGGAAAAGGTAAAAAGGTTCCCAGCGCTCTACATAAAAAAACAAAACTAGGTCATGTGGAAGTTGGGAGTGACTCAATGTGAAACTCCACATTCAGCCGTCATGAATCTCTGCAGAGAGCCGTCATTTCCTCCTGTGATCATTCAGGAGGAAAACCCGATTCTGTCTGAGAACTGCAAGTCTCACTCTAACAGACCTGCTGCTAGAGTCCAGCAGCGTCTCTTTTAAACGTTAGGTTACTCCACCTTCGACCATCTGCCACACATTAATCTGCTCCAAGGCTAAAGCAGTCTATCTCCCAGCTTCTCGCCTAAATTAACACAGAGTTAATTAACCGTTTGCTTAATAAACCACAGTTTTTGGACATATTTATCTGATGTAAAGCAGGTAATCTGCTGCGATACCTGGTCTCTGGCCTGGATCTCTGGATCGTGGTCGTAGGCGATGCCGTCTGTCTTTTCTTCTGCACTTTCTCTTTTGTGAGAGCGCTCTTCTCTTTTTCATTCTCTCGCTCTTTGTCCTTCTTCTCTTTCTTCTTTTTATCCACCTTGAAGGAAGAGATGAGACAAATAACCAGTTTTTACCTTATTATATAATCGTGTAATTTAAATCCTGCTGGAGCTGGAAAATGAAACCCAGTTCATTATAGCTGCAGTCTTCTGAATGTTATTAGGTATAATACTTTTCATAAGGTTTGTGTGTGATTCATGCTGTGTGCTGTAGAAAGACTCAACAATAGACTCAGTCACCTTTTTCCAAATTGCTTTCCCCTGTTTGGGTTTGTTCGTTATTTGTTAAGTTGGATTTGTTATTCAAGGTTTTCTCTGCATGTAATGTTTGACACCATCCAGTGATGTTTTTATAAAAGGAAGTTTTGTTATTTCTGGGCTTCATTTACCATCCATGTTCATCGAATCACCTCCTGGACAAAAAATGTCTCGTTAGCTGTTGTTTTTATGGCATTAACTGGAGCGTTAAAATTAATTTTACTCCACTGAAAACTAACTAAAACTTTTACTACTCTGTGTACTCTGTACAAGCTATTTTAGCTCCTCCCCCTTTAAGCCAACTGCCTTCTGACTGGCTGCCCCTCACAAGTAGGTTTAAGCAGATGGTGGGTGTGGCCTCTATGGCTGAGATGACCATAATAGGGCTGTCACTCCTGTCACTCATCATTCGAATCCTAGAGTGGAAAATTCTGTCTGAAGATGATGACTAGTGACCTCTGACCTGATCTGAAACTTTGGTCCATTATGACAGTTTTGTTACGATGAACAACACACAACAATTATTTATATGAAGTATTGATTAGAATATGATTAATCCTGATGCAGATTTCTGTTACCATAGCAGGATATCAGGGCTACTTAGTGAAAATGATAATATACTCAAAAACTGTTTAATCCTAATCACGCTCTCCTACCGGGGTGGAGTTTCGGCGGCGTTGGCGCTGGGTGATGTCCGGCGTGCTGGCCGAGGAGACCCTCCAGCGCTCTGCGGTGTTCTGGTGCGGGTGATGATGGGAGCAGGCGTTCAGCGGGCTGGCCGAGGCTGAACGGGAGCAGTGGTGAGAGTCTGAGTGACAAACAAACATGCAGAGAGCGGCAGCAGGGCCGAGGTCACACACACATACAAACACACACCATGCAGGGTGGTAAAAACCCCACGGTGAGGCCACACGGCGAACACGACATGCTGACCCTGCTGACCGACAAAGTGACGGAAGCCGAGCTGAAGGTGACGGATTGATCACACTCAAAACACAATCAAATTTTATTGCTTTCCATTGTAGCTTTATATTTAATTAAAGCATCTTTGCACTTTATGAGACAACACTAGCTCGAGCTACATTTCGCCTCATCAACACTGAATATGAGTTTTACTTAAAAATAGAACAAAATTCTGAAAAAGTAATAGAAATGCACAGATGATGGAGGCCATGTCTTAAAGCTCATGTCTTCCAGAAGGTTTTGGACAATGACACATGTTTGGTAGTTTTGCATCTGTACACCAAGTCAGTGGACTTTAAATCAACCAACCCAGATGTGAGCCAAGTGCAGACTTTCAGCTTTAATTAAAGACATTTAATAAAACTAACTGTCAAGCAATTACTGCCATTTTTATAAGTAGTCCTTCATTTCCAGAGGTTCAAAAGTACGTAGAAAAACTCACTTATGTTTAAATAGAAGGATCATATCCTGGTTGTTTGACTTCGGTGGTGTACAGAGGGGAAATTACAAACTGTCTCTGTCCAAAACCCTGTGGACCAAACTGTGTGACCAAAAGCTCCAGAAAGAAAACAATAAATGTCAGGTTCAGATCACAGAATATATCTTTTCTGTCACTGTGTCCGATTAGGTGAATGTTACATCATAAATTAATGTTGATCTCCAACCAATCGTAGCTTGGCTCTCATGTCATGTTACTGGGCAGAAAAAAAAGGGACAAACAAACTAAATAAACAATTATGCAACAAGTGACAGATACTGGCAGTCAAAAAAATATCGCAAGAGAGGCGAGTTTGCTTTTTACTTCACTTTGTTTAAGTACCTGCTTACAAAACTATTACTATCTCTTATGTTAATGGGTTGATTTTTAACGGGTCTTTTATCCATGAAAAGGCTGCTTTTAGTATTTTTCTTTTGCCTTCTTTACAGCATACCTCTCGTTCTCAATCTAACAAAATGGTAATTGGAATCTCACAGGAATTATCTAAAAGATCTATAAAAAGTTGTTATGTTAACTTCTTTTTACTGAGAAGTATCAGAATAGAGCTCTCTAAAATAAATTTGTTCTATTTATTTTTTACTTTAATATCATGAACTACTGTATGGTTACATTTGTGGTGTTACGGGTCAATCTTGACCCATGTTTTCAATTCCATGCATAGCTCGTATTCATATCAAATCAGATTATGTAGTATTTGCTTGGATTGCTGGACATGTATCGCCATAAGGAGCATTTTCCTTGGGGCAAAATCTTCACCCACTGTCACCTCAGGCTCTGGGTTGACCTTCCGTGAAATGAGCTGCACACATCTTTCCCATACATCCCTGATGGGAGCAAGCTCATCAGATAGTGCTCTAGTATCTCTGTTGTAAAATCTGCTGATATTATTCAAAAGTCTGAAGTAACATTGTTGCCTGGAAAATAGTTCTGCCTGTCGATGTGTCCCAGAGACTGTCAGTGATCTTGTTGCTTGCTGTGTTCACTCCAGCACACCGTCATTCCAAATGTGTCATGGACTGCTTACATCCATGACAACAGTACAAGGCCTCCAACAGATGTTACCACTTTTGGATTTGTATGTTTCGGCAGGAGCAGCTCACACTCCAAGCTATGGCAAGGATTAAAAACAATCTAACAGCTTTGTGTTTTGTTGGCACTGGTTGACATGAAGGGATTTACGACCTCATCATCGTTCATTTTTCTGTCTGTATCATTCAGACTGAGAAGTTTTTGTGATGATATTGTGTAGAACTCGGCATAAATGTACCACGAAGTAAACCAAGGCACAGTTTAGGACAAACATACCACATGCTCCACAAAGGATAAAAAGAACGGGGGAAGATTAGGATCTTATTCCGTTTTGTTTGATTCACAGCAAACAAACTCTTTCCCTTTTATGAAAGGAATGAAAAAAATCACTACAGACAATAAGACGTGTGTGCACAGGAGCAGAGGTTAAGCAGAGTAAGGGTAGAAAGGTATAGCAGGTGTCTTACACTCACGAGAGTCGCTGTTGTTGAGGAGGGTGGCGGCGCTGCGGCTGCGGGCCAGGAAGGACAGCGTCGGCGTCATGAGCCGCTCCACGATCCGGCTCTCCCACGGGCTGAGGCGCAGGCTGCGGGCTGACACAAGAGGGCGCTGTCAGTGTCGAGTTAGTGTTACAGCAGATACTCCTCTTACACACTAAAAAACCTCCCACTTTACACTTTCACGCACACTCACACACCCTCTCTACATCCGATGCAGAGTGGAGTTTTTATGCTGCATTCGTGTGCTGCTGAAAACCTCACGAAAACACACACATGAAGCCGGATGAGGAAATGTTACCTGGTTATGATGTAAACACCTGTAAATAAACACCTTCATCGTGTGTTTATTTAGCCAGACAAACCCTCAGACCGTCAATGTGTTTGTGTCTTCAGGGTTTGAATTCTCAGACAGGAATAAAATGCAGATTAGTCCACAGGATTTTACACGAGTTTCCACCTGCACCTGAATGCAAGCTCAGCTACGGAAACATTTCTGGGAAGCATCAACGCTCACTGGTTGATTCGAATATCAGCAGGTGGAACCAAGAAATTAAATATGATTAAAATTCAATTTTTATTTGATTTATAAATACTTTATTCCAAATCGCTTTGTACAATAAAATCTGTTCTTTTTGTTGGGGTTTGGTTCCCAGCATCCTGTGAGTCAAAAGCTCTGTATGATATCAAACAGGCATATTATTTACACGATCACCTGCACACACACCTATAAGCGAGTGCAGAAGCCCCACCCACCTGCTGTTCAAACCTTTGGTTTGCAACAGGCAGCCAATCAGAGAACGTTCTCCAAAGAGTAGATAATAATGGATAAACTGGAGGCCTAAGAATTAATATATGATTTAAAGGTAAAACTTCAACAGGAAGAAATAGAGCAACTGTAGGAACTATTTTCAACAGCGGATTAATACTCATTTGGTGTTCTGGAGGGAATAGTTTGTGGCAGCACTCTGACGGTAAAAAAAAACTGCATGTCACGGAGATTTTGAGCAACAATGGAGCCCCATAAAGCAGTTTATTCATGGGATTTGTGAACAATAGGAAAAATAGGAAATCCCCAGACTCCTGAGCTCAGTGCTTCTTTAGCTCTGACCGCTGAGGTTTAACTCATCCAGTGAGTCTTACTGCTGCTGAGAAATGTTTGGTCAAACTCCAGCCTGCCTTTCAGACATGATGAGACTCAACACTGAAGAGAAGTCGTACAGGATGAACGCCTGAACATGTTGTGCACAAAGACATCAAATATTAAAAAAAACAAAACCCACACACACAGAGGAGTGTCCCCAGTTCATTTTTACGACTTACCACTCAAAAACAAAGGTAAGACCCACTTTGGCCATTTACACGACCCCACACTAACTGCTAAGGGCCCTCAGAGTTTTCTGGGTTCTGTGCTGTTTGTCCTGCAAGCACAGACGCACTCCTCCGACCTGAACATGGCTCTGCGTGCTTCTTTAGCGAGTCTCATGTGATAAAGGGTCAGCGTGCAACAACAGGAGGATATAATCCAACAGATTGTAATAAAGGGTGGGAGAAAGAAAGAATAAATGGCACTCACAGGAGCGCACGTACACGTGGTTTGAGTCAAGGTTTGACGATAAAGACGTATACAGATAACTGGGTGTGCATTTTAACAAAGTAAAACTGGGCGGTGTATGTATATGCTGAAACTAAAACAGCAAACATTGAATACAACATTTTTAATGATTTATAGATTATAGATAATGATGATTTACAATATTTAAAGCAGTAAACAGTGTGGCGTTAAAGCACCAATAACAACAATCTAAATATCTAATCAGTTACATAATGACAATTTCTACTATTAATGTTAACATTTTAACATTTAGCCCTCCTTGCTTCTTAGATGGTTTTCTTTCTAATCCATGCAGCATATTGTAAGAAAAACAATGTATTTTTAGTATTTATCTAAATGACTAACACATATTATTACACTGTAACAATATGTAGAACTCTAGAACATTTATTTTTTCAGCATACTGCTGCTAATTAAAGAGGTCTGAGAGGAAACTAGACTCTCGTCAGGGTCAGGTGAGAAATGTAAAGAAGCAGGACGAAGCATGAAGCTTGTGCTCGTTTGCCACGAGTGTGGTAAATGTATCTGTTTTTCCTGGAGCTAAGCTTTAAGTAGTTTTTCCACAATAAATAAAAGATGAATATACTCTGTATTTTCCCTGGCTTAAACTCAGCTGTTTTTCCAGAGAACTTTCTGTGAATAGTATTATTAAACTAAAAGAAACTGAAGTAAAACCACAGCCTTAAAAACATGATGCCACATTTAACAAATGACAGAAGAAAGCAGAACTCGTACTTTCACTTCTACCAGCATCACTTGGTAATTCGATATTGTTATTGTCTCAATAACATCACGTACTGGTGTCAAACATGCAGACCGGGGGCCAAAAACAGCTCAGCAAACTGTATCATTTAAGTGTGAAAACTGGAGTAAACCCCTTAGTTACTGTTACTTTTCAATAATGGTAAAAAACAAAAGTACAAAAACATGGTAAGCCTTTTGTGGTGATGCCAACCCGAATACTCAACAGTGGAAATGTCTGAAAGGTTAAAAGTATTTTTAGATATAGAGAAGTTGTTGTTGTGGTTCATTATTAAATGAGAAAAGCTGGGTGAAATACTTTCTGTTGTCAGTTGTTTAAATGTAAAAAGTGGTAACTTTAATTTAAGCTTTTTTGGCTACTGTTACAAAAACTGGGAAAAAATTAAAGATTTAAGCAAACGCTTTTAGGTTTGGTCCACTCGAGATGAAATTAGGCTGCACATCACACCCAGGATCTAAAATGAGTTTGACAGTCTTGCTTTCACTGTTTGGTCCAAAACCCCACAGCCAGACAGAGTCTCACTGTGACGTCTGTCAATTTACGACAGCCGGTCGGGTTTTTGGCGACTTCCTGTCTGTTGTCCGGTAATTTTAACCAACAACATGCTTTTTATAGAAGCGTCCATGTGTGACGATGAAGTTCAGATTCTTTTCATTCCTCTGTTTTAACGACACACACCAGCCAGAGTGTGAGACACCTCACCTACAGACAAACACCACATGTACACAAGGGTCAGTGTGATCAGAGCTGCTACGACTCATTCGAGATGCCGCCACTCTTAAACCTCCACCGTAAAGGCAGTCACCTCTGCTGCACACAGGACAGATCCTTCTCACAGCATGTTTTATGACAAACTGATAACCCGACTACCTCCTGTTGCTAAGCAACAGTGTTTTCCCTCCTCCTCTTCCTTCTCCAATGCGGCAAAGGGAGGCTGAGCTGCCGCCTGCTGATCGACCGTTCACCTCGAGGTACCTGCATCTGTAAACGTCACCATCCCGCCACCCTCTGCAAACTGGCCCAGAGACAGCAGCTCTGCTATCGACCGTCCTTTCATGTGCCTGCAGTATCGGAGTGTCTGTATTAGTGATGATCAAGCACAAAATCTGAATCTGTATTGTGTTCGCGAGCGAGCCGATAACCGAGCTGGTGATTGCACCGTGGGTGATACGATCAATAATAACACGTCATGAGGCGTGACGAAATGAGATGAAGACAGTGTCGCTTAAGTGTGTGTATGTGGGAACTCGGGAGATTGATAAAAGAAGTCTGATAGAGCAATTTAGACATACTATTGTACTGCTGACAAAAAGACAACTGCTCAGTTTGTTACAAGCTGAAAAATATCTTAAAGCGACTACTTCTATTTATTATTATGATTAAATGTCTAATTGTCAGCATTTACCTGAAATTATTCAGTTCTTGTAAAATAACATTTCTTGTTATTATTAACTAACTCCTTAAATAATCGAAAGACAATTACAATTGGCCTGAAAATCCAGTTTTTAGAAGAATTTTTAGTGAAATATTTTTATATATTTGTTACGTGGCATGCTAAAATCATCTTATACTTTTCTACAACCTCAAACAAAAGTTTCAGATATTTGAAATATTATTTTAATGGAATGAAAAAATATTACCTACAGCAATGTTTCAAATTTAACAAATGGATAAAAGCAAAAAAAGAAAAATCCAAATCTGTTGTGCATTTTCATCAAATTCTGGTGGCAATTTGTTTCAATTTACTACTTTGTGTCTATGATTATTTTTTGCTTTTAAAGAGTGAAAAAAGTTTGCATTTTGATGCTGGAGGGGTTGGCGGCGGCGTGAATGTGGCTTGTTTATAGTAAAAGGTCTCTGAAATCTCAGCTGAGTACACATATAACGGATATAAGTCTGAGACAATATGCAAGAGCTTTATATAAATATATATATAGCAAACCTAGATCTGTCAAGTTGTGCGTGACAACAACAATGTAATTAACAGCAATGACAGAAATATTTGAGTAGCTTTTTCATGTTACTGATGAGCTACAGTGAAACTGTCATACTAACTCAGGTTGATGGCTATGCTTCCAAGTACTCCATTTTATCATTTTCCCTCTGAAGCAAAACCTTGTGTTAAGTACTAATAAAAACATGCCAGCATGCTAACACAGTAAACTAAGGGAATTTTATATATGCTAAAAGTCTGCGTGTTAGCATTGGGAGCATGTTAGCATGCTGATGTTGCTGTTTAGCTTGACTTATGTGCACAGTCCACACACGGTGTAGAAATAATCGTGCTAACGCCTATTTAAGTTATACCAACAATTCAGGAAATTAGAAAATCCACTTCTAAGCATAAACACGATCTTGGAGGAAAAACTTTCAACTTGTTGTTGAACCTTACAGAGCTAGCTCGCACAGTTTCATGATGAGTTTCTTATTTTAACTGTAGGGCTTGTTGCTTAATTTTATGCACTGTTTGAACAAGAGGAATGATGTAATATATACTTGAAAAGTATCTTTACATAAACCTAAAAGTAAGAAAATGTCTTATACTACAGTCAAAAAACTGTATCTGATATCTGCGTGCTGGTGTTGTAGCTGCATCGTTATAATAACGTCTGTCCAGGATCAAAATTGTAACAGATTAATCACATGTCATAGCTTTTCAATGTGGGGAAAAGGGAAAAATGCATTTGTCTATATAAAACTCTTCTAAAACAAACGTTCAGCTTGGTTTTAGTTCATTTTGGTCATTCAAAAATTTTGGCTAATGCTAAACTAAATGCTCAGACATCATCAGTGGTCATGGCAATGTTGATCCTGGATCAATATTATTATGATGATAAAAGAATAACACCAACACAGGGATATCAGATTGTGCAGGGAAAATAATGGCCGGAGACTGTGGCATGACCAAAACTATTAACCCTGTGAGCTTGTTGCCTTTGAAACATTTGCTTTAGTCTTGCAGTCAGATGCCATCATTAAAGTGGCTTTTGGTGCGATAAAACAAATAAAACAGCGTCAGTCTGATATTAGTCTCCTACCAGCTTGTGATTGAATAGAGTCAAGCTAGCAGTTATGTGCAATCTATTTGTAACAATTCAGTGATTATGAACAAATCTGTTGCCATTAGCTGCAAAGCTGTTGCTGTCAGCATACACAGAAATTCAAAGTATCTACTTATGGTGAGAGTCCAGCCATAACCTTACAGGCTTGAAACAGAAGTTCCTCTACAAATAGTTGTTGCTGCTGGATGGCGATTTAAATGACATGGGTGCACAGCAACCTTGCTTGTTTACACTCATATAATCAGAATACAACCAGTTGAGTAACGCCCTCTATTTCAAAGAGATGCATCCCAGCTAATTAGCACTCATCAGCACAGATTGATTGCAATGTTTTGGCAATCTGTCTGTGTTTATTACTGTCAAACCCTTGAGATCAAAACTACTTGCAGATTCCCTGGACCACTACTGATGTTTCTTAGTCGCGATGAAGTTTCTGTCCTTTTTTACTCTAGTGTGACTGAGCCATTACATCGATAAACATGTAAAACCAAAGGAAACAATCCAATATTGTATAGTTTAAGGCAGCATAAAAATATATATTTGCATTTAGTTGCTTAACTTGATTCACTTGCAACAATCACACTATACCTTCCACCTATACCATCACCATCACCACCACCACCAGCACAGCCAACCACCAACAGTACAGTGGAGGGGACAACCAAAAAGGAGGTGACAAGATGTGAACTTATAAGCCTATGAAACACCAAAATATACCACAAAATATGGCTCAGTGATGTCAAGGTGAAAGGGAGGCTGATCAAAAATGCAGAGGAGACTCAAATCAATGACAAGCCACCAACTGAAATTAAAGAAAAAAGTAAAAAAAACAAAAACACGATGCACACGAGACCGAGAGCGTGATTAAGAGGAGGGAGTAGGTGGTAAATGACCAGTCACCAAGCACAGGCAGGCAGGCAGGCCACCAGAGACGACAGTTATAATAAAACAAAACCAGATTAGGGTAAGAGGAGAAGGGGAAGGTGGAAAAGGAGGGGGATGAACTGGAAGGGAAAGGGAGAGGGAAGAGGAAGCCTGGTGGACACTGACGTCGGGTCGTCCTTACTTCTGTTGGGGGAGTTCCAGAGCGTGGCAGAGGACTTGGACAGCCTGTTGTTAATGACAGGGTCCACCTGTCTCGGCAAGTTGACCGTGGAGGCCGAGCATCTGCCTGCACCGGAGAGAACGCAACAGACAACAACTGTTCACAAGGCGGCCGGGGTGCAGGCGGCGGCCCCAGCTGAGGGCTGACAAGAGACGGGGCTGCTTTGGTTGGAACATGCAGCTGTGAACAGGGACTCACCGTTTTCTGAGATTAGACTCACTATCATCTAATCTGGAGTCAGATTTGGAGGGAAATGGGGAGGAAATTTGGGGGAAAGCGTGGGAGGGGGGGGGTGTAGTTAGAAGTCACATTTCAGAGTAAATACCTCGAGCTTTCTTCCTGCTACCAAAACTAAAATATCACTCACGTTTCCACACACAATCAGGGCCTTTCACACTTTGGAGGAGAGGTAACTGTGCTGCCCTCAGCACCACCCCGTCACACAGCATTAACAGAAGTTTGAAAACGGGGAAATAAGTTCACAGCTCCCTGAAAAAACACACTTCACACTTCTGATCTAATGAAACGTGAGCGTGACGGCTACCTTCAAGCTCGTCCTTCTGAGTTTAAATGAACAACTGTGACGCTCAGGACTGATTTTTGCCCAAACAACAGTGAGGAATTACGAGTGGTATAATCATAAATTGCTGAGTAGGTCATCTGCCTCTGGTACCCCACCCTTGTGACAGCAAACCCTTCATGAGCTATTTCCTTGAGTTGCATCAGCTGAAGCAGTGAGTCACAAGTCTGTGCAGCACAAAGACTTGAGTTAACAGAGAGAAAATCATACATATGTGCTTGTATTACTATTATTATTATCATTATAATTATAGTTTAGGTTCATCTGAAACTCACTCTCTCTGCGGGAGGTCTGGTTTAGTCCGCCTGCCCAGGACCACCTCTGCTGGCGGATCTCGGCCCAAGTCTTCTTGGTCGATCTCTTGATAGCTGCCTCATATCTCTCCTACATGAAGAAACACACAGTCAGTGTTAAACTATGACATCTTTATAGTAAATATGCACCGGAAATGACAGCTTAACAGCTTAATTATTAGAATAGAATAGAATAGAATAGAATAGACCTTTATTATGCCACAGATGAGAAATTTGGGTTTTACACAGCTCTTATAGCAAGGGGAATATAAAATATAAAAGGAAGACACAAGGTGGTCCTATATACATAAGCAACCTAAGTTCGTATATACAGGTAACAATGTACAGAAATATGTATAGAAATATTGTACGGAGACATGTATAAAATGTGCAGTGAACAAACAAGCTGATGTGTTCGATAACCAAAAGGATGTTTAACTGTGTTATAGAGTCTGACAGCTGCTGGTAAGAATTAATAGGTAATTACTAGCCCAGCATAAGTACAACTTGAGAAAAGTGCAAAGGAAACTGGAAGTGGATAAGGTTCTCCTTCAAAGTAAAAGCTGTGCCTCACCCCTGTGGCCAACATGTTTTAAACTTTTACTTTGAAGGCAAACGGTCTCCATTTCCAGTTTGTATCACACTTTTCAGTTCAGCAAGTCCATGAGTTCAATTCAAGCTATGATTGCAGCAAAATGCTAACAACCAAGCTAATCACAATGTTTTTTGCCAACAATTTTCCACTAGCAGCAGGCGGGTACAATGGGGTTACTGACTGGTCTGTATGTCTGTGAGGCTGGGGTCTTATTCACTTGATCCTCCTATATTGTCACCATGATTGTCACATGTCCAAAAGAGTGGACAAGTTAATGTCACGTGGCTATTGGTCACTTGTCTGTATACTATACTAATGCTGCACAGTCTTTTAAAACATGCCCAAAGGTTAAAACTACGAGCTAATCACTGTTTCTTTCTACTCTTGGCCCGATGTGACGTCAGTTAGAGTAGATATCTTTAATATGATAATCTCTTGCACTTTGAGTGTGAGCCCAGAAGCCCCACCCACCTGATGTTAAAACCTTCCATTTGGCAGCAGCAGCCAATCAAAATAAACCTGGTTTAAAGGCAGGGGAAATATAGCTTAAACTGCTTGTTTTAGACAGTGAATGTAATTGGGAGTTACAACTAGGGCCAGTGTAAAGTAAATAAGGATCATTTTGAATTTTGAGTCACACAAAGCCACTCTGAAAGTAATAAGGAGCTTTAAATGAGTGTAGTAGGATCCCCTAACAGGGATTTTCAGGTAGAATGAAAGAGGCTAAATCACAGCAGCAGTGTGTAAACCTGTAAAAAGTGAATCTCTTCATTTATTTTAATCTATTCAAAATGACAGCATGCAAAAGCATGGTAAATGAGGTCACAAAAGTATAATGAGATGCAGCCAACATATGCAAGGAAGACAGGAGGCTTAGATGTCACGTAGGGTTCCTTAGTGCACTTGCATAATTGCAATGTGAAGCCAAACCTAACTGGATCGAGTGCAAAAAGGCCCTGAAGCTCATTAGTTACATAATGGGAATATTTTTATGATGTCAGCAATTAATTTGTCCACCCAACACTTATGTGCAGCTTGTTTGCTGAATGCTTGGCATCCTCTCTGTGATGGCAACACGACTAGTTACTGCTGTATGATGCTGTTATCCAACAAAGCAGTTTTTCCACAGTCAGATAGTAAAATTTATCAATCTGAAGTCCCAGGGGAAATCACCGAATACTAAAAACTGTGTACAGCAGAGTGTTTTAGTTACATAAACACTCCCTTACCCTACTTAGCGCTCAATTTAAGCAGAGCAGAAATGTATTCTGTGACTGGACATAAATATTATTTTTGAGTATTGGTTGCTTCTTCCAACAGCTGAGTGATAATCATCAAAATCAACCTATAAAATAACATGAAAGGGTTCAAATATGCAGTGTTTGTTACAGAGTCTAGTTTTGGACGATTCAGATGTCAACTTTAAGAACCAAACAGATAAATGGGAAGCTTGACTTTTTCACCTTGTTCTTTTCTAGCTTCTGTCTCTGTTTCTCCTCCAGCAGCGCTCGACGTTTCTCCGCCTTCAGCCGCTGCTCTTCCAGCTTCCTCCTGCGCTCCTCCAGCTGATTCTCCCTCAGACGCCGGGCCTTCTCCTCCTTCTGCAGCCACTGAGCCTTCTTTGCAGCTGCAGGGTCACCACAGAAAGAAAGAGAATTGTTTACAAAAAACAATATCAGTTTGAAACAGTTTATTTAGGTCTCACGTGTTAGCTGCTTTTGCAATGCTGTGAATTACTGCTATATAAACAAATGACTCCCTTTTCCTTATTTGGCACCTTAAAGGGGAGCTACTATGACCTTTTATGGCTTAATCTTTTTTACTCTTGGACTCAAGTAGTTCTGCATTAATTACAGTTTAAAAATAGTCAAAATGTATAATTTTTTGAGTCTTGGTTCAAACCAACCAAACCCTCTGTTCATAATCTGTCTGAAACAAACTGCGCTAGCTCCTCGAGTTTTAAGCCAGCTTTCTTCTGATTGGCTGCCCCTCATAAGCTGACGTTTTGGACAGTATGTGGGTGGGGCTAAAGAAAAAGTGCTCTCACTGACATCAAACACAGCCAAGACTAGAAAAACTGTCTTAAGCTTGAGCTTTGGGCTCCTTCTACATATGCTGACCTCATTATTTGAATCTTCGGCCATGATTAATATGAGCATCCAACACTCCATCAGTATAACTTTATATGACAGAAAATAAGGAAAAGCATAAGAAGTCCACTTTAAAAACGTGCTTTGTGGGTTTACAGTGATTTTAACTCTTTCAGAACATTTATGGATAATGCATTTTACCATTGATTATCGTATGTTTGTTATTTGGTGGGTTAGAATGCTAATTTTTACTGCTTTGTGCTTAACATGAAATAGAGCTAAGACTGATTAATTCTACAGGCGTCTGAAGCTGTGAGGGTGCCAGATAAAAAGCTTGATAAAGTTATTAAAGTTCATCCTGAGGAATAGCTCATCCTTCGGGAGCCACAGATTTCTGTATACAAACTCTGTGGAGATGTTTTACCAGTAACCTGAAAGATTTGTCTGCGTTTGGTGCAAGAGGGAGAAGAGGGGAATCACCACAATTATAAAAGGTATTCTCTGGGAGATAATATCATGGCAATCCATCCATCTGTTGTCATAATATTTCAGTCTGGACCAAAATCCCTGGAGCTGTGCCTCATGCCTGGCTAAAGCATAAGCATTAGACGCCAGCGTATCATTAATATATTATTTCAAATGTTATTTTGGAAAAGAAAATGTAATTTATGCCTGTTATTGAAAGTCAGTTCTTTATTTGTAATAGCATATAATCAGCTAAAGATCTTTAAAGGCCTCTAACAGCAGCACCCAAACAAAACGGGTAAAACAGACGGAAGACACTGTGTTCATTACACTTTAATCCTGATAACAGTAAATAAGCTGAAGTTCCCTGCTGTCTTTTACAGCACCCTCCAGCATATGCCAGTTTTTCTGTGCACACACACACTGCTGTGGCTCATTTCTCCGGGTAACGATCAGACTGCAATCAATCGTTTCTCAATTTAAGAGCCTTCATCTTACGCAGCATTTACTCGTCTTCAATCAGCTTCCATATCATACTTTATATGAAAAGAATGAAAAAAAGATGGACGGGTAAGTATGGGTGAAGATGCGGGAGGGTTACAGGCTGGATCCAGCTGAAGGAACGGCATGAAATGTCTTTGTTTATGAGTTAACCAGCAACAGGAAAACTGCACTAAGCTATGCAAGGATGCAGCAATGGTCTGACACAAATACGTGTTTTATATTTAGTTCGGTTTTCTGCGGCTCATCTTCGCTAATGAGCCAACGACACGCACACGTCTGCACTTCATCAACAGCGAGAAAGACGTCTTCACTCCTCCTTAAATCCCATTCCTGAAAAAATCTAATTATCCATAGCAGGACTGAAAAATACGTGTCAGGTTAACGCTTCGGAACTTGCTTTCACATGCTCATCTCTGCACGAAATATCTAGAGCACAGTTGCAGTTACATAACAAGCTGTCATATATAAGGCATCACCTGCATACTGTGTGCAACAAACTGCAGGCTCTACACTGAAGAAAGGCTTAACACTGCCACATAATTACGCGCAGGGGCAGACGGCTGAAAACGAAACTTAGCTCCGAGTATCTGAACCTGGGATATTCTCGATAAAAAGGCAGCGACGTTTAACTTTTAACTGCTGCAGCATGACCACATAACTGATACTAATGGAAGCAGTAATTAAATCTAATCTGTCTGCGAGGCCTGGTCTCAGTTTATGGTAATGACTGCTCATTTTTTACGCCGACTGCCTTGGGCTCTATGGGACGTCTCTGCTGGGAAACGCCCACTAAGCTCTGGTCCGATTGGCCGCCTGCGCTTCGGAGACGTCCTCAGCTTCTCATGTGTTTGGACCAGCCTCTGTGTTTTTATAAGGAGAAGTTTCATTCTGCAGCCACAAAGTAAAACTCAAATTATAGGTGTGGAGCATGCACGCTGGGTGGGAATGCAAAACACAAAAGCCAAAATAGATTCAAACATGATAGGAGCAGATACATTTAAACCAAAAATGAGGCTGCAGACCGATCACGGAGTTCAAAAGTTTCCACCGAGTGGCGACAGATAACCAAAGCGATCGGTGATGGGGGGGAGAAGAACGGGCACGGCAGAAAGGAAAAAGGATCCACATAATGATGCTGATTACTCCCACATGGCATGACTGCTGCGAAAGCTTTTAGTGAAGCCCCTTACCTTGCAGCTGAGTTTGCTGTTCTGAGCGCCATGCAGGAAGAAACAATAAGAGACGTCAATAACCGTCAGTCACTTCAGAGCAGAGTGACAGATTCACAAAGAGGGATACAAAAGATAAAAGATGTCGACACATTAAGTTGGTTACAAGAAATCCCTGCTTCATGCATCCAGTAGCAGTGGTTTCTGGAGCTGACAGCTGAGTCCATCGTGTTTTATATCCGCTTTCTCATTTCTTACCGATGTATCTGGCTCTTTCCTCCCTCCGCTCCTTTGCAAGCTTCTGTCTTTGCTCCGAGCTCACTGAGTCTGTAAGGGAGAAAAGAATTACTTCACAAACACATGCATATTTTCACATCAAGTTGTATTTATCATCTCATCTTCACTAAACTTATAAACAATAAGCTAAAAGATTGCAGAGTTATTGATCATTTTCTGGTATGTGAGAAGTAGACTCAAGACTTAAGAGAGCAGGAAAACATTTCTGGTTTCCTACATACTAAAAATTGTAGTATTACTATGATTTTGTGTGTATAATACTACAGTACTATATATACATCAGCTTCAGAGGCAGAGCTATAGTGAAAAAAGCTGATTACTGCTACGGAGTCTCAGCTTTGAAATGGCTAAAATCTGAATCCCAGAAAACAGCATTTGGCCTACTGTGTGAAGAAAGTCATGAGTTATTAACCCCAAGCAGACCCACACTAAATGGCACAATTCTTGCAACTCATGGACTTTATTTGAGTATATGAGAAACCTGTTTTCTAAAAAGCCATCCTGAGAGTCGTAATGATGATTGTGATATAAAAAACGCAACTTATTTTTAAAACAACACCAAAAGAAACATGTATTTACTTATTTTAATGCGCTTTCTCTTACTATGTTACAGATTTATAAGATAAAGAAATAGTTTGGATGTCACGCTTCCTCCACTCGATGTTCAGCACTGGAGTCCCTCAGGATTTTGTGCTCAGGCTACTCCTGTTCACGCAGTACACCCAAGACATGTAGAAAAATTAACCAATCAATTGATCAATTAATCAAGCAGTGGCCCAGTTTCAAATGATAGGAGCTGATACTGAGAGTGAATCAACAATCCTCTGGTGTGGAGAGCAGAGAACAACCTACGGTAAAGCTTAATTTAGACTTTCTGTCCAAACTTATGACAGAACTGGAAACCCCTCTTGACCTTACACCACAACCTTCCACGCTATTAAAGTCGTGCAGACCTGACATGTGGTTACATTTCTCAGGAGGTGCAGGTCAGGTTAAGTGGAAGGTTACAGTGTTGCCCTTAGTTACAATATAGATTTAAAGCTGAAGCATAATTCAGGCCTTACTGTCAAAGAAGGAAAGAGCTTGATTGTTGTTGTGTCATACTTCTCCACTATGAAAATCTATGAAAATCTGAAATTTACTCTAGAAAGCATTGTAACCAGAAAAATAGAAAGTCAAACCAAAACAAGTCTCATCACTCATCTTGAAAAGCATTTAGGAAGCTTTTATGAAGCATTATCTCATTTAACTTTAATTTCATTGATCACTCAGACATAATCACTCCTGTTGAACTGCTGAACCAGTCAAATCTGACAGAAATTAGGTTTTAAAAATCTTATTTTTCCCTAAAAGTTACGCATTTCCCTCCAAGTTTGCTGTTTCAGAACAGATTTAAGCTCAGGATGCTTTGACTGCCGCAGCTCCTCTTTTTATAGCATCTCTATAAAAGAATATGCCCAGAATATCCCGGACACAGATCTACTGAGGGTCAGTGAAATAGATGAGATAAGGTTTCTGTACAGAGCCCAAAAACAATAACTGCCCCAGATACAGCGTCTTCAACCTGCTGCAGTATGCCAAGTGATCCATGACTATCCCCTGCAGTAACACCAGATTTAAGAGCAGTTTCTCTCAATCTTGTGCTGTATAATGATTTTTAGAATGAATTCTGAACAATGTTGGGAATATTTAACATCTAAAAAGGAGGTGATTCAGTTTCAAGGTCAACATTTAAACTCCCGTGTGTGATTTGCTGTTCAGACACGCTCATCTGAAGCAGTAATTAGCCTGAATCTTGATACACTTTGGTGTAACGTGAGGATTTGCGTAGCTCTCTCTGACTCCGAGAGGCCGTGACTGAAGAGCTGCTGGAAAAAAAACGGGACTCCTGGGGTGCTCGCCGATCCCGTCTCCTTTTGTGGTTCTTCTCTGTGCTATGCAATATGTATGCTACGTCTTCTAAACCAATCACAGAGGACCTAGCACCACTTCAGCCCATCTCCATGGCAACCCCCCCCCAACACTACCTTGCAGAGAGCATCCTACATAGCTGTATGCAGGCGTAATAAGAACAGAGAAGAGCGAATCTCCAGAGTGAGCCTGCAGGTCTCGTATCGCCGAGACGTCACTTAATGCATCGCCACCTCCACCCCATACTGTACTCCACATCCCCACAACAAATAACAACTCGGCTTTCATCCACGACCAGCTGTCCTGTGGGAATGGCTCACTAACAGAGTGAAACTTCCATTACAATAGAAAGCATGTGAATGTCCACACATGAGAAAAACGGATAGCATGAATAGTCCACTCTCTGCAGTGAATGATGAACACGAAGAGCCGGTCTCGATCAGAAAACAAATGAACCCCACAGCCGACGCAGAGAGAAAATGCTGACTCCTGTTTTAACAACTAATAAAAGCCTCACAGCAGGCGAAGAAAAGGGTTCAGTTCTGCTAATGCTGAAGCTCTAACTCATTTTTATTTGTCATTTTAACACTATATTAAAGCAGTTCTGACCTCGCACTTAAATGGCACTGCCTGAAATTGGGGTTCGACTGTAATAATAAGCACCCCAAATGCAGCCTGTTTTTCCACAGATCAATGACATTCACCTTGAAAGTGTGTAAGGAGCATGTGCAAGTGTGCTTTGAGGGGTAAAGGTGGATCTGCAGAGGCTTCATAGCGAGTATAAACTGTACTAAATGGTCATAATGTCCTATTTGCTTGATGCTGTGTCCTGAAAGCCTGTGAGCTGAGTTTCTCCCACAGACTGTGGATTCTCCTGAATTCACCAGCAATCAGAAGCAGAGTATTACTGTGACTGTTTATATGCAGCTGGAGTGGTACAGCTTATTTTTTATACCGAGACAGAAGGAAACACGGAAAGGGCTGGAGAAAAGAGCGTTAATCCCAGATCTTGGTTGTACTTTGTAAAGAAGCACAATAGTTCTCGCATTAACTGTTCAACGTGTGTGGGATGGGCTAAAAATACTCCAGCAACGATCTTCATGTGAAAAACAGAAGGCGCAAAACCATCTGACTCTCAGTGGGCTGCAAAGCGAGACACATTATCTCGTCGTACATTACTCACCATGCGACATGAACAGGGTCAGATGTGTCAGGCAGGGTTGGCAGGTCCACTGCATGGACAGACTGCATGAGACTTTCATTTTAAAGTCTAAATTGTAGATATTCATGCATCTCCAATAATATATGTCTCATATATTTAAAATGAAAGAATTTATTTACATCCAAGTCCTACAAAACTGACTCTACATGAACACATAAACACTCTGAAATGTCCTCTGTTGCTCTTTTGATATCGCCTCTAAGTACTGGGCTATTTTTGATTGCCCCTTAGCACACAATTGTGTGCACATGCACACAATTTCTTGAAAAGGCAAATATATTTTTCACAACTCAAATTAGCAGGAAGCTGTCTGCTTCAATGGTGGTTGCGGTACTTCAAATACTGCGTGGTTTTGCAGTAAACAGAAGTCAACACTTCTTACTTTGTAATATTCTGACATATAGATTAACTGTGAGTGAGGGATCTGGTTAGAGCAGATTAAAGACCAGATAACGTGCGATCTCAGTCCATTGGACATTTCTGTTCTCACCATCTTTCAGGTAAGTTCTTGAAAAATTAAGAGCCAAAGTGCACGTGGGACAACAGCTTTACAGACCTGGCAGCCTTTGATTTATGCCACAAGCAGCTAATGCAGCAGACTACAGAGGTCTCCCTTCTTTGTGCCTGTACAACACCAGCTTCAGAGGCAGACTTCATGCAGCTCCCTCAGGAGACACAAAACGCTTTAAACAACTTTTTTTCACATGAGCAGCAGCGCTCTCAGAAGACCCGAAAACCGCCTTTGATGTGTAAAATCACTGGAATTCCCCTTTATGTCTAAAACAAACAAGCAACGATACGTCCACAGAGGCAGGAGCTCAGGAGACTCTGACTTTAAGGAAGCTGAAGGACAAACTCTGCAGCCTCCCCATTTGCAGTGACAATTTTTCCTTAAATTTTTCCTTAACCACCTCTCATCATTTATGAAGTCACAGTTAATCAAGAGAAAAACTTTCAGTCTGATCCAACTTTGGAACAAATACAAAAAGGCTTTTGTTACCTTGTTTGTTGGACTCTGTCTAGAACTATTGTTTAGCTGTTTACACACCAAAAACAATTGTTTCTGTGGTTTTTGGTGTTTCACCTCAGTTGACTCCTTTGAAGGAAGTGGGTAGTCAGCAGTGGTGATCCCATCACCCCCACAGATATGCTTTTACCACTTCCTCTCTTCTTTTTAAAGATAATTCACAGTTTAAGTGTTATCCATGTACTGTGAAGGGAGAATTACAGCCTGCTCTTCTATATTTGTTAGTTGTGAGGGCTCATACCACTCTGAAGTAACTTAAAGACATCATCTGTACATCATTGGTTTTAGGCTAAAAAGCACTCACTGGAAACCACTGGACCCGCTCACAACAGGCTCATAAGTCGCTATCATCTCTTGTCGTCTTTGTCTTTGGCTAAATAAAGACCAAGAACACAAGCACTAGAACAATAAACCATCATAACAGGTTTTCAAAACTATGCAAACTAGACAGGAACCATAAACTAAACTCGAGATACTAAAATAATAAAGAAAACATGACCCAAAACACAGGTCACAAAACAAACTCATTAGCAGAAAACCCAAAAGTAAGTAAAACTTTAAAAAAAAAACAGTAATACAAGAAATCAGACTCACTGTTATAATAATGAAGAGATTAAAATAAAAAGAGGCAAAACTTGCTAAATACTTCCTAAAGACTGCAGCTCAAATAGTCAAATAGCACGAGTAATAGTAGCCAAGCTTACCAGGATGAAAATGAAATCAAAAGAAGAAACAAAACCTCAATCTAGATATAATCAAACCCCTACAAAAATCTTAAGAAGAACTCAAATACTCCAAAACCACTAAAACCAGGGCCTGTAACACTAGAAGGTCGTCTTGTATAAAATAAATTTTTCTGTACACAGTCCACAAAACCGCCACCTTGCTGTACATCATTCCCATCTCTCTTTGACCTTTCCATTTACATCTTCAGTGTAGAGACATAAAAGTCCCCTCAGTTGCTAAACTGAGACTGACTCTCTGTCCTCGCTGCCACAAACAAGGCTCCAGACAGCTCAGTCTACCTTTCTTGGGCTGAGGGCTGCTGCTGCTTGAGCCAGGCGTGGATGGCCGAGCGTCTGTCTTGGAGGAGGCATCTGTCTTAACGGGGGTCTCTGTTTTGGAGCTGGAGTCTGTTTTGGGAGAAAGGTCTGAGACGGCTGAGTCCTCTGGAGTCAGGAGGTCTTTCCCCAAAGATTTGTCCCCATTCTGGATGGACTGGGAGTCTGTCTGCAGGGGCAGAGCTGCAACACACAAAGGAGAAAAACAACATAAAGTTGTGATGCTTATTAGCGTGTAATTATCCCAAAAACCTCTGCACATGATTCTCCTCATGCTGTCACTGCTGCTTTTTGTCAAATACGTGATATCCTGCTGTCATGTCAGTCATCATTACTGTGCAATCTCCGAGGTGAGACTTCCAGTAAAAGCTTTCCATCTAGCTCCTGAGAACCCGTGAAGCCCTCGACAGCTTCATTAACGCAACACTTCAGCTTCATTAGAAAAAATCCTGCATTTAGTCCCCGATGGCTTCAGTGCAAAAGAGGTAAAAAGTCTCCTGTCAACACTAATAAACACAGGAGCAGCAGGTGAGCCACAGCGTGGAGATTAAAGCTTTTAAAGACACCACCACACACATTAATAATGAGGCTTGGAGGCTAAGACAGAGAGGAAAACATTAGAGATGGTTGTGTAAGTCTGCTTCAACTTGCTTCCCTAAAATAAAGAAAATGTTTGCACAGTTATAATCACGGGAGTAATTAATACTAAATCAGGCTGAACATCCCCACGGAGTCACAGAAAACGATGATCTCACTCCGGTTTGGGGCTCGGCAAGTTTCTCGACTTCATCTGAGACTCTAATACTTCTAACTATACACTTTCAGGGCTTACACAGAAACATGTTACTGTTCAAAGAGTTTGTGCGATAATTTAGGTGCATTTTATTTCCCTGCTTTTCACAACAGTAAGCAGTAAAAGTCCTTGGATTTACGTAGCAGTATCTCTTGCAAGGATACTTCACCATGCAGACCACCGACCTTCAGATGATCCGCTCTACCCCCGAACCACAGCTGCTCTGGGTTTTGTTTCACTGAAATTAAATGTTACTTGCATTTAGACTGGAAACCTAGGAAACCAGGTGGAAACACATCCTTTGTCACGGGACCGAGTGGTCTGTACTGAACTGAACTGAGCGCAGAAACCCAGAGAAACCCAGAGGAGAGAGAGCAGATAGTTTAACAATATTTTATTAGGCTACGTTTCTAGGCTTAAGCGCTAGAAACATAGCAACGACAAAAAACAATAAGACGTAGAGTCTGACGTGGCGTGGCCTGGGAAACGTGGCTAGGGCGAGGGAACGGGGCCTGAGATGCAGAGTGGAGCTGAGCAGGCAACGGTCACATTGCAGTAGGGGACACAGAGTGTTGAGAGGGGAGTGACGAGAATCCAGGGAGCTGAGTGGCGTGGCAAGGCTGACCTGAGATCCGGGTTCTTCAGATGGAGTGTGATTGCAGGAGGGCAGGCAGTTGAGGCACAGAGTGGTTTTTAAAACGATTGCTTTTGTATCCTGAGTCCGGAGGTAGCGCGTGAGCCAAGATGAATCCAGCAAATAGGTTGATGACGAACTGGCGGTGAATGCGCAGCAACATGTGGCTTAAATCCCCCTGGCTTGATTGACTGCCATTGGCTCCAGGTGTGTAGGAGCTGGAGGAGGTGGCCCTGCCCAGGGGCGGATCCCAGGTAGGTTCAGGAGCCTTATGGAAATTCCAGCCAACCACCGCAGACCATAACATCCTTGTCTCTCTACTAATAGGAAGGTTTGATCCCTGGCTGCATCATTCTACAACACACTGAAACCTGAGTTGCTCTTCATCAGAGTGTGACTGTAAGACTGAAAGCACTTAGACATAGAAAAACTGTTTGTATGAATGTGTGTGAATGTGTAAATAAGGCATGTTGTATATGTTGTATATCGAGCAGAGCAGAAAAGCGGTATAATAACCAGCCCATTTGCTATTTCTGCTGCTAGTATCAGAATTAGTAGTTTTTCTTTCTTTTTTTAAATTTGTTATGTCAAATTAAGAAAAATGAAAAAAAAAAAACATGTTTTGAAGAATTTTGAAATATAAAAAATCTTTTTATCTTTGTCCCAGATTGAGCTCTGATGCATTTGTGAGCCATTAACTGCTCTGTCCTCTCCCTCTGTAGTTTTGTCCTGTTTGATGTTCGTCATCTCTCTAGGCTTTTCTTTTGTCTCTTCACCAGTCCGAGCTCATGGTTTCCCCTCCCTGCGCCTGGTTCTGCCGATCTCTTCCTGTAAGAACGGAGTTTTTCTTCCCCACTGTCACCAAGTGACTTCTTATAGCAGAGCACTAAATCTTTGGGTTTCAATCTTAATTGCAAGATCCATACCTGACAATGTAAAGTGTCACCTCGTTGGGAATGCAGATAACATGAAAAGGATTTAAAGTATCCTTCGGATGACTCTGTGATGGACTGAGAGAGGTATTTTGTTTAGTTGTTTTCTCATCAATCCCATGTAGAAGCAGCACAAGATCCTCACAGACCGTTCAACACCAACATCTCTCAAACTCCACGTCACACTTTGTAGTGTAGCCTGTTAAATGTCTGCAAAGTCAGACGCCTCAGTGGTTATACAGCTGTTTTCACTGGCTTTACAGGCTCTGCTGTACTCCCCGTTCCTCCCTCTCTGGATAGACACCTCCGTAAAATCAATAATTTAAACAAAACAAACAGAAATATTTCTAGTTACAACCCAACCAAACAGTGTTTTATGTTGTTTCTAAAAATGACTAATATTCTCAGTCGGGTCATGAAGATCATAACTGACCCATCATCCTGTTGAAATCCCTGCTCTGACTGTCCACACTGGGCGGCTTGCTGATGCTGTCGCTGTGATCTGCTCAGTAGCTGCTTGTCCCTCCTTCCCTGTGTGTCACGCTGGAGGAATCGGTGACACTGTGCACAGAGCGGCAGTGACGCATGGCGGTGCAGGAAGAAGGTACATTTTGTGCTCTTCTACAAGGACATGTGGAGATTGAGAAGAAAGATTTATAGAGAAAGGAGAGCTGGAGGACAATGGGAAACAGTGCAGTGGGCTGTTTTTGTCACAATGGAGGTGGACTTGAGGAGAAGAGGAATAATGAGACAGGAGCTGAGACAGAGTGAAGCAGGAAGATGAGAGGCTGGAGGCTTGAGGGCAGCTCTCCACTCAAGTCAGCCAACAATGGGCAGATGGAGCATGACGCTCTCATCAGGCCGGTCCAAACGCTCACCGAACCACATAAATCACAGATTAACACTGGGCTCGTCTCCAGCTATCCCCACAGTATTCAACAAAGGCCTTAATGCACAGTACAGCACAGAATACTAATGGGGGAATAATGGGATGTGAATTAAGCCCCCTGTGTGTTTAGATAAGGAAGCAACTGTAAGAAAAAGGATGCAGGATCATGTTGAAACAGGGCAGCAATGCTACTACTCGATGTTGAAAAAAAGGATTAGGATTTGGCAAAAAGAGGATTGCAGTGCTCCTCCTTCCACAAGGAGATTATAAGTGTGGCTGACTTGAACTGAAAGAGTTTAACAGCCTTATATAGCTAAAAAAGAAGCCAGGATTCCTGGAATTTAAAATATTGATGGGAAAAACACTAAACTGCAGGTGCTAGGAGCTTCAAAAGATACTGCATATATAACTGTATGCATTAACAGCACTGTAAGTCTAGGGTCATTCACAGTTTCTGCAGACAGCTGGGGACTCATTTCAGTAGATGCTTCTGCAAATATTACAACTGGAATATACGTCAAGATAGAGCTGGGCGATAGAACGATAACGATATGTATCGCGATATAACTTTTACTCGATAGAGAAATTAAGCTATCGTGATAGACCTCGCCGCTCTTGTCCTCTTAAAAAAAAAAAAAAAAAAAAAAAGGTCAGCCAATCCAAATTAAGTAGCGCAGAGCCGAACCAATCACAGCCGGCTTGTGTACAGCACAAGTGCCAAGCCGCACGTGTGTTTGTTTGGGAAGCAGCCAGCGGGTAATGGAGCCAGCGCGTAATGGAGGAAATGAGTGTGCCGACTAGAAAAATCAACCGAGCGTGACCTTAAGAGAAAACAGATGATGGTTCCAATGCCGGAGAGATTGTCGAACGGAAGAGCCAAAGAAGTTCCGTAGTGTGAAGGTATTTCGGCTATTTCAAGTCTGACAAAAAACAGAGTAGCGCAATTGTGCCGAAAGCAAGTCTGGAAATACAATAAACTGGTGCATGCGTCACACTGTGCGCCACGTTATTGTTTCGGTGAAATGAATTTCTACAATACTGTTACTGTTAATTCTACTCTCTGCAGTGTTTAAATGCTTACATATACACACAGTTACTGTCCGTCCACACATACGACTCGGTTCTGCTTCTATGCCCCAGCTTTGTTTACTTTTTCCCACCGAGGCTTCTAGACTTCTGATTGGCCAACATTTCGGCACGGTTAGGAATCTAGCGCCACCTGCTGCTTTGGCATGTTCATAGCAGCGTTTTCCTTCATTTCTGCCTTTATGTGTGGACGGGATTATTTTTTAAAACGGAAATGGAAAATCTCCGTTTTCAAAAATACCCGTGTACGTGTGGACGTAGCCTCAGTCTCTGACTGGAAGCGCTAATTCGTCATTCGGCTTTTGTCAGACTAAAGTAACTGTTAAAACTGTTTGAAAAGCTAAGCTATACAACAAGGAGAGATTGAGAATTTCCTTTTAGTTCTCAGTTTATTTGATATTGACAAAAGTTAGTCAGTTTTGTCTGTTCTTCTGTAAAACAAACTAAGATTTATTTTTAGAATTAATATTTTGTTTCTAAGTGGAATTGACAATTTAGTCTGTTTCGTTTGTTCTGTTTTGAAACTTAAACGCTTTAGCGGCTGCCTTTTGTGTAGTTTGCAATATTTGCCTTTATTTATCTGAAAAAGTCTCATGTTCCTTAAGTACATCTACCCTGTTGAACTTATTATGGGAAATAAATATTTAAATAAAAACAAGCTGCTGATTATTTCACATTTTACTTGTGAGCAACGGCACATTTAAATCTTACAAATATAGTTATTTGGCTTATATCGTGATAGATATCGTTATCGCCTGAAATGAAAAAAACATATCGTGATATGAAAAAAATCTCATATCGCCCAGCTCTACGTCAAGCCCAGTAAGACACAACTTTTACTCTTGAGGTGAATGTTCTCTTCTTCTGCTTTGCATCACAGATTTTCAAGTTTTGCCAGAACTCAGGGAAGCAAATGGCAAGTTTTTGCAGAAGTCAGCATTTTCTACGTAAACTACAGACATCTCTTAGTCACCAAAGTAATCACAAGAAGACTTTTACCTCCGGCAACCACTCAAACACTCAGTACTGACAACCGGTCGGTGTGACTGAGGCCTAAGACACTTAAAGGTCTCAGGTAAAACAACCCTACTGCTTCCTCACTCTATGACTCCAAGTAAACACATTCCTGGTAAATCTATTTTTTCAACTGCTAGTCTTAAGTCTTATTTAATACAGTTAGATGTTACCTTTGTAAGCTACTGCTGTATCAGTGTGACCTAACGTGGTTATTGGAGAGGATTGTAAAAAGGAGAATGGTTTACTTTCTGTTATAAGCTTTTCTTTATGATCAGAATTTATTCCATCTGTCCCAGTAACTTGTAAAGTCTAGGGAAGCTGAATGATTATTTTATTTAGGCTCATTCATGTGTGCCAACAGGAAGTCACCATCTCTTTTTTTTTTTTTTTTTTTTTTTTTTTTTTTTTTTTTTTTGAAGGAAAAAAAAAAGAAAAAAAAAAAAGGAAGTCACCATCTCTACTATGAAGCAAACTAACAAGGAGCAATGCTCTGTGGACCTATAACTGCAGAAGTGAGTTGGACGTGCAGGTAGGTCGTGAAAAACTGCTAATTCAAAATCGCTTTTCATCAATAAATCCATAAAAATCAACGAACACCTCCTGACTGAAGAAGAAGCGCTGACTCAAAGAAAAAGGCAAAAGAGAGCGCCAATGTGAAAGGATGTGTGAAAAACAGCACAGGGATACAAAGATAGGGCGACCGTGGCTCAGGGGGTTGGGAAGCGTATCTGTAACCGGAAGGTCGCCGGTTCGATCCCCGGGCTCTCTGTCCTGGTCGTTGTGTCCTTGAGCAAGACACTTTACCCTACCGCCTACTGGTGTTGGCCAGAGGGGCCGATGGCGCGATATGGCAGCCTCGCTTCTGTCAGTCTGCCCCAGGGCAGCTGTGGCTACAACTGTAGCTGCCTCCACCAGTGTGTGAATGTGAGAGTGAATGAATAGTGGTATTGTAAAGCGCTTTGGGTGCCTTGAAAAGCGCTATATAAATCCAATCCATTATTATTATATGACGCATGAAACATGGAGGCGTCTGCAGGGGCCACTTGCAAACTTGGGCTGACTAAATGTGTGTTATTCGGACACATTACTCAAATAGCACAGAACACATAGTAGATTAGTCTGATATCTTTATTTAAAGTATTGTGTACTGCTACTGGTGCAGGGTTACCAAGGGATTACCCCAACCATGAATCCTTTTCATTGCCTGGTTACCTAAAAAGTCTATAAAGGATCTAAACTAAATCCAGCCATGCAGGACAGCACTAAAAACAGCTGAGTGCTTCACTTACATGTCAATTTTTCTAATCTCATGATCAAATGCCTGTTTCTCTTTCTTTTAGGGCTCTTACACACAGTTCCAGGAAAACTCAGATAAAGTATTTTCCAGTTTTTTCTGGAGGAAAATCTAGTCTTAAATAAATTTTACTGCATCTGTAGATTATCACAGAGTGCCACGGCGAGAAGCTACACAGCAAAAATGGCAAAACAAAGAGCAGCTATGGCAGAGGACTGGCTTCTGCTGCAGATCTGACTGAGAGTACTCATTACTTTAAGTGCAGCATGGGTGTGGCTGTTTCTATATATCTCTGACAGCAGTGAAAGGAGAGGAGCTGGATTTTGCTTTCTGATGGGACTACCATCTGAAATCTCAGGGAAGAATTAACTCTAGAACTTTTTTATACCTCTTTTGTAATAAATCCTGCAAAACTAGACAATGTTTATTAGTGTTAAGGTTTGTGTAGCTGCCACCAGCTAAATCTGTACAAGACTTTAATCAGTGGACAAAAGAGAGTAGAGATGACTCACTTGTCATTATTAAATGATTTGAGCTTCAACAAAGTGTCTGAAAAGGCTTTGTGCTCTGCAGAATCACCATTTATCAAATGCAAGCTAATGTGTCCACCGTGTGACAGCTGGGACAGGCTCCAGCTCCTCCCATGACCCTTAATTGGATAAACGGTAAATAAAATGGAGCTGTCTGCCCACACCGGGGTGAAGGAAAGATACAGTAAATGTCAGGTAGTCAGCAATGGTAGCAGATTGGTGGAAATCATATTTCTTTATGCTTTCTAATGATCTCTTCATCCCTCATCCTCATCATCAACCATACGTGTGCTTAAAGGTTTGAGAATGAAAATGCTTCTAAATGTTTCAGAAGTTGCCTAAAAATCATAACATTTTATTGTTTTCTTCATTATTACATTTTACTGCAATAGCTGCCTGAACATCTATGGATACACCGCAAACAGTAACCACTAAAAGATCATTTGGCATACATGGAAAAAGAGAAAAGAAGGCTAAAAACTGCCGTAGAAGCTTCTAGGTCACTGATTTTAGTGAAGGTTATTTCCATGGGGTATTGGACAGGAGTGTGGCTAAAACTAGGGCCCGAGGTGCTCCCCTAACTCTTGTAGTTAAATTATATGTTTCAGTGGGACAGCTATGTGTCCTAATGCTAGTTTATGGGGGTCTGTGCACATGAAAATGACTTCTTCTTCTTATACCACATTGAAATTTCAACTTGTTTGGACCCGCCATGTGCCACCTCACTGAAAAATTCCAGGAAACACGCCTGGTGCAGGATGATTATCCTTCAAATGTAAATAAGAGAAAGATGAAATCCATGCATATGGACACTTATGTTTCTAATTTGTAGGATTTTTAAGGTTTTTAAACATTTGCTACATTTAATAGTGATTGCAGGTGAAATTCAGAAATAAAACTTCCGGGCTTTACACAGATAGGTTCATTGGGGTTTTCATGTGGTTATATAAACCTTTACATCCTTGTCACTCAGCAGGGATCGTTGGTTTCAGTTCATCATACTGAGGTTAGATTTACCCACTTTTCATGTCACTTTAGAATTAATTTTTTAGAGAGCAGAGAGCTGGGTGGTGTCCATGGATAGCATCAAATTGCTGTGGATTGATATCTTGCTCTCCTGGCACACGAGCCATGCTCTTTCCGCCTCTCTCACCTGAAGAAACAGCTGCCGTGCAGCCCATGCTGGCTGGTAGAAACCACGTGATCATCGATCATGTGACCAGCTCCATTTAACACAGAAACACAAATTCAACATGATGTTCACCCGCCGCTACCCCCTCGGCTCGTCGTTCCTCCGCCGCCGTCTCAGGTTTCTGTGCCACTGTGACAGACTCTGGGTTTATAAATAGCAATAAGCACCATATTGAGAGTGTCGCCCATAAAAGGGGCTGGCTTCTCTCACAGTGACCACAGACTGGCATGTCAGATTTACTGCAGAGACACAACAGGAAACTGTTTGTGTGTGGGACATGCTGGCTGGTAAAACCCAAACGGAATAAACAGAATAAAACAAGGAAGACGGAAATGAGTGCTGGTAACCTGACAAACAGGGAGCCGAATTTAATTTCAGCTGAAATTTACCAGTAATACTGCGGCGGCCAGCATCTCTGGCAATGTCCCCCATAGACACCTGCTTATACCAGCAGAGAAGTGTGTACAGGGGGGAGAATAAGGAAACCCCAATGAAATACACCAATGACCCCCAGTGCCAACTGGCTACAGAGTACTGGGAATTTTGGTAACCATGTTTATTTTATTTTAGAAATGTCCTTTAAATTGGGTCCCAGGTGGCCTGTACACAAAAACGAATTACAGTACAAGAAATTAAAAGCGGCATTAAACAGGTAAATAAAGAGATTTTTAATGTCTGTTAGCATTCAGTCTGCCATCACCAACATAGCATGGACACTTGCTTTAATAAACTTTGGAGATTTTACCTTTTTTTTCATAACAAAGACAAACAATAAAATGGCCAAATCAAGAAAGATGGTCTCTGTGTGCATTTTAAGACTTACTGGGTAATTGAGATTAACCAAAGGGGCTTAAGATGTGTAACATATTCTGTGTTCAATATCCCCACACTGGAGAGCCCTAGCTGGAAAAATGTCTCAAAAGGTGGAAAAAAAAGTCTTCGGGTGAAAGCCATTAGCTCACACTGCAGGACTGCCTGCCTCCAGCAGGGAAACAAAACAATGCATTTGGCTGAAAATCTGAGCAGCACCTACTTATTTACCTGAGGCTGCTGGCAAACTGGGCAAGCAAAAACAAAGCACTGCAGACAGATGCATTGATGTTGGGTGAACCTGTTTGCTTTAGGTGCTGCTGTTCAGCTGCACATTCTGAAGCGTTGGTAATAAAGTCCTGGTAATAACCAGTTTCTCACTTGTAAATACCATTCACACAGCAAATGCTTCCAATTTTGTGCTTAACACGACTGCAGCGCAAATACAGATGCCTCAAGTCAGCCAAAGACCAACGATAAGGTTAGTTAATGACCTAAAGCCACACATGTGGTAGACATTAAAATAGTTTGCACAGCCAAAATTCATTCTAGAGCACATGATGTGGTATAAAGATAGAGTTTTCTGTAATAATTAAGGTTCTAAGGGCAGCACGGTGGCACGGTGGTTAGCACTGTTGCCGCACAGCAAGAAGGTCCTGAGTTTAATTCCACCATCAGGCCGGGGTCTTTCTGTGTGGAGTTTGCATGTTCTCCCCGTGTTTGCGTGGGTTCTCTCCGGGTACTCCGGCTTCCTCCCACCGTCCAAAGACATGCAAGACTTGTGGGGATAGGTTAATTGGATAATCCAAATTGCCACTAGGTGTGAATGTGCGAGTGAATGTGAGTGTGAATGGTTGTCTGTCCTTGTGTGTTAGCCCTGCGACAGACTGGCGACCTGTCCAGGGTGTACCCTGCCTCTCGCCCTATGACAGCTGGGATAGGCTCCAGCGCCCCCCGCGACCCTGAAAAGGATAAGCGGAAGCGAATGGATGGATGGAATTAAGGTTCTATTTTCATTATTCATTGATGCATGTGTATATTCTGGCAAAACCTTTATTATATAATAGCAGAATCATTTACTGTACATAAAGCATTTGAAATTTCTTTTAAAAGTTAAAGCCCTGCGTTGTGTGAAGCAGGTCAACTCTGTTGTTAGTTACGTGAACTAAAGAGCCAGTATGTGAACACACACATATGCGTGTGTGTTTGTGTCTTAGTGATGAGTGGGACATGTCAGATCTGGGTCAGCCCGATCTCAGGAATCTCTGGCATTCACATTTGCGTTGCATGTATCCAAACAGCAGATGCGCGTCTTCTGCATGTGTCTCCATGGCCTGCGTGTGCCGAGGGCTCGCAGGGACCTGGATAAAATTATCTGCAAAGCCCATGAGGGATTCGATTAAATATTCCCTGTGTATTCAAAGAAACAATGATAATATCGCACTGCATTTACCTCCATGACAAGACTGACTGACTCTAGGAATTTTCAATATTTCACCCAAAAACAGAGAACACGAGTCCTTGACGGATGCCTCCACCTCTTCTTCCTTTGTGGAAGGAAAAAACGGAAATACTCTTGAAAAACAAGGGTCTGTGCCCCCAGGGAAAGCAGAGGAAACACATTCCAAACATATCACCACTCTGAGCGTTAGGAGAGCTTCTTCTCAACGACTGCACTAAACTAAAAAATTCACTTCCCTAGATTCATCTCATGACAACCGACAACACGACCAAGTGAGGTGAAAGGTCACTGGACCTAAAATCAAATATTCGTGGCACAAAAAAAGCAGTACCACTGGCTCTGACAGCACAGGAAAACTTGAGGCCTCACAAACAAATACTGCACGAACCTTTGAACCCGTCAGGTTATCCCGTCGACGCCGTGAGAGGTCAGAGGACCGACAGCTGTGCTTGTAATCAGTTCAAAGTTGCAGCAACAAGCGACAACAAAATGCAGCGCTATGAATCACTGTCACACGTGGATAAACGCCACTTCCCCCCCTCCCCTGATCAAAGAGGAGAAACCTCTAACTTAAAGCAAGGCTTCAATTACAGACTGCAATTACAAACACAAGGAGCTCTTGTGTTTTGGGGTTTGGTAAAGGTGACGCTATTCTTTGAATGGTTTAACCTTCTTTAACCTATTAAAACAGTAATTCACCCAAACTGAAATCCATTATTTTGCTTTTTCACAAACATATTTACAAAAAGTTAAACCTGTTTTCATACTAGTTATGCAGAATATATTCAATATCACCAGATACCCCACATCATGATATTATTGCAATTTTTAAGATTTTTGCAAGAGTATTGCCGTAATGTATATTCTGATTTATCGCCTTTTCATGTCATTTATAAGATCGCCAAATTATGTCCCCAAAGTTAAACTGCCAAATTGTCAATATCGTTTTTTTACAGATAGAAGAAATGTATCTCAGTTATTTCTTTACTGCAAAATGAATTTGTTACTAAAACCTGCCAAATGTTGACGGGGACGGAGTCAGTCAGCAGCTGAATGGGGTCCAGTTAGCAATTACATGCAATCTGTTTCTGATAATACAGCAGTTATCTGTGCCAAAATGCCAAAAATCGCACATCTGTTCACATTTCTGTGTGTCCAGTGTTCAGCTAACATTATCTCTGGATGGTGGTGCATGAGATAACCCCTAAGGATCGTAGTACTACTAGAGTATTTTAATTTATTGAACAAAATATCAGCATTTGGTGTCTCTGTATCGACACGATATCACCACACAATCCTATCACGTAGCGATTTTTTCCCTGACCCCTGACATCGAATATCTAGAAAGTTAGCTTAGCAAAACTTGTCTCAGTATGATGGTAAAACAGAACATGCAGACAGACAGACAGACAGACAGAGGACCTCTTACAAACCAAGACAAGTTGTTCACATTTTTTCAAGAAAGAATTTAAATGATTGTGTCAGTTTTTACTTTATCTGTTTTTCTACACTGAACACATGAAAGAAATAACACAATAGAAACAAAAGCAGACTGAAACACAACCACCGCTCTGCGACCATTACTGGATCTTTTTATTTATGTCAATATAAACGATGCTTCAACACTAGAGTTCAAGTGCCTCTTAGTTTATGCTTTTTTTTGTCTTGGCATTCTCGCCCATCTCTAAATCGCAAATGTTTTGTTTCATTTTCCTCTATTCAATAAAAGCGCAAACTGTTTTTAACACAAGTCTTCTCTTGGTAAAAATTCAGAAAGCATTGATTGAGTGCTTCCAGCAGACAGTCAACTTAGATCTCTGACGCCAGACAGCACAGAAATGTTTGCTGGGTAGGTCAAAAGAAACAAAAAATGCAATTGATTGGGACGCAAGAGACTTTAACAGCAAGTGTAAGTGTCTGGGACCCTACCTGCCAGTCAGTGCATGAAAAAAACAAAGCAAAATTGTCTAATAAAAGTATAAACTAAGAACCACAGAGCCATTACATGTTTTGGTGTGAGAGCTAAAGAGAGCAGGCAACAGGATGTCAGTCCTCTGCAAACCAGTGCGAACTCCAGATGCTTTTAACCACAACAAGTCCGTTACCCAGTCACAAAGCCTCAAACAGAGCCAAGAATAAATCATACATGAATCATCCATTACTCAGTTTTCCCCTGCATTTTTATTCACCATCACAAGGTTCAAAGTAAAAAGAAGGTCAAAGGTTAGACAGTGAAAAAGGATAAAGTCGGAGAGGAACATTTGAATCCTTTAATGCTGAGAGAAGCTTTTTTTTTTCTTCTTTGAGACGGTCAGAGGATATGCCTGAGGCTCTAGTCAGGGAGTTTCACTTCCTCAGCAATGACCTCATCATTACATCACTTCCACGACATCGCAAAGATGAGCAATGCTCACGATGTAAACAACCACAAGATGTTTTTCTTTAGCGTTTTAAGCCACACAGCAGGGGAGAGAATCAGAAGGAAAATGAATAAAGAGACTCTGTCTTAGTCAAACTGAGACTTGGCAATGGTGTACTGAAGTGGCTGAACTATGCTTCTTTTACTTTTCATGTGATGATGTAGAAACTCAAGACATGAAAGGTCAAACAGCAGTGTGACGGCTGCTTTTGGGCTAATGAAAAGGCAAAAATTTAATAATAATGACAGTAAAAAAATATAGATTAGGCAATAATAATGACTGCAGGAGCAGCATGGGGCGGTCGTAGTGTTACGACAGTGTCCATGTTCAAAAAGTCTTGACAGGAATAAGACAAGAGGCAAAAAAAGTACAGTACAGGTTTCCATATTTCCTGTCATATATATATATATGTATATATACACACACACACATATATATATATATATATATATATATATATATATATATATATATATATATATATATATATATATATATATTAGGGGTGCAACGATATTCGTATCGATATTGAACCGTTCGATACAGTGCTTTCGGTTCGGTACGCATATGTATCGAACAATACAACATTTGTAATTTATTTTATCAATTTTCCTTCTGACGATGCTGTCTGTGTTGAGCGCTCAGTGAATCTGTGTTCGACTACTCCGCCTAGGCTGCACTGTCCAGCGCAGATCCACTGAGCGCTCAACACAGACAGCATAGTCAGAAGGAAGAGCGCAGGGCAAGCTAGCGAGACAGAAGTTAAGCTCTCCTTTTAACATGGACCTCCCCCACCCTCATTCAGATCTGGTGTTTGGAATTATTTTGGTTTTCATGTGACGTATGACCCTGAAGGTAAGCGAGTCATGGACTAAAGTAAAACAGTATGTTGGATGTGCCATGCAATGCTCAATTACATTGGTGTGAACTAGTGTGTTAGCGCAGTTAGCTCGTTAACGTGTTGGCCGTCTAGCCCCATGCACGGAGTGATCGGCGGTAGCTCGTTAACGGAGATTTGCCGTGTTGTGGCGTTAAGGTCATTTCAACGAGATTAACCTGAAAGCACTAGTGGGAACACAACGAATATGACTGCACATTTACACCGACATCATCCTAGTGCAAAGACAAGTGGAAGCAGACAAAAAAAAGCAAGCATGCTACTAACTTTAGCCGAGTCATTTAGACAGCTGTTTAATATGCTGCTGAGAATATAGCCCAGAAGAAGCGGATAGTATAGCTTTTATTTTGGAAAGAGACATTTCTCTGTAATAAACTCTCTTTTCCAAAGATGAGTGATTCCTCAATCAGATACAGGGCTTGCAATATCGCTAGCCCGACGTCCCGGAGCTAGCGATTTTTTCAGTCGAGCTACCAAAATCTATCTCTTCCCTGCCCGTCGGGCTATTGTAGGAAAAATATATGTCAATGCTTTTGCATTCTTTCAGAAATGTAGCTGGGTAATTATGTCATTGGCATCGGTGAGCCACTGTCAATATGTGACATATTGAAGTCGCGTTTGAATTTGCGCTTGTTTTTTTGCTTTCACTTTGCAATCGTGCGAACTGTGTATAGAGAGCGACAGCACTGATCTGTGAGTGATGATAATTTGTGCACCAATTCCTCTGACATCGTCTTATTAATCGTTAGCTTACTATGCAAACATGACAAGTGAAATCTCCCGCAGCTTAAACATGTGAGAGGTTGATCGCGCAGAGAATCGCTGAGCTTATGTGAGTGCGCGTGTAAAAGCATTTCAGTTCTGCTGAGCCAAATAAGACAGGTCAGGGTGAAGAAGTGACAGCCAAAGAAAAGCTTACCACAAAACGGAGAAGTTATGACAAATCAGACTATAAGGCAAAAAGAAAGTGCAGCTTTATGGTTTCATGGACAAAAGAATTTCTGTGGCTGCAATATGATGAGCTAAATAACCAGGGCTGCACATAAGTGGTACGCAGGTGCGCATTCGCTGTCAAAATAAAAAACACGCACAAGGGTTAGGGTTAAATTTAAAAACTGTACTTTTGAGTTAAAATATATATTTATAATTTTAATAAATGACAAATTAAAAAGGCATGAACATTTTTTTGTATCGAAAAAATATCGAACCGTGACACCAAAGTATCGAACCGAACCGAACCGTGAATTTTGTGTATCGTTGCACCCCTAATATATATATATATATATATATATATATATATATACTGTTAAACTGATGGATGCTCAGTATTAATCACTGATAAAGTTTCAAATGACGAGGTTGGTGTGTGTACAAGTAATCCCTGTGAGCCAAAACCTCAGCCTTCAGTCTCGCTCTTTATGATATAAAAGAGAGCGGATATCCTAATATGGTCATCTCAGGCTTGTACCCTAGCTGGGAGCAGAGTAGCCCCACCCACATGCTATTTAAACCTTCTGTTTGTGAGGTGCAGCCAGTGAGAAGAAAATTGGTTTAAAGCAGGAAGCTTTTAATCAAATGATGAACTGAGGGGCTGGCTCAAGGCTTGTGCAAAGTGACTCTGGTGCAGTCCAGAAAAAAATACTGAAGCATAACAGGTCATCTTTAAAGATTTATTTTTTTAAAACTAGTTTTAACAAAATAATGGTTAATAAAATGGTTCTTTGATGTGAACACAGTGGAGCATTTAGCAGCTGAACAGAGCTTTTTTTTAACCTCCAGAGTTGGAGGAAACCAAACTCTAAGCAAAAACAGCGCTGCTAATGCAAAAACTAGCAAGCAACTAAAGATGAGCATGTTAACCACTTATGAGCTGCTAATGTTGTTTTCGTGTTGTTGTCGTATTGTTTGCGGTTTTACAGAACTGTTTGTGTTGACTGTGTTGTTTTATTTACATGGAAGCGGACACTGCTTCCATTTGTGCAAGTGTAAACAGGTTATAAAGGAATCTGGGATACACCCAAATCAAAGTGAAGATAATCCCAGACAATCAGTCGTTTCTGACAGAGACAAGTGAAACAAGGCAGAAGTAAGAAGGAAACAAATCAGGATCAACGACGAGTCACACGGCCGCTGATATCATGTCTGTATATCACATAGAGTTTTCTTTATTTAGCTTTTCCTGTCACTACACTCCTACTCTGCACTCTTCTAAGAGTTTCAGCTACTCACTGGGAACTTTCTTGCAGTTTGTAGTTTAAAGTCAAAGCTGAGAAAATCATTTTGTTGTGGAAACCTCTGTTGGAAACATCAACCCAACACAAGCATATATAGACCCCAGCTGCCCCACCACCACGCTCTTGTTTTGGACTCATAAAGTAGGGCATAACTTTGACTGGCTGACTCATGTTGGCCTGGCAGCACAGCGAATGTGATGACAGACCAAGTTTAATCTCAGCTGAGGTCCGCTTTTGGTGCGAGTTTGGCCCGGTAAAAGCAGGTCAACAAAGGACACCTATTTGTACAAGAGCTTCATTTCTCCTTAAGTATTAAAATTGGTTAAAATTGACCCTTTAATTAAATAAGCAGCTGTTTGAATACAATTCCAGCAGTTTTTGAGCAAGAGTACTGATGTGTGAGTGATTCTGGTGTGTAAAGTGTAAATATTAGCTGGATTTCTTAGTCTTCAAAGACAACCAGACTGCATACGCTTGGGGTTTGAGCTGCAGGGATAAGATAATTGGTATATTTCAGCATTTTTTAAATCCATAATAAATGAATGAATGAGTATTTAAAATCCTGCACTACAAGATGCTAGACGAGCTAACGATGAAAAACTGACACATATACGGTTGTAAATCAGTAAAAATGGAAACCAGTTAAAACAGCAGGATGCATATGTGGTTGTAAAAATAATTCATGGATCTTTTAATTTTTAATGCACTTTTTGCATCCCTTCCATAACAACTGCTGTAATATATGAGCCAACAATACTTAACTGAATGAATCCTTCATCTTATAAATGACATGAACATGAGTGAATGAAATCATCAGGAAGTTGGTGCTGCAGCATCAACGCTTTACTGTTTTGCTTCAAAAGCATCAGCTGTTTAGTGATTTCTGAGAAAAATCAACAAGCCTGAGGACAAAAGATGCCTCAGTGAGGCCACAAAGCCTCTACGTGATTTACTGCAGCTCTGAGCGTCAGGCACATCAAACAAAATGCTGAAACTCAAAGTTGAAAGTTAGAAGAAAACCCGTCCGCTATTCGTTTTCTGCAGCCTTCTGCAGCTCTTCCTTTTCCACTTAACTGAAGGGCTTTTCAAGGATCTTTTCAGTGAACAGAAAAACACAATGAGCTCCTAGCTGGAGTGCCAGGGCTCGCAGTGGGTAACGGAAGAAGCGGTGCGGTGTTACGAAACTGTAGGAGGCTGCGGAGATAATCAATCGACTGGTGCAGCAGGAAAAAGCTGCAGTTTGACTGGTTTAACGCTGCAGTTCCAAAATAACCATGCGGAGAGCAGAAAAACCCGAGAAACAGAGGGAAGCATCTGACAAACCTCATGATCGTGGCCTCTCACAAAATCAAAAAGAAAGATTTTGTCTGGTGACCATCGCAAAGCAAAGATGGCTGCCCACATACATGTGTTTTTATTATCATCATCTGCAGTCTTACAGCATGCGCCATCACATCATCTGCACTCTGATATTAGAGCCTGTGGGTCCTGTCACAGGGACGTTACACGGTGATGGACACGTGTGTGTTTATATGTGCGTGTGTGCGTGTTTGCTAAAGTGAGTATGAAGCGGAGCTACAACAGGGCTGTTATCTCCTCACACACATACACTTCAAAGCAGGAGAGAGGAGCTGCATCTGCTAGTGATTTCCCCGAGGTCCAAATCGCACATCCACAAATGCATCCAGGATATGTTGCAAAGCAGCATGGGTAAAATACAGGATACAGCTGAATGAGATTTTTATCTAAAATAAAAACAAGACATATGTTATTTGAAGGAAGGGATTGAGCAGATTAGGTTTCCTTTGCAGCACATGAAGCGAAATATAAATAACCCCCCCTCCCCCCCCTTAAAAAAAACTACTCTTTGGCATCAGAGATGAATCTGGCTCCATTAATACAGATTTATTAAATGTTAATAGACAGTCCCGGTGCCCAAGGCAGTTTTTTTCTGCCTTGGGCACCTCTGAGTTCACTGAAAAGGCCCCGAGGACACAATCAATACTGTAGGCTCCTTCTCATACATCAAAGGGAGTCTTCAGAGTATTTAGGCTACATTGAAGTGCAGAGCAGCGCTGAGAGGAAAGGCTAATTTCAACTAAAACTAGGGTAAGGTATCAAAGCTCAATACTGCTTTAGTGTTTTATTTTGAAAATTAACAAGAAATATAAAAGGAGTTACTACTCTTTGGAAAGTCATTTCCATGTTTTAATGATAATTTTGACTGTTTTTTTTTTTTTTGCCTGTGTTATTTATTTTCCATGTATCTTTGGACAACATTTAAAATCAAATAAAAAAGCAAAAAATGTGTGAAATTGTTATTCATCAAAGAGAGGTTTCTAAAAAGTTATAGTTTTGATAAAACTGAGAAAAGTTCAGTGAAATTATCTGGCTTAGCTCTTTTGATTGTTTTCTGAGTTGCAGAGTAAAGAAAAATTTATGAATTTTTTTAACAAACAATCAATAATCTACAGAAAAATAAATATAAGTCTTTTCAGACATATATCCAGCCACACGAGCCCACTTTGTGGCCTTGTCCTATGTTGCTAAGTTGGAAAACAATATCCCTGTGTCACTCCCTGAGGTCTAAGTCATGATTTGTGCCAACTCCAGCACTAGCTCTGCCTCTAAGCAATCAGCATGTGTATTTTTTATTTTAATTAACTGTTTTTTAGTAGCTTTGAAATCCAAGAACAAAACAATAATCATTCTGAATGCTCTTTTCCAAAATATGGAGTTGGTGTTAGGATTTCCAACTGTGATAACTTAGGGCTCATAGGGTTAATCCATTGGACTTGGGTAGCAGATCACTGTGTTGTTTTGTTGTTTGACAAGACAAAAAAGTCTCAAGGAGACAATTGAGATGGTTGAGACGTCTGCTAGGATTGCTAATGGCACCTCCTAGTTGAGGCGTTTCAGGCATGTCCTACTGGACAACACCCTGGAGGAGATGCAGGAATGCTGAGAGATCACACCTCTCTGCTGACTTTGGGAGAGGGAGGTCTGGCCTTAGACTGCTGCCACCATAACCCAGACCCAGATAAGTGTAAGAAGATGGATGGATGGATGGATGGATGGATGGATGGATGGATGGATACCCATTCACAGAAGCAGTTATGTTTTCTATGCTGATGGTGCATTCCTGAATAAGTTGGAAGTCATGAGTTCCCAGTTGGAAGTTATTTGTGAAACGCCCCCTCAACTTGGATTTCCCACTCTAAAGTTGGAGCAGACGAACATACCCTGAGTTAGCAAACCATGATGGACACTGAACGCACACAGTAGTAAAACTGTAAACTTTTAATCAGTACTGCCACTGTTGTGTATTTTTTACTCAAAAATCAAGCCATATGCATAGCACTGATCAGGTATATATCTATTGATGTGCTTTTTAAGTGCAAAAAATAAGTATTATGCTGTACTGCGATACCTGAATGGCTCTGACTTTGCTAAAAACCAAAACAAGGTCTGATTTTGATAGCTTTCTCTGAACTGGGGAGTGGCGTTCTGACATCTGGAAAGCAGCATACACTTTTAAGATTAGGCTTAATTTTTTTTGATAAAGCATATAGTTAGGGTTGTGTCAGGTGACCCTGAATCCACCCTTAGTTACACTGTAATAGGCCTAGGCTGCTTGGGGCTTACCATGATGCAGGAGTATTTCTTCTTCACTCACCTTTTTCACTCACTATGTTTTTATAAACCACTCTGCATTTTATCATTAGTTATTAATAAACTCTGACTATCTTCCATAGTGTATCTGGGCAGATGGACGCCCCTCCCTGAGCCTAGTTCTGCTAGAGGTTTCTTCATGTAAAACGGAGATTTTCCTTCCCACTGTTGCCAAGTGCTTACTCATAATATCTGATTTTATTGCTGGGTTTTCTCTGTAGTATTGTAAGGTCTTTACTTACAATATGAAGTTCATCTAAGCAACTGTTGCTATGATATTTAAAAAACTGAATCTCGAATCAGACAGCAAGCCCCTCCAGGATCAGGGCGGGGCTGCTAGTTTTGGGATAAGGGCAAAGAGAAAAGAGAGCACGGGGAGACAGGAAAGAGAGACTTGGGAAGTCCCCCATCAGCCTGAGCCTATGGCAACATAGCTAAGGGATGGTTCTTACGTTTTATTTATCTACATGGGTGGTAGGTTGGCTGTTAAACGTTTGAAAGCAGTTGTTTACTCATAGATATATACAACTTTGGCCACAGCCATTAACTATATATTGCTCTAGCAAAGCTGTGCCTTAGGCAGTTATTTCTCTTAGTTGTAACAACTACTGGTAGAAATCTGACTGCTCATACATTAAGTTAGAACATATAAATTAAGCATATGTTTTCTTTTCCTCCCACATTATCTCTAAAATAGTCTCAGATGTGTACAGAAGTGTAGGTGTTGCTACCTCGTTGACTCTAATCTAAATGTGATATGACAGCCTCCTTTATGACTAACCCTGCCTCACACGTTCTCTAAAAGGATTATGCTGCAAAACGGATTATTAATATCAATGACCCATTCATGGATTCGGCTTTTTTGAATGCCGGATATGGATGGAAACATGACTAATCTGTGCATAAGCTCTCAGGAACCTGCTTCCCTCTCCTTCTTCATAGTCAGCAGCAGAAAGGAGCATTTCCTCTGCTTTCCCGAGTGACGGCTGTGATTTATAGCATCTGGTCACTAGGATGCTGACGTGGACAGCAGAGGTTAGCGCTCCTGTTAGTCTCCTCCTTCCATCCTTCCTTCCTTCCGTTCTTCTTCAAGGAGACGATCAAGCCACAACAACACTCCCAATCCAGTTTCCCAGAGTCATCCTAGCCGTTGCCCTCCACACGCATCCCTCCCACCTGCAGTTACAAGCGTTCAAGCCCCCGGGACATAAATGAGACACAGTTGGCAGAGCTGTGAGAACTTGAGCCCCGTCTGGATGCCGGAGATGAGAGGAGCTTTGTCCTCTGGGGTTGTTTTTCTACTCCCGGTGAAATAACTTTGCTCTGTATTAATGTAGATATTAAACAAGATAAACTGTAATGAATAGACACGGACCAAATAAAAAAATTGAGTGGGTAGTTGCACTGCTACTCCTGTAAACCTTCATTGTTATGGAGCATATACTCTTTACAGTGATAACAGATTTACCCCCAAAATATTATTAATCAATAACGTGTTAGCATGGTTAGCTCGTTAACGTGTTAGCGCTGTGCAGACCCACGCACAGGGCGATCCGCGCTAACTGAGATTTGCCGCGCTAATGCGGTTATGGCCTTAACGTCATTTTAACGATATTAACACTGACAGCACTGGTAATTATATAAAACTAAATTCAGATACTGTAGGATCTAGTTCCACTGTAGCAATCATAGCAAGCTAGGAAGCCAAACAGGCTAATGTTTGTAGCTTATGTTAGCTGTGTGACAAAGGTTTACCACTCCACACAGCAGCAGCTGTTTATGGTCTTGATTAGATTAAAGGGTTATTGCAAAAACCTTGATTTTCTGTAGCTTATTGATTTTGTAGTTATAGTAAATGTGTTTTTTGACTTGTTGCTCAGAGAAAACAAACACAATTTTTTATTTTTTTTGGACTAATAAAAGTCTTTTTCACCACTGCATATCATTAACGCTTGTCTTCTCTCTCTTGCAGTTTGTGTTTTGTTCTGATTGTTGTTTGTGATCTCTCTAAGTTTTTTTTTCTATCAGTAAAGACAGATGGCTGCCCCTACCTGAGCCTGTCTCGACTGGAGGTCTCTCATTTAAGAGGTCTCTCCTGTTAAAGGGGAGTTCTTCCTCCATAGTTCCTAGGTCCTGCTCATTTTCTGATTGTGTAGTAAAGTAATGTCTTTACTCACAATTTAAACCTCTTTCAGACAAGAATGGTTACTTTATAAATAAAACTAAATTTAAATTTCATTCAATTACACTTTATTTTCAACCTGGAAATTGAACACAAGGGTTATTTCTTTGCTAAATTATGGAGGATAGAGGCAAATCTAAAGCCGGCAGTGAAAGGTTTCTAGGCTGAAATCTACATTTCCAGGCTGCCTGCGATCTTGAAAGCGTTCCAAGAACATAACGTCAGCATGACTGGGAAAGCTCACAGTGCCACAGGGAGTCCACGTCTCATGATTACTTCCACAGAGGAGCATTTAACTCCAAACAGAGACGCTCACTACTGTTAAACAGGGGGTGAAAAAGTCAACGTGATGGCACTGCAGATATCAGGAAAGAAGAGGTTTAAAACTAGGTAGGAAGGAGTTGTAGCATGTACAGTGTGAACTCCTTTAGAAAGACATTGCACAAAAAGTGAATTGACTCGTTGCAGGAAACTGGTGCCACTCCTATTGTGAGCCACAAACAGAGAGTCTTTGAACATGTCATGTCTTGGAGAGGCTTAGCTTGATTCCAGCACTCCCTGGGTAAGCGAATGAGTCTGGTAGCTGTGATTCATTTTCCCCAAACTAGCATTTTCTCTGAAACACCAGCAGGCACAGAAACAAGGCTCTGATATATGGCGTAATGTCCCTGGCTGACTGGTTTTACTGTAGATGGGGAATGACGAGCAGATGAGGTCAGGAGGGGTAAGGAGGGCTGTGCAGGGTGGTGTGTTTTAGGGATTTGGATGGTCAACATGCATTAGGGGCTAAACCAAAGGTCTGCCAACCTCAGACCTGAATAAACCACTTTGATAAGGGATTACAATCCCCTCTCCCAGCCCTGCAGGCGCACCAGGCCGCCATAAACAAACAATCCCCGGCAGGCCTTTCTTTTGGCTCTTTCTTTGCGCAAGAATGAGACTCCCATCTCTCAGATAGAAGTCAGAGAGAAAGAATGTTTCTGTTTATCTAACGCCCCTGCCTTTTTCGGTGTCTAACATTCCTGATAAACGTCACATGCCGGTCAACCCTGCTGCGTGCGGCGGTCTCTGCAAAGGGCCTGGAACCAAAACACTCTTTGTTTTCCATCTAGTGTTGCCATCTTAGATAACGCACTGATGGGTGAATTTGCTCCAGAACAATAGTTCAAAACAACGCATGTATGACGTCCAAAAGAAAAGGCACCAAACAGCTACTTAAAAGTTGTCAACCATGGCAAACACACACACACACGCACACACACAGTGGCCCCAGGATTTCAGGAGTGTAACTATAACAAATCAACAACCACTTTCATGTCTGCTCAATAAGTCGCTCATATTCCTCTTCAAACAGACACCCACACATCCAGGGAGCGAGCACCATGCCTTTTGCAGTGATAAAGAGCTGCTGCGGCAGACGTTCCTTCGCTCCATCCATCTAGAGCTCTCCACGTTGAGTGGAAAATGGGGGTGGGCTGCCAATGAACAGAAAGTCCCCTACTGCCAGTGAGCACTGGTCAATGGCAAATATGTATGATAGTGGTGTGCAGCATGATGCTCATCCTAAGTGCTTTTATATCTTAAAAGCACATAGGCTGGATGAATTATTCATGTGTTTATAGTGTGTGGGGTTGTTGCATATATAAATCAAAACTGCACTAAAAATTAGTAAAAAAAAAAACAAAAACTTGAATCTCTCTTCTCAGTCTACTGAAAAAATGTGTAGAACACATTTAATACAGCACAAAAGAGTCATGGTGAGATAAGCCTAATTAAAATACCCTTTTTCTGGATTTTTAAGCAAAAAAAGCAACCTAATCGATTATGTTCATTGATAACTGGCATCAATATGAATGTACAGTAAACGACACAGCTGGGGTCACTAATTCCAACTGCTTGTTATAAACATATACCAGTAAAAAGCTCAGATGTGTGAGAAATTCTGCAGCATCCAGTATCCGGGGTGCTCTTGAGCATGACACTGAGTTCCCGTTCGATTATTTATTTATTTTCTGTTTGAGCTGCATGCATTCACCTGCACCGTCTCTCTCCTGTGAGTCTACACTATACATTTTTGCTATATATCTGCGTGGGGCATTTTTCACCCAGTACACCGCCACTGACTTGTTTGGTAATGAAGACCACAGCTCAGTGCAGCATTTCCCGGATCTTTGCTGGTGAGGACCCGCCTGTTGGCGTGGCCGGACAAACACATCTCCTCTTTTAAGATGTCAGAGGGAGACATCTGATAGGCTACACTGCTTCAGCTGTTGAGTTTACATTTTATCCAACCATGTCTTTAGACGGGAAACCACGCTTCATATACAGGGGTTATAATTATAATCATAATAACATTTTTTTTATTTACATAACATTAATGTAATGAATAATCAGATTCCACCCTACTGCCACCCGTTATTCTAACCCCCATTTTCCTTATGCTGACTGTAAAATACTCACTCTTGTCTGTTAGTGTCAGCTTCTCCTCGAAATTATGTCCGAGGTCCTTATAATCCATTGTTTCCATTCAGGCGGATCGCAGACCCTTTCCAGTTGCTGTCATTCCTCAGAGTCGCACAAGTACAGGAGATGAAACTCCCAAACACGCCCTTTGTAAAATCCAAGCCGAGCAAAAGGGAAAAGTGGCCAAAAAATCTATGGAAATAAAAGCGGATCCGGCTGGAAAAACAGCGCCGAGTCTCTGAAGTGATAAAATGTTACCGGGTGTGTTTTAAAAGCAGAGACTCGGTTCCGTCCGGAGAGCCTGTGGGTCTCTGCTGGAAAATCTACAGTGTGAGAATAAAAAGCTTTAGGTAAGTTAGACATAGGAAGGAAAGATTTCCGGTCAAGATTTTCAAAATAAAACATCCTTGATCAACGCTTTACTTCAGTGGCATTTCAGTTTTCCAAAATTAATTATTATGCGCATTAGGTGGTAGAGTAGTCATCTACCAATCAAAGAGGGTTAGGTCTCCGGCTAATCCAGTCTGCAGGTTGAAGTATCCTTATACAATGAACCCCGAGATTCCCCTTTACAGTGTGTGTGCAAACATTAGATACAGATGCAACTATTTGAAATATTTGACAAGATGCTTAGATATAGAAACAAGCACTTTTATATGTGTGTGATTGTCTGGGTAGATGAATGAGGTTTACAGTAAAATTACCTTTAAGTTAGAGAAGTAGAGAAGTGCTATATAAACTGTAATGTACATGTGATGACCATGGAAGCTTGTTTCTGCCACTGAAAAAAGAAAACACGTTTTATTTTTTGGTCTAATGAGTATACATAGAACATTTTCAGAATATCTATGTACTTCTTTATAGTCAGAGTAAGAAAAACATTTGGAGGGTGTTTCTAACTGCGGGTTGTTATGTGTTGGTAGTTAGTTAGTTAGTTAGTTAGTTACAATAGATACAATAATGAAAACACAGGAAATACATTTCTTACAGCAGGTAAAAGGTTATTGGGTTTATTTACTTTTTGATTATTTAGTGCGGGGCTTCTTTTGCATATTTTTAATTTGTTTTTGTTTTTGTTTTTTTGGTTCTTACTGGGGTTTTTTGTTGTTATTTTTATGATTTAATTTCCAGCCAGGGTATTATTACAATAAGTAATGATTAATAAGGCAAATCCAGTGAGGATCTTACAACTAGTGATTAAAAAACATTTTTAAAATTCCTCTTTTTCCGATTATTGTTATTAGTGTTGTACACTTTCAATTACTTTGAAACCTACAGTTATTTTTTGAGCCCTTAAATTTTTATTTATGTTTGTAACAGACGTTTTAAAAATGTCCTAATTCGTTTAATTTATTTTTTTCAATTTAATTTAATCTCCTCTTTCGAACTCTAAAAGCTTAAAGATTGTTATTTTGAAGGCAGGATTGTGTCATTTCCTGTTATTTCCTCTTCGCATTGCTCTGGCTTAACCTCGTTGGCAGCGAAAAACCGCATGCCGGACAACTGGACTGTACCATCTACACAGCGAGTGTAAAAAATACGCCACAGAAGAGCCAATACTTCACGAAAGTCTTCTGAAGGTCAAACTTCACATTTACAATAATTTCTCTTTGGCTTTATCCGCAGACGCAGGACATTAGTGTCCCCTTAACTGTCGGAGCCGCTGAATGGTTTGACCCATCAGATGACTCCTCAGCAGCTGAAAACGGCTTGCTGTGGGATGGGCTGTCATAACAACACTGTCGGTGTAATTACAGCAATTATCATCATGTTAATTAACCATTTGTAACAGTGAAAAGCTTTATTTTCTTTAAACATCGTGATATCTTTATAAGCGTGTATTATTTAAGCATATATGTCTGCAAGAAAACAGTATCCCATAGAGATTACACTTAAAAACAGGTTTAAAAAGTACCAAAGTAATCTTAAAGTTACCAATAAACATGAATATACAAAATATTACAAACATGAAGAGCACTACATATTGCACACCCGCTGTTTCAATCATATTTCCCCTGTTTAAAAGATGACAGGGACTTATCTGCTGCTAATTAACAATTAATGTGACCTCCCTGTCACTGCAGGAGGCCAGTGATCCAGGCTGAAAAAAAGAAAACAGAAAGAAAACAAACCCGAAATTATAGCAGTAGCAGTATAATAAAAAAAAGTTTGGAAAATGTGGGGAATTTTCACATGAACACATCTCAGAAGAGGAACCCATCTGGCTTATGTGAGGCTAAAGATAAGCGTCATACATTTTTTAAAGAGGAGCTTTTTAAAAAGTCTGATTAGAAAAAGCCTTTTGCTTTTTTTGCTTAACAATTAAGATTGAGGTCATCATTATATGTCGCTTCATGATGGATGGAAGTGATAGGAAATATAATACAGAGACACACAAACATCCTCCTAATGCACATCTGAGGTTCTTTTCAGAGCTGGACACATTATCCAACATGGTGACAGAGCACATACTGACGTACTAAAGGGCCAAATGTATGTGAGCATTACCGGAGAGATAAAATATGCATGACCCACTTAGCTAGGTGAAGACACTCAGGACTCTAAACACTGATGCTGCTGATGTAGCTACAGACTCAATATCCAGGTCGTTCACTCAAGTTTGGGTAGCTTTTTATGTCTGGGGGAAAGTATTTGGCTCTTTCGTGCTTTCTTAGTTTTTTGCATACTTGTCATACTTACATGTTTTTTTAAAACTTTTTTCCCTAAAAAACACAATTTAAAAACTGCATTTTGTATTTAGTCAGGTTACCTTGTTATATCTTGTTATCTTCTTATGTTATCAGGTTAAACTAGAAAATATGACAAATGTGAGGACAGAAGAGGAAGATGACATAGGATGTGTAAATGATGTGCTAAGTTATCTGGTTAATGTAATGTTCTTTGGAAGTATCTTCGTTGTGTTTTTGTTTAAAGGCTGTGTGAGAATACTGGACATAAAAACATTAAAACTAAGACACTTTGAGCATTTTATATGTGGACAGCAGGTAACCGCAAACATCTGTGCAGTCTTACTATGTTTGAGAGCCTGCAGCGCACCTCGCCTATTATCAAAGTAAAGCATATTAATGAGGTGTTGTAGCTGCTCAGATTTGCTTTGATCATTGCAAACGCAACACTAACTATTACTAAAGCGCTGTGTAACTACTGCAAATGTCTGTCTTTAGTAATATCAACAGACAAACACACACGTAAAGAAAATCCTGACACTTTCATTCTGAATCCTCTATCTCAGCCCATGTTGTGGTTTCCATGATCACTGTTTGGTTTGGTCAATAATTTGGATGCATAAGCTGACGTTGCTCTTTTGCATCACTTTCCAAATTCCACTTGGATGTATGTGATAAGCTGACAACACAGGTCAGCTGATCTCACAACCTATCCAACGCAGTATGAATCAATTTTGGGAGTTGTTTTGACATGAGTCAGCTCTCCACTCCTGCACGGCTACATCAGACTTTAGTGTTTAAAGCCTGATAACAAACCTAAGGAAGAAATCCCATCAGCGTGCAGGGAGGGGCTAACTTGTCAGAGTTGGCCATCACAGAAAAGGTTTAGTTATACTCATGTTTAAGGCTCTTTTTTTTTACCCTAGGCACTCATTCCTGCTCAGTGTTTGTACTCCATGTGTGTCACAGTAAAACCACACATAAAATATTGGCTGCAGGGTTTTGAGCATTTTTGACTGTCGCCATTTTGGCATTTTAAAACCAGATGTGTAGAGAGAGGGGGCAGGTTTGACAGCAGAAGTCATTAAACAAGGATCATACCATGGGTAATACACTTTTGTGACTCCTGGAATAACCAACATGTACATACTTTTTACAGTATGACCCAGCATAAGTGACTGAGGTTATAAATTCATCAGGAAAGTTTTTAACTAAGGTCAAAATGGTACATGTGAGGTCCCGCAGACTTCCTCAGGAATCAACCCCTGGGGGCCATTTTAAGAAGAATGCAGTTTTAAGGCATTTGTGTGTTCATATATATATTTTTTTTTAGATATACAAAGACACATATCTATATATATATTTTGTGGCACAAGACTGAGTGAATGACCCAAACTGTCGTCCTTAAAGCCTCGCCAGTGGGACTAAAAATCTAAATAAAATGGACTAACAGGCCCGTCGTCTTCTCATGTTATGATCCCGAACAACTCTATAAATACACCATGTGCCTTTAAACATTTTACGCAGGCCCATGAAATTACAGCAAAACAAAACGTGCCTGCAATTCACTGGTGTACTGCCAAGCAGCAGACATAAGCACAACATGACACAATTAGCTGTTCACTCTGGTGCAGAAAGCAGTGCTGTACCCTGTCTCGTTGTTCCTAGAGCCAAATCTAACCTTTACCTTTAATATTTGAAGCCACCGGAGCGTTGTTCTGAATCATATTAGGTGTGCTGCGTCATAATCAGCATTTAAAACGGAGCTAAAAACACTCCTGTTTAGATGAGCCTTTTAGTGGCCTAGTTCCTGATCCTTCATTAGCATTTTATTCAATTTCTGCTTCTTCTATTGGTTTTAATTCTGAGATTTCATCATTTTTAATGGTCTCCTGTTGATCTTAGTCATTATGTAATTTCATTTCTGCTTCTTTTGCTGCTTTTTTAAGTTAATAACTGGTTTTCATTTGTCTGTTACTGATTTTTTGCTCATTCTGTGGTAGCTCGTGCTTTTTGGGTGAAATGTACTTTATATATGTGCTTGCTTTGCTAGGTAACACACCTGGTAAGTGCACTTAATGAACTAAAGAAAAGATCAGTGAGCAAATTCAAATTCAGTGTGCCTGCAGCATTGTTCTATAGCAATGCTCCTTCTCACTGAGCCTTTCTTTGGGGGAATGCATGTCCACACTCGCCTGCACCTGATGGGGAAGTGGCGAGGTTCAAAGAGAGTCCCATACACCCACAAAGGCATGTTGTTAATGACCCGTCCGGGACAACACCACAAAAGTGCTACAAATCAAGCTTCGTGCCTGCAGTTACACTTTAAGCATTTGTCTGGATACTCCCTGTGCATTTTACCCGAGTGGGAGAGAACCTTCATGTCAGCAAAAGCAGAGTTTTAAATTGCTTTTCTCTTTGTATAACCACAAGAACACAATGCTTTGGTTTTACAGGGCGAGTGCACATATTTGGAAAGCACACTGCTGAAGTCAGAGTCTGAATATAACTACAGCTGCCACAATGTGGGTGTCAAGCATGTCTGCAGTTGGTGGGGAAAAAATCTCCAACTGATTTCCTTGCGAGCAGATGACACTGAGGTCTGAAGTGGATCGCGTCTTCTGAGTGTGCAGATGGAAATAAGCATGAGGTTTCCATAACAGCTCTGAGACAAAATGTTTTTCACGTCGAAGTCAGTCAGGGGGCAGATTTGTCTCCATGAAATTAATTTTCACATTAACAGCTGCATCTGCTGAACACAAAATGCCACGTCAAAGTTTGGAAGGATGTCTCAGACTGAATGCTTTGGAAAACACAGGGCATTAGATGAGATGAGTAATAACACTTCATGTTTATGTCAAAAATGAAGCTACATGTAGTTAGCTCAGCAGAAAACCTGGAAACAGACATCTCTGATTGCCACTTCATTTCTTTAAAGCCTTTTCAAATTGTTTCCAATATTTATGCCGAGTTAAGGATCCAGAACAAGGACGAAGCATCACCTATGAGGATGGACAAAGTTGCTGGTAGGAGTGGGTGTGACAATTTGGAAACCACCCCCTGAAATAGTCAAAGTAAATACCAACATTTTATCACTACTTAATCAGCAGTCCCCCAAACACCTGTGAACAATATGCGCATGTTTTTGTAAGATTTTAAAGACTTAACTTTAAAGCAAAAATATTTCAGCTATTTTGCTTTTGGTTTAATTCTGTTTATCTGCAGGTTTTTTTCTTGTCATATCAGTTAAACCAGCCACTCCCCAGCTTTCAAGCCTTAATAAAGTCCAAAGAGGTACTAAACACTTTTTTCATTTACCAGTCTGTAAATAAGTTGATTTGACAGCCTCTACCATCTCCAAAAACACCGCTATACCAGAAAGTTTATAATGAAAAGACTCACCAGTTAAAGTATCCTGAGTGGAAATCTAGGTCAGGGTTGAACAACACAAAAGATGCCCATTGTACAACGCATGTCCTGCCCCTGACCCAAAATGCCAATTATCTTCTCCATAGCGGTCGAACACATCCAGCCAATCATCCTGGTGCATTGACTCAAATCCACGCTTCGTGAAATATCTGGACGTTTAACTGCCCGACACATATTTATTTCAAGGGGAACCGTCATTAATGTAAAGTCTGAGTTTTAATGGCATTTAAATCACGGAGTATTTTGAAGGTCTTTACTTTGCTAGGTTAGCTTTGTGACTGCAGCCTAAAATTGCTTGGAATTTGTAAGCCAATAAGTTTACAAACAAATACAAACACTGTATTTTTAAACAACGTAACAAAAAAGTGAGCATAATCATACAAAACAACAGTTAAACACTTATATGAGCAAACAGAGATCAAGATCATTAATGGTTAGTCAGACAGTTTTTAAATCACCTCGACATATGAGGTATTAAGATAATTCTTCTATATTGGTGTCATACAATTACCTTCTTTCAAAGCATCACATTGCTTCAGGTAGTTGTTAGGTAGAGTTTTATTATCAAAATACCGATTACAGCAGCTTTAGAGATCAAACACAAGGTTTTACATTCGTTTTCTCGACTTATCTGAACCACAAAGCTGCTGTTCCTGCTCAGGACCCGCTCCATGATTATTGTGGACACATAAGTTTATAATGGCATTTATCACAATAACCACGGAAAACATGGAAAAGATGGCGTGTGTAACTTTGTTGTGTTTTCTGTTTTGGAAAATTTTATTAAAAAATTGAAGTAACAAGAGAATCTGGGACCAGAGCTGCACAAGGCCTTACAAAAAGAACATTTACAATCATATGTGCATTAATAACATAATAATAATATTTGATTTTTTTTAAACATTGTGAGAGAGTCAGCTCCAATGCAACGTGATACAGGAACTGAGTGATGCGTCCATTTGTCTTTTGGGTTAAACACCACCCTGCCTCATGCCCAGTCAGTCACATTGCTCACATACACAGTCACTCCACCCCTTCGCCTGCCCTCTGGCAGTTGGCAGAGTGGTGTCATCTCGAGCTCTCAGCTGTTACTGTGGCGTACCATTGGCTGGACCGGCAGCTGCTGGGGACTGTGCCAACACTTTCTTCTATATCACTTTAGAGCATCAGGAAATCCACAAGGACAAAACATATGGCTTTTCAAGAATTCTGGCATTTGACCACCACCACAGTGGATAAATACTGATTATGATTCATTTCCGAAAACATCCAAACATTCCTAGGTCTGATTGGCCAACATAAACATGGAACTAGAGACTAAATTGGTGCAAACATTTAATTTTCATCCAATTCACTCTAAAAGTGCCGATCTAAGAATGGCAGCAATCACAGTTCATCTGAGTGAAGGTGTACGTATCTACAGTGCAGTCTGAGCTGGAAGCTTCACACAGGAACCCAGACTCTGGAGTCGTTGTAAAAGAAGGAATGCTTTGACAAGAGCTGTGGGTTATAGAAACCTGGAAGGAGAGAGAAAGTTTTACTTAATGCTTTCATGAATGCAATAACAACTACTTTAGCTGCTCCTTTATTCATAAGGGATTGCTCTACATGTTTGGTTTGGCAGATCTTTTTTTGTATCTCCTCCTGAGATCAAAGCAGGGATCTGTGCTAGTAGGCAAATGTGTAAACTGCTATGCAACCAATTTATTAATGACGCCTTGTTTCAATCAGATTCCGTCAATTCCATTTTAATTATGCAACACCAAATCACAACAGTAGTTGCCTCAAGACGTATATATTAACATAAAGACCCTACAGTATTAGAAAGAAAGACCAAAAATCACACAAGCCCCCTATGAGGAAGCATTTGGTGACAGTGGAGAGGAAAAGCTTCCTTTTAACAGGAAGAAACTGGATATCTATATTGTCATGCGCACCAGTGTTATTTAAGTCCCAGAAAATCAGAGATCAAATGCATGTGAGAAAACTGCCTCATTTATCTTATTACCTGGTCCTGGGATCTTATCAGCCACCGGTTTTTGGGGTATTCTTTGAGTTCTGGATGCAAAAGCAGCAGTGGGTATGGACTGCTTTGATGGCCGGTCATACTGCCCTATGTCATAGTGCCCAGGACCCGGCAAAGGAGGATCCTTAGGTACAGTCTGAGGAGGTGCTGCTATTGCCAAAAAATATCTTCTCCTTCAAACACACATAAAAGGATGTAAATTTTAGATAATAATAAAAAAAAAGTAGCAAAACCTAAACATTGTATGGTTACTTACGGAAGGATTGTCTTCTTCACTGGGGTGGGTGCCTGATGGGGGTTGTAGGCCCCCGGGCCTGGCACACAGTGGTCGGCCGGAGGAAGGATTCTTTGAGTTTTTGATCTGAAGGGTGACAAGACCGCCTTTGAACCATGCTGGATTAAGCTGCTGTTCACCTCGTAGTGGCCTTTGAGAAGTTTTTAATATTAAAAATTTGAGTGCAAATTTAATAAGAAGCTAAAAAAGACAAAACTTCAATGCAGACCTGGTGATGGCACATTTTTGGGGGGGTAAAATGAATCCCGTGTGGTTCTTGAGAGGAAAGGCGATGTACCGACCACTGAGGAGACGCTTACTCTCCTCACACAAATGACCTGTATAGAAAGAAAAAAAATGACAAAAAAATACACAACAGGATCTCAGAGATTACACCCTGAATCAGCTTTTATAATCAGCACACATACATCATACTGATTTGGAGCTGGAGTTATATGTTTAGGACCATCCATCTGCACAGCTATGGGCAGCCTGAAGACCCTGGAGGCTCCAGTGTTGAAGTCATATTTATTTATGAAGGAACTCTGTAGGTTGTATGCATTTGGGCCTGGAGTGGGTCTCTGTGGCCTTCTGTCAACCTGGGAAAGAGGATGAAGTGATGAAGACATTTAAAAGCAGCAGGGGATTAAAATTTATTAGACTAAAAACAATCAGGTAAATCTAAACTAAGTACTGGAGCCATAACTAACACTGATTTTAAGATTTCTTCTGTGTCATCTTCATTATAAGGCTCAAATATGTTTTGTGGCTCCATACTTTTTTCTTTTTTTTGGATCACAAATTGCTCAGAAAAGGATCCTTTGACATTAAATGTTGCCAACTCCTGCCAGATTATTCAAATTAGGGTTGCAGTGAAACTTAAGTCTGTTAACATAGGATGAATGGCAGGGTGTATACGCCAATCTAACAATGATAAGATAACTTTATTGTCTCCCATAGGAGAAATTCATCCTGGATCAGGCAATACATAAAAAGGCACACAGACAAAATCCACTAGCAATGATGCTGTAGAAAAATAACTTACTGGGTAAGTAAGGATTTTCTAAAGCCCCATTGGGGCAAGAAGTATGATTTAACAAAACAAAACAAAGTATAAATAATCAACAAGACTTCAGAATAAATGCCCAAAGGCGTTTCAAGATGATACCTAGTGGACTTCCTGACCTTGGATGGGACAAAGCCGGTGGTGCCCCTCTTTGAGAAGGAAGGACAGTTGACTTCAGTGCTGGTAAAGCAGTCGTAGGTTCCCGGTCCTGGACTTTCACTCTGACACACAAACACCATACACGTTATTTATGAGGTACTGTTATTATTATTCTTTTAAAATGCTTTGAATTTTGATGGAGTTAAACTTCCTACCAGACTGATTTGAGAAGCAAACCTCTTAGCCTGGGTGGAAAAGCCCTTCTTTTCCTGATGTGTTGTCATCGCTATTTGGTACTTAGCTTGTATTTAACAAACCTTTACTAGCTACAAGATAAAAGAAACCATTATGTCACGTTTTCAGCTTAAGAATTTATAAGGATTTCCACTTTGGACTCACTCGAAGCCATCTGACGCTATTCGAGCTCCTTGGAATTTTAAAGCAGTTGCTATGGTGATGTGAAAACAGATCTATCGCGAGACTCCAGCGCCACCTGTCGGTGAAATGGAGGCGGGCTTCTTTATTGTACCGAGTTTCTTCTGTTTGTTTCCAGATTAATCGGCCATCCGTCATGGCGATGCATGCGAAGGCGACTCCGCCGCAGATCCCGGACACTCGCCGGGAGCTCGCTGAGCTCGTAAAGAGGAAACAAGAACTCGCCGTAAGTAGACGTTAAGGTGGTTTCCTTAAAAATAAAAGTCGCATTTAATATTTCACCGCGGGAAAATTTCTCGTGCGCGTTGCTAGCCGAGGCCTCGCTACATGCTAAACTAATGTTAGCCAGAGCTAACGGTAGCAGCTAACTTAGTTAGCGGGTCGACAGCGTTGTTTGGCTGACAACGTTTGATTAGGAGTAGTGTTAGTAGTAACAAGACTCCGTTCGAGCTCTCTGAATATTTCTTTTAAGTGTTTTTATGTATACCGACTTCACAGCAGCGCTTTTGACAAAATATTCTAACAACTTAGCGTAGCTAAATTTTAGCAGCCGCCCTGCTTGGCCAAGTTCTCGCGAGAAGTTGGTGTCACATGTGTATTGTGTACATCCAGCCAGATACCTATATTTTTACCTCTCTAACATGAGGCATAATAAATCAGCATTGCGACAGACATCGCTATCTTCACTTTTGCGCGCTCTCTGAATCCTTTCTGCAAATGCAAGTGAATAATTAACACTTCAAAAGAGACATATTTTATTCTTCTAATTTGTGTGTATATAAATAAATGTCTGTTAAAAGTTTACCAGCCAGGTTGATTAATGTAATGACTAAAACTCAGATATCTAACTTTTATTCTTTTCCTCCACATTCTTCACTGTCACAGGAGACATTGGTGAACTTGGAAAGACAAATATATGCATTTGAAGGCAGCTATCTAGAAGACACCCAGATGTATGGCAACATCATCAGAGGATGGGACAGATACCTCACCAACCAAAAGTAAGCAGCTTTGTGGAAATTCATTTACACTAAATGAAAAGTGAGCCATTGACTAATATTAATTACATACAAGCCAGCAGGAGGAGGAAGAGTACAGCCGATGGCTGAAATAAAGTTCCAGTAAAATTACGAAGAAAAAAAAAAACTACATCTAGTTGATGTTGAAGCAAAAAAAAGTCTGAAGAACTTTCTTCTCTTTTCGTAAGGAAAAACTTAAAATAATTTTAAATATGCCATTTTTTCTGAGGCCCAGTGTGGGCATTTGGAGCCACTTTTGGACCAAACCATTGTTTAAATTTTTTACATTTCTGTTTGCTTGTTTTAATTTAACAGGAACTCCAATAGTAAGACTGACAGACGGAATAGGAAATTCAAAGAAGCAGAGCGTTTATTCAGCAAGTCATCTGTTACATCGGTTGCAGTAAGTCTTTTGCTTATTATTTAACAGGTATGCTGTATAATAACAAAAAGCATTTACTAAACTGTTCAATCGGTGACATTTTTACAGGCCGTGTGTGCACTCGGTGGTATACCAGATCACATGAATGAAAAGCGTGAGTTTTGCTTTTGAGCTAAGCAGCATTAAAAGTTTGTATTTTGTGGACTGGTAGTAATTTTTGTCATTTATGCTGTTGTTTTGATTTCTTCAGGTGAGGCAGGCAGCGGCACAGAAAGCGATACCTCTCCAGATCTCCAGAACCAAGAAAACGAGCCCAGCCAGGAGGACACGGAGGATGTGGACTCAACACTGCAGGACCTGAAGCCTCAGAAGGCTGCCTCCTCCTCCTCCTCAGGCAGCCACCACGGGAGTCACAAGAAGAGGAAGAACAAAAACAGACACAGGTATTAAATAAAGGAATGAGACACGGTGGGATCAGCATGTTGTTAAAATATCCTTGCGTTTTTTGGATTACAGAGCTACATCCATAGCCGTTCATGTAGACTGCTCTTGACAAGCAGGTTACAGAACATGTTTGCGCAAAATTTCTGTATACATCAGAGTTTCTACTAGTAAGGAAACCCCTGTGGCTTCAATCAGAGACACCAGGGAATCTATTTCTCATTTTACTGCCTGTACCTGCAAGAGCTCATTGAATTGCGTTGTTCACAGAGAGATCACAAAAAGTGATCTAGTATGGCTAGAATAAGTTTGCAACTTGGATTCCAGAAGCTCCCGTGTTGTTTTTTTGCTGCCTTGGTGTGTGAGTGTGTACACAGTGGGGGGTATTTAAAGGTATTTTGGGGGGAGGCCAGTATAAAAGGAGTATTTTCTCTTCCAGTAGACTAATACATTTTCTCACGGTTGAATGAATGAGCATTCTCCTGGACAGATTTAGCTGTGAAGAAATATTCACACTTTGCAATCCAGTCTTCTCCTCGATTACAGATGTCACAGTTGAGGGGAAAACAAAAAAATCAAAAAACGGAAAATGTAATAGCAGGGAAATGAATGCTTGTTTGTTTTTGTTTTTTTTTTACTGAACGTATCACTTTTTTCTCCTGTTTCAGCATCTCCCTCTGTTATCTGACACTTGCAGATCTGCTTGTACACTTGTGTATCCAGCCCAAGTACACACAGCTGTGCTGGAGACACGAGAGTTGGTCGTAATTAGTCAGTGCACAACAAGCCAAAAAAAAGACATTTTGGATGTGCTGACGTTCTCATGCATGACAAAAGCAATCATAAAGCAAAGAAAAAACCAAAGTCGTGATATAGCACAGACTAACCAGTTGAGGCAACAGTAGATGAATAACATGTTTTCTGAGATAAAGTTGCTTTTTCTTCTTTCTTTTTTTTTCTTTCGTCTGCAGTGTGACAACTGCACAGATGTCTTACAACAGGTTAATTGAAGTGTTTGTGACATTTGAGCTTCTGCTTTCAGAGAGAATGGAGGGTATTATTTTGGTATTCAGCCTAAAATATGTTGAGAGATTTCTGGTCCACATCACCAAGCTTTACAATCTCAGAATAACCTGGTTATTGCTTTTTCTTTACTTCTGAGCTTCTAAAATAAAAAGGATTGGGTTTAGCTTCTTGGTGTTACTTTCCCCAACAGGGAGTGTACATGGTTTCACTAGTAAACATTACTCAAAAGTCTGTTTATTTTTCTTAAAGAAATTTACTGTGCTTGACCAAAATTAGACTTATTCAAAGTGGGTGATCAGAGGGTCAATAAATGATAAGTTTGTTAAGACAAATTAGGTTTAACGTGTCATGTCGACGTGTTTTTTGTTGACTCGGGCCTCACTGTTCATGCCTACATATTAACACAGCAGGTTCTCCTAACACAGCGTGATGGGGTGGTGCTCTCACTCTCTAAAGTTTGGACTGCAGTTTTATATACTCGTAGGGCTTTAGGCTCAGGTTGGTAAACTAACAGCTGCTGCTCTCTTCCCTCCCCTAATGCTGCTCCCTCAGTCCTTCTGCCATGTTTGATTATGACTTTGAGTAAGTCTGAATTTTACTTCCTGCTCCTGTCACGTTTACATCCTGCCCTAAGCCCATCATCAAAGTATCCACTGTTTTCCTCTCCTCTATGTCCTCTTACTATTTTTATTTGTATATTCTTCTCTAAATCTTTGCTTTTCTTTTTTAAATTTTGATTTCAACTTTTTATTTTATTTTATTTTTTTAAGTTTTCTTCTTTTATTTGATTTGAATAATTTTTTATTCTTCAATTTTTGCATATGTTTACTTTATTTTTACATCTATTTTATTTTAAGTTTTAATTTAATTTCTGATTTTTACTTATTTTTGCATGTTTTAATTAAGCTTTATTTTAACTTCGAACCTTTTTAATTTTAATTTTTCATTTCAATTTTTACTTTTTATTTTTACGTTTTCACTTTTTTATGCATGATTTGACTTTAATTATTAATCTTCTCCCTCTGTACGGTTAGTTTGAATTGAAGCCTGCTTGTTATTTTATTACTCAGTCACACTGCATGTCCAACACTTCATTCTTTGATATGTACATATTTTCTTAAATGCATGCCAGCATCCAGCACTCTGAGCGTCAGTAAATTTTCTTGCTTCTTGATGGGTTTTCCCACAGATTCATTTCAGTTTTGCTTCTTCAGCTCCGCTTGCTGGGTTGCTCGTTAGATGACGGATTGGTTAGGAGGTTCTGTATGAGCAAGAACGATCATGCGGTCATGTAGTTTTATTGTTACCAGGCTTATTTATTTATTTATTCATTTTTAGGCTTCTTCATAGTACAGTAGTGGTACTGCTTTTCTCCATAATTCCCATCAGAAGCAGGATTTTAATGTAAGATGACTAATGCTGCCTTTGTTCTTGTTTCAGGTTTGACATGAAGGTTAACAAGAAACCCAGAGCTGTAAGTTCACTGTTCTGTTACACTGAGACACTTTAATGTCTTTGACATTTACTTTGCTGCTTCTATTACTTGTAGTGACTGTTTTGCTTTACTTTTGCTTTATTGAATCTCTTGGATAGAGCTCTTCGTTTTATAGAGGCTAGATGCCTTGCTGTATTTTTATTTCTTATTTATTTATACATAAATAAGAAAGTTCAGGTCAATAAAATATGTTTTAGACATTACAGGTTGTGTTTGTATCGTTTTGGCAGCTGCGACATGAATTTTCCAAATTTGGGTATTTAAAAAAAAAAAAGATGTTAATCATTTTATCTTTTAATAAAATGGCAGCTGATCGTTTAAATTCAGAAGTTTCGATCATCTGACCAACAGCCTGAAACCTTAAATAATCCAGATTCCTGTCATCTATGACGTTTTTGTCTTCCTTACCCTAAAAATAACTGAAAGAGGTATTTCTTTTAATTTAAGTAATAATTACTTTAGTCGACTGATTGATGAATAACTGTTAAGTGTGACTCGGCTCCTATTTTTATGTGCAGGATTACTCGACTTAAAACACCTGGAGGACCTGGACACATGAGGATACATGAGATTTCTGGACTTTTTTTTTTTTTTTAAATCACTTTTTGTTGTTGTTGTTGTTGTTGTTGTCGTCATATTTCAGCCTGTACTGTGTACATCAGTTGAAACATTCCCCTCACCGCCTACCACTGGATGGGGTTCACTTTTTGATCTACCTTCAGTAGATATACGGTGTTGCTTGTTACTTGTCGCCTACTGGCGCTCTCTGCCAGTAACACATCATCTTGTATAGTGTTTTCTTTTTTTGTTTTTTAAAGAAAATGACTGTATTTATTGTGTAGCTAATTTTCTTGTTTCCCATTGTAAGAAAATCTTTTTTTGTTAAGCATCACATGGTCGGATTACCCTCAAATCCCCCAAATTCTTTTATGACATTGTTTGTTTGACAAAAAAATAAAATACTTCAAGAATATGTTTTGGTTTTTAAAACTATCGAGGTATGCGACTGTTATTAAAATGTCATGACGGGAAGCTTCGTTTAGCCTAACATTCCCACACATACAGCACATACATGAGTGCAAATATCAACAGTGTTTATGTGACTAGTGCATAAAATAGCCGGCACATTTTCGTCTGTCAGTTCTCAGCTTGTTTTAAAATGTTTATTTAAGTACACAAGAGCACAGTCTGGTGGTTGTTGGGCACATGGTCGTTCAGATTGTCTTAGTCCTAAACTTGAATGGCTTTACTTGATAAAATACTTGAATACTTTTAAGGTATTTTGTGAAATGTTTGAAAGATGAACCATCTAGCATCCCTTTTTTCCACTGGGTGGTGCTAGAAGACAGGAGGAGGGTGACACTTGACATTGTCGTGGTTATTTCCCTGTTAAGGTTGGGCTTTTATACATAAACATACCAGGCTGAGCAAATGCTGTACAATTACTCCATATCCAGGGGTCAGTGCAGAACCAGTCAGAAAGTTTTGGAAATTGAGGGCAGGATTTAAACATTAATTAGCTTTCACTTGCTACTTTTACCAGACAAGTTCACGTTATGCTAATTAAGTTTATGAATGTAAAGTAAAGTCACCTTGTTATATATTTTAAAGCTGTAGCAATGCATTGCTGGGAGATGGCTGAATGCAAATATCTGACATTGATCACTTCTCTTTCCGGTTCAACTAATCAGCATTTTATAAAGCGACATGCTGTTGTCTTTTTAGAAGACTCCACACACGTCCTCTTATGTTTGTTTGTGTTAATGTCCCCAAATTCCTCTGTCTATGTCTATGAATATGAATTCTGGCCATCCATAAGCACAAACTTATACAGGCTGTGTCATCCACATTATTTGTAATATAATTAGATTCAAAATGCACAGAAGGCCATGCAGGCCTAAAGACTACTCTCCGACCTCCCTGCTGACCTCTGGTTGCTAAGGAAAAATGCGCGTTTCCCATGCAGGCTCCTGGTTACCACCAGGTGAAGAGGATGCTGCATTAAAAGCCTCACTGGGATTGCTTTGGTTGCTAGCAGACTGTCGCAGTCGCCCACAGTGTGCATCGAAGATACCGACTTGCTTGCAAACACTCGCTACTTACTCTCTGAAGAGGAATGAAACTTAAAGAAGTGCATGCAAATAGTCAATGGAGAATTTTCACCTTTGAAGTACACACCTTTACAGACAGGAAAGAGGTTATAGACAAGCTGGCGTCTTCCATGCAAACTACTGATAACCACGACTTCGTGCAAGCAACAAAAGCAATCACAAGAAGGTATGGGTGCAGCCCCATATACCTCTTATTGACTAATTAGATACTAGTGACTGCCAGCAACCTTCAGTAATCACTCCGCAACTGGTCATGGAATGCACACGTTTTCCCAGCAACTGGGAATCGCTGACCAGTCCTAGGCCTGTGTGACTGAAGGCTTAAATAGAAGTTCATTGGCATGAGCCAATTTAACAGCGTCTAAGGTATTTACAGAAAATATATTTTATCATGGGAGTCATAGGGGATTCACTGTCTTTTAGAACGACCCTTAAGTGGTGTCATCTTTTAGCCCCTTGGGTGCTTCACAGGTGTTTGGTTAAGGACGAGGCAAAACATCAGGATCAGCATGATTCTGTTTGAACATGATCATTGGATTAAACTGCAGGGACATACTGAGGTCTATGATTTCATGATAATAACATGTGGAATGCAATAAAAATACTTCCAGTCAAAGGGAATCTTAATGTAACAGGAAACGGTGCGTATGACTTTTAAATAACATCTCAGCATTTCTGGTAAAAATGCTGAGATGTTATTTGTTTGCTCCCAAGTAAAAAACTGAAACATTTTAGCCTAACAGACTATTTTGGGCCTCTGAAGGAGTTAGTCCATGCTTAATACCACATTCGTTACATTTTACTGTGTGAATTGCACAAATCTGAGCTCCTTTACCTTCAGCGTCATGGATTTTTGTTGTTGTAGAAACCAAACAAAACTGGTCCTTTGAGGCTCTTTTAGCGAGCCTCCACTCAGTTCTTCCCTATATGGATATTTCGATTAAAAACACACATTTAAATACCTCATGAGTAACTCAAAAGCTGGATACCTGAGTGTTGCTGTGACAATGTTATTAGTCATGCTTTACTGAAACATCACGGGAGAGATGGAGTCCGGCGTTCTGAGGAAACAGAGCTGCTGACAAACACATATGATGGAGAGACCGACTGGGAAGATTCCTGGAATACATTCCTCGGTTTCCACCACAGCTCCATCCCACAGTCACATTTCATCTGGTAGAAATGACACACTGACTGTTTTTACTGCTCCGTTCCTGTAACGGGCAGTTTTTTAGCTGGACTCTGGATGCCGGCTATCGATGGCCAGTCGTTCCACCACTTTGGTCCAGATTGAAATATTTCAACATCTGCTAGGTGAATATCAATATTTTTTGCAGAGACATTCGTATAGTCTGAAAACTATGCGGCTGACTTTTTTCTTCAGTGCTGTTGTGAAGCTGACACTTCTTTTCTGGTCAACAAAAACTAGATGGAAAATGAATGTGTTTACCAGGGTCTGTGCCAAGCCAATGTTTTGGTTCATGACTTAAATACTTCAACATCTACCAGATGGATTGGCATTATTTTTTACTCCTTTCTGTTCTCAGAGGATAAATCCTGGAAAAGTCATGATGACCCACGACTTGTTATTTAAGGAAGTCCCACTTCGATAAAGGACATTTAGGGTTTTCAGACTGAAAATGCTGAAACTCTATTATGTTTGACACAAAGACATAATTTTTGTCCAAACACTGTACACCACCACAGTGGATTAGAAATCGAACAATCGAAATGTGATTGAAGACTTGATTGACCTTCGGTATGATTCAGGGAGGTTTACAAAAATCCTGCATGAACTATTAAGAAGTAGAACCATTTTTATGCACAATCCCACATTTTCAGAGGTTTCTGTGGTCTTCTCCTTTTTCTCTCTGGCCGGGAGCTCTATATTCAACATCCCTTGTCTGATATATCCACTATCCTTCCAAACCATCTCAACCTCGCCTCTTTAACTTTGTCTCCAAACCACTCAACCTGAGCTGTCCCTCTGATCTGTTCATTTCTAATCTTGTCAGTCCTGTTCAGTCCCACTAAGAATCTCCTCCCTAATCTCACTACCTGAACATTTGGCAATGTAAAAATTATGTAATTCTTTATATCTTAACTCTTACATATAAAAAAATTACTGAACGCAAATTATTGAACTCATTATGTATTATTTGAATTGTTATCTTGTCAAAAAAAAATTCCACACACACAGAGCAACACCAGCAAAAATCTTCACCATCTTGGAACGTATATGTAGACTTGTAGTCAAGGCCGCCTAAACCAAGACCAAGACAATACCAAGACCAGAGGGTATCGAGACCAAGACCAGACCAATACAGACCGAGTCAAGACCAAAACAAAGTCGAGACGAGACAAAAAAGTCTTTAAACTGCAGCCAGATGCTGCTTCATTTACAGGTGTCAGGCATATTTATGTGTTTTTGCGATGCACTCGCACAGCCCTCCTCACCGCTGTCTACTGTCTCACTTACTGAGAGGACAGACGCACGCTCCACTTGACTGTCGCGTCTCTCACCCTCTCTGTTTTTCACATAATGATATATATCCTCGCATGTGATTGGCCACAATATGGAGGAACTGGAGCATAGCTGTGCCACTGTGTGAGAGCTGAGCAGCGAAAGGAAATTAAGTGAGGAGCCGGTGTTGTGCCAAAAAGTGATTGTCTGCCAGAAACTGATTGCTGTCCGCGGGAGCGCGCGCAGCTGCTTAAAGCTGCAGCGCCCGGATTACTTGCGTTGCCAGCTACTTCCGTGCAACTGATATAACGTGGGGGGAAAAACCCAAACACATTTATGCCTTTGTTATTAGGCAAAGGTATGCATTTATGGAGCTTTAACGTTTCTTGTAACCGAATTATGACGCTATCAGAAGGTTGCTTTCAGTGTGTAGCGCAGTCACGAATGACTACACGCATCACGATGGAATAATTAATGCCTACAGGTTTAGTATGTCTACTCTCGTTGTTCATATTTGTTATAAGACTGTCGAATAGTAGTTAAAACAATAAAGACCTATTGTGCCAGTATCACCATGACTCTTTCTTGTTTGTGCAGAATAACGACTGAGAACATGGCATTTTAGCGCTACCAAAAAGTGATTGTGGCCTATAACTTGTCACTGAAACAATATTTCTGCTTCAAACTTGTTGGATATATTCCAGAAGGGTTACATGTGACACATTATATCTCAAACAGTCCCTTAGAACTGCTGGATAACCTGTAAAGGAACATTAACTTTGATAATATGCCATTTTCAGCCTGCCAAAAAGTGATTGTGGCCTATATCTTGTTAATGAAATACTATTTCTGCTTCAAACTTGCTGCATGTCATTCTGAAGGGTCCTATGTGACACATTATATCCCAAACAGTCCCTTAGAACTGCTGAATAACCATTAAGGGAACGATAAAACTGATAATATGCAATTTCCAACCTGCCAAAAAGTGATTGCCGCCTATATCTTGTCACTGAAACAATATTTCTGCTTCAAAATTGTTGGATATCATCCAAAAGGGTTACATGTGACACATTATATCTCAAACAGTCTCTAAGGACTGTTGAATAACTATTAAAGGACCATTAATACCCATAATATGCCATTTTCGACCTTCCAAAAAGTGATTGTGGACTATAACTTGTCACTGAGATACTATTTCTGCTTCAAACTTGGTGGATGTCATTCAGAAGGGTCATATGTCAAATATTACATCTCAAACAGTCCCTCAGAACTGCTAAATTACCATTAAGGGAACAATAAAACTGACAATATGCAATTTTCAACCTGCCAAAAAGTGATTGTGGCCTATATCTTGTCACTGAAACAATATTTCTGCTTCAAACCTGTTGGGTATCATCCAAAAGGATGATATGTGGCACATCATATCCCAAACAGTCTCTAAGAAATGCTGAATAACTTTTAAAGGAACATTAACATTGATAATATGCCATTTTCAGCCTGCCAAAAAGTGATTGCCACCTATATCTTGTCACTGAAACAATGTTTCTGCTTCAAAATTTTTGGATATTATCCAGAAGGGTTACATGTGACATATTATATCCCAAACACTCTCCAAGAACTGCTGAATAACTTTTAAAGGAACATTAACATTGATAATATGCCATTTTCAGCCTGCCAAAAAGTGATTGCCGCCTATATCTTGTCACTGAAACAATATTTCTGCTTCAAAATTGTTGGATATCCTCCAGAAGGGTTACATGTGATATATTATATCCCAAACAGTCTCCAAGAACTGCTGCTTTTGCGCATGACACATTATCGAACGTTACGTTGTGGGTCATGGATACTGTTGACTCCAAATCTCCCGACAACTGATATACTTATAATCTACAAAGTTTATTTCAAGTGTAATATTTCTATGAAGGCCTGAGACAACAAAACAGACATTTCCATATAATAACCCTTTAGTCACATTTTTTTCAGCACAATGAAGATTTATTTTTGATATTTCTGCCCTTATTTCATAGAACATTAAAGTGAATGTACAGGAAGGCAGGGAGAGAGTGGGGGTAGGGGTCTGGAGTGGCCCCTACACTGACCTTTGGCATATTGGTCGCCCACTCATCCAATGTGGTGCCTGCGTTCACTCACCTTTTCTTAGTGAACGCAGTGAGAATGTCTCTTATTTTTAGCACTACCATTAGACAGCTACTATAAACCGTGCTTCATACCTGCAGGCGTGTGTTTCATTTCCTGTTTTTCAGTCCGTACCTGGGCTGCTGATTTATGACGAATGACATGCTTTTGCACCAGTTTGCAGACATGGCGCGCAGGTTTCTCCCAGCAGTGTTATTCCCTCATGAGCTACATGAGCTGTCTGACAGATAGATAGTAAAGTGACTGCGTCTGGGCCCTGGGCTACATGTCAGCCCATGACTCAGCCCAGAGTCACATCCAGAAACACTTCAGAGTACGTAATGCGATCTGGCTGGAAACTCAGGCTCGCACCAGAATACATTCCACATGTTCAACCTTGGGGTGTGTGTGAATAATGAAGCATGAATGAGCAATGTGTGCTGTGCCACTTAACAGCATATCTGAGCTTCATTTCCTGTCACTTCAGGAAACGATTTGGAAATACGGACCAAGGCGAAGCATTAATTCAGCTGCTGGAGATCGAGCTGGATTCCTGAAGTTAAACTCAGCAGTGTGGTGTTTTTTATTGTGAGAGATAACGGTCTTACTACACAAAACAGGCCTGGCTGTTCTACAGCAATCTCTTGTACTTTTGATTTTTAGATTAGTGATTTACAGCAACGAGAGTGCAGTTTGGGGCTTAAATGGATTTGGTTTACAACTCTGAACCTAAAAACGATCGACATGGGATGATTCGTGTCCAAATGTGGATAACTGTGGCTTGCCTGGGCCGCTCCGAGATCTGAATGAATGATTTCGTTGTGCTGTTATAAACCAGCAAGTTGTCAAAGTGTCAAGTGTTAAATAACATCTCCTTTAGCAGAAAGTGAAGCATTGCTGGAAGCTTAATTTCAACCTTGCTGACCTCTGCTGGAAATCGAGCCTTTCTTATCTGCTGCGTTGTTTTCTGTCTTTCCATTTCTGCTCCCTGAAGGCGGCCTGTCAGAGCTTAGTGAAAACAATGGACTTGTGGTTGCATCTCCATATGGAAACTAGCCTCAGACACAGTTAAGACACAGATAAAGTACAGCATTAGTTCAAACTACTCGTGAAACACTTAATTAAAAGTTTTAGGCATTTCTTCACATGCATCTAAATCTTCTTGCGTTTTGGGGTTAAATTGTTATCTCACAGGCAAAGCCACATAAAGTATGTTATTATTACAGGGAGTAAAATTATCTCTGACATCCAGGTTATGTAAGTGGTTCGCTTTATCTGTTTATTTTTGCTTTATCTCTGTTTGTTTGCAGGATTACTCAGAAAGTTTTAGATGATACGAATGCATACTTAAAGAACCATGAATAAAATAGTGCTCTCTTAAGGTTGATACACCAAGTAAAACTCATGTGACCATGAGGTAATCGCAGATACAGTCTGTTGAGAACTGAAGGTCGAATTGCGAGGAGGTTTCAAACTGCACAGGCTTATCGACACATCACATTTAAACCTTTGTATAACCACGTATGTGAAAAGCTGCACAAAGGTATGTGCTTGGGTGAATGCCAGCTGGGCCTGAAGAGTGCATGCTTGGAAATGATGAAAAAAACCTGCAAGTGTGAAAGAAGAAAGAAGCGGTTGCAGTTGGTAATTATCACATAATTACCAGCTGACAGTTTAAATTCCTATCCTAATGAGGACAGAAATAGTTTTTAGGCATCAACACAAAGCTGACGCATAAAGCAAGAAAGAAAAACAGCCTGAAGAGACTTCAAGGCGATCGCCGCAGTGATTCTAGAGTACAAACATAAACAGGTAGCCTGACTGCTCATCACTGCTTTTGTTCCTGTTGAAGTTCAGGCTCTGGCCGCTGGGCTGGGGTTGGCATTCACTCCATTTACACATCACTCTGGGCTCTTGGCTAGCTTTGTGTTAGCATGCTGTGGAGATGCTTGCAAGGACCCTGACATGTTCAACATGAGACATACTGGGACTAAATATTATCCAGAAAGGTGTCTGGTTATACTCCTTTTTTTTTTTTTTTTTTTTTTTTGCCTGTCCCGTTTGGCTCTTTTGCCATCAGAATTGTTGTCTAAAGGCAAAGAAAGATGCCCAACGGATTTACTTTACCAAACTGACCATCCCAGCCTTGCCATAATGGTCCATTTGATTCACCTTTTATTGTTTATTTTATTTTCACTTACTGAATACGGGACAGACTTGACTGGGGGAAAGAAGGGGAGAAAGAAAGAGGGAAAGAGAAACAGCTGAGAAGAGGGACGGGGGAGAAGGGCAAAAGACAAAAACCAACAGAACGGGCAGAGAAAAAAAAATGCATATATCAATCACCTGGATCACCTGCTGAGAAAGAAAAAAGAAAGCAAGCAGAAGAGAACAAGAGTAATAGAATAAACAGCATCACAATGATATATGGGAATATGACAGTAAATACTAAATGTTAAACATTATTGTGCAGCACATAAGATCAACAGAACAGTGTGCTTTGAGGTAGGAGCCAAAAAGGGTGTAGTTTGTGGGTGTGATCACCCGTGTGTACACCTGTGAGCATGGACGCGCTTGTTTTTATTAAAAGGTTGGTTCATGTAATGATCTGCTAGAGGGTGTGGGGGGGCCACAGCCCCGTCCTCCAGGGCATGAAGCAGGTATGGAGGAGATCAAAACTCCAGACATCCAGAGGCCCCCAGAACACAAGAGACCAAGGAAGACCAACAGAGGGGCAGCTGCGCCACTGTCCCGGAAAGAGCTGAGGAGAGTCCCAGATGAGGGCTCACTCAGCAGCCGCGGAGCAGAAGCCAGGGGGAGTTGCAGTGACGCGCCCGTGAGCTCCGCCGGCAGCCAGCTGCACCTGAGTGACCGAGCCCCAGGCCGAGAGGCCGGGGGCACCCCACCGCCGAAGTGGCCCGAGCGAGCCCCAGGCTCCAGGCCCCGATAAGCGGCCGCCAAGGAGTGAGCCGGTGTGTACCTGGACGCCCATCCCCGGACACAAAGAACCACCAACGCACCGATGTCTGAGGGGGTCCGCCACTGGCAGGGGATAGGGGGGGTAGGGGGAGATAGGCCTCCAAACCTTGGAGGGCCTGAGATGTCCCCAGAGAGGTGACGCCTGACACCCAACCTGACATATAGACACAGACATACAGGCACACACAGATACAAACATCCATTCCCACCCTCATGCTCTCATATGCACTTACTCCACACTCAACCAATGTGGAGACAGACATAAAGAGACGTTGTACACACGATCACACTCCCCAAGCGTACTCTACAAACCGGGTCTAGGTGCCCCCGCCCCTGGAGGGGGGAACTGCACCCAGACCCAGGTGGTGTTTCCCTTTTCCCTGCGGTGGGGGGAGGCAGACCGCCCCGACTCCGCAGCAGCAGGAAGGCCCCACACTCCAGACCGCAGTCGGACGGCCAACTCCTCCTCCTAGCCCCCCTGCTCCAGCAGGTCGCAGAGAACGGGGGTGAGAGAAGACTCCGAACCTCCCTCCACCCGCTCATTGTAATGTTGATGCATGTGTGTTCTAAGGTGCATTTAAAACCCAGGAGGGCTTGGAGCTACCTGCCAGAGAGCAGCAGGTAAGCGCATGGTCCCTCCTGCTAGCCCTCAATGTCTACGTGTATTTAAAATTGAGAGGTGGGCAATGATGCCAGGGGTGGGGTGTACACCCTGATGGTACTTTGGACTCCGTGTATCGTGCCCACCCCCAAGATCCTATATGTATGTGTAATGAGAGTGTGAGTAATGTGAATGTCTAAGTTGTGGGATAAAATTGAGGCAGAGGCAGCCAGAAGGGGACAGAGGGGGGGGTAGCCTCCTCTGCACCCTGGTGACATACCCCTACTCCAAGGCCCTGCATGTGTGGGTGGTTGTGGTGGAGCGGGAAGAGGGAGGCAGCTGGAGATGGGGAGGGAAGGAAGGGAGGGGCAAGTGACCCCTCCCTGGGGCCCGCTCCCCCGCTGACCCCAGTAGGCACCCCCATACTCCGCGACCCGCCAGGGAAAGGGGGCCCAGGCCCATCCAGACCGGGCCCAGTGCAGCAGCGCCGCCCGGCCCCACAGAGCCCGGGACAGTCCACCCAACCCCACCACAGAGAAAACTGCACCCACCCCACCATCCACTCATCTTCCAGACTACATAAGACAATAAACACCCAGGCTGAGATCTTCCTCCACCTCTCCTGTATCTCCCCCTCCTGCAGAGGCAGCTCCTGAGGAGAGGAAAGCTCCTGCAAGATGTGACAATCTCCCCCACCAGTTGAAGAGCCCCCCAGGTGGCTCGATGCACCGGCGGCACCCTGCTCCAGGGCTGGGCCGCCATGCACCCACCCGCCCACAACCCCGGCAACACACCAACCAGGACCCAAGCCCCCGAGGCCCGGTCCGGGTCCCAGCCCAGAGACGGAGCGCCCCCAGAACCTCACGCCCATCCCAGACCCACCCAGGGGCAGCCAGGCTACCAGGTCAGTAACCCACGTCCGTCAGCACAGACCCTCCCCTAGCCCCGCTGCACGCAGCCGCGAGGAAACAGTCACCTGAGAGCCAACAGAGCCCCTAACCGGACATGACCGCTACCCCGGGTTGAGCCCCCCAAGGAAGATGCCTCCGGGGAACCCCCCGACGCCCTAAGCCTGTCCCTACCCCCACACCAATCACAACAGTGAAGGCGGGACCAAACTATGACCCCCCACCCCCACTAGGTGATGGAGCTGATCAAAGGAGCCCAGAGCAATTGATCTGATGTGGTGGCAGAGGCTGTATCAAGACTAATGTAATCTAATAGATAATTTCTATATTGGTTAGAATTAAGATTATTTTTATTTTTCCAGTTCATGAGGACAGTTTTCTTGGCTATGCATAGGGCAGTGAAAACCATATGGGCGATATTCTTTTCTGAAGTGACATTATCTAAGCTGCCCAACAAACACACAAAGGGGGAAGTTGGAATGTTACATTTCAGACACTTCGATAAGTCTTCACATATCTCGCGCCAAAACTTCTGAACTGGTGGACAGAACCAAAGAGCGTGGATATAATTGTCCGGTGAATTGGTTTGGCAGTGTGAGCAGTTGTTGGTAGACGTAAAGCCCATCTTGAACATCCGATGACCTGTATAGTGCACTCTATGTAATATTTTGTATTGAATTAATTGAAGACTGGGATTTCTAATTAGATGAAAGGTTTTTAAGCAAATCTGAGACCAGAAGTTTAGGTCTAAGTTAACTGATAAATCCGCTTCCCATTTTGCAATAGGAAGTGATATTGATTCATCTGTTTTAGAAAGCATTCTGTATATTTTGGATAGTAATTTGGGGGGTTTAAGAGTAAGAAATTGAACCACACTTGGTGGTGTTTGTAGTTCAACTTGACCTGGTTTAAATTTCTTTTTTACTATGGATTTAATTTGTTGATATTCTAAAAATCTTTTCTTGTTGATCCCATATTGTGTAACTAGTCCGTCAAATGAGATAAATTCTGTTCCTTCTAGTATATGTTCTAAATATTTGATTCCTTTATCACTCCAATCTGAAAAGTTTATCATATTATTGTTTTGTAATATGTCAGGGTTGTTCCAGATAGGTGTACGTTTGCATGGGATTAATGAAGACGCCGTCAATTTTAGAAACTCCCACCATGCTGTCAGAGAAGAGCTGATGTTGATGCTTTTAAAGCATTCATGTCGTTGGATGTTTGAGCTGATAAATGGTAGGTCTGAGATCTCTAGATTATTGCAAAGTGCTTGTTCTACATCTAGCCAAGGTTCATCTAAGAGGGTGTGTTTTAGCCATCCTGAGATAAACTGAAGCCTGTTGGCTAAGAAGTAGTGCTGAAAGTTAGGCAGTTCTAGTCCTCCTTTATCCTTGGTCTTTTGTAGTGTTTTTAAGCTTATACGTGGGGGTTTATTTTTCCAAAGGAATTTGGACATACATGAATCTAGAGATCTGAACCAATCTTGTGGCGGTTTAGTTGGGATCATTGAGAATAAATAATTTATTTTTGGTAAGACCATCATTTTTATAGCGGCAACCCTTCCCATGAGTGATATGGGTAGACATTATACTCCTGATCCTGAAAAGTCTACACTAATCTGGCAGTGTTGGGGAGGCTCTGTCCTGCTGACACAGCAAGGTTGGATGCTGCTGGGAGAATGTGTGAGAACAAGAACAGATTTCCACTATGGGGATCAGAGATGTTGCAAGGCTCCAGCACCAGCAGCTCAGAGATGGATGCCAGCTTCCAGCATGTCAGTATCCCAGCCTGGATCAGCTTCAGTCAGTTGGGCCCTGATGAAGACGTGCATGCACTGGTTTTTGACTACAATGAATCAGCCAGAACCAAAAACTACTCACAGACTATGCTTGATTTAAAACAAAGATAAAGACTTTTTGAAATTATATTTCTTCTCATGAATCTCATGAGTCAATCTGCTCAACATGTTAAATGAAAATAGCATCTGTTACTCTTGTTATCTCATAGCTGAAAGTACAGACTGCAGTCCATCCATTTTCTTAACCACTCATCCATCCCAGGCGCCTCGTGTCCCAACCCCTAACACAGACAGGGTGGAGCCCATGGCCCATGAAGCAACCAGGGGGTTGCTCAAGATATTTTGGCTTCGGTTCTTTAGAAGCTGTCATGTCGTCTACATGTTAGAGTCAACGAGGCATAACGAGAGATAAACATCTTACAAACAGCAACCTAACCGTGACTGTTTATTCTGATTTTCACGTTTACACGGATGCTGATTATTTGCAGATTATATGATTTTAAACTCTGCGTATAACTGTTATCATATCAGAGGCTGTGTTTAATCATATATTTAATTGTTCTGGCACAAAATGTCAATATCTATATAATCATTATAGAGCTGGTGAGACTATGAGATCCTTCCATACATCTCTGTTAAGCATGCCAGACAGCAGCCCTTCATTCTGCAGTCCTAAGCTCTCTTTGATGTCTTTTTAGAGGCTCAGGGATGGTACACCACACCTCCTCTTAGCGTCTGGCTCCCACAGCAGGAGCTATGTCCTCTTGACACATCACATGACCAGGAAGAGCAAGACAGTGATTGCAGATGACGATTGAGATCTTCTGTAGGCGGCTGCTGAGCTGCATGCTGGCGGTGTTGCTCCTCCAGGAAGCATTTAAGAAGGGACAAAGCATGCAGTTGTAGTTTCCATCCAGTTTCCCTCTCTGTGATACGGTCAGGGTTCATGAGTCAGACCCACTGAGCAGGATTGCCTCGGCACATGACTTGAAAGGGCATAAGATGCCCCCCAAGCTCAGCTTATTCAGCAGGTGAAGTCGAGAGCCGTCCTCAGCGAGCAGCAGTCAGTCAGTCAACTGCTGCACTGATGTGGATGACATCTATAAACCCACAGATAGTTATTTGACATTATTCCTCAGCCACTGTGTTTCAGATAATTTCACAATAAACTCGAGGACGTTTCCTTTTGAGAAAGATTTATGGATGCCTTATGGTTAAGGCGCCACAGCCATTTTTAATTTGGATATGTCACAACAGGGTTAAAATTGTCCCCACAATTCAAACGGGGGAAATTCTGAGGAAACAGAGAATGTATTGAGCTGGCAAACGTTTAAAAATCAATCCCCGTAGACACAAACAGTCATCCAAGGACCTCAGATGACTTGAAGAAGTCGGCAGTAAAAATACTTTAGGATCATGCGCAAGGCGTAGCCCGCTTTCTTCTTCTGTGGTCCATACATCAGCGCAGCGTCGTTTAATTACTTTAGCAGCCTCCGCTCGCAGATCCCAGCTGAGCCTGAGTCCCAGCAGAGGCTGAGCAGGGTGATGTGAAATCTTGACTTCAATCCCATCCTTCGGCCTCCTTCCTCCTCCTCCTGGGACCAAACAAGACTCTCCTACATCCCCGAAAACAAGGTCAAACATATTTCAGGAAGAGTCATGGGAAAAGCTGAAACAAATAACAGCACGCATGGCCCTTTTATTTTCATCTGGAGTTGATCTTGTGATCTGACGCAGCAAGTCAACAAAACGATGATCAAAAGGAGGAAGTGATAGGAACATTTATTTTTGGATGACAGCTAAAATGTCTCAGTTTATGGAGAAAAATCAGAGGCGTGGAGAGGCAAGTGCAGTCAGATTTTCACATTACTGCCTCTTAAGGCGGACTTCACATGTTTATTTTGTCTTTTTGCGTTTTTATTTTTAAGTTTTGGAGTTTTTAAATTGGATCATTATCTTTTCAATGTCAAAACTGAAGATTTCTAGTTAAAGGGGTTTCGGTGAGGTAGAAAACCTTGCAGGAAATAATCAGCTTGGTGAGGAGGTCTTGTGTTTGCTTCCCCTGCCATGAACACCAGCTTGGCATAGCATTCATATAAACACAATCAAAGCAGATGAGCTCAGAACTGTAAATATTTATCCAAATTATGTAAGTAATAGTGAGGGAAAGTCTTCCTGGGATGACCCTCGTGAACCTTTCTTTGGGAAATGGGTGGAGTTTTCAAAAAGAAAATTATTCTGTGATTGTTTTGTGCTTTTTTAAGAAACGGGTTGCCATGACATTTTAGGATGACGTAATGGTTTTCATTAAGTATGAAGACAAATCTTTCTTTTCCTTGTAACATGGAAACTAATAGAAAAATACTGCTTTGTTTGTGCAGATGTGAATAATAACTGAACTCAGGTGTTCTTCTTTTAGCCGCTCCCACAGCAAGTCATCAATCTCACCCCACCCTGGCATCTTCCTCTGTCACCACCAACCCTCTGCTTGTCCTCTGTCACTACATCCATGTACCTTCTCTGTGGTCTTCATCTTTTCCTCCTGCCCAGATCCATATTCAGCATCCTTTATCCAATATGTCCATTTTTACTCCTCTGCAGATATCCAAACTTGGCCTGACCCATCTCTCTGATACACTCTTTTCTCATCCTGACTATTCTGCTGACGTCCAATGAAAATGTCATCATCTTCAGCTCTGCCACTGCCACCTCCTGTCTAAAACAGCAGCACTGAGACCCTTTAGAGGAGGTGGTGTCAGTGTGGTTCAAAATAAACTCCAGAACGGTTCATTTACAGTCTGACCCACCGACCAGCTGCATGTCAGAGCTAAATGCCTTCCCATAGATAGGTATGCTTTATATTCTGGGAATGCAGTAGAGTACCACAGACGTGCAGAATACACAAACTGTAACAACGGACCCTAAAATGAATAAAATTGCCTGGAAAAGTACAAATATTACTACAATTTCCCCTGTTATCCACTAGCCAGTTCAGATCAGAATAAAACAGCTGCAGGAATGAGGATGCCCTTCATTTTCTACAGTCTGAAGCTATCTGTGTATTCATGCAGATGACTCGACCAATTACAATCCACTGTTTATTTAATGACATCTTATTGCATGTACAGCAGTAAAACTTTTTTATAAGCTGAAAAGAAAAGGTGTTAACATAGTGAGAGACTGACTGCTTAAAAAAGAATCAGTAAAAAAGTAGGAACAATTTTGCCAAGCACGGGACATTAATTTAGATGTTTACATAGATCTTTTGCATATTTTCAATTCTTTAATGTGCAAAACAGAAACATTTAGAAAAAAACAGTAAGTAATACACGAGACTTTCTGCATCTAAACATACACATCCGTGTGCTAAGAGCTGGTTTCAGTTGTAAAAACTGAGCTTTGGTCCAGCTTTAGGCTGAGTGATGGTTGAAACTGCATGTGCAAAGCTGAGGGTTAGAAGTTTTCTTCTGCTGGCGGCTGCAGACTTTGATATTTCGCCGTGGCCTTGCAGGGTCAGTCTTCGTTGTTGCAGTCTGTGCACAGAATCAGATCTCGGTCTGGGAAAAAGCCAGAGCCCACCAGCGACACGGAGCAACGCGAGCACTTGAAGCACGGCTGGTGCCACTGCCGCTCCTGAAAAGAAACGTACTTCCCATCTCCAAACCCTGCAAATACAAACACGCAGCACATGAGCAACCAATGAAAGGATTTTTTTTCTTTCATTCGGGGTGGAAAGCAGGCTTTCATAACAGCCTCGTAAAACTGCGGAAATAACGTTCGTGAATTCGTGATAACATCAGCAGCTGGCAGCTACAAGGAAAGCACTGCCAGCTCTGTGTGCCCTCAAGTATTGCAGCTCATAGCTGCGGTCAAGAGCATTTAATTGAAATCCTCATTTATCTCTGGCATCTTAGTTAATGATGGAAAAAGATAAAGTTCATAATGAGTCTTCTTGTACTTTGTTTCCACCATGTGTAGATCTTTTGTTTTGTTTTTTTTAGCTTTGTGGTTGTCTCTAAAATTATTTTTAAATGTGTGTTTTGAGAAAATGAAGACGCTTCAGTCAGTAGCTTGTTTTTGGATTGCTTGTGTACATTATCCATAACCAAGGTTAAATTAAGAGGCAAGCTCCCGAGCTGGAAAAATTAAGCCGAGGCCAAAAAAACATGCAGTTCCCCTAGTGGCCACTTGGGGCTGACTCCTAAAGTGAGTCAGTCCTCACAGACTCCCCTGTGCCAAGAGACCAGTCAGTGACCTCCCTTAGCAACCACAACAACCTAGCGACTTTTCATCTTCAACTTTTAGTTTGAAGGTGGAAAGTCTCCATTTCCATTTTAGTTTGAAAGTATCTGCAGACAAGTCAGCATCTACCATGCAAGCTACTGGTGATGGCAGTTTTTCCATCACTCTCTTTTCATTGATTTAACCTAGCAACCAACCACTCACAAAAAGGTTGGGAAATATATATTTTCCCTAACAACCCAAGGTTGCTAGGGGGTCACAAACGAGCCTTTAGGTCAATGTGAGGCCTTTTGAATACAGCTTCATTTACTAATGTAAGGCTTCAAAATACCACATCTCAAACCAGTGGGTGACGTCACAACAGCTTTGCTACATCTCTTAAATACAGTCAATGAGTTGACTCATACTGCAGAGAACTAGCACCTAAATCTGCAGCTTTTTAATTAGATTTACCAAGCTTTATGATAAGTTTCAGTTAATATTTTGCTTTCTGGCCATAATTTTATAGACAACTCAAAGACTCATTAAATTTTGTGTCATAATTTTTTGCATTTTGATCTCAACCAATGTGCTCGGACAGCACAGGAATTCTGGAAAATTTTGGCATCATTGGTGGAGATGGTGTTTGAAGAAATAGGCATTTATGTGTTTAGTATATACAGACTCCTGCACACATGGAGCAAAGCATGAGCTGGCCTAGCTAGAAAACATAATGCTGCAATTAACTGAGAAATATTTCCCTTATGAATTAGTAGTGGCCAACAGCAGAGCTAAAGGAAATGACTGTTTACATTAATCATGAGAAAACAAAATAAATCAGATGTGTGTGTGATGCTCTTTAGTGTTTGCTAACTGTCTGGACACTTTTCTTTATTTCTTCTTTATATACAGTTCCAGTGGTGGAAGCCCATATTATAGATGGTCAAAGTTTCAAATAATGGGATCATCTGGCAACCTCTTGTTGCTAGAGGAAAAATGAATGTGCCATGTACTCGCTGAGTGTGATGCAAGCTTTTCACCTTCACATTAACTGGTGTGATTTACAAGTGAAACCAATTCATGTCAGAAGGTGCAGCTTTTACTAAGAAAATGATTGCTCCATATTTCCAGTGACCAAAGAAATCCCAAAGAAATTTTTGTTGCAGCATTCTCTTTATGTCCACTTTCACCTGCTAGCAACTTCCAGCAACTACTTGCCAATCACTGTTTTCCATGGTCACCTGTGGCTGAGAGCGGGCTGCTCTTTAGGCCTGAGTGATTATGGCTCAGTTTATGTGAATGTAATCCCTGTGAGCCAAACGTTCAGGCTTCAGACTGCTCTAAGCGCCAAGTTTTGCACAGTTTATCTACTCTTGGCTCTGTATGATGTCACAGAGAGAGGATGCTACTAATGTGGTGATTTTAGGCACACGGGTTACACACTGGATGAAAGGGAGAGGAGTTAAAAAGCTTTTGCTAGACAGAGGCCAAAAGGCCTCAGCACAGAATAAACGAGGACTACTTTAGAAGATCAATCATGCAAAGCTACTCCAGTAGAGTCCAAGAATAAACACATGGAGCTCAAAATGAGCATCATAAGAATGCTATGTGATCAAATCTTGGTGGAACTGGCCAAGAAAATCAGTTTCTGAAGATTAAAGTAAATAAAATCATGTTTTTACTGGTGTTTATAGTACAATTTTATCATTTATATCCATCACAAGTGTTTACAGCATTTAGTTTACTACGTAATGGCAGCATTCCCGTTCCAGTGGAGCATCCAGCCTTAGATCAGCATCTCTGCTGAAGGTTCACTCTCCAATCCACAGCTATATCCAATGTGTTTAAATCATTTCTAATGGAAACTGGACTTTTTTTCTGCTGCTGTCTGACATTAAAAGCATTCACTGTGAATTAATTTGTTTGAATAACAGGGAGAATCCACACAGAGGACACAGAGAGGCTCAGAATTTAAGCCCTGAGTCACCAGACCTGCTGAAACCTGTTTGCTAAAGATAACTGTTTAGGCCTTTATTGACAGAAGATCATGAAGACACACGAAAAACAGATAAAGGAGAGGCGCACGGTATCTCCGACCTGAAAGAAATGAAACCAGGAGCACTGCATGCACATCGTTTCGCAAGTCCCCAACTCGTTGTGTAAGCTCTGGGGGAATGCACTTATTACTAACCTGTGATGGCCGTGTTGCAGCCGGCGCACTTTTTAGCATACAGGTTACTGAAACACTTGACGCAGTATGGACTCTCCCCCTGCGAGGTGAAGGGTTGGCCAGCTAGCGGCGTTTTGCAGCCCGTGCACAAAAAGCACTCTTTATGCCACACCTCGTCCTTGTAGGTCACCCCTCCTTTAGTCAGAGCCTGAGAGACACAAACTGGGTCAGTAAGACATGTAACACATTAAAATCCTGCTTCTAAAGCTCCTGATCCTGCCACACATTTGGCACATAGTTCAGGACTTTTTCTGTGGGCTTTGTTTTTAATTGGGTTTATGCTTCTTTTAAGATTACATACAGGTGGAATTTCAACAATACATCTCAGTTTTTCCACATTCAGCCCATTTAATGTTATTACAAAGAAATGCTTCTACAGTAAATGAAAGAAACCCATCAGCGTGCATCACTGGGTGCTGTTGTATTATGGCACGTCAGAGGTAATGTCTTTGTCGGTAAATGGGCTGTAAAATTTAGCGTAATTAAGACCTCTGATTGGGAACAAATGAGTCTGGACCACCACTTAAGAACAGATCAAGATGTTATTCCTTCTTAACTTCCAACTGTGTGACGCAAAATACAATAAAAAGTCCAAAATTTTGGCTTCCTTCTTTTTATACTCTGCAAAATCGTCCAGTGGCCGGGTTTGGACTCTTTGCCAGACCGATTGTGGCCCTCAGGCCACACAGTTGTGAGAAACTGTATGGCCTGGAGAAACATTTAGAGAAAATCCAAAATAAATCAAACTTGTGTACCGATTCTTGTTTTTTAAAGTCATTAAAGCTGTACAATCATTCCATCCTGGAAAAAGATCAGTTCAAAGAAATAATTCAAAAGCCCAAAATTACCATGATATTCATGCCCACGATGGGTGGATGTAAACCACTGACTTCACTGTAACAAGCTAGATTTAGATTAGCTGTATTGTGTACACATATGTGCATTTATCTGTTCAATTCAATCTAAGCGAACTTGTTTAACAAACTTGTTCACACTACATACATTTTTCAGGATAAGCAATCACTTCTTTGCGCTTTCATGGTCGCGTCGTGTGTTGCTGACAACGTATTTTTGAGTTATGACTTTCTAGTTTTGTTTATTTGAATATTTTCTTATGTTCCCTTGTTTGCATGCATGCATTCTGTCTATAAGCACAATAGCAGAAAAAGCTTTGAATGAATTCTCATAAAACTTTGTAGAGGTGTAGAGTGGGATCCTGTTAACAATCCATTAAAATCTGACAGACATTCACTGAGGTCTTCAAGGTCAACTTAATGATTTATTGGTCAACAAAAAAAGCATTGCATAGAAACTGTGATTCTTACGAGTGTGCTGTATAAAGTGAAAATATAGAAAGGACTGCATAAAGATTTAAACTATCATATATTTGACCTCTGATCTCTATTGATAGATATGCTGTACAGCGCTACATACAGCCTTTTAAACTATGCGTCTTACTTTCCCTTTTTCTTAGTTCCTGGTTATAGTTTTTGTTTTCTTCGTGTATTTTTTCCTTTTCAGTCTCATTCTCTGTTTTAGAGTTTAGTTTCATCCTAATTTGTCAGTACCCCTGTATTAGGTTCATTTCTGTCTGTGTTTCCGTTATCACGTTTCACTTCCTGCTTTATTTTGATGGTCGTTTGTTTGTTTCCTTGTGTTACTTTTACCCGTCTTCATCTCGTTTCTGCAAACACCTACGCCTGTGTTAGTTTGTCCCAGCTGACTCCACTTCCCACATTACCGTGTGTGATTAAGTAGCTTAAGGCTGCCTGTGTTTACTTGTTGTGTTGTACTGTGTGCTTCCTGCTGTCTCGTGCTTTCCCTTATGTTGTTTATTTTGTATGATCCACCTTCTTTGGGTTCATTCCAGATAACCTTTTGACATCAGGTGCTCTGTAAACACGTTGTGTAGTGGTTGTGTAGCGTTGATTACTCAGGAAGCTGGATCATCTAGATTTTTTGTGGTAGATTATACATTTTAGGAGTTTAAATTGTCAGGAAGAGAGAAAAAAATGTAATTTTGGACTCTGTAGTGATATATTTTGGTGTATTCTGGTATTTTCCAAAGGAAAGTTTTAACGATAAGATTATTTTTGCACCTTTTTGCAGTGGCTGCACTGAGGAGCAAACCTGCCCTCGTAGCAGGGCACGCAGTAGTAGTTGTTTTTGTCTGGGATGAAGGCCTCTGTACCGATGGGCTTCTCACAGCCGTGACACGCGAAACAGTCCTCGTGCCACGTGGAGCCGTCGTACTCCAGCATCCTCGATCCTGTAAGAGAGAAAAAAAAAAAATCAACGCCGAAAGCAAAAAACTTTTGATCGTTTGTTGTTGTTTTTCCATGTGTAACTCTTGGCTCCTCTTTGATCTCTGCTGTAAATACAAACTGGAATGAAATCTGATAACATTCATACGAAGTCTGTGAAAACCAAAAGTGGTGATTCGGTGTGATGGCTGAACCTCTTTTGGCACTGGTAAATTGCTGCAGCTCCAGTGCATCAAAACAGCGTGATAAGCAGTAACGTAGCCGCTGCGTACATGTCCCCGGCCTTCTAGCACAGTTTTACCCATTTTGTAAGCGCCCTTTAGTTCAGAATCACTCACCACTGAGGTTTAGAGAAGCTGGCAGCCAGTCATGCTTATGCTTATGAAACTGGACATCAGATCCTTTAATCACTGAGCTTGTTTTACAACTTTTGGGACCTGAAAGGCAGCCCAAAAGCATGACGGTGTTTTGAACATGAACTTGGCTGCACATGTAAGAAATGGGGTAAGAGGGCAGGCACACCAGTCTGATCAGAAACTAAAGAAGAGAACTGGTGTAACATCCACAACCCACAAGCCCGTGTAATTTTCAGTCATCTGACACCGATACTTTGCGTGTTTTCTTCACAGCGGCAGGAACTCTGCTGGGAGGATTTCAGCAGAGCGAGGAAACAATCACGCTGTCACATCTAAGCTGTCACCCTCCCTGATAACTACTGCAAAGAGAGGGTGTGAACTTTCCGGTATCGGCTCTGAAAGGCAGTGAACGTTCGAGTTTGAGCGATTTGTTGCAGAGGAGGCGGCTTATGAACATGGTTCAGTGGAAAGGAAAAAAAGTGATACAGCCTGTCTACATTGTCTCTACCTGGCATGACTGTCTTGTCGCAGGCCACACACTTGGAGGAAAATTCATTGCGGTAACAGTCGCTGCACACCAGAGCGTCATCCTGGCTGGTGAAGGGCTCGTCTGCCAGAGAGCGGTCGCAGCGGAAGCAGCGAAAGCAATGCTCGTGGTAATGTCTGTTCTCATAGAAGAGCTCCTGAGGGAAGACGAGAGATGTGAAGCTTCAGATTAAAGCGTATCATTGGTTAAAGAAGCTCGGGGTATCGAAAATGCAGTTTTGTTCTCTTCTGTTCTGCTCTTGTGGCACACACACATCTGCTGGTTATCTGCTTAAAAAGGCACACAATAAGAAGCTAAAATGAAACCTGATGAAGATGATGAACTGGGTTTAAACCTGCTCTTCGCCTCACCCTATGGTAGCTGGGATAGGCTGAGTTGGATAAACAGAGGTGGATGGATGAACATTTCTACTTAAAACAAGATGGTGAAAAGTTCAAATAAGTGGATACCAAAAAAAGAGTTTCAGTGATCATTTCTTATGCATGATATGGCCCTTAGCTTTCTGCAGAAAGCTTCACTTGCTTGTTGAACTGCACACAATAAACAGTATGAATTCTTCCAAAGGGAAAATTGTTGCTTTTATTGTGGCAAGAAATGCATCTGGGCATGAAATGAGCTTCCACTTTTATTTCCTGGCACATGGATGTCCCAAAAGCTCAAATTAGGTGCTGTGAGAAGCATGTCTGCAGTGTTTTTACCTTTATTGGATTACAGGGACCTGCTCTTTGTGAATGAACATGGCCAGTACCTATAGAGGCTGGATATTGTTTACCATGTTGCTTTATGTTTTATTACTGGCTGTAAAAACCATGAACATCCCTGTTCTCTCTTTCCTATTGGTTGGTTTTTGCATTTAAATCTCTGCTTGGGTTGTTTCCTGCTTATTTGTGTGCCTGTAAGTGTAAAAACCACATCCAGTACTACCTACGGTCTTGCAATATGTTGTAAATGTTTGTCTGCAGAGTCAGAACAGAATTTCTCCCAGGAATATTCTACAGAAGGAGCTGGAACTGTGAGAACTGGCCTCGACGAGGGAGTTTGAGCCCATTTTCAAGGAGTGAGAAAACACTTCTCTTCATTAATGTGACTGCTTTTGATCTTGCTCTTGTTACTGCACACAATACTGCATATGATACTGTAAATGTGTTATATTGTGTTATATTTACTGTCCAGCCCTGTTGGTCAGGTCTGTCTTGAAAGAAAAAAAGAGATTTTTCAACTTGAGATTCTTAACAACACTTTTGTCTGGATATCTACAGTGAGGTACGTGTGGACAGGGGTGGATGATTCTTAAAAATGTTACTTGATCTCGATCACAACTTTACGTCATGGGCCAGATGCATCCCACTTTGATCCTGAATTGGAAAGACCAACAAAACTCCCCTTTTATCAGAGTACAGAAGTGTTATTTATACATTTAATCCTTGATATTTGTCAATACAGTGGAACCCCGACTTACGAAATTAATTCGTTCCGAAATTAATTTGTAAGTCAAAATTTTCGTAAGTCGAAGCACCTTTTTCCATCGCCTTTTGAGTGAGGCAATGCTGGCTGAAGACAAAGTTCTTGGTGGAGGAGGAGGTGGCGGAGGTTGAAGAAAGCATACGTATGCATGCATACATATGTATGTGTATATGTACATAACATTATGGAATTTAATTTTTTTTAATTTTCTATTTTATCTATTTCGTTACGCGGGCATTTTGCCGTACCATGGGCAGAAATATTGCCGTTAAGTGCCTTCGTAACTTGAATTTTTCGTTAAATGGGGTCTTCGTAAGCCAGGGTTCCACTGTATAAGGAAAAGAAGTTCAATTTTAACAGTACATCTCAGTGTTTCTACACCATAACAAAATGCTGTGGTAGTTATCAAAAGAAATCTGTCACTCTGACTCTTAAATTGTAAGAAATAAATGTGTAAAGCTCTAAAACTTATGAAAATACTGTTAAAAGTCTCAAATTTGCTCTTTTCTTCACGTTTTCCACAGCTGTGAAGTGAGGCCCGATTGGAGCCTTTGCCGAGCCGATTCTGGTCCCCAGGCCTTACGTTTGACACCTCTGCATTATGTTATCATTGCATGCATATTTGATTAAATGCTGAGGAGTAATTATTCTTTTAAACTGTGGATGGACAGATGAAAGATGCCTCACTATAGCCAAGAGAGCTCAAAACATACTTTTATGGAGGTATGAGTCATTTTGTCTTGGTTACAACTATCTGTGCTAAACTATTTACCGTTTAATGCAAGTGACACAGTGTATTTCTGCACTCTTTTATAGATGTAAGTGTGCAGCAGCAGCTAAGTTGAAAATAATTGTACTTCTTGAGCCTGTCTGGACATACAGTAGTCCCGCTTCACTGTTTGATTCAAAAGCAGGGAACTAAAACAATGTAGGCTACAAGTTTAGACTTGATTTGTTTTTGTTTCTTATAAAAAGACAAGAGATCATGTGCCCACAGCGCCCCGCTGTCTCCAAACAGAAGAGTTAACAGAGGCGTTCCCCCTTTCTTCATCATTATTTTCTTAAAAATCAGAATAACTCACTTTGTATTTTCTCTCCGTAACAGCTGCTTGTGTTCCAGTTCACATGCAGTTCACGCGAGCTCTGTGATAAATGGCTCCATTGAACGGTGGGTGAAAAACGTATTTTTGAGGCATGGGGTTTCACAGCAGGGAACGGGATGAGCGATGCGTGCTGTTACGTGTTGTGCAGCCAAAGCAAGCAGGACTGTAATTTACTGCGCTCCCTCACAGGGAGTCCATAACTCACAGGACACTGGTGGCCTGGTGGCGTCTGTGGGTGTTTCCTTCAGGACAGTGTTTTTAATTTTCACTCAGCTAAAGCTTTTGGACAACTTAAAGGGGATTACTGACAATTTGGTGGTCTGTAACTAGAGTTATGTTTTCCAGGCACAGCAGCTGGAAAAATTATTGTAAAGGACTCCGACTTGCACAATTTTTATTGGACGAAGAAACATTTGCTTAAGTAAAAGCGGCAACGCTACAGTGTAAAAACTACTTTTACTGGATAGTATGACAGTTTTTTCACATATATAAATTGTTTTATTTACGTACATATTCAGGTTTTATGTGCATCTTAATTATGACAGAGCAGATTGAAAATAGTAGATCAAATGCTTGATTTATTAGAGCGACATTACATCGTTATAGTTTACCATCTAGACTCCATCACTTCCCACAAACCTGATGCACAGTAAACTGAGGAGTTATGACTCCTCCACCACCCAAACGTCTGCCTGCCGGCTCCAGGGAGATGTTTGCTTATCATTTCCCACAAGTATGTTACACTGTAAATTGGGGAGTGATGAGTGATGGAGCCTAGGGGTGGATGGTGGGGGTGGTGAGGGGGTTGAAACAGTAGGGAGTGATGGAGGGATAGACCAAACTGGGAGCATACAGAGCAGGTTGAGTTGCTTTTCTTAACTTTTGATGTGAATCTCTTGTTCACATCCCCAAGGTGCTCTATTGGATTGAGATCTGGTGAACTCTGGTAAATTCATTTTCATGTTCATGGAATCAGTTTCAGGTGATTTGAACTTCAGGAAGCAACCATCAGATGGAATGGGCATTGGCCTTTAAATGATGTCACAGCCTACCTGAAGTAGTGTAACGGGGAAAAAATATTCCTAACAAAAGAAAATATACCTAACAAAAGCTCAGCAAGAAACATAGTTGTTACTGGATGTAACTTCGGTTCTATGAGTATGTGCATAGACCCTGAAACTCTGCAATTTCAGCAGACTTATAAATTCTTTCCAATCCACACCGTGTGACATAGATCCAATAAAGTTTGGACAAAGATGCACAGCTATAACTCCTGTTTCTTTTTTCTTCAGATAGTCTTCCTCCAGGACTCCAAGAAACTGTGATGGGAGTTTAACAGACTAAATAACCAATCCATTTAGTTAGCTGCAGCTCTGCCTTTTAAAATACTCTCATATTTTCCATTTAAAAGCCTAATGCTCCATCTAAGTAAAGTCAGGCAGTATAAAAGTCCTTCTAAATTATGTCTGATGGTAACTTGCAGTTAAAATAACAGTACAAGGTTGAGCAGATATACTTAAATCTTTCAACAGTGTATAATGCGAGCTCACCTTTGCATTGTGTCCAATTATTTCTTTGCATTCCTGGCAGGTGTTGGCGTACAGGCGGTCGTAGCAGGGGATGCAGTGGGGATTGTCCTCCGCCAGGATGTACTTGCGTCCATACAAGGACTCGTTGCAGTTTTTACAGTCGAACCGATCACTCATGATGATGCCTCTTCCTTAAGCCGACCTCCTGCAAAAAAACGAAACAAAAAACAGATGATTCACAGACGCAGTTTAGGATTCAATATCAGCAAGAATGCAGCACAGGAAGGAGGAGGAGAAGTGAGATTAGGAAGCCACAGAGAGAAAGCAGGAAGAAGGTTTTCATTTTTTTATATACAGTGAGGAAATAAAGGCCAACAGGAGAGAGCTAATCTACTGAAAAATGTTAGACTGCAGTCTGAGGTTAAACATTACTCAGGAACCTCTCCGTGCTTCAGCTGCTATAAGCACAGAATGGGCTGAATAAGCACACAGTTAATGTTGATATACTGTAACTCACTGCCGTAATGATATACAAGCTTCTCCCGTTTCATCATTACTCACAGAGAGTAAAAGCTCACTCCCAACTCGCTCCTGCATGAAACCCCCTGTGGCGTTTTTGGCGTTGACAAAAGAGGGACTAAACAATATTAATTGTTGGGAGGCGAACTGACACGACATTCTCAGTTTCAAAGGCTCTCAAGCCCTTTTTTTTAAAATCTGCGTTTGAACTGTGTGTCAAGGGCCACACAGCTCATTTGTCCGGTCTGTTTCTTCTGTCAACAGCTTCCTCATGAACACTGTTTTTCTGCAGACTCGGACACGCAACATCTATCGCAAGAAACTAGGAAAATACACACAAGGCAGAAAAGAATGAGTGACAAGACACTGGCAAACTGCAAAGCTCTATGTTTGGCTCTTTAGTGAACCATGAAAACTGTGGGGTTTGCAGCACTCCTGCAATAAATCTGATCTTTTTACAAGCTTTAATCATCATTGGAAAATGTGACACGTCTCATGTTAAAAATATACCTGGCACTTCTATAAATCAGCAAGAACTTTAGTATATTTAATAAAGTCGTGCAAAACTTTGCATTCAGCGTGAATATTCCTCAGTTGCAAGCCTTTGAAGAGGTTGAAATTTTACCGTTTTTAGTTTGTGTTACATTTGAGCCCTCCTAACTTCATAAGCACAGGAGCCGCATGAAGCTTTCAAAGTTTCCAAAGTTAAATTTGAGGGTCTGTAACATGATAAATGCTCACAGTATGAAGGTAAGGTCCTACCTGGCTTTATCTAATAGACCAAAATTGTTGTAATTTTGAAAAAACTGGCTTATTCGGAGGGCTCAGTTCAGGATTTTTGTTCAGATTAGATGGATTTTGTGTGGAATGAGCCTCTAACTTCAACTCCAACTTTAAAGCTGTGCTCAGCCGGCTTTTCTGAGCTCTGCATCAGTCCCTAAATGATGAACTTACATTCACCGTTTGCTGAATCTACAAATGACTAGAGTGGCAGGTCGTAGTGCAGAGGAAGAACAGGTGGAAATAAGGCCGGGCACACAGACATCCCGCTGTCATTACTGAGCACACAGACAGGCATTAGGAGGGCATGTGACCCTTATTTTCTGCAGCAGCAAAAGGAAATGAGTGAGGAAATGAAGTGCGGGAGGCTTAAATATCCTCTTGAAAACATTTAAGACAGGACAGACGTGGGCTTGAAAAGATATATGCGGTGTGAATGAGGATCACAGATAAGAAAAGGTCTCCAGTTTGGGGATATGGTCGTGTTCAGGATCACTGCACGTAAAAAAAAAAAAACACTTAAAGAGGCCTAACCTATTTTGGGCGAAGAGTGGCTTTGATATGTTTCTGTAAAGTCGGAAAGGTTCAACACAGTGCAGCTGAGAGACTTTCAAATCTCCCCGAGGGATCAAGGAATGAGCCAAGCCCCCCTCTTCCTCTCTTCATCACCGACTTGGACGTAACGATGAGAAGACCCAGAGCTCACGCGAACTAAAGAAGGCCGCTCGCAAGTGTTTTTAGTGTTCGGCTGGCATGAACTAAGTGTTGTTCTGAAGCTTTTTGCTTCACGCTCTGTAACCTCCAAGTATTTGCATCTGGTCTGTTAAGGAGTGATGGTGGAAGTGCAGTTTACATTCCTCGTGTCCAGCGCTATCAAACATTTTGTTTCAAATAACCAGCGATGCAGTAATTTCAGATAAACATGAAAAGAATAAACACTGTCTGCTCTCGGTCATGGTCGGCAAAGATGCCAGAAGCAGAAACTCCCGCTCCTCCAGGACATTTTCTCCAGGAGGGGAACGTGGAGGACCCCCTCCCTCCTCGCAGATAACAGCGCCGCTTCCTCTTAAAGGCCACCAAGCCGGGTCAACAAAACATGGAGGAAAAGCAAACTGATAAAAAAAAAACCATTACATCCCAACGTCTGGCTTCTGTCACATTTCTGTCTGGATGGAGAAATCAGCTCAACTTCCCTCCTAAATCGTCTAAAGAGGCTTTAGTTTCTATTCTCGTCCGTTCGTGTCTGCGCTGAATGCAGTGATAGAACAATAGCTTTCCTTCCGGACATAGTCTCCGCATTTTAGCGCTTCATGTTTCTCTTCCTGGACCACAACATCTGTGAACACATTTGTAGTCTCCAGCTGTTGTCTTTCATCAAATTCTCCTGTAGGCTTCCAGTCGGGAATTCTAATGCATCACTGCTGAAACAAGATTTCATGGCTCCTGTAGGACAGTACAACTCTCAAGCTGTATTGTCATCTATACAATAGAAAACAGGGTGAGACAGGCTGTGAATGCACGTGGGACCAGCAGGATTAGTTCAGCTTAGTGGGAGCATGTGCAAATAAAGTTTAGAACATGCCTAAAGCTAACCTGTTAGGGCATATCTCCTTACTAAGAGAAATGTCAAATACCATCAAACGTGGATTAAACAAGCTATGAATACAGAATGAGACAAACATGTTTTGCCTTGCTTCCATTTCACAATATTTAAAGCCTCACTCACACAGGCTTAGAGACGTCCAGTAACTGCTAAGTGACTCAAATTCACATTTTCATGCATTACGTGGTCAGTGTGGAACTACTCATCTTTCCCTAGCAACTAGTGGTTGCCGGGGCATCACAACCGGTCTCTTTAGTGAATGTATTATCTTTCTGTTCCAGATCCACACACAAACATGAGAGTGGCACAGAATAATTTGGAGTGACTGGAGTGACCCACAGTGAAGCCTCAACCTGAATGTTTTCACCATCACCATCGCCGCCTTGGTATCATAAGGCCAGATGTGATGAGCCAGAGGCAGACCTGACTGGAAACTCACAGTCTTGTCAGTCACATGGGGTGCCACTCTAATGATGATAAGATATAAAATTAATTTTGCAATGTGTCCTGAAACTAGAAACTGAGCCTGTAAAGTCATTATGAAGGTGTTCACTGAGGTCACAGATCAAAGGGGCAGAGGGTGTAGACTTCTATAGAAATGCAAGATTTTTAGCAACTACAGGAGATGCTCATCATCATGGCTGCATACATATTTAGGGTGATAGTGGCTCAAAGAGTTGGCAGTTTGTCTTGTAATCGGAAGGTTGCCGGTTCGAGCCCTGGCTTGGACAGTCTCGGTCGTTGTGTCCTTGGGCAAGACACTTCACCTACCACCTACTGGTGATGGCCAGAGGGGCCAATGGCGCGATATGGCAGCCTCGCTTCTGTCAGTCTGCCCCAGGGCAGCTGTGGCTACAACTGTAGCTGCCTCCACCAGTGTGTGAGAGTGAATGAATAGTGGAATTGTACAGCGCTATGAGGGCCCCAAAAAGCGCTATATAAATGCACTCCATTATATTTATGTGTCCAGAAAAGAAGCAAAAACCAGTGAAATAAAAACAGCAGATAATGGGAATAAGTTTTTACAAAATGCAAAAGATGGCTGGTACCATCATCTCAGCAAAAGCAAAGAAAAATGCAGAGGATTATAACTGCAAACCAAGGCTGAATTCAGAGTTCGAGTGCATTTTGCATCAGGCATAAATGCAAAGCAACACCACCAAGTTTAATTTTCTTTAATTTCAGTCTCCAATAACGCTGCAGAGCTGAAGAGCTGAGTAGCGCCATTATCAGCAACATTACAGAGTCAGTGCTTTGAGATTTGGACTTCTTATCGTTTTAGTCCATTCACCCATCCATTTTTTCCCACTTACCCAATTCAAAGTGGGATGGAGCCCATCCCAGTGGTCATAAGGCAAGAGGCGGAGTACACCCTGGACAGGTCGCCACTCTAGAGATAGAGAAGCATTCACGCTCACATTCAGACCTGCAGCCAATTTAGAATTAACCTGCATGTCTTGGTTTCCATGGCAGGAAGCTGGAGTACCCGGAGAGAACCGATCTAAACACCACACAGAAAGGCTCCAGCCTGGACCTTCCTGCTATGAGGCACCAGAGCTGACCAACATACCAAGTGACCAAATCACTAGTCTAATGCAAATAAGTGTATATTAAGTACACCTTATATGTCATATATAAATAGAACGAGAAGCCAAGTAAAGAAAAGTAAACCCACAAAGTAAAACCTGGAGGGGTTTTTTTCTGTGTAACTTTTGATTTCTTAAGAGGCGGATTTTGATTTACACAGATAACATTTTCCATGCCTGAAGGAGAGCCCATGAACTGGAATGCCGCCTTCACAAGGCTTTTTAAAAAGGGATTCAACGTCATCAAACGGAAGCTGTGGGCGCGCAGACCTTTCCCTTCTTTTGTGAACTGCAGAGACTTGTCTCTTGCCTTTGCACAGATATACACATACTTTATCTTTCTTTCTTTTTTTTACCTCGTTTACTGAACACAAAATTGACACAAAATTGACACAAAATGACAAATTAACTATATAAAATGAAAGCAGGTAGATATCTCATAAGGAGTGATGTCAAACCATTTTGAATGAGGTGTGAGACAAGATTCCTCTGAACGCCTCCAGAAACGCCATGCTTATGTAGCAATAACCAATCAGACAAGAATGACTTTATCTGCATACCATCCAGACAGGCTGACACACTCAGCTGTCTGAAACACCAACTGACTTCGTAGTAATTACCTTGTTTAAGAGGTAATCAATTTACAGGTGTCCTCTGCAACCGCACCCGGGAATTCATGTCACGCTGTTCTCTTCATGACACATTAAACCAAACAGTCATCCATCCTGTCTGAGTACTCTAACTCACACTCAAGTAGCACATCTGCTTAAACCATTTAAACCCACAATTCACCTCGGTGATTGCACATGTTGAATTTTTCGCTGATACGCCGTCTGCCCTGGAGAGAGATTTACCGGGCTCGCGGCTCGCGGCACTTTGTAGAGGATCAGCCTCCTGTCTAAAGTCCCTTCATGGCTTGCTTCTGTCGTTTTACTCCTCAGCAATGTGACGGTTTCTTGCGACAGGAGCCAGGAAATCTGCTCGTCTGGTTGTTAGTGTTTACTTTCCCTGCGGAGGAATTTAGACTTATGTCTGGGGTTCTCAAACCAGATTATTCCATGATGAAAACCACTGTCACATGCAATAAAATCAAGCAAAGCATATATGAGGAAAGTGTTAAATCTGTCACAGGCACAAAAATATTAAGTCATGCCATATAAAAGAGGCTCAGAGCCTTTTTTGGGTATTTTTCCCCTCAGCCACCTGAAACTCACCGGCACACCCTCCAGTGTGTCTAAAGAAGGATGTTTTTAATGTGTTTTATTTTAAATTACAGTCGCCGCTTTCTCCACATTTGAAAACAGAGCCTCTTTCAACAGTTCAAACTGGTAAGCAGCTAAGAAAACAGGCAATTTTTTTTAAATTAGTGGCTCCAGAGATGACGATGATGGTCGAGAAACTGTTCCAGACTAAAATGCGCATAAAATTTTTAACCTTTTAATAGCCAACAGTTTGCCAACGTTTAGGTTCTGTTTTAGTCGCACACTAAACAAGCACAGTTTCAGAAACTGGAAGAATATTTCCCTTCAAATCAAGGCTCATACATAAACCTCTTTAGGCTGTGCCAAACAGACAAAAGGTCTTTAAAAAAAGCTAAAGAGTATGACCCGGGTGCCTTTTCCTCTAGCACCAAAATAATGTTGACCTTTGAGTTTGGTTTAACATTAGGGTGACAGTGTTTGTCTGCTGGACAATTCAACAAACTGACCCTGCCATGGTCCCTGTTATATTTGTGTATCTTTTCTTTCCTATCTGAGTTATAATGTTTAGTGCTAGGCTGTACTCACACTCGACTGCCTCACCCAGCTGCACTGCAACAACCCAAAAACACTTCCGCTCACCGCAGAATCTTAACATTGAAAAGTCGTTTTGCTGAATATAAAAGATTATGCTATGATGCTTTTATGCACGCTGTCACTTGATTGGATAAGTGGGGACAAACTTTTTAGAGGCAGCCAGAGTTGAGGAAGAGTTGGAGCGATCATGCTACGTCCTGCAGACTGTGCCCAAGTCCAGCTGAACAATGCTCGTGTCCAGTTATTGAAGCAGGCAATGGAGTGGTAAATGGTAAATGGGCTGGTATTCTTACATAGCGCTCAAAAGCTACAAGCCTCATTCACTCAGTCACACACACACATTAATGCGAGCCTTTTTTCTATCCCCAAGCATTTTGTCTGTCAGTCGCAGAAACACTCACATGGATGCACTGGGGGAACTTGGGGTTCAGTGTCTTGCCTAAGGGTACGTTGACATGCAGACTGTAGTAGCCAGGGAATACATCTACCAACCTTCCAATATGGATGATTCGTTGTACCTCCTGAGCCACAGCCATCCTAACGGAACAGATAATTTAACCATATTTAGATTTTAGAGGTTAAACACGCTCAGGTAGCCCAAGTGTGAGTACACTTGTACTCTTTATGACTCGGTGTTATTTACTTATTTTTCTTTTGGCTACTTCCTTTTAGTTTTCTCATGGGTCTTACTTCCTGCTTTTCTCTCTTTCCCGCCTTTGTGATCTCCTACCCCACATTCATCAGTTTCACAAGTGGTTTAACTGTGAACACTTGTGTCTCACCAGCAACTAACCATGTGAATATAGTGTATATAGTCCTGTCTCATAATCCTAAAGAAAGTTCACTAAATATATCAGGTTTGCCTTTTTTTTATAGTAACACCCTTTAAAAATCCACAGACTATAAGAAAGTGTGTGACAAAGTTGGTTTTCAATTACCTCACCCCACTTCAGTGTTTATTCCCCCCCGAAATGGATTAGGGCGCTTTAACGGCCTGCAAAGCTCCAAACAGTCCTCATATTGTGCGACTGCTGCATTACACAACCTGGATTTGTCTGAGGTGAATGAGAATATTGACAGCACCCACAATAGAGCCCTGCAGCACGGAAACAAAGCGACACCCTTTTGGTTTCAACTATAGCCCGATAGAAAGTAAAATGAAAAAGAACAAGGCCGGTCTCTCAAGGCCGTCAGATGACTGCTTCCTTTCATCTCCAGTACAAAGACGCTCAATGTGGCGTGGCTTCCTGCAGATCACATGGCCAATTTCGGCTGCAGGCACACAAATCAACATGAACACACATTGTCGTTTGTGTTGGCTCTGATTAAAGAGCTCATCAGGATGAATTGCTCCTTGCTGCTGTAAACACTGATGTTATTTTGAGACACTGAGCTGGCAGATCGGTTACAGTATTTTGGTTACTTGCACATGGAAAAAAAAGAAGAAGATGAAGAAGAAGAAGAAGAAGGGAAAAAAGCTGCAGTTTCAGTTGGGAAATCCTTGAAAGGTCAGATTCAATATCAGCGACTCAAGGGGATTATAAACAAACTGTGACTGTGTCTTTGGTAATCGGTTAAACTCCATTAAAACGACACGATCGGTATGGATGATAAATGTCTGTCTTTCTGCAGATCATACATTTAGTTCCAGCTAAACTCTGAAGAGCTACATTTCCTGTGAGGTAAACTTTGTCTGGTTCGTTTGATTCAAACCTGTGATTTAATTAGGCATCATTAGATATTAAAGCCACCCAGCCTGCGTCATTAAATCCAAAAACACGAGGAAATAAAGTTCTTTTAAAGATGTGTGTAGCTTAGTTTTCAGTCTCCAGCTGGCTGTTTGTTTATCTGTGGAAACAATGTGGGCCGCAGCTGCTACTGTCGACTCAGCTGACAAACATTTCACAGTCAAACAATTGAAAGAGTCACTACTGCAAACGTGTTTCACCCTCGGACCTGAAGGACTCGCACACAAAGGAGCGGTCCTGTCCACGTACGCAGGACGGTGCAGGCTCTGGCTCTATATTTCCCACTCTGTCATAGCCCACTCAGTGTTATGCTGCCATTCACAGTCACATAAAATCACTTGTTCATAAAGATTACTTTACCTCTCTTTGCTTTAATTCTTCAGATTTTAGTGACTCTGTTTGGTCTGTGACGGCCACACGAGTGCTTCCAGGGATTGCACTCCTTAAGAGGTGTTTGATACACATACTTATATATATTACATATATTTGTATCAAACCTTTTGTAATTATTTAGCTAAATATTGCATGATTTTAACCAGTTTAACCTTTAAAGTGCTTTATTTTATGAGCACTGTTGATTAAATTTTACTCAAAAAATTAAATTAGCCACATTTTCCACTCCGTTCCTTTAAGTTCACGCAAGCAAACTTTAACCACTGACAAGACTCTGGAAATGTTGCTGAACAGTGGAAAAATGCAGTTTAAGTTCAATGCATCAGTTTGTTTTTAGCCTTCTGCTGGTGTCTCTGGAGATTTTACAGCTGGCCAGACTAAATCAAGGGTTCTCAAAGTTTTTGTGGCCAGGGATCCCTTATAAGGTCCCCCTCAAAAGCTTAACACCAATTAAGTGTTAGCATCATCGTCTCTGTCGATTGACTCAGAGCTTTACTGCTACACAGCAAGAAAGCTTTTTTCCACCCTGAGAAGGATTTGACAACAGAATGATGTGATGTGTCACAATCGTGTCAAGCTGTCCAAAATTACTCTTTCATTCCTGTCTAAATGGGTTAACTTTGACATTTTTGTTTTTACAGAAGCTAAAGAAATGGGAACATGTGTTGTTGTTGTTTTGCATCAGGCCGCTATTAACAAAGTGCCTAAAGATATCATTTAAAACTGCAGACACACTGGTTCATCTCTTGTGTTAGGTGCCTTTTTCTGTTTGAATAATTCATCTGTCAGGGATCAGCGGTCAGATACACGGCCTGGACTTAAAACAGCCAGCGTCTAAAGAAAAAGTGTTAAAGACTTCAGAAAGAAACATATTTCTCAACAACACTTTCAAAAATACAAGAAAGTAATTGGAAGAAAAATATAAAGAAATTAGGGATGGTGCAAGACTTTTGCACTATTTAATAAAATTAAACAATTTTTATGAGTTATTCCAAATTATTTTTATGACCCAGTGGCTACAGGCTCCAGATCACTGGGGATCCACATGGACTAAATGACTCTGCGATTAAATAACTGTACATTTATGGTGTGGGGAGCACAGTGGTGCAGTGATTAGCGCTGCTGCCTCACAGCAAGAAGGTCCTGAGTTCCACCACCTGGCTGGGCCCTTTCTGTGTGGAGTTTTCATATTCTCTCCAGGTACTCTGGCTTCTTCCCACAGTCCAAAGATATGCAGTTAGTGGGGTTAGGTTAACTGGTCATTCTAAATTGCCCATAGGTGTGAAACTGAGTGCAAATGGTTGTTTAGCCGTGTGACAGGCTGGCAGCTGTCCAGGGTCTAGGATAGGCTCCAGCCTCCCCATGACCCTGACAAGGATAAGCAGAAGAGAATGGATGGATGGATGTTTCAACAGCCCCATTCATCCACCACCAAATGCCCACAAACGGCTTCACCAATCCCAGTTACATCAACCCACCTGCGCACCACCTGCTAAAGGTGCAGCTTACATTCCTTTCCCATTGCCGCATCATTTTGTTGAGGACTTGCAGTCTCACCTGTATCAAAACCTGTTCCTGATGTAGTACCTGTGAACCTCTGATATTCAGTACACGGTTAAAACAATGAATGATGAGTTGGAAGAAAGCTGAGGAATCTTCATCCTGAGAGGAAATGAATGTTCGTACCAAATGTCTTGACAATTAATTGAACAGTTTGTGAGATATTTAACTAAAACTGACTGTACAGCAGTCAGGAGATCATCAAAGAGACATTATAATTCATCCCTCAGGAAACATCAGTGTCTGTACTGAAACTGCAAACCCCCGAGCTGAGCAGTACGGCCCAAAATCGACTTAAAACATTTAAATATTACACTGAAATAAAGATGAAAGGAAAGAAAGTAGAAAGAAGGATTCAAAACAAAGATTACAATCAAGTGGACCTGTGGAGTCTCTTAAAACTAGGTTTGTTTTGGCAACGCGGTTGTTTAACTTGGAAAAAGACTGAAAAAAAAATAAACAGTAAGCTTGATCTTAAATAGTCTACAGAAGACTATAATCCAACACAAATACACGAGTAAACACTTTCCCATCAGCTGTCAGCGAGCAGAGGACATCGAGTTCAAGTCCTGGGTGTTAATGTAACAACTGTTTTCTGACAGAGTGCCGAAGCTGCTGTCTCTGTTTCATATTTACTGTTTGATTTATTTGTCCCGATGGACTGGCAGCCGGTCCACGGTCTAGCTTTTCCTTGTGCCCTCTGACAGCTGGGATAAGCTCCAGCCACGCCTGCAACTCTGAGATGGATGAGCAGTTAAAAGAAAACGGATTGGATTTATTTGTTCAGGGCTCCATCTTTGTGTTGCGGAGTAAATAAGTAGAGACAGTTATAGTCAAAAGTATTTTTTCTGTCTCACAGCCTCAAAGCTAGCTGTTTGCAGCATTGATGCATAAGTGCATGTCATACGCATCACTTAACTAAATACAGCCAGGACAGTATAAACTCAGTATACTTTCACTGTTTCCACAGGAATTAAGAAGATAAGTAGCAGCCGGTCAGATCTACATCTCAGACTCTGCAGGCCTCAGTTAGCATGTTAAAGGTTAAAGTTACAGAACAATTAGAAAAAGACTGAACAAACAGTGAGGTCATCTGTCTGACAGCTGAAGCTTGGCTCATATTTGATCGTCCTACTGCACAATGATCCTAAGCAGGAACAAAACAGAAAGGCTGAAAATGAAAAGAATTAGGAAGTTACAAAGCTCCAGTCAAAGTCCTGAACCTGATTGAAATGCTGCCACCCTCCTTTCTTCTTTTCTCTCTCCTCTCACTGCCCAACAGGTCGCAGCAGACAGCAGCCCCTCTCTGAGCCTGGTTCTGGTTGAAGCCTCTTCCTGTTAAAAGCCAGTTCTTCCTTCTCACTGTCACCAGTTCCTTTCTCACAGGTTTTGTGGCTCCTTCTCTGATATTTTAGCTTCTTTTCCTCATGATATTAACTGCCATGAGGCAACTGTTGTAGTAAACTGTTAAATACCTGTGTGGTTAAGTGGCAGAAGAATTGCTTTGAATTATACAAAAGAGAAATCAAGCAACCACTGACTAAACCAGGGGTGTCAAACATAAGGTCTAGGGACCAGAATCCACCTGTCAAAGCCTCACCCATGGCCATACTGCATCAGAGTAATAGACAAACAATTAAATGACAGTAAAAATCTTTTTTTTATTTTCTACTATCTTCCATATAAATTATTTATTTTTTTAGTTTCAAAATGATTTTTTAAAAAAGGCCATTTTCTGTGAATTAACAGATACTTTTTGCTTTATTGTACACAACGGTTTCTTATAATTTAAGCCCAAAAGAGATGTGCTCACAGATTTCTTTCTTTAATACAGCAACATTGAGACGTAATGTTAAAACTGGACTTCTTTCTCTTCTTCAGCAACTTAACGAAAAAGTTAAAAACTCTTTTACATTGACAGTCAAGGGAGCTTCACTGGTCTGGTGAAAGTGGGCTGTATGAGTTTGACACCTCTGTGCTAAACAAATGGGACAACACTGAAAAGATGCCTGATTGTGTCAGGACTCCCCAGATATCTATTTACACCTACAGCCAAGGGGCCACTCTGTCAGTGATGGGGTTGTACACATCGTGGACAAACACTGGTTTCAGCAGTGAGTGAAGCCATAGAAATGGGAGTGAACCAAGGGAAAGTGTATCTTTCACCATCTTAGAACGATTGAGCTAATCCATCCTCCAGTTCTTGGCCATTGATCAGCAAATGTGAAACTGATCTCATCGCTCACGTTGTATGTGACGGTGCTGGTTTTGATCTAGTTATGTTTGGTGAAGCCTGCAGTTAGATGAGACTGAAAAAGTCACGTGGATGGGTGAGGAAATGTTCCTCCTGCTGAAAACGCTGCGTCCAGGTGAACCAAATATTTTCCAAATAATTCACGCTTTACTTGGGGTGGCTGGAGCTCAGGCGGTCATCCACTGATCGGAAGGTTGGTGGTTCAATTTCTGGCTTCCCCCCAGTCTGCATGTCAACTATCCTTGGCCATGTTGCTCTCTGATGCATCAATCGGAGTGTGAATGTGTATGAATGTTAGATACGCACTAACAGATTAGAAAAAGTGCTTGTGTGAATGAGTTAGTTATATAAAGTGCTTTGAGTTCTCAAATAGAGTAGAAAAGCGCTATATAAGAACCAGACCATTTACTTTTGGCTCTTCTTCACACACTTTCTTGTTTCTATGAATTTATGTATGAACATGTACTTAAATGTGTTTTTTTATGGAGAGATTTGTCCACTTCTTTAATGTATCTATGTGAAACACTTTAAATGTTTTTTATTATTATGACAGTGATAGCTGCCTCTTGGCTTAACCTTTTTTTTAGGAGAGCTATGCAAGAAGAATTTCCTGAAATTCCAACAAACTCATCACAAGCTGCACAACAGGACTAGGAAATGGAAAAGACAGGCATGTGTGTGAGACTGACTCACGATGACACTGACGGTCTGAACGTGTGGCAGACAGTCGTAAAAATCATCTCCTCTCTGACAGTTTTCCCTTTATTTTCTAAGTCTGGGGTTTATCTCCACTGAGCTGGAGCCAACCAACCTTCACCCAACACAAGAATTTCAGAGGAATGTGACTGTGGTCAAAACGTGGCAACACTGTGTGGTTCCACCATGAAGGGAAGGGGAAAGAAAAGAAAACAAAAAGGCATTTTTCTTCTTCTGCCCTCTGTTTTCTAAAAAAAAGACAAAGGTCAGGAATTCCATTCAGCAGGAAACAAAAACACTTTTCTTCAGGGTGAGAGCGCAATCGGAGATGATTGTTTCAATGAATGTATTAATTTGACCTAATGGATTGGAACATGGGGATGGTGTGCGGTGATGGAAACTATGAGTGCCGGAGGCAGGGGGGGCAGCTGTTTGCTCAGTCTCCAGAACAAAATCTGTAATCTGATGGAGACATGACATCACTCCAACAGAACAGGACCGAAGGGCCTCGTTAACACGAAACAGACTAGAGTGCAAAACATGTTTGTTTGTGTGGGATTTTATTGGCCAGATATTACTTTGTGTGCCTCCGGCATCTGAGCCAGTTCAGCTCTTGAGGGGGGAAGTGTTTCCTCAAGGGTCTCCTTGTTCTTTTTCTCATAAATCTGACTTCAAAAGCACTTATTCACAGTATCAGTTACTCATTTGGACCATGTTCAGGCTCCCAAACCCCCAAATAGCATCATTATTTCCTCACACTAAAAGAACTTCCTTTGGCTTCAAAGATTTGGTTTATATCGGTCCCACATAACTTTAGAGTCCACTTTCTAATAAGGCACATTTTAAAGATAACAGTGCAGCTTTAGAGTACATTGAATTATCACATTTTAATTCAACTAAGCAGTTATTCACTTTTAAACCTAATTACTAGAGTGAGTTATTACAACCTGGCAACCTGCAAGCTTCTCATTTAATTGATCAATTACTAACTATTAGTAAAGCCATGAGTGGGTCATGAAGAGAGTCTTCATAAAGAGTGGAACCTTTCATTTTAAAGCCTCAATCCACGCAGATATTTAACGATGACTAAAACATGTCAGTAACTAGTTTTGCAGCAGGCGAAGACAGGTGTTTGTGCCTCCGCGGATAAAACTAGACCTCACAAAAACATTCATTTTTCACACAGTAAAGCTACCTAAAGCTGCTCCTTTACCCCCCTCCTTATGCTGTGAAGCTGTCAGTAAATGTACACGTACCGCTCTCGGCGCACCAGCAGTTTTTGGAGATGCTCACAGGAGACTCTACAGCCTCTGCAGGACCTGCAGCCTCAGCCAGCCGCTCTGCTCTGCTCTGCTGAGATGACAGATAGTTAAATCCACCGTGGACTCCAGCGAGCTGAAAGCTGACGGCTTTCCACTGACAGAAGCATCTGCGCCGTCTCTGGTGCGTAAAACCAAAGCGATTCCTCCAAAACCCCGCCCCTTTCCCCCACCCACCTCTCTGTCCTTACACTCCCTCTTTATTTCACTTTGCGGGGAGCTGAAAGACGGTAGACTCCATGTGTTTTCTGGACGTAACTGAATATTTTAAATACATGGTAGACTTTAAGGGATCCTCGGGCTAGTGCAGGGGCGTTTCCGGGATTGTTTGGGATGGCAAAAAGCGGGGAAATAAATACTGTGGAGAAAACTGGGCACGATTTTCAGGCTCATGTGCAGCAGCCCCATGTGTCCTCAAACAGGTCTACTACATGAAAAGTGATACTGCACAAGAGTTTCAGGGTTATGTATATAAAAAAGTGACGAAACGCGTTTAGACTTACGTAAAAACTACAGTCCTGTTTAATAATAAAAAAACTTTAACTTTTAATTACAAGACCCAAAGTAAAAGTACCCCTTTGGATCATAATTATTCATTACTTAGTGTTTATTTGTCACTTCAGCGTAGTTGGGGGTGTTTTATTTCTTTATACACTGCTATCTAAAATCAATAAATCAATATAATACACTAAGGGGCAGTGCCACCCTGTGCCTGCCTTTGGACACTCCCTTGCCCTGCTGATCATATAAAATACTATCTAAATATAAATTTTCCAGCAGGAACGCTTTATTGTGACTTTTATTGGATTTAATACCACAGTAGAAGTCAGAGTTGGGGCTTAATCTCAACTCTGGAAGTGATTTTCTCTTACCGACAAGCTGAGCATCACCCCCACAGCTGTCCTCTCTCTGCACACTTTTCATCCATCAAACACAAATGAGGAGCTGAGATCAGCTTTAAAGCCTGCACGCACACACACACACACACACACACACACACACACACACACACACACACACACACACACACACACACACTTTCTCTCTGCGCTATCTTTCACCTTACAGTATTCGGTTTCTTCTGAGTTTTCTCGGTTTGATGCATTTTTTTTAATTTGTGGTTAGAAGCAAACTGCAGGGTCCTGGAATAAAAGACAGAGGAAAATCCTGGACAGCATGATATCATTTTCCCTCTCATTGACCTTCACTTTCCACAGTGGTGAGCAGGAGGTCTGGGGACGATTAGAGGGTTCAGCTGTGGCTCCATCCTGCCGTTACCCATTACATCAGGATGTACACAGCATGGTATGATGAAAGCTTTTACTTATTTACTGGACCTGTTGATAGATTTCTGTGCCTCAGACATTTTGGCTTTTTATCATTCATTTAATTTGAACTGACCGAGCTAAATTAGGATGAAACTCTTAGATGCAAATATGATGCCATCTGCTGTTCAGGCTTCATAGTTACAGCATTTCAGGAGAAGTGACATTAAATTTAAAATAAATTAAGTTAAAAGCCTGGAAAATATACCTGTAAACCTGTCTTCACCTAATATTTCTTAACTTCAAGTCTCTGGAAGCGTAATACTGCCATTTAAATTAAAAACACATGAGAAATAAATTAAATTCGTGTGTTTTTTTTCCCCACCACCTGCTTTGGTATACCAGAGAGGCAACAAGACAAGCCCCCAAGTAGATTTTGCAGGTGGTGTCCACAGACCATTGCTCTCTCCTTGCCGCTCCTGCTTGATTTTTTTTCCTATTTCTGCTGCTACTGGTATCACAACATGGTACCTGTAGTCCAGCTCCTTCATCCACATGTGCCATCATAAGAATAGGACGTCATGTTATAGTGTGACGATGAATTGTTTGTGGTAAAAAAGAGCAATACAGATGTGATGTTTGCTTTGAGAGAGTTGATGGAAAAGTATAACGAAAGTCAGAAAGAGCTGCCCGAGTCTTTGTCGATCTAGGGAAGGCACGTGACAGCGTGCCAAGAGAGGAAATTAGGAGTGGCAGAGAAGTATGTGAGGGTTGTGCAGGATATGCAAAAGGACCGACAGACAGACAGGTTCATGCAGATCGGGTCAGAGTCCCTTCTTGTCTGCAGTGGAGGCCGACAGGCTGACAGATGAGGTCAGGCAGGAGACTCTGCGCATTATGATGTTTAGAGATAACATTTCGATCGGTCGTGAGAGTAGAAAGTAGGTGAAAGAGAGCCTGGAGAGGTGGAGGTATGCTCTGTAGAGAAGTCAGTAGACAGGTGGAAAAGTGAAGCTATGAAGAGCAGAGATAGTGAAGGTAGGGGAGTTTAAACACCTGGAGTCAACCATCCAAAGCAAGAGAGGTGAAGAAGAAAGTGCAGGCTGGGTGGAGACAGCAAGAGTTAAGTGGAAGGCTCACTCAGTGAGGCATGTTAGCACACAGGAGGTGGAAAACTGCAGCTTAGGCTGAGGAGTGTGGAGAGTGCTCAGAGTAGCATGTCAGAAAGGCATGGCTGAGATGATTTGGACATGCATGATGAGGAGGTATAGGAGATACACAGTGAAGGAGGTCATGCAATAGGATGTAGGGATAGAGTGAGATGATCTGTGGTGGCGACATTAAAGGAAGCAGCTGCTAGTAGAGGATTAAACACAAGTGCAGCCCAGTAGCTTATGAGTCTGTTTACATTATAATAATAAACCTTAAGTTTCCCCATTATAATTAAATGTCTTGTGTGAAGTGGCATCTCTTACACAAAGATAACAGTGACTGAGCAAAGTATGAAAACATATTTTATTAAAGATTTATGTACAGTAATGAAAACACATCTGCATGGCTTCTGAAACATCATTCAGGTCCCACTCAGCGCTCACACAGAAAACCTCAACATCTGCTACAAACAGTTTGGCCTACACACTCATCAAGCTACAAAAGTCCAAAGGTTTGGCAGGCTGTCCGAGTGAAACCATCGTAAGTTAGTCCCAGACTCCATTAAGACCAAAACACCATCACCCTCTCTGTTAATCACCCAAGGCTGCGATGGTGTAACTGGCACAGTTTTGATTGGAGGAGATCCATTACATGTCATTATCAAGGAAACACACAGAAGAATGAACATGGTGCTCCACAGGCACAGGAGTATCCCCCCCCCCTAAACTTAAGGATTACTTAAAGAATTCAAGATTTCACAGCAAAGCGAGGAGGAACAATGCTTTAGAGCATTTCTACTTAAACTGGGCCACAAGTGTTTCTACGTTCCAGAGTACTGGCCGAGAAGGTAAACACAGTTGACTGAAAATTTGAACATTTCTGCAGGATGGCAGAGAAAAAAAATACGATTCGTACGAGACAGTATTTCCCGCACTGGGCAGAGCGCATTCTCAATCATGGCCAATGCGTTCTCTCACAGTTTTCCAGAAAATTATTCAGATTCAAAGTAAATCCTCTACATCCTTTGCCCTCGTTCGGCCTCTCCACCAAATTTCGTGACATTCAGCCGAGTAGTTTTTTCACAATCTTGCTGGTACAACAGAAAAACTCTCGCGTTTGATGGAGGAACCACGTATAGATAAGACTCTGTGAAACGTAAGAGTCATCGTTCATCAGCCTCACTGGACTTCATGTAAACCGCAGAGTTACGGCCCCTCTAAACATCACTTCCATTCAGAGAAGCATATTTAAGGCTTGGTTGGCTGTTGCTGGACGAGCTCGCTGGTCTCCAGGCGGCACCGTCGTTCGAACTGCCGACTTCAAACACTTCGTGAATGGCTTTTCGGAAACAGTGAAAATTGTACTCTATCAAACCTGCAAAGAAAATTAGTGAGCATGTTTACAATTGTGTATAGTGTTTGTGTGTTTATTATGTGAATTTCTTCAGGTTTTTACACATTTACGTAGGAAGATTTTCCTGATAAAGCCAACACTAGCAATTACAAAAAATAAAAGTACACACCTTTCCTCTCAAAGCTCTCCTCTCTGAGGATGCAGACGAGCGCGAGGAACTTCGTGACCTCTTTCAAATAAAGCACTGTGGTGTTATTGAGCTTGATGATCGCCAAAGACTCTTCATCATAGGCAGAGCCGCTGCCGTCCTCCAGCCTGGCAGGCAAAGACAAAAGCACCTCTAAACGCTGCTCTTCGCCAAAGCTCAAAACAAATCTGATAGCTTTTCTCACCCGTAAATGCTGGAGATGTCGAGGACCACGTCGATCATGTCGCAGCAGAGTTCGTAGGACTGCATGTCCACGGGGGCGCTGTCTGTGGCTATGTAAATCTTGCTACTGACATCGAATAGGAAGGCCTTTTCAATCCCGGAGTGCTGCAAAGCAGGAGGGATGTTTATTATACGAAAAAGAAAATACAATGAGGCTTCTTATTGTGGTTCAAATAACATAAATGAAACATACAGATATGAAAATGTTCAAAAGGTTCTCCAGTGTTGGCAACTGAGGAATAAGCTTCTGGACGACTTTACTGAAGGCCTCGAATATGGAGTGGTCGTAGATGCTGGTCAGGTAGAAGCTGAGGACACAAAATAAAGACGACGAGACAGTTACCAAAACTGAGATAGAAGCTTTAATTTTAGCTTCTGAGCACGTCTGCTTTCCAAGGGTGTCTTAAAACCTTTGAGGCCTAATTATCACCACAGATGACTGTAACTCTAACTCTAAGCATCAGAATATATAACATCTGTTCTTTTTAAAATGTTCTCCCAGGACTGGGCAATCAGGTTACAAAAGAACTATTTAGAAAGAAAGGACTAGGGTCAGGTTTGAGATGAGGGTCAGGTTTGGTAGACCTCACAGTTAAAAGATTGGCTGTGCTGTACTTTCAACAACAGAGAATCCCAAAATTGAAAACTGAATACCTACCCCTAAAATAGTTGAATATTTGCACGATGGCTCTGACTAATAACTTGAGAAATCTCAAATACTGTATCTGTACTTGTCCAATCTTAAATGTTCACTCTATTGAAAATACAACAGAAAGTGATTCATTTAGTTGAAAATTTTATTTAAACAACAACAACAACAACAACAACAACAACAAACAGAAACATGATCACCAGCTTTTGGCCATAAACAGCTAATGCTACCCAGTCATATGTAAAGTGTTACAGCCAATGTGTGACCGACCTGTCACTGGGACACAAACTTTAATAAAATACAAAAGCAGTAAATTTAGGTCAGAGTAGTGAATAATATTACAAACTAACCACCTCCTGTTACCACTTTTAATTCATTTTTTTTATATAAATAAACACATTTATATAAACATGTAACTGTTCATACATGTGAGCACTTTAAAACTGAATTTCTGTTATTACTTCAGCCCACCTGCAGTACCTTTTACAATCCACCAGGGGGACCCACACTTTAGGAATGACTGTGTTAGGGGACTAACTGGACAGTCTATCACTGAATGGGATCAGTCTTAGCTGTCTGACTTACTAGTATGAATGCTAAACTACACCTTAACCATGACAAGAAGCTCTGTAGTATTTCACCTGTGTAGACACGTCAGACTCTCACCTGAGGTGAACCTTCTCCAGGCTGGCATCTGTCAGGTCATCATTGGCCCTCTGGTGAATATCTCTCTGCGTTTCGATTTTGTGGTCGTCTGACAGACCGTCTACTTTGTGGATGAACACCTCAAAGTTGATGTCTGGATTCACTTTGTAGGCTCTGGATACAGTTAGATGTAACCGGCTGAGAGCCTCCATGTAGTCATCCTGGTAACAGAAGACAGGATGTGCTGATTTAGTTAACACATGATTTAATTCACCACCCAAAGCACCAAGTCACACTTAAGTCACCGTACCTGAGCGTCGATGACAAAGATCAAAGCACCAGCTCCCTTGAAGATCATCTCACTGTCAAATGTGGGGTCGAAGAAATCCACCTGGCCGGGGAAGTCCCAGATCTGGAAGTTGACAAAGGAACTGCCGGAGATGTCATCTTTGTAGATTTTGTTGGTGCTTTCGAGGAATAAAGTCTCGTTGGGTGACATCTTGTGGAAAACAACCTGAGTAGTGATGCACAAAGATTACAGTTACTCTCAGAAATTTAAACATCACCAATTTGCTACATTCAGATGAACAGATTCAACTTTTTGGGAAACGACAAGTAATGCACTCAACCACCATGAACTGTACGCACACTCACCACACAGCTGAAGAAAAAGCATGCTGAAGCGCGTTTGAAGTTTGCTGAACAACGTTTAGACAAGCCTATGAAATACTGGGAGAATATAGTCCGCTCAGATGAGAGGCAAACTGAACTCTCTGGATGCCATAATACACACCATGTTTGTCAAACGCCACTGCATATCACCCCAAATACACCATATCAACAGTAAAGTTTGGTGGTGGAAACACCATGGTGTTCTGGCATGCTTCATATAATCAAAGTTGGAAAAATGTACTGAGACATTCTTGATAAAAAAGAAACAAGGGTGGACGTTTCAGCAAGGCGATGATCCCAAACACACAGCAAGGAAACTCTCAGGTGGTTTCAGAGAAAGAAAATAAAGCTGCTAGAATGGCCCAGCCTAACACCTGACCTGAATCCAAGTGAAAATCTATGGAAAGAACTAAAGGTCAGAGGTCATAGAAGGGGCCCACGGGATTTGAAGACTGTTTGCTCAGGCGTGATTCTGGCTCATTCATGTGACTGGTTTCTCCACACAGGAGGCGCCTAAACTGTCACAGATAAAGGCTTTTGTACGAAACACTAAATCATTTTCAGTAAGCGTGTTCAATAATCTTTTCTGGGGTCATTTCTCATTATTACACATAATTGATGAACATCTATGGTTTCATGTCTTTACATGTCTGAATTGGATGGGTTGTTACTGACATAATGGCATTTAGAAATATCTATATATTTAGAAAATTGATGATGTGTTCAATACTTGTTTTATTCGCTGTAAATATATATATATGTCATATTGAAACAAACTCCCACATTTCGACTGGCTTTAGTTCTCAGAAGTCACAAACTTTTCTAACATGTCGTCCGCTAAATCCTGGGTGAAAAACTCCAAGTCACCACAAAGTCACATGCTATGCTGATTTTTGAGGCCTGTGATGAAATCTTTCACAAATAAACGGAAATGCAGCAACAAAAAAGACTGAAACTTTTAATGACTGTGAAACTGGAGGAAGATGGAGTTCAGAGAAAGGTTAAAGTGGGAAGAATGACGTGGAACAGCATTCCAACATCCTGAATTATCAGTTATCAACATCCTTATTATGAGTGGTCAGCACTGACCCCTCACAGCAATAAAGTTGTTGGTTGGAACCCCAGCTCGGGCCTTTCTGTGTCGAGTTTGCCTGTTTGGACTTATAACAGATATATGTATCTATGGTTAAAATGTGACTTGTAGTCTAAAGCACTTTGAGTGGTCACTAATACTGGAAAAGCGCTATAATAATACAAATCCATTACATAATGGATTCTGTTAGACTGATCCAGAGCAGGCTGTGTTGTTCTTGATCAAAGGCAACAAGGCTCAGCTGATTATGCTCTTTAGTTTCATGAGTTAAAGGCTCCCTTTTTTGTTGCAGCTTTACACTGCCTAGAGATCAGAAAGAAGCTGAAATACTTAAAACATTAAACTTCTGCATATGTCTTGTTGAATTGAGTTGACTAAATCCATAACAAATGAAGCTGACAATCAAAATTTTCATGTGACTTATTAAGAGTCATTTCTCACCACTACCCTGGATCTAAAGGTTTATCCACCTCTCAAAGCTAACTTTGGGGTCGCCACCGTGGATCATCGGCCTCCATCTCAGCCTATCCCTAACCTTCTCGTCTGTCACACCAACGCGTCCTCCTCCACTACATCCATGAAGCTTTCCTCCTGCCTGGCAGCTCCACCTTCAACACCCTTTTCCAGCCCTCCTCTGCACATGCCTGCCACTCTAAATCATACAGCATTGCAGGTCTCATTCTCCATCTTTTAAATCACAGGTGTCGAACTCCGGGCCTCGAGGGCCGGTATCCTGCAGGTTTTAGATGTGTCCTTGATCCAGCACAGCTGATTTAAATGGCTAAATTACCTCCTCAACATGTCTTGAAGCTCTCCAGAAGCCTGGTAATGAACTAATCATTTCATTCAGGTGTGTTGACCCACGGTGATATCTCCTTTAGGTGTACATGTAACCAAACTGTTTCCTTTGTTCGCTTTTTGTTTACTATGAACTCACCATCCAGATCCTGTGGTGATCTGGATGGTGTTCGGGGACAGATAAATGACCATACCTTCTGTATAGAGGACTTGCCGCTGCGCCGCAGCCCCATCAGCAGGATCCTGGGTTTATCAGCTGATGTCGGGCTCTCCTCAAGGTCTGACACTTCCACTCCATAACCAAAACTTTTGGGGAACGACCCCACGACGCCGTAGCTCCCCGGTAATGTCGTATCCTCGTACTGAATATTCATCCTGTCCTTTATTATCTCACTTGCTCGTTCTTCTTCAATTCCGCCTCAAGCCTCCAGAAAACTCGCTGAATAATCCGAGCAGGAATGCTGTTGTCCAGGAATTTCACAACGAGCTAGCATGGCAAGCTAAGCGTTAGCAGGTAGCTGGAGTGCGGTATTTAGGTCTCAAAATAAGAGGCCAGATGTTAAAGTATCCATGTGAAGCTTGCTACACAAGTGGACATAATCTTCAGCAATCCTAATACAGGCGTAAAGTTGGTTAAATCAAACTAAATGGATAAGAAATGACAAAAAAAGGCTAACTTTAACGTAACTTGGAGATTCCGCCCCCTTTAGCTTTTAACCCCTCCCCTTTCACGTGATTGGTTACACGCTCCAAACATTATCATGTGACAAGCAGTCCAACAGACAAACAGTAAGGATACGGAAGCGGTGAGTAGTGTTTTGGGGGAATTTTGGACATCTTTTATTTAATTTAATCTAACTATATTTACATACATATTTTAAAGAATACGTTGCGTAGATTTAAACCTTTGGTACAGCACCAATGCGCTACTGCATATTCCAAAATGTACGTAATAAGTATGCGTTTGATGTAAATCATGTGCTCTTTCGTTTGTAGTTAGCTTGTTCGAAGTGACATGAGGATAATTCATAGACGCACTTATAGTGAGCTGAGTTTCTAATACAGATATAAATATACCCGGGATGACCAGCTCTAATAAACTGGAAGCTCTGGGGATACTAGGAAGCACAGGGATGATTTCCTGTCGAACATTTTATTGTACTTTCCCATTTATTTGATATTCATTCACATGCAAGGACCACTGACTGTATACAAACATACAGCAGATATCTTTTGACAAACATGGACCAGTGCAATTAGCAACCATGACATACAGGGGTTTAGAAAAAAGGTTAAATGACAAAGGGGATTTGTAATAAATAAAAGCATACAGCATTTAACTGAATAACAGCAAATATTGCTTATATAGAGATAGCATTAATAAATTCATATTGCCGAGAGATTCCAGGGGTCTGTTATTTCTTGGATGTTGATAAAATAGGAAAAACTAGTTCATTTTGTTTCCATGTGTCAGGACTCAGAATGGCAGCTGTCCTTTTGTGTTTTCTCCTGGCTGCGCCAGTGCTGCTTGTTACCTCCAGCCCAATTCATGACTCCGACAATGGGACTGTACCACTAGTGCTCTGGCATGGGATGGGTAAGTGACTCTGTTCTCTGTTACTGTAGGGATATATTGGAAAAAATCTTAAAAATGGCACCTTTATAGTCTTCACAGAAAAAAAAATTAAGCATAAGCCACCTTTCTGAAACCACACTACAAACCAGTATTCATAATAACCATAAAAACACAGTACACCAGCTTATGAGCTGATGCAGAGTGTTTTAAGTTCCAGAGACATATATAAGGGGTTGCTGACTGTTAAAGGTCTGATATGTAGAGGCCCATGCAATTGTGTCATTTGTTTTCTAATTCAGTTTTTCAATTCAAGTACTGCAAGTTGTTTAATCAAAACTATGAATGAAAATTAATTTTATTGTGGACAAAATCACAACCAGATTGATTTATGAAACCATGAAACATCCGGTGTTCCTCTTTTATTTTGGCTTAAGAAGCTTTAAGATTGAAAAAACTCACCCAACTGTACATAGTTTCTCTATTATGTTTAAACTGAGATGCACATTTAATCTTCAGCTCATTTTTCCACAATATGTAAATAGAACTGAATAATTTGCATGTTTTTATGTAAACCTGCCATGAAAAGGATCTTTAAAATCTCATGTGTGGTAATTAATCCTGTTTTTTGGTTTGTTTGTTTGTTTGTTTTAAAAGATGCATCCACAGATGTGTAGTTATTGGGATTGTGTTGTTTTACACAAAATAATCTAGAATAGTACAAAAAAAGTTAACTGTGATGCCTTTGCCCCCACTGTTCAGTACACATTTGAATAACTTACCTTGGTAACATGTGATTCATCGATTCACGTCACTTCCTGCTGACGAAAGTGAAAGCCACATGTTTACAGCAACACTGCAGTGAGATAAAAACCTGAGCTGTAATGTGAGAGATGAGGATTGTGCTTAAAACTGATAGGCTGCTCATTAAATCCTATACTAGATGGAGAAATCCCACCTGAGGAAGTGAAAAGAAAAACACTTTCTCTTCTTCCTCAGGCAAAAAAAGACACTACCTCTAACTCAGAGTGCAGAAGATTTTAGAGCTTAAACCAAAGAAGACTGTGCTCTGCACTGAGCCTCTACCTGATTTATATGTATTTAAAATAAGCCATAAAAATACTGTGGATATGCCTGATTCCCTTCAATAAAGTTGGACGATGAGGCTTGTGTTTATTTGTATTTTCTTCATCAGGTGACTCGTGTTGCAACCCTTTGAGCATGGGCTATATAAAGAAAATGATTGAGCAGGAGATCCCAGGAGTTTACGTGTTCTCAGTGATGATTGGGAAAAACATAGTGGAGGTAACCTCACGCTGTAAAGACATTTATGAAAGTGAAAATATTTTCTGTGAATAAAATGGTCTTTGCATTAGTCACATGGTAATGTTAGAACAGTTCAAGGAATTTTCAGGTATGAATTTGTATTTTTGGGCTCTACGTTTGCGCTGTTCAAAATAATCCTTATTTTTACCTCGATGCATCTCTTTGAAATAAGATAGTTTAGCTCCTCCCTATATAAGGACAACTTTCTTCTGATTGGCTGCCCCTCATAAACAGAAGGTTTCTGGACAGAGATGACGTATTACAGAGTCACGAAGAGAAACAATGAAATATCTGATTTCATTGTTGGAAGCTTTAATTTAATATGAGCATGCAACCCAAAAACACCCCATGAAGTTTTCTCCTGTGAATCATCAGGAAACAGACGAAATACCGATCGTTGCTTTTTTAATTCCACATCATAAACATTAAATTTTGCAGCTTTGTGCCTGAAAAAATGATATTTCTCATTATATTAATGCTCAGAGCTCATTAAAGAATATTTCTTTTTGATTTAAAAAAAACAACAAACAATAACTTAGCTTTAGATTGTGGCAGTGGTAGAGAGATTTTAACAGAGCTTGAATGTGTTTTCTGTTTTTCTGCTCTGTACTTAAGAAGTTATGAAGACTCACACTTTTTTGAAAAGTGCAATTTTTAAAAAGCAAAATTTTCCCCTCATCTCTGTAATTAGTGGAATATTAATAGTATGAAAGTAAAAATTTAAATGGCATTAAAGGTAGAGTGTGTGAAATCTCACCACTAGATTTAATAGATTGCAGACTGTAGAATTCAGCTTTCTTAACCTTCCCTATTAAAGTGCATGATTCACAGTGACTGCAGGCTGTTAGTCTTTACTTTACCTTAGAAATATACTGGATGTCCATATGTATTTACGATTTACTATTGGATGATTCTGTAAAAATTAGTAAAAGGAGTCCGAAACGAGTCAGTGAAGCCCACTTCTGTCCACTGACAGCGATACCGAGATGAGTTGTTGAGGATATGCTGAACTTTTCTGTCAGTAAGTGCTGCTGTTTTTGCTGCTATTAGCTGCTGTTAGCCTTTGTTAAGTGCTGTTACCTGGCATTTGCTGCCATTAGCTGGCATTAGTTAAACTCTTTGAAATGTATCTGTTTTTATTGTGTCAGACACTCGTATGATGTGACAATGTCAAGTTTTTTTTTATCAGAGGGAAAATGCGATAACTTTAAAAAAACAATTAAATTTTTTAAGGACACTCTAGCTTAACGTTAGCTGGCGTAACGTTAGCTTAAAACCAGCTCTTGTTGTTTAGCTGGCTCATTTGTCCAGCAATGGGAGGGTTACATGTTTAATCTGGTGACGATAAGTAACTGTGAAATATTGGCGGATGTTCATCTCGCCCTCTGTATTATATGTCAGTCTCTACAAGGTGAGGCAACACGGCAGCTTCCACAAACAAGCGCCCACTCCTGTGTATTTTTGATATTCATTCTAAATGAATGATAATGGATTATTATTATTATTATTATTATTATTATTATTATTATTATTATTATTATTATTATTATTATATATATATATTTTTTTTTAAATTAAAAAACTTCAAAAGATTACATACTTCCTGTACCTTTTTAAGACGCTGAAGCTGTTGTACAGACTGGACGCATAGATAAAACTTCCTGTAATGCTATTTCGCAGCTAAAAAAAATCGCTGTCATCCTATTAAGACGTAGCATTGCTTCACTACCTTCAGAAGATGACTCACGGCCACTCGTCTTCTCACAGAAACACACAGTAAAAGTGAATATGACATGTTTAATAAAGAACGCCTTTTTTTTTTTCTTTCTTTAACAGTCCCACAGCAGCTTTCCACATGTGTGATGGATCCTATTCTGTGGTATTTGCAGTAGTAGTGACATAAGTTACATCAGAAAAATGGCTCCTTTGCAGCTTCACTGTGTGACTCCTCTGTGTTAATATTTATACCAAACCTGCACGGGTACGGCTTTGATCCGTGGTGACGCCGTAACGTTATCTCTCTGCTCATTTTCTTCTTTTAATCTGTCACTTGTGATTTGAACTTTTCATGTTTTTCCTCCTGCAGGACACAGAAAATGGGTTTTTCTCAGATGTGAATGAGCAGGTGTCCATGGTGTGCAATCAGCTGGCTCTGGACCCCAAGTTGAAGGGAGGATACAATGCGATGGGCTTCTCCCAGGGGGCGCAATTTCTGTATGTAACTCCTGTTCTGGACTCTGGTTTTCTTACTTGTTATGCAAGAGAAATTGGAAGCTTTGTGTGTTTGAAAAAAAACCAACTCTCGGGCCTCGGCATGTTTCCCGCTCGTAGTTTTTGTCTCCTGACTGAAATGAGGAAGCTCGCTCTGACTCTTTGACCCGGTTCCTCTGTTCGCAGGAGGGCTGTGGCTCAGCGCTGTGCCTCTCCACCAATGAAAAACCTGATCTCTGTTGGCGGTCAGCACCAAGGTGATACTATAATGATAACTTTAGCTCACTTCCCTGTGAGCAGAGCTGACCAGATATATTCTGATGTAAAAGTAGTGTTTAGGGTTGTTTTTGTTTTTTTTTGTTTGTTTTTTTTTACCCTTCAGCCAAAAAAGGCTGAGGTTTTGCCATCACCCTGCCAAGCGGGCTGGCGCCGTGAACATGATAACTAGAGAACAGGTTGACGTAGGATTTTCAAATTGATACCACAGGTGTATCAGCTTTAAATCTCAGTGACCCTAATATAAATGTCAAGGTCGGACATCAACTAACGAAGGAACTTACCTACTATGTTCAAACTTATTCGATAAGTGCATCTACCAGGAGGCTGAAGGGCCTCGCTTTCAGAGCTGAACTCAGTAGTTGCAAAGAAAGTTAAACTGAAAACAAAACTAAAAGCTCTTTTATGATGTAGTTAACTTGTAAAATAAAACTCAGTCTATTGTCATTAAATCAGCTGCACATAAAAGTTTAACCTGACTCTGTAGGTCCTTCTCTTTGACGTCAGACTTGTTATTCTGTTCTGCTCTATTTACACATCACAGGTGATCTTTGAAAACAGAACTCCTCTCCTCAAATTAAACACATTCAAGCCTCTATGTAAAGATGTAAACAGCTCAGTCTCCCACTGGAGACTTATTAAGAGCCTCAAGTGCTCTGTGAGCCAGACCAGGGAGCTATGGGAGTGAATGGTCCAGGTTATTTCCTGACAGTTTTCTATGCTGCCTACTAATTCCTGACAGCTTCCAAACAAGCTGGCACCTAACCCCGTGTGTTTTTCGAATCCTCAGGTGTGTACGGGCTGCCCAGGTGTCCTGGGGAGAGCTCTAAAATCTGTGACATGATTCGTGAAGCTCTGAATAAGGAAGCTTACTTGGGCTGGTTTCAAAAGCAGTAAGTTTTCCGTCTTGCATCAGCCTGTTGTTCCTGTTAAGTCATGTCAAGCATCTTGTGACGAATCGTTTCTGTGTTTGTGGTTATCAGCCTGGTGCAGGCCCAGTACTGGCATGACCCTTTGAACGATGATCTCTACAAGAAGTACAGCCGCTTCCTGGCCGACATCAATCAAGAGCGGGTCGGTAGAGCCAGAACAGCCCTGTAGTCAGTACAACGAGGTCGCAGAAGTGTAAACAGTGACTGCGTTAGGAAAACAAAAGGGAGATTGTGGGGTTTTTTTCAGCATTTCGGTGTTTATCGGCAGCTGGAGGACTGAATCTACTCTGTCTCTGCCATCTGCTGACGGAGACAAAGAGATGCAGCTATGAATAACTATAGAAGTGGACTTTGGTGCCTAAGGAGTTTAGTTAATCGTTAATAAATGATTTATTGTCGTCTCAAAGATGAGTTATAACCATGCAATGTTCTCGGTGTACAACACACCTTTATACACGTTTAGATTTCTTTATTCTCCATTAAAACTATAAACAAGTGGAAAAAACAGAAGGCAACACAGAAGGAAGACGGCTGCTGCTACTGTATAAGATACTTAAGTCCAGTGAAAGGTATTAATTAAAAGACAATGAGATTACACCCTATTAGTGCTTAACAGTCTGCTCCAGGGTCAACATTTCCAGAAAGAAGAAAGTCTGTGTCGTGCCATCAAACTGAAGTTTGCCCACTGACGTAAACTGCTGTTTAGATCGAGAGCTTAACCTTTCATTAATAGACAGGATCGGATTAGACTGTGTGGCTACAAACTGACCTGCAGGGTTATCTCTGCCGATCCATAAATCAATCAACTTCTGAATAATCGCTTAATAAAAACCAGTCAAAGAGCTATTTCACAATTTGGTTCTCTTCATACTGAGCTACGACGCAGAAGAGAATGATTTGTTCACATTAATTATGTCCTTTAAACTCTTTAAGGGTTCTTTATTAGAGCAGGGTGCTAATTCATTTTAAAGAAGAAGCCTGGGATTGTTTGAGGTAGAGAAAGCCACACAAGACACATGGAGACATTTAATTGTATTTATGTAATTCCTGAATCTGATTTATTTATTTTTATTTTTAAACTCTTCGTGCACATCTGCAAAGTTCTTTTTCTGTTTGTTGAAAAATGTTTTTGTTTTCTACTAAAGGCGGTGAACGAGACTTACAAGAAGAATCTTCAGCAGCTAGAGAAGTTCGTCATGGTCAAGTTCCTGCAGGACTCTGTGGTGGATCCTGTCGATACTGAGGTACCAAACATAATGCACGTAGTTATTTTAAAAATGAACAGAACTAAAAACACAATGTGAAGAAAAAACTTCAGCGACTTCTTATTGAAAGTGTCTGTGTAATGTGTTGAAGAGATGTAAGTTTAAGTTGAATGAACTGGAGCCAGCCTGTACATTCATGTAATACCAGTTTACACCACAAGATGGTGCAGTGAGTCAGTGCAACCTTTATTTTACCATTAAGTACAATACCAGTGGTCTGGTGAAACACCTTGTAAGGAAAGAGCAGTAGCACTTAACTGAAATCATCCCAGCATACACACTGGTAAAATTCTGTCCCCTGATGGCCAAAGTTTTAGCAAAATTCTGCACAAGTCAGTTTCAAAAAATACTTTTATTAAAAAAAGGTGCTGATTAAAGACCAGTCACAGTCTTGTCCCGATTCTTCTCGCAGTGGTTCGGCTTCCTGAAAACTGGCCAAGCCAAAGAGACCGAGACTCTACAGGAGAGCGTTCTCTACAAGGAGGTAATCACTGCAGGTTCTCTGATGAGGGAAGAGAGCTGACGGTGTGAGCAGTACACACTTTATTATCCAGTGTTTCCTGTGAATGTGAAGGCTAAGCAGTCACAAGAAGGTGGTAATCAGATTTATTTGTCAAAACGTGGTCTCAGTCTGTATTTGAGTATATTTGTTTGCTGGTGTGCAGCATCTGCCAATTAGACACACGGAAGATATGTGTGCATTTACAACAATATAGACTTTTTTTCTTTTTCTTTTTTTTAAAGGAGCAACTTTATTTTTTTTTTTTTTTTTTTTCCCCTCGTTGGTTGCAATTTTACACTTTTATTGTCCTGTAGGCATTAATGTGAGAATCCAGAACAGGACATATTTATACTGCAAGTCTGCGCACAGACTAACCCTGTTTTTATTCATTGTTTGGTATCAGACTGTTTGTCAAGTCAATTTATTTATGACTCGTAGAAACTCAACAGATAGTGACTAAAATGCTGCAAAATTACAATTAACTCAAGAACAACAACTAAAGCTAAATGTTTTTTATGAACGTACTTATAGCTAGATTATGGACCTTGGGTTGACTTATCGAGTTGAGGCGAGCACTGAGCCTAACTGGGTTTGGTGAACTTGGTTTGTAGTACACGGAAGGCCTGGAGCAGGTTAGCTGCAGCACAAGTTACCATGGCAATGGAAAAGAACCACCTTTGTAACACTTAGGATTACCTTGATAAGTATAGATCTCTGCTTTTATTTCGCCTTTCCAAAAATTCAGAAGCTATTCTTTTTTCTTTTTTCTTTTTTTTTTTTTGCCTTAACCACCTTACGATGGTTCTGCATGTAGTAGGACATATCTTAGTTCGGTTTTCCATCAGCAAATGTTTATTAATCAAACTTTGTTGCACATGCCGGTTGTAAAACAGACCCCGTGTGTGTGTGTGTGTGTGTGTGTGTGTGTGTAGGATCGTTTGGGTCTGGCGGCGATGGACAAAGCAGGGAAGCTGGTTTTTCTGGCCACCGAAGGCGACCACCTCCAGTTCAAAGAAGAGTGGTTCAAAGCCAACCTGCTGCCTTATTTACACTAAAGCAGCTCCATACTGATAGTCTCAGATTGCTGTAGCTGCAGTTGAAATCAAGAGCAATATAACGCCAGTTTAACAGGACGCTCAAGCTTAGCAGAAAGCATCATTTACTCTTTTTGCACTGATCATTTCCAGCGTGTTGGCTTTTAATCTGTGTCTTGTGATGCCATCATAATTTTAGCAGTCACAGGTGCAGTTTACTGATGAGGTCAAACACTATTCATCATTGTTGGCAGGTTTTACGGGGGGGGGGGGGGGGGGGGGTTAAGCCACTTTCGTTTTGCCTCATTTGGATCTTTTAACTGTGAAATAATGCTTCTGTACAAATAAAACATCAAAATAAAGACACCCATATACTTGGATTTATTGCAACATTTTTAATGATGTCTCCAGTACTAATGAGCAGATTTGAGTTTGGACCCCCCCAAAAAAGAGAAATTAAAGTGGTAAACAAAAACAAGAGACAAAAGAAAATTCAGCGAAGAGCTCCACAGCTACGCGAGCTGCAGACATGAGAAGGAGCAGGATGCTGATGGTCAGGCTGATATTCAACGACTATTCATAGCTGTACAGGTGATTACAGCAGGTGTTTCCAATCACTTACTCCAGTCTGTTTTCCTTTACTTTTTAAAATTCACTTCCACCGACTTCCAACATCTTTGCTCTTTATCACACTTTTCTTAAATGCCTCCTAACATGGAATGTTTTTTTTCCTTTCATTCAGGAATGTCCTGTGTAGATTTAAGTGAAAATGTACTTTAAACCGTTCAAACATCATCTAGATGGATTTATGCTTTAAAAATGATTTAAGAGAGAATGTTTTTGCACAGCTTGCTTTTACTCTGGTTTTGTGCTCAGAGAACTTGTTTTACACCATTATCCACTATGAGTCTCATGGTTGCAGTCATCAGTGGAGATGATATGGATGCCTTTATCCTCTTTAAAGAGGGCTCTTTTTGACGAGTGCTTCACCAGTGAATTGCATATAATGGAAGAGAAACCTTGAGGCCACAACTTAAACACGCCAGCCCCCCAGCTGACCAGGAAGAAGGGAAAGAAATGAGCCTGATTGGCTGCAGAGGAATCAACATTGCCTATTCTAAAATTTGCTCAGCATCATCCAGATAAATTAAAAAAAAAAAAAAAAAGCATACAGAGCTTCCCAGCTGTTGGCAAAACTCTTTTCAAGTGCTTGCAGGGAAACCCTAATTTGAATGACAAGCTGCTCCCTGCTGATTGGCTGGAGGATCTGCTCCAGATAAGGCAAGCAGCCCTCTAATTGGCTTACAGAAGGAACAGTTTAAACTGTGATTGGCTGATAAGGAAGAAGGGGAAAGGTCTGAATCTCAGTGTACAGTGTGAGAGTTAGCTGGTGGGGTTGTCGATCAGTCAGACAGGACTCTGCAAAAAAAAAAAAATTAAAATAGACGAGTGGGGATGGCGTTGAGGAGGGGCGGCCGTTTTAATATGCTGCCCCAGTTTATCCGGCGATCTCTGTTGCTGTGGTGACGAGCTTACTGCCGTCCCAGACTGTCTTGAACTGCTCGGGTACAGGGATCTCCGTCTGAAAGGGAGAGACACACAGGGGTTTTTTGTCAGATCAACAAGCTTTTTCAGACCAGCTTTGAATTCTTGTCGTTTATAGTCAGCAGCTGATCAGCTCGGCTCAGGATGAAGACTCGATAAACGGGCTGTTCTGGTCAAAGGTTCCTAGCAGCACTAAAACGAGGATGGGAGAGCTTTGCCCCCTTGCTCTTAACCTCATGTTCTCATTATTTAACAAAAATCCTAAAAGCAACTACACCACAAACCTGCTCAAAGATGCACAGTTCAAGGAACACTTCATGGTCTAATTAAACATGCCGCGCATGCGAAGCTGAAAGCAGCTCAAAAGATCAAATGCACACTACTCGCTGGACCAATGTGACCGTTTGCATGTTAACGACTTTGACTTCAAACTTCTGCAAGGCTGGACTTTTATCCAAGACCTTTTATAGAGAAATTCATAATTGATGTGACGCTTGCCTCACAGACACTAACAAGTACCTAACGAGGCTGAACGTGTTTGTCTACCCAGGAGAGCTCAAAGCTCTCATAAAGACTTACTGCTCCTTCTATTTGTATTATTCGATTGACTTCTTTCACTTTATTTTCATAGTATATTTGATTTTTAACTTGAGGTATGTGCCTACTTGTCCAGGTCTTCCCTGAGAAACAGATGTTAATCTCAATTGACTTTCTGGTTGAAATAAGGATTAAATAAAAGCAGCAGCACTGAAAACTTAGTGATGACAGCATTTACAAAGCCAAAAATACCCCATAAGGTTTACAGAAGCAGTAAGGTTTCTTATCACAGTCAGGTGAGGTCCTGTTTGTGTCACGTTAAACTTCCTCTGCTAAACAAATGAAATCAGAGATACTCACAAACTCTCCATCTTTGTTGGGTACCAGCACGTTCATCTCTGAGCTCTTGGCGCTGATGATCTCACACTTCAGAGAGTCCTTGCTCAGATAAATGTGGCAGCCATCTGTCTTGTTGATGGAGATAGTTGGGACCTTCCCCATAACCTGGAAACAAAAGGAAAAAATAAACAGTAGACCCTTTGGCTAAAAGCCAGTAACTTTATCAGGTAGATGATACACAATGCCGATCTACAATCAGCTTCTACAAATCTCCTCAAGCCCAACACTGCACCCAGCTGACAGTGAAGCTGCCAAAAACTGAGCAGCTTGTAGTTTCCAATATTTAACTACATGAATAATAAACAGAGCTCATGAAAAATGTATAAATCCTCAGCAGAGAAACTACAAAGAGCCGAAGAATGACGGGGCAGCAAAAATCATTCAGTGATCTCATGAAATGCAACAAACAGTGAAAAGAAACAAAATAAAATAAAATAATCACACCTGGATCTTGACATCCTTGCAGTTAATCATCTCCACGATGCCCACAACATCATCAAACACCAGGCCCATTTTCTTACAGTTGTCTGTCAGAGAAAAATAAATAAGTATATTTAAGAGACTCTAAGCACCGAGCTCATTCTTCTGCCTTTTATTCACTTATGGCGGCTGTGTCGGCAAATATAAATAAATGTTTGGGCATTATATCAGGGGCAATACGAGAGCCCTCGACGTGTGTGTTTCTGAGGAGTGAGTTTCCTTTCTTACCTAAAGTGATGGAGTTGATTTTGCCCTTGACCTGCAGGGTGCTCTTGTTACACTTGAAAGCATAAACCACTTGCTTCAGCTCAGTGTCGCTGATCACCAGGTTCTGAGCATCCTCCTGGTTCTCCTGCAGAAAGCAAGTTAAGAAAACAGAGAAAAAGAATTAAGAAAGAAAAAAAAAAAAAAAAAAAAGAAGGTCTGTTTGTCTGAGCCAGAAGCAAGTTTAAAAATCTATTCTGGTCATTTTGGCCCCTTCAGCGTACCACTTTCCACTTCTTTCCTTCCAGCTCCAGCACAGGGGGGAGCGTACGGGTTGGTGTGGCGGATGCAGCAGGTCTGGCGGCGCTTGAAGCGAAGGGTTTTGGTCCAGAGCGCACTGGAGCGCCCTGACTCCTCAGGTTGGGGTTCTTGTGGGTCTTCTGGTTATCGGACACATGTTTTAGTCCTGCAGGGGTCAGGGAGAGATGAAACATGCACTGTTAGTCTGAGAGAGAGGGAGCGTTACTTAATCCAAAGCACATCTAATTTATGTGATAACAAAAATAAATAAATAAAAGGAATGGAACCCATATATTAGTAAGTGTAAATGAGCATAAAAGATTATAACTGAAATAAAAAGGTCCGTCTTAATACACTGTCTGCCCTTCATACCACGTTCTCCCATCAACTTATTTGTCCAGAGAGGTTCATCAATACTGATTACTACTCCTCACATAGAGTAATGATTAACAAAAGGAAAGAAGGACCAGAGACTCCTTTATATGATTTACATCAACAAAGCCTTTTTGTATTGATTCATGTAGCTCTGCTACATGACTACTGCTGCACTCAAATCCTCAAAATTGAGGCCAGAAAAAAAAAAAAAAAAAAAAGTATCAGCTCCTCTCATCACTGTTGGTTGGAGCTGTAGCTACCCACCCCGGGTGATGTCAGACCCCTTGTTGATGGAGGCGAACAGGGCGTTCCGATTATCAGCACCGGCGTCCCCAGCGCCGCCAGTGGGTCCGCTCAGGTCAGCGGGAGGAGGGGGTCCAGGGGGAGGTGGGGGAGGACCGCCAGCAGGAGCGCTGCGTGGAGCAGCACCGGCTGAAGCTACTGCACCCTGAGGAAGAAGAGAAGAAAACGGTTAACAGGGTGAATGAGGTCATGAAGGACACACTTTTAGCCTTTAAAGCAGACAAAGGAGAGCACACTCACGAGACAAACTCTGGAGTAATTCTCCCCTCTATAATTTAAAACAGGACTGTTTGCATATCAGGGGCAGTTACACCACTTCTCCCTGTGTTTGCCTCAACTTTGTGTGTAAACAAAAATAAAGTTTATTCTGAAGGGCTAAATTTAGTTTAGCAAAAACAGAGCTCAAGTTCAGTTTCAGGATTGTTTTGTACCCTAAAAGCTCCTGCTTTTCCTTCATTGTGCACCACAAGAAAGGAAGTCCCAGAAATACATATGCAACAGGGCAAGCTGCAGAAATCATGCAACCTTATAACTCTAAGTACAGACAGTACAATTTTCTCTAATGCCAAAGACCAGTTTGCTCTGGCACAAAGTATTAGTAAAACTGGCCCTAAGGTAAATGTGTTAATTCATGAGTCAGGTTGCATTTGATCATTTGAGAGCTGCTTTTTATGTTTCAAGTTGCAGTAATTTCCTTTTTTTATTTTTTTTCTCTCCTCCTCCTCCTTCCTTTGGAAACTCACAGTCTTGCTCCAGGTCAGTCCGGTGGTGTGTTGCTCTTTGATGTAATGCTGCAACGCAGTCCAGATGGAGATGTAGGCTTTCACCCAGTCCACATGCACCTTGTCCCTGTGAAGACGACATATGATTTTATGGCATCGTTTTTTAGCTCTAGCAGTTTTTCTTCCTTTACTTAGAACTCAACACAACTTTATTTTTTATTTCAGATTTTCTCATTGTGCAATTTGCCTGCCTGCTGTATGACATGTGAACACGAGCTGAGAGCACAAACAGTCTGCCTCACTTTCAGGCTTTTATTACAAGTTTAAACCCAGGAAGTCTGCCACTGACATGCTTCAGTGTATCATGTGGCAGTGCTGACTCAGTAAAACCATGGGGCACCATAACTTGAAAAAGGAAAAGAAAGGATGGAAGACAGATGGGTCGAGCAAACTGTTTGGCTGCATTTAAAAGTTCTTTTGACCCTTTTGTTTATTAGATTCAACATAAAAAATAAAAACATATGATACAGTTTAAAATGATAAGAACAAACTGGAAGAAATCCCAGCAGCTTTGTATACAAATTAAATTTGGACGGCCCATCTGCTGCGGACAATGAGGGAAACAGGCTTTAATAGTGGAGGTTTTACTGACTTGTCCTTGTAGTCCTTCAGCACACGGTTGGTGTAGAACGTGGCGGCGTCCTGCATCTCCTTAACGTACGGGCCTGGTTTGGGAGCCTGACACGAAGTAAAAAGGTTTAGATTCATTTCGTAAAACATACCCTGTGTGTAGTTTTTGCCTAACTGAGCCAGTTTGTTTTGTCATATTGCTTTTATTATATTGAGCAGTCCAGTCCACTTTGTTTAAGCATTTTGATCTAGGTTGTACTTAGTGTTCTTGGCTGCGGTAACACAGGAACTTCCCCAAATTTTGGGATAAATAGAGCCAGTCTTATCTCGTATATCATGGGTGGGAAACCACTTAGTCCAAATGTCCACAGAGAACGTTAAAACAAAAAACAAACAAACAAAAACCCCAAACACTGGATAACTAAGTTTGAACTTAGTAAGATTTTAATTGTAACCTGTAGCTAACAATTTAAAAGCACAAGCACCATGTCAGCATTTAGATTGCTGGTAGATCCCTACCTGACATGTACCACTAAAGAGGTCACTTGATGAAATAAACAGTATTAAAATCAACTTAAACAGCAGTGGAGAATCACTGCAGTCATTTGCTTTGACATGCCTCCTGCCCCTTAATGTTTTGTTTTCCTTTAGGACTCTGTGGGCCAGGTTTTTCCTGTCTGTCTTTTAGAGTCGGATTAAATGGATGCAGAGGAGTCAGGTATGTTTAAAGAAAGGGGAAGTATAAAACTAAAGCTCAACATTTTGAGAACTTAAAATCTTTGCTTCCCCACAAGTGAAGCCTTTAATAGTTGGGTTGCGGTCACGTGGTTCTGATGACGTGCGGAGGCAGCGCGATTTTTGAGTGGAGGGCGGAAGTAAACATGGAGGACACTGTGGAGAGTCAGGAGAGCAGCTATTGTGCAACTTTAGACCCCGTTTCTCGGGAGAGATATAAACAGATAGTTAAAAAATATATCGGACGTGATCCGTATTCTTTGAAAATGTCCGAATACACCACAGAAGTAAAGGATTTGCCTACTATCGAGGCTGTGGATATCACCAACTACTTGGTCCTCCAGACTTCTTACTACACTAGGCAGCAAATGAAAGCTTTCAAGAGTCTGGAGGCGTACAATTTTTTTGTCAGCGGGTGGGTCCACAACCTTGGAACAAAACGTCTCCGTGATGGATACAGTTTGGTGTTTGCAAGGGTGAGTGTTTGTTCTTATATTGCTTTATCTTAAACACGCTAACAGTTAGCGGTAGCGGCTTTAACGTCAACAAACATGCCACATCCTTAGGACTTCGTTAGAGTGACAGTTGTTTGTTTCAAGGTAAACCATTCTCAGCGGTCTAACGAGACACCTCTGAAGACTTGGGTAATTGCAAAGGAGGATGGAGAAGTGATTGCAGCTCATTGCAATTGTATGGCAGGGTTAGTAGCCTGTTCTCCACTGTCACTAGGCTCAAATCCGGGCTCTCAGCTGTCTGTTGCATATCCAAAATCGCCTCTGCACATCGATGCTGTTCTGCCTTAAGCTTCATTCTTTTCTCTCGTTTGAGAACTGATTCCGATCTGGGTTTTCGTTCGTAGCCGAGATTGACCGTCGGAGCCCAGTCCTCCGACTCTTCGTCATCCAAAGCACTTGGGCAGCCTATAGTCCCAATCAAGTCAATATTAGACTACTAACTTAAAAGCACTAAGTAAACGAGAATTTAACGACTACCTAATGCTAATAAGTTCGTTTGCAAACATAACATTACCTCTGACGAAGTGGTCGCTGCAGACACGGGCATTGGCAGACTCTGCTCCTCCCGACTGTAAACGTAAATTTAAAATCCATTTTTTCCTACGTTTTTCGGTTAGAATTTTCCATTTTTCTCCTCTTCGTTGGGCTATTTTTGGTACCCTAAAATACCGTTTATCAGTTTCTCTGGTCGACCTACTGGAGCATCCGTAAACACAACAGGACATAGGCATTTTGCGTACTGTCTGTCTGTGATTTTGCGCTTATCTTTTTCACTTCCGACCGCCAGTCAAATTTCGCGCTTTACGTCGACGTCACGTCTACGTCAAATGAAACCTAGCTATTAAAGACTAATCCATCCTACTGCTATAAAGCTACACCCACAATCTTTGCAAAAAGAGGCTTTGTCCAAAGGTAAAAAAAAATCAGTCTCAACATGACTAAAAAAATAAATAACTAAGATAAAGACGTATTAATCAGTTAATCAGCTTCCTTGTCTAGCTCTCATTAGCAATAAAGAAAAAAGAATGACTGTTCTTCTGAAATATGTACTGCTGTCACAAATGTTTTGCAAAGCAAATGAGAAGTTTAAGGATACAGAGGTAGGCGGACAGAGAATGAAGACATTCATCATGTGTATCTGAAAATCTGATCCATTATTCATAAGTCTCAAAAAACACAACAGCAAACAATGAATGAATCATTTACTGTAACAGCAAAGCTCTGTTGTTGGTGCTTTAACGTCAGCCAAGAAACCGTCACTCATCAGAGACTGTTGACAGAATCAAAGAGAGGCCTGTTTCCGCCCATTATACACTCATTTATCCACATACACAGAGTGGTGCCAAAACGGCTCTTTTCCTACCCTCTCTCAGCCCCTGGACTCACCATGGCAACCCATCCAAGGGCAGGCACACTCTCGCTGACAGCGGAGAGGTGGTTGAACAACGGCGAGCTGCGGTTCTGCTCCCGAAACGCCTGCACCTGCTGGATCACGCTGGACACGGGCTGCAGGAGAGTCGTCAAAACTGCCTGAAGAGTCGAAAAAGGACAAATGTTTAGCACTCGATATCAGCAGATACCTGAAACTTAAGAATTTGTATAGAATTGAGTCACAACTCGAGGAAAAAAGAAAAAGGAAGAAGAAGAAAGAAAAAAAAACCCTCTTCAAATTCTCCAACTTCTGAAGCAAATTAACAAGGCCAATAATCCCACTAAGCTTTCTCCATCACAACTAAGCCGAGCTTGAATATTTAATCTTTACAGCAGATTTTTAAATCGAAATAAAATGAGGCAGAAATATCACAACACAGAACCTGTACAGAGAGGGAAAAAGAAAGAAGGGTTCGTCCATTTAAACTGCAGACGAACACAATAAATAATGCACAAAGTTGAAATTGATCAATCAATGCGGTGCTTGCTCAACTTAAAGTTTTACGGAGTGTGTTTAACTCACATCAGAGGGCTTCTGGGAAGTGGAGGCTGTGATGAGAAGCTGTCTCTCAGTGGTGAACCCCTGCTTCATCATTTCTGCCTAAAAGAGGGAAAGAAATGTTACATTAATTTATCATTGTGCCATTTTTTAATCATCTTTCACGAACACTTAACAGAAACTGCTTTCAAGGGGCTTCATATTTAGAAATATTCAAGTCTTGCCAGCAGGGGGAAAAAAAAAAAAAAAAAAAAATCATGGACTTGGAAAATGAGGAATATCACTGTAAATGTAAAACAATGCTGTATAAAAGAAGCGATTAAATCAGCAGCGTCAACTGTAATTACGAGATTCCCTGCAGAGTTTTGCATGAAGCACAAACAAAAGGCTGCGTTAGTCCTTCCACAGGCTGCACCTGCTCTTCTGATCTGCAGGTGGAGGCAAAAAACCAAGATACACTGCAATGTGCTCATCAGGAAAGAAGAAACGTTTACTTGTAGACAGTAAATATTTCTACAATGGCTGCTGCAGTTAAAGTAACCTTTCAGGAATCATCTTTCCTAGGAAAGAATTAAACTCAGCTCCAGTAGGACTGGTGACCAATGCCTCATGTAAATGTGTAATGTCTGAACTTGTGACCTACATGTTTCTGGACGTCGCCCCCTATCTTCTGGCTGAGGGAGAGGTACTCCGCCAGAGGACCCTTGATGATCTCATCGAAGCCCTCGACGTGCGCAGATACAGCTGCAAAGATAAAGAAGACCACGGGGATTAAAAAGAAATACATGTAAAGATTAAAGCCCCGGCTTGGACAGTTTCGGTTGTTGTGTCCTTGGGCAAGACACTTCACCCGTTGCCTACTGGTGGTGGTCAGAGGGCCCGGTGCCGCCAGTGTCCGGCAGCCTCGCCTCTGTCAGTGCGCCCCAGGGCAGCTGTGGCTACAATGTAGCTTGCCATCCCCAGTGTGAATGGGTGGATGAATGTAGTATAAAGCTTTGGGGTCCTTAGGGACTAAGTAAAGCGCTATAGTGCATTTACCATTTACATTACATTAATGTGGAACTGATATCTTTACTAACAACTACTTGGGTCTAATCTGCATGAAATTCCCCAAGTAACGCTCAGCACAGCAACACATTGCAGTGAACCATGGCTAACACACCAAGAGCAGCTAAATCTACCGCTGCAGAAGCCTAGCTGCAAACGCCAACAGTAACTGACTGAAAGCCATAATTATCAACATCAGAACATTTTAGTGATAAATGACCCCACTCAGTCAAATAATCTAGTGGCTTTTGTGAGCTCAGAAGCTGACTTCAGCACAGTTTTTTAAATGGACTAACAATGAGGTGGAGTTGTTGCTGTGAGTAACACAAAAGTACAAAGTTGCAAAAGTGAGTGAGAATTAAAGAATTTGAAGAAAAGCTATCTGGAGCATTTACAAACTGATATTAATCTTTAATAGGGCTGTCAAAATTGAGCGCAAACAAAACAACAGCTATATAATGCCCTCCGCTATCTTAGTTTAATTGGTCACATGACTGCATCACATGACTAAAATCTGTCATCGTTTTCAAAAAAGGCTCCGGTTTCGCTGTCCACACTGCCAGAAGCTGACTTCAGCGCAGTGATACATTTTCATGTATTAATGCAAACTTCACTCACTGATCTCTACACATATTATTCAGTGTATTCTTTAACAGTAATACCTCCTCCATCTGAACCTCCAGCGCTGCCTCCAGGGCCTGACATGGCCTCCAGGCGGCCCACCGCCACCTCCAACCGCTGCACCAGACTCGCCAACTCTGCCATACCTGTCAGAAAGAGAGGACATTTTTGTGTTTGATAAAAAGGTTAGCTGTGTCACGCTGGCTACCACTATTGGGAGAGAAGTCCCAGGGACTAAAACACAGGAAGAAAGAAATCATGATAGAAAATGATCATTGATCCGTCCTATTTATATACAGTCAACAGTAACATAGACAGGAGGATGCATTTCTTTAGAAGTGCTTGCTTGCATCAATCTGAACCTACATTAGTGAAGTAGATTAGATGGAACTTTATTAATCCCTCGGGTGGGTTCCTCTGGGAAATTCTGTAGTGCAGAACTACATTAAACTGAATCACTAACTGCCATTCAGTTTATCCTTCATCAGTTTCGATTCGAAAAAACAACTTTATTCAGTATTGCGATCCCAGAACCTGTTTTTGTTGTGTTAAAACTACAATGCAATTTTTTTTAAAAATTAAAAACAGCAACAGTGCTCTGAATGCTGCCCATATTTGTCTTTTGTACCAGAAACAAGTTTACATGTGTGCATTTACTTCAACAAGTCCCATATTTCAGGTTTAGATCATGTTGCAATAGAATATCAGCAATAGAATAGAAGGGCTCTTCTATTGCTGCTCTTAAACTCCTTCATAGCAAGATTGTCCAGAAACTGTGTGGGGAAAACAGTCCAAAAAAACTGATGTTTCTGATTATCAATATTAATAATTATAATATAGGATAAAATCAGTGGCGGATCATTTGAAGCTTTTCTTTTTCTCCTAAAACTAAACAAAGCATTTATTGCTTAATCCAACAGGTCTCCAACAGGTGCTTTTGCAGAAACTTTAAAAGCTTTAACAACATTTTGCGTGCATAACAACCTCCTACAGGTCACAACTAACATTTCAACCACATACGGCAAACAGTTGGATCCTTCCCCCATCTGACATAGTGCTGACATTTATTTATTCATTTAATAAATAAATCCCTCAAGTTAATTAGACCTCATCCTCAATATAATGTACCCTCCACACCACTATTAATCAATGACCACAACAACAGATTTAAATTGTAATCATGAATTTTCTGTCTTGCTACAAACCAGACAGTACTAGCTTCACAGGAGTACTAGATAAAGAGATTAGCCTCTACTCTTAACCCCTAGGTTACTTTAACCACAGGTTAAAGTTTCCATGAGTACACGACTGTCTGCTTGCGTTCATGTGGTGTAAATTCCATCAGTCCTGAGCCCAAGGCTCTGTGGGGACATCCACGGAGTCACTGCTCCAAAATGCACCAGCTGCTAAAGCAACACCTATACACTGTTAAACTTTTAACATTTTATTCCTCTCCTTTTTTTATGGTTGTGACTTTAAAATCACAACCATTTGTGATTTTAAAATCTGGATGTCAAACCCAGGACCATTTGTGCGTAAGGTGAATGTGTTAACTACACTATGAAGCCAATGATGTCACCAAGAGCCAATATTAGGAAAAACTGAGTATTTAGAGTACTCTAAAGCCTGAATTTTTTTGGCTCACATAGATCACCTGCACATATACTGAAGCTTCAGTCAGGTCTGAAGACCAGTTAGTCACTACCTGGCAACCACCAGATAGCTTCCGATTGTCCAGCATTTTTATGACAAGGGTTACATTGTCGCCTCTTTCTTTGGCAACGAGAAAGGACTCTGAAAGGTTAGGCGCTTTCATTAGTGATGACATGTAGCTCAACAACTTCAGGTAAACTCTTAAGTTTTGTCTGTTTTAATTTGTCTTACTTCCTCCGAAACGGAGCGCTATTTAAATATTTAATTAAAAAAAACAAAACACTGCCTGATGCTTAGGCATCACACAATCAAATGTGATTTTGGCACATTTTTTCTGGACAACCCTACACCCACATTTCCACCTTTGGAGTATAACAGTAATGACTACTTTACTAACAATGATGTCATGAGATGATAAAATCCTCCCATTAAGAAACAGCACAGAGTGAATTTCAGCTGGGAATCAAACCGTCTGCACAGACATAATGAAGGTTTTGTGCCGAATCGGCCACAAGGACAGAACCCTCGACTGTTTGAATAAATTGAGCCAAAAGATGTAAATATGCTCATTTGCAAGCTTTAAGGAAGTCACAGAAAAATCCACCTATTAGTGTTGAGGTTGAGTAACAAAAGAGGAAGAGCAGGCCAGAACTTGCTGCGTAAAGCTATGTAGATCGTTGCGAGTTACTACAGAGAGATCCCAGCTATGAGTTTTAAACATCCAGGTACATCGCACAAGAAAACAACTTAAGGTCAGCAGCACCTTTGAAGCAAAAAAACATGCACACTCCTGATTTAACTATTCAAAAGACATGATTACCGTAACTGACTCCAATCCAAGTCTAACACATAAAGGAGTACTCACAGATCCAGACGCACACCTGAAGAGAAAGGCTAACATTACATGAGGCAGCTGAAAGCTGACACTGCCCTTACCTGGGCCACTGAGAGCCCCTCCAGTCTCGGGTCCTTATACCTGGCTGTCGCTGAATGGATCCACACAGACCACTCTCACTAATGAGCAAGATAATGCTGCAGCCAACATCTCACTTTCACTCCTCAGTGAAATCTTTACATATCAAATGACCGAGATGTTAAATTTTTGGCTGTGACCAGCTTATAAAATCCTTCATGTTGAGAAGCGGCACTCTGAAGATGCTCTGAAGTCATATCAATGGGTGTTCAATACTGTTTCAATTAGCCACAGTCACTCATCGGTTTATCAGCAGCAAAATAATCAGTAACTATTTTGAGATTTGAGTTATGGTCACTCAAGCAGCCATTTAGTTTAACTTTGTATACTTCTTTTTTCCCTTCCAAACAGCTGATTGTTCATCTGCTGAGGTTTTAGACAGATCTGATGACAACAGCATTTTCTTACCCCACATCTTAAACTTAAAAAAAAAAAAAAAATGCAAAAGCTTGTTTAAGTTTAAAACCATCATAAGGAACATGGTGAACAAGATGCATGGATCTTTTTCCTTAAGAACCAACTTATTGTGTATGTGGGTGTGTATCATGTGTGGATCTGATATTTTATGTTGCATTTGTTGCAGTTTTAATAATGCTTTGAGTCTGCATGACTCCTACCTCAGTCAGACTTCCTGGTTAAATAAAGGTAAAATACTGCATCACTAAAAATCAGCCTTTCGACTTGATTTCTGATCATTAAATAGGAGAGGCAGTTATGCATTATATCAACCCTGAGGCTGTTAGGTGAATCCATTCAATAGAGTTATCAGCAGGTGAGGTGGCAAGACATTACATGAAGTTATTTTTAAAAGACTGCACTATTTCTTCCTTTTACAGCAGACTGAATAAGAAGCACACAATACCTAAACTTCCCCTTTTCCTCTGTCTTTCACAGAGAGTTACGCATTAATTTGTGCAGCAGACTCTGAGATGAATTAGATCACAGTAGGAAACAAAAGCCCTCTCTACCCTTGACCCACATTCTGTTTAGCACCACGGCAGTGAGCATTTATACCTGCATATACCAGAGTCCAGCACTTCCTGGTCTCATGAGACATGACTCACCTGCAGCACAGGGAGGGAGCGGCCCCTAAATGGTGTAACAGCTGGAAAAAAACAACAACAACACAAACCCAGCCCTGTAGATGGCTAACTGTTGTTTACACCAACACTAACAAACTTTATCCATATCTAGCAAATTGCAAATCCCAGAGCAAAGCACATTTGAGTTTACTTTATGCCCAGTTACTTCACTTCAAATGCTTATTTTTATGTGCACCAAAGCAAAGTGGCGGCGTAGGCTCGGGCCAAGTGCTGACCACCAAGGAAACGCTACAGACGAAGACAAAACCAGAGATGTGACGGCAGCCAGGGAGTCATTCCTTCAGTTCTGTTTTCCTTAGATTAAAGCTAAATCTGTAGCATGTACAATTATAGAAGCTTGTAGTTCATACCAGGAGTATGAAGGCACACTTTCAAACAGTGCAAACAAATGACTGATGCTGCAATAAAACTGGGAGTTTTGTAAAGTTTTTGCATGCTCTTATCTCAATCATTTGGTGTAAAGTGATCATAAAGCTCAATCAGCATGGTCTTCCTCACGTAGTTTACATATTGCATTTCTTTTTTTTTTGTCTCAACTTATGCAAATATTAAAACTCAAACACATTAGTACTATCAACAACCAACAGGTGCATTTACTCCCCTTTTTACTCCCTTTTGGGATGGTTTTTCAGAACAAACCACTGCACAAACAAGAGCAGGTGTGGCCAAAAGCCTGCCTTAAGCAACTTTAGCTTTTTGTACATTTCCACGCAGTGCACTATGGGAAATTAGCTTAAAATGAATCTACCTGTCTCCTTGCAAATAGTGACCCCAGTCTATGCAAAATCTTAACGTCTGACTACAAATTCCAAGTAGTCTTTAGATGAGGAGTGGCAGTCTCTCATTAGTCCTCTAGTGTATTGTACTAATGAATAATACCTTTGTAACTAAAAATCTGAAATCTGCCTATAACCCTATCAAACTGATCTCATCGACCTCATTTGTTGTCTATATGGAAGAAATGTTGTGCACAGAGCTCCCATCAGCACGCAGGGGCAGTGAAGTAGGTTAGTTAGGCCTGTGTGAGGGTTTGTGTGTCTGCCTGGGGGCAAGACGTCCAGACATAAAGGAGCGAGCGTCCACTCCTGCATTTGCAACCTTAGCTTTTCTTCCAAATCTATTTGCATAGGGAAACACTGTTTGTAACCGTGGCAGACATGGAAAGCAGGGCGCCCTTCCAGACCTACTTCGGTGGGCTCAAAGCTCAAACAAATCGCGCTCAAGCCGCTGCTGATAATGCGATCACCGGCTAAAGCTAGCCGTTACAACTTTAGCCCCACCACTCAAACCTCAGTTAAACAGTTTTATTGTGTACTCGTGGCTCTTGAGGTTAAGAAACACCTTTCTCAAGTAACGTTATAGTGTCCTGAAGAGTTACAGATTAGGAAATAGCGTTAAGCCGTCCTGAAGAGCCGTTACACCGCTTAGAAATTATTTAAAGGGGGTACAAAATGTGCCACAACACCAACGCCGACAACCAGAGCTAGCTAACGTAACCCCAGATAAACCTTTTTTTTTTTTTTAATTACACCACCTTATTCAAAGTCGACACATATTTAAAAAAGCTGGGGTGGTGTTTTTATACGTCCCCTCCCTGCCGTTGAGCGTCTGCTGTCAGTTTGACTATTTCCTGGATTTTTTTCCTCTCTCTCTCTCTCCTCTGAGACACACACACACACCCCTCCCTGTGTCAGCTAATGCTGCACTACTCTGCAGAGGAGGAAAGGGAAGAAAAAAAGACTAAAAAGAGAAGTTTCCACTTTTAATAAGAGAGCACAGCAAGACGAAGTAAAGGCTGACTACAGGGCTGCAGACATGTTAACGATTTAAGTCAGACCAGCGTCAGCTTTTGCGGCTAACCTCGGCTAGCCGGCTGCGTTAGCATCACACCGAACTCAAGATGTAATTTCTGAATGATTCTCGGTTAAGGAGGAAGCGGCTGTGCGCTCTCTCTCTCTCGTCTCAGATTTGATTTTCCGCTTCTGCAGAAAGCCGTAAATCGAGTCACAAACCCCGCAGTGCAAATACCAAAAAGGACAGCACACCGGCTGCTTACCTGCTAAACTGGTCGAGCAGTGATTCGGTCCTTTATGTTGTCGCTGCTGTGGGAGTGTGCAGTAAGCAGACTGGGCTTCGTCTCTTTCTTCCTGTATGTCGCTGAATTTACCCAGCGCTCACCGCGCCACGTTTCCGCCCTTGTTCGCGCAACTAATTCCTTTCCCATATAAGGAGTGCGAGAGGCAGAGGGCAGCAATATACGAAGAGAGGCAGAGGGGAAAACATAGAAGAACTAAGTACTTTTCTTCCCCTCGTAACAACATATCTGCAGGCAGTGAGATATGACATCATAAAAATAACAGAAGAGGCAGCGCCTCTAAAGGAGATGTTCCTCCGAACATTTGCAGGAAAAACACGCAGAGTTGTGTATTTCATGTGGTGCGTTTTTTCTTGTCTGGGCATGTTTGCCCCACTTTACAGACTGGAAAAAAGCTGTCACACATACAGAAAACATGGACACAACTGTGTAAATGTGCACAAAAGCAATGAAGTGACTTCACTGATTCAAATAAGGGCGACAACTAAGGGTTCTTATTGTTATAACCAAACAATCTAGCGTTTGTTTTATACAGAACGGGATATAATAACCCCCCTTAGTTATTCCCACAAATATTCAAACAAACAAATATATTTATATATGGTCTGTGTGGAGTCACTAAAGATGCTTTTAGCACTTCACCTGCTTCCAGTGTGAATGGAGAATCTGAAAAGGCCCAGCTCCAGCAACACTTGTCGTGCCAAGTATTAATTATTACTTGGTCAAGTGATAAAGCTGTTCTTTACACTACAAGTGTTGCTGGAGCTGGAGCCTCTGAGTCTTTCCCAGGTTTCCTGAGAGGCCCCCATCCTGGAGTGTGGCTGTGGATCATCAGCACCACACACTCATTCACTCACTGAAGAAAGCTGGTGGTCAGAGTCACTATCATACTTCTGCGAATTAACTCAAATTTAAGTGAAAAAACAAACAAACAAACATTATGATAACATAAATCTATCTCTATAGTCCCATGTTTAAGACACTGTATTCATGTGAAATTGGAGGTGCTGGAAACATTCCTGAGAGATCTTGGTCCATATCGACATGATAGCATCACACAGATTTGTCAGCTGCACATTCATGATTTGTCCCATTTCATGTTTAAGACACTGTATTTGCGAATAGTTGAGAAAAGAAGCAAAACTTTGACTGCAGAGACGTTGAAAACATGCAAATATTTATCCTGTCTTCTTATTTACCTTATTTTTTTTGGCCGAAATAAAGATTTCAAAAAAGAAGTCCCATTTTCACAGAGATCACCTAAAAGCACATTTGTATTTATCTTACATGTCACTTGTCTAGTCTTAAAAATAAATATCCATCCAGTGATAGGAAGTGTTATAAACAGGCATCGATCCACAGCGAGGAGGAATAACAGGACAGAGAAGGGAGATCTCGATTATAATCTTTTAAGGACTCCATTATCTCCCAAAATGTGCAAAGGACAAACCATCGAGGGCAGCAGGCTTATAAAAGTAAATGAAAAGACCAACCAGAGGATCAGTCCGATACACGGGTGTTTGGATCCCCTGTAATCAGAAAAGTAAATGTTATACCAACCCTATAATATGTAATGAACGCGCAACAAAGAAATTAGATTTTTTTTCCCAACCAGGTGATGAAGCAGAATTTTTGTGTAATATAAAAAAATGACTCATCTCCATTTCAGAGTAAAACAAACTCCTCAAAAGTTTTATCCAGGCAAAACTTTTTCCCACAAAGTTTTCTCAGATCACACAAAGGAGTTTCCTTTGAATTGTGCAGGCTGTGGAGAAAAACAACTAATACAAAGACACAGAGAAAGCACAGAGAAAAAAAAAAAGAATAAAAGTTTTTTTTTTTTTTACCTTAATCAGAGGTAATTTTGTTCAGATTACACAAAGCAAGAACAAGCCAACACTGTTTTTTTGTTTTTTAACTTTAATTTACACATTATCCAGTTGCATCAGCAGGATCACAGAACAAAAGAAGGGGTCATCCTTCACTAAAACTTTATTAATAATAAAATATTAAAAACAAAAACAATTACACCCCTTTCATTTAACAGTTTCTCCTCATTTATCTCTGCCTTCACAGTGGACTCAAGGTCAGTTCACTTGCATCTAAACAAATCCCAAACGTAACAGCAGACAACGCAACATTTTTGTGTCCTCCTTTTAACTGTAAAAGGAGCTTTGGAGACAAAAAAAAAAAAAAAAAAAAAAAGATGAGTCCATCAGAACAATTTGGCTGTTATTCCAAAAAAAAAAAAAAAAAACCCCAAAAAACCAAAACCAAAACAAGACAAGACAACAGATTTTTTTCAGTGGTTTGACGTTGCTGGCACCTGGGTGTGCTTGATTTTAATTTGCCTCCCACAGGAGGTCAAAAAAAGATGGCCCGATAAATTCAGCAGGTGCGAATAAAACACATTTAGTGCAGCAGATCCAACATCGGCATGAGATGACTTTTTGCAGTAATTTGAGAAAAAAAACAACCCAAAAACAAACCCCAGCTTATTTCGCACAGAGTACAAGCTGAACTGAATCAATGATGTACCCTTTTAACATTCAACAACGAACATAGAAAAGTGTGCCTCCAGATGAGGACTTACATGTGTCTGTTTCACATTCTGCATGCAAAGCAATCACACTGTGAGATGATACGTCGGGGAGAGTCGTTCTGCTAAAGTTTGTCTGTCGGTACGGTCCAGCCAAGAAACACCTCAGATTACTGCTGATGAACAAACAAAGCCTTCCTGCTGGGCCCCGTTCGTGGTTTATTTCTGGTAATCTGCTCAAAGCGTACGCAAACATCCTTCAGATTAACCTCCTGCTTATGTCCTGTCCGTGGGAAGAAATAATTTGTTTTCGGGATTTAGTACAGTTTTATCTCCGATCGGATGCGCAGCTCACTCGTATACTTAAAGTAAGTTTGCATTAGAAAATAGAAAACATATTTTACCTTTTCAAAGGTTTTCCTCACATCCGAGTCAGCTTGAAATCTGCATCTCCCGGCCAACTTTAACACTCCATCAACTTTAAGATATCTTAATTTTACAACCATTAGAGTACAAACTCTTAATGTTTCTGTATACCTAATAATGACACTGTTCAAAAAACACAGAGTTGACTATAATTAAAAAATTAAAACTCTGGAAGAAATAAACTGATTTAACTGTTTTAACCTTGCTAAAAAAAACCCCACTGTGTTTCTATGTTTTTGCACAGCACAGGGCCTGTGGATTTTTACTCCAACTCCATAACATCAAAATCACTTTAAAAGAAGATCTTTTAATGGTCAGACTGAAGAGGATGAATACCATTAAATCCAGAAAAATGATATTGTGACTTGGCTTTTTGATGGATTTAAACATTCAGTTTGTTAAAAAATGAGCATGCTTGTCCAAGTGTGCTGCGAGTCTGCAAAATTTAGAGCTGCTTGCATCATGGAGATGAGTGTAAAGCATGAGAATTACATTACTGATGGACATTCTTCCTACATATTCAGTACCGCAAAGTCCTGCGTTTATGGCTGAACCTCCCAACTTCCAACCGTCACATACGAACCTCTACCCTTTTTTTAAACCAACAAGAGACAAAGTGAGACAGCAGACATTAAAATCAAAGTGCATCCACGTCTAATCACAGCCAAAAGGTTGTTTGTAAAAACAGTAACAAAAACTCTGTGGTCTTCAGGGTTGAAGCAGTCATCACATTACCAAAGGTGATGAGGAAGCAGCGGTCTGTCCTTCAATCTCCTGTTCTTCATCTTTCTCCCAACTGCCTTCCTCACTGAGACCACTTTTGTTACAGTTGTGTACTCCAGTTATTTAATCCACAGAGAAGCCTTGAGAATAAAACCTTACAACACTGTGACTCTTCTGTGGGTTCATAAAAACATAAAAAAAAGCAAAAAACAAAAAAGAAGCATACAAACTGCTCTGAGGAAACATCTTTTGGCACAGCAGCCACAGAAATCCACACATACAGCTGACATACAAACATGCAGCCGATCGTATCAGGTTGTACCAGAGCTGCAATCTGTCGCTCTTCATGCACATAAATTATTTAAAATATTTTCTGAGGTGGTTTCTCCGAGCCGTTGGCAGCTCAGATCAGTTTTGGTTGTTGGTTGGTTGTCTTTTTTTTTCTTTTCCTCTCCGTCATGCTTCAGATGAACAGAAACAATCAGAGCAAAGTTAACCATTAATTTAAAAATGGCAGTGTTTGGTAGCATCAGGTCGACCTGAAACGGCGTGAATACAACGTGTTTGTACATGCGTGTCTACAAGAGGCAAGGTGTTAGCGTGCCAGGTGGCTGGTTTTCGTGTCATTGAAGCAGTTTTGTTTTTCCTCATCTTAAAAAGTCACTCGAGCTACTTCCTCTCACACAGTCTCCCAACCTTTGTAAGCCAGCAGCAGGAGAGGGGCAGCACTACATTCTTTATGTCTCTGTGTTAAATAATAGGGGTCTAATTAATATTTTATATCATTCAAAACACAGTGCTCACCCCTGGTTCTCAGTGTAATGGCAGTTTCTTTTTCACGTCGTTCTGGCTCAGTGTGGGTGCAGGGAAGCTTCAGTATCGTGGTGTTTTTTCTGTGACAGTGGGACAACACGGTCCCAACATCTCCTTCTCTCTCCCTCTTCCTAACTCAGGTATCTCCCAGTCTGTCTTCACAGAGGAGAAGTGTGAGGTTTTTGTGTTGAAGACCAACGAAGGGGAAAGAGGAGGCGTGAAGGGGAAGAGCTGTGTGAGGGCAGCTGTGAGCTCCCCCCTCCTCTCTTGCTATAGCTGCTCTTCTCTCTGCTTCTTGGCCCTCACCGGCCCCTGGCCATTCCTCAGGGAGCCATTCTGAGGCCTCAGGAGCTGCCCGCGCTCCTGATCCGTCCACGGGATCCCGCCCTGCCCTTCGTCACTGTCCAGGTCAGAGTCCGAGTGCATGAGGGCAGAGGAAGTGGGAGCAGGAACAGGCTTCAGGCGTGCTGAACGAGAAAGAGGAGAACAGAAGCGAAAGAAACAGTGTGATGGAGCTGTCCTAAACATAGACTAGGCAGAAAATTTAACTCAGTCTTTGAAACATCAAGTTTTTTGTATTGTGGCTAAAATAGAAACATTGGCTAAACATTTACATCAGTGTTAATTATCAAAAGAAATCTTCACAAGAAAAAAAGTCGAGTCTTACCATTTGTTAACACCTTCAGTGTTTATTTGGGCAGTTATTTTTGAAGACCATTGGGTAAATTAACTGTAAATATGACTAACCTAACAACATTCACACTCATCATTTAAAAAAAAAAGAAGTTTTGCTAAAGTTGGAAAACAGTGTTTAGCTCATGCTGCAATGTGCCACAAAGGCCAAAAGCATCGACTCGGGTCAACTTGCAGGCCTTTGCTCTGCATATTCCCTCGCTTTCATGTCTATATACTTTCCTAATCTAATCTAATAAAGGAAAAAAAATGGCCCAAACAAATAATCTTAGAAAAATACACAAAAGAAAAACCATAGCTGTGCATGCAATCATATTACAAAGTAAGGAAGTACTGGTATCGTTGTTATCTCTATAAAATTTGATTCAAGATGTTCAAGTTCCAGTCAAAATACAGACGCAGCAGAATTTACTGTCTGCCTGTTTCTGTGAGTGTTAACAGGCTAAATGCAGGCGGTGGTGCGAGTTTACGTGAACTCGTCCATCTTACCAGCTCTTGGCAGTTGCAGCTCCAAACAGTCCTGATCGTCAGCTTCTAGCATTTTGTATCGACTTTTACTCCTGCGCACTTTGCTCTTACGCCTTACAGGAAAATAAACACACAGGGAATCAATGACCATTACCCCCATAAAGTTATTTAACAATAACCCTGACAGAATATTAAAAAAGAATTTAGGTAAAAAACTCACCTGTTGCAGCAACAAACTATCCCCCATACAAATGTTGCCGCAGCAACCACAATCATAAAGGATGCTATCGTCACATAGAGCACGCTCCACTCTGAAAACAGAAAAAATGATGTGGTAAAAAGTGTGTAATATTAAAACAGCTCTAAAGTAATGCAGCTTCGACAACAAATTCACAAAAGACTCGCCGTGCGTCCCTGAATACAGCGACAGAGATTATTCTGATTCTTATAAACAGAATTAAAATAATAATCTGCTGGGTCAGATTTTCACAACAATAAAATTGATTATTTATTGACTTTTGTTTATCGACTCTATATTTTACTGTAATGCCTCCCTTCTTACCGCAGTTGCTCTCTGCGTCTCCGAACTGAGCTCTGATAAAATTCTCCATCCAGAAAGGGTGACAGACGCAGCGCCGCGTGAATGAGTCACACTCGCCGTGGCCGGAGCAGTTGAGCTGGCAGACTGAGGAGGGAGAGCGACAGCAATGTTCAATAAACCGTCAGAGCTTTAAAACTTGGTAAACAGCAGATTTAAAGTGCTAAAGAAATACTTATATGACTTAGAAATAGCTAAGAAATCTAAAACTTTGACCTTGCATCATTAACCGAGCCAAAGACTGCAGACTGCACGAGCATGACTGAATAATAGCAGTCTGATTTTTATGGTTTATGCATTAAACAGTGTGTCTGTGATAAGTTCAGTTTGTCTGTAGGTGGGATTACTCAAAAACATAACCCTGTGAGGACTGAGTCATTTTCTGTGATCAATACACCATGTTTTACACTCTGTGTACACTTTAATGTCAAGGAAAATTTTTACTGTTGTTATTTTTGCTACATTTAGTAAGTTTATTTTCATTCTAATTTATTTTATTTTATTTGTTTTACCTTATAGAGCCATTTTGTTATTTTGTATTCAATTATTTACTTTTTGATCAATCTTATTTGAATTTTTGGTTTCAATTCTGTTTAATGGAGCTCTTTAATCTTTCCGTTTGATCAAACTGAGCTTTTTTGTTATATTCTGTTTTATTGAGCTACATTAATTTTTTTACAGACTGTGTTTATTATTTTAGCTGCTGTAAAAGTAATTTCCATACTTTTGAGATAAATCAAATTGATCTGATATGAAGCCTTATTTTAACCTTTTGCTGACAAAATTTGTGATTTTAGGCTTTTGAAAAAAAAGACAAAAGATTGGAAATCAAAGACAAGAATAGATATTTTAAGAATAGACATTGTAACTGACTCCCATCAAAATACTTTTTCTAATAACGACCCCCCAAAACATAAGATTATGGGTCAGGGTTACATCTAGTCTTCAAAGATGAATCCGGTGAGATTTATTCTTCTGCATTAAACCTATGCTTTATCTACATCATAAAAACAGCATGCAACGACTGATTGGTTTAGTCAGTTGACAGCTAATGAAAGAAAATTCATCAACTTAAAGAGAGAAACCTCCCCACAGCTACAATTTGGCGACAAAGCTGTAGAGCTATTCAGGCATAGGAGGAGTTTTTAGCCGAAGTGAGGTCTGGCCCATCTTAGCAGTGATTCATTTTAGGAGTCAATGCAGATCAAAATATGGATCCAGGAATTTTTAGGAGGAATCTAATAATAGGACAAATTTTTACATTTTTGCAAAAACAAAACAAAACTGGGAGACACTGTCTTGATGATTTCAAGAGCTTATCAGAAATTAATCAATGCAACTGTGACCTTGAATGTCCAAAAACCAAGGCTTTTAGAGTCTGCTGTAACATAGAAGCATCAAACCTCTTTTCCCCCTTTCCTTGTTCCATTTCGTAACGTTTATGTGGTACTCACTGACTGTATCCACTCGTCGGGCCTTGAAGATGAGGAAGTCATTCTTCTGTTTACGCAGTTTGTTGCGCAGGCCGAGTGCAACGTTACGGCCCGACAGCGGAGGGCGCCCTGGGCCTCCGGACACCAGGAAGACCAAACGAGTACTGAGAATGGAGGAAGAGGGTGGAAAACAAACAAACAAACTGTCAAAGGATAATTCCAGCTCTGTTCACAGTTGGTTTCATGACTTTCATCATCAGGTTTGCACACTTGTCTAAAATCTGGAGACAAAGTCACCTGTGCTCATTAAACGCACTGATCTCTCGCACAATGATGTCGCTGTCGAGCACACCCAGTAAAACCCCAACCTGTCGCAGCAGCATGTCGCGCTGACGTTGGGACACCTGCGATACGGAGACCTCTAACACCAGTTCCACCAGGTCCCGCTCCCGCACGTCTGATGGATAGATGGGAAAAATAGGGAAGAGGGAAGACACATGAGGTGACAGTGAGACGGAAAAAGTGACATGAGGAAAACGGGCAGATTGCAGGATCCATCTGACTCCCTGAAATCTGGGAGAGAGTCCAGAGCGCCAAGTGACGGATTAGTTTCTGGCCGAGTGTGTGTCTGTGCACCGTATGCTGTGCTGACCTGCTCAACCTTCTGCTGCTGGTTGTTGAGGCTCCTGCTGTGTGGAAAGCATTTGCATGCACAGAGTCGTTTGAAGAAAAAATAAACCATGCAGCAGTTGTGTTTCAGTATATTTTTCTACAATGTCTTTTAACGATCACAAGAATTTATTTTCCCCTCGTTTGAATCTTTATCTGGCTACAAAATAAAAGCCTGAATAGAAACCACAGGTCTTTTATTGGGACACTGCACCACAAAAAAACTGATCACTGGAAAATAATCAGCAGTTTTATTAGGTTTTAAGTGCATCAGTATCAAGTTACGTTGCTACACTATACAAATAAATATATAGTTTTTCCCCAAACCGGGAAGTTTTAAAATATTTTAAATGTTTAAGCTTTTACACTTCAACATCCTTCACTCTAACACTATAAATGGTTAATACCTAGATATCCACTCCTGGTAAAACAGTTAAATCAGTATGAAATAAACCAGACAAATTGTATGTCGAGAGACAAATGCATAGGTTGCTTAGTTAGTGGAAAAAGATTAAAACGTTTTAGGAAGGGGTCAGAATGGCATATAAGAAGATTATTTCAAAAGAAATTTCACTTCATTCAAAGCATTTTCTACTTGGTTTGGATCCGGAAGGTCAAAGTTGTGATAAAACACTGATGAACCTCTTTTTTTTTTTTTTTTCTTTTTTTTTTTTCTACACAAGTAGCTTACAGGATTGTTTTTGGATTAAAAAAAAAGTAAACCAAATGATACAGACTGGATAAGAAAGAAGTGGTGTTTTTGGTTGATATGAATCCATTTTCATATCAATTTTGATATAATTTTTTCCTTTCATCATAGGAAAAAAAAATCACCATCACTGTGTGAATATTTTAACAGTTGGCTGTTTAACTTATTAAAGTCTAAAATGGACTGACTGCCCGTCCATCTATCCAGCAGCCTTCTGTTTATTCAGTTAGCACAGGCTTCTTGACTCAACTATATGTGGACCAATGACATGTAGTCACACCTGAGCCCATTTTGAGACGTTTTTGAATGTCGATGTGTTTTCTGAACTGTTTTTGAGAATGTGTGTTCTCTTTAGTTGAACATAAGGAGTAATTTTTATATGAAATAAAGAAACGTATTGTTAAAAATAATGAGTATATCTTGGGGATGTGTTCATATGCATGTTTTTGTAGGTCTGCTTACCTGGTTTGACCTCCACTGTGCCCCTCCCCTTGCTGCTTTGTCCTTTGCTGTCAGTTACAGTCAGGATGAAGCTGTATTTGCCCTCCACCAGGTTTCCAAGAAACAGCACTGCCTGGTGGTCGGAGCTGTTCAGCACATCCTATTAAACAGAACAAAACAAAACAAAAAACAATACATTTTTATTTATTTATAAATCTCATGGTCCCTGCAATAAACTAAACCAGAACTAACATCAGTTAAAGGCCTGATTATAAAGGTCCGTCTCACCCCAGCAGCAGGACTGGTGTCTTCTCTGGTCCACAGGTAGCTGAGTCCACCTTTGTCATCAGTGGACTGAGATCCATCCAAAGTGGCGGTCCTGACAGGCAAAGAGATGGGTGGACTCGACACAACACGAGCTACTGGCGGTTGGTCCTTTTCTGGAGAAAAAACATTAAAATTTCATAAACTTCTTTACAATGTGTCTCTGTTAGAGCCCCCTGCTGGTCACTGGTACATGCGCTACAGTATTTTAGAGAGAATCCCACACTTTCAAAGACACAGGATACATCTTTTTTGTAACCCCTACAGTTTGTCTGAAAGCACCACACAAACAAAAACAGCATCTCAGTAACACAATCATGCTTTTTCTCATTCAAACTGAGGCACATTCAGATCACTCAGATCTACAGGAGACCTTATATCTTCTCCCTCTAAATACTCAGAGAATCAAAAGCTTATATGCAACTACACCACTTCACTGCACGTTTCCAGCCAGACCATTTTCACATGTTTATGATTGTTGTGCAGCTGTCACTCCCTCTGGACTGTTTCCCATTAATATCACAGTCTTTTGTTTATACAATATAACAGGATGAGCTCACAGAGGGCTTGTTCTCATTGTTCTAGCGCATAGATCGGCACATTATTTGGTTTAAACTGCTGATGATTTGGTTTGATGTGGAATATTTCAGTTCTTCAGCTATAGGATTGGATTTTACTGCAACACATCCATGAGGTCAAACCTGCTTGTCTCAGGTCTGTTCATTGTAAACAAGATCAAGAATTACCAGAATTGTTTAACGGAAATCAGCCCAACCTTGGTTGTGCAAATATTGCACAACCAAGGTTGGAGGAAGGGTGGGGACCAGTTCCATTTTGTGCACAGGTGACAGGAAAAACTGCTGAATATTGTGAGTCATTATTAGAGTTAGCGCATAAGTCAAGAGGGAGTAACTGACAAAAGTAACTCATCATTTAGTTTCCTACTATTGTTCTCCAAGCAATGAATGAATGAGTGTGTCACATTTGTGCTGCTTTTAACCTTTCATCTGAATATACTCCCCCCTCTTTGTTGCTTCCTCCACTCATTACTCCACCCGATTATGGTTTCCAGTACTGATATTTATACTCTGGTCACCGATAATGGGAGTGCACAATAATCTCCAGCTTTCCTAATCAAATTCTCTTATGGGTTCAAAGATCTGAACAAAATCCAGATTACTGGGATTATTTTTAAAAAAATGTACAGAGAACAGGCCTCTGAATGGCACCTAAGGTAATAGTTGGACAACACTCCTACGTTTGAAGGACCAATAAGCATTCTAAGATAATGCTTATAAACAGATTGCTCCTAATTTTAGTAATATTGGACAATCATTCTTGTAATTCCATTTTAATCAGGCTGTTCTAAACAGAAAGCCTTCAGCAGATCCAAAAGGCTACACTGAGAGCTGGATAGGGACTAGAAAGAGAGAGATCATATTTATCCCATATTGGGTAACCGACTGGCCCTACAGAAGGTCTCTTCCTGTTAAAAGGGAGTTCTTCCTTTCTGCTGTTACCAAGTGCTTAAAATTTAAAATTCAATATAATGATAAAGCTAAGGCATTTGATGCAATAAGGCATGTATTAGCACAAATACTTTAAATACCGCACTAGAGTGAATTAGTTTATATTTATATCGATCTCTGTGTGTATGTGCATGCATTAAACCATACGTTTGTCTACATATCCGAGTGTGTTTATGTTATTCCAGATAATAACTGAGCTCTTGCTTCTGTAATTAACATGTAAATTTCAAAACATCCGTAATACTCAGCTGTCTGACTTTGACATAAAGCAGCTATTTTGCTTAAAGGGAAAGTCTTATTCCACACCCACACAAACACACAACTCCGTACCTTCCTTAACGATGACTGTGACAGTGTCGCTGCTCTCCAGCTTCCTCTCATCAGTTACTGTCAGGGTAAACTCATATGTGCCGACCTTGAGACCTGTCACCGTGGCAACGGCGCTGTCTGCATTTTCAATCTTCACACCATCGGGACCACTGGTAGAGGAACAGACGGACCAAAAAAAGATCGAAACATGAAGGGAGGGACAAGGGGAATTAAAGAGGATGTGGAAATGTTAGTGACAGCGACTGAAACCTGTGAATTCAAGTGTTTTATATTATAAACCTCTCAGTAACTATGATTGAGGTATCATGTAAACTATTATTCTAGACTTTAACAACAAAAAATACAAACTGCATTAATCCATATTCATCTGACCTGTTCTTTGTCCATTGATAGGTGGCTATCTTCTGGTCATCGTGGCTCTTATTGCCATACAGTGTGGTGTGATCCATGGGCAGCGTCAGCTCTTTCTCAGGTCCTGCATCTGCTACTGGTGGTTTATTATTTTCTGAATGAAATGTGAAAATGACACACACAACTCCATTATTTGGACCACACTAAATTACAGTATAGAAGGACAGATTCAATATTAGTGTTTGGATCAGCTTGACTGGGCAAGGCCTCAACGGGTCAAACCATTCTATTTAAATCTATGTTGTTCCACGTTTACAATGCATCTGTAGCAGTGCTTTGGTTATTTTGCAAATGTGTGAATTGTTTAGTTTGTTGACTTAACATTGGATCTGCTCTTGGTATCCGCAGATCCCCAAAGCGAATTTATTTAAACCAGTAGTGTTATATGAAAATTTTTAGTTTGTTTTGAATTTGAAAAGTAAGAGTTGGGGGAACATTTTGCAGCTCATTAGGTTAACTGGCAAAAAGGTACATGTACAAACTGTGAAACTTCAATAATCTTTCTCAACATAAATTTGCAAAGACTGCAAAATATCTAATGTATTACAAAATATGATCAAAAGTGTAGGCTCTATCTATATATCTATAATTCTGTGATCTTTGAGCCTTCAGTGCTGCATCAAAAACAGACATGATTATGTCATGAAATCACTGCATGGACTTAGGAAGACTTGGAGAAATCATCGTGTGCCAGGTCAAAGGTTGCAGATTAAAGGTCTGTAATGCCACGTGTGAGCATGAGCCAGAAATGCTGCTGTCATCTCTAGACCAAAACTCATTTAAAATGGACTGAGGCAAAGTGGAAAACTATTCTGTGGTCAAATAAATCCAAATTTGAAATTCTTTTTGGGAAACACAAACACTGCATCCTCTGGACGAAAGAGGAAAATTATCAACCCTCTTTTCAAAAGTCTGGTGGTACGGAGGTGTATCGGTACCAATCGAATTAGTACCTTGCACATCTGGGAAGGCACCATCAAGATATGCTGAAAGTCCCCAAATGTTCACCGACTCTTAATAGAAGAGAGGCAATACATTTAAACAAAGACACAATTTCGTTTTTAGATGTTTTACCTAAATCAAATTTCATTTTCTCAGTTAAAACATTTTATGTGTTTTCTATGTTCTATTGTGACAACAGTCTGGTTTTATGAGATTTGCAAATGATTCAATTCTGTTTTTATTTACATTTTGCACAGACTTCCGACTCTTTCCGAATTGAGGTTGTAGAAGATGGAAATCCAAATCAGAAAACTGAAGGCATTACAAAGTGCTTTGTATCTGCAATCTCTCTAATGACCAGAAGAGTCCGGTTCCATTGGTTACAAAAAGAAGTCCAGTTGTATATAATGAGACTATGAGAAAACTACTAAAGCACAGAGCTACAATTACTGTCCGAAAAACCTGGATTGGGGAGCAGGCCTCCTCAAACTAGGAAGCTCTGGGCGTTCAGGGGGGTCAATATTAAAATATTCAGTGATTTGGAGAGACTGACCAGTATTTCAAGCCGAGCTAGCTTGAGACGAAAGCAAACCCAATATTTGTATAACACAGCTAATAACATCACTGTAATGAAAACCCTTCTATGATATAAAGGACCAGTGTCTTTCTGACAGTAACTAAAGCACAGCAGTTATGTTCTGAAGTACCTGGAATTAGATTCTGACTAATAACATCGTCATATCTTTCAGGTGCGATGACTCACAAGATAGCCTCGGTCTAAACCTAGCAGACCTTGACCTTGTTGTGTGTTCGCATTCGAGGTCCAACATAAAACAGTACATTTCCAGTCTACAAAGTGCTTATCACCTTGAGTGCACTCTGCTCCCTCATATGATTACCCGTCACTGTTTGCTAAACAGGAGCAGTTTAAGTGCCGACATTCTCCTCACACGTCATGAAAGGTCACAAATTAATGGCGACTTACACACTGGCTCAATTTGCTCTTTGATGTGTAAATTTGGAAGAGACAAGGGGCGAGCAAGAAGCCACACAGGGTACACTGTGTTCAGATACGGCATCTCTTAAATGTCAAGTTAAAGAGATTTATTCGCTCCATATGGTGAACAATAGCTCAGAGTTGAACAAACACTGAAAAATCCTGAGCTAATGTGTGACATCTGTGATGGCTGGGAAGTGATATCTGCTGAGGTGGCATGAACTCTCCAGCTGTTTACCTGGCTGCACGATGACGGTGACCTGAGAAGTGTCCTGCTGTCCAGCTGAGTCCGTCACAGTCAGCTGGAAGGTGTAGTCTCCCTCTTGCATTGCTGACAACTGTAGGATGGGAGTCCGTACACCCTGAAAAGCACAGTATACGCCACTGTTAGCTACGATGATCTTATCCACAGAAAAATAACCCAAAACACGTGAATTCAGCTGTGTGGAGTATTGTACCTGCATCTCCACCACTTTGTCTTTGCTCTCTGGGCTGAGGGACCACTCATAGGACAGAGAACCGTGGTCGTCGGTGCTTTGGTTGCCATACAGAGTGATGGAGTTGCGTGGTAACTGGATGACCTGGAAGAGGCAAGAGAAAAGTTATTAGGATTGCCGCAGTTTGGCGTAAATAACTTACTTTATTTTCATGTGATAGCAGCACCTGCAGGTTGGGGCATCATACAACAGAGAGGACAAACCTGGTTTGGGCCGGCGTTGGCCACAGGTCGATAGTCCTTGGCTTTGTTAACGGAGAGAGTGGCCTGTGTCGAGTTTGTAGCTCCGTCCGAGTCAGTTACTGTCAAACTGATACAAAAGGAAGATGGAGATGCATTTATGGGACAACCATAGACATGTGTGCTGCAGAAATTAAAATCTTTTTGCCAAAATTTCATAGAAGATGCTTAGTTTTGCATTTCTTTTCTGATTCATCTCGACTTTTCTGCCAGGAAAACATTATTTACCATAAATAAATAACAACGTTGTTTGAAGACTTTCAGCCCTTATTCAAGCCTTATTTGAAATAGCACAAATGTAAACCTACAAATTTATGATGTCAACCCAGATAAGCCAAGCAGTGAAATGATGGACGTTAACTCAGAACCAGCGCATCACTATTTTGGGGTTGTTGTTTTTTTTGTTTTAGCTTTTAGGTCAATTACACAACAAGTATTTAGTATTTATTCTTTGCTTTTTGAACTATATTTTAAAAAAATATCACAATTTGTAATATGCTACTCAAATATAAACCCAAATAAATAGCAATTTAACAAAACTGATCTCTGAGGTTATACTTACTGGTCGCATCACATTTAACCTTCCCACTGTATAAATTTAGAAGACACAGAGGTTTCTAGCGGACTTCCATAACTTAAAAGCTGTGCTCCGGGTCTATATTTCTTAATGTGTTTTAAAGAAAGCTCACTGTTATTATTTGCTGCTGCCAGCATATCAAAAGAAGAACACTTTGTCAAGTAAATCATAAATCTCTCTCTGAAAATGATCCAGATGGAGGCACTTCAAAAATACGAGTAGGTCATGAAGACACGCACTTGCCCACATAATGAGGCCATATTAGAGAAACTAAAATGCACTTGTTAAGCTGAGTACCAAAGAATCAATCAGATATTTTCAAAAGGGACTGCTTTTTCTGTTATTTATTTAACAAGGAGAGAATTTTCTTTTTCTTTTTTATGTCCATGCTAAATAAAAGAACATCACAAAAAGGATTTCCTTTAGTTGCCCAGTGTATTTAGAGATGTGCTACAGTATCCAAATGTTTTCACATCAAACTACGGATTTTCCTGTTCACTTACACGGGTTGTGCATAATTACTTCCTCCAGCTTCCCAACACCTCTGTAACATCTGTAAAGTCAGTTTTACTCAGCTGCATTTGTCTGCAGGCCAACACTTCAACAAAACAGGTGTGCGTTTTCAGACTTCACAACTAATCTCATTGAGATAAGTGTGATTTCTGTTTACCTAAATGTGTAGTTCCCAGGCACAAGGCTGGTGAGGGTGAGTACAGGGGTGTCAGCAGAGACCTTCTCCTCCCTCAGAGGACCTTTGACCTCTTCCCAGTGCCACGCCACCACCTTGTCATCATCAGTGCTCTCTGTAAAGGGAAGACAAGGATTTGGTTTTCCTTTCTTTAACTGGTGCTAAATGACTGTGTGTGTACCATGTGGGAGACTCACGGCTGCCGTCTATCACCGTAGAGCTGGTTGGCAAGGAGATCTCCTGGAACTTTGGGGAAACTACGGCAACAGGAGGCTTGTTTACCCGTGGCTCTGTCAGGTGGAAAATAAGGAATTAACTCGCTTACTGAGCTGCACATTAGGCATTAGTGACTGAGGCAGTAAGAACAGGTTAGAGGATACCCTGGCAAATACAGAAATACAACCATGTGTGGGAGAAAAGCCGGGCTGTCTTCCAGCAATAAGGGTTTTTTTTCCTTATAAGTGGTTAATGAGTGCTTTTTAGCGGGCAATTGTATTAATTCAAGGGAGGGGGGGGGGGGGGGGGGGGACCAGTACATTCAAAACACTGCAGAAGATTAACCACCTTACATGACTGCTTAGCTTCATTAGATGCAACATGCAGATCATTACAACTGCAAATCTTTATAAAAGAAACAAACACAATGAAGATTTATGGATATGAATTAAAATAAACTAAACAGGTTACATTAAAATAGTCCTGGCATAATTCAAAAGCACATGTAATTTGCAAATCAAATATGGCTATGTAAAGCAGCATCAACATTATAATCTTACTACACACACGAACAGTCATTTACATCTCTCACGCCAGTGTTTTTCCACCAAGTCCTGATGTCCACTTTTGCAAAATTAAGCGAATGCAGATGTGCAAAAGCTCCATTGGACCCACTAGACCCAAACATGTGCTGTGGCACAAGTAATCAGTGCACACACCCTGGCCATCCACATCAAGACATGGTCCATCAGACTAAACCACCTCCTTCCATTGTTTAAAGTCCAGTTCTAATGCTCAAATGTCTCATATTTTTTGGGCTTTCTGCGATTGACAGGGGTCTGCATAGGAACCCTGACTGGTCTGAAGCTATGCAGGCCCATAAATCTGCTTTGCACAGGTTTTTCTGACACCTTTCTATCAGAACCATATAGATATTGACCACTGCAGACCGGGAAGACCCAGGAAGTGCTGCCATTTTGGAGATGCTCTGATCCTTGTCAAACTCTCTCAAATTATTACGCTTTCCATTTTTTCCTGCTTCTAACTGCTCAACTTTGTATACGGTCTATGGGTTTCACACCACGAACTTTCTACACGTCACCACATGGAGGTGCCCGTGAGCATGCGTCTGACACATTAAACAATTACATTAACAGTAACATTAACCTGCTGATGATGTGTGGGGGTAGTAGCACAGGTAAAAGTGAATTGTCCTGATTGGTGTAGTCACACTCGCCCACCCAAACCCCACACTGACTGCTCTGCAGCTACGCAGCACCACACACAAAGGATTAATTTACAGGAGTGAGAACGCGCCTGCTGTGAATTATCACTTGCTTAGAGCTGTTTTGAGATGTTTTGGTGCTACAGAAGAGAGTTAATTTTCCACACCCTTTAACAGTACTACATAATTTTGCAACTAATATATAAAAGCTTCAGCATTAAAACATCGCTCTCCTGTGTAGCTTTATTTGACACCGTTTCTCATTTGTGATTTACAGCAGCTGCACAGTGATGAGCCGGCGTGGCGGTGCCACGTTCTTCCAGTGTCTGCGACATGCTCGTTAGCTTAACTGGTAAATCTGACCTGCCCGTGGGTGTGAACACTACATTCACCCTGCCTTTTACTCTGTGACAGTTGGCTACAGTCCTCACGTGACCTTGATTTTATAAGGTGGTTTCAAAAGTAGAATAAACAGTCACTTCGTAGTCAAAGGAGCTTGCAAAGAAAAGCGTCTGGACTAAAGAAGTCCAGACGCTTTTCTTTGCAAGCTCCTTTGACTACGATGACCTGGATGACTGAGAACCTTCACAGACAAACAGTCACTTCATAAACTGGAGGAAGAGACCCCAAAAGTCTTACAAAATCATATTATTGAGGGAAAAAAAAAAAGTAAATCATAAATATTCCACTGAGAACAAGTGTAAAAAGAAGCTAAATCAGGAGCCATGACAGGAACTAAAGAGTTTTCATACCTGGTTTGACTGTAACATTAACGTAACCTTCTCCGTGGGCGCCCTCCCCGTCCACTGTCACCTCAAACTCGTACAGGCCCACGGTCAGCTGAGGAGACCCAAAGAGAAGGAATCGAGTCAACCAGAAAGAAGAAGTGATCCTTTTTGGTTACATGGTCAACAGAGTGCCACCTGCATGATTTTATTTATAGCAAACATGAATATGAAACTGTGATCTGCACCTTGCTGAGTTTCAGAGTCTTGCTGTGCTTCCCCTCCATCTCCCCGCTGTAATCTTTGGGATGAGTTTTTAGACGCCAGTCAAATGCATAGTTTGTCCCTGTAGAGAAAAATACATAAAAATAAATACCCAAGTGTAATAAAAATGTACGCATTCAAATAAAATCTACTAGATACAATGTTTTTACACTGCAGCATGTTAAGGAGGGCTCAAGGGATTAACAGACTCATGATGTGTGTTACTCTTCTGAACTCTATCTTTTTCAGCATAGATTTGAAATTCTCTGACAAGCGTTCAGCATGACGTACAAAATGATTAAGACTCATGTCAAGCGCAGTTTAGTCCATGCATTACTGAACAGCACAAATAACGCACAGTTTAATAATAATTAGTAACTGGTACACATAGAAAAATCCACTCCATGCATAATTAGCTCCTCCTACACACTCATTTTTCCTCAGGTGTCAGGAAACTGATGAAAAGACTGCATTATTTCATACAGCGTTCCATTGGTCTCACCATTTGGGACCACATAGGCGTAAAGTTTGACCTCGTTGAGGGGCAGCGTTACCTCCACACTCTTTCCTGCTGATACCACCAGCTCCCTCACTGTGATAAAAAACAGAACATTTAACATTAAAAAAAAACCCCAAAAAACAGTCACTTAATCGAAAACCTTATATTTAATTAGAAAATGAATACTGAAATGGATAGAATTAACCCTCAAGCAACCAACCAGTACTGGTGACAGAAATGCCCAAGTAGGGTCAGTTTTATCTTACACAGGAACGTTTTTTTCCATTGGCTCTTTCTGTGTTGTAACAAATATTCTAATAATGTTATAACGTCATTAATTATGGTTTCCAAACATTTTTTCATGCAAAAAGGAGTTAAAAAAATGAATTGTGTAAACAACACTGCCTTTGTTTACACAATCCTTATCTGTTCTTTCTTGCAAAACAAACTTTGTGTATGTGTTGGTTTGTTTCTTTGACTGTGAACCCCTCTAACCAGTGGTTAAGCAACCTGAACTGGCACTCGGGCACACCGTAGAACCCTGGAGGTTCTTATATGTAACAGATATTATGACATGATGTGCCTGTAACACTTGATAAAAAGGACAGGATCATTTTTATTTCCCGACAACAGAATCATATTTATATTCACAAAATCCACACAAAAAACTGCGCATGACAAGTTTTCATCACATTGCCTAGAAACCACCTGGCAATGGGGTAAAATTACCTTCTTTTTTTTTTTTTTTTCTTTTTTTTTTTTTTTAAATAATACATTTTTACATTAACCCCCCCTAAAAAAACAAATACATTAAAATATTCTCAATGTGATTAACTAAATAAATTTGCTAACAGCTCAAACAGGGCACAGAGTACTGTAACGTGGCCATATATTAGACATTTTAACACCAAAATATAGATCAAATATAGATGAACTTCCCTCCTTTGTTCCTTTCTGAGTGATTTGGACAGCACTCAGTCACTTCAAGGAAGAGATGAATATATATGAGTTTACACATGTACCATAGACGACATAAACGAGTGTTATCTACTGTTTGCAATGGTTAAAACTGCTATTATCAGTAATCAGATATCTACAATGAAGGCAATAAACAGATGTGACAGGCACAACTCACAGCGATACACAGACTGCGCAGCTTCTGACAGCTTTATTAATCATTTCAGTGTCTTTGTCTTCATTTCGATTTGCTCTTAATGCTGACAGCAGTAACTGCTGCAGAAGCAGCAGGCAGAGACAAAAACTGTGTACACAAACTGTACACAAAACACCAAGTGCACAAAGATTAACGAGCCGATTAACTCGCTGCTGAACAGACTGGAGCATTTAGCAGTTTAAGATACAAAGATTTCCCCGAGAGCAGATGGAGACCACATAAAGAACTAAAAGGAGGGTGAATATTGGAGTTAAGCATGACAAATAGAAACATTAGATTCAAAATCAGTTGTAATATTTGAACTTAATGTGCATGTCGGCAACTGTTTGCCATTTTAACTCAACAACTGTCAGTTTGTTACATCTGTTGACTCTAAAGACTAAAAACTGACTCTGAAACTTTCTTTCCCGAAGAAAATTAATTATTGTATGCTGCATTTAGTCTGATACAGTGGCATAAAACAGTGGTTAGTTTTAAGGCACAAATGAATGAACATCTATTGACCCTGAGTCACACACATCTGTGTGAAGACCCATTAGGTTTTAGGCCTGCAATTTTTGTGAACTGTGGACAGATTTTGTGAACTGTGGAAGATGCATCACCATTCCACAAGCTCATCGATCCTTTAACCAGATGAGCTAAAAGCTGTTAATCTAACGAGTAAAGGAAAAAAGGTCCAACTTTGTGAAATGCTGACAGTTCCTGCACACCCTGAGGATGACTCATTTCAATGAAATCAAGCCTGTAGTTTGTTCCTGTCGTAGTGATGTACGTAAAAATGGGTGATTTTGGTTTTCTGATAGAAGATGTTCAAATATATTGCTCCTGGACTCTTTTTTTAGAGTTCTGTTCTTGCAAATTTGCCCTTTCCCCCCCAAAAAACCTGCTTACAGTTTTTCTCAAATGTTAAAACACAAAAGCCAATCCTGTAACCCAAATGACCAGTAGTCTAAACACATTTACTAAATGTAGCCACCATATTCCAGTACCATAAACACATGTCACATGAAGACACAATTCACAAAACACAACCCTCTGTACTCATAAATCTAAACACATTTTTCCTTGCTAAAACACATGTTGCAAAACAACTCTGCTCATATTCTCAAATGAAAGCCCATGTGATGCAAAATGCTTGCCACAGTCACCAATCTTTGAACACAGGGAACACACCTGGCGTCAGTCACTACACACAAAATTGAAGACACCTGTTGCTAATGATGTGACCCCACCTATAAAAGCATAGTTTGGTGAAGATGCCAAACAATCACAATGGATGAAGGCATTCGAGCGTGCGGAAGGAGAAGAGCTGCAGGCCAAAGAGGAAGAGGGGTTGAGATCAGAGGAGGAAGAGGTGAAGGCCTAAGAAGAAGAGGAGTTCGGAGTAGAGGAGGAAGAGAAGGAGGCCAACAAGAGAGAGGAGAAGGTCCAGGTGGGAGAAGAAGACAACCTCGCACCATCATAACAGATGATATGCGAGCAACAGTAATTGATCATGTCATTGTCCATGGCATGACAATGGCTGAAGCGGGACGAAGAGTACATCCAAACCTGAGTAGGTTCACCGTGGCCACCATTATCAAGGCATTTAGACAACACAACAGGTATAGTACGCTATTGCTTTCTTTGTCACACTACAGTTTTACAGGCCTGTGAAAGTGGTCTGTTACTTTACATGTAGTTTTACATATAAATCAGTCAATTGACAACACATGTTTCTTTCTTTAGAGCTGAAAGAATGCCACATAGAGGTGGGAGGGTTGCCATATTCACAGCGGCACAAGAAATCCTCATTGCGGATATGGTCCGTGAGAACAACTGCATTAGACTCCGAGAGATCAGAGACAAAGTCATTGCAGATAGGGCTGGGCCATATTATACCGTTCACGGTAATACCGGTATAATGTTAGGCAACGATAGGAAAATGAAATATCGCGATAGAATATGAGTAAAACGCGCATGCGCAGTGCCTTTGTTTTCATACACACATGGCCGATTGTTGAGTGAAACAGATGAACCAGAATTGGTTTGTAAAAATGGTGCAACTTCCGTGATGTGGAACTGGTTTGGTGTTTGTCAGTCAGATACACAACAAAGCACATTTTTTTGCAGAACATGCAAGCAGCCGTTCTAAGATGCTCTTAAATCTGGGAGTAATCTGGGTCCTAAACTCCATATACTTCAGGTCAAACAACACTGCAGCATCACTTAGAGTTAAAAACGGTCTAAATTCTTTCATCTTTAATAAAACGATCAGCATTGCTGCTTTACCAGGTGTAACTATAAAGTTTAACTTCCAGGCATCCATGAAAACAAAATGTATTACATTTAACGGAGTTAGAAGTTAGCAGGAAGCTAGCGGAAGTTAGCTCGCTAGTTTCGCTAGTTACCTAAGCATGATATAGCATGTTCTGACTAAGAGATTTCTGAAAAAATTCAAACGTACAGCTCTGCTATCACTTCCAACATAAATGAAGACAGGAAACTAAACAGCAGTGACGTTTGTAGGGTTACTGAAGTTTGGCTAGCTGGTATATAATGATGTGCTACGTGATCGCTAGCGACACAGCTATGTTAGCATAACATAAACAGTGAAGCTGGAGGACGAACACTAACACTTTTCCACTTATAAAAGTTAACGTGAAGGTTCTTCATGGTTAGAGACAAATGCAATCGCATGGCAGGATGCTGTAAACGGACCAAACTTCAGTCAGGAGAACAACTGAGATAATCCATCCACAATACGAGGTTAGTCATTAATATACTGCAACAACATGGGAATAGAGCAGCTACCAGAGAATTCAACATTAATGAATCAATGGTACAGAAGTGGAGGAAGCAAGAAGAATGAGTTTAATAAAGTTTGATTTATCTGACTGCTTTGTTTCGCTTAATGTGCCTTATAATCCCGTGCACCTTATGGTCCGAAAAATGCGTACTGCACACTGCAGTTTAATGTTGCAAAGCACCTCTTTTTAACTTCAGTGGATATTATACATGGTTATGCTCAGGATATGTCAGCCCATTTCTACTGGAAATGCCTTTTGGTTAAACTTTCAGCAAGGAATTTGCATTTGCACTGTTACATTTTTATAAAGCTTTAATGTACATAAAAACCAGCTTCTTGTTTAAGTGAAAATAAATGGAAGGTTGTCTTTTTGCGCTAGTAATGTTGTGGAGTTGTATTTTGTCTCACATCAATTATATCGTCGGTTATATCGTTATCGCAAATTTTCAAATATATATCGTGATAAATATTTTTGGCCATATCGCCCTGCTCTAATTGCAGATAATGTAAACTTTGAGAACATTGATGCTGTCAGCGTGTCCACAATAGACAGAGTTCTCCGGTGCCAACAGATGAGGATGAAACAGGTCTACAGGGTTCCCTTTGAGCGCAACTCTGCGCGACACATAGAACAACGTTACGAGTATGTGCAAGTACGTATACATCCATGTCCACAGTACAGTTAGTGGACATACTGTGTTGCTTAGTGGCCTACATTACTTCTGGACAATACTGTGCTACCTGATTGACCGTTCTGAACACCTGTACGCTTTTCCATGTTCACAGAGGATAATGCAGTTGGACGCGATGGCCAGACCCCATGAGTACCTCTTCCTGGATGAGGCTGGCTTCAACCTCCAGAAACGAAGGCGAAGAGGCCGTAACATCATTGGCCAAAGAGCCATCACTGAGGTTCCTGGCCAACGGGGGGGTAATATTACTCTTTGTGCAGCTATGGGTACGGAGGGGCTTGTCCACCGGCATGCTGTCCTTGGGTCTTACAACACCCAACGTCTCCTCACCTTCCTAGAGGAGCTAAAAGACATCCTCCTGGACCGTCAACAACACCATCCTAGGCTAGCACATCACATGTATGTGATCATTTGGGACAACGTCCGCTTCCACAAAACACACCAAATCAGAGAGTGGTTCACCACCAACAGTGACCACTTTTTAAACGTCTGTCTGCCACCCTACTCCCCTTTCCTGAACCCTATAGAGGAGTTCTTCTCATCATGGAGATGGAAGGTGTATGACAGACAGCCATACACAAGAGAGAACCTCGTACGGGCAATGGAGCTGGCCTGTGCTGACATCCCAGTGGAGGCCTTCCAGGGATGGATTCGCCATTCCAGGGCGTTTTTCCCGCGGTGCCTAGCAAGGGACAATATAGCCTGTGATGTGGATGAGGTGATGTGGCCCAATGCAGCTCGGCGACATGATGCCGCACAGTGACTGTGTGTAATACTGTAAAAAGACCGTGTAGACAATAAAAAAGACTTCACACCCTGATCATGTTTCCGAGAGTACTGTTGTGTGCGATAGATTCTGTTTTTGCATTGAGTTGTGTTACAGTAGTGTACGTACATGCAGGATGTTTTTATAGATTTATAGTCTTCATGTGAAACTCACAAATCTAAATGCCTAATCCTCTGCAGGGTTCTATGACGATCTGTTACTGTACAGTTTATAAAAATATGCATTGGCAGTTATGAACCAAAGAACCTTCTCACAAATTGAGCATTGTGTTTTCAATTGTTTTGCTGTAGTGTGTAATGCTGTGTATAGTGTTTACAGTTTTGACAGCTTCGAGCTGCTCTCTTGGTGTGGGAGTTTGAGTTTTGCAGTGGGAAGGTGTGGTTGTGTTTATGTAGCTTTAGAGAAGGGTGTTGTGTTTGGACATTGGGGGACCTGGTGGTAACGTTTGTGACATGTGTTTTAGCATTTGAGAAAAACTGTAATTTCTTTGTGGCACACTCACTATATGGATACACAACATTTGCACAGAGAATCTTTTCTGAAGAATCAGGGTCAATTTTGAGTAAATGAATTAGTCATATTTTTTATGCCCTATTTAAAATACAAGGAAATAAGACACCAGGAGAAACCCTAATTAATGATCAGCAGTGAAATGTTTCCTTGTTATGCCCGCGGGGCACACAAAAATTTACCAAAAGCTGCCATTTGCCCCCAGGCCAAGCATTACGAACCCTAGTGCTAGATGTTCCCTGCCTGGTAAACACCTCTGCCCTTCAATCCACCGGCCCAGTTTACACAACAGGCTTTGTATTTAAAACACTATTTTTTTAAAACTCTGGTGGCATCATCAAGATGATTTCTTCAGATGTTTTAAAGCTCCTCCAGGGAAACTGGAGAGTTTATAATATCAATTTTCAAAAATGTTTTGCTAGTTTTCTCCAGGAATAATACACTGACTGTGTAAAAGTGTAACTACTATGAATTTCAAATAAACTGACTGTGGCTATAAAACCACAAGCCGCATTTAAAGTGTAGCAATTCTATTGTTAAAGTCAAAAGGCTTTTTCAGTGTGGACATGCAGAGATTGGTTTGTTGCTCTTTTTCCAGTTTCTCTACAGAGACGGTTCTGTAAGTGAGGACAGACTGATCATACAGGTTAGTCCTGTCTGTAGAAGCCCAGCCGCTTTCTCTCAAAACACATTCCTCCAGCTTACACTCATTCAGCTACACACCCACAGAGCACACTGATTTCATCTGGGAAAAATAACATGTGAGCAGTCTACCATAAAATGTGTGGGCAAAGTAAACAGTTGCATTCTGTTAAACTATTTCAAACAGGACGGTGAAGCGTCTTCTGTACATTATGAGTATGTGAGCCTGAAATATACAAGCTGAAAGCTTAAACCAAATTTAGAAGAGGAATTTTCGTCTGACTTCACACCAGTTCAGTACTGTTACATTATTAATTCATAGTTAATACATGAAGACATATTACTGAACAAGCCAAAAATAGGCGATGGCTGTCAGGGGACGTGACACCCACTGCTACCCACAGATTCCTCACTTACCGGCCTGTGTCGGGGTTGTGTTGATGGTCGAAGAAGCTGCTGTGGGCGTGCTGACATCGCTGTCATTGGAAGACGACGCAGCAGCATCAAGGGCGACGTTGATCGTTGAGTTCTGCGGCGATGGAGCAGGAGGCGTGCCTGAACTCCCATTCGTTATTTGGCTTATGTTCTTTTGGGAGAGTTGGATGAGAGCGATGGTGCTGGGTGCTGCTGATGTTGGCTGAGCTGCCTCTGTGTTGGAGCTTCCCTGTAGGCAGAAAGTAAAAACCTCAGGCTGTAAAGTCAGAAATCAGAGCAGATCTGTGTCTGGAATTGGGGAGATTTGAGGAATCACATCAGAAATGTATGGGTTCATATCTGCAGATATGTATGTATCATTCAAATTAACCAATAAGTGTGACTGCAGGGAAGAGGGTAGAAATGTGACAAGTCAAAAAGAGTAGGAGGAATGGCCTGCTTTATAAAACTGAGAGTGCATTAGCTAGTAATTTTAATGGAGGAAAAAAAAAAAACGACGTACTTTATTTTAACATTTTGTCTCATTGAAATTGTACCTGTGTACAAATAACTTATACAGTTTACGAGTAGGACATACTAAATGCTATCACAGAATAGGAAAAGCATCTCCAAATGTATTATGAAATTTGAAAATGTTCTACTGAAATCAGAAAATGCAGCTGTACAGAACTGCATTGAGTCATATGAAAACTTTTTAACATGAGTTTCACAACAGTTTTCTGTCACGTTACCGAGCGGATATGGGGTCTTTTGTGTATTCTGTGGCTTCCTGTAGGTGGTGCACGGCGAATCGCTCTCCGCCTCACACTGACAGGGACCTTAAAGTGAAGTTACAAAAACAGTGGCATTTAGACAAAAGTTCCCTAATCTGTCTTTAAAATAAATAAATAAATAAATAAAAAAAATTCTCATCTGATAGCAGTATCACAATCAATGACTGTATCATCCAAAAAAGGCAGACAGATGCTGTTTTCTTAGAACAGACAATCTCTTCTTTTACAACCATACCTTGGAGAGCAGCTGTAGGAGACCGAGGGACTCCTCGTGGGGCTGAGGCAGGATGGAGATGGGGCAGCCTCCTTCACGCGAGCAGCTAAGAAACACACAGCGACCGCCGAGACTCCAAACAGCATTGCACTTTGGCTCCAGGCAGCAGAACTCCCAACACCTCGCTCCGGCTCTCCCATCTGCTAGAGGGTACCAACCCAGGCTTATGATGCTGCTCCAATGGATGCCCAGAACTCCACCGGTGACCCGGCAGTGATTTGCTGACACACCTGGACCAGGACAGAAGGAAGTCAAGATCTATGATGGACTGTATCCATGTTCAAAATCAGACTGAGGAAAGAAGATAAATTCTTCTGAAATACCAACTGAAGGTTTCACTGCAGATACATTCTGGAAAGGACTTAGCAGAAAAGAAGATGACATTTGGTTTAAAAAGGAAAGGTAATAAGACAACCTCTCGTAACATAGAAAAACAACACCTCTCTCTTACATCTATATTGGACAGCAAATTGAAAGGACGTCCCTAATTTTCTTCACCACTTATCCTGTCCCGATTGAACCTGGATTGATATATCACAGTTTTAACCTGGAGAGACAGAAATCATTCAACATGTCCATACCTTTCTGCAAGCTTCAGGGAAAAAGACCTCTCTGAAGCAACTGTGCTAATCATTACACCACTATGCCAATCGAAAATACCACAGAGAAACCGAATATGTAAATCTGAACCCGATTTCTTGAAAGACAGAAATGAAGGCTGAAGAAAGCTTTGTTTAAGCCCAAACATTATTATACAACCAACAGGGACAGCAGAAATGATGAAATCACTTCACCTTTCAGTACAATATAGGTGAACAACAGCATCTCTTAAAGAACAAGAAAAGCCGACTTCTCACCTTTAAAAGTTGCTAAGAGATCAGGAAAAGTAGTTTGGGGCTAATAAAGGCCATGCCTAGCTGACTGAATTTAGCCTGGAAAAAACAACCTTCATGGACATCTAGTCCTTGATGGATTGTTTCATTAAAAAAATTTATTAAATAAATCAACGGCATCGAAGGTGACATCATAGGGCTACCTCTACTCTTTTCACCATTTCACATGTTTATGACTACAACAACATTGTTAAAAAAGGGAAAAGGGTAGTGGCTTCCAGCCACAGCTACTGAGACTTTCAGATTCAGCTTTGACTGAACATTTCTTAGAAAAGTCGACAGGCAGCAGTTTGAGGAGCCAACCAAGGCTACAGCGGAGAGAGGAAGTGCAGCTTTTCCCTGAGAAAACAGGACGCTGATTAAAAACCAAAGCACAGTGTTCAGTACAAACTAAAGTCTGCCCTCTGAGCCAGACATTATCAGACTAATATCAGCAACGCAGTGAGCTGATTAGCTGCCCTGTGTGTGTGTGTGTGTGTGTGTGTGTGTGTGTGTGTGTGTGTGTGTGTGTGTTACATTACATTACTGTCCTACACCTTTTATAGTCTCAAATGGGTTCAGGTCAATCCATCCATTATTGTTGACAAGCGATTTACTCTGCAGCCAGGTACAGTAAAAGGGCACAACCCTTAAAATACCACAGACTGTTAAAGTAAGAGAGGGAGCGAAGGGAATTTATATGTCACCAGCACAAAGAGGCCAAACGAGCAACGAAAATGGTACAGCCAAGTCACTGTGAACTAAGCGGCATTACAACATAATAAAAATGCTTTTTAAATCTTGTCTTGTAAGTTCTTCACTGCTGCAGCAGATCAAACACACACATACACGCCAGTGTAATTTATCTGAAACCCACAGCATTCCTCTGCAAAGGTTTGTTAATGAATACAGCACAAGAACTGGTTACTGTACTATGCTTAGTGGCCTCTGTTTATAAGCCTCCACCTGCAGAGTACAACACACGATGAAGAGACAACTAAATATTTTTCTGTTACTGATCTTATTCAGTAAACGCTCATGAGCAGGTCCGTGCCATGCCAAAATATATTTGTGATATACAAGAAATATTCCGAGGCACACCACTCACAGACATAACTCAAACATGCTCCTATTTACTGAGGCCAACTGCGCACACTTAATGTGAATGTCCATATCATTAAATTCACTTTTGTTAAACGCTGTGTTTAATGCTATCTTCTCTGATGCTTTTAAGGCTCATGTTCACACCAGCTAGCATTTTGAAAGTTACGGTCTATAAGATTTGGTTTCTGAGCAGTGCACTAAGCTGCAAGTTCAACACAGTCAGGCTTTCTTTGCAGTGGATGGCTTAAGCTAATCAACTTTCTTTGTTAAGCCAGTATTTCCGCTTCAGGCTGTGTGTGCTTACGTAAAAGATGCTGCCATGTACTTCTAACGTGACAGCCAGGTGCACATTAGAGGTCTGAAAATTTAAACTAGATCATTTTTTAAGTATTACAGATTATGCTGTGTGCTCAGGACTTGCACAGTCCCACAGCCCAATGACGAAGACATGGAAATCACTTTAGTTTGCAGCCAGATTAAAGTGAAATCATTTTTAGTGATTGAATATTCCTGGTAATCAGCTTTCAAATAGACTGACCAATTTTCAAATGGTTGATTAGGGCCAAGAATAAAAGCATGTGGATATGCAATCTCCATTACTAACTGCAATTTCCAGTGGAAAAATGCAACACATACAGTTTGTGATGACCAGGCTTCCATCGGTGGTGTTAGTAATTGTAAAATTATGATATTATTTTATGCCATGTTATACCCCTAATTAAAGATTGTGAATTATTATGTAGTTTTAGTTTGCATTATTCTCCTGAATTAGAAGAAGCTGATAACTATTGCATTAGTTAAACTGATTTGCATTACATTAAATTGCTGACTTGTTGTGAATGAATGATATTGTTTTATGATGCATTATATTGCTGAGTTATAAGAAATACTGTTCGCAGAAGGTTATTGTCTAATTTGTCTGAGTAGAAGAGAACAGAGTGTGCTGGAGTTTTCTGCCCCATTTCAGCAGGAGCAGATAAACAGGGAGCCAAGGTCGTAGCTTAGGCGCTGTGTGAGAGAGAGCATGTGAATGTTTAGGCTTTTTATGATAAGGTGGAGGCACCAGAGGCTATAAAAGTTTGAGCAATGCTCCACCATTTTGAGATTTTGAGGCTGTCTGCATCAGTGTCCATCTCCCACGTGTGTGATCATTAAATCATCGTTTGACTCAACCCGGCCGGACCAGTGTTGTTATTGTGGTTTTTTCTCTTGTCTCCATCCCCAATATTTTGAACCTTAACATATGCTACACCTTAATGGATTCTTTCAGCAGAGAATCTACAGTACTGTGCAAAAGTATGAAAATGAAGTATATGAGGCAAAAACAGTTTGTACAATTCTTTTGAGCTTGAAAGTCAATATTTAGAATGCCCACATTTATTCTTCAACACAGCATGAACTCTGTTAGGCAGGTTTTCTCGTAATGTCTTTAACTTGTCTTATTTTGGCTGCCTGTTGTTCAATTGCATTGGGTAGGCCGGTCTATGCATTTGACAACATTAGCAGTGTGTTTACGATCCTTGTCATGCTGAAAAATGAAGCAGTTGTCAATCAGATGCATTCCAGATGGTACTGTATGTCAGAACAAAATCTAGATCCCCAGCACCACTGGCAGAAATGCAGCCACAAATCATGACACACCCTTGTGTTCCACAGATGGCTGTTGTACCTCTCTCTTGACCCATGTTGTAAATCCTGATGGCAATTTGAACCAAAGAAGTCAAATTTGGATTTATCACTCCATGAGACTTGTTGCCACTGATTTACAGTTTAGTTTTTGTGTCATTTGGCATGCCTTGGCCCTTTTTTCCACAGTTTCCATTACTGAAGAATGTTTTTTTGACAGCCACTCTTACAGTACTTAAGAAACAGTAGTATTTCTTAAGTACATGACTTTCAAATACTGGTAATCTGTTGTAGATAGATCTTTAGGTCTGCCGATTCTTCTTTTGTTCTCTGCTTCTCCAGTTTCCTCAAACTTTGTAGAACACACTGCACATCATGTCGACATGTGCCAAGTTATCACCTAATAGTTTTTGGGAATCACCTTGTTGAGGTAAAAACACAATTTTAATGCCTGTCAGTTTGTAGAATTATTATAGGTTTGTAGAATTTCATAGGTTCAACTGAAGAAATGGGCAAAAAATTAAGTGTTGTTGCATCAGGCTGCATATTATTTATTAATGCAATTTCCACTTCTCTCTTACACAATGTCAGTCTTACTTTTTCTATTTTAACTAACTTCATTTATACTATATATTTTTTGTTTTTAATCACTGTTGTATTTGTATTATCTCATATTATAAGGTCCTTACCAGGTGCTAGTGGCACTATTTTATCTTTATTATTCACAGTTTACAGTAGACTGTACTATTTTTACTCTTTATCATGCTGCTGTAACAAAACATTTCCCTTTGTGGGATCAAAGTATCCATTTAATTATCTAGTAACAAAGTGATATATTGTTGAGACAATTTAAATTTGGTTCTTTGCCAAGAATGCCCACTATGTGCAAATAACACTGTTTGATCATTTGAGTTAGATGCCATTTTTTTTACTCCACCACTTACAATAAAAAGTGTAATATATAGAGGTAATTAAAGAATGCAAAATACCTAAAGGTAACAGGACCTTTCATGAAAAAAATAAAGCACATTCATAAAATGATCAGAAGTATAATAGTACCCTTTTCTAAAATCCGGTGTTGTGCAAAAACAGGAAAAACAATGTTTCTAGATGTTTATAAGATAACATTCAGCTGAGTGTGCACTGACTGAGTGAAAGCTTGGCATATCTATTAATATATTACGGTAGCATCAAAAGCAAAACCAAACAAAAACACAGTTCATCAGATCATATTAGACCCTGCTACAGCAACCGGCAACTACTGCTACCATAGCAACACGAGAGGCAAGGGTGACTTTGTGGTGCATCAGTGTAACTCAAGTCTGGAAAAAACGGATTTTACCTCATATGACAACACACAAAGGCTCTGTGGTTTGTCTGAGAAAGGAAGGACCCCCCTTTGGCCTCTGTTTAGTCATCCTACCCCTTGTCCTCTTTTCTTCTGTCTCCCACCACTCAACACACACACACACTATGTCTACTCACAGAGCCTTTATTGTCCTCTTTCACACTGTAACCCACTGAGCAGAGTGGCATCAGAAAGAACTCACACAGCAGGGATGCCAACAGTCGTCCATCTCTCAGCCTAAGATTACAGGGACAGTAAACACCAACCAAGCTAAAAGTACCCTAGCATCATAATAACACTAAGAAGGATGTAGACCCACCCTGAGTAATCAAAGGCGTGTAAAGATGAGTGCTGGAAGCAAAACACGCACACATGTTTTTCTTTATCAGTTTCACGCCATGTGTATTTTGAGTCCAGGGTGATGTTTGGTTTACTTTACCTGTGGGAAGAGCCAGGAGCCAGAGGTAGGTCAGCGGTAGGAGGAGGAGGTGAGGTAAGCACCAGGTGAGCAGCTTGTGGTGTGCATAGGACATTTTGTACAAGGACCTGGGAAGCAGACAGAGGAAGAATTAAATGCAGCTCAGTCATTGCATACGCTAACATGGTTGACTCCCACAAAACACTGAATTTTGGTCAAATGTCTATGGTTTACGTTGAAAGAGTAAACTGGATTTGTCAGACAGTGTGGGATAAATAAAACCACTCTTTTATTTTAAAAAGGTAGATTATAGCCTTTTCAGTGTATCCATTGGATATACCCCAACTTTTTTACTTCCCAAATCCAATGCTGATGCTGTTGCTATTTTAAATGACTTTATCACCTTATCACATTGATTTTGTTCTTGTTCTTTGTGATATTGCAAAGGTGAAATACTTGTTTGTGGTATAATCCTGCACATTTGTCTAAAGTTCTGTGGCCTAAATACTGAACTGCAAACAGTTGTTACTATGCATCTGTTTTATTTGACAAGAGAATTAATCATTGTATAATTATCAATTAAGTGCAACTCACTGTTTGGCTTCTTCTAAGCAGAGGTCATTTGGATGACCTCTGCATCAGCTATTTAATGGATTCAGACTGCCCTCTGCGCCACTAACTGCACATGCAGCTGAATGCTTACTCCAACATCTGTTTCAGCTCTGCTGACAATACACCTACAAAGATTTTGATTCACTGGACTCCACATTTTTGGTGTTTTCTATTTAATTTGCTACTGTAGCACAGTAATTTCCCAAGTTTCTTGTTTCTTATCTTTAGACAAGAGCTGATGTCTGACTCACTATGTTTACCCAAATCAATACAGAACCAGAATCACAGATATAGTCAACTATTATCTGAGAAAAACAAAAAACAAAACAGCAAACAAACAAAAAAAGTATAGCTACAAAAAAAACAAAAAAAAAAAAACAAAAGAAACCAAAAACTGTCAGATTTACCTTTCCCCTAATCCAGCAGTGGAAGAAAGGTGAAGGAAGAAAGGAGTGAGGAGTTAGGTTGGCAGGAAGGTGCTGTGAGGTGACAGGTGAAGACGGGCCAACACCAGCACTCTGACGAAGAGATCCAACATGGCCGCCTCAGGGGCCTTCACAGGCTCAGCTGCTCCAACACTAAGCTAGAGAGAGAAATGAATTCAGCTGTTGATCATTCACATCACATGGATGTGGACATACACGATTATATATTCTGAAATTTCATCTGTATTCTAAATTATTCAGGTCTTGTGCCTTCTCTTCTTTGATTGCTTATGTCCAACGCTGCCTCGGCTTTTTAGAGGAGAAGAATTTTAAGTCTGTAATTTCTAAATCTGATAAGAAAAGCTAATGAAAATGAGACTCTTTACCGGGAGATACTGTGCTGAGAAACTAAAGAAAAGGCACCTTCACTGAAACTGTAGGGACCTTTCATTGTTTTTGGCCTTTTCTGCAAAAGAGAACAAACAAGCCACAAATTCTATTACCATAAATACACAGCAGATTTCACTTACTAGGAATTTTCTGTCTGCCTCTATAATCTGTCATCGGTTTGAGGGTGTAACTAACACAGCAATTCTGTCAATATCCTGTTGACAGCAACACCTAAGGAGGTGTAAAATGATTCACACAGTTTTGGGCTATGTCCTGGTAACTATGCAGAACTGAAACAGGAAAATTAATCATAAGCAAATTTCTGAAGTTATACAACAGTTCTTTACTCCTTCTGTATGCCTAAAGGCAAACTTGATAACATTATGAGTTATGCAAATCTTTAGCCTATGTGAACATGAAAGTAGACACTGGTTAATATCTGGCAATAACTAGAGAATTTCTACATGCCAAAAGGGGGGAAAAGTTTAGTACATGACTAGAGTCTTCACTGACCCTCTCACTGTTCATTTGTTTTTCAGCTCAGGCCAAGAAAAGGTTGCTCAATTCCAGGGAGGCTACAGAGGCCTGAATCATGCTGAACTATACAGATTCTTATTTATACTTTTTGAAGAAAAAACTCAAAGAATCCAGTTTGTTAACCAAAGAGGATTGTAAGTGATAAAAGGTTTTGTTATTGGGAACAACAGACATTTTTTGTTTTCTGTCCTTTCTTCATTTAGGACCCGTCTAAACGAACAACTTGCAGAAATCACATTGACCTTTTCTGAGAGACAATTTCATCAGTACAATATATTAAAAGGTATTAACACCAGATATATAAAAACAATGTATCGTATGGTAATCTATGATTGGGACACAGAAACACGTAAGGGCTAAAACAATTCTTTAAAGAGAGACAAATTGCTGTTGCATCATCTCGTACTGTGACGTCATGTAGCACTCCCAAAGCCTGGCTAAATTCAGCCAGTCTAGTGGAAGTTGTAATATTTAAAAATCCTTCAGGTTCTGACTAAACTGGTACTAAGCACATTATTTATTTATTTCCAATAATGATGTAAGATTCTGGATTCTTCTTCCACACAAAATGAGATCCCTGAGTGCCACCTACTCCATTCAGACAATTTCTCAGATGAAGATAGTGATAAAAGGGGGATTAAACTCTATAAAGAACATTAAAGATTAAGCAACAAAGTTGCATTGACGGCAATAGCTTAATGCTGCAGAAAATCACTAATATTAGAGTAGTAAACTCAACATTTTAATTCAAGTTAATTATTTGATCACTGAGTGCTCTCTCTGCTTTGCTTTAAACTGGTTAGAGATAAACATTAAGTGTTCCTGTCCCACAGCATAAGGAAGGAGATGTGGAAATTGCTTTGTTTTGTTGGTGGAGCAAAGAAATTCATTGAACATTAATTCAAATTAATGTTACTGACTGGATAGGTATTCTTGGTGTGTGCGCTGTTGTTCTAGTAACTGCGGTTACAGAAGTGTAACAGAGACTTAACGGCAGATTAGAATCGAGAATGAAAACATTTAATACATGCACCTTCCTGTGACAATATGAGTTTGATTCAGTGGTGTCAGTAAGGTACATCTTAAAATGGTGCACATATAAAACACATTCGCCCCAGCAGAGAATCTGTACTGCTTTTACAACATGCTGCAAATAAAAGCATAAATGTGGCACTTCAACCGGATTCTAAAGTGAAAGTCAAAGCATAACCTGCTTCTGGCTAGGTCATGTGTTCAGCGTAAGTTACCATGGTGATTTAACCAGGTAAAAGGAGAGAGACAACTCTGACTTTAAACTTGACGGAGCTTGCTAACCCAATAATCTTGCTTCATAGTACGCCCTTCTGTTGTAAAAAGAACAAAACCATGACCCAAAATTCAAGCTACAAATACCCTTAGTCACAGGCCTTCGGGACCCCGAGTAACTTCCTCATCTTTAATATCCCGTTGTGCAGGAAGTGTGAGGAGGAAGCCTTTAGTTTCATGTTTACCTCCAGAATAATGACTAAATGAGTCACCAAAAAAGAGGCAAGACTCAGATTACTGTGCTGCTTGAAGGGAAGGTGTAATCCTCATGTTGTTCAGCTTCTGTGGTTTTCGTCTGATGCAAAGATAAAAATCTGAGAAAGCGCAATATTTAACCGCTGTGTTGGTACACATGGTTCCCTTTAGGTTATTGCAGCAGAAATCATAAAAGTAGGGTTAAGCATGAGTGGTAGCACACTGAAACACTAAACAGTTATCTTCAGATATGTTGGGAACATAGTGTCAATAGACTAGTGTCAATAGTCTTGACACTATTGCTAGTGTCAAGAAGGTGTGACAACTTTAAAACTAATTTCCTTAACATTTCTACAAGGAAACCACAGCATTATCACCACTGTGATATCCTGAGTAGGTACAAAATGTTCAGTTACGAAAGCCTAATCTTGTACTCTGATGTTCTTGTCTGCAAAATATATAAAAATGAATGCACCTCCACCACTGCAAAGACCTCTGTGTGCATATCAGATGATTACAGATGAGCAGAGCTTCAAGGGAAACGTGGACGTGAAGTTCCTAAAAGACGTTCTGCTATGGAAAAATGGTTTTCATTTAAGAAATCAATGGGAAACGCTCCCTTACAGTTTGGTGCAGATTTGTATGTTTTCTCATGATCCAAAAAAAGCTTGTAGGTAACCGGTGAAGCTAAGATTTCCTTATAATACCCTCATTTTATGATAGGTTTATATACACTGATGGAACATCCTGAATATTGAATGAGGGGGGTGTATATAGGAAGGTTTTACAGTGTGTATGTGTTTGTGTGTGGGAGTGGGAGTGGGCTGGAGGTACGTATGTATATACATTTTTAAGTTGTATCTGGTGTCCCACAGGAAGAAGGTTAGAAGTTTAAACCTCCTGGCCGGTCCTGAGCATTCTTTAGTTTAATTCAACGTTCTAGGAGACAGGCTGTACCACGTCTCTTGCCTTGTGACGGCTCGGCTAGGTTCATCCTCACTGTTAAGTTGGATAAGTCTGTCCATGTATACAAACATCCACCTACTTCCTTCTGCTGGATAAGCAGCAGGAAACGGCTGGCAAAAGTCTAAGCAGAGATACCCAGATAACAGTTTGCATGCCAGCCGAGATATAATCACTCCAGTGTGTCCTGGGTGTGCCCTAAGGTCCCTTCCAAGTTGGACTCGAGCCCACCTCAACTGCTGGATTAGTTAATATTGTGTTTGCCATCCTCTGGGGACTGTATATGGAAATTAGGTATGAAGCATGCTTTGTTTTGTGAGGTCAGTGTTTTTGTGCATGGTCCCTGTCAAATAAATACCAAAGCTCCTGAAACACAATGTTTAAGGCACGGCCAGGCCTCTTCTCAACATGGCCTCACCAGGAAACTACTGTGGGGCAATATAGTAATAAATCAAGCTTTCATATCTATCTGTTATGATCACACTCTAAAGAGGTTAGCTAGATGCTGTATCCATATGGCTGGAAGCACATCCCTAATCTTCCACATTAGTAATTACCCTGTGCCATCGGTGCCAGCCTCTGCAAAAATTGAATAAACAGAAAATATAGTTTGAGAAAAAGAAGTCATGTTTGTGTAAGGCACTGTTACAAATGTCCTGATGCTTTTACTAAACTGATAATGATCTTATTTAAACAAAGGCAAGCATTAAAAGCTTAAGCAGCACTGTTTTCTTGAGACAAACCTACAACTATGTTACTTACTGTATTTTTTAAAAGGAAAACGTGGTAGTATCAAACCTGGATTGCTGGTCCGATTCCTTATTCAAATCTGCATTCCTGCACGTGACACTGGAGCACCGAGCAGTCTCTTTCTCTGCTGTAGTCACTGGCTCAGTCTGTCCAAATATCCAAACTGCTCCGTATCCCGCTTTTGCTTATTTTTCTCTCCCTAGTGAACTCCCAAAAGGGGAAAAAGCTCCAGGTGAAAATGATCCAGTGCAGAAAACGTGCAGGAATCAGTTAGGATCCGGCAGCCTGGATTTTTTTTTTAACCATGCAGCAGCTGCCCCGAGGCACGTGGTGACTTTCACTGTGCTGCAGCAGTAACGCTCAGGTGCACACGGTTACCTGGGCTGATGACAGCTTGGCCATTACTGACTTTTTAATGGCCAGTTCACCCATGAGGGGTTTGTTGCAGAACAATGATCTCTGTCACCGAAACCCTCGCCCACCTTCTCTCTCTTTCCTCCTCTTACATCTGGCAAATTCTCTCCCTTTGACTTGTTTCTTCCTCCTCCTCCTCCTCTCTCAGCAGGAGCAGTCAGCTCTGCATCGGCTTCTCCGCAGACAGGCTGATGTAGCTTTTCTCTGTCCCACGCACAGCTTCCTCCGGCTGCCACAGGGAAGGAAAATCAAGTTTTTATGTCTCTTTCAGGCAGCATACCCAGGAAAACATTTAATAAAATGAATAATCATGACAAACTGCTTATTTTGTTGTGACAACTCTACAAATATCCTTAGAGCAATAACTACACTAATCCTAAAATAAGATTACAAATCAAAGACCCAACAGAAAGTACGAGTACATCACATTAGTCTTTAACTCACTTTAAACTTTACTCTTTGCCAAGATCTTGGCTTTAGGGTTTTCTCACTTATTGCATATACAGCGCCTTCCATAATGTTTGGGACAAAGACAGTTTGTAGTTCTGCCCCAATCACAGCGGATTGCAAATCAATCAATATGTGACTGAAGTGCTGACGTTCAGCTTTAATTCAAGGAGCTTTATAACAATTTTACATGCACTTTTTAAGAATTACAGCGATTGCTATACACAGTCCCCCAAATTCTGAGATTCAAAATTAATGAACATAAATTTAAACACTCTTTTTAATACCTTTATGAAAAGAAAAACTTCACCTGAGGTCTAAACCCGTGGGCAACACCAAATGTTGAGTTTCCTTGCTTGAGTTACTCCATCAGATCTCTATTATAGCCACCTTCACTTGCTGCTTGTTTGTGTTTGACAATGGAAAAAGCGCACTCTGTTGGGTTTAGATCAAGTTAGGGTGCTACTTCTATCAGCAGTCACATCTTCAGGTAACACTAGTGACTTTGTTCCACAGCCATACACACCAATGCCACAACACTGCCTCTATCATGTTAGACAGATAATGTATGCTTTGGATCATATTCCATAATTTTCTCTTCACATCATTCTAGTTCAAGTTAATCTTGGGTAACAAACGTGTGCCATTTGCAAGCACTCATATGATTTCCGTGAAATTATCATGTATTTTAAACGAAGCAACTGAAACTGGATTCACTTCTAAAGTACATCTGGGTCTGGGTCTCAAGTTACATAGCAGAAATGTTGACCCCCGTTTGAGCTCTTGGTTGCTCCTTAGATTTAAATCTAATGGTTTTGCCATCAAGTCCCCTTGGCTTTGGAGTGACCAGCCTGAGGAGAGAATGCTTGCTAATCTCCTTAAAAAGTCCTTTTCATACTTTTAAATTGGCCTTTTATGTCTTGTCATCAGTGATATCTTTTTACTGTCCGTTTATCTGCTTTCAGTTATTTTGTTTATGGTCTATTTTGCCTGTTCTAGGTTTTTTATTGACATGTGTACACATTTTAATCATATGATAACAACAACAACAACAACAACTAAAAGTCATTCTTAGTAATTTCATAACACCAAGTATTTGCCTCACTGAATAAAAGACGTTCAGTAACTGCCAGCTTCATATCAGAGATGAAACGTAGAGGGACTAAATAAAGAACATTACTTCAGCCTCTGCTGGCCTATTTTATTTTGTCAACTAAATGACTGATAAAACAAACAAAATAACCCTGATTTGCTGACTAAGCTCCACTCTTGTCTCTTCTTATTCCCGTGCAGCGCGTAATGGACTGCTTAAAGCGCAAATTGGTGAATGTTTGACTATATGAATGAAAGTCTGTCAAGTCAAATGAGACGCGTGAGTAAACGCACTGAAAAAAACAAAAACAAAGAAACAAAAAAAACCCTCACACTACTAAGACAAAATGGTGGGCTCGTGCATTATGTATCTTGCGAAACTGACAAATCACTCAGATTTACTCAAGACGGGACAAGACGTGTTCAGCTGTCAGATAATTCAATACAGGCCGGTATCTGCCCACAGCACAGTCTGCTGCACTGTCATAATATTATAAACAACTGTGTGGGGGGTTGATGTATAAACCCAAGTGCCACTTGCGCGCATTTAGCAGATGTTATGTTTTTACAAGGCATGTCGACGTCCAAGCACTGACACGGGAAGGTTGAAGTAGTGCACCGTAAGGTATTTCACCTGTTTAATCCCGGGATCACTCGCATCCAAGGCACCTTGAGGCTAACAGCTGCTGACATCTCTCATCGGACCCTACACAATGCGTTTTAACGGCAACTGCCCCCAGTAACACAAGAGAGAGAATGCGTGCACGGACTTACACAAACAAAAAATGGTAGAGTTTCTCTTCAGCTGCTCGTTCCGATGTGTAGCCTTGTCTCTTGTTGTCCCCTGCTCTCCAAATTAGGTCAGTACTCCTCTCGCTGATACAGCTGATATGCCGTGAGTGAGTGCTTGACTGTCAATGCAATACGTTTTACGCAAGGTTCCGGTGATGAGATTTTCAAAACAAAGTAGGCAGTGAAAACAGCAGTTATGCGATGGTTAGCTAGAGCAGTTACGTGGTACATCTGTAAGTAAAACCGAAAGTCCTAACTAAATAGCTATATAGTTTTAATAACCTGGATATGAGCTCATTTTATTTCTTGCGATACAGGTTATTCTTAATTTTTCTTTTTTAACCAGTTGGCATTTCTTTATCATTTTCTATTTTTTAATCTATTTATTTATTTACACGTGGATTTTTGGTACATAATGAAAACACAATACAAATTAAATTAATTTGTTGTCTTAAGCTGAAAACGTTCAACGTTCATCCAGCTAGTTCCGGTTTACGCCCCCTAACGAGGAGCCGTTTAAAAAGGTAAATGCTCAACTCAACGAGTGCTAATAAACTTTTTCTCTTTTATATTAAAAAAATAATAACATTTTTAAAAAATAAAATTAAAACGATAAATCTGGATAACCTCGTTTATCTGACGTTATGACACGGGCTAAAATGGCGGTGTCGCCTTCCAACAATCCGCCTGATGATTGGTTGCCTGATTTTCTTCGAGCCTTTTTATTGGCTCGTGACATCTTTAGCTTGACAGTGTGTTTCCGGGGGGAGTGAGCACGAGCAGTTGCGGCGTGCAAGAGGGTTGTCAATAAAGTAAGTTCCATTGTTAACGTTCACCTGTTCAAATGTTAAATTGATATACATATACATTTTTGTCAGCCGTTAGCGGGACAGCTGACAGCCAGTAAATTGGTAAGTTGGCCCAGCGATGTGGCGCTGTTTCTTGCAATCAGTGCTCGAAAGACTGATTGGAAATTCATTGAAAAAGTTTTTCTCCTCTTTACATCTCTCTCGGTCGCATAGTTACCGGGCTCATAATGGCTGACAGTGCTGCCTTTACACCCACCGTGAACAGCCAGTCTCCTGCTAAAGAGGAGCAGGGAGGAGGTGAAGGTGGAGGAGGCTCAGAAGGGGATGTAAAAGACGGATTGACTGATGCCCAAAGAGGCGTCTTGGAGAAGTGTGTGCATGCGCTGAAGCACGCTAAAAACGACAGTCAAACGTTGGCTGCTCTTCTTCTGGTAAGTATTCGTTTAATTTAAGAATCGAGATAAAAACAAAAATATTGTTAAAGGAGTTCATATAAAACTGTTTTAAAATTGATTTTCAACTATTTGGGGGTTAAGCTTCCCCAAAATAAAACTAAGAAATTATGGGAGCTTTTTGCATGTTCCCTTTTTTTTTTTCTTTTTTTTTTTTTCTTTTTTTTTATAAATACAGTTGCGTTTACCAAACTAATGGTTATTTGCAAACATTGTGGGGTTTTTTTTTTTTGTTTTTTTTCCCTTAAAACTACCTCTGCAGCAGAGGAATGGGCAGAAGTATTGGATCACACCTCTTAATCTTTGAATTTTGGGGTTTTCAGTCAGGTGTGTAAAATCAAGGAACCAGCCAATTTAAAAGCTGAAACAGTGTTTTCTCAAGGGTCTTTTCTTGGATTGAATTTAAAGCTTCTGTTTGGTACTGTCATAAAGAATTATAATACCTTTCATTCTTATACAGATGGTACACAGTTGTACTTATCTTTTCCCTCTAATCTAGCCCCTGTTCACACACTGAGCTGCACTGATGAGATTAACTGCTGGATGTCTAGATATTATTTTATAGAACTGAACAGAAACAAGACATTTATATTTGTTGTTACTCCAAGGAAATCAGGAATCTTGCTCTGGGGAAGTGGTGAGTAATCTAATGGACGGGTCTAGGTTTGCAAATGCCACAGCAGTTACTTGCCTGACTGCATTGTGCTAACTGTAAAGTTTGGACGGCTGTTGCTTTGGAGTATTTGGTTCCAGTGAATGAGATCTTCATGGTTAAGCTCACCAAGAAGGTTTGGACAACTACGCTTCTAGCTTTGTGGGACTAGTTAGCATCGAGGTTCCTCTGTTCCAGCATGTCTGCCCCAGTGCAGAAAGCAAGGTCTCATAAAGGCATGGTTGGATTAGTTTGGTGGGCAAGAACTTGACTGGTTGGAACAAAGCCTTCACCATCAAACACCTTTAGGTTGCACTGGAACAGCTGGCATGCCAGATGGATGAATGGACAACAAGGAATTGCAAACAGATCAAAGTATCATTAAAAATTGCGCGCTATAACACTGTTTTATTTGTTTTTTTTTTTAAGTAGACAGATTTTACTGATGTTATATTTTAAATTGTGCCTCAACAAAGACTAATTCTACTCTATCTTCACATCCTCAGATAAGTCGCTTGTGCCCAGCCAGTGAACTGGACAAACCCACGTTGAGGCGCATCTTTGAGGCGGTGGGCCTCAATCTTCCAGCTCGGCTTCTGGTCACAGCAGTCAGAGGGGACGAGAACTCTGGCTTACCCCCAGATGAGCTCCTTTCGCTGGGCACGGCTTTGCTGGCTGCCCTGAGCACAGAGCCAGACATGGCCTCCAGTCCCCAGCTCCTCACCACCATCCCCCTCCTGCTGGGCATCTTAGCAAATGGTCCTGTATTTAACCAGCAGAAACGGGAAGACCGGGAGCAGCACCAAGTAGGGCAGAGTCCAGACGGTGAAGTCCAGTCAGCAATCATTTCAAACCCAGACTGTAATCCTGCCAGTGTGGCACAATCTGCAGAAGAGACTGAGAGCAGCAGGAAAAAAGGCGATGATGGCAGTGAAGCAAACAGAGTGTCAACGTCTCAGGAGAACCCTCCCTCGTCTAGCCTTGATGCGGCCTTGGCTGCTGACTGCTACCTGGTTTTGACAGTTGTGTGTGCCTTACCCAGAGGCCCGGAGCAGCTCCTGAGCAGGGGCGCCATCTCGGCTTTGTGCCAAGCGGTGGAACTGAACCAGACTCTGAGCCACGAGAAAGGGCTCACCTTGCTGGGCTCGCTCCTCTCTGGTAAAAACAAGGACAAAGCATGGAGCAAACACACTCCAGAGCTCCTCTCGCTGCTGGTCAGACTCTCCAAAGATTTCTGCGAGTCCACAGACGAAACCAGGTTAGGCATGTGTGGTCAGTTGGCGCAGTTTCTGCCCCCAGCAGGCGTGGCAGTGGAGAGTGAGGAGCTGAAGGCAGTCGTGGGCAGTTTATGGGAGATACTGAGACCTATGGTGCAGGCTAAATTGACACCGAGACATATCGGATCAATCCTGGTCCTCAGTGCTTGCCTGCTGGATTTATATGGCTGGGAGATGGCGGGACCTCCAAAGTTCTGTTGCTTACTGGTGAACCGGGCCTGCGTGGAGGTCAGAATGGGTTTGGAAGAACTGCCTGGTAATGATTTGACCCCTGAGGTGCAACACACAATAACAGGTAGTGTACTTACTCATAATAGTATGTTGATTGGAACTTTAAGTTTATTATTTTCCAGGATGACACTTCATAAAAAAGGAAAAAGGTTGATTAAATCTTGCTGTAAAGCTTTCTTACTTCAGTTTAATCTTAGAGCTGAAGTTGACTTGGAATCTCATTTCTGCTGTATGATTTGCATGTAACTGTTCACTCAGCTGATTTAAAGTAGTCATCTTGGTGTCCTCATTTGCATGTTTTGGTTGTCATGTAACAGTGTTTCTTGTTGGGAGCAAGTACAATTGAAGTTTAATTAAATAAACAGGCATCATCTGACTCCTTAAGTCATTTTCTAGGTATTGAGATCTAATCAAAGTTAACCACCTCAGTCATTTAATCTGAACTGTGCTCCTCGTAGGCTGTTACCGAATCATGGAGGCGGCCATAGAGCAGGCCTGCAGTCCGGGAGTCCCGCAGGCTGCTGCACCTTCTCAGAGCTCAATTGCTACCCTCAGTCTGCAGCAGAGCAGGCAGGTCCTCGGGGTCCTGGAGGAGGCCTTCTCTGGCTTGATGTACTTCTTGCAGCAGGTAAAGAGATGATGAGAAAACTAACATAACAAGCTATCTGTTGGTGATACTAGAAATATGATCATTTATTGTGCACAAAATTATTTCTGTTGTGCTGACGTGTAGAGCCTAGGAGTAAAGAGAAAATTTAAATGCGAATAAATGACTCGTTTATTCATGATATTAAAGGTGGAGCCGAGCCGCTATGGCGACCCTTTCGTTTTCGCCACATTCCGCTCTCTGTGCTCGTGGTTGGCTGAGGAGACTTCCTGTCTTAAGGAGGAAGTGACTAAACTCCTGCCATTTCTGATAAACTACACCCGAAGCCACCTGCAGGGTGGGATCTTAGAGCATAGCCTCGCTGACTGGATGGTCAAGATGTCTATTGGTGAGGACAGGGGCGCGTGGACGGGCAGAGAGGCTCTCAGGTAAAGATGAAGTCTGAGAGGAGATTGGTAACATTTAGAGAAAATCTGCTGGTTTTATGTTGCACTGCCTCTTTTCCTTTTCCCTCCTCCCTAGGTATCTCCTCCCAGCTCTGTGCCACCTGTCAGCAGAGGAAGTTCCCAGGAAGGTGTTGCTCGATGTCGACACCCCGGCCCTGCTGGTGGACTTCCTGTCTCAGAGCTGGACTTTCCTCAGGGGAAAAACCAGTGTCGCATCCACAAGGGATCCCAGCATGGAGACAGCCTGCTCTGCTTTGCTCAACTTCACTGTTACAGAGCCAGAGAGAGTCAGGTAGCTGGTTTATCATCATAATCATCAATGTGACAAGCAAACCGTCTGTTTCTGAGTGTCTGCCAAATGTTTATGAGCAGTACTTATCACACAATCTGTGTTTAAAAATGCAAACCTGTAAACTTATTGTCTTCTAGAAAGGACTCGTGTTTCAGAAGCCTTGAGGTCCTTCTGAGTGAAGCACTCCCCCTCTTGGTGAATAAGCCCCGCCTCCTGGTCCTAACAGCAAATTGCTGCACTCTGGGACTCATGATTGGCAGATTAAAGGAAGGAGGTGAAAGTGGCTTTTGGTTCTTTATACTCTTAGGTTTGGGGGGGGGGGGTTGTTGTAATTTATTTTTGCATAACCTTCAAGTCATTTAATCTAGAAACGCTCTGTATAGAGATTCTCCATTGACATATCTGCACACTGCTTAAAGCTATTAGCTACTGGAACAACAGCTAGTTTTTCAGGGCTTTCCAGTGTAACCACGGGAATCTATGCCATGACCTCGGTTTTCCTCCACTTAGTGTTGGCTCAAACTGCTCATAGTTTACAAGTGTAAATGTATTTAAAAGGCTAAAGATGGTAAATTTTCCCTTCCCTACAGTTTGTATTTATTTATACACAGAACCAGTTTATAGAGATTACCCTGCACTGACTGGCAAAGCTGTGTCACCATAATGCTAGCAAGCTAGCCAACAAATGTTCCCATCTCAATCCTTTGCGATAAGGTGATCACAAACTTAAGTAACCTTGAGTTGTTGACATTGTGCAGTTTTCTTTGTTTTGAACCACCACCCACAGAACAAACTCTTGCACACACAGGCAGATGTGGCCCAAAGCTCCTTCTGCTTCTGCTCAGCAGTTCTGCTGGAAATTTACAAGAAGGAAAACTTGCAAGAATCTAGCTGCAGTCTTTCTCGTAGTGGTCCTGCAAGATTCCTAAGCCTTGCACAATGTTGGTCTAGGATGTGAAACATGACGAATGTGACCCATTTAGATATGAACAAATAAATTAATGGTTTAGTTATTTGTTAAATAGTTTTCAACAAAGCTCTTCTCTGCAGGCTCAGTGGAAGCGGGCCAGCGGCGTTTCCTTTCTTCAGCTCTCCGGTTCCTTCGCAGCGCCCTGGACTCGAGCTCTAGTCCAGGTCCAGCGAAGGTGAGCCTGAGCTGGGAGGACAGTTGGGACGACGCTGCAGAGCTCTGGAGGTTGAGTTTGCAGGCCCTGGGAGGCTGTGCCCGTGCCCAACCCTCAATCACCACCCTGATCAGAGAGGAGGGTTGGCTCAGACACATGCTCGCCATGCTTCATCAGTGTAGCGCTCTGCCTGACCAGCTGACCCAGGATGCGCTGCAGGAGGCTCTGTGTGCCCTGGCAGAGCGGTGCCCGGTGTGCAAACAAGAAATCGGAGACATGATGACGAGATCCAGCGAAGGAGCTTTGAGCAGTATGAAGAAGCTGAAGAAGTCGGTGGGAGTGAAGTAAAACCAGCTGCTCTGGAGAAATGGTGTACTCTCTAATCGAGTACTTTTAACTTTTAGTGAAACCGCACAATGAAACCAATAAACCAGGGAAACTGCTGAAACCAAACTCGTATTATAAATGTGTTTGCTCTGATGGGTTTTTTTTTTTAATTAATAAATTGGGGATGTCTGCTGAAATGTCTAGTTTTAATAGGAATGAGGAGGATCATGCATTTCTGTGCACATTTCTCTGAATGTGCCCCGTTTGACTGACCTACTTTATTGTTTTCATCATAAATCATTGAAAACATCTGAGAGCTCTGCAGGTAAATCCTTACAGAGACGGCTATACCTGTCACAAGGAGCTGAAAATGCACACAAGCTGTTTCTTAAATGCAACTGTTGAAAATGTAAATGCCTTTAATAAAGAACTATTTTTGTTAGAGAACGCTGTGTTTTGGGTTTGCTTTTTTTGTTTTTACAGCTTTGTCTGTTACTAGCTGCTGCTTTGAGGACAGTTTTGTGCTGTAATTGCATCATAAATTAAATATGATGCAGGTCTGCATTATGAGGTTGGATGTGAACATTTAAATTTCCTGTTCAAAGGTCATATTATTGCATTGGCCATTACATGAACTTAAAATAATGCTAAATTTAAATCATTTGATTAGAATCTTGTAATTTAAGTATTATGTCAAACGTTCAGTGTAATGCGAACTGGGCTGGTGTACATTTATACCAAGCACATTTTCCTTATATCACTGAACAGGCATTCAGTCGGTTTCCACTAGATGGCGCAATGACACTTAATGTGTGGTGAAGTTCTTGTTTACTGGCAAACTTCTTCCGTTATCCACATTTCCAGAGTTTTAGTTGTTTCAATTATTAGGCTGGTAATTAAATTATAGTGAAGCTATTAATAAAACAATATGTGGTGGAAAAAAAACCTCAGCACAGAGAACAAAGTGTTTAGTTATGACATCGTTTTACTGGACGCTGAAAGTCTTAAATTGGCGCATATCAGTCATCTAGCAACAAGAATTAAATGCTGTAGCGGATGTTAGACTTACTCAGAAATGCGGGGAAAATTTTATTTTTATTTGAGTTCTGGAATATTTCTAAGTATTAAAGTGAATTTTTGATTAGGTTGATAATTTGTCAGGCCATTATCACCAATCAGCTATGTTTAACCCCTCCACCGCTGATCCTATGGTCCTCACACCAACCGTGACAAAAGTTTTCAGTTGCCCCCCTCCTCGACTCGTGTCACCTACCGCCCTCTTTTGTGTTTTTTCTAACACCCCCCCCCCCCCCCCCCCCTCCTCACACCCGGCTCTATTCTCTGACTCATCCATACAAACTACTGCATCGTCTCTCAAAGTAACTCACTCCCCTCTGCACCTTCAGCCTGTCTCCTCTCTTCTCTCCATCCATCTCTAACCCCTCAGCTGCAGCTTGACGTACAGCCCGAGCGCCATCATGCTCTGGAAATCCCGAACTAAAACTGACAACGCGCAGGTAAAGTTTTATTTTCATTGGTGGGCTCTGTGAGTCCGTTATGTTTTATATAGAAGCGCGTAAAAAGGTGCACACGTCTTTTTAAAATGTATTTATTTTTTTATGTCAGAAGATAATTTAAGTCGGTTCAAACCGTGAAATACTCAAGGTGTATTAAAAAAGTTGAAACAACTGAAATAATTTAGATTTTTAAACCATCCCTCTAAAATTTCGTGCGTAAAAAGACAAACTTTTTAACGTAGACGTTAAAAGAATCACGGGAGATGATTTCCTTGTTGAAAATGTGAATTTTTGAGGGATATTTACTACTAATAAAACCCATCTGGGGTCTTACTTCGTGCGCAAAGCCTGCATGATGCTATTTTAAAAGGCAACAATAAAGCTAACGGTACAATCAGCGTGGGGCAAAACAAGCAAGCGAAGGAATATATCTCTTTAAGAGAAGTGGCTCCTCTCGACCCCTCCCCTTATTCTGCCGGGTGCGCGCAAAACCTATAAGTAGTGCGCTCATGGAGAGGCTGCAGGACTCTGTGTTGTGTTGTACGCGCGTGTTCGTATCTGGCAGCTGCTTTTCATCTGCGCGTAAAGAGCTCCGGCAGACAGAGAGATAAGGAAAAGTAAATATCAGCACCTCTGAATTGAATGGACCTTTAATAAAGGCCTGGATTACATCTGGGAACATTTTTTGTGACACCTTATGAGCCGTGGGAAGCCTTCGACTCCCGTTGAATTTTAAATTTTGGGGATCTGTCCAGACTGGTCCAGATGTTAATCCACACCTATTCAGCTATGGTAAGTTAGACAGAGTCGTTCTGGGTTGTTTTTTTTTTTGTTTGTTTTTTTAGTATTTTCAGGGCTGCTGGTGTCTGTTAGTCGTTACTGTAACACAAATTTACAAGGATTTTGTTTTTTGCATTAGAAATGTCAGTAAACCTTATAGAACGGGCGTAAAACAATTGCAGCTGGCGGTAAAACAAATTAACAAAATTGGAGTATATTAAGATACAGAAAAAGACTTAAACAGTGCGTTGAATTCTTTACAGCAGCTGTCAGCTTACAGAGTAATAGTAATTCATGTTTATTGTTTTCTAAATCATATAAGATTTGTGGTTCAACCGTTGCTGTTAATTCGGTTTCCTGTAGAAGTGGTTCCAAAGAATCACAGATACTTCAAAAAATTTGACTTTACTGACACTGCGCCGCGCATCTGTCCCAGAGATGCTCTTTGTCTGTCTGCACACGGTCACAGCAGCTGAGACAGTGACCATGAGGAGTCCACACGGTGGAAAGATGCTCATCTTTTTCTGTGTTTTGCAGTTTTTTTATATAGAGAGAATTTGGGGAATAAAATTTGAAATGCACAAGTACGCACAATCAGTATGAGTAATTGTAGTACTGAATATCGACCTTGATCACAAATATGAAAGCCCATAATAATATTAATTTAAAGTTATTAGGTTGCATTTCTTTGAGAGATGATTTGAGTGGGTTTTAATGGCCTGGCAGCAGTCAGTCTCTCTGACATGTTTTATAGTTATGTACCAAAGCGGATCCCGGCTTACATTCTGTGCAGCCGGCCTCCGGGTTCTCCCAAGGATCTTAATAAAAACGCATGGGGAACCATCCCTGAGCCACTGTGGTCCCAGTCTCAGGAACAGTCTGCCTCAGGGAATGGTGGACTGCACCTCAGTGGAGATTTAAAAAAAAAGAAAAAGAAAGAAGAAGAAGAAACCCGAAGACATAATTATTTTCACTTTTACTTAAGGTGTCTTCTCATTTGTGGCCCATCAGTTACCTTATAATCTTACCTTTCTTCTCTTTCTTTATTTTTTCTTTATTATTTATGACTCTCGTTTGTTGACATTTTCGATATTTACAGTGTATTTTTTAATTAAAAAAAAACATTTTGCTGTTTGTTGTTATAAAACTTTTGCAAATATCTGTTTGTCTGTTAATTGTTTTGCCCATTCTTTCCTTGTTGCCCGAAATGCACTTTTTCATTCATCTGTGGGTGAAAGGCGGTGCACGAATAAAGCTGCGCCGGGCTGACCGATATCTGCTTTTAAGGCGGCATTTTTGGCAGGGAGATAATGGACATTGTTTCCACCACAACAGCATCGATCAGGTTGACCCAGCTTTGAGAAAAAAAATCAAATTTCACCGGGATGCGTGTGTGTGTGAGCCCAAATGTAGGCTAGGGGACTACATGTTTGCGCGCACACACACACACACACACACACACACACACACACACACACACACACACACACACACACACACACACACACACACAATACTGGCATCTCTTTTAATAAGAGAGGTCAAACTTGTGAAGTCACATTGAATTATCGTTTGGTTTCGCGCGCCTTGCCAGCCTGAATGAACCCCTCTTTTGCTTTAATTTTCACTCGTGGGGTCAGTTTGTGTTTGTTGACGCAGTCCCTGATTATTTACAGATGGAGCCTCCTCCCGGAGCGACGTGCTGCTGTTGTTATTGTTGCTGTGCGTTACCTGTCCTTTGTGCAGTTCCTTGGTGGCAGTGACCTTTCTGACACTTTTCAACAGCGATGCCAAGGGCGTCTTCTGCCACGGCGCATCACTTCAAGCGCAGCTGCTATTTCCATCCCTCCCTAATGAAATGGAAATATTTATTTATGGATTCACGACTTTTATTTTGGACACATTAAAACTTTTTTTCATATTTTAATTTTGCGTTTTTGTGACTTATTTGTTTCTTTTATTTTTCCTTTTTAAAATCTCGATTCCTTTATGGAAATAACGCTTTGGTTTAAAATATTTTTTCTCTGAGCTCAATGTTTTTAACCCTGAAACTCTGAGCACGTTGAGCTCCTGATATGAAACAAACTTTCTGATTCTCTGCAGGACCGCGCAGACGGACTAAGCGGCTCTTCGCCGAGCGGGCGCCTTTCCCAGCTGTCCTCCCTGAACCAGGCCGCCTACTCCTCGGCTCCCCCGCTCTGCCACACTCCGGCCTCAGACTTCCAGCCTCCCTACTTTCCACCCCCCTATCCACAGTCTTCACTGCCATACTCTCAGAGCCAGGACTCTGCTTATTCCCACCTGTCAGACCCCTACCCCTCCATCAACTCCATCCATCAGCACCAGCAAGCAGCGTGGCACTCGCAGAGGTCGCGCTCCGAGGAAGGGGGGCTACTATCACAGTCTCACCGGGCTTTGAGCCTGGACCCCCGTCGGGAGTATCCAGCTGTCCCGCGGCTGCTGCACGGTCTCGGGGAAGGGGCTGCAGCTCTCGGAGACGGTCCTCTCGGGATGCACCTGGGACATCACGGCCTGGATGATCTTCAGGTGACTTTTTTGTTTTTCCGCTTGTGTTGCGTTGGCACTGCTGCTCGAGAAGTCCGTGCGTAAAAGTCAATCGGCACACGATAAAGACGCACGCATTTTTTCTTAAAACGCTCGTATTTGTTGTGCTTCAATAATTATCCTTTACGACAATGAAATATTTTAAAATTAGCTTATGTAAATAAATACTACTAAATTCTACTAAATACTAGAAAACGCGCAGTGCGGCGAAAAGGCCTCAGGGCAATTTATCTTTAATTCCAAATAAGAGTTTATAAAGATGCAGGCCACACTAAAACATCTACATAAAAAGCGAAACGTGTAATTTACAACTCTGGTAATTAATTTAAAATTATTTTTTATGTTATTTCTTTGTTTTTTTATTTTTTAAAACACCTTCAGAGCTGCAGTTTTATATTTTTCCCTAAAAATTGATACTTTAATTTTAGCGTCTGACACAGAAACAGCAAAGGAAACAGCAGCACGCTGATTTCTCAAGACAAGAGAAAAATATTCTTTAAATTTCTAAATCTCTACATCTTACAGTTGTCTGTTTTCCTGCTTTATCCGTTTGTGCTGGACATGATCAATAACGACATGTCTTAGATGGTTTTTATATCAGTTAATGTTTCAGTTTTATTACTTGAAATCTTTTTGTATATACGTTTTTTTTCTAAGCTTTTTTTAATGGATTATCCACAATAAAAACGATACCCTAAAATATGAATATAAAAAACTGCATTCGTTAAATGAATGATAGCAATTTGGCCTCACTCCATTTTATTATCCACTCCAGCATTATCCTCCGTCTCGCGCAGACACAAAGTGATTCTGCAGCCTTTTTGCCTTCTGCAGGTTTTTAGGGGGAGAAGAATAGTCTCTATGGTTTATTGAGCAGTCAGCTTCCCTGCAGCAGGTGCAGCTGCAGACGCTGTTTGTTGCCTCCTCGCAGAAGAAAAAAAAACACACACACAGACACACACACACACACCGAGACCAATTGATCTGCACGGTCATTAATAGAAAAGAAACGTCTGAGAGGAGCGCCGGGCGAGGAGTCAACCCGGGCATGTTGCTGTTAAACGCTCCCACTTGACAGGGACTTTTATTTGATTAATGGATTATATCCTCCGCGTTTGAACCCTCTCATAGTGTCAGCACAAAGGAGGCAACATGAGACTCGGGCCCTGCAACATGATTTTACTTTCAATCAGAGAAAACTCCAAATGTTTCTAATTTAGTCTTTGAATCGCTGAGCCACACTTCACTTATCAGTAAATCGCATTTTCTTAAGATTTAAAAAGATATATTTATTTATTTTTACCTAACACATATTATGCAGATGTATTAATGATTTTTATGTTGCTTTATGTTGCTTTTTCTGTCCAAAAAATAGCCTTTGTTCCAAACGTTTTATTGCTTTAGGCTTAAAAGAATTGAAATGAAGTGACATGTCTTCTTTTTGATTAAACAGAAATGTAAACTGCTTTGTGCGTCACAACTTCAACTCATTTACTTTCTCTGTTGCACAAAACAACTTGCACTAAATCAAATTTGCTTTTATTATTTACTTCGATATTGATGGTGCTCATATGTGCTGTGAGGGGAAAGTAAATGTTGGACCTTCCATCTTGCTTTGGCCTGAGAGAGACAAGCTGTATATCTCTGTGTGTGTCTCTGTGTGTGAGTGTGTGGTGGCTCTGAGGCCGGTGGATAAATGATAGTGACTGTCTGTCTGTCTGACACAGGGAATGGAGGAAGGATCAGCCTTGGGCATCCTCGACCACTCTGTCATTAAAAAAGGTAAGAGGTAGAAGAGCTGCGTGTGCGTCTGTGTGTGCACGTGTGCGTGTGTGTGTGTGTCAGAGAGCAAGAGAGAAAAGATCAATTGTGTATGTGTGCATTTGTGTCTAAGTGTGCACCTATATAATTGTGCCATACACGCTGAAGGGGATTTTGTGTTTAGGGGCACTCCAACACCAGCCTCTCTCACTCTCTTGTACTCTCTCTCTCTCTTACACACACACGCACACATGAACACACACTCTCTCACACACTATAAATAATTCTGTTTTGCTATTTCATTTGAAGTCAAGAAGTCCTCTAATACTCAGCTGCAGACTTCACCCCAAAGGCACACATTCTTAATGAACTGTTCATGGTCATATGAGAGTGTGTACGTGTGTGTCTGTGAGTGTGTGTGTGTTAGGCTTAGAGTGAGGAGCAGAGAGAAGTGGGGCAAGGAAGAAAAGGGAGGGGAACATGATAAAAGAGGAGTTGTGGAGAAATTTGCAGAGTACGATCACACTAATATTACCGACTCCGAGTGGCAGAAGACACAGGGGCGCGATTAGAAAATTCATGTTGGATTTGTAGCTGGTGTCGAGCGCGATGCTTTGAAAACAGATAGACGCCCTGCTCAGGTGCATTTTTAAAAAAAGGGAGGTTTTGCACAAAAACAGGCTAAAGATGGCACCCACTGTGTTATGAAATGACTGACAGAATAAGAGAAATAACACTAAGCAACATTGGTTCTTTGTTGTATTTCTTTAGAACGAGAAAAACTTCAAATTTAAACATGCATGCACAATAAAAAAACAAAACAAAAACATTCTGTGCTTCTTTTACTGCACAAAACCTTAAAAATCCTAACTGGTCTGGCCGTCCACACCTTAAAGTTTCCCCCGAAACTGCTGCTTGATTTGGTGTAATTCTCCAAATCAAGCCCTGGGAGCGGCTTTACACATTTCTGGTTTCATTCAGACTGCCTGAAGCTCTCTGCTGCAGTCATCTGATGAAGTGACAGTGATTCCACTTGTTTGCCAAACGCTTAGAATTGATCAATTACCGCAGCGAGACTCTCCACGGCGAGCACTCGCAGCAGATAGCAGAGCAAACCTAGAGCCCTCATGAATAAGAAAATCCATGGGGGAGAAAAAAATGAGATAGAGTATAAGGGGGGAAGAAGACAAGCAAGGAGGGAGAAGGGGGGGGGGGTACGACAAGTGGGAGGCACACGAAAGAGTCAAGCAAGAGAGTGAAAGATGATAAGAGAAAGAGAGGGAGGGGCAGGGAGATGACAAAGGAGGGGAGCTTTGGAGAAAAACTCTGCTGCTCTGCGGCCTCGTCGCCTGGCTAATCGGCTCGTTGTGAATGAGGCGATTTTAGAGATTGTGTGCAGTTTGGGGGAATCTGCGCTGCACAGCAGGGAGTTGCAAAGAGGCCACCCGCCGTTGAGCACCCTCTCAGTGCAACGAGGGAGCTGGCACGCCAGCGTTAGTACAGTTTTACAGACAATGTTTCTTTCAAAAGACTGAAAGGAGAAGATAGATTGCAGAGCCATGAGGCATGGAACGACCACAGGAAGTGAGGCTGAGGGAATTATTATTACATGAGTTAAATAAGTCCTCAACTTCAACCTTCAACTAAAAGATCTGATTCTTTCACATGAAAGAGACATACGTGCAGATTGATTCAAGGTTTCTTTAACCAGAGATTCTTTTGGATTTCTAAGATCTTTGATTGCTTCATTTTATTCCTTAACCTTCAAAATTTTGAGTCCTGATCATTGAGGACAGCTAAGCCTAACACTGTGTGTTATCGCAGTATGCCTTCTTCTTCTCCTCCTTCGGATGTTCCCTTCAGGGATTGCCTGCTTGACTGATTTGCATCCATCTCATCCTCTGTCACACCAACCCTCTGCATGTCCTTGGTATCTGAATATGAGATTTTTGAATAATTATTAATAATTATAAGACTCAAAATGATGAGCATCAAAATCTATTTATGCTCCCCTCCACAAAAATATTGGCTTAGGATTTAAAGTTTCTCGTCATCATCATCGTCATCGGTGATACTCAGACTAGAGATTTAACTGTGTGTATCTCACCTTAAAGGACTGGATCTCCTAAATTAAAATAAATAAAATAAAACAACATATTTCCATGTTCTTTGGTCACTTAAAGCGCTCATCACAAACCACATAATCCCCATTTTGAGACTATCCAGGGACCTTTATAGCCTCTCAGCCCTCATTTCGCTCTCTCTGTCTTCATTTCCTGTCCTCTCTCTACCGTTAACTCTATATAAACATGTCTATCTCTCTCACATCGCTTCACTAAATCCCAACAGTTTGAGTTTATTGTTGATTTTGCACGCACAACATTGCAGTGAAGGAGGATGGAAATATGTCTGTGCTGCTTATATTCAAATTTAAAAGCAAAATAATTCACCAAAGACAGTCTCTTCATAACTCTGGATGACATATAGTTAGCAGTTTTTATTACTGTGCACATAAATCGTTTCTAAAGGAGCATGCTGATGTTTTAAAAGTCATTTGGCCACAGTGTGTGAATACGGAGAAAACTGAATCTGTGGCAGGAGGCGAAAATTATAGACATATAAATCTGAAAACACTAAAGATTAAAGCACAATGAGAACACATTAAACAGACGAGGAGCAGATCTAAGGACTCTTTGTATCCTTCCAAGGAAATGCAGTCTTAAAGCAAATCGTCTGACTTCCTTCACTCTTCTCAATTCAGAGGATTTCTGCTCAAATAGAAAGTAATTTCATCATCGCCCAACATAAACATTGGAGAAAACAAAATCTGCCCCTGCCCCTGCTGCTCAGGTAGCAACAGGTACACTGAGTGTTACACCCGAGTAGCCTTCGATTGCTGACTCTGGCCAGTCACCTGAAGGTTTCTCTGTGTAACTTCTTAGCTCGATTTAAAATAGTTAAGTGCAAATTGAGCTCTTCGAGGTGCGAAGCGAAGCTATTTAAGAATGCGCAGTTAAAATGCAACCACCTGCAGCTTAAGGAACAGAATCAACAAGCAGCGCTCCAGAATTAGAGCTGTCGACGCAGGGGAGAACATTGCACTGAATAGATTAATCAGGAGGGGAGGAGCACGCTGTCACACAGTCATTCACACAACACAATCGTCGCCACACATGACATATGTTAAGATTGATGATCTGTATCCTTTTATCCCTCCTCATCCAGTCTTTGTTGCTTTAATAATCACCTTTCATCCCCCTTTTGCCCCACAGTTCCCATCCCGTCCAAGCTGAACGGCTCGTCCCTGTCCGCCTTGTCCATCGGTAAGGAGGGTCTCGGAGTGGGGTGCGTCTCCAACCCGGCAGAGGTCTTCTGTTCAGTCCCGGGTCGCCTGTCGCTGCTCAGCTCCACCTCCAAGTACAAGGTGACAGTTGGGGAGGTGCAGAGACGCCTCTCCCCACCTGAGTGCCTCAACGCTTCTCTGCTGGGAGGAGTCCTCCGCAGGTGAGAAGCAGACGGGGAACGAGAGGGTGCGACTTAGATGTAAAGATGTTTTTATTTAGTTGGGCTTTAAAGATTAAAGCACAAGAAACATACAAACCTTTTCTTTTTTTAATGAATGGAAAAATGCTAACTTTACCTCATTAGGACCCAAAAATGCGGTAAAACGGAGCAGTCCCCAGCAGGAGCATCTGTTACTGGTTGAACTGGTTGAATTTGATCTTCTGTAACAGGGATGTCACACTAATTTTACATCATGGGCTACATGAAACCTAGTTTGATCTTAAGTAAGGCGTCAGGCCAGTGAAACTCTTCTTTCTGTCAGTGTAAAGAAGTTCAACTACACATTTAATCCCAGAGATAAGAAGAAGCTCCGACAGCCCGACTCTTTGGACTTAATTTGTAAGAAATTAATATGTAAAATTACAGAAAAGATTTTGGTAGCTTTCATGTCCAAGACTGTTAGGTAATTATAAAACAGAAAGTTTTTGTTAATTCACAGAAAATGTAAAAAAATAAAAATAAAAAATCTGTATATAATAATAAATTTCTGCATTTGACGGTGAAAAAACAAGAACTATTCTGTCATTTAAATGTTTATAATTAATAAATTTCTTTGGTATAGTATGAGTGTCCATGGAGGAGATCTTCATCTGTAGGAAAAAGCTCTAAAACATGATACAAAATACAGTTTAAAGTCCAAAATATTTGCTCTTCTCTAAATTTTCATGGGCCGCCCTTTGTGCCGGATTGAAGTCTTTGCTGGACCCATTCTCGCCCCTGGGCCTTATGTTTGGTACCCCTGCTATATAATACGCTTTACCTTCTAGGTGCTGCTTTATGACACAACAAAAAGCAGGAAAATGCACATGTGACTTGTTTATCTTCTTCAGAGAGGTATAAAAAACCAAACAATAACCAGGATTTATGGGAAATGTAGTCTAGAAACACAACAGCACAAGAAAACTACACAGGAACTACATTTTCCGTATTTTTGACCTTTGAGCGTGGGATCAAGTTACCACTCCAGTCAGGCTCTTTTATCATCAAATAGAGGAGAAATAATAAACGAGGACCAACAATGACCATGATATTTAAAAATGAAATATTTATATAATGGCAATAATAAACAGAGTCTAATAATGTTTAATATTATGATATTATGAATTATGAATCACACAGCTGTCATTTCAGTTCTCTCTTCTGCACATCATTAATATCTCTATTGTGAATTCTTTTTGGCCACATTAATCATGTCGCGTTAGTTATTGTAACGGTCTCACTCTTTACAATACACGCCATACATTAGGACGTTTCTGCTTTCAGCTTTTCAGAATAAGATTGATTTTAGTCTAACTACAGGACCAGCGCCGAGGACCCAAAATGGGTCATGAGACTAAATCACAAGAGAAGCAATGCGGTTTAATGAACTACGGCCTCGGGGCGAGAGAACAACTTCGTGATTTGAGTTGCAGGCTGAAATACTTTGAGAGGACATAATTAAAAGATCTAAAGGGCCGTAAAAACCCAGTGCCTCCCCTGCAGAGAGATACAGATACCCCAGTGATAACAATACATCGCTGCCTATCACTTTGAGGTACCGCTGCTTAATCCACTTTATGCTTTTGCAGATTAAGAAATGAACCCTATTCCAATTATTTGGTACCTGGTTACTTTGGAAATTGGTGCAGTGTTGCAGATTTTGAAGATATTTGTTTTATTCTGTATGTTTGTTATGATTTGGTTCATTTTTATGAATAAATGAATTTATGAGAAATGAATATTTTAACGTGTAAAACATTACAGTTTGTAAAGTGGCTTAAACTCGCATATGATGCATAAATCAGTCCCTATTTCATATTAATATGAAATGTAGAAATATTTAAGGGATTTTTTGATAACACTGCCTTATTATGCTTCTTCTAAAGTAGTATTTTTAATGCAGAATATCTTTTTACACTGTAGAATTACTTATTTCATATATTACTGCCCATCATCTACCTTAAATTTAAAGGTTATTGCAAAGAAAATCGTATGTGTCTCCAAACATAAAGTCTATATGAATTATGTGTTGAGGTCTGAAGAGCTTTAGTAAATCAACAATGAGCAGGATTCATTGGCTTTAAATTTTACTTGAATATAAAGAGGCAAAGCAGAAAAACATTGAGAAGAATACTGGATAGCATCAGAGCTGACAGGGAACATAGGGAGAGTTTAGCTTCGTGCACACACACACGTACAGAGGGACACAAAGAAGCACACCACAACAAAAGTCATAAAGACAAACACACTCGCACGCACGCACACACACAAATACACAAGAAGCATCTCCTAAAACTGCTCCCTCTGTTTCCCTGTCCCCCCCTCAGGGCGAAGTCAAAGAATGGTGGCCGCTGTCTGAGAGAGCGTCTGGAGAAGATTGGCCTCAACCTGCCCGCCGGGCGACGCAAGGCAGCCAACGTCACTCTGCTAACATCTCTAGTGGAGGGTAGGAAAAACACACATGCAAACACACACACACATATATACACAGAGGCACGTACACATATACAGTGACCTGCATACATCCTGACAGATAGAGACACATATTCACACAGCAAAATCCCTGCGTGAGCACACATGAATAAACAGCCACAGCATGGATGGCTGCATGCGTGCGCACAAGTGCACGCACATACACACACACACACACACACACACACACACACACACACACACACACACACACACACACACACACAGACATGGAGGGTGTCCTTTAAAAAACTGCAGCTGTAGCCAGAGAGCAGTGAACTGTTTGAGTGGTGAAAGTGAGCGAAGTGGTTAGTGAGTTTATCTTGACCTGACCCGAACAGTCAGTTGTGTATATTTAAAAGTCTTTATCTGAATAATTACTTGATTTAAACTAAACTGAAGCCCTGAACGTGAAAAAAAACAACAACCCATAAATCCATGTGCAAATTTCAGCTCGAGCTTCTTTTTAATCCAAACTCCCTCTTCTCCTCGTTCAGGTGAGGCCGTCCATCTGGCGCGCGATTTCGGTTACGTGTGTGAAACAGAGTTCCCAGCCAGAGCCACGGCCGAGTATCTGTGCAGGCAGAGCGAGCCGGACCAGCTCCCAACGCGACGCAGCATGCTGCTCGCCACCAAGTGAGTGGCTGGTCTCTTCTTCTGCTCATTTCACTCTTGAATTAATCCTGCATGAAATAGCTTTTAAAGCATGAGGCTGGTGATATTCAGCGTTTCTTCTTGCTTTCAACTAACAAAAACCAGCGCCATTCTGTTTCTCAGAAGTGGTCAGACATGAAGATTTAAAAAGTTAGTTTGTGTGTTGTTTGTGGACTGCAAGAAGAATGATGAGATCATTATAGTTGCCATTTAAAGAGAACTCCTGTTAGGTATGAAGGTCTAACAGATCACGGTCGAATGCTTCTAAAAGGCTGATCTTGTTTCTTCTCAGGGAAATCTGTAAAGAGTTTGTGGACCTCATGTCCCAGGACCGCTCCCCGCTAGGTGCCAGTCGACCCACCCCCTGCCTGGAGCCGGGCGTCCAGGGAAGCCTCACCCACTTCAGCCTGCTCACCCATGGCTTCGGTACACCCGCCATCTGCGCGGCGCTCTCCGCCTTCCAGAGCTACCTGATGGAGGCGATCAAATTGCTGGACAAAGGAGAGGGTGGAGGGAAGAGCCACCACGACAAGGAGATGAAGCACCGCAAATAGAGGGAGGGGAACACATGTATGGATGAATGCATGGATGGATGGATGAGAGGCAGAAGGGAAGAGAAAAGAGGGAGAAAAGACTTGACTGACACCCTCTGCATCTTTACCTTTGCCCTCAGGATACAAACTGAGACTTTTACCTCCTCGAAACCTCTATAGCCCCTCCCCTCTCACTGAGGAGGCGGGGCTTATGATGATATCTGTACTGTAATGTGTGTCCACAGCCACCTCGCTCAAAATGACGCATGGACCTCTCTTCTCAGTAGCTGGTTGGTGTCACGATGGCGTCTTTTCAGGATGAGTTTTCACTTATGGCAGTATGCTTTTGGTTATTTCCCCCTGCCTTTTATTTACTTTGGTAAACATGCCACTATTATGTGTGTGTTAGAAGCCCCCGCTGTCATCACACACACACACACACACACACACACACACACACACACACACACACACACACACACACACAAAGAAAGTTTTAACTGAACTCATCTGGGAAGCGCCATAAGCCATATCCGAGACAAAAACCTGCTCTTTGCCCCTCTCTGGAACTTTGGAAGCCTTTTTGATCCATCCGATTGGACAAACCCAGCTTCCATTTGCAGTCCTTCATGGTGGGTGGTCATGGGAAATCGAGTTCGCTGGATTCTCTAGCAGCAAGGGTGAAGGAAGGCACGAGAGGCAGCTAAAGAAGATTTGTTTTCTTTTATTTTGAAGTACTGCGTGTTGGTAACTTAAGAAAATAACACAAATCATTTTGTACTTTCTGTGTATGTTTATTATTAATGTTATTACTGTTGTTATTATTATTGTATTACAGCATAAATGTAATATATTATTAAAGAATTAAGAACTGAGTGGTGGAGTTTCTCGTTTTTGATACAGTATAAAAAAAACAACAACAGCACCTTGAGGTGCAGCTGAATGGTACTGGCCACTGCTTTTATTTGCCTTGATTGTAAATCTCTGTGCCTTTTATTTTTATTGATCCCCATGGGCAAAGTTCCAACAGAAATGTCATAGCAAGGACTGCATCCAACACCTAAAGCTGCAGTAGGCAAAAATTTGCACGAGGCACAATAAATCCTAAATTTGAGGAAGAAACAAAGAAAAAAAACCAGCCTGTGCTCCTCTACCTCCCACCAGATGAGCACAGGGACAATGTATGTGCTTTATAAGAGGTAACGCATAAGAGCATACTGACTCCTGGCTTCACGCATGACTTAGACCCTGCTCTCAGAGGTGAAAGTCTTCAGAGTGTCAAACCAAATTGGCTAAAATCTTCAGTTACAGGCTGGTTTTTCTAAAGCTTGAAAGCAGAGCCCAGAGGAGATGCAGGAGTCTACTTCACTCTCAGAAAAAATGTCACAAAGCAATCACCCCGAGCCCAAAGTGACGCCGTTAGGACCAAAAGCCCAAACCCAAAAGAAAAGTTACATTTACATTATTAAACAGAAAATCAGTAGATGTTAGGATCAGTCTGTCACTGACAAATTTCAACAGCAGCCAGATACTGCTAAAAAAAAAAAAAAAAAGAAAATGAAAGGAAAACATTTTAATCAGAGTATCAAGTCAGTAAATATTCTGGGATATTGATGTGGTCAGCTAAGTAGACAAGGGGGTTGTTAATCAGTTTCAGCTGCTTCGGTGTTAATGAAATTAAAAACAGGTGCACTTGAGGGGCAACAATTAGACAACCCCCAAAACAGTGGCTAGGGGTCAGCGTACCTATAGCACGAGGCGATACTTGGACCCTACAGAGTGTGTGTTAGGTAATCTGGCTCCTCTGGGATGGCACATAAATAGAGGTCATTTCCACAAGTTTAGCTGTGTCTCACCACAGTCTCAAAAGAAGGACAGTTACCCAAGAGAGCTGGAGAGGGGAGGGAAATGTTATTAACCCATTAGCAGCACCGGAATCTGCTCCTTTGTCCAAAGAGGAAAATGATGAGCACTGCACCTGTTTTCCTCCCCTCACCTCAACCGGTCTCAAAAGATAGCTGCCCCTCTCTGTGCCTGGTTCTGCCAGGTTTTTCTTCCTGTTAAAAGGGCGTTTTTCCTTCCCACTCTTGCCAAGTGCTTGCTCAAAGGGGGTTGTTTAATTGTTGGGATTTTCTTTGTATTATTTTCGAGTTTATAATTTACAAGTGGCTTCCGGCAGCTGTTGTTGTGATTTGGCACAAAATAAACAAAATTGAATTGAATTGATTTGAATTGCCAGACCTAAAAAATGGCCTCCAGCAGCACTGTTGTGACTGTCTCTGACCATTATTATTATTATTATTATTATTATTAATAAAAGCCAGAGAGAGCTTTTGGTTAGTGAAGCCATGTTTTAAATCCTTGATCTGAATCCTCGAAGCTTTTGTTCTAAAACCACATTCTGGATCATTTTCCTTTCTGATTCTAAAAATGACAGTAATTTCCAAAATAAATGTCTTTTTTTTCCCAATTGTACATGTACATAATCTCCTAAATGAGAATATAAACTAATCGAAAAATTGTTTACTGAGATCACAGAGAGAGGAAGCCAAAGACCGTTCCAACAAAAAGACTTCCAAGCCTTTCAAGAGGATTCAGCCTCTGGTGGAGGTTCAATAAAATTCAGATTTAAGGCACTTATACCTTGGAATAACTTTCGGACCTGGAAGCTATGTCCATCTTTTATACTTTCTATGGCTCCCCAAAGGCCCCAAAAACCGTCAGTGACCCTCTTTTGCATGCAGGCCTCCATCAGAGGCCCCTGTGGAGACAGCAGTGTCACAGCTGCAGCCCTGAGCGCTGTACCTGGGAGTAGTACGACCTCCAGCGCCCAACTAGGCACACCTCAGCTTCCCCTCAACCCATCTGTCTGTTCCACGCGTCTCCCACAGACCACCGCTCATGCTCAGTCCTTCACTTTATTTAACCAGAATGAGACGCTAAGCACAATTACTGCTTTCCAGGGAACGCACACATACATGTCGCCTGCTCATACATTCTCAAACATCTCTACCTGCCGTATCTCCCCTTCTCTCCTCCCATCTCATTACCCTCTTGTGTGAGCGCCCTCACCCCTCCCACCCCATCCCTTCATCTCCATCTCTGTAACCTAACTCCCCCCCCCCACCACGCCTTTTCTCTCCCTCTATCTGACACTCAGCAGGGCCGCTCTCCATCTCTCTCTGTGCCTCCAGGCAAACATATGCTGCTCTTCCCGTCAGATTCCGGTGTGTTTGAGAGAGGAGGGATTGTTTAATGTTTATTAATCACCTGTCTGTGGCGGAGAGAGGAGATGGGATGATGGAGCCACACACACGCTGCCTCTCCCTCTCTCATACACATGGGTTTACAGTCGCTCTAACACACACCAGCTCAGCTGTGAGGTTGGCCTGGTTTTCTTATTTCCAGCTGCATGCAAGTGTGCTCGTTTACTGTAATGCTTCTGATACGCAGACAAAACCGATGAACTTCTTGTTTCAGCTTCTTGTTAGTGAATCACAAAGATTCCTTTCTTTTATTTCCACTTAAAGGTTCAGTACTGGACAAATTTTTAGCAATAAAAGGATTTAAATTAGATATAAAAAGGTAAAAATAAACATATCCAGGGTTTAAAGTGTGGACCGTGGTCCAGTGGTGGCCCTCTAAACCATTTAATGCTTACTGAACGCAAGCCTGAATACACTTGATTCATTCTCAGTTTATATTAAACTTTTACAGTTAGAAATCCATTTTTAATCTGTTTTTCTTTATATAAATTTGAGCTGTTTCACTTGATAAAGCCTTCTACTGTATTTTGTTGTCTCTAATTAGTTAAATGCATTTCATGATTTAGTTTTTCCTCATTGAGGTATTTATGTTGCCAAACTTTGCTGTTATTGAGCTATTCTTTAAGCTTTTATATTTAAGGCTGTGTTTGGGGGTTTGGCTACTGTAACAGAAATTCTTAAACTTTTGGTGTAAATGAAGGATATTTTATACTTTTGCAGCGGCACAGAATGATCCAAGGATGTATTTCTCTTTAGTATTTTTGCCAAAAAAATAGAAAAAAGTATTTAAAAACTCAGCTGATGTCCAGAAAAGTAACCACTTCCTCAATACCAGTGAAAAACTAAAAACCAGGACAGTGGAGATAATTAGCAACATAAACCACCGTCCTCTGAGCAGATAAACTGCTTTTTTTTAGCCTTTCTAAACACCATCTTTGAATATTTAGGGAGAGAAAAAACTGAGACTGAGCAGACCAACATCGATCTGAAACTGTTTTAGCTATTGTAGCAAAAGTTTACGAGGTTCATCTACTTCTTTTTTTTTTCTTTGTGCCCCTCTTTAAAAAAAACAAACCCAAACTTTATCTACTGTTCGGACCTTGATGTAGACTGAATTGGTTAAATTTAAGTCCTCTTATGGAAATTTATAGCTAAAAAACTTCATAACTATTTTATACAAATGCACGAAATTGACTTTGGATGAGAATACTTCTCTTTAAAATTTGAAATGACAATCTCAGGGTGTATATATCAAACTGAACCAATCAGCCGTATGCAATCTTCTCAAATTTCAAGTGAAAATGTAGTTTATAATTTATTTGTATGTGAGGTTGTGAAGTCAGTTGTTCTTTGTTGTTAACCCTTCTTCTGATTACAATATGAACACTTTATTTTGAAAGCCCATTGACTGGTTTGACTGGTCTCTCTGTTAACACCAGAGTAGCTGCCCTGGTATAACCTTGTTATATCATCTTGAATGGAATCAGATTCAGGGGAAGTTGTGTTTTTGTGCTAGCTTTGAAATACCTGCTCACGTGATCAATCAGGACACCTGTAAAATGTAACCTGACTGATAATTAATGTTTAATCTCTTCCTGACAGGTAAATCAAAATGTGGCAGCTCATATTTAACAAACCACACACAGGGCTCACTAGCAAACAATTTCAGCTTGTTCAAAGGTAAATATCATTTAACAGATGCGCGCGGCGATACATTTACCGACATACATAATTAAATCAGTGAATAATGTTTGAGTGAAATCTCAGCAGAGGATTGGAAATCAGCTTGTGCTGCAGCTCGGATTGTGTAGACACACCTGAGATTAACACACCATAACTGGCTGAGCACATTTAACATCTGCCAAGTTAAGCTGTTAAAATAAAAATATATACTGGAGATATGAACACAAGTGTGCAGATAAAGGAAAAGTTTGTGTTTGGCAGAAAGAGAAGATTATTTAAAAAGACTACTTTTAATGTATTTGTATCCAGAAGAAAGAATTACCACAAAATAAGCATTTTTTAAAGGTTAATACCATTACTTAAAAAAAGAAAAGAAAAACTCAATGAAATTTAGGACAGCGACAGACAAACAGTGCATGATTGTGAAGGTTTATTAAAGAAGTGAATGTTTTGGATTTTATTGAGTGTCAGAATAGTTTGCTGTAACCCTGCAGGTTGTTTCTTTCTTTCTTTTGTTTTCTGGTATGTGGACTGTAACGTGTGGAAATGAAGGAGCAGTTTGTTGTTTGTATGTCTGTGCTGGGCTCTTGTTCATTTCATTCTCTTAAACATGTGACGTCAAATTGATCATTGGTGGTCAACTGAACCCTATAATAATAGAATATGTCCTGTGTGTGTGTTTAATTCTTCTTAAAAGCTTGCAATTAGGGAAATAATAATAATAAAAACATAATTGTAACCATCCATTTTTGCTGTTGACCTTTTTCCCCTGCCCTGAAAGTCTTTTTGGGGGGTGAAAAACATGTGGGACAAACCGAGTGTTTGTGTGGGACACGTTAACAGTGGTGGGAGGAAGGCACATCTATTTGATCTAAATGCAACTTTTGCAACTCTTTTGCTAAGTGAATGCATTAAAACTAAAAGGAAGCTTAGCTGCTTTCTAGCCTGGCAACAGTAATAGATGCAGCACCCAGACTGCCAAATGCATTTATTTATTTTACACTTTTTCTGTTCATAATATGTCTAACAACAAAATAGATAACCCATCTATTTCTCAGAAAATACTGTTGCTTCATTTTCATCACGTCCAACAAAATCTGCAAAGCTTGTGACTTCTTGGCGCTTTAAAGGGCAGGGTGCTAGGTGATAATAATAAAAAGCTTTCCCTTCACATGTTCTGGGTAAAAGCCAGACTCTTGCATAATCAGTGAAAATGTACGACATTGTCTCGAGATGTGAAAAAGTCGAACGAGGAATAAAAAATGCCGTGTAGCACCACATAAAGCAGGACATGTGGTCACCCTGCACACAGCTTGTGTGATCGTACTACTTCTCGCTTGTGCTACACGTGTTTGTCTTTACCATAAATCTCACAATCAAAAGAAAGCTGCTTTTCTCTTTACATGTGCACGCGTGTTTTAATACACGTGTACGAGGAGCGTAAGCAAGTGTACATTACCCACATGCCCTCTCACTGAGTACAAGTGCAAAGTACACAGCCAGAAGGCTGTTCTCATTCAATGTGCAGATGAGCACACGAGAGAACGAGAAAGCACCACAGGGACAAAGAGCTTGTATCTCAACTGTGTGTCACTTTTTATTGGAACAGAAAAAGCAGGGAGGTCACTGGTACAAAAAAAAAAAAAAGAGAGAGAGAACGAGAGAGAAGCGATTGTGATGGTGGGTAGTTTTGCAGTGCGGTCACTTGGCGCCGAGGGTGAGCTTCTCCAGGTCATGGATGCCCTCCTTGTCAATCAAACGGACGGTAAAGGAGGGGAGATTCAGGATGAAGCGTTTGTTGAGCTGTGAGAGGGAGAGAGAGCAGACACAGGAGGAAATTTAACAACAAAATAAGATGAAAGGATTTGGGGTGAAGTTACAGAAAATCAAACTTTATTAAAAAAAAAAAAAAAAAAAAAATAGATGCAGAGAAGCAGGGTAAGAAAAGAGGTGAAAAGTGACATAATTTACACTCCAGCTATTTTTTTTACCTCTGTTATATTTAATAATCTATACATGCCACTGTTCAAAAAACTCAAATATCCTGCTGTTTGTATGATGTGAACCTATTAATGTGTCAAGACTGATCAAAGCTCCCAAGTTGCCATTACACGTGACGCGAACGTTTCAAAGGATTTCAGTAAAAGGTGTTAAGTGCATTTCCTCTTTTATTCTGATCTGTAGCCACGAAAATATGCAAAGCTTTAAATATGAATGTTTCTGCAAAGAGAGTTTTAAAATGGGGACGCTGCGTCACAGCTTCGAGCGTGGGCACCAAAACATGGGTTACCAGATCTAATCTAAACCTACGCAGATGTAATAATATGGTCAGAAGCCTCTTCTGTTGTTGAGTTATAGTGTAAATACAACACACAATATTTTCATCTCTTCTTCATTTATGGACGAGAACAAGTGCGGTCACATAAGACAGTTAGGAGGATTGTAATAAAATGATTCCCAACCAGTTTATTACTATGTTTAATTTATTCATGCATAAAATATAACCGTCGATCAGATGTCCAGAAATTATAAGTAAATGCACAGACTTCCCGAAGGAAAAAGACTTGACTCATAAATGTGCGACTCATAAGTCATCCCCAAAATATGACAGGCTAAACTGACAGTAAGCTTGTGGAATATTTGAATAGTTTCTCTTAAGTCAGTAGAGCAGGTCATCTACTGATCGGAAGGTTGGTGGTTCGATCCCTGGCTCCCCCCAGTCTGCAGGCCAAATATCCTTGGGCAAGATATTAACCTTAAGTTGCTCTCTGATACGTCCATCAGAATATGAATGTGTGTGAATGTTAGTGAGAACTTAAAATTGTACAACAAAGTGCTTGTTTAAATGGGTGAATGTGGCATGTTGTATTAAGCGCTTTGAGTACTCCAGGAGAGTAGAATAGCGCTATCAGTCCATTTATATCCTAAGATATCACCACCACAAGATTGGGATGGGCGGATAACCTGGAATCTTAATTCCAGGTGCAACACTTAGAGGCCACAGAGGCAAAATAATCAATAATAAGTAGAACAGAAACAGCTTTCTCATGTAAAAACTGGATTATGATCATAAGAGTGATCAAAAGTAAGAATACATTATTATCAGGTGTTTCTGATTTACCTTTGTGAAACAATACTGACATCTTAAAAAAAAAATCAGTCTGTGATCATGTAAGAAATCTCAACCAATCAAATCAGGAGGTGGACAGAGCTTTGGCCTTTCCAGGTTACCGAGCTCGCTGAAATTGTGGACACTGGAACAATCGAAGTAACTAAAAATGTTTTAAGTGTTTTAAAAATGGCCAACAGTGTGAGCTTTGGGACATTAGCACAGGGGGTAGTAGAAGTTGTCTAATGCTACTTTAAATGTTTTTCACACAGAAATTAGATCGGGACACTTTCCACAGCTGTCCTTTCTCAGGTGTAATCCACATCAGAGGTATTACAGTCAACTCAAAAACATCTGTCCTTGTATTCAGTCTTTTTCAACACAACCATCAGTACGAGGCTGAGACAGCTACATGACTGTGAGTCAAGAGGTTGTACTGTAGTACTCCCACATCACTTAAATAATCACCAAAAACAGAGTGAAATAAGTAAAAATGTGAAATGAAACAAAAAACTAACAAGTATATCTACTCTGGAAACAAGAAAAATCTAAGAAATAAGAAGAAGAAATAAGAAATAACTTCACAAAAGTATTATAACTCTGACAGGAAATGGATGCTGTAAATACTGCGGAGATACATGTATGGCTATTAAATACCCAAGAGTATGTGTGGAACTGTCAGACGTTAGTCTTGACATAATAAATATTTGAATAAATATCGGCTTTCATTTATGCGAATGAAAAAAGAAACTGCTTCAACTCACTTCTTCAACACACTTCTTCAGCAGATCTACCGCTTCATCCCGACTCAGATCTAGAACAAAAAAAAGAAAATACAGTTTGTGGTGCATTATACAGGGGTCACAGGTTACTTTAACAAACGCTGGAATTAACATAAAAAGTTTGAGCTGTAAGACTGAGGAAAAAAAAAAAGTCATTTATCACCACCAGGAAAAAGTCGTTTATCACCACGCCTCGAGCCAATCTCCTGACCCGAGTGTGAACAAACTCTATAACCTCCGCGGTGATTTCATCATCCTCTCCATTTCTCTGTCTCACAGGAACAATGAGAAGAAGAGAAAACAACAAGATACGAGGCGTCCGTATGCACTGACCTGGTCTGTAGTATCGGTCAAGAATGGAAAGAGTGAGGTAGGCTCCGTAGCCGTGGGCAGCGAAGGGGGCCTTGGCCAGGGAAGACAGGTAGTCCATGTAGTAGAGACCCGGGCCGTCTGTGTCATCATAGCCCGCCAGCAACAGGTTCACGTGGTACGGAGTCTGGAGACGCAGGAGGAGGAGGAGGCAGCCGAGGATTAATATTCAAGTTTATAACCATGAACAAAACAAACTAAATGTGTTCAGTTTTAAACGCAACACCTCTAGAAACAGGTTCCTACGTGCGATTTAGTTCAGAGCTGCAGGATCAGAAATGTCATAAATCAGTGCTCATGAACACCTGTAGGAAGACTTCACATTCACATTCACCCACGTGCAGCTCAAAGTTGTCAGAAACCAATGCAGAGACTATAAGCTCAGTTACCTCTGTCAAGGACACTTTATGATTCGTTTAGACTGCCTGATTATTAAAAGATTTATGGGTAAGTCTGGAAGACAGATATGAGATATGATATCATATGAGTTTTAATATTTCTATCATATTTGTTCCTCCTTTTTTAAACTTTATTGCTTAAAGTGCTTAAAACCAAAGCATCAAAAGGGCGACTGAGTGGTTACTGCATTTAATCCTTGCTTTTATTGCTCATCCATCGAAATCCTCTGACAAGCCAACTGGATGCATTTATTCAGATACTGGAAAGCTGCTCCAGAAACACTGAAGACACGATACAAGTGTCTTAAGAAGCTTTCGGATATTTTTTGAGGAGTGAATTTTGGATCCACCAGCTGCAGGCCTCTACTCTCATCGGGCATCACATGTGGTACGATTTTAAACACGGTGCTATGTTTACTGTCTCCATTTAAAAAGTTTACTTCTCTGCTCCAATTAGAGGTGCTAACACTTCCATAGATGATTTTACTCCAGGAGCCAGCTCACAAGATTAAGACGGCACTTGAAAAGTGCAACTTCTCTTTCTCAACTTATCCCAAATAAATTGCTCCTAATTATCGACTTTGATTTTTCCACTTAGCAGAGACGTGGCGTGCTGCACACAGCGGCAACATTAAGAAAACATAAGCAGCAGTGTGACACAGAGACACGCTAGCGGAGGAGCCAGAGAGCGGCTGTGCAACGGAGGGAGCGGAAAAGGTGATAGTGGGTCACAGGACAGAGGAGGTGAGTGTTTTGTGTGTTTAGGGGGGGAAAGGAATCAGGGTGTCATCGGCAGTGTGACATCTGCTGGGAGCCAGCGCCCCCCATCCCTACCCCCTCCCTCTGTCTTCATCCCTTCTTTCCCTTGCCCCCCCACTCCTCCTCCTCTCTCTGCTGCCTTCACCCTGTGCCCTGGAGTAGCGCCAGGGCTCATTAAAAACTTCTAAAGTCGTTTCTCTTGCCCCTACCCCCTCTCTCTTTTCAAATTACATCTTTAACGCTCCCAGCCTCGTCTCCCTTCTCTTCCTCCAAAACACCAACTTTCTATCTTCGCTGTTGCAAGCTCTTGTTTCTCATTTTCAATAGAAAAAAAAAAAATCCCTTTAAACCAGGACTAATTTTTTTGGGAGGGGGTTAAAACAACTTGTGGCCTAAATTCTTGACTGAAGTAGAAGCAGAAGGGTAATGTGTCGCACGAGGAGGAAAATGGGGAGTCTTAACGACAATAAGACTCGCATTACGCCAGGCACCTGCCCTCGTGCTTTAATTCATGTCTGAGACAACCTGCTTGTTTCTGTGACTTGTGGGTTGGCGCTGCGTGTGCCATGAGGGCAACGATGATCGCTGCGCTCCCTGTGGGAGCAGGCTTTAATGTGGGTGTATTTTAACGATGGTTTCGAATGCGCACACACACACACACACACAGAGAAATGGTGTTTGCAGGAGTGCACAATGAGCGTGAATCTCAGGATGAATATCTTAATGTGTGTGTGTTTATGTGTGTGTGTTTTAACTCCTATGTGAGCTTGCAAACGCCCCAGTGGCGTCACCCCCGCCCACCAGACAGCTGTCTCACTGGTTACATGTAACAATGATACAGTCTTGGCATCAAAATAACCTTCCCTTTCCCATGTCACCTCGGAGGGAACAGGCACCTTGTTAACCCTACCACCTGAACTCACACCTCAGTTAATACGCAAACAATACACATCATATGTTTTAATCCTCCCTGCCGTGACTCCTGCTCACAGCCAAGCAAGGCGACTGTTGGGCCATGAGACAAAAGGCTTCACCCGTAACCCATGCCATCGCCTTAAGCAGACACAAACCTGCTTTAGATGGAGGAACAGCTAGCCAAGAATTACTCCAACACTGCCCCTCCTTTCATAGCTCCAATGTGTAACTTTACAAATTTGGCTTTTGCGAGTGACACAGTAACATGGAAACTGCACATTTTCATTTGCAGGACCAATTTAAGTGTGTGACCTACAGGCTAAAGCATGCACAAAAATTTCAAGAGGCAATAATTAAAAACAAACAAACAAACAAACCCTGTAAGTATCATCAGAGAGTATAAAAGACACATGTAGCTTTTAGTTCTGAAAGTGAAAAGTAAACAAATGTGAATGTGCTTTAAACTTACGTTCTATCTACTGGCCAGTAGGGGGCGACTCCTCTGACTGCAAACACTTATTTATGTAAAAATCTGTGGTAAAACGGCTGTCCTGTGACCTCAGAGTTTAAGGGCTCAGTTGATAGTTTCAGGTCATACTGACTAACACGTGAAGTTGATCTAATGGTCACATCTGTCCCTCGCTCTTTGAACACACTCAGCTCGAGGCTTCAACACAGACTTTACAAACTTATGGTGGATTTTACTGTAACTGTAATAATATTCAGGTCTGTAGTCAAGGGATACGTTTTCGGGTTCCTGCTTGTAATCCAAGTTCTACTGACCAATCATGTTTGAGCGGTCTTTACCTGCTTTGAGGTAACGAGTCCACGTGTTTGCTGAACTTCAGTCTCAAAACCATGAGTATTTGTCATAGCAGATCATTAACTGGTCTTTAATTTGTGACGATTGAATCTAGTTAATTAGAATAAATTTTAACATATCGTTAGCTTCATAGCATAATTGCCTAAGTCATTTGACTAAGTCAATGACTTAGGCACTTATGCTATGAAGCTAACGATATGGAGGTAGTTCCCTCAAACGACTGTCATTTTTCACCTTTTCTACTTCTAATTCAGCCTTAGTCAACAAATGGGCTTAATCCATATCTGGAAATGCCACAGGCTATCTGCTAATTATAATTTTTAGTCTCTCGCTCAGTGTTTTTGGTTTTAAGAATTTATGTGTGTTCCTTAACAACAACGGCAAACAAACCATTAAAACAAAGTGCTTATATCTCTTATCTGCTATTTAAAGGCGGCTGTTCAGGAAGTCGTAAAATATTGGGTGTTTTCCCCAAGTCAGGCCAAGTCAGCAGACTCGACAGCATGTTCCCCAATGTGTCCACCACCTTACTAAAAAAAATAAAATAATCAACAGCTCTAGTGTTTCTCAGTGAGCTTTAAAATGGTTTTTGCTCACATAGAACCAAGTGGGTACCAGCTGGCTATAACCTGAAGACAAATCCGGAGAACAGCCTGGGCAGTGTTACGTTTCTCCAACCAATCAGTCACCACTCAAGACAATGTTTGCATTTCTACCAAAAGTGCTGCAGAGCACTTCAGAAGGTGTACTTCACTCTAAACAACGCAAGGTCTAATAATCAGCCCGCAACAACCACACGAACACGACCAGTATCAATTTGATACCAAGTACATAGAGGGCCAGTATTACCGATAGTGAGGAGAGAACAGTGTGTCACGATTTATGAGATGAATCATCGTCAATTTTGAAATTCTGGACACTTCAATCACCACTAAACCAATGTGATTTTTACTTTCCACAACTTATTAACCAACAAAGCACACCTTTCATGTAAATGTTCTTTAGCCTATAAATAAAATAGACGTGACAGTCAGCACAAAAAGGTTCAGACATCTTTCATAGTGCATGTTTCGTTTTGATACTATGAATATTGGGTAGATCTGCTCACCTGTAGTAAAATAACTTCTGAAACACTCCTGGTGTGATTAGAAGATGATCGACCAAATTTTTGTTGGTCACACGGCCTAATAGAAACACCCTTTGTGAGTTCCCAGGGTTAGGCATCATATATCTGACCCTAAACTTCCTAATCCTGTGGCAGTGGTTATTTACAAATGTAGAAACACTTAACTTTTTTTGACTGGTTGATATTGCTCTAGACACACAAACCAGGAAACTTCTGGTAGCTTGCCTACAGATATCTGCATTTTTATAAATACTCCAAAGCCCTAATCTGGCTCTTCCTACCAATTTCCAGTCTTTGTGCGATTTAAACGTAGCAAACTATTTTTTGTAGGCAGGAGAGAGGCATCAGTCTTCTCGTCTAAACCACGAAGAAACTTCTCTGTAGTTGTGAACACAAATTAAGGTCAGGCTTCTAAAAAATCATCACAAAGTCATCCCTAAACACTCCTCTGCCACGTTCCAGCACTTCCCTTCCTGCCATCTCTCCCCCCTCCCTCCCTTCCCCTTATTTTTGCACCCTGCCCCGGGGCATGTTCTCTTTATTGGCATTTCTCCTCAATCTGCTGTATTAATTGTTCATCTGTGCAGGAGCAGGGGAGCCGCGTGCAATATGGTGCCAGTAATTATTTGTACCCACTGTGTGCCCATGCTTAAAAATATTTTACAAACCCATACGGGGTGAGCTGTAGATCACCACTGCACTGCAGCGATCTAACTGTTGCAGCAGTCTTATAGAAAATGGTAAAAAAAATTAACAGACTGAATGTCACCTACTTGTTCAAATGGGACATTTAAGGTTCCTCATCAGCCTCAAAACAGCTTAATGCTGTATTTACAAACCTTTTGATGTTCCCTCCATTAAATTAACATCATGTCTTGGCCTGTTGTAGCTACCAGTATCAAAAATCCCAATCTGCAGTGTCTTTATCCATGATTGAGGAATTTCCTTCTATTTTGTCCTGGGACTAAAAACATGTTCCTCCTTAACTTAGTTTGCTTTTGTCAAATAAGCCTGCCTTTTGTTTCTATAAAGCAATAGATCAACCATATTTCCTTCTAACTTTATCATTTTTAGTCACTTTTACTGCAAACAAAAATGGGAAAATTCTTATTTACAAAAGATCTGAACAGCCGGGATCACACATAGCTGTAAATATTAAAAGCAATCTAGAAACTATTTAAGCTAAATCTCACCAAGCCTGACTCTCCTTTACATTCATTAATTGTGATGTGCCAAAACACAGAAACCGAAATCAGTGAGTGACATCACAGTGTCCATGTCCATCCAGAACAATCCTGGTGATTAATTTGTGATTGATACACAACATCAAAACAGGATGACAAAAGTGAGTATAAACTGCTGATAAAAGGCACAAGTGGACTGTAAACCACTCCTCATATCAAGGCAGAGCCATTGGATCCTCTCACTGTGTCAGAGGGTCAGGTTTTTTCCTTTAATTTGAGACCTGTCTGTGCATCACAGCACATGAAGAGGAACAGCAAAACAAACAGAGGCAAAGCATTCAGCCCTGGATCTTTGCTCTACGGTGAGTTTCACACATATCATTGCTAATATGCATGCAGCAGACCGAGGCCTCAGGTGATTATGCTGCTTTCCCCCCCTCCTTTGTCTCCTCTCTATAGCTTGAGTGAACGCAGTACTCTAGAGGTTACCAGGGTTGTTTTTTTTCTATGCAACGGGTTGGTAAGCACATAGTCGTATATGAGCAGGGTTTCAATGTCTCTGCGCCGACATGCTCTGCTGACTTTAGCTAACTATACCTCCCGGAGGTCTGCGGCCACTGGGGAATGACATCTTTCAGACTCAAGGACTCATCTCTAATTTATCCTGCAGGAATAAAGCCATGTGAATTAACAATATACCACTGATTAATTTATCAGCCACTGGTTTTTAACCTAGGGCTCTGGACATGGAAGTGGGATCACAAATTTTTTAGGAGGGTAAAAAGATAATTTAAAGATGGCATAACGAGAAAAAAAATAGCTATACATGATTTAATCATATTAATTAAAATATATTTCAACATATGCAGCATATTCCCTTGGACTCCTGGCATTTTTCACCTTAATCTACATCTAATTTAGATTTAGTCAACAAATGGGTTCTCAAACCACATATGAGAAATTGGCCTGTAGGATCAAAATAATGTCTATCTTCATATGGTTTTGTGGACGTTAATGACCAAACAGAGACACACAACTGGTCATCTGTCGGCACTGAGTTAACACATTAGTCAAATCAAATCAAAGCAAAAATACCAGATTAACAATCCTGACTAATAATTATAGTGGGCAGAAATATCAGCCAAATTTACTGAAGGAAAAAATCTGTTTATTTTGTTTTATTTTTTCAGGTAAATGATCCCAAATTCCCTGATTTCATATAGTCAAATGATATTCAAATTTCCTTTTCTTTCTTAATAACCCGAATCATTTGTTTATACCTATACCTCTGTGAAACTTGACCTTTCCTCTGTATATCACTGTTGATTTTTTGTTCATCTTAAAAAATAAAAAAGGCAGATTAAACAGAAAAATTGTTTACAAATAATCAATGACCTGAAGTCTTGACATAAACGCTGCATTAATTGCATTGCTCAGATTTATTTTAGGTAGCGATTACTGACCCAAAAATAAACTTCAGGGCCAACACAGAATGGCAATATGTATCATAACATCCACCCAGTAGACTGTTCAAGACTTCAGCCAAGGATCTCTTTCTCGGTTTCACTCTCAAAAAGACAAGACACATTAGTTATTCTACATATACAAGATGTTCTGCGGGGGGTGGGGGGGTGGGTAGCGGCATGAAAAAAAAAACTTGTTTATACAACATAATTTGCAAATGTCCGTGTACTCTGGAGGTTGATGAATGTGAGGAGAGCATAGCTGGAGGAAGGTGTGGGATGCAGAAGAGAAAGTGCTATTGCTTCAGTTTCTGAGCACTCCTGAGAACGCAGCATTACTAAATCCTGCACTCATAAAGCCAAATTCATATCCGTGAGGCACAAAAATAACGATACACTTGCAGCTTATGGCAAGACATGAATATAAATGTTATCCCACAACATGCACAACCTTGACTGAATAAAACCATCTCGATCCTATAGGTCCCTCTGTGTGCATGTATATTGTATTTTGTGAGTATGTTGACTCCTACTCCTTCTCGCACTCCAGTCAGTGTGCTGTTGTCTACTGGGTTTAGCCGTTTCCCTCGAGACCTCCACTTCTTCTACTCCTCCTGCTGCTGCTCCTCTGCCCCTATCCCCCGTTCGATGTGTCCCACATTCCCTTCTCTGCCACACTAATTGTTTTTTGTAATTATTTTCACCCTCCTGCTATTGTGACAGGCAGCAGCTACACTACTCTTAACAAATTACTGCATGAGATGCATCGAGGACCATACAGATGTCTTCAGTAGAGAGTTTAAAAAAAGAAAAAAGAAAAAGAACGAAGCTGTGCATGTGTACTGCAGGTTAAAACAAATTAAATCATTAGTTTTTAGACTAGTTTGAACTTCAAAGCAACTGTTCAAACCAAAGATCCAAATGTTATGCAGTTCTAGTTCCAGCTACTCAAGTATAATGCTTTGGTTTCATAGGAAAATTCACATTATAAGCTAAATGCATAAAACAAAGATTCAGACATTGCAATCTCTGCAGAAAAATAAACTGTAATTTGACTCAATTCAATTTTATTTATATAGCGCCAAATCACAAAAACTGTTGCCCCAAAGTGCTTTATATTACAAGGTCGGGAGCCTACAAAACACATTTTGGCAACAGTGGGAGGGAAAAACTCCATTTTAACAGGAAGAAACCTTCAGCATCTCCTCTTACTGTGCTAAAAGAACTTGACACATAGATTAAAACATTCTCAGGAAAGATATTGCAATTCACATGTTATTGTAATATGTGAAGTACAGAAAGAAAGTGAAAAGTTTTGCTGTTATCATTTGGCTGTATTGCAAAAACAAAGGAGAATTAAACTCCAATGAGTAGTCCACGACTCTCATCACATCACAGACAGTCATCTCTAGGACAAATAAAATCTGGCAACACTGAAAATAAATATGAGCAGTTTGGCTGAAGACCCAACTGTAAATGGAGCGGTACTTGTATAGCGCTTTTCTACTCCATATGAGCACTCAAAACACCTCATTCAGCCATTCGTACCCACACTTTCTCTGCCTAAGCACTTTTATAACATTCACAGATCAATGGATGGGAAAACTCGGTTCAGTTTCTTGTCCAACATGCAGATTAAAGACTACAGGTATCGAACCACCAACCTTATACATGACCTTCTCTACCTCCTCCTACCTACAGCAGGCTATAGTTCGATTAAGTTCTGACCAGTACTGTAGGAGTGATTCTTGTGAACTATGGAAGGACAGGCGAATGGCATGAGCTCAACTGTACTTTGGTTGAATGGGCTACAAACGAACAACCATGAATGAAATCTCAATCTATTAAATGCTATGAGATAATAGCATGTTTTTAGAAAAACAATCAAAACTCGATAAAGAAAAATGATTTTGTTTTTGTAAAATCAAAAAAGTCGCAGTAACTCATGAGAGCAACGTGTGACCTTATCTGATGAGCACCTATTAATTTGCCTGTCATTTCTGACTTTCTGAGAACAAAAATGTAAAGTATGCTCAAGAATATGTTACTTTATTTATAAAACTTTTTAGCTCTGACTAAAACTTCTTTAGGGGGATGTCAGAAATTCCCCTTTGGAGAGACAGGGGAAAAAAAAAATATCAGGTTTTATAAATCCAAACATTTCTGTGAAGAGTTAGAGAGGTTTCCACGCATCAAGTATCGAAACAGACATATTTTGATTTCACGATTTCCCGATCAGGACACTATTTTAACTTTAGGCCAAAGTCTGTAACATTGATGAGTTAAACCCTTTGGCATATTTCGTTCTTGTCAAAAAGTTTTCCTACATCAGTATTAAGGCTTTAAGGACAGGGAAGGCTGTGTGCACGATAAACTGTAAAGCTCTTAAGGCCAATCAGAGAGATGTTTGTCAACTTCTTAAAATGAGAAATAAACGCCCCCCCAACACAAAAGTAAGAGTGTGGGATGCTGCCCTCACAGTTAGTTAAACTAATCATTCTTGACTTAATAATGAACAAGCAGGATTATTATGGTTATTGTTAATATTTAGTTTTGGCTATGTGCGGAATAAAATTTCAGGTAACAGAACTAAAAATAAAACTAGAAAACCAGAACTAACTGACATCATATTGTATATGCAAGAAAATACATAAAAATAAAAATACAAAACTGTAATTTAAAAAAAAAAAAAAAGGGTAGTAAAGGTATTTTGTTTTAGTCAATTTGGTATTACAACCTGCATGAGGAAGATCTGGTGCATATGGGGAAATGATGATTCGGGTGTGGTAACGTGTAGACCGTTCGTCTACCTTTAGAGTGTCTGTTGTCAAGATGGGGGGGGCCATGCCAAAACACAACCAATCTGTGGGCTAGTCATGCTTGTGCTGTTGTTGGTCCATTGCCTAGCCACAGAGAAGATATGATATACGAAACCCCCTCACTATGATCAAGCACTTTGTGACAGTGAGAAGGAAAAAACCCTTTTAACAGGAAGAAACCTCCAACAGAATCAGGCTCAGGGGTTGTCAACCATGTTCCACAACTGGTTTAAGTTGTGAAGTGAAAAGAAGTGAAACCAGGTGTTAGACTGCTGAACAGCTTTAAGCTTAGGTCAGCTGGAGACCTGATGGCTCAGCGGTCATTGCTCTTATATTTCTTTAAAGTCCGCATAGTTGGTGCATTGTAATGTAAATTTTCTGCAGATGAGTCTGTGCAGTCAAGAAAAAAAAAAGCAGACAAATGGATGTTGGAGGGACATTTGCAAAAACTGACTGATGAAATTTATGTCACTGGAACCCAAATGGACCTTAGTGCACTTGCGTTAAGTATTGCCCTGTAATCCCCGCTTTACTCATAAGGCTATCAGGAGACTGAACTTGGGATTGGTTCATTATATATGGCCCGAAGTGCCACATATGTCATTGGAATTTAAAATTGAACTTGATAATTGAAGAATGTGAAAAGATAAACTGACTACAGAAGAAAGTGATAAATAGTTTCTCAGGACTCTTAAAAACACATGCAATCTTTCTACAGACTGCATTTAACCCTGACTGAGCTCAAGTGTTCATTCTTCCAATAGCTTGCACTGTGCATGAACAGTCACTACTCGGCTAGTCTTTTTTAAAATATTTTAGCTACTAGTAAATTAGTCACCAGGAACATTTTTAACACAAAGACAAATAAAATGGTTAATTAACATTAAAGTGTTAAGGTACTGACCCCCCCAGCTCTATATATTGCAATATAACATCTGCATGAAGTAACACAGATAAAGTAGCAGTAATTTGCGTGTTTCTCATTCTCAGGCTTGGCTGTCTTGTTGTGTAAAAGATGTAATAAAGAACTAAAGGTCAAAACCAGAATTTTTTGATAAGACATTCAGCAGATCTGCGTAGTGAGGGTGAGAGACAGGCCTGCAGGCTCAGGTGTTACAGGAAATCTCAGAGGGAGAACCCTCAGTCACCTTTCACAACAAGCTGACAAATGTACCTGGCTCTGTCAAAATGCATCTGCTGGTTTAACATGAGTGTCTCAAGCTGACAATGATACAAACACATGTGCCAACTCAAGTGGGAGTTCATTCCCACCTGAGCTCCTTGGTAATACCACCTCTTCAGCACCACCACAGCACTGCCGTGTCATCAACACACTTAGGGCTTCTGTTACTATGTTTTCATTTTGAGCAAAGAAAATGAATTTCAAGTAGAAACTAAAATACATTTTTAAATTGGATGAGTAAACCTACCTTATATGGTTAGTCTTACTTGAATTAGTTGGTGATTTTATCATTTGTTCCCTTAAGCCAAATGAGATTGCAAATACTGGCAGAAGAGTGTTATTAATTTAAAATAGAAATTAAAATATTTATAGGTATGTTCATTCATTACTCCAGGATGAATATGCTTAATTCAGACGGTGACCACTAGAACTTGGGATTAATTAGCAACTGTTTTGTTAACAGAGAAAATATACAAGGATACTAGTGTTGAGATGATTTGAAAATGGGCTAAAGGGTAGAAGTATACTTGAAGCAAAAAGTAAAATATGGAGGAAGACAGAGAGTCCAAGGCAGAACAAATGGATCTTTGCAAGATGACATATGTGTGGGGAAACTAAGCGAGCGCAGGTTGTTTTCTGTTAGACATGATAGTCATTTGGGCTCAATCACATCTGAAACTAGTGACGAAAAAATGTTTAGCAAAAGACCAAATATGATATATGTTGCATTATTTTGCTGATTTCTTTATTTTGTTTTATCTGCACTCATTTTTGAAACGTTAAACCCTTACACCAATTATGATTTCACTCATTAAGACAAAACTTAACGGACTTGTGGAGACTCACCTGCGAAGGATCAGTTACAATGATCAAACTCTGAATAAGCAGAGTGGAGAAATTTTTTCATCTACAAAAGATATCACTTCTTTATGTCTGCATAGTGTGTATGAGGCACCTGAAGTCAAACAATTATGCTGGTTATGATTGTAGTCTCTGCTCTCTAGTCTCAACAGACCACATTTTCCCCGGGGCAAGAGAAAGCAGCTCTCACAAAACACAGGTTACGACCACTGCTTTACATCAAGCTCGTGGCTGTGACAGTTAAAAAAAAAATAGCACTTAGGTGAGGCCGCATTCAACAGGGACAAATAATTTTTTACAATATCAAACATATTATAATAATAATAATAATAATAATAATAATAATAATAATAATAATAAAAAACGTGTGGATTTCTGATACACAAGGTAAAGTAAAAATTTTTTTTTCCACTTTGTTAATTGTTTTTTTAAAATCTTTTTTCTATCCAAACTTATGAACTTGTTTGTGAATTTCACTTTTCTAAGGATCTCTTTTTTCACAAGTCTAAATTGGCACATTAATGGACCCAAAATAGAGAGTGGGGTCCTGATGGTGTGGCATATACTGCTGGAAACTCAACACAAACTCAACAAAGTTTTTTACTTGGCGAAATAACGAATACACCTATAATTTCAAGCTAATTCTTATATTAAAAGACAATGCTTGAAGCCATTCTTCTTCAATTAAAAAAAAGAAAAAAAGCACACAGTAAAATGGACTGTAGTATCTGGGGATGTACAGATCATCTCCATTCCACTCAAGGTCAATGTTGATGTGTAAAATCTGTCAAAAGTTTGTTCTTACTTATCTGGTTTCTGTTATGTGCTACCTCCAAACTTCTTCAGTGCGAAAGAAATAAAGAAAACTTCATTATAACAAAAAAAAAAAAAAAAAAAAAAACTTAAATACTTTACAGTTTTCCAACTCTTTACCACACCGTCTTCGATTAGCCGGTGCAAAAATTAATGAGACACAAAGATTAAAATAAAATTGATCACTTTGACTTTATATCTGTGTAGCCTTACTATATTATTCTTTTTTTTAATAAATATATCAGGACATTTACCCTGCTCCGAAGATAGTCTGCCAGGTTCTTTCGCGTGAAGTTTGCTGCTGCTGATGGACTGAGCTCATAACCTAAGAAAAAGAAGGCACAAAGCTTTGAATATAAATGTTTTTAGCAAGCAAACTGGTTTCCCAAAAACATTTTAGAGTTAAACTTAAAACCTATAAGCACCAGCAGCATCACAACAATCATGTCTGAGGTTCTTACCGTTCCTCATTTTGTAGAGCTGCACATTCTTCTGGATGTACTCTGCAAACTGCACTGTGTCTCCAGCTTCTCCCACACACAGCAGCAAAATCTTCTCACTGAGCTTGAACATCTTGTCATAGTCTGAAAAAATATAAGGAAGAACACAAATTCATTAGTCTGTTCCTAAATTGTCTTATAGTTTGTAGTCAAACCTTTATACACACACACTAATCATGACCATGGTAACTTTGGGCTATTGATGATTTCTTTGAACTGTTCTTTTTCCAGCATAAAAAGGATTTGACTGACACCACTATTTGGATTGGCAAATACTCAGAACAATGAAAAAGCCCAAGAAACTATAGATTTACACAAGTTAGGAAGATCTCTTGGAGCCATCTCAGAACAACTACAGATTCCAAGATCATCAGTTGAAACAAATGAATGCAAGTACAAGTTGTATGGATGTGTCACCACTTTGCAAACACCTGGGGAAAGACCCAAATAGTCACTTTCAGATGAGAGGAAACTAATTAGGCTGTTCAGGAACCACCAAGGCTCAAGCCAACCTTGAAATTAAAACTGCTGGTGGCACAATGCACAGCGAAGGGTGTTTGCATCACCATGGACTGAGAGGGTGCCCACCAGAAAAGAAGCCCGTGCTCCAAAATTGCTGACCACATGGATCACTCAACGATCAAAGTATTACGGCCAGACAAGACAATAATTTAAGTATATGGCCACAATGACAAGATGTTGTTTGGAGGAGTAAAGGTGAGGCTTTCAGATGTAAAAACACTGCATGACCTGTTAAGCCTGGTGGTAGCATCATGCTCTGGGGCAGTTTGCTGGCAGTGGTGCTGGTACTTTAAACAAAGTGCACAGAATAATAATGAAGGACTACCTCCAAATTCTTCAACCTCAACCCAATTTAACAGCTTGCAGGTTGAAGCATCAAGAATTGTGGTCAAAACTCAGTCAGAATTATGCCAGAAGTCTGTTGATGCCTTCCAAAAATATAAGATCAAGGTACAACTTGCTAAGTGAACCAAATACGAAGTAAATTCAAACTTGTTCTCCCAACTCTCATTTTTATATTCATTAAAGACACATGCTGTACAATCATTTCACTCTGCAAAAAGAACAGATCAAACAAATCATTAATAGGCTAAAATTATCCATGGTGAGTGTAAGTAAACTTCCATTTCCACAGTGATACAGTGACTTTCACTTTCGTTGTCAGTAACCTTCTTATGGCAACTCATGCTAAGGTTGCCAACTTTAGTTACGAATGAAATGTAGAGTTGATCTATTAGCTAGGAAAAGGTTATGATAATGCTGAGAAAAAACATCAAACTGCGATAGAAGATATTATTTGCTACCTTACTGTTAGCTTGGCTAGCTTTAGTCACATTCAGTGTGTAGTTACATGTAAATATTTAGCAAAATGAATAAAAATTGGTTCAAGTAGTACTTATTAGAAGCAGAAAGCCGATTTAATGCATTTAGAGACTCTAAAATGTAGCTATGTTAGCAAATCTGTCTAAAATAACCGGCTATGCGGCTAACGCTATAAGCTAACGCGTTGTCATACCGTGTTTCATCTGAATGATGCTGCTTGCTGCAACATTATCAGCGGCGACGAGGACAAAATCCGGTCCCTGTATCCCGATTAAATATTCCATTCTGTTGACCTGATACAAGTTGGAGTATTTATATAAAACAGATTAAATTATGAGCAGTCTCTTAGCCTCGCCTGTATGGATTACACAGCAAAAGTTTGTGATAGCCGGCGCACAGTGTTTACGTCACAGCAAAGGAAGCTCATATTTTTCACGCGACGCGGGCGGGCAATTTGAACGTTCGCTGTTGTTGTGTGCCCTGTGTTGGTTGAGTTACAGTCTGATCTGCTGTAAGAAGGGGAAAGTATCTGGAGTTTCTTCAAGAGACTGTTGGGATGAACGAAGGGACTCCTCGGAGCATAATGACGGACTCTAATAGCATTGACAGCTCGCAGCGGAGACGCTCCCCGCGGCTGAGCTCTCCGCAAGCTCAAAGTGACAACAAAATGGCGCTGCCGTCTCTCGCTGTTAAACGCTCAATCACCGTAAGAAAAATAGCGCCCAGAAAAACAGTCGCGTTATCGGAACAGAACAAGGAGAACACGCCGAGGCCGTCCAGCTCTGAGGGCATCCAGCAGAAAAAGCCGAAGGTCTCCACGCCCGGTCCCGTCCCGGGCCGAGAGAGCAGCTCTTCCTCGGCTAAGAAGAAAAAGGCCACTATGCCTTCACCGATCCTCCCCTCATCACCGCCGCCCGCTTCTCACACCCCGCAGATGGATCCAGAGGACGCGGTGTGGTCGCAGAAGGTACGCCGATCTTACAGCAGGCTCAGCGAGAATTCATTCAACAGCCCCGAGTCTCGTGAGACTTTATTCGGCTTTGAGAAGCTGAAAACCCCAGAGGTCCGGAGAGCCGGGGTGTCCAAGTTTGGCCTGGAGGTTTCTGCAGGATCCTTTACAGGACTGAACTCATTCACGTCTTTGCTTGAGGCTGATGACTGCGGTGGTTCAGCTTTCCCCGAGCCGGACCCAGACATCCCCGGAGTGGCTGTGGTGAAGGAGAGGAGGAGGAGGAAGAAGAAGGTCCAGCAGATAGACGCCACGGAACTGGACGCTCTGGCTGCAAAGATGAATGCAGAGTTTGACCAGGCTGAGGAGTTTGAACTGGTCATGGAGTAAATATTCAAGGGAAAAAAGAAAGACTTGGCAGCATGCTTGTGTTTGTCACAGACATGCATACAAACACTGACTCTGGGAGGACTCTGCTGAAAATGTGCTTTTCTTACTCAAAACATTAAAGTTTTATCTGTTTCTATTTGTTCTTATTGTAAAGTTTGATCATTTTGGAGTTTGCTCTTAATGTGATTGCTAGTCATTTTGTGGATGCTTACAGACAGGATAGTTTTTGATGTTATAATGGCCCCATAGTTACATAAACAAGACCAAAATTAAAATGTTTAGATACATTCACCTGTAGCATAATCAGTCAGGATGCACAAATATATCAGGATTGTTGACTGGTGCTGGTATTTTTCAAATAAGATGCCTTTCACTGATTTTTATCTGGTGTGTGACCATCGCTTTTACTCTGGTGGGATCTTAAAGGCTTTTAAAACAGTTGTGTTCTTATTTTAATCTTATTATGAATATTTCATTATCTCCCCTGGCATAAGGGTTGAATAAATAAGAATAAAACAAAGACAAAAAGAATCGGGGGGAGTTGTAGCCTTCAAAGGGCCAGTTTTCTACCCTGTAGAGTACATTTTGTTTCTTTTAATGTTTTTCATAGAGGCTGCAAACAAAAGATTTTGGTATTATTTTCTATATCTAAAACCAGGGTATTTTCTCTTTTATAGAGTGTTTGAATCCACATTTATTGACACAAAGGTTCAATAGCAGTTGCCAATACTCTTGTCCTGAACTGTTTTCTTACGTGTCTTTTCTTGGAAATTTTCATGTAAATAAATGCTAATGCCAGATCTGACGTCTGAGTCAAAGTATAGTGTTTTATCCTTTATTTTCCCCAAATTACACACAATATCTTAATTTATAAAACAAAAGAAGAAATAAAAAATAACAAAGATGACCATCACAGACTAGCAACATTATAAATGGTATTTTCATCTTATTCCAGCTGTAAAATGAATATTTCACAGAAATCTGTTTATTTAATCTGTCACTAGTATTTTGTGTTTTGAAGTTATTGCCTGATGATGGCACTCAGGATTAGCCAGCACAGACTAACAAGGTGCCAACCAAGCATGCTGACAGCAAAGAGGTGGTCTCCAGTGGTTATGATGAGGTGATCTGAATGACTGAGTGGGCAAACTGTCTCTATTTAATGAGAGTGGTGGACATTTTTCCTCCAGAGTCTTTTAAAGGAGTGGATAGAGAGGATAATTTGCACTAACAAGGAGCTATGTTGTGAGTAACCAGTGCTTCTTGAAAACATGTCAGGATTTGTTGATTTATTTATCACTTAAAAATGAAGAAGGGTGACGTGAGGAGCTGTAGTAACTTCAGAGGGATCAAGGTGGTGAGCCACACCATGAAGATATGGGAAAGAGTTGTTGAAGCTATGATTGGTGAGCAGCAGCCTCATGCTGAGAAAGAGCAATATATGTGAGATGCTTGCTTTAGAGAAGTATAAAAAAGGTTAGAAGGAGCTGTCTGTGTAGGTTTCTCTGTCATCTAGGTCATGGAGCTCAGAAAGAAAAGCAACTGGATTTCCTTAAGATTTGTGAAGACGTTTCATCCAAGAAGCTTCTTCACTTCTAAAACCAAATATTGGAGAGTCCCAGGTCTTTAAGCCCTAGTGGGAGTTGTATCTTAAGAAGGTCACTGACCGACTATTGATCGTGTGCCTCATCACATGAGCCAATGTGTGAAAAATACTTTCTAGTTAACATTCACACTCCAATGAGCACATCAGAAAGCCACTGGAGTTACGTATCTTCCCCAAGCATAATTTGGTATGCAGACTGGAGCAGCCAGGGATCCATGTGACAACATTCCAATATGTGGATGACCCTGCTCTACTTCCTGAGTTATAGTCACCCCACAAACTTACAGGACATAGTATTTCCAGGCAGTCTCCCATCTAAGTACTAACCAGGACCTGCCATGAGACCAGGCATGTTCAAGGTGGTATGGCTGTGAGTTAAGGGTTGGTGTGACAGATGCTAGGGATAGGACAAGATGGCATTAGACTATCTGCTGTAGTGACCCCTAAAGGGAGCAGCTAAAATAAGAAGATCTGACTTACAAAATGACACATTTGTTGCTGACAGACACACTCGTTTGAATAGAGGACACAAAAGATCACCAAGTTGATTCATCTGGTATTAAACCGATCTAAGTCCATATATTTACATTTAACAGCTGACCAATGGGAGATTTTGAATAGATGAGTATCCTCATCCACATTTTCAAAAGTGAAGTACACCCTTAACCGGGCGCCAGCCTATCACAGAGAGACAGACAAGACAAGTTAGAATCACCAGTCTTAGGATTACAGAGAGAATATGCAATCTTCACACAGCCAAGTAAGTCAAAAAAGTCAAACCAGGATATATCTGCTGTGAGGCAACTCTGTTAACCACTGTTCTACCCACTACCCCAACACATCAGCCTACTGCTGCATACAGATCCAACATGTGAGACTTTCAGGTTAAAACATTAATGATATTGTCCAAAATGTGAAATATAAATTTCCGAGATATCTGTTGCTATGTTGCAGTGATAGCTACTGATTTTAGATGCTAAAAAATTGGCACATACCCATGCTCTCATTTAGTACCACTCTGTACCCCAAAATAGCAAGAAAACCCATCAACAGTTCTTTTAGTTAAATATCGGAGGAGAAAAAAGTAGTATTGTCAAGGCAGTCAGGAAAGGAACCCACAAAGAGAAGCTGAAGTTTTTAATATGAGGGTTGCCAAGTTAGGGTTTGTTTTTAGGTTATATGTAAGTTAGTGCATTGGTTAGCGTTGTTGCCTCACAGCAAGTTCAGGTTCTGGCTGGCTCGGGCCTTTCTGTGTTGAGTTTGCATGTTCTTCCTGTGCATGGGTGGGGTCTCACCAGGTACTCTGGCTTCCTTCCACAGTGCAAATACATTCGTTTCAGGTTAATTGGTGAATCTAGAATAATGAAGGATATCAATAGATATTGCTTCCAGTTTATTTAGTAAAGCAGATATGAATGCATAGGTAAATGCGGCTCCTCCCTTGGACATCAGACGACAGTGAAGACTGGAGACCTGGTTGTTTGCAGGAGACAGAGATTGTGTGGCTTCTACAGAAGATCAAGCAGGTGAGTTGGTGGATGACTTATATTGTGTAGTTGTGTTAGACACATACAGCAGGCCAAATATGTAATTTAAGGACTGTCGGAAAACACAAAAGTATTCTGTATAATGTTATAATCCAAACAGTATCTTATTTTTTAAAATTCCAAATGGAGTCTGATGGGAAACTTACCATTCAAAGAGTCTTAGTATTCATGTGGATGTTATTTGTTATTTTAACATGTCTCTCTGTCTCCCCCATGTCCCCTTCTACATGATGGCAATTGAAATGTTTTGGTGTTTAGGTATTAGAATTAACCTAGCACCGAAACCTGGATTACTGATAGATGCTGAACACTAACAGTTGGGATTGAAAGTTCTTTATTTCATTAGATTTCAATGTGAACCACAATTTAGCCACAATTTTGGAGTCATTTTTTGCCCTTGTTGTGCTCACTGAGTTTAGAAAACCATTAATAAAAGACAAATTTGGCTTTTTCAGTTAAATTCACACCATGGTCTGTGCTTTTCTGGTTATTTTGTTGTTAATTTGAGTCTTCTATTTCTCAATTGTTCTTATGCTTTAGTTTTTGAATTGCTTGGTTAGTTTAGTTCTCTTTAGTTCTAGATATTTAATCCCTCGTGCTTTAATTTATTAGGCTCTTTTAGCATCTCAAGTATGTCAAGTATTCAACTGTGCCATGTAATTTCTCCATTTAGTTAGTTGCTGTTTTAGTTTGTTAGTAATCTGTCTCTGTAGCTTTGCTGTGTGCTTTTCTTCTTTTGTTATCATCTTAAATAGTTCCAACTGTGTGCCTGTTTCCCACTTGTGTGTGTGTGTGTACCCTATAAATTTATGCTATCTCTTGCTGCTTCTTGAGTCACCTGTATAGCCTTAATAAAGATTTGTTTGTATTTATATTTTATGTAAAACCTGCAAGTTATGACAGTTAAAGGTTTTGCAGGAAGGCGTGTTTGTGTTCTTCTTGGTGGTGGAATTTGCAAAATGTGAAACCATCACCATCACTTGCATCACATGAGTTGTTTTATTTATTTGATTTCAAATGAGATTCTTAATACCATTAAAATAATCACAGCTTTACCTTTTCAAGCTCTTTTCTTGCCCACTCAGGAAGTTATTTATTATAATACTGTGGGGTGCTTTAATGCCCACTGCTGTTAATGAAGACAGAATTGCCACATCTTTAGCAATATATAATATTTGCTATATTCTGTAAGACTTTCAGCTTTATTGCTCAGAATCGCGATGAATAAACCCCGAAGATCTTTATTTAAATTTAAAGATGTGATCCACACTCTTGCACAGATACCAACCTTGGAGAGAGAAAAAAAACACAACCCTGCCTCCGAATAAGCTCTGAAGTTCAGTGTTTACCTCCGCTTAGAGCACATACACTTGCTGATAGTATTTGAGAGTGTGTATGAGGAAGAGGTGCGGAGATATAACGAGTGTGTGTTTGGATGTGTTGCAGCGAGTGAGTAAATCCACAATTTGCTCACGCATTTTAGGGTGTGCAAAGCGCGCTCTGTTTTCTTCCTCAGGTGCCATTTCATGTTTGTACCCTTCATTTGGTGTTTCAGTGCAGACATTTTTTATTTATTTATTTTTTGCACAACACATGGCTTGTGCCTTTTTGTATATTTTTAACAAGATATTCATGTCTACTTGTCATTAGGAGTGAAAGTTACAAACAGAGTGAGGCGAGGTGTGGGGGGTGTTTTTCCGCCGTCACTGCCAGAAACACTTATTGATTTGCAATTCTGCTGCTGCTTCTTCTTCTTGCAGTTGAGTCTGCTCATGCTGACTTTCAGGAGGTTTTATACTAAAATTCATATTTTTCTTTTTGTTTTTTTTCTCCACCCAGCCCAAATCTCTTCCCCTGCTTTTCCCTCTCTCTTCTCCCCCCCACCTTACATTTCACTCACGGCAGTTGTCGCTGGTTCAGCTTGACTGCTTCGTTAGGGCTCATCATTTGCATTCAGATTAATTATCTAATTACCGACAAATGTCCGGCGGCCACCCCACACTCCGGCTCGTCAGCTCTCAGCCTGTAATTATTTTAATCATTTACTTTCATCTGGAGCTTTCCTGCCATACTCCTGTGTTTAGAGGCCATTCTTAATTACCCTGCCAAGACACTCTTTTCATGAGAGGGAGGGGAGGAGGGGTTGGTTTGAGGGAAAGAGAGCAATTGGGTGAGGGAAAGTGTGTGTGTGTGTGTGTGAGAGAGAGAGAGAGCGAGAGACCGATGGGGACATGATCCAGAGGCTTTGACAGCACAGAGGAAGCTCAATGCTCTGCTAGATGCTCTCTTTCTCTCTCTCTTTCTCTATCCCCCCCCACCTCCTCCCATACCCCCATCCAACTTCCTCATCTCTACTCTCACCCACCCACCCCTCACCCCCGCCTCTACGCCCCGCTTTCCCCCCCGTTATACTTCCTCCCTTTTTCCCTTTATCGCAAGCACACACAGGAATCGCCCGTGGGCTTCAGTGCTCTGACTGCTAATACACTGACACACACAGATATACACATAAACACAACACACACACACACAACACAGAAACAGGCAGACGAGAGAGTCATGCGCCCTGTTTGTGGCACTCATCAGGATGCACACATCTTTCCACTATCTGCCTGGAAAATCTATACTCCTCTTAGCTCGTCTGTGTGCCTGTCTGCCTCCCACCACCACCACCCATCCATCCATCCATCCATCCATCCATCCATCCATCCATCCATCCATCCATCCATCCATCCATCCATCCATCAGACCCGCATGGCTGTACGCTCCACATGTCTGTCTGTCTTTCTCTCACCATCTCTTCTTCCTCTTCCTCCATGTTTGGACAGGCTAAAATCAGGCCTGCTGCTCCCTGTCCTCCACTCAGGACGATGGGTCATCTCACCCCACCACCCCACCCCACCCCCCGCCTTCCCATCCTCCCCGTGACCGCTTCATAATGATGCTCTCACTCATCCCTTAAGCCACTCACCCCCTCTCCCTGACTGCTCTTGTTAAGAAAAGCAAGAGTGAGGGAGAAATGAGAGGGAGAGAGAGAAAGAGAGATACAAGCTCTGTAATTGGGCTCTTGAATTTTTAAGTCACTGGGGATGAAAGTTTAATGAAAAGATGATTATCTACCAGTTTATCACACCACTGTTTCATATTTCATTTTCATATTCTCATTCTGAGCCGCCATTGTCCGCTCTGGCAGCTGTGGTAAAGGAGCTGTGATCCAGTGCGTGCGGAGGAGAAGAGGAGGAACAGATGCGAAGAAGCGAAATGTTAAGGTCACGATGCACAGGGGGCACTTTAAGGAGATGCAGAGGAGATGTTTTGTCACTCACGGCTCAAAGTGTTCATTATTCCACCTTTTTTTGGGTGGGGTGGGGGGTGGGGGGGTGGGGGGGTATTAAAGCTGATTTGTCACATTGATCATCGTTTATGTCTCCTAAGAGAAATGCTTCTCTCATTCATTATTCCATGAATCACTGTCTGTTTGGCAGATGTTGGTGCAGAGTTGTGCTTGTTGGATAATCTGAGACCATAAGTGAAAGATAAATGTAATATAAGTATGATACAGAAGAGACACTTTAAGGAAAAACAAACGGCAAATGTTGACACTAAAATTAGGGATTTTTTTTAGTTTTATGGGTTGTCATCTTATTGATTATTATTTATTTCTGAGATATGCCCTCAGTTAAACTACTCTGCCTTTAAGAGAACTTTTTTCCTGATTGGCTGCTCCTCACAAACAGAAGGTTTGAACAGGTGGAGCCGCTGTGCCTGAGTGATATCTGCATTACTGCAGTGATATCTATATTAGGGATATCTCCTTTCACATCGTTCTGACACCAAACAGAGTCAGGAGCAGAAAGGATGTCTGAGCCTGAGCTTTTGGTTCAGGTAGATTACTTCAGCATACACTGACCTGATTATTTGATACTAATTTGAAAAATTCTCATGCGCCCTCATGCGCCCAGCATTTTTTTTTTCATATTGCCATTTTGCTAGACTCAAAATTAAACAACACAAGTTAAAAAAAAATACGAGTATAATCATCAGTAATTTTATTTTTTTATTTTTTTATTTTAAAAGCCATACACAGCAAGGTCAAATTATCCATCCATCCATTCTCCATCACTTATCCAATTCAGGGTCAAATTATCAAATTAAATACAATGAATTACGTAACATTTTCTTGAGCTCTTTGTGTACAGAAATATGGAGAAATCAAATTTCTTGGCTGAGACATTAGTCACTAGATGAAATCAGTGCAAACACTTTGAAGCATCACATGCTGACTAAATTTATGGCTTTTAGGCTTTTCTTTTATTTATATGCGACCTCCATACGCACCCTCAAGACAGTTCAATAAAAAAGCACAAGGACACTCTTTCCTTTATTTAATCGAGTGGGATAAATAGGGAGCTGTTTGTTATTCATTCTCATTATTCATAATGGTGAGGACATTAATCCCTTTTTGCTGGAAGATGGTGTGAAAAAGCATTGAGCTTTGTGCTGCTCTGACATGAAGCACTTTTGCCAAACCCCAGTGGAATAACAGGGACTGCAGAGTTTTGAAGGGGATTATGTTGAGGACCCACACGTAGCCTCAGGCCACAGTTTGGAAAGAGGACACAGTTTGGACTGAAGAGATTAGAGACTAAGGTAGGGTGCAAAGAGGGCCATTTCCAGGCAAAGATGCAGCCTGTGTGGGTCAACATGGCGGACGACTATCCTCTGTGATAAATGCATTTTCCTAATTTTGCATATAGGCTTTTCCTGCGAATGCATGAAAGTAAAGATAAGAGGTGATGCTTCCACGTGACAAATGAATGCTCTCTGAGTTCAGGGGACATGCAATTTGCATCTTTTATTTTATTTTGGTAAATTCTGGCAAAGTTGCAGAGATAAATTTATGAGCTGCATTATTAAAGAGCCTCAGTTCTGTCTACAGGCCACCATATGTTGAAGATTGCACTTCAAAAAAAAAGAAGCCTAAAATCCAATAACCTGTATGAAAGAAGCCTCTGGGGACTACAGTGTGTTAACCCTGCTTTACCAGTTACATCGCACTCGCTTAGCCTTCTAAAGCGCCCTCAAAAAATGTGGGATCAGTATCATTCTTCCTCCTTATCAGTTTAATCCACAATTTCACGCTGCAGGGGCGGAGACGACCCGCGCCGGTTGTCGCTTTTGTGGCCGTGGTGTCACCGTTTAGTCCGATCTCTGCGGCTCGGAGGTGGGAGGGAAACCTGGGAGACCAGCTCCATCTCTAGGCTGGGGTGGGTGGGTGGAGAGGAGAGAAAAAGAGCAAGTTAAATGGAAGTGACAATCTGCAAACATTCCTGCTGGCAGCTGCGCAGCACTCCCCATAGTTCACCACCCTCTGCTCGGTCACCGGGCCCCCACGACCCCCCTGTGCCTGGCACACGCACCTGCCTCTCCCAGCCGGGCTTTCACCGACAGCCAGATAATCTATGGGCGGATCCCGGCCGGGGCTCCTCTCAATGCGCTCTTGAGAAAACCCCTTATGCGTGAAAAAGCCCCCTTTCTCCATCTTTTGTTCAACACAGTTTTATGGGACAACATTGGGCATTATGAGGTTTGGGGGATTTTTCACGGGACTCTATAGAAGGGTATAATCCTTTCAGGCACGGGACGAATAAAAAAGTTTTAACCTGCTGTTTTCATATTTATTAGCTGGTTATAGCAGACGAGGCAGCTGAACCATCAACACACGCACACACCCCTCTTCACACACAAGCTTCAAGTCCTGGAATCAGAGCCTGACAAGATGTTTGAAGAGGTTGAGAGAGACCCTCTTAAAGGACCTGATGGCTTTAACTAAATCAGAAAAGAGAGTCAAGTGGGAGAGCGACACTCAGGTCAGGAAGGCCTTAAATGATCTGAAGTTTTTTGCGCCTTTCAACAGGTTGTTACAACACATCAGTAGATGTTTACTGTTTGCTAATATGTAGTGCAGAGGATTTAGATCATGCTTTATTTGTATATTTAAACTTAACTCGTCAATCCATCTAGCTATAGTACTGTGCAAAAGTCTTAAGCCACCCCTCATTTCTATGTGTTTTGCTTTTACAGAGGCAGGCATTCTTATAATGTTTTTAAGTGGTCTTGAGCAAAAGTTTTTAAGGTTTTCTTAGACATTGGCTGCTTTATCACTTATTTTCAGTCCAGTCCTTGGTCACCATTTTCGGAGGAATGTGTAGCTGTGATTCATTCAAGTGTAAAAAGGAACCCAGTGTTGTGTCTACACAGCCTTTAAAAACTACCTACAGCAGGTAAACAGTATCTGAAAGTCATGTCTTTAAGAAATAGGAAAAAAAAGGGTGGCTGTCAAGAGGAAGGGAAACAGGAAGGGAAAGAGGGAGAAAAGCTGGGGTATGCGAAATTACACAAGAACTGAACTGAAAATCAGTGGTAACAGGTCTCTCGGTGTGATAAATCCAATTTGGAACATTTTGGTTTCAATCGTTAGAGAAAGATACAGCCATCTGTAAAACACGGTGGACGATCTATCATGGTTTGAGGCTATGTTTCAGTCAGTGGTGTTGGGGATCTGTTGGAACTGATGGAATTGTAAAAGCAAAAGTGTATTATCAGATTTCCAGCATGAAATGCCATCTGGGAAGTCTCTGATTGACATCAGCTTCATTTTCTAGCATGAAAGAGATGCCAAACACACTGCGATTGCAGTAAAAGCATATCTGGATGGAAAAACACACAGTGGAACATTATCAGTCATGAATTGGCCTCCCCAGTGCCCGGACTTTGACACTGTTGAAGCAGTGGATAAAGAATATTCTTCTTTAGAATATTTTTTGTCCTTTGTATTCACTGTTATCACTGTGTATTCAATATATTTTATATTTTATAAAACAGATGAATGGTAACCACTTTGAATCACCTCTGTGAATTTTTATGATTCCTATGTTTTTTCTCTCCTGTTTCTGAGTTATTATGATTGCATTCTAGTTTTCATTGTTTAGTCTCCTGGTTCAGTATTTCCACTGTTTCCTAGTTTAGTTATTCATGTTTCTAGATCTCATTTCTCTGTTTAATTTTGTTCCCTTTCGTGTCCAGTTTGTTTAATTCTCCTCTCTGTGTGTCCTCCCCAGCGTCCCCTGTGTGTAGTCAGTCATGTCTGTTTACTGATGTCAATTTTGTGTCGCTGTCTGTCTCAGTGTTGAGACTTCCTGCTTTTGAGAGCCGCTAATGTGCATTATGTTTAGTTGTGTATCCCTTGCCTCAGTTAGATTCAGTTCTGCTGTGTGTTTCTCCCTATGTGTTTCCACTCCGCCCTCATCTCCTTGTGTATGTAAACCTTCAGTTTACTTACGTTCTTTGTTGTGTCCTCCATCATCGCCGAGGGAAAGTCTGAATGGACAGTTTTCCTTTGAATCTTGTTGAAAGTCACATCCTAAAATTTTGGATCAAATCCACAATTTTGATTGGCCGTGGCAGCCATTCATGTGATGATCCCACTCACCTGCTTACCGGAACACCAAGCCATAATTAACATCTTCGTTGTCACCTTCTCACAAATTCACTGGCTTCTTACAAACACAGCGCTGCACACTGACTTCTGCAAAGCAGCATGATCTCTGTGACAGTATTGCTCATTTGCACATTGCAGAATAGTTCAGGACAAGAACAACATTAAGAGCAAAGCAAAAGGGGGGAAAAAAACGTATATGAGCAATAAATCAGAAATGAGCACAAAGGTTTGCAGTGTGAACTTAGCCAGGAACATTTAGATGTAGTAAATCTATTGTTAATGAGACTGTAAATTATTTAAATTTAATAATTGGGCTCTGCAGGAATGAGTAAAGTAATGATAACTGATAGTTAAACACACTGAGACATTTAATTAAACTTCTGCTGTAATTCATACAGAGAGTTTCTCCACACTCATTAAATTATACTTAACACATTTTAGGGTATTTGATAATTTACGCATAGGTGTGGGTCTCTTGAGAGTAATATTGCTTTGAAAGTACCCATATGAACGAATTAACAGAAAAGGCTGGGACAACATAAACATTCAGAAAAGAGATGAAGGGATTATAAAAGGGACAAACATAAAACAAGTATTTTTATGTCTTAAATAAGCTGGACTCAGGAGTGTATCTTTTTTCTTTATATCAATATCAAGGTGGCAATAAGGTCCATAATGGAGACCCAAGTGTTGACAAAAAGAAGAAGACACTTTATTTAATACAGAGAAACAGCAAAAACAGAAGACTAACTAAAGTTACCTACCAGAACAAAAACACACAAAGAGGGATAACAAGGCACAGGTGAATTCAATCAAGGCAACAGTGAGGACAGAGGAAAAGACAAAAACAGGAAGTATCTATCTATCTATCTATCTATCTATCTATCTATCTATCTATCTATCTATCTATCTATCTATCTATCTATCTATTATGTTTGTGTGTTGTTTCTCTTCTCATGACGGGTCTTTCTATCCAGTTCATCATACACAGGCCTCAGGCCGCAGCCTCCCCTCCACCCTTCCTCACCCACCATCCCTCCCTCTTCCTCTGCCTCCCTCTATCCCCTCCACCGCCACCCCCTTTCTGTCAAAGCTGATTGTTTCCACGCCAGCAGAGTGCTGCGGGCGAACACACTGTCACACTACATCAGGCAGAGGGAAGAAGGGGAGAGAGAGTATGATAGGGTATATATGTATTTCTGTGTTCAAAAAAAGCCCGATGCAACAGCTAAAGCCGTGGCTGCAGCAGGGACTCCCGAACTTTTGCATGTCAAGGGCATCTGGATACAAGACTGCAGATCCTGTCCTGAGGAATCTTAATCTGTGGGGAATTTTAGTGTCGGGAAAGAGAGATATGAGTCTCTGTAGCTACCGTACACAGGGAGGTAAATGTGACAGCAGGAAAGGATTTACAGCTTTACACAGACATGAATGAACAAAACATCAGGGGGCTGCTGTCAGTAGAGTCCAGAAATAAAGTGAATCCAGGCAAAAGACACAGTGTTTTACTTGTTTTTATCAGTGTCTTGTTGATATTTGACAAGCTCTTATATTGACAGATAATAAATCACAAGGACTGTTTAACTAATACAGCACACTAACGTCACTGGCTCTAAATTGAGATAGTTTGGATCAGTGTTATAATGTAACTGTATTCAAGAGCACTGGTATTTGTTTAATTTTATATAACTTTTTATTTAACCGAATGGACAAACAAAACAAGCTCAGGTTCCCTTTAAACATGATACAATTTAATATTTGCTTGTGTAAAAATTACATTTCAATTTATAAAATGCAACAATAGTAAATTCGTAAGAGATGGTAAACAAGTGGTTTTCAAACTGTGGGGCGCAGATCCACTGCAGGCCTGATGAGGACAACAAGGGGGACAAATGCTGTTGTGTTGGCTTTTATTTCCTTAAAAAAAAAAATCTTGGATCCACAGTTTGTTTGTTTTTATTATTTAAAGAAAGAAAAAATGGTATGTTTTAGGATATGAACCTTCTAGACAACAACCAGTTAAAAAAGTATAACATATAAGAGATTATTTAAATAAATAATAATAAAAAAGAGCAAACCCATATCATATTCTTGAGTAAACAACCAACAGTGGCACAGATGATAGCACCAAAACAGCCTATTGATCTAAAATGGGATTAATAACCCAGGCAGTGCTTCAATTAATAGCTCTCCACTTGGTTAGTACATCTTGGTTTAATTCATCATTTCACTTTTGACATCCTTTTTTTTTTTTGGACTGACTTTTTATTCAAGATCAGATATGATGAGTTTGACCTTTTGTTGGGTACATCCATGCAGTTTTACTTTAAAGCGCGTGGCAGATTTATGAAGAGGGGCCGAAACAAATACGTGTTAACGAACAACAACAAGCAGAGATAAGTAAGTTCCAAAAAATATCTGCACGAGAGCATCAGTTTGGATAAGTGACGGAACAACAGTGTTCAAATAATGACACAAAATCCTGGGTCAAACTTTGGTGTTACATTGTTTCTGTGTGTCGAGTGAGTTTGGCTCAGATCCTGTAACTTTATTCAGCTCGAGATTCCAAAATGTTTAAAATAAAGCTGAAACACAAAAAACACACAGTAGAAGATTGTGCCACACGTATGATTTTGATGAAGAAGAAGTCACAAATGTTTTTATTTTTGGTATTGCATTTCCTGTGTGGCTCTCCACATTTGAGCCCATGACCTCCTGAGCAAACACGTTAAATTCAGCACTGGCTACAAAATAATTTTAGTGCTTTTTCTTTTCTTTCTTTTTAAGTAAACTTAAACCCAAACTGTAGAAAGGTTAGAAAGAGAGCTTTTAATCTTAATTATTTATTTATTTTGTTGTTGTTCCACAAAAAAGAATAAAAAATGGGGGTTGTTTGAAAATATGTCCCAATAGAAACCCTCCTTTGCAGATCCCTGGTGGTCCCCCATTAAGTGCACCACTGCTGCACACACTGCTGGATGAGCCATCCATGTGCACGCTGCTGACCTCTGGTGTCAGAACACAGAAACAAAAGGAGGTGACGGTCTGAACCGAGTGGGTGTGTGATGGAGTATCCCCCCCTAGTGGATGCTGGAGCCTCCTTGTTCCTGCTCAGGCAATCTAAAGTCAGTCCATTCAGGTCTCCTTTAATAACATCCCACCAGGGTGATCAGGTGTCCCACTTCTTGTGGGACTGCACAGCATTTTTAGCCCTTGTCTCACATTGTAACTGGCTCAAGATGAAAAAAACTGAACACATATTTAAATACTTTTCTCTCCCCCCTTCCTTTCTGTTCACAATCCCCCTCTGTGAGACAAGTGGAACACATATACGAAACACTTTGTGTTCCTCATGAATGGTCAGCATGATACGAGGACAGCTGGGTTATTATCTCCACTTTTTGAATTGCTAGTTAACATCAAGGTCCTGAGACTCGTGATCTCAATACAAAAAATCTCCCTCCTTAGAGTCTTGAGGCTGTTCTTTGCAGGGGGTCATGCCGTGGGTTTGCTACCAGTCTAAACAAATAAAATGGACAACAGTAATGGTGGATATTAAAGCAGGCCTGTGAAACCTTGCCCTCGTGACCTGCCATGGTCCCCTGTGGTGAATTCTGTCTTGTACTACATGTACTGTTTCCCCATCTTCTGCTGTTCCATTTCTTCCTTCTAATTACTTCTGGATTTAATAGAATGATGCACAGTTTCCATCACTCCCTCACACCACACAGTAGCATGTACACTTAGTTTGGGGTTTAAGTATTAATATTGTCCCCTGTGTCCCCTCCTTAAAAGAAAAATGAAGTTAACACCTTCAAGAAAGATCGTTAGTGAAACCCAAAGATGTTTAGCTGAACCTGAAAAAACAGTCTTAACAATTATTAGGATAGAAACGATGAACACACAAGCATATAAAGACACACAGACAACAATAAAACATGTCGAACATTTAGCCCACATAGATTGTTTGTAAAGTTGCACATTTATTAGTAATGTGTCTCACATTATCCCTACATTTAGTCTGTAGTGTTCCGGTTATCCTAATACTGGCTGATGACTCATCATCACACATCTTTTATCTGCTGTACTTCATTAAAATAATCTTCCCTCAAAGCTGAAGTTAATCACATTAGAGAGCATCTTTAAACTGACCTTCAAAAATTATCCCCCCCCCCAGTATATGTAGCTCTATTTTCTTTCATAGTCTGGTAGGGAGGATGTTTTCCTCCGTCCCTGCGCCATCTTGATGATTAGATACTATTTTTAACAGGTTCTAACGCGTTTTGTGCTGAGAAGTTGGCTAATCTAATACATTTGTGAATGGTTACATGCGGCTCTGTTTCCTGTAAATGATTCATCACAAAAAAATATGCAGGTGTGAAGAATCTCGCTGTGGAAGCTATAAAGACTTTGAGTGCCCGTTGCTCGAAGGGAAAAAACGTCACAAGGTAGTGTAGCAAACCTGGCAACCTTGGATATGTTTTCTGCAAAGCATCGATTAAAAAAAATACACAAGTATCAACAAATACATCAGTTAATTCCAGGTTTGCAACCACTGATCGATGGCACAACATGCACAGCTACCAAAATCTACACGAGAAAGAATATATCACCAAAGGGCATGAAAATCAGGCCGCAAAATTGATATTTTAAATATATATTTTAACAATCGATAGATTTTCTTTTAGTGCACATTCGTCTTTAAACGTAAGCGTAAAAAAGCTCATTTAAAAAAATCTGTTTTCACAGTCAGTATTTTATAGGTAACCACATGTCTGCTATTAGAATACATGATGATACCACCAAAATACAATTTAGAAGAAAACAGTATAATTCTTTTAACAACACTCGCGATTAAGCGTCTTAAACTTCAAGGAGATGTGTTACAACCCTTTCTCTGTGGGTTAAATATATCGCAAAGCAAAGACCCTGAAACCTTCCATCAGACATTAAAACATTTGGATTTGGGTGCTCTGGTTGTTTGAAAAAAAAGTGAAGTGTGTTACAAAACAGAAAAATGCAGATGAGCCTCTTGGCGCTCCCACTCGCCTTGGGGATGTGCCACAAGGCCCAGCTGTGCGCACCTCTCTGCTCCCCGGGAAGCTTTGCTCTGAAAAAAAGTCATCTAACGCCATACCTGTCATTCCAGGGTTTCGTTTTTGTTGTAGGGTTTTTTTTTTATTTACTTATTTATTTTTTATTTTTAGTAACCGACTGATTTACCGAGTTTGCAGAAGATGTGCGCAATGCGCCCGCAGCAGGGCCCCGACGGTCACGCCGAAGAACGTATTTAGTCTAAGGAATGTAAGTTAAAAAATAATAATAATAACCCTGCATACTTTACATAGTGTTTTTCATGAAAGTCGGATATAAATAGTCGTTATCCTGGAAATATTGCATGATGCCACTATTTACAGCGGTGGAAACTCGAAAATAAAGCCCTCATTGTCTCTAATAAACAATTTACTGAGTTTTCCAGGTCCCTTCGTGGCCTTTATTCTCCTCCAGCCGTGGACACTCTAATGGTCTCATTGGAGATCTCATTGAACACTTTGACCTCTGAACTTCTGGAAAAATACTGAATGAGAACATGTGAGTCTATTTGTTACAAACTTTTTTAGCAGATTTTTTTTTAAATCAAATTTTCAGCAGTTTAACAATAAAAACAAGTCATAGATAGATTTTAACACTAACTATTAAAAACAGTTTACAAATCTTTATTGGTTAACTTACTGTTAAAATGACGTCATTAAATAATGTTTGTATTAATCCTTAACGTCTTTGAGTTGTTATTGAAACGTTATATAGGCCGACAAGATAAACCTGTCTCGTGCTAATCACTGCTTACAACGCATTAATAAAAGCATAATAAGTCATTTATTAACCATTTATAAAGTCACTAGTTACATTTAATCTACACAAAGCCTCCTTCTTTTTTAAATGGAGGAAACAGTTAATAAGCTTAGCACCAGCGGATATTTTAATACTGAACCACACATCTAAAATATTGTCATATGCTCTAAAGATACTGGAACCCTCCTTTATCCCGAGGTAAAACTGATCAGCCGTGTTTTTTCCCCTTCGCGCCCCTGCAGCTTCATTTATCTTCGTGAGCTTTGTCTCACTTCATTTATAACCTCTAACTACCTTGAAATCAAGTCTCCGCGGTTTACAAAATCCCCATCAAAGGCACGTTTGTTCCCAGATGTCCCTTTTTTGAGGATGTTTTCTGTATCACGTTGTATACAAGTCACTGCTCTGCTGTAAACATGTTATCCGCTCAGATTTGTCGCCTCGCAAACACAACGAACAGCGGATCAATATGGAAATGGACTCAGACTTTCTGTGCGGTGCCTGCGCGTCCAAGAAAAGCGATAAGCTAGGAAAAAAATAAATAAACTGGAATTGGTTTGGAGGCATAGCTGGGGATTATCCCAAACTTGCCCCGGGGTTTGGCTCCTGCGCGCAACCGGACCGGCGTCTGTTCACCGAGGCCGGATAGGACCCGCAGCGGCCCGGGGCGCAGACTGAAGCTCCCCGAGGGCTTCCAGCGACTCCCATCGACTCGCCCAGGACGGAGATTACAGGGTGGCAGCGTGGCTGGTATCTTTCTGAACACACACACACACATACACGCACTTAGAAAGAGGTGAGATGATCTCGGAAAGCCTGCGGCGGAAGCCCAGCCCGTAAAGATTGAGGCTTGAGCCCTCACACGGCTATCACACTGCCTGCAGAACACACGCTCCCAGCCCCGTGTGATGAGCAGATACAAAACAACTTTGTTCAGCTGACAAAGAGGCAATTGTGAGCTCAAAGGGCATTGGCCCAAGGCTTCAAGTACAGCAAGTACAGCTACAGAAGATAAAAACTGGCCTTCTTTAGTCATATCTGTTCTGAGGGAACTTTGATAAACCAGCTTCTTAAAATGTTCCTCAGGAATCAAAAGAAGCCTCTGTGCTCTTGAAGTGGAGTTATCAGCCTTAGTCTTTCTCTCAGATGTGTCTATTAGAAATGAGCTCAATCTAGATTAAGCTGTTTAAAAGTTAAATTAAAAAAACATCCACACAAAACATTAGATAGAAGGATACTTTATTCTTTTAATCGATCATAATTATATACAGCATCTCCTGGTAGAAATCATCTCTAACACATGGATGTTTTCCAACACTTTTAGGGATTTTTTTTTACGCAGAGGTCAAGACAGGTAACAACAGCATGTAGGACATTTCTGATATAAACATCATATTATAACAACACTCAAGAGTTCATACAGTCATTGCTTTAATGAGAATATATCCTAAGTCATGTGACATTTTGGTTTTTGTGTAGAAGCTGAAGTTAAAACCAGTCTTCAGCAGCCCAAAGATGAGTTTGATACAGTAATTGATGCTCTGTATGGGAAAACGGGGAAGATGAGCAACAATAAGCAACATAAAGCTTAAAAATGTCTGACGGGATGATGGGAGATTTTTTTTCCTTTTTCCAGGGGAAATTTATGAGCAAAAGTGCAGTTTTATAAACACTTGTTTCCTCTCACGATTGGCTGACAGCAGCAGCGGGAGCAGTGTTGGCTATGGCAGCGGCGGCGCCCATTCGCAGCAACTCCTTCCTGTGAGTGAGGATGACATCAAAGCTGGACTGAAGGCGGTTCTGCTGTTCCTGGACGCGGCCCTGAAGGGTGCGGACCCAGCGAATCAGCGCCAGGCGGCGATACATGGTCAGCTGCACCTGGTGCTTCTCCATTTCCTGAGCCTTGAAGCGCTCACGGTCCCGCAGCGTCCATACGGTGTCCATCAGCTCTGGCATCTCGCCGTCTGAGTCGGAGGACTGATCGTCATCATCGTCTTGATCTTCCGCTTTTTCCTCCAGATTTCCCAGGTTGCTTCCTGGGAGGGACTTGCGGCTAAAGCTTCTTTGTCTCGTGGCTGGGTCTCTGTTTCCTGCTGGGCCACTTTCCGGATGACTCGATTTTGGTTCCCCGACACCAATGCGGTCCAGGCCTCCCATGAGCATCCCTTCTCCCCCGCTTTCCATGTTGAGGGAAGACATGCTGCCGCCAGACCGGTAGCTGTACTCCGACTCGGAGTCACTGTCTCCCCATTCGTCGTCCAGCAGTGCATCATAATCCTCTTCCTGTCTTCCTCTGAAGTCTGTGCTGCCCTTCCTCCTCTGCTGCTCCCTCTTCTCTCTTTGCTTCTCATCATCCTGGTTCATCATCATCCTTCCCTCCTCTTCCTCCATCCTCCTCTCCTCCGCTCCATCAGGGGGCACTCTACCATAACCATCGTCCCCACCTTCGATTTCAGGCAGAGGCTCAAGGCGGCTCCAGCAGGACATGCGGGAGCGCGGCGACAGAACCCCTGAGTTTGGGGGGTCACGCCCAAGTGGGCCCAAGTTTCGGGGCCGCACCTGGTTTCGGTTCTCATCTCCTCCTCCTTCTACATTGCCCGTGTAGTCCTCATCATCTTTCCTTGGCAGGAAGTTGAAGTTGCCGTCTTTGTCGCACTTCCTGTTTTGGAACGAGGAACTACTGTTGGAGCTTCCATAGGCTGAGTTCAGAGGCTGGTCCTGATGATGAAGCATCACTGGCCTCGACTGATTCTCACTGAAATGACAAAGAACATAACATCAAAGTACTGGTAGTGCCATTCTTTACTTCAAATAACCTCTACACACAGCACCGCTGGACATTTGCCCACCGTGTACATCACTTTGAATGTTTCCCAACTTCCTGGAGCCAAAAATTTAGATAGAAGATGAAAATCTACTTGACATGACTTACTTGAGATCCATAGTTAAGTTTCTAGTGCTTATAGCTTCAGTCTATAACATTTAAGGTTTTTGGCTTCCTTTGCAGAAAAACATCTTAGTGTGTTAAAGAAACAGAACATCAATCAGAAGTTGCATTGAGAAATGTGCAGTATGCTCTAACAAAAGAAAGTCAAGCCAAATCACAGTGAAACAATAAATAAAATCTGTGTCGCAGGCCTGCACAGTGTGTAGCTGCTTAAACCTGTCATCACATGGCAGCAGAACAAAGCAACAAAGAAAAGTTCTTCATGGGCGAAAGGAGGAGGATTAAAAAAGATCAAAACAGCTAAAATGCAGTCATGAGCTAAAGCAACAAAAACAGGAAAATTCAATGCCTAGCCCACTGGGGCCAAACACACACACACACACACACACACACACACACACACACACACACACACACACACACACACACACACACACACACACACTTTCCTTGTTTATAACGTCTATAACTACAGGCTGGTCTGCGCACTCCATTTCTATTAGCGTCAAATATTTACATGTCTCCTCAGAATGGAAATCTCTCTAATCCTGACTCCAGGCTGCTGTCAATCAGTCCCCTCTCCTCTTCCTATGCACGCGCGCTCACGTGGTGCTGAAGGACAGCGATGGTGGCGGTGTCGTGAGCGCGCATGCTGAAGCTCTAACCACGGCGAGAGGAACGGGGACAAACCGCCCGAAATCGACGCGTTTTTGGCCGCAGTGCTGGCGCTTGAAATGGGAGAATAAAATAATTCTCATGTTGATAACGAGTGGTTTGTATTTTTTTCGCTCTGAGTGCAAAAACACCATATTTGTTGCCGTAAGCGCGATGGAAATAAAGGAAAATAATACCTAAGCAGTCCTGCTGCTGGGTGGATGCCTATAATCTTGAAATGAGGACGCCTGGCTCTGTAGAAAACGTGAAAAAGGCGTCCAATGCCGCCCAGTGGCTGCATTTTACGGCTTATTGGAGAATATCAGGATGATAAAGCCTGAAACGCGACAGTTCTTCTTCCTCATCCGAGCACTGCTCTTTGCTAAAGCTCAAAAACGCCTCAGAGTTTCATCCTCAAACAATAATAATAATAAAAATATACTCAGAAATGTAGAGGAAAAAGCAGGGATATTTAATCTGCGCTGCGTTATGTAACGCTCACCCCATATCTGTGCAGTCTCCACTCTAGCCCTTCTCATATAAAACAACCTCAGAGCCTGCCCTTCATCTCCCTTTCACCGCTTGCATAAGTCAGACATGTGAATCTATTTGCACGAGGTTCCAGTTTTTTCTTACCTATTTTGCCGGTTTGTTGCTCGATAGACAAGCTGGACACTGCGCCCTCCCAATTTTTCCCCTCCTCTGACCCTCCTCTGTGTGATGTTTATCTTCCTCTTCCTCTCTCCTCCTCCTCTCAGTCTAACGCGGTAGCTCTAGAAAAAAGAAAAGGCTGGGTGACTAAAAGCATTTCCTAAACTGGGCTGCGGCTGAAAAAGAAAAAAGGAAACAGTGGAGAATGAATCGGTGCGCGGACAGAAAGCCTGTTGTGTTTGTTGTTTATTCAACAATGGGTCTGAATTCCCAAAAACGAGCGTCTTTTTATTACAATGGATTGTAACTCTGTGGGTGGTAGCTACCAAACTTATTTCCATAGAGGAAATCCAGCAAGTAAAATAAATGAACAAATAAAAAGAAATAAAAGCATCTCAAAATGGGCAAAAAAGAATAATAATTCTTGGGTACCTTTATGGGAATCCTCATTCATAAACACAATGTAGAAGTTTAAAAAGTGGTTTATAATCCATCCATAGGATCTCTTTAATATAACCAACACGGTTTTACTGTAGTGCCATTCACTCCCTCTTTCTACATCTGGCTGCAGCTGGAGTTTGGAGGGGGTGGTTTTACTCTTGTTAAAATGACATTTTGTTGACATCATGTCAATGTGAAGCTGGTCAAACTGCACTATCAGCTGAAATAGTATTATGCTACATGCTATAACTGTTTTAGATCATGGTTTAAACTCCCTTATGTTATGATGTCACTTTACTTTTTCCAGGTTGGCTGGTGGGGTGGGGCGGTGGGGGAGGTCACCCAGCAAATACATAATAACTACATGAGTCACAATATATAGCTATGCATATGTGAGATATAAAATAAGAGATATGGGGGTTTTAATTGTTAGAGAACATCTAACTCTCTTTCACTGTTTTATATTTAGTTTTTTAGTATATGAGAAAGGGACAGTTTTATTCAGTCAAAATTAAAACCACAAAAACAATAAAGTGTGTAAAAAGCTTAACATTGATGTAATTTACAGTTGTAGGCCTGGTGGAATTTCACGGTATAACAGTTATGTATTCATTAAGTCTTGCAAATACATTTAATCTCTCCCCGTGACAAATCTGTGTCTCATACCAAACTTAAAAAAGTCAGTTCTCCACATGCTGGATGTTCTAAGTTTCCATATTGTCTTGTTTTGCAGGACAGATGCAAACTGGATCAGTGACTGACACCAAAATTGCACTCATACATAACCTTTGCACAGCGTTAAGGTCACATTTTTACCTCTTTTGACATCGGACAGCATTAAAATTACCATAAATGTTATTCTTTTTTCCCTGATGCGTTGCCAGAAATGCATAAAACACACAAAAATGAAAATTTTATACTTTTGTTTAAATGTTTGTGCACACATTCTGTTCTCTGTCAGATATAACGATATGATATCTACTGAGATAGATTTTAGATTCATTTTAAGGGAAACGAAGAAGTTTGTGGTAACAGAAGTCAAGGGGAACCTTGATAACGTCATGAGAACTCTGTCACCAACACATTTACTCAGCTTCCCACAGACTCAGGCACTTGCTGCTATCCTTTGAAGGGTCATGTGGGAATCTCAAAACAGTATAATTGTAATATTTGACACTGTTTTTGAAAATACAATGGACCCTGCATCCTCTGGACTACAGATGAGAGGGACTATCTGGCTTTTTATCAGTGCTTAGTTCAACAGCCTGCATCTCTGATGGTATTAGCGCCTATTGGAATTGGCAGCTTGTACATCTGGAAAGACATCATCACATATACATCTCACATACTTCCATTAGATGACATTTCCAGGGAAGGTCTTGCATATTTCAGCAAAATATGCAAGACCTATGGCTATTACAACAGCAGGACTTTGTAGTAGAAGAGTCTGGGTGCTAAACTGACCTGCAGGGCTGACCTTTCACCATCTGAAAAAACACTTTTTGGACTACTCTTTTTCAGTTTATTGAAGTTTTTTGGAATTGATTTATGCATAGTTTTCTTAAGGTCCTGCCACACGGCAACTGGGTTGAGGTCTGGACTTTACCTGGATTATAGCAACTCTTTGATTCTTCTTTTTCAGCCATTCTGTTGTAGGTTTGCTGCTCTGCTTGGTGTCATTGTCCTGTTGCACGACCCAGTTTGGGTTTAGCTTTTACTGGCAGACACGCTGGAGCCTAGAATACTCTAGTATACAGAGGAGTTCATCATGAGTCCAAAGTGCCCAAATCTGTGGCTTTAAAACGAGTCTAAATCATCATCCCTCCTCCACCGTGTTTGACAGCTGGTATGAGGTATATGTGCTGATATGCTGTGGTTGGTTTTCCCCAGATGAGTGTCAATATGATGTAATCAGCTACACCAAAACCACCCACTGCAACAACAATAATGTGCATAAATCACAATTATCTTGAATATACTATGACGAAGCTGATTTATTGAGTATATTTTAGTGCTAATTACTTTTACTTGTGACCGTGCATATCAACACAATCACAACTTTTTTCCCTGCGTGGCTTTGGGGAATTTAAATTCACCAAAAACACACACAAATCATCATGTGATGCTTTCACTGTGATAACTGTATAATCAGTTTATCTCCCTTTTGTTGGATTCAACAAGAAAAAAGCCATGCCCATCTTCTGGTGGTTGTTAAAATACTTTCTGGGAAATGGAGGAAATCACTCAAGCGAATTTAAGGTAAGTAGAATCACGTCAGTAAATCCCAAATCCTCCAGTTAGTCACCGAACACACCGTCATCATCAGGGCTGATAAGAGTGCATATTATATAAAGCTAACAGGGGATGTTTTAGTCTTAGGACAACACACTTCATCATTTACAGTCTCAGGTGTGTTTAAGGCAAAATGTTACGGAGAATGCAACACCGACAGGCGGCATCATACCCCCGGTCCTCACAAAAGGGAGGACTGCAGGATTTGTTGCAATGTGATATTTTCTCCAAGCTGGTGACTGAATGTTTTTGGAACTGTCAGATCAGAGGGGCATGGCAGTGGTTTCTGTGTGTCTGAATATGTGTGTGTGTGTGTGCGTGCATGTGTAAGTGTGTTTTCTGGAGGTGTGTTTCTGGTATAGAGAGGCTACATCAGACAGACTTAACAAGTGTTCGCTGTCTCTCTCCTCCCTGCACTCATCCCCCTGACATAATGTTGCTGCCGGCAGAAAAAAAAAAAAAAAAACTCAACCTCCCTCCCTCCCCTACACACACACAGACGCACGCACGCACGCACGCACGCACGCACACTTCTATCTCTTTCCTCCCTCCCTTTTCTCCTTCAACAACATTCCCATTCAACTGCATCAGCTCCAGGCATCCTCTCTCACTCCTTCCCCATCCCTCGCCCTCCCCATCGTTCACCAGTAGCCTAAGCACATAAAAAATACATCAAACACAGCCGTGCGCCCAAGGCCTCGTCACACGCAAAATCATGTCTTTTTCCATCTCCCCTCTCTCGAAAAGAAAGAAAAAACCCAAGTTACAAAAGACAACTGCAGAGGACACTGATGGAAAGAGCGATAGACTGAACTCGGCTGACTGAGGGTCGTCTGCGAGGCCTCCTGGGGGAAGAAAGATTATTGTAATGTTAACACAGCAGCCATGCCTTCATTTGACACACACACACACACACACACAGACAAACACACGAAAAGAGTAAAAAAGGAGCGTGACTTACCTTGTGCATAATAAGGCCTTGTTTGAATTGTACACAGCCTGCAGCACCATGACCCACTTCCCTCAGTTCAGCTCCACATCTGCTCCGGCACCAGTCTCGGCTGTGACAGTGGCCGAGGGCAGCCGGCAGCACCCATGGGCTACGCTGTCAGATCCCTGGTCCTGAGATGCAAAGAGAATCTGCAAAGAGAAGCTCGCTGGACCTCCAGCTCACAGCCAGCACTCTTTAAAATCAGCCAAATCACCCAAGACGTGCTAAATTGAACCACTAATCCAGCACAGAGGTCGCTTTGCACTCTAATTATACACTTTTACTTTAAATACGAGTACGCACATATACACGTACAGTGCTGACACAAGCACACAAACCCTTGGGTGCTACAGCTCATGTTTCTCTTCAATTATTTCACCCTCTGCCCTTTCTCCTCCTCATAATCTGAATAACGCCAGATCCGTGTCCTCTAGATATTTAGAAGCTGGGCCTCCATGCCAAAACATGTAACCTTCCTCCTCTTTCAAGTGTAGAGTGAATGTGGAGTTCAGGGTGGAGAGGGGGGTTGGCTTCACTGCGCTGACCTCGTAATTCCCTCTCGGGGGTTAAACAAAGTTGTGAAATTCAGTTTGGAGAGGAGGCTATGGTGTTGATGCAAAAGAAGAAAGGACTTGCAGACATTATTCCTATTAAATTCTAATTAAAATTGATTTCTTGACCCCCGCTCATCGGGCCTCAGGACTTGGAGTCAAGTCTTTATGTCAGTTAATTGCATATAAATGACACGGAAATGATGATGGATGCTGCTCACTGCTGAAAATATATCCAGTGATTCTCTGCCCTTTACATTTTAACATTCAAACTTACCATTAATGTTTTGACAAAAGCTAAAAAAAAGAGAAAAGATGCCTTCTCTGCCATAACAACACCAGGATTAAGCCAGCCTGCCTGCAGGTATACAGCAGCTCTTTGCAGGCGGGGGCCCTCCATGGGGCTCATTCCAGACCCTCCTGGCGTTGGCCCCTAATGATGTGTAATGGGGCCTCCTGCGACCGATCCTAACCCCAGGACCTCCTGCTAATCACCGTGGCTACTAATGAGATGGAGAGACATGAAAGGGCTCGTTAGAAGACCATCCCTTTAATGCCAGCCTATTATTAGCCACTTACCAAATCATTAGTCTCCAAATTGCAATTATGCTTTAAAATAGGAGGAAAAAGTGAAAAGAAGAGTCAAAAAGAGTCCTTGAAAGACTGGAAATCTGTCACAGATAGATATGACTGACAGTGTGTTCCACCTTTTAGTTCAATGTTCAGCTTAAATGGATTTGAACATTCGAGGAAGGGCAATCATATTTGCTGCCAAAATCATGGGTTTATTGTGTAAGGAATTCAGTGTTGTAAGTAAATGTTTTATAAAGTAGAAGAGAGCCTTTATCACCCACCCTGCGTCTTACGCATCTCCGGCCAGTACTCTTGCGAGATGATAAATTAGCTGCTGTTTTTAGACAACTGATGCTGTGCATGGACACATTTTAAAAAAAAATCATGAAACATTTTTGTAAATATTTAAACCCAGACAAGTCCTACTAACAACTTTATGTAGCACAAGACTAAAAAAAAAAAAAAAAGGCCTCCCAAATTCTGAAATTCGGAGCACATATCTCAGACAGTGTCAATATCCAAGGAGAACTGATTTCCACTACATAGATACATTTAAAAAGCTGGAAACAGCATGCTACAATGAAGCCGATTGGTCCAAAGTTGTTGGCACTGATATTAGCACACTGGAGGGGCTTCTCCAAGAAATTTACCAAGGTTTGGCCCCCGCAGATCAGAATCAGCTCCTCCAATTTTGGAGTCTATCCAAGCTGTTGTAGAGCAAGATGTGGGGTACAATCTGGACAAGTGGGCAGTCTATCATAGGGCCATGCATTGATTTCTGTTTAGATAAATCAAGTAACCTAACATGCACATCTTTGCAATTCCTTTAATCTTCTTAGGACGTTCAAAACATACTGAAAACAAGAATCTGGTCTAACGAGACAAGAAAAGAATCAGATTTATGTCTTAAAATATTTTATTTACACTGTAAAACAAATACATTTAAAACATCACACAAATAAATTCCCTACTTCTTAAAAAGAAAAACCATATGTACATGATAAAACATTTCTAGATAGACCTCAATCATGTGGTCCAAATTAGGTCAAGTCAGATCAGATGAATGTCGCTAGTGGCGTAACGGATTAAATATTTGAACACACGAGCTGAACAAGGGAAGATTAAGTGTGCAAGTCATCGAGTAAAAGAGTAGCAGGATCTTCAGTGGTGTGTTTTGCTGGTGATTTATGCTCAACCACAAAATGGGCACAGGTGGGGAGACGTCTCATAATCCTGAAACCACCCAGAGTTTTGCCACTAGCTTCGTTTTTCTCAGTCTTATTGTGAAGTGAAACACTGAAAGTTAAAGGTCAGTTCTGCCTCCTCACTGCCTCTGTAGCAGCTGGGAGAAAAACTTGGACTCCCAGCCAGCTTTTCATCTTCATTCAGTTAGTGCGCTGCATCATCAGTGGTCCAGGAAGTTGAAGATGCTCCTCTGAGACCCTTTGGTCTGTCCTGCAGGTTTGTTCTCTCTGCAGACCCTCTTTGCTGCTGGATTCGCTGCCCCCATCTGCCCCCTCTTCTTCATCGTCTGAGGAACAAACATCAGTTTGTCTTTTTACAAAACTGCCGTACAAAATAAAACAATATACCGGCTAGTGACTGCATGTGCACTGGGACTGACAGTGTAAAAGTCAGCCTTTAATCTACTGTTAGAAATGTGGGCTTTGCCGCCACATAGTGTCCAATATTGAGAATACACCAGATACCATGACTTCACCCAGCACATTCACATGACTCTCATACTTAAGAGAAGCCCCGAGCTCTGTGGAAAACATTTCGTTTCTGCATTTATTTTAGAATAGCGAGACCTCACTAAAGAGACAAGCAGACAGAGTTGGGAAATGACACTTTAAGGAGAGCAGCCTGATTTCTAAGGCCACCTGTGCTTGTTAGGAGATGGGAAAGTTTGCTGTTGTGTGACTATTAAAAGAAGACAAAAGTATCTTTTTAAAAAACTGAAATTTCTAGATTTTTTTTAAACCATCACACAATAAGAATTATTTGAAATGTGTCCATAATTGTTCCTCTTCTGAAGTTCCCCTAGACTTTCAGGCGCCAACGACTTTAGACCAGTCGCACTTATTGTGAAATCTTTTGAACTCCTTGAGGTAATAACGCATTTGCTGCCTTTCCCGATTTCTTGAATTAAAACAATCTTGCAAAGAAGAGTGGGACAAAATTCCTCCACAGTGATGTGATTCCTGCTGCAATACAATTTCCTGTCCATCCATCTAAACCTTTGGTGGCCTCCCCAAAGCTTCTAAAGGCTGAGTAAACATTCCCCCTGAATTTGACCATATTTTTATTCATGGTGGCTTCAACTGTAACAGACATCTCTGCTTATCAAATGGTCAGAATTTACAGGAAATTGTAGAGATTTTTGTCAAATCAAGGTGGGGTGTCATGCAGATTTTAGATCCTTGACCCAACACAGCTGATATAAATGGCTAAATTAGCTCCTCAACATGTGTTGAAGTTCTCCAGAGGACTGGTAATGAACTAATCATTTGATTCAGTTGTGTTGACCCAGGGTGAGATCTAAACCCTGCAGTTCCCAAACTGAATATAAAGTTTTCTGGACTCTGGAAATTGAAATGCACGATGTCAGTTAAATTTAATACTAATTTTTTTTAAAACCACCTTTGTTATTGTTATAATTAGTTGTATATTACATTAATCAGCCTGTGAGTTAAAGTGGTTTAAAGAGGTTAATCGACTTCTTGATGCATGCTATATCATCCAGGTAAGTAAATCTCCAAAAGTTGATTCTGTTCAACTATTGAGTCAGTTCCTTAATCTTGATAGAGTTAAGATCAAGGAACTGACCTCCCAGCCTATTATTTCCTCAGTGGGCTGGTTTCAGTCATTATGCAAATGTACTGTTTATAAGATTGGGGAAACCTGCAGTCAGCTGAGGCTGAAGAAGTCACTTGGATGAGTGACGAAACGTTTCTCCCACAAAACGCTACGTCCAGATGAACAGAATCAACTTTTGGAGAGGTTAATCGACTGTTTTTCCAGTTTCCACTTAGTACATTTACAACATTTTTCCTCGGGAGTCACTAATGTCTCATGAAAAAGACATCGATTGGAGGTCATGTGACTTTCATGGTTATTAACAAGATTTCACAATGCAAGAAAAAGTGTCTTCTGTGTTTCATTTGTTTTATTTTTAAAGGCAGTTTAAGGGTTGATTTAAGTACTTAATCATTGCAAAGAGCAATTCAAGCCTTATTTTGCATTTTAAGACTGAACCGATTGAAGCCAGAGGGGCCTGCAGGAATGCTGGACTATTGTTTTACAAATTAGCAGTGAGGGTCATTGCATGCTGCTGCTGTGGGCCACTGATCCTTGACGTCAGGCAGAATATTCATCAGTAGGACATATGCTCATTAAATGGTCACACAGGACAGGACTGGTTCCCAGAGTTTCATTGTTTTTGCAGCAACACTTCATAACAGTGCATATAGTGGAGACATGCACTTTTATACTTAATCTGAATAAGTGCTTTACATTTTGCTTTTTTTATCCATTTAAAAATTAGTTCCTTTTGTTAAGTGAGATTTTGAGTTCAGCTCTAGTTCTGCTAATTTACAAGTATAACCTTGGTTCAACCTGAATTTTCAACTATTTAAACAGTTATTTTTATTCATGTACTGACCTCTCCGGTTTTGTTTAAACCTGATTAAAAATCAAACAAAACAAGCAGTTTGAAGGCTTCACCGCAGGCTACAGATTCTCATTTTAACAGTTTTGGGGGAATTTGACAGAAAATTTTATTCATGACTGATCCATGATTATTTAAAAAAAAAAAAGGACTAAAAATAACTACAGCAGTAAAACTGCAGCCATATTAACTTACATAACACAACTGAGCCTATTCAGTGTACATGAAGAGTGGGGCTGAGTGTAAAATGAAGTACTCTTTGAACATTCTGCTGAACTTCTGTCACGTGTACTCATGAAATGGGTTTTATTAATAGTTGGGGTTTTTTTTAGCATCATAATTCTGACTCACCTGTTTCTGTGGAGCCTCTGATGAGTTAACCTTCTCAGGAGAGAGTGTTTGGAAGAGGAATCCACGGCTGTTTCTGGGGGCCAGAGGATTTCCCTCTGAGATGGAAGCCAGCTTCTGGAGGACGGACTGAGGCTGACTCAGGAGAGAACCTCTCCTCACCTGGGAGAAACACAGATCTTAGACCGGCCTTGTGCAGATTATGGACGAACACATGATGAAGTCTTGCAAACACCCACTGTGTGACAGTTTAAAATATTTGTTTTATTTAGTAAAAAGCAATAACTAAACATCTTTTTGCCATTTAGCCTTTTCTTTATAGGACAGCATGGAGAAGAGAAGAAAGCAGTGACAGAGTGGGGCAGACTCCAACACTGTTCACGCCGTGATTAATGTTGAATTCTTTGTACATTGTTACACAGACAACAAAAAGCAGGTATTATTTAGACTTTTAAAAAAAATTAAAAGAAAGAAAAGTTATTCACAGGGTGTTTGAATTACCTGTAAAGGCTGAGAGGGCCTCTGGAAGGGATTGAGAGCTGCTGCTGTCTTCTTCTCTGGTTGTGGTGCCACAGGCGGCTCTGGTTTAAACAGTTACACAGTTAGCTTAAGTAAAGCACCAGTTTATTTAACAAGAATGACGTGGTTGTGCATGTGTTGCATATGAATTCCTTAAGTGTTTTCATGTTGAATTAAGTACAGAAAAACTTCATACTTTTAAGTGCAAACAGTTCAAACACCCTTTAAATATGATTCATATCTCAATGTAGAACTTTGTTTTGTGACGATACGAAGCAGCCAGTTAAATAAATAAAAGATCTAGCTACTGATTACATTCCATTTTTTTTCTTTTACAGAACGTGAATTTCTGTAGCTGTTTCTGCGAATGGTCAAGTTTTGTTTGCTGGGACACATGTTGGTGTTTTTAGTGCCGTCGTTACTACAGCCATGTAGCACATTATCTGAATCTACCCATCTATCCAACTGTACTCCCAACTTTCAACACTGAGTAGATGAAAATGTATGTTTCTTATATTTTCTATTAACAATTCAGAAACAAACTGAAAAACTACACTAATCTTGGGGGTCATTAAATTATCCTTTTTGAAATAGTTTAAAATACCAACTTTAAAACCTTTCTTGACTTTATGATTTAAACCCTCTGTATTCTTCATAGGTCCTAAAGTCCTCAGATTGGCTTGTTGTTTGGCTTTATTCTACAGTTTGACTGTGTGTCTTAACTACTACCATTAATTAATTCACATATTTTTCTTTTTTAATCTTTTATTTTTCCTGCTATGCAAGACAGTTGTGCCAATAACTGCTGGACAAAAGCTCCTCTGGGTGTTTTAAGTAGATGGGATTCTATTCATGGGGACTTTTATCAAACTAACCTTTTCTTTGCAGAGTCTTGGCAGTCAGTTTTTTGGCAAGTTTCATGAATTGACTGTCTTCCTCTCCAATCTTCTCATCATCTGGATCCAATTCCAAATCCTCTCCTTTTTTGGCTTTCTGTTCAGACTGTGAGAAGAGTGACAAAAGAATGAACACAAAACAGCAGCAGCCCTCACAGAGGAGGCCAATTCATAAGGCGCACACAGCCCATTTCTAAGAAATCCTTTTAACAGAACTTGGCGAAAACCATCACACTTTTTTTTCTTCAAATGTATATTTTTCCATTAGTGCCACCTCCTTCATGTGTGTGTGCAAAAAAACTGCAAACCATAAAACCCACCTGTTCCCTGAGCCACTGCTCTCTCTCCAGTCTCTCTATCCGTCTTTGGACCTCAGCCTGGTCCACATCATCCTCTTCCTCCCAGTCTTCCTCGCCCTCGGCTCCAGTTCTCTCCATGCTGAAACCATCATCTGGACCAAAAATTACAATTAAAATCTCTCAATGACAAATGTGTACAGTTAGACCCAATAATCAGAAGAAATCATCACTTGTCATATTTAGGATGCTTTGATTAAAATAAGTAATTTAGTTATCTTTTACTTTATCTTTTCTTCTATATTGCGTCCACTGTCTTGTGCTAGATGCTAAAAAAATATTTTGTCCTGACAGTATTAAAGTTGCAATTAACTGAATACAGATAATGCTGCTAAATTCTTATAAAACCTGAAACAAATAGCTAATAATGTTTTTATTCATTTAGATTTGTGCATTTTATTACTGCTGTTACTCCAATTGAGTCCTACCAACACTCATTATCGGTATTTGGTAATCCAGGCATCTAATCGTTCATCCTGTAAACTCACCAATGTTCTTCCATCGGAAGCGACGCGCTCGTCCAGGACCGTCAGAGTGCAAGTCTCCATCAGCCAGGTAGCGCTCCTGATACAGCCTCAGGCGACGCTTGTCATCATCCAAAATCTGCTTCCTGTAAGAACAAGAGACGCATTTTAACAACTTTTACATCGTTTTTGTGCCACAGGTTCATCTCCAGCTTGATGTACTTCACACAAAAGACATTTTATAAATCAATTAGTCTTTGCTCACATGTGGATCTTGTTGACTTGGTTTTGCAGCTCTTCGTCAGAGGGAAGGTCTTCCAGAAGCTCCTCTTCCTCATACTCGCTCCCTCTGTCGCCGTCCTCATCATCGCTGCCTAGATCACTACCAGACAGCTCGGCCTCCGAGTCCACATAGTCGGTCAGTCGCCTGCCAAGGAGATCCAAGAAACCATTCAAGCTGTGTTGCAGGTGTGGATTAGCAGTGAAAATTAAGCATTTCTACAGTTTGCAAATTGATGGTTAGCGGCCAATGACCTAATTCAAATGGCAAAAATAAAATCTAATAGTTTTTAAGTGAGAATCTTTGCATTAACTTAAAAAAAAAAAAAAAAAGCACTCTTTTCCATCAGTCAGTGAAGTTTAAACAACTTTCAAAGCCAGAAACAACATCCAACACATTTATCTGTTGGTCTCTAAACTGCATAAAAAAGCCTGCTGCTCAGATCAATTTTGCACAGACATTTAGTTAGGCCACAATGAAAAGTATTATTCAATTCTGTACTTATTTATAAGAAGGGCTGCTTTATTCAACAAAGCATCATGTTTGCTGGATTACATCCAAATACAGACGTATTTTACTGCCACCAAAAATCTTCCCACAGCAGGATTTGGCCACAACACTCTGCCACTTTCCATCGATCACGTTGCATGAAAGCACTTTCACTTACATTTTCTTCTTTTTTTTCGCCCGTGGCGCGAACACACCCTCCAGTTCCTCCTCTTCCACCTCATTGTTTTCCTCTTCGCTGGCATCTGCTTCATCTTCCTCATCATTTTCCTCCTCCTCTCCATCATTACCATCATCATCATCGTTGTCCTCCTTTACACCCACAAGACATTTTTAATACTTTAGTAATTGCATTATATATTTAACCCAAAACAAAAATCCAAAGCACTTGAAGTGTTTTTTGTTTGTTTCTTTGTTTACCTGCTCACTCTCAACATCTGATAGGAGCCGGAACTCGCAGTCCTCCTCTTCTTCCTCCTCCTCCTCCTGCTGCTCTCTAGCCTCTAACTTCTTTCTACTTAATAGTGTAAAATCAAAGTGAAAATCTTACATTGCAAGTAAATATTTCAGTTATTATTCCTATAATCCTCTAATCAAAGCAGTTTGGGGGTAATGAGGGAGAGGAGCAGCTTAAAGGATCACGGAAACTAATCAAACTTTAGAGATTATTAACAAAACCAGAAAATGATACTGACGATATTTGTACCGTACCTGTCTTGTGATGGTGAAGCTGTGTGAGTAGAACCTAAATGTGGCAGCAAATGAAAAAGGATTGTGTAAAAACATGAGCTGTAGAGGAAGTGACAAAAAAAATTGCAATGATGCAATGTCATTTATAAAAAAGCAGAAATGCACACCACTCTTACCTGGACTCGAAAATTTGCCTGAACATAGACCCAGCAGCTGATCCATAGTATTTTCAGAGTCTTCATCGTCTTCTCCCTCTTTCCTTTTCTTTGTATGCTCCCCTTCAGCTTGTGTCGGTGGAAACGCTCCTGAGCACAGCCCAAGCAGCTCATCCTCCTGTGTTGCTCCAACGCCCTCTCCCCCTATGGAGTTGCTCTTCCCTGATCCAAAACCACCTGAACACAACCCCAACAGCTCCCCCATGTGTGCATCCATTGCATTTTCATCCAGGCTGCCCAAGATCAGCTGCCTCTTGTGAGAGGTGGGTGCACCGGGGCGCGGCCCCACATTTAGAAAACCATCTGCATCAAGTAACTGGGACTGAGCATCATCTTCAAGTGAAAAACGACCCTGAGAGTCACCTGCTAGACCAGGACCAGAAGCAGCTCCATCCAGGGGGCCTGAATCTGCACTGGGAGAAGAAGGTGCGTACAGGTCTTGGGAGTCTTCAACAGGGAGGCAAAGAGAACGCTCGGAGAGCTTGCCTGAACTCTGAAAGAGAATTTTTTAAAAGTAAAATATAAGTACTCATTCTAATGTTGAATGTGTAGTTTGGTTTCTATTTTCTTTTATTCTATTTGTATAAAATGCACTTGCAGATGAGCTCTTGGTTATTTGCAGATACAGTCTTATTCGTGGATTTTCTCTGAGCCTTATTGATTCGTCAATTTTTTTGGACTTAACTACATATGCATGTATGTAACCAAGGGCATGTTTGGCCCAAATTCAAACCCCTCGTGAAATCTGTCTGATGCTGCAATAATTAGAGTGAATGAAAAACATTTCTTCTCACCTTTGAGGCGGAGCCGAGGAAGCTCGGCCTGAAGAGGCACGGTGAAGGGGAGCGGAAAATGGACGAGTTGAGGACGCTTCGTCCTGTGCCACGCTGGTTATTCACTGGTTGGTATGATGTAATCATGGACCCTGGGAGCTCAAAGCTGCTGTTGTGGCTGTTGTCCTTCACCAGGGACAGGGAGTCATCCTCTTCTGGAGACGAGCGGGAGAGGAGAGGAAAAGAGTGTACTTTCAATTTCTCTCAATAACAAAACAAAAAAAAGAGGAAATACGGTCAAACTAAATGGAGCTCTTCCACTTTACCCACCCATCTTACTGCCACTGTCATGTCCAGAAGGCCCAGACCTTCTTACACCATCACTAAAAAAAGAAAAACCAAAAATATTTTTAATTTTATCCATTAAACAAGCTGCTGCAGGTGACATCTTGCAGCCAAATATAAGAGACTTTAAAAGTGCTTCTACAAAACTGCAAACATACCCGGTGCGCGAGGAAGAGTTTCCAGGGAACAGCATGAGAGTGCCATCTGTGTTAATGAGGTCGGGAGTTGGCGAGGGTCCGATCAGTGCCACTGGAGAAGGGCTCCTCATACTCTGAGCCATGCTGCCTTCTTCCTCTTCATCTTCATTGTCCTTCACATCGTCTTCTTCACCATCACCACCTCCCAATAAGTCATCGACACCCTGAGGAACAGAAGAACAGCTTGATGCAAGTGCAAAGAGGGTAAAAGCAAAAATTTGTGCAGCGTAACAAAATCATCCACGTACTTCTTCCTCCTCTGACTCATCCGTCATGTCTTCCTCCTCCTCTTCATCCTCCCCACAGTCTTCGTTGTCTAGGCGATTCAGCTCGGCCTTGCGCACCCTCTCCTCTTTTCTCCGTTGGGCCATGGCGAGCTGCAGGCGCTGCTTCAGAGTCAGCAGCTTCTCTCCTACACAGAGATGAGCAAGGGAGTCATATCATTTCCAGCTGATCCACGTGTAGTTGTGGTTAATGATTGTAAACGTAAGCCCATCATAACTACTTATATTCAATCAATTATATAATCTAAAGTGAAATGATGACACTCACAGAAATGCTAAACAATTTAAAATTGTATAATTTCTATCTCTTCTACATATCCAGACCTGGTTTAGTGGTCACAGGCTCCTCTGCTCCTTCTTTGACAGTCACAGTGAGAGACTCCGTGTGCAGCTCCTCCTGGCCAGATGGGGTGCTGTCCTTACGGATGATGTCAAGCTGCAAAGTGCGCTCCCCTTGGGGTCGTGTGGGTGCAATAATGTGACGCAGGTAACGCTCCTTCAGAGCCTCCACACCTAGTTGAAGAAGAGGAGAGGTAAGAGAGGTTTTCTTTGGCACAGAAGACATCGGGCCTTGCTTTTGATGAGGACAAAAATTTTGTAGTGCACAACACTTCGTTTGATCTCACATCATGTTTCAAAGGATTTAAAACTGCATCTGGGACATGTTATGAGGTCCTGAGAGAAGGACAGTATGTTCTAATTGTTTTCTGCCTTCCCAAACCATAGAGCGCTCAGCCATGTGTTCAGATTTCTGCTGCTCAGAACAATAAACATGATAAAAACAAAGAGGAAGGATGTTGCCAGTGTAGCTAGATGAAATGAAGTAACATCGTGCACATATTTTTCCTGGGAAAAGTTGCCTGCTAGTACTTCTTTCCCCCGTGAGATTATGCACATTTTGAAGTCAAATCACCTAATTTATCACAGTGACCATGGCAAAGGATCAAAAGGCTTGATTCTCCATGTCTTCTTGCTGAGATTGGGAAATATTTGTGACTCACCAGGATTAAGCTGTGGAGGGTCGAGCTGTACAAAAGCTCCATCATCTGGACACAATTTTGCAATAGGAGGCGGATCCAGTCCCAACTCCTTTAGTCTGGTCAATTTGTCTTTCTTCGGTTTGGTAGGCTGCTGTACCGAGGGCTCTGTTGTAGCTGAATCAGCACTCAAACACTGAGGAGCTGCAGGATCAACCACAGCCCTAGATACAGTCTCTTTCTGCAGGGTTTCAGAGTCAGATGTTGCTGCAGTTGGATTTTGTGGTAAAGGAGCAGCTGAGGTTTCCTCTCCTGAGTCAGATGCAGGCTTGTCTTCAGCATCAGCTGTGACCGAGTCCTGCAGACTCTCAGAGAGGTAAAGCATTGGGCCTGACTCCTGCTCAGGATCCGAGGTAACCGAAGTTTCTCCGGCCTGGTTGAGGTTCTGCTTTTGCGGGGATGAGGTTGCTGCTGGCTGAAGTAAAGGCTGGATTTGATTGGGCGACATATCCAAAGAAGAGTTACAGTCCTGCTCAGTGGATGGCAGTTTGCTGGGTGGGTTTACAGAAGGTGGAGGAGCTGACGGTGTCTCCAACATCATTTCTGAGTACTTTGCAGATCTAAAAGCAGAAAGAGTTTTATAAATGTAAAGATTTTACTTTGACAGAATCAAAGTACAGTTACTTAAATCTGCACTTGTGTGAAATGAGCAGGTCCAGCGGCCATCCTTACATGACTTGTGTCTGACCTGAAATGTGTTAAATGTCATGTTAGTATTTACTTCAACAATGCCATGACAGGACCCTCTGGCCTTGCTCTCTTCTTAAAGAACTGGTCGATGGTCTTTGGCTCGGGGATGTGGTAGGGCAGGCCAAGAGAAGACTCTAAAAAGGCAGAAGAATGCAGTTTTAGTAGCAGATAAGTCATTAAATTACACCTGTCAACATCTATGCAATAATCTCCACAGAAAATATTTACAATGTTTCACTTGTTATTGATTCTAGTGGCTTGAATAAGTGAAAAATTATCCACCTTTACCAAAGTCAACATCAGATGGTGAAATTCATTCCATTTTCTTTAAATGAAATTAGCAATTAAGGTTTAGAATAAACTAAAACCTTAAAGATGCATCTACTTCAGTTATTTATAATAAAGTCTGCACTGCAGTGTAAATACACAGGAGAAACAGCAAGATGGGCACCATGAGAAGATTTTAAAGTACGGGAAAACCAGAAAAACCAGAAATGTTTGCAAGTATGGAAAGAAAACTAGAATACCATCCTCTATTCAAATTATTACCCACAATAAAACTTTATGGGTTAAATAAACGTGTCTTATCAACTGACCTCTGATCAGCCTCTGAGACTCACTGTGGAGCTGCTTCATCGCCTCTTTGCTGGCACGTGCAGCCTTTCTCTCCTGAAAGAGTCACATAGTGGCAATGACAAACTGCTTACAATTTAAAGTAATTATTTATTTATTTTCTGATTTTGCATACCACACGCTGGGGCTTCTCTGGCACCTCTTCATCCTCCTCCTCATTGGAGAGGGGATCCTGTAGTAACATAGAAACAAAAGGACACAATGCCCAACATGGTCCAACTATTCTCACCTCAACATTAAATCAAAGTGTTACAATAAAATTGAAGGATTTAAATTTATCTCAAGTCACTGACATAAATTCAACAGCTGTTTTAATTTTTCTTAAGGAAATAAGTCAAAGGCCAAACATAAATGATACCAATTCCAAATGTTTATCTTTTATAGTGATGGAAAATGGGTGGAGAGCCCCTCTTTTAAACTACTTGATGTTTTTGCACCTTATGTTTTTTCATCTTTTGCTTGACCGCAGCACGGATCGCATCCAGAGACTCTTCTTCCTCATCATCCAGACCATTGTCAAAAAGTTCTGTGTCACCGAGCGGACATCCACTGTCATTCAGGGTCCCAGGATGAGGAATTTCCTGAGGAAATGGGAGTAAAGCTGATTTTAGTTGCACACACATTACCCAAATTGTATGCTGTTTTTATGGCTTCAACATTTTGCACAACACACAAGATCTAAATTTTAAAACTTTGTTCAGTTTGATCTGCAGTTTAAACCTTATTATAGTGCTCGGGGAACCAAAACACAAATGCTTCCACAACAGTAGTTTGATCATCACACTGATGTGGTAGGAAGTGTTTTTCCCCCCTTTCTTCCTGACAACAAAGTTCTTCCAGAAGCAGATCTGTTTACTTGGCCTAGTAGTTGGACATGCACTGAAAAGCATCATCTGACTGGGACATAAAAAAAATAAATACATTTTTTTTTAAATGTCAAAGGTTTCCAATTTTGAGATAAAATAATGTTTGAAAAACTAATTTTGACAACACATTTAACACAATCATTTGAGGATTTGTGAGTGCGCCATCTTTGTCTTTTTTCTGGTCACACTGACTTAAATAAAGTGATCGAAAGGCCACATGATTACATTAAAAAAATCTACTTAAATGGTATATAACTTTTAACATGTAACGTACTTGACATAAAATCTTTCTTCACCTATGTAAGCGTAGTCCACTTTGCTGACAATCATTCACTTTGCGGTTCAAAAACATAATTCTACCTTTTATTGATTTTATTATTTTTAATAATATGTCCACAGGACGGATTATTGCCCATGTGTGTGAGAACCCTTGATGTATCAAACACCAGCCAAAAAGAGTTCAGACACTAGAGAACTCACCTCATCCCTTTCAGAGAACCTCTCCTTCTTCTTCAGCTTTTCCACCGCTTTGCTGCGCTTTTCCTTTTTCTCATGATGTCTCCTGCTCTTCTCTCTTTCCTTCACTTCTTTTGTGGATTTCACTTTCCTCTTCACCACTTTCCCCTCTTCCTCCTCCATTTTTCCACTTTTCTCCTCCTCAGGCTCACTGTCCTCGCTATCAACAGGAGCTCGGCTTATTCTCTTGCACTTCTGTCGTCCCTTTTCCTTCTTAGTCTCCATTTCCTCTCCACTGGAAGCAGATAAGACTAGTGCTTCTGCCATGTGTACGCTGCTATCTGCAGCTGCCGCCTCTTCCTCGCTGTCACTGTCTCTAATGGCATTACGGTGAGGCTTTCTGTGCACCGTGATGTCTTCGTCGTCATCAGAATCTGATAAATAAGACAGCAAAACCAACCAATTTAGAAAATTAGAATAGAGTAGAATGAAAATGGTAGAAAATGGTAGAGTGGTAATCCCAGCTCATATCAATGTGTAATGAAACAAAATACTCGAGTTTGCACTAAACAGTGAGAAAAATAAATTCAAGTAGAATTTTATTCTAATGCATATTTTTGTTTAACCAAAATAAATAAATAAATGAAAAAAAAAAGAAAAAAGGAAGACCAAAACATAAAAGGTATTTTTAAAAATGTACCGGTAATGTCTTTTTGTAATTTAAATAAGAGATTTTCAACATGAAACAGGCCTCTGGGAGTGACTAAACAGATAAGCTGCAAGTTGAGTAGTTTGGAGACAAAGTTAAGAGACAGGTAAAGCAAACTTAATGTGGTTAAAGTGGGAGAGTGGACATATTGGTCACAAAATAAAAAAGGGGGAAATGGAGCTTCAAGGCAGGAGAAAAAGCAGAAGTCAAAAACAACATATGTCCTCAGAGAGTGGTTTGGCTCACAGCCCTGATGAAATTTCTTTGATGGAAGAGAAAAAACATCTTCAGTGAGCACCAAGAGTTCTTATATGCAGGACAATTATATACAGAACACCTTGATATAAACCCTTCTGAAGAAAAACAAATATGAGTCCAGGGAGAGTGAAATACTTCATTATTAAAGTATTTATACTATTTCCTACAGAATTTCCCTTGGACTGATACGTTACTCTTTGCCTTTATTATTTTTCAAATAAATTTGGTCCTTTGGAAACTGGACATCTTTTAGATACTGGTTTGCTTTCATTTATAACCTTTGAATGTATATTTTCTAAAGCACTGCAGCTTTGATTCTTTGGTCAGACTGGCTCATTATGATAACTAGTGTTTCTCTGCCTACTCTGGTGTCACAGGCAGTTGCATAAATGCATACCTCATTTACACAGCCAGAGTGGCTCATTGTTATGCTGCTTTACCTGAACGACCTTCTCTTTTGTTAGAGGTGTCTGTAGCCATCTCCTCTGCTGGTGAGCCCACCCCGCTGTCTGAATCACTCTCTGTTGCAGTCTGGGCCACAACTGGGAGTGCCTCAGCCTGCATACAGTAGCAGACAATACACATGAATTGTTGCTGCATGGGGGGAGTAAAAGGTATTTAGTGGAAAAAAACTTGAGGTTAAGTATCAACTGAAAAACAGTTCATCTAAGGCAAGGGTAGAAGTTCAGTTTAGGCTACTTGATTGAGATCCATGTAGTGTGGGACTGCTTTTGTTAAATCTAGTAACACTAGGAATTCGTTTCAAATGGAGGGCAACCCAAATTGCTGCATAGCTAATTTAAAAAAAAAAAAAGTACCCCAGGATAGCATGTTTCTGCATTTGACAAAAACACAGAGGAGAGGGTGTTTACACAGAGGATGGGTGTCACTTTTGTCACTTTGAGCAGCGAAACGCTTGTTCGTTGACAGGACTGGCGCCTTGAAGTAAACCAAACAATGAGCAGCATGTCTGCCTTTCGACGTTTCTAATTATCACCATTCAGGCAACAGATAAGGCTGTCCGTCACCTAGGTCTTACTTTAACAAAAGGATTTAAAATTAAAATGTCAAATTGACACGCTTTAAAGGCCCAGGCCAGTTATCACTATCCAAAAGAGCTGAGCTAAACCTAACCTAGCCAGGAAGCTAGGTGGCTAACGAAATGTGCAGTTAGCATATTTCTTTCGATCTTGCCAATCTCCACCAAACAAAAACGACCCAATCAAACAGAGCGATATATGCAAGTCTAGAAAGGTTAGGCAGATGTTCAAGATAATCACTGACAAACCAAAGCATTGCCTGACCTGTTGTTGAGAAAGCAAGCTCATCTTTGTCCGCTGGCTAGTTTACGTTCTTTTTTTGCAAAATAAACAGGCTCAGACGGTACCTCGTACTCTCGTGTTAGCCACAGAAAAACGTGGACAAGTCAAAGCGACCAGTGGTGCTTCTGTATTTTAATTGACATTTAGTTAGCGTTTAGCCGGAAAAGTTATCTTCCTCCCGCCTGTTCCATACACACCGAATAGAAATTTTGATGTTTCGCGCGCCGTGACAGCTGGCCCACAGTTTTTCGTCACCGGAACGTCAATCACAGTGTTCTCGATTTCCTATTGGTCTGTTTGGCGCAGCTGTCCCGCCTAATTTGACTACGCTGCAATGCAAAAGCGTTTGCTTAATCCCCGGGACCTCTCCGGCGGGTGGGGGTTGTTGCTGGAGAAGAAACAAAAAGGAAAAAATTCCAAATATCAGAACAACTTTAACACTTATTGTAATGGTAATTAATCATAAAGCACAGTTATTGAAAATGCACCGTTTTGCAACTATTCCATTGTCCCGTTGCAAGGAAAATGGCATTGCATAATGGAGTGATATCTTTATTTAATCATTTATCGCTTATTTGTTCTTTAAAGACCTACTACCCAGACATTTCAAAACCATTAAATTTCTCCACATTTTTGTCCATCTACACAGATTTTTCTGTGCAATTCTACTTACAAACCCACTATTCCCCAATCAAGTGTTAAAGTCGGCGCTTTGTTGATACTAATTAATCCAATCCAAGAGTTGTCTGTTTCTCAAAATTAGTTGCATAACCTTGACTTCTGTTAATTAGTATTTTTTCCAGGTTTTTGCAGCTTAATACATTTGTGTCTTTTGCAAGGTTGAATGAAACATTTGGATTTTTAGCAGTATCCCACAGTTTCATTTGTTAGACCAAACAATAACCCCCGAAACTGACACCCCCACCCCCACATCCCCACCCAAAGGCTGATACTCCAGGTTAATCAACAAGCGACATTGATTCTTTAATCAGTTTTTTCAGCTCTGCTATATAGTTGAACAGATGATTCGTAATGATCAATCAACAACTGACACTAACACAATGTTCCACTCCAAATGTACTTACCAATAAGCGAATTTATTTCAACATCTTGCACTCTGAACCACTGCACAGAGAGCAAGAACCAAACTGGAGTCCTACTTCTTGAATGCACATACTTGGCCATTAGGTTTTTATTTCCAATTTACAGCATTTAAAAAAAACATTTTATCATTCTAATATTGTTTCAGTTTTATTGACACAAAAGTTTTTCAGATGTGACTTCTTAAGACAACTGCGCATGCGTGTCCAGGTGAAAAAAGGTATATAGCAGGGGTTTAAGCGCAGGTTTTTATTTCAGTGTGGAGGTATCCTACTGGAGGAGGTAGAGTAGCAACAATGGTACTGCCTAAGAGCAACGAGCTGGTACCACGGAGCGAGAATCGTGTGGGGCTGTTATTGAGCGTATCGTCCAATTATAGCGTCTTGACAGCAGAAACCATGAACTGGGAGTTGTTGCAGAAAAAATACGGTTATATTTTAAGGCGGTTCCTGGAGCGTTATGTACTACCAAAGCAAGGCAACGGAAAAGGGAGGAGGTATGAAGACCGGTTTGGATTTAGAAGAGGTAAGGATGCCCAGATTTTATATCTTGCCTTGGGTTTCTCTTCTTTATTTTTATTTTGTGACCATGTTTCTACAAGTCCCAACTAAATCTTCAAAGGAAAAACAAAAACATTCAAATTTAAATCTTAAACTCGAACAGCAACCTGTTTGGGGGTCTTAACCCCTTCTCAAAAAATAAGATTTCTTATGATATAATCCAAGTAAATAACAAAAACACAAACTGATGAAAAGCTGCTACCTTTTATTCTGCTTTATTCAGATAAAATAAAGCAGGGCATGTGCACCTTGCTTGGAAAGTATCACTTAAAAAGCTTCTCAGTTTGAAAAAACAAAACAAAAAAACTTACACAAGATTTGCTTTAAATGTTTTGATGTCTCACAGCACAATTAAGCATTAAGAAACTTTGATCTTTTTTATTTGGTGTAACAAATATTTAGTATATACTCTGCTTACAGACAGAAACTTTATTAATCCCACACTGGAGACGTTCAGGCGTCGAATGAATGAGAAAATGAATTGAAGATATAATAGAAAAATGAATGAATACAAGGGTAATTTGTATAGTGTAAAAATGCTATTATACTTATTGATGCTATATTGTTTAAGCTGTATTTAATTTTAACTCACAAACAAAGAAATTTTGAGTATAACTAGTAAAAACAACTGCTTGCATCTCTGCGGTAGCCTACGGTGTATTTTGCCACTTGTAACCGACGCATGCGCATATCTAAACCGTCAGCAGCATCGGCAGCGGCGGTAGCTCAGTTCAGGTCAGCCCAGTCAGCAGTCGTCCACGCGTCTATCTATACTCCCGTTTCTTAAATTTAGCCACTTTCAAGCTTCGAGATACCGCCCCCAATTTCAGCGTCGGTACGGAGCCGCCAGGCCGGGACAGAGACGGAGAGAGAGGCCTCGGCCATGGAAGCGCTCGGACCCGGTAAGGATTTTTAAGAAAGCGAGAGCGGAGCGAGGAGCTGTGAGCTCGAGCCGTGTGTGGGGCGCGTGTGCGCAAATGCGTCGCTTCACTGGGGGCCGTGGCTGCAGCGAGGCCTCGCTGTGACGGGAAAACAAGCCGAGGCCCAAGCCCGTGTTTGTGTACGTACTCGTAGTACGTTAATTACATCGAACCAAGGGGGGCTCCTCTTCCTGTTAGTACCGGAGGGGGTTGTTTTTATCCACTCTCCCGCCGTGTCCGAGGGTTATATTTATGTCAGGCACGCTCTACTCGTCGTGTCGGGGCTGGCATTGTGTGAGTGGGGATTTAACTGGGACCTTCCTTCCTTCCGCGTCGTGCTATGTTTACGTTGTTTGGTTTCGCTGTGTTTATTCGGCGTTTCACGCCTTTACGACCCGATTGTTTCAAGGGGACTGCGCGTTTGCGTCGAAATACGGCGGAATGTAACGTGTTTTTGCAAAATCCCCCTCTCAGTTAAATCATATAAATCTGCCTGCATCGCCATCAGGAGCAGGCAAGCTCGTCTCTTACACCCCCCTCCCCGCCCGTCCAAGATGACAGCGATGGTTTGGGAAGACAAAATGAATGCCAACAAAACACGTTTACTCTGCAGATGTGGTGATTTTGTGGGGTTTTTAATGTGAGGTGGTCATCGGTTTGCGCGCCTCTCCTTGGGCAGCAGCCATGCGCCCGTGAGAGCACAGCAGGGATGGATGGCGCTCTTATCGATCAGATCTGCAGGCCAGCTCCATTATAGTCTCCTATATGATAACAAAGGCACGTATTTTGATGCAATAAAGGCATGCAGTGGGAAGTCAAATCATGCACCTGTGCGGTCATCAGTCCAATATGCAGTGTTATTGTCACAAAGCTGCAAAATATGTTTAGGTCATATTCCCCCCCACCCCACTGGAGACATTGTGTTCTTTTTTTGTGTGTGGGAAACGCGCCTTTTCATAAACGAAGCATCTTTCAACAGAAAAGTCTTCATGCGACAGCATTGACATGGTTTATTATTATTATTATTATTATTTATTTATTGACTTTCTAAATGACCACACATTTCCCCGCAAGAATCAGAAGAAAGGTAGTGGCATTAGGAAGCACTAGATGTGTTATTTAAACAGGAAATGTGCTCCTGCAGAAAATGTTAAATGGATGCAAGAAGCTGTGAGGGTCCAGGCTTATTGGGGACAATGCATCCTATCTATCCTTCAGGGGTGTGTTTGGATCATTGCTGCACATAATGAAATGAAATAATGACTCCCAAGTAATCAGCATTTATTATTATACATTAGTGATTGCTTATTGTGCCTGCTGTGTGTACTTTGCTACAGCAAGTGTTTAGGTTGTGGAGTTTGAATTGAGATTTTCTATCAAAGCCTTTGTTTACACGTTCATAGATGCAGACGTAACAATGAGATTTTTTGTGATGAATATAAATATGATCTGTGAACACTGCTCTAGAATTTCTCTTTTTGGCATGTTTGTAAAGCTTTGCTGCCCTTTTCAAAGGCAGTGCTTAATCTTTATTAATATTGAATTATTAATAATAATATAATATTAATATAATGCAAACTGGCCACGGTGCAGGTGTGAAGTAAATCTGAATGTATTAGAAATAAGTTTGACTCTTTTTCAAAATTTCTATACATCCTTAATATCTAATCGCGTTCTTTTCTTTATGACCAAAATAAACGCAAAGCTTTAATATTGTGACGGCCTTAGTTGCAGTTTTTAACTCTTCTAAATTACAGTTACAGTAATGTCTTGTAGCCCAGTCTGTGTGTCTGCTGTCTCCCGTTTAGTCGTGCTTCAACAATACTCTTGTTCAGTGGTGGGGATGTCTTCAAACACAGGAAAGATGTAAAGCAGACGGTCAACTGTCTGTTCTTAGAGGTGTGAAATGCAGCAGTGAGTGGCCTATTCAGTGACAGAATTCTGAATTGGGTTGTTGTTGTCTCGAAATTGTGGTGGAGTCACACAACATGAGTATGCAGAGATGAGTGAAAAGACAAAAGCCTGGAGGACACTGAGTGAAACTGAGAGGAAGTGTAGAAGTATAAGATCCCATTTGGAAAATGCATTAATTCGTAATGGTAAACATGGTCAGTAAGACATCCTGTGTTACATTTAAAATCATCTAAGTCAGCTCGCCTGATTCTTCTGCACATCTCTACACTGATGTGTGGATATTTCTACATTGTGAATGGTCACTAAGCCTTTCTTAATGTATCTCCTCTTTCTCCTGTTCGGTGTAGTACCTTAATCCGGGTGATTTTCAGGTGTGGGCGTCAGTGTACTCCCTGTTCGGTGCTCTTAGTCTCTGACTCATCGCAGGGCCAAGCCATCATCCTCGTGCTTAGCTTTAAGCCCAGCTGTCTATGCTCCACTGTGGTTACCAGGGACATGCATAGCATTAGTAGGCTCTACAGTGCATTAGTAGGAAACCCTACTCAGAAAGTGTGAGTACACTGCACACGATCTAATGGTTTGTCTAAATTAGATCAGTGAAGAGTTGGGGGTGGGGTGTTACAGTAAGATAGGGAGGCCGAAATGTTTATGGTCAGTTTGGATTTAAGTTTTGAAAAGGAAGGCTTGTTTGCCTTTAGTGCATCTGTCATTTTGTGTGTAAGGGGGGAAAGTTAATTTCACTTCCTCTGTGACTCAAAGTAGATGCAACTCTGTCTCATTTGGAGCAGAAGCACAAATTATGGAGGAAGCTCGCTGTAAATGTGAGAGCTGCTATTTATATGGTATTCAGCACTGTTTAAGTACTTCATTGTTCTGGTTGAAAAAATGAATTAAAAGACCTGTGCAGATTGTCACTGCTGTCTTGTGTTAGTGCAGCTGACAGGTTTGCTAAAATATGTAGGCTCTGTATTAAATATTGGGGTTTTTTTTTTTTTATTGAAACTGTGCCTCGTAGCTCCATAGTGTAGTGGTTTACATATTTGCCAGACAAGAGAGAGATACCCCAGTGTGATCCCAGGAGGAAAGACGGATCCCGTCGGGGTTGTGTCAGGATGGGCGTCTGGTGTAAAAACTGCCAAATCAAACATTTGGAGCTGCCCACTGTGGCGACCCCTTGTGCAGTTGAAAGTGCTGTTACTGAGAATGAGCTTGTGACATTCACAAAATACAAGACCATGTTTACTTAGAAGTTCTTTAAAGTGAAATGTGTTATCCACATGTGTGGCTTAAGTTTTGTATAATGTTCAGTCGCCTGGATTGTCATCCAATACTTGTTTTTTGTTTTTTTTGTTTGCCTGTCCCGCTTGGTTCCTTTGCCATCAGAATTATTGTCTAAAGGCAAAGAAACATGCCCAACGGATTTACTTTAGGATTGTCATCCAATACTAACTTAATTATTTATGTTTAAATTTAAAAGTAGATCTATATTTTTCTTGCCTGTGGCAGCAAAGCCAGCAGTTACACTCAGATTTGCTATAAGTTGTTAGTTATTGGATTACAAGTACTTGGAAAATAGCTGCGCTTTAGACAGTTGGTCAGACAAAACTATCAGTTTCTATCTCGTGCTGGGTGCTTTTCATATTTTACAATTTTAAAGTTCATGTTGGGTCAAGTTGGGGGGGGGGGGGTGTTAGTGGAGAGAAGAGTGGTTGTGGAGGAAGGATGACTTTAGGCATTTCACATTGAGACACATTTCTAAGTGTAGTAATGTAGCAGCTGAGGAGGCTAAATATAGGCACAGCTCTGTTTTTGGTGGAAGAGGAAGCCCTCAAAGTTGCTGTGCATCATGTCTATACTAAAAACACTTTCTGCTACTTTCACACAGTGGGCTGAAAACAAAAGAAATCTGTGTGCAAAGGTATCTGCGCATATGCACAAAGGTAGACGAAATAGAAGTTGTTTTTGCAGTTGATTGCAGGTCGTCTGTTAGCTGCATAGACACAAAGTGGATTATTTATGCAGATGGCTGAATGCTGAAATTTAGTCCATGCTAAGCCTGCACTAAAATAATTTGGCAAATGGGCCCATTTTCTATTGCTGTGTTTGTTATAATGTGTCATTATTACTTGTTGCATTAAAGGAATTATTGTACATGCCTTACAATGTCTTTGGGTTGGCTGTAGCTTAGGTGTTAGAGCAGGTCATCTGCTAATTGGAAGGTTGTTGGTTCGATCCCTCCAGTCTGCATGCCAAATGTCCTTGGGCAAAATGCTAACCCAAGTTGCTCTCCAATGTGTCCATCGGACAGTGAATGTGTGTGATTGTTAGATAGCGTTTATATAGAGCATAGAGTTTTTGGGTTAGTCAGAGTAGAAAAGTGCTATATAAGATTCACCAAATCCATTTTTACTTCTGCCAAGTCATTCATATTTTTCTGTTTTAAATTACAAAAGTTGTACTTTATTACATTGGTTTGACTTTAGAATATATGCATCAACAAAGCTGGAGCTGCCAAATGATAGTATAAGGCAGCAATGAATAAAAGTACCTCAATGAGGACTATTCCTTCCCTAGTAAAACACAGCTGCATCAAAGGTGTTGGTTTTGCAGAACTGAAGGATCAAGTGTGACAAAATCCCACGTTGGAGACAAAATGTTACATAAGCAAATTATCCTGCCTGTAAGTTGTGACATACACCAACACAAATGATGAGTACAACATATGCAGAGACGTGTAGCTTCAAGCATAATGTGGAACATTTGGTATGCCTTTTGTTGCTATCTGTAACAAGGCCAGTAGGACAAATTTAAATGACTCATCAGAGTATTTCCAGATCGTGGCAGAGAAAAGCAGACGTGCAACAAATGGCTTCTTACTTGAGCACGTATCGTCAAACATAATGTTTCATAAGAACTAATGGCTTGTTCATGTGATGGAGGAGGAGTGGGTAGAATAGAGGAGGGAGGAGGAGGGTGATCTGGGGTGCGCAGGCTAGATGAGGGCATGTTGGGAAGCGTGTTTTTAGGAAGCGATGGGGAGGGTCTCAGTTGTCTGTGCTCTCACGCTTCAGTTGTTAACTGGAGCGTGTGGGTGCACGGAGTTTAGGAGGACCCCCGCAGTCCCTTAGCTGGCAGTTGACAAAAGCATTAGGCAACATTTGGTGCTACCAGCACTTATTATATTTACACATAAGTATATATATTTCCTTTTAAGTGCTTAAATTTTGTGCATGCTTTAGTTTGGCTAAAGCATTCAAAAGCTTTTTTCCCCTCCTGTAGAGAGTTGTATTAGGATATTTGATTTTTAAGCCTTTTAGGCGCTCTTGTGCCAAGTAATGCTTGGCTAGCCATATCAGCTGATGATTTTGACAGAATAAGCACCACATTCCCTCCTTCCTCCCGTGTTGATGCAAATCAGTAGTGTTGATATTTGAGAGATGAATCATTATTGGGTTCACTGTAACAGGAAGCTTGAGGTCTTGTGCACGTATATGTGCATATATTGTGTTCCTCGGTACTTGCGGCTTTTATGATTAAAATTGAGGCTCATGTACTAGCGTAAATTGTGTATATGTATGTTTCTGTATGTATGGGAGTTGGATGCGGACTGTAACGGTAATCCCAGACTGTCCGCATGGCACCCCTCCATATGGTCCCACTGCTGTTTGTCTGAGAAGAGCGCTGTCTTTGTCTCGGCGTAAAGGGTGGGCACCCTGTGTGTCTGGGTGGAGCAGTGGGCGGGTTGAAGGATAATTGGAGGTCATTGTTTCGCCAGCCCCTTGTTGACCCATGTAGGTCAGGGGCCAGAGTTACGGATCAATCAAAGCATGCATGTGCCCTTCAGGGTTCGAGACCATTTTAGTGCATTCAAGCAGGTGTCACTAATGAGAGTTTCCAATGAGCTTGGCGTTGCGCAGTGCACATTCATCCATCAGACATGACATTTAATGGCAAGCTAAACAAGCTGTCACCACCTTTATAAACAGTTAAATGCCAAATGTGCTTTATGCGAAGTTTAAAATGAGACTTGTCTCAAATGTGGACGTTAGGGAATCAATTTATTGTTATTGTGTTGCAAATTATTACTCTTTTCCTTTCAGGCCCGCCCGCCCCTACCTCTCTGTTTCAGCCTCCACGGCGTCCCGGCCTTGGCACGGTGGGGAAACCCATCCGGCTCCTTGCCAACCACTTCCAGGTGCAGATTCCCAAGATTGATGTCTATCACTATGATATTGAGATCAAGCCTGAGAAACGACCACGAAGGGTTAACAGGTAAAGATTCATGAAGATACTGATCGTTTTGATCTGTTGCTTTTGCAACCAGACTGCCTAAATGTCTCTGAATGTTGATTATGTGCCCTGACTATCCTGTTGGACCTCGCTTCTGTAGGGAGGTGGTGGATACCATGGTCCGGCATTTCAAGATGCAGATTTTTGGTGACCGACAGCCTGGCTATGATGGGAAGAGGAACATGTACACAGCACATCCACTGCCAATAGGGAGGGACAGGGTTGGTATTTCAGGCACATAAACTGTCAGCTCTAATGCACCATAAAGGGATAAGTTTTGTATTTAATGGCATACCTCAGTGATTGTAGATCATATTTTAAGAAGGAAATGGCAGGCGTATTAAATGGGTTACTGGCTCAGCTTAAGGAGGCAGACTACATAATTGAGTGAAAGGTTTCCAACTGGATTTCTAGGAAAGTCTGGAACAGGAATGCGATCTGTGCTGGTCTGAGGGGTCTTTTAGATAGGACCTCTAATAGAAAATGCAGTATGCAGGCATTCATATTTCATCGACTATGTAATTTAAGCTGACAAAAAAGCCTGATGATGAAAATTTATGTTTAAAGGAAACAATAAATTTCACTCCAATAATTTAATCTGTTTGTATCTGGCCAGTATATGTGGAAATGAGATCTCAGTAATACAAAGTGGGTTACTAATATCTGCATGACCAGTTAAAAAAGTGTTTTGGTGCCATTTTTATGACTTACTGACATTTCATTTGCTTTATTTTGGTAACTTAAAGTCCTTTCCTTCAGTTTTTGTCTGGTTTATACCCCTTGATTCTTCATTGGTGACTCTAGCTCATCTATTTGTAATCCAAAAAATGATTACATTCTTTGTTTTGCATTTCTGGGTTTTTTGATCACCCCTTGTCACACATTCTACAACCAATGTCCCTTCGCTGAGCTTTTGTTTTCATCATTCTTGGCCCTCTTCTGCCCTCAGGTGGATCTGGAGGTCACCCTACCTGGTGAGGGGAAAGATCAGACGTTCAAGGTGTCCTTGCAGTGGGTTTCTGTGGTGAGTCTTCAGATGCTGCTGGAAGCCCTGTCGGGTCACCTTAACGAGGTGCCAGAGGACTCCGTTCAGGCTCTGGATGTCATCACAAGGCATCTGCCTTCCATGAGGTACGGCTTTTCACCCATGACTTACAAACGCATCACCAGGTTATTCACGTCTTTTCTGCAGTGTTGTTGATGTAATCTAATGTCAGAATAATGGCTTAAATTTTCCCTGAAAGCTGTTATAACTTAGTAATGTAAACACAGATGTATTTAGAAGAGAAGGACTTAAACATATCAAGAATTCATTGTACTACGAATATCCAGATCAATAGAGCAGTTATTAGCATGCTCATATGCCCACTTTTGTCTTTCAGACTAATGCGTCTGGATTTTTTTTATTGCATGTTTTAAAAATATACCTTAATGGTTAAGTGAACATCTGGTTTGTTAATAAATACAAAAATTAGATAATATAAAACCTAAAATTTGTTTTTCGGTTACACACAGGTATACTCCAGTGGGGCGATCGTTTTTCTCTCCTCCGGAGGGTTACTACCATCCTCTTGGTGGAGGCAGGGAGGTGTGGTTTGGTTTCCATCAGTCTGTCCGTCCTGCCATGTGGAACATGATGCTCAACATCGATGGTACAAACAGATTTTTCTGCAGCTATGATTTGAAATTTTATTGATTTGAAAACATCCAAAATGAGATTTTTATGTGATGTAAGGATGCTCACTGGCCACCCAGTTAACTGCCAATTGAAGCAAATATCTAACTGGCCAATCTTGACAGCATATCACTGCAGTTAGGCATGTACACATGGTCAAGAGTACCTCTTGAAGTTCAGTGTCTGAATGGAGAAAAGTGACAAGCATGAGTGAACGTGGCATGGTTATTGGTGCCTGACGGGTTGATCTGAGTATTTCTGAAACTGCTCATCTACTGTGATGTTCCCACACAACCATCTCTAGTTTTACAGCAAATGGTCTGAAAGAGAAAATATCCAGCGAATGGCAGTTCTCTGGGTGAAAATGTCTTGTTGATACCAGAGGTAAAAGGAAAATTGCCAGACTACTTTGAGCTGAGGAAGGCAACAGTAACTCAAATAACCACTTGTTATCAAACAAGAGCAGGAAGTGCACTTCAAAGTTTGAAGCTGATGGGCTACAGCAGCCAAAAAACCCCACACCGTGCCACTCTTGTCAGCTGAGAGCAGGAAACTGAGGTTGCAGTTCACACAGGTTTGCTGAAGCTGTACAAAAGATTGGAAAAATGTTGCTTTGATCAATCAATCTTAATTTCTGCCGTGACAGTTGAATGAGAGTTCGAATCTTGCATTAAACTGATTTCTTGAACATGACAATGAGTTGACTGTACTCAAATGGCCTCAGTGGGTCTCAGTCCAATCCCCAATAGAAAGATGTGATGCAGTGACAAATTGCAACTGTGCAATGCTATCATGTCACTATGGATGAAAATGCTGCAGGAATATTTCCAGCACCTTGTTGAATCTTTGCCACCAAGAATTAACAGTTCTGAATTAAAAACGGGGTCCACCACAGTACTAGCAAGATGTGCCTAATGAAATAAGAAAGTGCTTACAACTAGAATACTTTCTTTAATATTTCGTACAGTGTCATGACTCCCATTAGACTAGAAACACTGACTTTCTTTAGTAAAAACTTGTAAAGAAATGATTGGGCGGAAACAGTCGTAAGTATTACAATGCAATTCATATGAAGTTTCGGTATGTTAGCAAAGCATCATAATATATTGCTTTATAAGATGCATTACAAATCATGTTGTGTTTATAATATGAATCTGAAAAGGTAAATAAAGGTAGATAATTAAGGGTAAAAGTGAAAGGTGCCCTAAACACAAGTATCTCCATTGAACTTTTGCACCTGTAAAGTACAGCTCAAGGTATTGGTTCACAGAAGCACACAAGGCTGTTATGTGTTTGGTCTTTAAATAGCGAAGTTGACAAAGAAATTTCTGTCGGGTCCGGATTTTTAATTGGTTCGTTCATCTTTGCTTTTCTGTATTGACTGCTATTCATTTTTCCTCAGTTACTGATTTATAAAACCAGTTGAATAACTTTCTTTTTTCCTTAACAGTCTCAGCTACTGCTTTCTACCGTGCTCAGCCTGTGATCGAGTTCATGTGCGAGGTGCTTGATATACAAAACATCAATGAACAGACCAAACCACTGACTGACTCACAACGTGTCAAGTTCACCAAGGAAATAAGAGGTGAGCACTCACAACCACCAACTGAATTAAGAGCTTAGAATCTGCCAGACCGGGGAGGTCAGTGACACACATTATCACGTTATGAATGACTTTAGACTCTTTAACTCTTCCGCACTCCATAAAAAGTTACAAAGAAATCCACTCTGGTAACTGGGTCATGCAGTCCTGCTATATCTAAATCAACTGGCGGAAATCAAAGTACTTTCTCTTTAAGCAAAAATACAGAAACATTTCTTTGACCAGTTTTGATCTTTCTTTAGCCTCACATGTTGTAACTGGTAGTTGCACAACAAAGAGCAGAAGCTGCTGACATGTTTTTGTTGAAATTCAGAACCAGATAAACTTGAAATTAAACTTTTTTTTTTTTTTTTTTGTTCTTCACTTCTCTAGCCTCTGTGGGGCTTGTATAAGCACACTTTTCTGTCTAAAGAAAAGGCATAGCTAGCTGGAGTGTCAGCATTGATATTATGGCCTCAAAAAACCAGACTGCTAAACCTGCTAAAGGCAAACACAGTAATGTGTTTTACATTTTATTTTATTTTTTTTATCCAGACATTGCAATTATTCTTGGTGTGTTGTTAAACAGGTTTGAAAGTTGAGGTCACACACTGTGGTCAGATGAAGAGGAAGTATCGAGTTTGCAATGTCACGCGCCGACCTGCCAGCCATCAGACGTAAGTAGCAATCCTGCACTCATCAGCAAAGGCACTGTAGTAAAGTGTACCAAAGTCATACCCTTATAAGTGTTGTAAATGTAGAATTAAACTAGGCAAACATTTTCTTATTTATTCATACTCACGGAGACTTCAATGTGGCTTGCACACATTTTCCATTTATGCACAGGTTCCCCTTACAGCTTGAGAACGGCCAGGCCATGGAGTGCACAGTAGCTCAGTATTTCAAGCAGAAGTACAATCTACAGCTCAAGTATCCACACTTACCCTGTTTGCAAGTAGGACAGGAACAGAAGCACACCTACCTTCCCCTAGAGGTGAGAAACCCCCCCCTTTTTTTTTTTTTTTTTTTTTTTTTTTTGGAGGGGGGGAGATGGAAAATGTTCTCACGCAGTATACCTATAATAATAATAATAATAATAATAATAATAATAATAATAATAATAATAATAATAATAGATACTTTATTGATCCCCATGGGGAAATTACTTGTTTTTCTCTGCATTTGACCCATTCACTCAGTGAAGCAGTGGGCAGCCCACTAAGCAGGCGCCCGGGGAGCAGTGTGTAGGGACGGTACCTTGCTCAGGGGTACCTCAGGGTAGCCGTTAAGTGGATTCGAACCGCCGACCTTCCGATCATGGGGCGACCAGTTGTGACATTTTTCCTTTTCAGATTGCCCACTGCTGCTCCTCTTATCTGATTTTTGTTTAATTAATGAAATGCCCATTCCTCCTCCTGCAGGTCTGTAACATAGTAGCAGGCCAGCGCTGTATCAAGAAACTGACCGACAACCAGACATCAACCATGATTAAAGCTACAGCTCGTTCAGCCCCCGACAGACAGGAAGAGATCAGCAGATTGGTGAGAGTTGGTTCCCTGTTTGAGGAGGCATTGGGGGCTGGATCATCATGCTGTATTTTTAATTGTTTGCTTAGTTAAAGCAACTGCTTCAAACCCAACCATGTCTAAAGGAAAATTAGAAATTTGAGTGTCTGACTTGAGTGCATTGTCCCTTTTAAATAAATAAACACAGTTGTCATTGTCAGTATACTAGATTTATCTGTACATTTTCAAATGCCAGTCCCTGGCAGGTTGATTGTATTGTGATTCCTGTGAACTGGTCTTCCTTTCTCTTTCTCAGGTCAAAAGTAACAGCATGGTCGGGGGCCCCGACCCTTACCTGAAGGAATTTGGCATTGTTGTGCATAATGACATGACAGAGGTGACAGGGCGTGTCCTCCCAGCACCCATGCTACAGTATGGGGGCCGGGTGAGTACAGACACAGGGAGGGACTGTGGCAGGGTGAGTACTGGGCAGGGGACTGCATTCTCAGGGCGCAAGCCCGTTGGGAATGCACAGGGTGGGCGTGGGACGGGGCTTCAGAGTGAATGCTGTGACATGGGGATGTTCCAGGTTTGCAGAGGTTTTACAGCTAAGGATTGAGATGCTTATAATCTTGTAAATACAGTTAAATTAAAATATCCAAAGTGATTAATGACTTGAGTACATGCTGAATAGTATACCCATTACATATACATTAAACTGGAAGTATAGGTGATACAGTAGTCGGCTTTAACATATGCACACTTGTAAGACCTGGACCTTTCCCATGTTATAATCCTGTGGTGCATCTCAGATGTCTATTAAGTGTCTCCTTTTGCATATTCTTCCCCTCATTAAGACAGCTTCAGGATGTAAAGATCTAAATGATATTGCATTGACTGCTTTTTGTAAGTGGAAGAAATGAGATGAGGAGCCTGTGGACCACTGAGATATGCCCACTGAATTTCAAATCAGCCATTTGAGGATCTAAAGTTGAGAAGCCTAAAGTCAGTTTTTAGTGTCACGAAGGTGGCTCTTTTGACCTGGCTAGAAGCATTTAGTTTTGGTTTTAAATCTTCATTTTGTCATCTTTTTGCTGTATCCTGTAACTGATTGTTTCCTGGAGGAACACAGTGTATATAAGCAACTGAAGCAGAATTTATGGTTCAGCAGGGAGAGCGTGTTCACAGACAGCGGGCGGTCTGGGGATGGCCCATCTGCCTGCAGAGGGCTCTGTGTATGGAAGCAGTGTACAAAGTATGTGGTACAGCCGGTCTGCGGGCCACTCTTGCTTGTGCTGTTGTTGGTCCGTCAGCCAGTAGTGGAGAAGAGCGAAGTTACAACATACAAACTGCTAAAGTGAAACGGAGTGTTAAACATGAAGTTTCCACTGCAGCCACTGTCGGTACTCTTCATGCTTTGTCTTTAATTAAAAAAAGTACAGCATGAATATAGAGCAAAATGTTGTTGTTTTGCGGTTTTTCCCAGTGAACTCCGCTGTCGCTCACTTCTCTATTCCGGCTCACTTGTCAAGCAGTCGGCATTGGCAGTGGCATACAGCATCTGCTTCCAGCGACGTGCAGTTGAATTTTGGAGAACTGCATGGGAGCCCATCTGCAGTGAGTGAAAGCCCCTCTCCCCCGCTGTACGAGTGGTAACGTCTACACAGACGGACATATTTGCTCGACCATAAATTATGCTTTAAGTTGTGCCTTAACCAACACCACTGAATGAATCTGTTCCATTAGCTGCTATTGGAGTAGTTAAAATAATCAGCCACATTTGTAGGCTGTTAATCACAGAACATTCAGCTGTTTCAATTTCACTTTGATTTCACAAATCAAAGTGATTTTTCCACATCTTTTTTTGTTCTTTTGTTCTTTTTTTTTTTTTTAAAGGTTAAGACAGTCAAATGTGGCTGTTTAGATGTATGCATGTTAAAGTTTCTGAACTCTAATGTGCAGCTTCCTTTTTAGAAGTAAATGGCTGCAGTAACAATGCACTGAGTGGTTAAAATAATCAACTTGAGGTTATACATTTTAGCACTCTGTGCACTTGTGGTGATCACATCACAAGGTTAGCAGTTTTCTCCCACATTACTGTCATGTGTAGCAAGTGTGTCATTTCACTTATTTCTTTTGTTCTTTATAGATTTCAGACAGTGCTTCAGCTGATCCACTTTGTGCAGAGGAAGAGTCAAATGACCCATCAAACGACCCCTTTTATGTGAGGCGCAAAAACCCTGAGTTAACAAAGTTGATACCCACCGTCGGGATATTTGTTATCTCTGACTGGTGTTTTAGGTTGTGTCAAGTCAGCTAATGCAATGAAAGCCTGGATATGTTCAATTTGTTTACCGCTCTGTTAGGATCTGTGATGCTAGATGGCATCATTTGCATCTACCTAGCTAAAATAAGGAATTTAATAAATAGCCATATAGCAATAAGTTATTCGCCTTCAATATCTTGACTATTGCCTGGGAAGGCATGTGAGGCTGAATTGGGATTCAAGGATTGTGTGTAAAGGTGGGGGGTAATGGAAATGCTGCCAACCGGAAGACGATAAGACTCTTATCCATGCAGGAATAAAGTAAAATTAGTCTTCACTTCCACTGTTTGTGCCTGTGGAGTGAATGTGAATCTATTTTTCATATGAAAATTAGAAGGTTAATATAAATACTACAGGGGCTGGATTAAAACTCGCCACTCACTGGCAGTGTGCAATGATTCTGCTAAGATAAGATTAAATTTTAATCATCCCTGTGGGGAAATATTGGCTCAGTCTTTGGCCAGCTTTCTCGTAGAGTTCTCTGGCGCCTTTTTTAAACTTTTTATAAAAAAAAAAAAGAGGCATATTCTCATTTGGGAGGGGGGAGTACCTGTGCCAAGCTTAAATCCACTTCTGACTGCCTCAACTATACATTGCGTCATAAACCCAAGATCCTGAAAGAACACTGAATGATTTGGCCATTTGCCTGCTGGGATATTGAGTCTAATCAGCTTCTAGCATAAGTGCCCTTAATGCATACAGAAAGCTTTTTTCCAATTTCTGTGATCACTTTGTATGAATGAAATGCGCACATTTCATTCTATTCAATGTGATATAATCGTGCCGCCTTTTTTCTGTGTAATATGCGCTGAAGTTTTTATTAGTCTGAACAACCTGTAAATATGTATTTTTATCTTCTTTTTTTTTTTTTTTTTTTTTTTTTTTTTTAAATACATTTTTCAGGTTGTGTTGAAAAGAGATGGAGAACCACTAAACTTTTGGCATTCGACTGAAGTTCCATGTGGCCACTCAGTTTGAAGAACAAAGCTCCTAATGGCCTTTGGCAAATCTTATTAACTTAATTGAAAGCTTCCCTTTGAATTTCCAGTCGCAACCCAACTGAAACTGGAAGTGCTCGGTGTCTCTTTAAGTGGATGCAATACTCATTATACTCGTATTACTCATTAGGACCCCTGACATGAAGCAATATAAGAAAACCGGTTATTTCTTGGCAATTTAAAAAGAATCAAAAGTTCTGATTTTATTATTTTTTTTAAATCTATTTATATTTTTTTGCGCGCAGTACGTTTACATGACTGACCAAATTGGCACTAGCCTTTGAGGGACCAAGTCATTATTTTTGGCAGCAGGGTAACAATCTACCTCGGAAACACCCCCCACACCACAACTCACCCAGCCCTGGTGACTTCAAGGCAAACCTAGATACTGCTAGCTTTAATTGGTGAATCAACTTGTTGAACTTGTACTCAGAATTGGCAGCAAACCAACTGATGTTGTTACAGTTGTAGCCACATTAAGTTAAACTCATTAAATTTGTCAGTAATTTGCATGTCACAGCTCAACAGCATGATATCTTTAGAAATGGTTAACTAGTCTGTACTACAGTGTCTCAACATTTGCCTTTAACACATTGAGCTTTAGCATAAAAGAAGGAAGATATTTAACTATGTATCTGTACTTGACCACTGTTTCAACAGCCCCATCATCTGTCAGAGGCAGCAAGGATGGACCCAGACCAATTTGGATGGGCTTCCTGCTCCTAAACTGACAGTTTCCCAGATTTTAGCTAAAAGTGAACCATTACAGAGTGAATATGTTGCAAATAATGACTTTCTATGTCTGTTTCAAATTCATTTAGGATAAAATGCAAGCAGCTGTGGCAGACTTACTAAATGTAGAGGTAAAGCGTATCCCACCACACCCACTGCCCCAAACACTTGGTTGAAGAGTAGGTATACTTCAGTCGGCCAGGACTTTGTTCGGTTGACTGCAGCCTTCAAAACTGAGACTTTTTTTTTCTTACACAAGTCTGGTGATGCCAAAATAAATGTCATGTGTTAACACTCCCCCCCCCCCCCCCCCCCCTATAAGCAATGGTAAAACTGGTATTGAGGTATCAAACATTTAAGCCTTTTAACACTTGTACAGTGTTCCTAGCCAATGTACAGTGTTTACAGGCATGTTCAGCTGTGTGTTAACCCTCTGAGGTCAAAGGATGTGGATAAAGAAAATTAAGGGAACACTTTGAAAATCTTATATTTGATCTATCTAAGCCCTTAAAGGGAATAAATTATATTTTTCACTGACTGTTACATCCTCATGTTCTCAACAACTTACACAGTGAAAGATTTTGGCTCCGAAATGTCATTTGAGTGCCAATGTGTAATTTTGAAGTGTTCCCTTATTTTTTGAGTGGTCAGTGTGCATATAACTCTAACCCTATCTCATTTTTACATTTTTGGATTAAAAAAAATGTTTTCACATGTTTTGGCAACCAGTGGACAAAATTCTCATACACACAAACTTTTTTTACACATTTTTACAAAACAAAGTCCTTTTATTTATTTTTTCCCCTCTTCAACATAGGGTTAGTGTTAACCTTAAGGATGATTGGACTTCAGAGGGTTAATGCTTTGTTTGCTTGTAATTGTTGCAGCTTTTGTATTGGCTCATCCAACTGCAGGGTTGACTAAGAGTGTAGGGGCTCTCTCCGCAGAATAAAACAGTGGCGACGCCCAATCAGGGCGTGTGGGACATGAGGGGCAAGCAGTTCTACGCTGGCATAGAGATCAAGGTCTGGGCTGTGGCCTGCTTCGCTCCACAAAAACAATGTCGTGAGGACCTGCTCAAGTAAGCTTTTAACAGCTGTTAGTGCAACATTTTAAAGAAATATCTAACATTTATGCTTATATTAAACACTCAGTGTTACAGTGAAATGTCTGGATTTAATTCTGTGCACAAAAATATGAAACTAAGTTCTGTAAATGAGAACTCACTTTTAATACTCCAACTCTTTAGACTAAGCTGCTCAAATCCCCCCCCCCCCAACGGCATCATCACTGTTTGGGTGCAGCATGAGAAAACCCAGATTCTGAAGAGTGCAACGATTTTAAAGCTTTGTATGTCTATATGATGTTAACGATCATTGATATAACATGTTGCCATTACTACTAACTCTAAACTACAAATCGAGAATATTTATATGCAAGCGGTTTTTCACAGCAGTAGATGGGAATTGCCCACGACCTTGAATTGGATAAGGGACTGATTTATAATAAACTCTGGGGTTTTAACAGGAGCTTCACTGACCAGCTGCGAAAAATTTCAAAGGATGCTGGGATGCCCATTCAAGGCCAGCCTTGTTTCTGTAAATATGCCCAAGGAGCTGATAGCGTGGAGCCCATGTTTAAACACCTTAAGATGTCTTACGTTGGTCTGCAGCTGATTGTGGTAATCCTTCCTGGCAAAACACCGGTCTACGGTAAGGAACTTTTCTTCATTTTTATTTTCTTCTTTCTTATATGGATTAAACAATATTGTGACTGTAATCTTGGTCATGTTGGTTGTCTTGTGCAGCTGAGGTAAAGCGGGTGGGAGACACCCTCCTCGGTATGGCCACCCAGTGCGTGCAAGTGAAGAACGTGGTGAAGACTTCCCCTCAGACCCTCTCCAACCTCTGCCTCAAGATTAACGCCAAGCTAGGAGGCATCAACAATGTCTTGGTGCCTCATCAGAGGTCAGAAAGAATTCTAATTTGGTCACAGAGATGCAATTTCTTCTCTTGAATGGTGAAGATTGTTTAAATGTTCTCTGGAAAATGAAATCTTCCTTGGTAATCATGTGGGACAGAAAGACCTTTTTTTTTTTTTTTTTTTTTTTTGGCAAACATGCGAGGATTATTAATTATACTGTTACAGTATTAGTGCTGTTTATGCAGTATGAAATTAAAAATGAAGCATACTCCTATTTGTTTTTTTTCAGGCCCTCTGTGTTCCAGCAGCCTGTCATCTTCCTGGGTGCTGATGTCACACATCCTCCAGCGGGTGACGGGAAAAAACCATCCATCGCAGCAGTGGTGGGAAGCATGGATGGCCACCCAAGCCGGTACTGCGCCACGGTGCGAGTCCAGACGTCTCGACAAGACATGTCCCAGGTAACTACAGATGTGCTTGAAACTGACACAGATGGTCTTTATAAAACAGATCTAATGTTTTACCTCAGTATGACCCAGCTCACGTCCATTAAACCAAAGTTTGCTCACTTTTTAATACTTTCCTGTACTAACTCCAGATTTGTTTTGCATCTTCAGGAGCAGCTCTTCAGCCAGGAAGTTATCCAAGACCTTACCAACATGGTCAGAGAACTGCTAATCCAGTTTTACAAGTCGACACGCTTCAAGCCCACACGCATCATCTATTATCGTGGTGGTGTATCAGAGGGACAAATGAAACAGGTAATACTGGCAGCATGTAGAAATTACAAACCATAAAGCTAACAGAATGATATGTAAAATCAAACGCCTTTGAGTTTTGTGTAAACTCATTAAATTATTTTTGGTATTTCAGGTAGCATGGCCCGAGCTGATAGCCATCAGGAAGGCCTGCATCAGTCTGGAGGAGGATTACAGGCCTGGCATTACCTACATTGTGGTCCAGAAACGTCACCATACTCGTCTCTTCTGCTCTGACAAAGCTGAGAGGGTTAGCAGTTTACCCAGATGTGTGCATTTAAGGGATATCTATTGGTCAATCTGTTCCCTAAGTCTGACTTTATTACCCCTTGCAGGTTGGGAAGAGTGGTAACGTTCCAGCTGGCACCACAGTGGACAGCACCATCACACACCCGTCCGAATTTGATTTCTACCTGTGCAGCCATGCTGGGATCCAGGTGAGCTTACATGATAATAAAGGAAAATGAGTGAAATTTGTGTCCAGGTTATTAACTTTTTGCAGTGGAATAGCTTCCAGAGCATTGGGAGGGTGGACAAAGATTAGAGCAACAAACAGATTCCAGGCAAATCTGCGGTTGTGAGTGAGCTGGAATAGAGCAGGAAGTCATTTCATGAAGTTGTAATGCAGTATTGACATTGTTGCATTGCTTTCTCTTTCAGGGAACCAGTCGCCCCTCCCACTACCACGTCTTGTGGGATGACAACTGTTTCACGGCCGATGAACTGCAGCTCCTTACCTACCAGCTGTGTCACACCTATGTTCGCTGCACACGCTCAGTTTCCATCCCGGCCCCAGCCTACTATGCCAGGTTGGTGGCTTTCCGAGCCCGCTACCACCTGGTGGACAAAGACCATGACAGGTAAGGGAGCCTCGTATGTAACTACAACAATGTCATTATCAGATAAAACATAAATGAGTGTTTAAGATGTTTCTAAAACCTTTCAAATTAACCACATTGTTTAAGTTCTAATGTAAAACTTTTTTTTAATTGGTTTTTAATATAGAAGTCTGTGCATCAACTCACTTTAACCTATTAGTTTAAAACTCTAAAGCACCTAAAAGCTAAATTATTAAATGGCTTTCTAATCGGTATTGATGGTACAGAAAGGAAAACCGTACTGACACTACTTTTTTGTCTTGCAGCGCCGAAGGCAGCCACGTCTCAGGCCAGAGTAATGGCCGAGACCCCCAGGCATTGGCAAAGGCAGTTCAAATCCACTATGATACCCAGCACACCATGTACTTTGCCTGAACTAGCCTGTCAGCCAGTCCACTTGTGGATCTACCCCATATATATATATATTTTTTCTTTTTAAATCCATCTGCCCCATTCCCCGTTTTCCTTCTTCCCTCTCTCCTTGTAGTCTTTTCTTCATACTCACTCTACATTTTCTGAATCTGCACCAAAGCGGCTCGTGGAGGGGGATTCATCTACATCCCAACGTCCAGCAGGCTCTGTTTCATGGAACAATTTCCAACCAGCGTTCCCAATCGAGCCGCCCTTTTAACCAGCAATCCAGCACTGCGAACCCACAGGGGTTTACAATGCACAAAAGAGAAAAACGCGAAAAAACAAAAACAAACCATACACACATCTACGAGTTGAGCCATTATTTTGCGTTTGTTTTTGTTTTTTCTATTTGAATGTCTGTACTCATGTGTTTATAAGATACACTGAGCGAGAGAGTGGGCAGGCGCAAACTGTGCCCGCACAGCTCTTTAGCTCTCCCAGCTAAGCAGGACTCTTATCTACTTTTACCTCAAAGCCCTTTTGGGCAAAATCTGTCACAAGGTCTTGGGTTTATCGGGTGGTGGGGAGGGAGCTCTACATGAACAGAGATGGAGGGGGGTTGACCTTTTGAGAATTATATCTATATATATTTTCCTTTTTATGAGCGTGTGTTTTAACTTTTTCTCCTTTTTCGGTCTTTTACAAGCGAGGTGACCTGGGTGTCCATACCCATTGCGACTTTCCTCCCATCTTAGCGAAGAATACGCAAGTCTGTGTGTGTGTGTGCGTGCATCTCTGTATATACATTTACTGCTGTATGAGAGTGTTTGTGTGTGTTTCATGGCAGGCCACTGAATTGTAAAGGGAAATCAAGGAGATAACTGCTGTAAATGCCTCAGATTTGTTGTGTTTTATATTCACACATACAGTACATATAAGCATATATTTACATCTATAGAGCAACTTTGAGACATATGACTTAAACAGGCCTCATAGAGGCACGTGTGGGTATTTGTAGCAGTCCTGGGTCACTTACTAAATGAAATGCTTTATTACATTTAGTGGTTGTGTTAGCCTGCTGCTTGCACAGGCTGGATAGGGATTTGCACCTTTGGGAGACGGCTGCTTTCTTGTGCCTCTAAACATCCTTGAATCCCAGAGTCCATTTCAAGTAGTAACTGAAGCCAGGACTGATGTGTAGCAGTAGCAACCATGGTCTGGCCTGTGACTGGTTCAGCATTGGGACCTGTTTAAAAAGCTGAAGGCATTAAACACAGTATGTTTTTATCAGTCTTGCTTTCTGTGTGAAAAGTGGTATCCAATTTTTTAAAACTTTTTAAGAAGGGTTATGACACTGCTGGACATTTTTAAATTTGTTTTCAAGGAACCTGGAACCAACTTAATTTTGATTTTTAAGGTCTCCTTTGCTAATGTTGGCCAATTCATTGCACTGACCAGGGATGCTAAGCAGGAACCAGAGGGCACTGTCAATCTCTTACCTTTATGCATTTATACATACGAATCAACAAAGCAGATTTGTAAAAGTTTAATATAAGATGTTTTGTGGTTATCTTAAACTGTTTTAGACCTAGTAGTTTACTGTTGTTGTTCTCGTTGTTGTCACTGTTGTTACTATTGTGATCAAATTTTTAAGGTCTGCAGCGAAGCCAGTTATATAGCTACTAGTGTGATTTCAGGAATAGACTTCAGTTGTTGAGCTGCAGGTTGAGGGGTTGAGTTTTCAGATTGGAAATTTTTTTTTTTTTTTTTTTTTTTTTTTTTTTGTAGCATTCTGGTGAGAGGTAGTTCTCAGGATGGATGAATTCGCGCCTCTTCTGCAGGTTCTGATGTAACGGTGGCTGACTCTAGTTGTCTTGTAGCAGTCAGACTGGTGTAACAGGTCTGCCATGGTGGTGTACGTCCCGCACCGGGTGTTGGCTGGTTTTGATCCGATAGATGGAGACAATCGGGAAATGTTGTTATGGTAGGCAATGAATTGAATTTAATTGTTTTTTTTAAAAACAATTTTACTCGGCGTGTATGTCAGTTATATCCATCTTACAATTCTCTATTTAACAGTATTTCTTTGTGCTTTTTATGCATTTCAACACTGGATTAAATTGACGGTAAATAGAAGCGCTGCCCTTGGGAACCCCCCTCCCCCCCCCGCCCTCCCTTTTTTAACATGGAAACTAATGGTGACAGACGTACAATTGGCTCCCCCTAATGTTGCTTTTGGATAATAATGCAGGACAGCAGGCTTTGGGAGAAATGTGCACGCCTCATCGAGAGGGACAGCTCAGTGAAAACCCTTTTGTAATAAACCACCCGTAAAGCAGCAGGTTTACTATGAATGAGTTTGAGCTCCGTCTTGATGTGGGCGTGGGCATCAAGTGGAGAAGCAGGAAAGGAGTAGCAGAAGGGGGACTGGGGAGGATGTTTTCCAGGCGTTGCTTGCAATAAGTTTTAAATGATGCAGATTAGTTTTTACAGTGTGCAGTTCTGTTAGCAGATTTGATTAAATATTCATCTGGGATCTCCAAGGGGGAATGTTTAAATCACAATATTTGGTCATTAAAATCCAGTCAGATAAAGGCTCACTCCCTGTTTATAAATATTACAAAGCAATATTAACCCAAGTTTTCAAATATGGTTAAAAACAAAGATATAATTCTACTCATTGTGATTGTTGGTCACTCGCTATCAAATCTCTGTATTTTATTTTTTTTAATTTTACTTTTATTTTTTTTTTGTAAACATGATTTGCTTGTATCAATCAGTGGGAATGTGCATTCGGTGGAGTAGTTGTGTAGGCTTTAGACTCTTTCTTTCAAGTAACAAAATGTAGACTTTGCTCGCCTGCATGCCAGAGTATTGTCCTTTAAAAAAAACAAAACGACAAAAAACAAAAAAACTGAAAACCTTTTTGGAGTCATATTTATTATGAGAGAAAAAAAAATATAAACTTTTTTTGGGGCAGGGTAAATGTTTATCAATTTAGTGGGACTGTTTTAGGCTAGCAATATTTGTCTGTCTCTCTTTAAGATGTATTTTAAAGATTCCTACACAAATGTCAGTAATTTGGGAGGTACAAGCTGTTTTTTGAGGTGAGGGCTTCTGCGCTTTGCGTCGTGTTCCAAATCAAACGAGGTACTTTCTTCAAACGTGGACCCGTTAAAGACCGAACTCCTTTCCTCTGAGCCAGGTTACTGTAGAGAGCATCCATTTCGTCTTCTCGCTCCTGGTTTGTACCTATTGCCACGCCTATTGGTGGGCGCTCTCCTGTTTCCATGGCAACTCCGCTGACCCTTCACAGATATACTTCCTCTTTTGTGTAGAGGTCCCCAAGGCATTGACGGAGCAGGATTACCTCTTTTTAACCTTTTTAAAACAAGATCCATAATTCTTTCTGTGCCCCAATGGAAAGAGCATGAATTATTTTTAAATTCCTCTCACTTTGATATATTATATCTTGACAGATTTGTAATTTGACATTGTGTATTATGTCTTTTTCCCCCTTTTTTGTTACCCTTTTTCCCACTTTTTTTTTTTCTTTTTTAGGTTTGTTATAGCTCTGCTTTATTTTTTTATTTTTATTTTTTCCTGCTAGTGGTCTCTGAAACTGTGTGATTGTCTAATAGCAATAGAATCACAGAATCTGAGCGATCCGATTCTGGGAATCTGGTGGTTCAGATTCTGTGAATGAACGGAATCCTTTAAGTTGTAAAGGGGCAGGGTTCGTTCTGTCCCTGCCCTCAGAAGGCCATTCACTTGCTGTTATTGCTATTATGTGACATGTTGAATTGGTTTTTGTTGTTTTTGTTCGCCTGCAGGGAATTCTTGTGTTAATGTGCAAAGTAATAAATGGGTATTTCATGCCTATAACATAACTGTGTGCGCTCGTCATTGACATTTAGCCTGTAATATTGATTAAAAGGTGGATTTATGCCCACAGAGCTAGATCTGCACTTGACACCAAAGCCTACATATGCATTTATTGTCACTAGATGGCATTCTTTACCAAAGTAAAGCAGATTACAGGATGATGGCACTTGGTAAAATATTAATGATGTAAGCTGTTCCTGTCCTTGGATGCAGCTGAATAGTGTAACAATATCAGATATATTCTGTCTTAAGTAGCCTGAAGAAATCTGAACACTTTTTTTTTTTTTTTTTTGCTTTAGTAAAGCAGGTGTTAAGTTAGTAGTCCTGGCAAGAGTGTAGGGATGGGGTCCTGTATGTGAACAGTGACTTGAAATGTTGAGTATTTAAAAAAAGGACTGTCAGGAAAAGTTGACTCAAGAACATCACAAGGAGTGAACGGAGGCTGGTGTCAGTGTATATAGACGTCTTCATAACAGGCGGTATAGCTGTTGCTTTACTACTGCTGTCAAACCACCCTGAACCAGAGACTTTAGAAGTGGACTACTGCTCTGTGGTCCTCTTTTCAGATAAAAGTACGTTTTGAACTACATTTGGAAATCAAGTCCTTTTCAAATAATAATGGATTGCATTTATATAGCGCTTTTCAAGACCCTCAAAGTGCTTTACAGTTCCACTATTCATTCACTCTCACATTCACACACTGGTGGAGGCAAGCTACAGTTGTAGCCACAGCTGCCCTGGGGCAGACTGACAGAAGTGAGGCTGCCATATCGCACCATGGGCTTCTCTGGCCAACACCAGAAGGCAGTAGGTGAAGTGTCTTGCCCAAGGACACAACAACCAAGACTGTCCGAGCCGGGGCTCGAACTGACAACCTTCCGATTACAAGACAAACTGCCAACTCTTGAGCCACGATCGCCCACGCTTTTCTGGAGGAAAAGTGGAGAGTGTGGTCTGTGTATCAAGTGCTGGTGGGTTTTGATGGTTGATTGGTCCACTGTGTTTTATCAAAAAGTCAATGCAGTTGTCTACCAGGAGATTTTATAGCACTTTATGCTTCCACCCAGAGGTGGGACCAAGTCATTGTTTTGCAAGTCTCAAGTCATGTCAGGCAAGTCAGAGTCGAGTCTCAAGTCACTGGTGTAAAAGTCCGAGTCAAGTCACAAGTCTGAAACTTTGAATTTCAAGTCCTTTCGAGTCTTTAAAAAAAAAAAAACAACGAAAAAATAATGTTGCAGTTATGCTAAATGTAAATATTAGACCATGTAATTTTAAAATCTGTGTTTTTCTCAACACATGACAAAATAGTGAACTTAGAAAATATACACAAATTGTGAAATTGCACCTCTTTAAAATGCAGCTCAATTAAACTTAGCTCCAAGAATAATTTTCACCGACAGTTCTGAGATAAGCTGCATGTTATTCTTGGATGCGGTTGTAGGACCAGCTTTAAAATCGCATGACAAAAATATCATACACATTAAAAAAAACTGTATCACCAACGTAGCCTGGACAACATTTGCTAGTTAGATGAAGTCAGCTATCTCATTGTAGCATATTTATATGCATATTTATAATCATACGGTTCTTGGAGTGAGTGCATACACTCATGAAGTTTAGTAACTTCAGGTCACTGCAACAAGCCCAGGTACAGTTTACCGACGGATGGGTGCAGGACCTTGAAATGCACCGTGTAGAAAGTAAAGACCATCGTACGTATCATAAGTTTACCAGTCTCACAAATCGTCGTCATAAATACACATTCGTTAACCGTTTATTAATAGGACCTTTGAGCTCAACGGTAATTAATTAGTAGTGGAAATAATTTCTGGTAGCATCACAGAAATGTAGCAGTGACAATAATACTGTATGCTGTAATCGTACTGGACAATTAGTGATACAAAAAACCTGTTTTATCCTGTGAATAAAAGTATATGTTTTTGTCAATGTACCATAATAACAGAAGCGAAACACAATATTCTGTCAGGACAATTCACTATTTATGCACAATAAATAAAGGAGCATAGCGCCACAATTTCTGTTCAGCGCCAGACTTGCTTGTAACCTATATCACCAATTATGTTAAGAAAAATGACGCATTAACTACAACAGCAGACTGACCTTTGTGTAAATGCTTGGAGCAGACTAACCTGTGAGCTGGAGTGTTCTGGGACGTTATATTTGACCTTTGAATGGCTGCAATCCAGTCGCCTCTTTGTTACTTCGGAAACATGGCTCGAACAATTTCTCTTCAACGAGGTAATCCGATAACAACCGATCTCTTTACCCGTCGGCTTCCCGTGGCTGTCATGCGACCGGCTATTGCAGTTAATAATACAACGGCTTCTTGTGTTTCTTTTTATCGCCGTATAACTGATTTTAATTGAAAGCCTGCGTGCGCTAGTACCGCTTGCCACGAGTTCCCAGAATCCTTTGCGGTTCTACCCGTGAATGACGTCACATTTTCAATCTCTATATAATATGCATGTTAAATTTTGTATTTGGGGTAAAATATCAAGTCTTTTCAAGTAAACCGGTTCAAGTCCAATTCAAGTCCCAAGTCATTGGTGTAAAAGTCCAAGTCAAGTCACAAGTCTTAGAACATTTTTTCAAGTCAAGTCTAAAGTCATAAAATTAATGACTCGAGTCTGACTCGAGTCCAAGTCATGTGACTCGAGTCCACACCTCTGCTTCCACCTGTTGTCAAGCTTTATGGGAATGCTGATTTCCTTTTCCAGCAGGACCTAGCACTGCCCACAGTGACAACTATTATAAATCTCAAGTTATGGCAGCTATCAAATCAACCTTCAACAACACCTTAGCAGGCTTAAAAGGCATGCAATGAATAAAGACTATATCAGTGTTTCCCTTTTTGAAGAAAATTGTTGAAAGAATTAAACTTTTTCATGATATTCAGATTTTTTTTTAAGATGCATTACTATATACTGAAAAAACAACAACACAACATTTACTAAGAAGGAACTGGTCAAATAACCAGGTGGCTGCCTGTTATATTTGTGCACCTCAGGTAAAGAGGTCAGCAGTCAGCAAATGCAACCTGTAACGCAAGCAATCAACCTGGGATAGTGAATTGGTTGCTTATAAAGTCCCAAGCTAGGACTTGAAGCATTCCACCATTAAACCATATTTTCAAAATTTAAGCTCTAAAGTATTTGTCTTTCCCATGTGTATTTAAGATTTAAGTTTAGAGTAATTTCACTGCCGCCTGCTCCCTTAAAGGAAAACTCAAACACACACATCTGTCTGTTTATCTGTTCACTGTGACTCGCCATTAGCGGTATGTGCCACCTTCCTCTGCCCCCCCTTTGTGTATCATCTGTCTCCGCTGCATTTCCTGTGTCCCGGCTGGTTGTCATGACCACTGTTACCAAGGCGAGCGGAGGCTACAGAAGAAAGGAAACCTGAACCACAGATCTTGATGCCACGATATTTAATTCATCAGCACAACACACCATTAAGGCCAAATGCAGAGGGAATAAGGATTCTTTCTTGGGTGGAAAATATGTTGAAATGAAAACAAAGACCTGCTGTCAGATCCTTCTGTTACACTGCCCCCAGCTATTTATGTGCCAAACAATTCACCATAATAACTGCAGTTGGTATTTCAGCTTGTTAATGTTTCAGTAGTCTGTGTCTAACTGAAAAACATGAAAGTGTTTAGTAAGAAATTGCAGTTAAGTGAATTTGAAAATAAACCCCAAACAAATTGTGATCTCTTATTTATTTATTTATTTATTTATTTATTTATTTTTTGTGTAGCCTCACAACATTTTATCCACAGTCAAAAAAATAAAACCATGAAAAGCTGCTTCGCCCTTTCGCTGCAGACAAAAAGAGGCAAGTGAAAGCTATTTTTGTGTTGTCTTCTTTAAAATTCACGTAATTACGTGTGGTATGGAGCAATAGAGTTTGTAATCCCCATTGTAGGAGCCCACTCCATGTTGTCTTTGTGTTAGCTGATCCACCTACAGACACCGCTCCATCCTGAGTTTGCCCATGCCTCCCTCCCTTTTGTTGTCTCACCCTCTTTCGCCCTCTCCCTCCCACTCGCCTGTTTTATTGTGTGTTTTTTTTTTTTTTGTGGGGTTCAGTGGTGCTTTCCACAGGTTGGATATCAGAGGGGATGAAGGTAAGGGGGAGGGATCTTATGCTCTACTTACCCAGAAGTCTGACTTTGCAGGCCTGATTTCTTATTTATACCCTTGTTAGATCTGGACTGACCCATCTGGGCTGCACTGCTACTAAAGGAAGTGGCTGAGGGAGGGTGAAGCTGTGCAGCAGCTGAAGCCTGAAGTGGCCTCATCAAGGCTTGGACCCCAGCGCCATATATTGTCAGCTAAGAGACACTTCAGCTGGCAACAGCAGCGGTGTCTGAAGATAAATTCTGCAGGTTGTTTTCTACAGGAAAGCTGTTCTTTCAGAGGACGAAGACTACAAAAACCCGTTGCTTTGAGGCTTAATGTGGATTTGGGATTCTTTGGAGGAAAAAGGAGGCTGGAGTACCCTCTTTAGGTTGATCACGGTTCATATTTTGTCCATCCTTCTGGAAGCATAAGGAGTAGAAACTGGCTTTCGATGACCAGGAGGTAAAAAGCTACGCTGTTTTATTCTGTGTAATTGAGAGTCACTATATTCAACCTCCTGTGAAAGGATACACTCATAGCATCATCAGTAGCCTCGGATCCAGGTATCAGGTTATATCAGTCTGATCCATCTAGGTAAGGCTACACCAAAACCAAGAGTGACACTGAAGTAAACAGCAGCTCAGGAGTCCTGAGTTCAAGGAAAAAAGAAGCACTTCCACTGAAAAGAAAAGAAAAACTCCTGGCAGAGATCTCTCTTCCACCGGTCCTGCATTATAAAGCCTGATTGATCCCACATCTGCAGGCTGCCACAGGTGGCTGCACAGGTATTGGCTACTCAATAATGCACCGACTCAAACTTGAAAAGGAGGAGAAAGTGCGCAAGCCTCTGATCCCCTGAAAAGCTGGGTGTCTGTTGAGGGAAAGCAAGCGATTACTTCTGGATAACGCAGCGCACTGAGACGCGTGGAAGTGGAAACTGTGAGCAGATGTTGAGAAGGAAAAGAAAAAGAGAAGAACATGACTTTGACAAAGTGACATTAGGGCAAAGACCATAAGACGCTTGGCCAAACAACAAAAGGAAAAGAGAAGAACACTTAAATAAAAAACAACTTGGAAGACTGATAATAAGGAAAAGATCTTGTCAAAGAAGCTAAAGACAGAGAACAAATTAAACATTAAGAAATAGCTTCACATCCAGTTTTTTCATCATGGTGAACACCGGGATGCAGCTGATCAGCTTCACCTGTGCGGTGACCGGCTGGATCATGGCGATCGCTGTCACAGCCTTGCCTCAGTGGAAGGTCTCAGCCTTCATAGGCAGCAACATCCTGACCTCAGAGATCAAGTGGGAAGGGATCTGGATGAACTGCATCTACCAGACCACGGGTCACATGCAGTGTAAGACTTATGACTCCATGCTGGCTTTGCCTCCCGACATCCAGGCAGCCCGTGCTCTTATGTGTCTGGCCATCTTCATGGGCTGGCTCTCCTGCACCGTGTCCTGCTGCGGCATGAAGTGCACCACTTGTGCCGGGGACGATCGCCAGGCCAAGGCGGGTATAGCGCTCTCAGGTGGAGTTCTCTTCATTTTGACAGGCCTGTGCGTATTAATTCCAGTTTCCTGGACTGCCAATACAGTCATCCAGGATTTCTACAACCCCAACGTGCCTGTGATGTACAAAAGAGAGCTGGGCCAGGCTATTTATTTGGGCTGGGCGGCTGCGGTTATTCTCATGATCAGCGGAGCTGTGTTGAGCAGCACCTGCCCGCTCATGGAGAGGGGAGGCAGGTACCGGAGGGGCTACATAGGGCGGAGTTTTGCAAATTCACCTGCTACAGCACCAGATTTCCCAAAGCCTATCACTTCTAATAATTTACCACTGAAGGAGTATGTGTAGGAAAGGAAGAAGGACAGAAGAGCTGATACTCTTAAAAATGGTACAAAGATCATGAATTTTAAGGTATAAATTCAAACATATATTTATGAATACGTATTTTGTATATCTCTTTGTCATGTTTGTCTTCAGTACGTTGAGATTTGATGTTTTCTGTTCTCTGAGTCATAGCAGTGCCTGAAGAAAGCCTTTAGTCTTTGCTGTAACAGTATGACTTGATGATGGCTTTAATGATGGCTTGTGTTTTGAAGATTGCAGTGATTACTTAAGTCAGAAAATTGTGAAATTAAAAAAAAAAAATCTGGCAAAGTGTGCTTAAAGTATTTTGAAGTAGTTGCTTTTCTTTGTGTGTGCTGGACTTTTGTTCTATTTAGGGTCACTCTGTCGACATGCATATGACAAACCCAAAAAAAGTACAGACATTCTGTATTTAAGTAGAAGTACACCTACTAGTGTTGAAAAAAAAACTCCTGTAAAAGTTGAAGCACCAATTAAACTTCTAAAAGTGAAAAAGTACCAGCTCTGAAATGTATTTAAAGTAAAAAGGTAAAAAAAGCTCCTTGAGGAATATTTCTACCAGCTATTCTTATGCAAAGCTGACTGAGCCTTAAATAACACAGTCTACCTCCGTTTTGTTTTGCAGCATGTTTCACAATACGAAAAACACACAATGCCGCATGTACAGACCCAATATCTGATTTAAAAACACAAGGACTTACATGCAAGCTTTACATTTCCAGTGTAGCAGACCCCACTGAGCATTCCTTACCTTTAACTCTAACCTCTTTTCTTCCTCTCGTGTCGTCTTTCTTACCTTTATCCATCTCTGAGCGAAATTAGCTTTCTTTCTTTTCTCTCCATCAAATACAGTAGCTGGACCTTTAGCTAGCAACACACTGTGCCACAAACTGGAGACACAAACGGTTGAGTGAGCTGAGCTGAGCTGATAGAAACTCTTAATTTAAAATTACCTGCTTGTTTTCTGTAGGGCTAGCTAGATGATGAAATACTGTGAAATAATAACTCCCGTCAGATCCGTTAATCCAAATTCAAAAATATATGTTTAAAAATGTAGTGAGTAAAAGTAAAAAGTTGTAAGAAAAGTACAGATGCCTCAAAGTTCTACTTAAGTACAGTAATGAAGTAAAAGAAAGTATCATGTTTTTGCTCAGCTTTAAATTAGACTACGTTTTAAGTTTCTAGGAGAATACTTTTTAATATGTGTAAGTTGTTAAGCCGTACCTCACTAAAACCACTAAATTAAGTGTTATATACTCATGGAAATGTACTAATTTGGTGATGCAGAAAATACATACCTGTACATTTTTTTCTTTTCTTTTTCTTTTTTCTTTTTTCCTTTTTCTTTCTTTTCTTCTCTTTTTTTTCTCTCTTTCTGTGTATGTCTTAGTAATACATTTAAACTGATACCGAAGTAGGCGAAATCCTAATAAGAACAACACATATACTTGATTATAAATCCCTAAAACAGTCTTGTTAAAAAGGTTTGATAAATGATACACTTCTCCCATTTTAACTTAGCAGTACACAAGCTATGTTCTACAATAAATAAAGCTTTCTGTGAACTTATATATGTGTAACAATACGATGGTTTCACTGATCCTATGCTGTCTGCGCTTTTTTACTTCTCTCTTTTTTTTTCTTTTTTTTTTTTTTGCCTGTCCCGTTTGGCTCTTTTGCCATCAGAATTGTTGTCTAAAGGCAAAGAAAGATGCCCAACGGATTTACTTTACCAAATTGACCATCCCAGCCTTGCCATAATGGTCCATTTGATTCACCTTTTAGTGTTTATTTTATTTTCACTTACTGAATACGGGACAGACTTGACTGGGGGAAAGAAGGGGAGAAAGAAAGAGGGAAAGAGAAACAGCTGAGAAGAGGGACGGGGGAGAAGGGCAAAAGACAAAAACCAACAGAATGAGCAGAAAAAAAAAAGAAAAAAAATGCATATATCAATCACCTGGATCACCTGCTGAGAAAGAAAAAAGAAAACAAGCAGAAGAGAACAAGAGTAATAGAATAAACAGCATCACAATGATATATGGGAATATGACAGTAAATACTAAATGTTAAACATTATTGTGCAGCACATAAGATCAACAGAACACAGTGTGCTTTGAGGTAGGAGCCAAAAAGGGTGTAGTTTGTGGGTGTGATCACCCGTGTGTACACCTGTGAGCATGGACGCGCTTGTTTTTTTAAAAGGTTCCTTCATGTAATGATCTGCTAGAGGGTGTGGGGGGGCCACAGCCCCGTCCTCCAGGGCATGAAGCAGGTATGGAGGAGATCAAAACTCCAGACATCCAGAGGCCCCCAGAACACAAGAGACCAAGGAAGACCAACAGAGGGGCAGCCGCGCCACTGTCCCAGAAAGAGCTGAGGAGAGTCCCAGATGAGGGCTCACTCAGCAGCCGCGGAGCAGAAGCCAGGGGGAGTTGCAGTGACGCGCCCGTGAGCTCCGCCGGCAGCCAGCCGTGCCTGAGTGACCGAGCCCCAGGCCGAGAGGCCGGGGGCACCCCACCTCTGAAGTGGCCCGAGCGAGCCCCAGGCTCCAGGCCCCGATAAGCGGCCGCCAAGGAGTGAGCCGGTGTGTACCTGGACGCCCATCCCCGGACACAAAGAACCACCAACGCACCGACACCTGAGGGAGTCCGCCACTGGCAGGGGAAGTGGTGGTAGGGGGAGATAGGCCTCCAAACCTTGGAGGGCCTGAGATGTCCCCAGAGAGGTGGCGCCTGACACCCAACCTGACATATAGACACAGACATACAGGCACACACATTTACAAACATCCATTCCCACCCTCATGCTCTCATATGCACTTACTCCACACTCAACCAACGTGGAGACAGACATAAAGAGACGCTGTACACACGATCACACTCCCCAAGCGTACTCTACAAACCGGGTCTAGGTACCCTTACCCCTGGAGGGGGAACTGCACCCAGACCCAGGTGGTGTTACCCTTTTCCCTGCGGTGGGGGGAGGCAGACCACCCCGACTCCGCAGCAGCAGGGAGGCCCCACACTCCAGACCGCAGTCGGACGGCCAACTCCTCCTCCTAGCCCCCCTGCTCCAGCAGGTCGCAGAGAACGGGGGTGAGAGAAGACTCCAAACCTCCCTCCACCCGCTTATTGTAGTGTTGATGCATGTGTGTTCTAAGGTGCATTTAAAACCCAGGAGGGCATGGAGCTACCTGCCAGAGAGCAGCAGGTAAGCGCATGGTCCCTCCTGCTAGCCCTCAATGTCTACGTGTATTTAACCTTGAGAGGTGGGCAACGACGCCAGGGGTGGGGTGTACACCCTGATGGTACTTTGGATTCCGTGTATCGTGCCCACCCCCAAGATCCTATATGTATGTGTAATGAGAGTGTGAGTAATGTGAATGTCTAAGTTGTGGGATAAAATTGAGGCAGAGGCAGCCAGAAGGGGACGGGGGGGGGGGGGGGGGGGGGGGGGGTAGCCTCCTCTGCACCCTGGTGACATACCCCTACTCCAAGGTCCTGCATGTGTGGGTGGTTGTGGTGGAGCGGGAAGAGGGAGGCAGCTGGAGATGGGGAGGGAAGGAAGGGAGGGGCAAGTGACTTCTCCCTGGGGCCAGCTCCCCCGCTGACCCCAGTAGGCACCCCCATACTCCGCGACCCGCCAGGGAAAGGGGGCCCAGGCCCATCCAGACCGGGGCCCAGTGCAGCAGCGCCTCCCGGCCCCACAGAGCCCGGGACAGTCCACCCAACCCCACCACAGAGAAAACTGCACCCACCCCACCATCCACTCATCTTCCAGACTACATAAGACAATAAACACCCAGGCTGAGATCTTCCTCCACCTCTCCTGTATCTCCCCCTCCTGCAGAGAGAGCTCCCGAGGAGAGGAAAGCTCCTGCAAGATGTGACCATCTCCCCCACCAGTTGAAGAGCCCCCCAGGTGGCTCGATGCACCGGCGGCACCCTGCTCCAGGGGTGGGCCCCCATGCACCCACCCGCCCACAACCCCGGCAACACACCAACCAGGACCCAAGCCCCCGAGGCCCGGCCCGGGCCCCAGCCCAGAGACGGAGCGCCCCCAGAACCTCACGCCCATCCCGGACCCACCCAGGGGCAGCCAGGCTACCAGGTCAGTAACCCACGTCCGTCAGCACAGACCCTCCCCTAGCCCCGCTGCACGCAGCCGCGAGGAAACAGTCACCGGAGAGCCAACAGAGCCCATAACCGGACATGACCGCTACCCCGGGTTGAGCCCCCCAAGGAAGATGCCTCCGGGGAACCCCCCGACGCCCTAAGCCTGTCCCTACCCCCACACCAATCACAACAGTGAAGGCGGGACCAAACTATGACCCCCCACCCCCACTAGGTGATGGAGCTGATCAAAGGAGCCCAGAGCAATTGATCTGATGTGGTGGCAGAGGCTGTGTCAAGACTAATGTAATCTAATAGATAATTTCTATATTGGTTAGAATTAAGATTATTTTTATTTTTCCAGTTCATGAGGACTGTTTTCTTGGCTATGCATAGGGCAGTGAAAACCATATGGGCTATATTCTTTTCTGAAGTGACATTATCTAAGCTGCCCAACAAACACACTAAGGGGGAAGTTGGAATGTTACATTTCAGACACTTCGATAAGTCTTCACATATCTCGCGCCAAAACTTCTGAACTGGTGGACAGAACCAAAGAGCGTGGATATAATTGTCCGGTGAATTGGTTTGGCAGTGTGAGCAGTTGTTGGTAGACGTAAAGCCCATCTTGAACATCCGATGACCTGTATAGTGCACTCTATGTAATATTTTGTATTGAATTAATTGAAGACTGGGATTTCTAATTAGATGAAAGGTTTTTAAGCAAATCTGAGACCAGAAGTTTAGGTCTAAGTTAACTGATAAATCCGCTTCCCATTTTGCAATAGGAAGTGATATTGATTCATCTGTTTTAGAAAGCATTCTGTATATTTTGGATAGTAATTTGGGGGTTTTAAGAGTAAGAAATTGAAACACACTTGGTGGGGTTTGTAGTTCAACTTGACCTGGTTTAAATTTTTTTTTTACTATGGATTTAATTTGTTGATATTCTAAAAATCTTTTCTTGTTGATTCCATATTGTGTAACTAGTCCGTCAAATGAAATAAATTCTGTTCCTTCTAGTATATGTTCTAAATATTTGATTCCTTTACCACTCCAATCTGGAAAGTTTATCATATTATTGTTTTGTAATATGTCAGGGTTGTTCCAGATAGGTGTACGTTTGCATGGGATTAATGAAGACGCCGTCAATTTTAGAAACTCCCACCATGCTGTCAGAGAAGAGCTGATGTTGATGCTTTTAAAGCATTCATGTCGTTGGATGTTTGAGCTGATAAATGGTAGGTCTGAGATCTCTAGATTATTGCAAAGTGCTTGTTCTACATCTAGCCAAGGTTCATCTAAGAGGGTATGTTTTAGCCATCCTGAGATAAACTGAAGCCTGTTGGCTAAGAAGTAGTGCTGAAAGTTAGGCAGTTCTAGTCCTCCTTTATCCTTGGTCTTTTGTAGTGTTTTTAAGCTTATACGTGGGGGTTTATTTTTCCAAAGGAATTTGGACATACATGAATCTAGAGATCTGAACCAATCTTGTGGCGGTTTAGTTGGGATCATTGAGAATAAATAATTTATTTTTGGTAAGACCATCATTTTTATAGCGGCAACCCTTCCCATGAGTGATATGGGTAGACATTTCCATCTAGCCAGATCATCTTCTACCTTCTTTAAAAGTGGGATATGGTTTAATTTAGTTAGATTTGACCCCACGGGATGAGATCTTGCGTGGAGCCCCAGATCGAGGGAGATTATCAGTGGTCTTGTATGTCTTCCATTTTCTGATGATTGCTCCCACAGTTGATTTTTTCACACCAAGCTGCTTGCCTATTGTAGATTCACTCTTCCCAGTCTGGTGCAGGTCTATAATACTTTTCCTGGTGTCCTTCGACAGCTCTTTGGTCTTGGCCATGGCGGAGTTTGGAGTCTGACTGTTTGAGGCTGTGGACAGGTGTCTTTTATACAGATGATGAGTTCAAACAGGTGCCATTCATACAGGTAACGAGTGGGGGACAGAAAAGCTTCTTACAGAAGACATTACAGGTCTGTGAGAGCCAGAGATTTTCCTTGTTTGTGGTGACCAAATACTTATTTTCCACCCTAATTTACGAATAAATTCTTTACAAATCCTACCATGTGAATTCATGGATTTTTTTTCACATTCTGTCTCTCACAGTTGAAGTGTACCTCTGGTGCAAATTACTGACCTCTGTCATCATTTTAAGTGGGGGAACTTGCACAATCGGTGGCTGACTAAATACTTTTTTGCCCCACTGTACATTTTGTTATACTTGATATTATTCTGCTCTTGAGTCTCTTTTACACTGCTAGTTTTGTAGCTAATAAAACAGCACACACACACACCAAGAATTTCTGTTCAATCAATACATTTAATTTCACTTGTGCTCAAAATTCTCATACGTACTGGATTAAACATTTCAATCCATCCAAACTGAATTCAAGATAAATCAATATTTTACATTGGCCCCATTATTTGTAAATACTTATTTGTAGTTTTTAGGCCACCCTGGTTTCCCTTCAAAATAGATCTAGAAGCAGTTTAAGTCCACTCATCCATTTTTAATTGCTGATCCTATCTGGGCTTAACAGTTCATCAGGGAAGACAGAACTATTTATACTTTCACATCCAGGCATCCAATTTACATACAAGTTTGTGTTTTTGGACTGTGGGAAGAAGCCAATGGAACCCCTGCAGGCTCAGGAATAACATGCAAGCTCCACACAAAAACCAACAGTTAACCAGGAGGTTTGAACCAGGAGCTTTCACTGCACCATTGTCCTCCAAGCGACGTTTGTGTGCATCAGTTCAAGTCAATGTGGAGTTAGATTCAGTCATTCTTGTGGATCTCTTTCTTCTCATTGTCTTCATTAAAATGCAGTTATATTCACGATTAGGTAAGTCCTTAACAATCTTCACTGCGACTCCACAAAGAAAGACACTTTGCAAAGTGTATCTGAAAAGTAAAGAGAGAAAGATAATTCGTTTAATAAATAACAGTCACTTCTAGATCCATCAGAGCACTGGTCTCTGGCCAATGTGTACTCAATTATTAAAAGTGAAATTATATCAAGTTAAATTTTGCTACTTGAGCTGAATTTTAAAAGTGTTATGAATACTGGCCATAAAGGTAGGTCCCTTTATGATTGATTATACGTGACAGAAAAAGAATATTTAAAGACGCCCTGTAGTGTAACAGGAAAAAAGTTTAAGTTTAAAGCCGTGATATAATATTTCCCGAATTATGTTTTTACAGTTGTTTTCTAATCTATTGTTTTCAAATCTTTACATGACTTTAGATATATGCTAGACGACAGTCTGTCAGTACTTGTGTTGTTCTGGATTTAAGTACATTTATAAACATCTTCAGCTTCTTTCTATGTTGAAAGAACTAGTCCATTATACAGCATTAATTACAGATGTGAACTGAATGGTATAGTGAAGTACAGGTCATATAATCTAAGGAGCTTAGAAAGAAAAGTTAAGTTGCTTGAAGACGTTTCACCTCTCATCCGAGAAGCTTCTTCAGTTCTAAGGGTCAAATGGTGGAGAGTCCCAGATTTAAACCCAGTGGGAGTATCCCCCCAAAGAGGGGCAAAGCAACTTAAAGAAGTCCAGACGCTTTTCTTTCCAAGCTACTTAGACTACAATGAAGTGGATAACTGAGAACCTTCACAGACATACTAGTCATATACATTTTACCTGTGATGTGGTCCTCAGCACTGGGAGACTCCAATGAGTTCCACCTTTGGGGAGCAGATTCCAGAAGAGAGAGGTCATCTGCTCTCAGTGTTTGAAGCAGAGTTTTCCTCCTCAGGAATCTGAACACAAGAGTTGAGGGGAAAAAAATACCAGTATATAACATAAACATCCAAAACTGAAGAGAGAAAAGGATACTGTTGCCGATAGTGACGCTCAGCATCCTGAAGCCACTCGAGCATGTCAGCAACCGACGGGGTGGTGGTTGATCCCTCAGTTACTGCAAGCAGATCTAAACTGTGTGCGTTCTGCTCGTACAGATGAAGGATTGAAGCAACCTGGTTACTGATAGCATCCCTCGCAGACTGGAGGGAAGACCTGAAAGAAAGAGGAAAGGAAAGAAGGGAGGGTGAGATAAAAATTATAGTATAATATATACTTTAAGCATACTCTGAGCAGCTTCTGCAAACTGGTACTAATAAGGTTCTTCTCCAAAGATCCATTTACTTACTAAAAAAATAAACTGATCTTTATTACTAAAAAGGATGTAGCTGTACTCCTGTCCGATCAAACATACATAGTTGGATGTGAATACCAATAACGCAGCATCCTCATCAGATATAATAGCCGATTTACTCACATCTTCTCGTTGAGTTTTCCCAGCACTATATCCGTTGCTTCAAGGAGCTTAAAGCGGAGTCTCTCCTCCAGGTCAGGAAAACCTCTGAGCGGTGTGTTGGAGATCTGCACGTTGGACAGTGCTCTCGACTGCTCCGCCAAATTCCCGAGAGACACCATCAGAGGGCTGCACTCGGCTAAAACACTCTTCCATACTTTTTGGTTGCTTTCAAGTGTCGCGAAGCTTTTCCTCAGAGCCTGATGAAGCGTAGCTACCGCAAGCGTGGACATTTCAGCAAACGATTTCAGTACTTAGGTGTTCAAAGGGAAAAACACGAAATACATTAAGTCAGCTTTATGTCTTATTTTCCATGAAGGCGACTTTATGAAAAATGACTTTTAAATGATTCTTCCCGCAGCTACAGAACATCACATTTCTACCATGTTGCCTGAACCACTTCCGTTCTCTTGATGTAAACACTGACGTTTGGCGCTACGATAGGCTGAAAACAAAGTTGTTGCGACGCATGGCACATGCGCGTCCTAATTGGCTGATCTGGTGTGTTGGCCCCTCCCCGCGCGAAGATTTGAAAACGGCTTTGTGAAGGAAGGAAGGCGAGTCTCGAGGACGAACAGGAAAAACACATTTAGGTAATGATATATACTTTAAAAAATTTATGTAAATACATCTCGGGACAGTTATTTAAAAGACCATAACACATATTGGTAGATGTAAACACAGCTGTCGAAAATAAGGTCAGAAAATAAGCGTTAACTCAGCTAAAGCTACTTGCTAACGTTAGCTTCACCAACAGTTAGCCGCATGTAGGCTGATTTTTTGTTTTTGCATTCTTTTGTTCCCGATTAAGGCCACAATGTTAACATTTCATGGTGTCTATGGGGTGTTAATATACCACACTATACTGCACTACACTGTACTGTACTAGGGTATATTGTAATTACTAATATACTCCGTGTCCGTCAGAAATGGCTCCCAGGAAAAGGACCACCAAACGCAAGAATAACCCCAAGACGGCAAAACTGGAAGCTTTTATGGAGGATTTTGACAGCGAGGGTGATTATTATTACTATTTTTTTAACTCACCATAGAAATGCTACAGAAATACTCCCTGTTCTTTTTTCGGTTGCTCACTTTAGGAGTCGCCACAGGAGAACATTTTCTTCCAGCTCACTATATCCTTAGCATCCTCCTCTGTCTTACCAACCCTCGGAGCGTCCTCCTTCACTGCATCCATGAACCTTTTCTACTTTTCCTCCAGCTTTGGAGCTCAATATTCAACATAATTTGTCCAGTATTTCCACTGTCCCCCCTTTGCACATGTTTATGACATCTGAGCCCTGCCTCTCTAACTTTGTCTCTAAACCACTCAACTTCAACCATCCTTCACATGTACTAATTTCTAATCTGTCCTTTCTGGTCACTACCAATGGAAATCTTGCCTTCACTCTTGCTGCTAACCTACTGCTACAAATCACCACTGATGCTAACATCCATCCACCCCACCCTGACACTGTATAACTTAAGCTCAAGTGACAATGTATAACTGAAGCGGAACTCAACATTTGTGTTTCTGCAGTGAAGACTAGAGTTGGACAGGTGAAAGAGAAGATAAACCAGCTGTTGAAAGATGTTGACAACAGCTACAACATGGCAATAATTAAGCTCCCCAAGGCTGTCAGACAAATGAACTGGTTGGAGCATTGGAGTAAGTATACATAGATTATTGACTAACAAATCCCAAATCTATAAAGAAGAAATGCTCTTGAGCCACAGAGACTTTTACAGCATTCTGCTTCCTATTTTTAAAAAAGCTAATGGTACATTTTCAAAAATCTGTGCATTTGATCTTGGATGAATTTCATTTTTAAACAGCATTAAATAAAGAATATTTACATCTCTGCAGAGTCTGAGAAACCACAAACACCAGAACTCGATAATGCAAAGGTCAGTTGATTAGCCTTCTCAAATTATACTTAATATACGTTAAGTATATATAAGTTTCATGCTTGTGCAAGGATGCTCTGTTCTGCATAAACACTCAGTTATATTTGCTTTTATAGAGAAAAGAGGAAGCTGCACTCGTGGAAAGTGTTGTGGCTAAGGATCATACATCTCTTCTAAAAACAATTGAGAAAAGTGAGTTAAAAGTAGTTTATACATTTCCCTTGAAACAAGAAAACCATTTCCCTTTAGCCAATGCAATTTGTTTTGTCCAATCCACAGCATTAAAGATGAAAGGTGGGGCTACATTGAGCTCTGAGGATGAAAACGTCCCAAGCACAACAAAAAAGGTAATGACTGCTTTTCATACAGTCATACATGAGAGCAACTACATACAGCTGTTGTTATGCAGGATCCTCTGTTTGCTTCTTTTGTGGTGTTTTAAATGCTTGTTTATAATTTAGGGGAGAACTACCAGAAAGCCCCCGACTAAAACAAAGAGGGCAAAGGCGCTGTCGATCAGCAAGCAGAGCTCCACCATCAGACGGTAAGCTCTTTTACTTTTTGTATTGTTCTTTTTCTTTCTTTCTTTTCTTCTTCTTTCCTCCCGTGCTAAAAACTTTTGGAAGCAAGTTTGGTGGCTAACAAATGTGATGCTAACACATTGTCATTGTTTGGATTCAGATCAAACAGGAACCCCCTGATTACTCCTGCCAGAAGCTTGCTGGATTCTTCTGTGATGATGGGACCCACTCCTCTTATTACCCCCCGCTTTGACCCAAGGTACACCTTAGAATTATACTGTGTCACTCTAAAGATGGTGTTTGTGTCAATGGCAATTAGTGTTCTAGTTGATTGAGAGGGGAGAAAACGTATTTATAAAACAGTTAAAAAAAGGATTCAAAATTGAGCACAGATGAAGACGGGTCAGATTTATATTGTGCATAAGATACTAGACTCACATACTGGTCAGGTTAGTTTGCTGTGTGTGGATAACATTAGCAGTGCACCAGTCGTCCTCACAGGTTGACATCTACACCTGTGCTGAATGTGGTTATTCAGTGCAGCTCACTGAAGACTTCTGCATTGTTATGTCTTTATATTCAGTGATTTATTACTGAGACATAGTACTGAGATATTTTAACTAGCACAAATTCATTTACAGTTCATGCTGAATAGATAGTGATTCTGTGAAAACATGGGCAAACAGACAAACAAATGCTCAAAGTATTGTATTAAAGCTCAGGCTTCTCGTTAAAGCAAAATCTCTGCTCTCATAGAGCTGTAAGTGGATCTAGTGTCTTTGAGTGTTAGAAAGTGTGTGGGGACTGGAGACTTGCTGTAATCTGGCAGCCCCTGCTATTTACTCTGTAATGTTGACATTTCCTACAAAGAAGGCTTCATATTACTCACTACACCTCAGGCTTCCCAAGACCCCCGCAGTGAGAGTTCCCCGCCACAAGGAGAGGGTCTATAGCATTTCAGTCAACGGCTCTCCCATTGCAGCAGGAAATGAGGATATTGTCATCAATGTTCCCGTTGGGAATGGAGAGGTGAGTGCACATTTAGTCAGGCTCAGAGCTTCAGGTACTATTGATCAGTCAGTTGTTTAAGAAATGATTTTAACAAGGCAGCAGAGGAAACGATATTTACTGAAGAAATTTAGATGTCTATTTTCAGGAAGATAAAACATTGAATACTTTGTTATATATGGTTTATTGAAAATGAGCTTAAAGATGCATTAAATCGGCCTTCAAGTCTTCTGCTTTCATGTTGATTTTATACTGTGTTTATGTTGATGACTGTTTAGTTACATTTGATGACTTCATGGCTTTTGAGTAATTAATTGTCTAACAAAACTCTTGATTAGAAGGCTAATTCTCAAAAACGAAATCACTAACACAAGTGTCCTTAACATATTGATCCAGAGCATTCACCTGCTGGCCAGTCAGATGGACTCAGTAGATCTGTCACTGCTGGACGAAACCGCCATGAGGAGCATTCGGCAGCTGCAGGTAAAAATTCCAGCAGGACAGCGTTACTTGCAGTTTCATCAGCTTTTCATCACTGTTTTGATGCAGCTTTAGCCAAATTTTGATGTGAAATATTTGCATATGCTTTGATTCTCATCATTTCTTTTTATTTTTCCCAACAGAATCGACTCACAACATTGTGTGGGACATCAGAGTGACCAAACAGTCTGCCACGGACGTGTACTATACTTTTTTTTTTTTTAAAAAACAAGTTTTATCTCTATTATAAAGCTTTCATCATTCTACAATGTGGCATGTTTTTTTTCTTCTTCTTTTTTTTGCCTTTATACAGTTTATACTTTAACTAATACTTTAGGATACAGTGTAAGGTTAATATTTGTTGCGCTGGACACTGTTTTCTTGAGATCCTTCACATTCACTGGAATTAATCTAGGAGTTAAACTGTTCATTTCATTGTATTTACATTCTCCTAAATTATCTCTTTACTTAAAAAAATTTAATTTTATGTAGTTTCAGATGCTTTTTTGTTGCAGGGGAAATTGGATAGATTTTAGTGCTATTCCAGTCTTTCATTCCTGGCCAGTCTAGATTTAATGGATCTTAATAGGACTTGCATGATAATATCCAACAGAAACATGCAGTATGTGCTTATCAGATACAACTTTCTCTTTATTCTTTTTTTTTTTTTTTTTTTTTTTAAAGTACATTTTCTGATATTATTTGTGTGGTTTGTCATTGCTGCAATAAACCCCCTCCATGTTTCTATCACTAACCTTGTAGTTACATCAATAGTTAAAATGTATATGTCGTGTACATCGTGCACTCTGTCTTCATAACTGTGTGATGTGGCTATTTTCTGGTTTATTGGGGTTTTGTATTCTTAAATATAGCAGATGGCATGTTTGATTTTTATTTTAATTATGCCATAATGTGGAAATTCGTTTTTTCTTTCTTTCAGTGGACAGATTTTTTTTAAGTTGTATCTGTGCATAGTGACCAGTAGGTGGCAGCATTTCACCACAGAAATATTTGTCAGGCACCTGAACAGCCTCTGCTCTTTTTTTTTTTTTTTATTGTTAAAGGAAAAAAAAGATTTCTGTATCTGATCAAACTTTTTTAACTGCTTGTTATTTACTGGTAGCAAATTTTTATATGTTTGTTGATTTTTATTTTATAATCTGTAAAGTTATAGGTGTCTGTATTCTCTCTTGTATTAGATTACACTGTCAAGCATGATTTATACTGGTGATATTTATTTTACATCTTTGTTTTCCAGTTGTGAGGCTGCAGCGTTGTTTTCAAACCTCACCACAACTTTTTATCTGTAAGCTACCGCACTCTTTTTGCTTATGTAAGAAGTTCCTCTTGCCCTTTCCCGACTTTGTTTACACAAAGGGATATTAGTCAGTCACGTGATTGCTCTTGGCAGGAAGTGAAAGCCTTTCCTGCTCTTGGCACAGGAACCTGCACTCTGACCTTCGGGGACATCATAACGCTGCCAATTAGAAGCTTGTTAAGCTTCGTTAGGCCTGATGAGCTCATTAGGGTTTCCACCTGGGATGGTGAACTGGGTCAGGCCGGGCCTCACCTTGGGCCCAGGTAGACAAGCATAACTCTTTGCTGCTCGTGGTGGATTCTCATGCATCATATGCTACCAAGGCACAGCATGGGAACTTTGTGCCCCCCAACTGAAATCGGGCCGGGTCTCTTCCATCTGTATCCATCTTATGTACTTTATCATCTCCTGTCTCTTGTCGTGCAAACTGTGCTGCAAAGGTAAAACCAAACTCTGCATCAGTGAAAACGACAGATGTTGTGGTCAATGGTGCATGCAGTTCAGCTCCCTCGTTAGCAGTGGGCCAAGGCCTCGCGCACCTGCTCTATATATCATAGAATTTTCCTTGTTTTGCCTCTGAATGGATTGGATCCTTTTTTTATTCTCTAGGTGAGTAGAAAATTGCCATTTTGCATGGATGGCTTGCTTTTCAGTAAGCATGCAGGCTGTGGCGCAGTGACAGGTGCGGTATGGATGGGGCGGATTTTGAGGTCACAGAGCAACACTACTACATAAATCATCCACTGAAATGTTCAGGTTGAGGGATTGGAACCTGAGATAGTGGGAAGGGAAGAGTGAGTGCAAAGATGCTTCAACATAACAAGCAACTCTGCATTAATGCTCAGTCTGTGGAAGTCTAGATTCACCTGCCTTTTACTTCCAAAGAAAGGTACTTAAGAATTTAAAGCAGGCCCATCATATTTATCCTTAGTTTCTGTCATATATACATATATATATTTACTTATACTTTAACAATGGTGGATGCATATACATGTTCAAGCGCATCTTCAAATAATAAAAAGAATCCCTTCTTTCAGGCTATCTGAGGCTGCTTTAGAAGCTTGATTTTGGATGTCTGTATGATGTCAAAGACAGCAGATATTCCCAATCTGGTCACCACAGAGGCCTTTTCAATTAACTCCTCCAGTCAGAAGAAAGTTGGCTGAAGGCAGAGGTGCTAAAACCGATTGTTTTAGACAATAGATTAACTGAAGGCCCAGTAAATGAAGATTATTTTGACCTTTTAATCATCCAAAGCTACTCTGCAGAGCCCATGCACTGAAAATACTCATCTTGAAATGAACAGACCACATCCTGTTAAAGTAACATTTGTGCAAATTTCATATGGAAAATCTTTTTCTTTTTTGAAAGACAAAGCTTCAAATAATTTTAAAATTCATAATTATAATTTATATTAAAATTGTAATTTAATTGTAATATTTATAATTTTAACAATTTTTAATATTTAATATTACTGCATAAATAACTGACTGTATACAGAAGATAAAAAAAACCCCCATCTTTTGTTTTAAGTTGCTTAAATCTGCATTTCCATCTTCTCATTATGGTTCCATTTACAGCAAAAGGAGGAGAAAACACTGGATGCTTTACAGTGAACTACTCTGCGACTGACATACTGTATGAGTGTAGAGGTGGTGGAGGCAGCATCAAAAGTAAAATGAATATTGGCCTTATATGCTATACTGCTAGAAGTATTCACTCACCCATCCAAATCACTGAATTTAGGTGTTTCAATCACTTCCATGGTCACAGGTGCATAAAATCAAGTACAGAAGCGTGCTGCTTCTACAAACATTTGTGAAAGAATGGGTTGCTCTCAGGAGCTCACTAAATTCCAGAGTGGTCCTTTTATGAGACACCACCTGTGCAACAAGTCCATTCCTGAAATTTCCTCACTGCTGAATATTCCACAGTCAGCTGCTAGTGGTATTATAATAAAGTGGAAACAATTGGTAATGACAGCAAGTCAACCACAACGTGGTAGGCCACGTAAAAGCGGGGTCAGCAGATGTTGAGGCGCATAGTACACACAGGTCGCTAATTTATATAGCATGGGGTTGTTTTTCAGGAGTTGGCCTCTTAGTTCCAGTGAAAGGAATTCTTAATGCTTCAGCATAACAAGAGACTGGACAATTTGATGTTCCCAACTTTGTGAGAACAGTTTGGGGATGGCTCCTTCTCACCAGTGCACAAAGCAAGGCCCATAAAGACATGGATAAGTGAGTCTGGTGTGGAAGAACTTGACTGATCTGCACAGAGTCCTGACCTCAACCTGATAGAACATCTTTTGGGATGAATTAGAGCTGTGACTGCAAGCCAGGCTTTCATCACTGTCATCATCAGTGTCTGACCTCACAAATATGCTCCTAAAATTTCCATAAACACACTCCTAAACCTCAGGGAAAGCCATCCCAGAGAGTTGAACCTGCTATAGCTGCAAACGGTGGGCTGACATCGCATTAAACCCTATGGACTAAGAATGGGATGCCACTGAAGGCAATGTGAAGGCAGACAAGCAAGTGCTTTTTGCAGTACAGTGTATTTGTTGGGTCCATGGTGTAATGCTGTGTAAATTAGCCAGCTGTTTAATAACACATACACATCGTGCTGGCTTAATGTTCCACAATATGTTTTTACCTCTCTCTTTGTCCTGTAGTTCCTCTTAAAACCCCATCCCCCACCAATCCAGCATTGAAAGCTTAACCTCACCCACCTAACCTCCCCTTTCCCTTTCTCATTTTGCATTCCCAAAATCCGTTATCGTTAAAATGTGCCTGACACATGGATGTGGCATATTCCTCAACAAAGCTGTTTCCTCCCCAAACCGCTGCAGCCGTTCGTTAATTGAGCCCCCAGACCTGGGGAAACTGCCAAACTCCCCGCCAAGACGAATGAACCTGGCAGAACCATGTTCTCCCAGCAAAATTAATTCTCTGGTGCGTCGAGACCTCCTGTAAATCCCATCCGTCAAGCGCTCTGCTAATCGATTTATTCACATGCCCACACCTCCGTCTGCCGCGGTCTTTTATACTGAGCCAGCCAGGGGTCGAGACTCATCTTTTGTTAAGTTGGTTTGTCAGCACAAACCAGAAAAAGTGTCGCTGAATGCTTTGTTATGTCTGCTTCGGTGATGGAGAGTTACGAGGACACAAGCTGATGGTAAAGGGAAGTGGCAGACGGGAGGAAGAGGTAAATGGGACTTAACAGCCCCCACATGATGCATTCTGGGCATGCGTTCATCTGGTGGCCAGCAGGGTCCTGATGGCATTTTGATGGGCGGCCTCTCCGTCACTCAGGCACCCGCAACGATGGGCAGGGTGGAGAGGAACATCTGCTGCCAAAAAAAAAAGGAAAAAATTCCTGTGGAAAGAAAATAACAGGATACCCTGAGGAGAGGTGGGAAGTTAATGCTGTTTGCTGATTGCACAGAGACAAACTTTTGCTTGAGAAGCCTCTTGATGGCTTTGAAATTCAGATATCTATTTGCACTAAATACAAAAACAAGACCTAAGTATTAAACCCATTCTGCCATTTAGAGATAGAAAACATTTTTACCTGTATAGTTGTCAAGTGCTTTCTCGTGCTAGAGTGTCAGATACTGCTGTTCTGGTATTGCAGAGGTGTGCTTTGGCATGGATTTCCTGGCACACTAGTAGTGGCATTATTGGACAGTGACTGTGCTATTTAACTCATCAGTGCCAGCTCCAACTCTAACCCCAACTCTACGCAATCAGAATATCACATTTTTCCTTCATTGTTTTCTTTTTCATTTTATCAAATGATTTGTTTTTGACCAGGAAAACCACATGTAGTTTTTCATAGGGAATTTAAAAGTAGAATGGGAGGCCGAGCCTTCAGTTTTCAGGCCCTTCGTCTGCGGAATCAGCTCCCAGTTTGCAACTGAGACACGGACACTTTCTCTACTTTAAGATTAGGCTTAAAACTTTCCTTTTTGTTAAATAAATCTTGTGGTTGCAATAGGTCTGGGCTGATAGGGGATTCCCATGATGTACTGAGTGTTTCTCTCTATTAAAAGGGAGCTTTTCCGCCAACTGCTTGCCCAAAGTTGCTCATATGATTGTTGGGTTTTCTTTGCGTTATTGTAGGTCTTTGCCTTAGAATATAAAGTGCCTTGAGGTGACTGCTGCTGTGACTGTTTTCTTCAGTACAAAACAGGGTTCTCACCTGTAACCCGCAGGAGGTTAAAGAGTGGCATTTAAAGATTGTTGGGGTGCCAATAAATTAAACCACAAGTTTGTAAGAGATTGTAATTTGATCAAGCTTTATTTTGCACTTTTCAAGCTTTGTTTTCAGTCACTTTTTAATTTCACATTTCCTAGTTGGTTAGGTTTAGACATAAAACTAGTTAGTAACATTGAGCAAAAGATCATGTATTAGGGTGATAATCATGCTTTTGAAAAATGACACTTAAATGGTGCCAATGGGTTCATTACAAATGTCCATATTTGAAAAGGTGAGAGCGTGACCTGCATCTTTTTTTGTAATAGATCAGTTGGGACAGTCAGCAAAGCCACAGGACAGCTTGTATTTATATGTAAAATGTCAGAAGGGCAGTCGTTGAATCCCTGGCAATGATTTCAAGTATTAGAGCTGAAAACAGATCAAAACAATTGAACCGTGGCCTCTGGAACCATGTGAAATTTCACTTTGACGTCCTGTAGGAGCGGTTTTCACCATAATTTTATGTCACAGTAGAGCAGCTCTGTAAGCAGTTCAGAATCAGAATCAGAATCGTGTTTATTGGCCAAGTATATGTGCAGACACATACAGGGAATTTGGTTCCGGTAGATGGTGGCTCTCAAGCACAGCAATGTAAATCTCCCACACACACACACACACACACACACACACACACACACACACACACACACACACACACACACACACACACACACGTGTCTATATATACACATTACACATACATACACAAAGCTATGTAAACCAACTATAAATAACGAATCTAAACGTATATACATAAAATACAGAAATGAATGAGGTGGAATGAATACTACAAAATGTACATAAGGTGCAGTTGCAGTCTGGCAGTGGGAGCAGTGTGACAGGTCAACTGTTAAGAAGGGAGATGGCGAGGGGAAAGAAACTGTTCCTGTGTCGGGTGGTCCTGGTCTGCAGGCTTCTGTACCGTCTGCCAGAGGGCAGCAGATCAAAAAGTCTGTGTGCAGGGTGTGAGGGGTCTGCGATGATTTTCCCTGCCCGTTTCCTGGTTCTTGAGAGGTACAGATCCTGGATGGAGGGCAGGGGGGTGCCGATGATCCTTTCTGCTGCCCGTACAGTCCGCTGCAGTCTGCTCCTGTCCTGTTTAGTGGCTGCTCCATACCAGACTGTGATGGAGGAGCACAGGACAGACTCAATGACCGCAGTGTAGAACTGGATCAGCAGCTCCTGTGGAAGACTGTACTTCCCCAGTTGTCTCAGGAAGTACATCCTCTGCTGGGTCTTTTTGAGGATGGAGTTGATGTTGGTCTCCCACTTCAGGTCCTGGGAGATGGTTGTACCCAGGAACTTGAAGGTCTTCAGTTAACATGTTTGTTGAAGTCATATAATAGCAATCACTGTCTACGCCATAAAAGCAAGTGAAATATCCGATATTTTCACTTAAAGTATGAAAACTGAACAAAGGGGAAAAACCATCTTGAACTTCAAATGTGAGTTGAAAGCAGCTGGAATGAGCACCACTCTAGCAACCAGCATACAGACAAAAATCACAAAACGGCCTTTGTGGTATAGCTCCTGCTACAGAAGATGCCTCCAGGATTGCAGTTTGCCCTTCTAAAACACGGACGCACTCAGAGACTCTCAAGAAGTGAATGCCTTTACACTATCAGAACTGCTAATGAGCAGAAGTGCAATAACATAAAGTCTGTCAGATTTCAGTTTAAGTGCTGTGGGAAGTGGAGCTGTCACTTTGTAACAACTGGAGTTAAAAAAAACAAACGCCTAAGTGTAAACAGCTAAAGTGCCAGGTAATGTCGAAGCTCAGAAGGAGGTTGAACTGTCAGCTGAAGAGTAAAGTCTACACTGGAGACGTGTTTATGTAGACACTTTGTGTAAGAGATAAGAGCAGTCAAACTGTCATTTGTCAAGCCGTGCACTCTGAATAGTTCACACGTCTCGTGGTGCTTTATGTATAGAAAGTCAGCAGCTGAATATTTGGTTAGTACCGAAAGAGGCTGAGATGTCAGTTGAAGAATAAGACATGATGCTAGCTGATTAGCTATTCAAAACCATTACAGTTTTCTGTGTGGATGTTGTACTTGACTTGAGTCAACTAGGCTTGATTGGAAAACCTGCAGGAGATACAATATGTATTTAACTGCTGTTAACTCCTTTTTTTCTTTCTGTGACATCTTTAAAAGTGAAAAAAAAAAGGATCTTAAACTGTTGAAGTATTTCCTTTATCATCACATGAATTTAACTAATAACCACATTTTTGTTTATTATGTTCCTACATTTTCACTTTAGTGTACCAATAAATTGTGTTTCTGTATTGCAAATAAATACAAAACTTTGTTGGGAATTTCTTCCAGTAAATAGTTTGACAGTCAACGGCACAAACCTACACCTCCTTATTAGGAGGAGTCACACGCTAATGGAGGAGGCACTAACCTGTGCTTTATTCTTTCGTTCATTCCTATGCTGGACCTGGCCTGAGCAGGTTGAAAACAAGCTTTTCTTATTTGGTTAGAAGAATATGAGATGCAAATACCAGGAAGGGCGACAGAGCAGGGATGAAATGAAGTGAATTTTCACCCCATTCATTACCTCCATCAAAGAAAGAAAAAGAAAGTGACCATAAAATGAGTGGTGGAGCAATGGCCAGGATTGCCTTTGAGAAATAATTAAAGCCTCTTTGCAATGCTCCCCAGCCTGCAGGAAAAATCCCCATCTTCTGTATGGTCTACAATTGATGTTTGGTTTACCAGCCCCTCTGTATAAAGCAGACCTTCAATAAACTATATCACCCAATTTGTGAGAGTAATGCAGCCCAGTGCGGTCCTCAATTTGGTATAAATGACACAGCAAATTGGAAAATTAGGGGGAGAGGGAAGGATAATTTGCTCCAAAACAGACTAAAACCAATTTATTAGGAGACTGGGGAGGAGACAAAGGGTCCGTTTCTGTCCTCCAACAGAAAATCCTACATTAAGTTCAGATGCCTTACTGTTCACCTTGTCACAGGCTGTGTTTGAATGCTTCTTTTATCAGTTAGTATGACTCATATATATTGTTTGGGAGAACAGGCTGCACTAACAGATGATGAGTGAGGAGACTGATGAGTTTGATCTTATATGTTAGTGCAAAACAATGCTGTTAGACAAATATTAATCAAACTGGATACATACAGCTTCAGCCACTCGGCTCAGAACAGCACATAATGTTAACAACAAATAAAGGTCACATCACAGGATAGTGATGACGTGTATTGTCAGCAGAGACCATAGACTGTAAATAAATGATGTAGCTTCCAGGTGGGAACAAATGCAAACGTGGAAGTGTCTTAAACCTGCATTTTTTATAGTGACCAGCAGGGGGCCTGTCTCCTCTAGAAACAAGAAGAAAGCAGTTTTATGGTCTCACTACTTAATTTTTGTTAAATATGGCCCTCATTACTGTAAATAATAAGAAAAAAGCAGGGTTTGCTTTAGGACGACTCTCCCTTGTGATTGATAAATTGATGCCTTACCTTAGAGTCAACAGTATCTCTTGGCATCTCAGTCAGATTGTTGTTTGTCCAACATGGCAGAGACTGAAATGCTCAGAGCGATGCTTCATTAATCAATAGGTGAGACTAAGGTTTCTAGGTCTGTCTTTCATGTACAGTCTATGGCAGAGGCAGTATAGGCAAAAGTCTTTCACTGGGATGGCTTAGATTTAGTGTCAAACTATTGCCTTTCTGAAAGGACATCTGTTATAAAAGTTGTTAAATCTAAATAACTTCTCAAGTTGGTGAACTGAAGTGGCTGTGGTGAGACAGAGAGTACCTCATGGAAACATATTTTTATGTTTTGACATATCCTCTATATCTAACATTTAGTAGACAGAAAGCCTGTAAACTTTAAGCCTCCAGGTTTGAAACAATGGTTGTTGAGCGGTTTTAATACTTATTTGGGATTAAATGTGTGAATAATTATTGGATGGAATGTAATGAAATTTGGTACAGACATCCTTGGTTCCCAAAGAAGGAATCGTAGCATCCACACACCTTTCATCCATCCTATTATTTTCTTATGCTTATCCAATTCAGGAGGTGGCAGGCTCTGTTGCACTAGAGTTGGGTCTTTGAATCATGTTGCTTGGGATCACTATAAGAAAAGGAAAACTGCAAGTGGAAAACTGAAATGCTGGAAAACAGCTTGTGAAGTTTCCATTTTTATAAAATGAAATCTGATCTATTGTCTGGACTCCTATTTAAAACATAATGAAAAATTTTTTTCTATTCCATGAAAGTTACAATTTTGGACAACAGCTCCATAGGGGGGCATTCTTTCTGGACTACCTTTCAAGCTTCACATTATGTTTTGAGACCAGTAGTTTTTTTACGAACACATTCTCTGCTCTCTCCATACTCTGATTGTTTTCAGTTGTTACAACACGATGGAGCCACATACATAATTTTTCATATTGTCTTGTAGGTGCACAGAGAAGTCGATTCACAGGAAAAAACAGGACTTCAGTGGAATGAAGAGAAAATGTTCTGAAACCTCTTTTGTGAGAAAACAAGCAGGAACAAAACAAAGATCGGGCAGTTTCAGCCAAAAGTCAAACATTTTTACCCCCTTCTACATTTTAACTCATATTTTGAGGTTAGGAGAAACACTGTGCGGTGCATCAAATGGTGGGAAAATAAATGAAAAGCCAAGCTGACAGTTTCTTATTGAGTTTTTGGGGACACTCAGCTGCATTTTTAGAGACAGAACAGCAAAAGGAATGGAGCTGACACTCTGTTTGGATGGTTTTCAACTTTGATGCAGGGCTGGGTTCAGAGATTTCATTTCTGTTATTACTTCAGGTTACGTCTAAAAGATTTTCCCAAAGTGCTGCTGTCACAGAGGCCTTGAGATTGCTGCTCAGCTATGAGTTTTGCTCTGCGGTATTCCTCTAACTGGTCCCTTATGGGTGATTTTATTAGATGCACTTACAGCCACTATGTCTCCCCTAAATAAAACATATGTGGTGTATGCTTATTTTATAACACCCACCAAAGACAAAAGTCTTTTTATTCTAGCAGTTGCTAAGTTGGTCAGCCCTGGAGAAAAACCACACTGTGTCTGCATGCTCACCACAGGCAGACAGTTGTGGCGGCATCTTCTGTCCGGGTGTGTAGTAGATGCAGAAACAATGCTGAGATGAAGTCAGTGCTGGTTATAATGTGTGTACCACACACACACACACACACACACACACACACACACAGTGGTTCTTGGATCGTTTGAGAAACACCTGTCTCTCTTGGATTCACAGCACCAGACCTACATTATAAAATAAGTAGGGGGATCAATTTATCTTCATTTCTAGGCTGTCTTTTTATTAGATGCAGTGATGAGTGATATGATTAAGGGGTCTGCTTCAAGAGCTACTGCACATGTGCCCTGCTGATTTCCATTTTTCACAACACACAAACACATGGAAGAACACAGCTAGCAAATTTTCCTACCAACAACAACAACTAGAGCCTATCTTTACTGGTTCAAATTCCTTTCTCTCTTTGAGTTGGATATGAATAAATATTTGCTTTTGAATGATCTATTGAAGGTGTTTTTTCATTACCAGTTAAATGTATGGATGAGACAGTTATGTGATAAATTCAAGCAGAACAATTAATTCTGCTGCTAAGGAATTAAGCTGATGCTAAAGAGCCAGAAAATGCAGTTCCTCTGATCACCACTTAAGGATAACTCCAAAAGTGAGTCCTCATAGACCAGCGGTCCCCAACCTTTTTTGCTCCACGGACCGGTTTATGTCCGACAATATTTCCACAGACCGGCCTTCAAGGTGTTGCGGATAAATACAACAAAATAAAACCAGTACCGGTACCAAAAAACCAGAAGATGTACTCATAACACACGGGAAAGACCCAGGGAAATCGAGTTAATGTTAAAAACGATAAAAAAATAACGATAAAAACTGATTAAACCCCGAAAACCATGCATTTCACACCCATAGCTGGACTGGCCATCGGGCATACCGGGCATTTGCCCGGTGGGCCGCTGGCGATTTTTTTCCTTTATGGGCCGATGGATTTTTTTTTTTTTTTTTTTTTTTTTTTTTTTTTTAGGAAGGGTATATATAATGAAAGGTGTTGGATTGGCCAATTGGTCATGATCGACTCTGGGCTGGACCAATTACAGCCGAGGAGGCTGGATGCACCCTCCCCCTTGTTTAGCAATCACGTGATTTTCGCGCATTGCATGCCGGGAACTCGTGGCAAAACAATCCAAGTACCACATCAAATGCAAGCATTTGCAGCACCGCAAAACGCTCATTCTCCGGTTCCAATACCTTCTTTTTTTTTCTTTGCCGCACAAAAAAGGAATGTACAAAACAAAAGGAGAACAATGCCGGTCCGTACAAAGACAGACTCGACGAAAAGACAAAGAAAAGATACGAGGAAAAAATCAAAGGAGTGAAAGGGTCAGACCCTTACGAGCACACAGAGTGGACAAAAGACGTCAGTGTGCTGCCAACTTTCACCACGCTCAGATTTATAATTACACGGTTCTTGGAGTGAGTGCATACACTCATGAAGTTTAGTAACTTCAGGTCACTGCAACAAGCCCAGGTACAGTTTACCGACGGATGGGTGCAGGACCTTGAAATGCACCGTGTAGGACGAAAGACTATTGTACGTATCATAAGTTTACCAGTCTCACAAATCGTCTTCATAAATACACATTCATTAACAGTTTATTAATAGGACCTTTGAGCTCAACGGTAATTAATTAGTAGTGGAAATAATTTCTGGTAGTGTAACAGTGTTTGTGGTATTATTCCACTTGCCACAAATATCAGTGTAATGGGGAAACAGCGCCCCCCCGCTCTCAGTGTGGCTGGTTAGGTGAGGCTGGCTGCAGTAATCGCTGCCAGTCTGCCGTAGCCATACGAGAGGTGAGTTGTATTGTTCCGCACACAATATAGCTAAGTAGTACAGACACATAAAACATGTTTGATTAGCTGACGAGCACCGAGTGTAATAAGTGCTTAGTGGACACATGTCCAACACCAGTTTTATGTACTTTTCATTTGTTTATTACAGTTTTTTACAGACGCTAGGACACATTTCTCAATACTTAGGTCACGTTTGCAAAACTCCTCACACAGTGAGCACAACAGAAGTCTATGTGGGCTAAACTGAGGACCAGTTATCATTGTTTTGGCACAAAATGCATTCAATGACTACATCTCTCAAATTACATGAATCATCTTCTCACTCAGACACAACAACTGCCAAAAACCTTTGTACGGACAGGACATTTTGCATGTGCTTACATACTGTTTTCAAAACTGTTAAACTCATGGTCAAAACAATAACACAATGCAAAACTTGAAAAGACAGCAAAATCCAACGGCAATATTTTATTGAAACATATTTTAAATCTAACAATGCAGTTTAACCAGCCACAGCTGATTCTCATTGTGGATGAACATCTACACAGTTGTTACTCCTTCAATTTTTCAACTCCTTCAATTCTGGCATGCCAGAAGATTCTTTCCTAGGTGTGTTGCCCAAGATGACATAAGATGTGATGTGGATGAGAACCTGTGGCCAAATGGAGAAGACCGAGTAGATTAGCATTACTATTGTATGTGTATCAGTGGATGGTGTGTATACGAATTCTTGTATTTTGGGATTACTTAGTGCAAAAAAATAAAAATACATAAACATAAATACATGATGTCTGATTCATTCCAGTAACATATATTGAAATTATAAACAGAGATGTGTCCTTGTTTTACACAGGAAAACACTGTGTAATGCTACATGTTGTTAGTGTTTTTTAGGTCATTGTTTTGTGGGTGACAAAGTGTGTTTGTTGGCTGTCAACCTTTGCTAGTGTTCTGGAGGAATGTTTTTATTTGAGACCTGAATGAAGTGTTTTGGTAGTTGTAGTGCATTTTGAATGTGGAATGAACTGCTTTGCCAAGCTGAGGGTCAGTTAGGAGAATTGTGTGAAGAGTTTTGCAAAAGTGACCTAAGTATTGAGAAATGTGTCCTAGCGTCTGTAAAAAACTGTAATGTGTGAAACTGTATGCTAAAGCGGAATGCTAATGAGATGTTCTGCCGTAGTGTGCTGTGCGGAGTGGTGTGTGGCGAGCCTGTGCACTGATAATACACCGTTGTTTCCATTCAGGAAATAAAGTGGCAACGATCGATCAGAGACTCCTTGTCTTTTTAAAAACACTACACAACGCAGAGTCGAGGAGTCTGTTTGGGCCGAACTGTTGCAGCGGGATGAAGCAGAAACCGGTTACAGTAGCATTACAGAAATGTAGCAGTGACAATAATATTGTATGTTGTAATCGCAATGGACAATAAGTGATACAAAACAACTGTTTTATCCTGTGAATAAAAGTATATGTTTTTGTCAATGTACCATGGTAATAACAGAAGCGAAACACAATATTGTGTCAGGACAATTTACTATTTATGCACAATAAATAAAGGAGCATAGCGCGACAATTTCTGTTCAGCGCCAGACTTGCTTGTAACCTATATCACCAATTATGTTAAGAAAAATGACGTATTAACTACTAAAAAACTCTGACCTTTGTGGGAATGCTTGGAGCAGACTAACATGTGAGCTGGAGTGTTCTGGGACGTTATATTTGGTATATCCAGACCATCCGTCGGCTCTTACTTCGGAAACATGGCTTAAAAAATTTCTCTTCAACGACGTAATCCGATAAAAAAAAAAAAAACGATCTCTTTACCCATCGGCTTCCCGTGGCTGTCATGCGACCGGCTATTGAAGTTAATAATACAACAGCTTCTTGCCATTTTTTGGGTTTCTTTTTATCGCTGTGTAACTGAGTTCAATTGAAAGCCTGCGTGCGCTAGTACCTCTTGCCACAAGTTCCCAGAATCCTTTGCGGTTTTATCCCTGAATGACGTCACATTTTCAATCTTTATCCTGGTGGGCCGGTCTCTAGTCAAAATGCCCGGGCCGATTTTTTGTCCCAGTCCAGCCTTGTTCACACCTGAGCCTCAACTCTCGCGGCACGGTACCGGTCCGTGGCCCGGGGGTTGGGGACCACTGTCATTGAGTCCAGTGTTAAAATACCCAACTTTACAGCAGAAATAGACATGTTTACAGTCTCATACAACAACCCCCCAACAAAAAACAGTTTCCTGCTTTCTAACGACTGTATACAGGGTGATATCTGTTTTTGTTATTGCTCTTTTTTTGTTATTGTTTAATTTCCATACAGCTTAGCGTTATGCATTATTAGCGATATGGCTGCTTTGAGCCAGGTAGAGACATAAGTAGGTTTAACCCCATGCTATCTAACAGGCTTCAGCTCAGCTAATTTGAGTCAATGAAATGGACCTCCTGAAAGTAACTAGTGTCAAAGGTAGACCCAAATGCAAACTGGACACAAAGTAAAACTTTATCCAAAATCTGATAATAGATTCATGAAAAGGGAACAAAAAGGTGGTGGTGTAATTGATTGGTGATTAATTTTTGGCACAGTATGGACGCCTCAGGATCATTTAAGTGCCACAGCCTACCTGAGTTGTCTCTGGCAATGGCCATCCCTTCATGACAACAGTGTACTCATCCTCTGACGGCTGATTTAGGCAGGCCAAAGCTCAGATAATCTCAAACTGTTTTTTTAACATAACAATGAGTTCACTGTACTCAAATGACCTCTACTGTCACTAAATCTTATTTCAATAGAGCACCTTTGGGATGTGAGAGATTCACATCATGGATGTGGATGAATACTATTACATTAATATTGACCAAAATCTCTGAGGAATGCTCCCAGCACCTTGTTGAATCAATATCAGGGAGAAATAAGCCAGTTATGAATGGAAAATCTAAGGGTCTAAGCCAGCACTACCCGATAAAGTGGCTGGTGAATGTTGAAAAACTTAGGATATACAAAACAGGATTCCAAAACTCAACATACCAAATACATAAATCAAAGCTTCAAGAATACAGAAAAAAAAAAAACAGAAACCCAGACAAAAGGTTCACAATTCAAAACTTGTGAAAAAGACATACCCATTACCAGATATCACGACAACTGATGCCTTATACAATGTTTTAATGCAAGTATCTAATGTTGTAGTTAACTGTTAATTATAATTAATTTTTAAAAATATGTTAGCACTAATTAGCAGGTATTTGTGATGCACCCACGCAGTCACCTTGCTAACCAAGCTAATCAACTGGTAAACACTGTCGCTTTGAATGAGACAAAACCCAGTGGGTGACACTGGGCACCGTTTGGTAGCTATCTCAATTTTTAATATCATTTATGGATATTGCATATAAAATATTTATCTCAGTGCTTCCAGAGTTGATAGAAAAGTTAGTGTGGTGTTTCTTAACTGCAATATTTGTTGGAACTGGAGCTACAAATATATTTAGTGCCAGTACAAGATATTACCAGTCAAATTACAGTACCGACTTTATTAGTTGGAACCAAAACCTCATTGCCTTTGAAGAACACTAATGTAAGTGGGTGCTTACTTTATTGATTTCTAATGAAATTTTAATTTCACTGTGACATTCCTTTACTTAAATGAGCTACACTGCATTTCTATACAGACAGGAGGCAGAAAGTGCAAACTTAAGAAGTGAGATAATAAAGCACCATTAAGCCAGCATCTAATTCCATGTAATTGAGAGTACATTGCATTTGTACCACTAGATTGAGTCACCGGGGAACATCAGAGCTGTTTTCATTAAGCAGTCACACTCTAGAGAAAGAGATCAAATGAAGCCAAAAACAGAGGAAAGGCTGACAACAGTTCTGCCTCTGAAGGATGGCATCAGGCAACTTTGAAAACTCCTCTTTACCTCCCTTTGGAAAGTAGTTTTATGGTACACGTCTTCCATCAATAAATCTCTCCCCATGAAAGAAGATGTTTAACTTTTTAGCTGAACATTGTGAACTCATTGATCCAGTCTCTTCCTTTCTAATAGTTGCCTTTCAAAGAGGGAATGAGTCAGAATTGAGGATTGTCAAAAGAAGTTTTTATAAACAACATCGCTCAGCTCGTTTCACCACCCAAATACCAGACACATTTTTCCACCCTGTGATATTTATCCACACAAAAGGTTTGGTCTTATCTTAAAAAAAACGCCTCCGCTCCAGTGCGATTGAACACCTTGGATGGGTTTTTCCCTGCATGATCCACAGGCTGTCTTTGGTTTTCTGTAACTAAGTAATTAGACAATTAGTTTTCATTCTCCTTCACTGTATTAGATTAGATATTTAAAAACCAGGGCCACTAAAATCAAAGTGCATCAGTTGATTCTTTTCATAGCCAATACACGTTTAATGTTCACAATATTTTCAGGGAATTTTATGGCGTCACGAAAGAGTTGAGTAGAGGGAGGGCGTAGATAAGACTAAAGATGGGTGTAGATACTGTCCTGTTTAGGACGCTCAAAGCTGATGTCAACCTGAAGAATTCAAGACCAGTGTTTACTCCAGTACAAGCTGTGTTTACATCACACTAATTGTCAAAATAAATATCTGGGCCTTCACATTCACAGTGAGGAACACAAGTATTTGAACACCTTGCGATTTTGCAAGTTCTCCCACTTAGAAATCATGGAGGGATCTAGATTCACATTGTAGGTGCATTACCACTGTGAGAGACAGCATTTAAATGCTGTAACCATGTTCACCAGCCAGTCACTGGTGATATTTCATAAGAGAATAGATATGGGGGATATATACCAAAGTATTTGTATGTTATTTTTTATTTTTTAAGCCCAGCTGAAAACAGCAGGAAAACGCCCAATTGGCAGGATTTTATCAGTAGAAATGCTTTGATGTTTAGTGACTCTAGCTAACTGTTGCTTAATTGAAGAAACTGTGGGAGTTGGGAGTTCGCCTTGTAATTGGAAGGTTGCGAGTTCGAGCCCCGGCTTGGACAGTCTCGGTCGTTGTGTCCTTGGGCGAGACACTTCACCCGTTGCCTACTGGTGGTGGTCAGAGGGCCCGGTGGCGCCAGTGTCTGGCAGCCTCGCCTCTGTCAGTGCGCCCCAGGGTGGCTGTGGCTACAATGTAGCTTGCCATCACCAATGTGTGAATGTGTGCGTGAATGGGTGGATGACTGGATGTGTAAAACGCTTTGGGGTCCTTAGGGACTAGTAAAGCGCTATACAAATACAGGCCATTTACCATTTACCACTTGTACAAGTAGGATGTGATGGCTGGTTGATGTAGCATCTATCCCGACCCTCCTCCACTGTTACTGGACCAGCTGGGTAGGAAGTGAAAGAAATGGGTGCACAATTTTTCCTGAAGTGGAACATTTTTCAGTCCTCATAATGCAAAAGAAACCCAGCTGCTTGTCACTCCCATCAGAAACCAATGAAAAAGCATGCTTCCTTAAAGGTCAGAAAATCAAAACAATTATCGGAAAGGGCCTAAAATTGTCCCCCGAACTCAGAAAACCTGCAGAATTAGGTGATAATTGTTTGTGTGCTCATAACTTCTTGTTGATCAGTCATTAATATAAAATATTGCATAGTGTATCTTACTTTCCTTCTTCTCTACAAGTTGCTAATCATCAACAACAAATGTACGACCATATGGACACGCAGTGTGAGCAACAACCCAGACACATGAACACACGTCCGACTGAGTGAAGACAGACTGCTGGCCCATCAGCCTGCTGATGTGTGTCTGAGGTCTTGGAGCAGAAATCCTGAGATTGTGTGCAGAGGGAAGTGAGTAAAATGCTGACCTCGCTGTAAGTAACACTGACGTGCTGTTAGCAGAAAACCCTGTTCCAGTGTCATGCATCACAAAGCTGTTGACCCCTTAGACCCCTGTTTCTGACTGGTCAGCCGCAAAAAAATGTGCAAAGTGTTTTTAAGTGCTTGGGTCTCAAGTCTCTAGTAGCAGGTGCCCGTCTTCTTGATTATTTCCCTGGAAATAGAGTTTTTAATGTTTAACACAACATTAAAAAGCCTGAGAAGCATTTTATGGCTGCTATAGTAAGCTGCTGAATTGCTGTTTTTCTCCCTCCTGCATAATCAGTAGATCACATTAACAGCGGCGACTGGGGTGCATTAATTTGAGTGTAATCTACCGTGCGGCCTCTAAGAAGGACAGCCACTGCTGATGGAACAGATTATGGAAATCTCATTTGAATGATGGGAATAAATGAGTTCAAAGTAAGGACTTCAGGTTTAAACAACACGCTTAGCTCATGTTAATGCCTCTGAATATCCTCTCCCCTTCCACGTGTGTCACCTGCTCCCATGAAAACAATACCACTGCAGATTCCGGTGCTGCAAAAAAACCACGCCGTCATATTTGCATTGTGATTGCTTTTTCTTCTGAGATCGCAGCGGCAAGAGAGGCAGATCCAGCCTTCCCCTGGCACGTCTGTGCGCCAGTCATGCTAGTCTACAGTTTCACGGTGATCATCTCAGAGCTTATTCAAACTGACTGAGCAAGGCTACATTGTGGTTGCACCTGCCAAAAGCCTCAGTAATACAGCGGCTCAGCAGGTTTAACACAGATTATTGCTGGTATCCTGCTGAAAAGACACTTTTCTCTCTCTCCGCCCCCCGTCTTGTACTCCTTTTTCAAGTAGTGACAGTTGACACGGTCCGTTACACGTAAAACAAGTTCTACATTCTTGCAGAAGAACCAAAAAGAATAAAAACACTGTGGGGAAAAAAGTTTAAGTAATCTTTATTTCAATTTAGCGCTCAGAAAGACAGATTCTGTAGAATGTGATTTAAATTGACTGAGGGTAGTGTGGAGTCTCAGGTGGCTCCTGCTCTGAGTCTGTTCGTCACTCTCACTCAGCAGTAAACTGAATACTCAACCTTAATCCATTTTATTTTGGTGTATTTCATTTTAATGTGTTCTCAAATTTTATTAAATTAACAAACTTGGAGGAAAAAAGTGCTGATGATGCTTACCTCATGGTTAAAACCTTGTGAAGAAAGTGGATTCATTCTACAGTTGCTTGCAGTGTGTCGTGCGCTTGTTTCAGCGACTCCATATATAAAAGTAGAGTGATGGTCCCATATGCAGTGTCATATGGCCATCTGCAAATATATTATGCCATAAATGAATCACACCATCTCTCTGTCCTTCTCAGTTGGCTCTTTATGTGGCAGCTGCTGTAATTAAAGCCACGTCTTATTTCTCCAACTGTTAGGACTGGTTGCTTTACTTTCAGCTGCTGTAAGTTCAAGACTGAAGATGAAAAAAATGGTTTAATAATAACTGGTATTAAAGTAAAAAATAAGAAATGAGTGAGAGAATGCATACTGAGTTGGTGGTAGGGCTTTCGCGGCGCCTGGCAAGTTGCCATCGTGTGACAAAGTTAATGTCACATAGGCGTCGTACTGAAAAAAAAGTGTGTTGTGCAGCTTTCTTCGCGCTCTTTTATATGATATATTACTCAATATGGTTTCAACTTTGACCTTGAAGGCTTACAATGAACATCAAGGTCAAATGCTTGGCCAACCTAGGAACTCATGACTCCCGAGGCCAAGTATATTGTTGTGAAGTTTGAAGAAAATCCATAGAAAAATTGGCGGTGATAAAAAAGTTTTTACTGAGTTTGAAATTTGGTGTGACCTTGAGCTTGACCTTGACCCGATTAATATCAAAATTTAACGAGCTCTAGCAGTTATTAGTGTCGGCAAACACTCAAAATTTTTAAATGATATCTAGACTGCTGATTACATACTCTCTCCCTTTTGGGGGGGGGGGGGGGGGGGGGAGACAAAATAGTGTACAAAAAACAAGTGATAACATATACATATATACATAAATATTTATTGTACATACACATGAGCAGGTCTGACTGCTGTTACAATAGTGCACCATTTACACAGTGGCTCTAACAGTCTCCTGCTGAAAGAGCGGCTCAGGGCCTCCAAAGTCTCATGCAGCAGGTTAAAAGATGTCATCCCTTATGTACATTAGCTTTGCTAACATCCTCCTCTCACCCAGTTCCTCAGTGGAGTCTAGGGGACTGACCAGGACAGAGCTGGCCCTCTTCACCAGTCTATTAAGTCGCTTCCTGTCATGCTGACACCTCCCCAGCAGACAACTGCCTAAAAGATTGCAGAAGCCATCACTGTGTCATAAAAGACCTCAGCCTGCCCAGCAGTTACAGCCAACTTTGCCCTTGTACACAGCATGAGTGTTTTCTGACCAGTCCAATCTACTGTTAAGATACATTTGGAATTTGTGCCTAATATATCGGCACAGAAGCTCAGCGTTTTACAGATTATACAAAGTTATACAAAGGGAGATGTTCTAACAGTTTGAAAAGATGAGACTTAAGGGTTACAAAATTTTTCTTTGCTTCTGGTTTTGATCTCTTCTCCTCCTACATCAACGCTGATGTGAAGGTACCGTCTGAGTGATGACACCTGTGGTTCAGGAGAATACTGTAGCGACTAGCTGCCCCCATAAAGACAAGCATAAATGGATGTGTGATGATGATGATGTTACCTGTGGTTCAGTATGCTAGAGTCTTTACATAATGGTATACATATGTGATGTACAGCTGAGAAAAATATTGTCTGTTATAGTTTCAATTTCTGGTTATGATTGTTTTGTAACTTTAGGACTTTTCAGAAAGGACATATAAATATGATACATAAATACATAAAAATGCTGCACTTAACTAATTTCTAAACCCTGGTTGGCCCTGATAACATTACATTCTAAAAGTCACCTTTAGGCTGCCAAATGCGTTTAGCTTCAACACAACAAGCCAACATACATACAGATTTCTTTTTCTTTTCCATTTATTCTCTAAGAGGAAGCAGGTAATGTTGCACTGTTTCAAACAGGGCTGCTAAGGTATTCAGTCGCCTGTTACTTATTTGCATAAAGTCTGGAAGGCTTCTTTATGCAAATCAGGGGCATCTGGTGAAAACTCCATGGAAACTCTAGAAAAAACTTTAAATCTAGTCTTTATATCTAACACATTTCATACTTCTCAATTGAATTCTGTCAGAAATACATTTGACTGGAATGTTTTGTTTGTTACCCCAGCAGCTCAGTACATGGGCCCAGTTCAGCCTTCATATCAAAATGCTTACTTGACTACGCAACAGTGCAAGATTTGAATTGATTGATTGAATCCTTATTTTGAACATGTTGAAAAGGTATAACAACATAGAATTAAAAAGAGAGAAACAAACAAAGCACAACAAAAGGAAAACGAGCAACCACAACTACAAATAACTTTCATGTTCAAAAAGGAGCAGGAAGAAGCATAAGCTTATTTAATCCCACCCCCTTTCCACTATCTAGTAATTGATAGACTACAGAAATACCTCCTTACAATTACATTATATGTTACATGTACAGTCTTTAATATAGAAAAAGACTGAGTTAAAGGAGTTCCATCCAGCTGCCAACTGTCTTCTTCTCAAAGCCTCTCTGTTTCATCACTAACCCTACTGCTTAACCCAGGAATGCCCTTGAAAACAGTGTGGTTTACTGTGAAGATGCATTTACTGCTAATGAGATGTTAATTTCAGAATCCAGAGATGACCTCTTAGAACCTTCAGCTAAGGATCTGGCATAGACACACACTAGTCACATTTGAAGAAACCCAAATAAACAGTACATACAGAAAAGTTTAACTCCAAGCATTTATTAATTCTTGCAAAAAGTAACAGCAATAATCAATAAAAAAAAAAATCCCTCAATAGTTAGAAATAAAATCAGTAAAAGTGAATCAACCCCTAGTCCCAGTTTATCTCATCCTGCTCCACTTCACGATCTCCTGAGATTTTGTGCAGCAAAGTTGGATGAAAGATGAGCTGAAACGCAGATGTCCTCAGGTGTCCCATGGAGGAGGAAAAAGGTCCTCAGGCTGTGACCCCCATGGAGGCCACTTGGCACCAAGTGCCTTTGCAGGCACAGCAAAAAAGTCTTTGCTGTAGGCTTGGGGGAGCCTTTTATCATCCTTTTTACATTTCTTTATTCTCACGCAGCATAAGGAAGCACACGGAACTCAGAAAATCCAAGACTTTTATCTAGTATCTTTTACTTTATTACTTTTTACTCTCCTGTTCCCTGCACATCTTCCTCTGCCTCACACTTCAACTACCAATCAGAATGATCTTGGTTAATTTTGATAAGCAACTTAGACACAGTATCACGGTCACAGTGATCAAACTTCACATGGCCTTCAGATTAGTTCAAGAACAGTGCATAGAGCTTCACAGAGTGGGTTCTTATGGCCGAGCAGCTGCAACCAAGCCTCACATCACCAAGCACAACGCAAACTGTCAGATACAGTGGCATAAAGCACACTACCACTGGACTCTAGAACCGTGGAGACGTGTTCTCTGTGCACAAAGCAAGGCCCATAAAGATATGGATGAATGAGTTTAGTGTGGAAGAAGTTGACTGGCCTTCTCATCCAACATCTGACCTGATAAATGCTTCTGGAAAAATGTTCAGAAATTCCCAGAAATACACTCCTAAACGTCAGAGAAAGCCATCCCAGAAGAGTTGAAGCTGTTATAGTTGCAAAGTAGGCGGCCATCACTCAAGTTCATGTGCATATGAAGTCAGACAAGCAAATACTTTTGGCAGTATAGTGTCTACTGAATAATTTATTATTTCAATTAAACATGAAACACAAAACTACATCAGAGTATTTTCACTTAAAATGTCTCATACTGAACAACCAGGAGAACAAATGTAAACATCCCCCTTATTATTACATCTTGGGTGTGAATCTGTGAAGAACCATCATTTCTCTTTTGAAAGTCACCTAAAATTTAACCTCCACTCTTACGGTTGCGCCTCTGGTGCCTCGTGATGAGCGTAGTGCTGAAAGGTGATGTGTTTCTCCGGTTGCTTCCTCTCCTTTCAAAAAGGTCTGTGAGGAAATTACCATCAATGTCTGCTTGCCCAAACACTTTGAAGGTTTGCAGACCAGCTGCCATGTTAGTTAAAGGAGAGGGGGAGCACCCATCAGTCATCCATATGACACAGCAGCTTGCACATCAAGCGAGCCACTAAACTGACACAAACATTGACTTCTCAGTGACCTTCCTCATGACAGGTGCTGCACAAGGCGCTCTCTCAGAAAATATCAATAAATAGCGAGTCCAAGTTGAGAAATAAATCAGGCCATACGACTACATAACTGGTAATAAGACATAAATAAAAGAGGAATTTCGGTGCACATTCACCTGTGCCAACAGAAGGTATTTGAACCACTTGAGGACCTCATATTAGCGTAAAGGAATTATCTTAGAGCTGTTAGAGTATTTGTGTATTGATCGGCAGCTGAGTCCTATGGCGGTTTCAATACCGATCGATATGTGTTGGAGCTACTGTATGTGAACCAGTGCTTAAAGTGACAGATGGAAGTAATGAAAGGAAGCTGCTGTCAGATACAGTATGACCTTATTACCAAGCCAAGTTCAGATAGGTCAGCATGGCTGCAGGTTATGAGATAAGGTGTAATTGTTAAATTTGGCACAGCCAGCAGGGGATAAACCTATATTCTAGCCAAAATACACTTTTAATGTAATCTTCAGATAATCAGCCGAACACAGAGTTTATACAAGTGTATTTTTATACCTGTGCATTTCTTAATAAAACCTGTGTATTACATAACAGAAGAAAACATGATTTTTAGGTGATTTTTTGGGCCTTGGGATAGTAAAAGAAATACTCCAATATTGCTGCCAAGCTATTCTTTGCATCAATATCATCACAAGAAAATAATAATAAAAAAATCTTCATATGATATCCTTACCTTGCTGCTATTCTTATTTGGCTTCAATCCCCTGGTATCTCAGTCGCTATATTACACAGCTGAGTCTATCTTTGAAGAAATCAAGGCAATAAAAGGCTTTATTTACCTTTATCTGGAGCAGACCCCCTGAAAACTCTACAGTATAATACAGATCAGGACACTTTCAACAGACAGCCTGTGAAAGGTTGCAGGTCCTGTCTCCTGGCAGGATTTTCTTCTTATTTTTGTTTATTAAAAATCCTATTTCTTGTCACCGTGCATTGTACATTATTGCACCAGATTTCTTTCTCCCAAGAGATGTTGGAGCTAATGGAGGGAGGGCACTGAGGAAAGGAAGAATGAAACTTCAGGCTTTTAAATGAGGTCTTGCTTTTGACCACTTAATAAAGAAAAGCAATTGCAGGCAGGCTTGGCAAGGGAGTTTGTTTCTTTATTTATCTGAGACCCCAGTAGTCTTGGAAGCCTAATGCATGTTGTCAAGGGCAGTTTTGAGCAAGTGACTTCTAATTTATAGTTCCACTGACTTCAGTGTCAGTTTTTATAGGTTTCTTCAAAGCATCTTTGTGCAATGTTTATATTTCTCCAGATGCAAGCTAAAAGTCGGCCCGTTGATTGGCTATATAAACGAGAGACATTTGCTCAAACTTCAAAAGGATATTGACAAACAAATATGTCTGCACAGAGGCATATTTGTTCCATAAACTTGAAATCTGTAAACCAAATGTAACCCTGGATATTGCAAAGCCACTCTGTGTTGATGTTTTCCTGCAGCTAGAAACATTACTGTCTAATAATCTACGGCCATGCTTGGGACGCTCTTTGTGACAGCTGTGCAAAGTCTGTAAAGAACATCTTACGGCTGACTGACTAATTTTAATCTGGACCAAAGAGGTAATGTGACTGCTGACTATTCAGCACAGCCATCCATAGAGCCCTGCGTCTAGCGGCACTAAAATACTGAGACACACCTGGTGTGGCAACCCTCGCGAATCAAAAATTAAATCTTAGTAGAGATGCTAAAAACTGCAGTTCCTTAAATTGCCACTTGAGGCTCGCTGCCCAAGCAAATCAGTCAAGGTTTCTGTAGCATGTCTTGCTTGGTGACAGCTCTGTAAGGGGTGTTTTTTTAAAAAAATATATATATATATAACTAAGCCACTCACTTTGAGTGAGAAGTGTGACTTCATCCCATGTTTATCTTTTATACTAAAAGAGAGTCAAAGGCACACATGAGCAAAGTATGGTTGGGCCCCTGAAGTCCAACAACCTGAACTTCCCTCAAATAAAAATAATTTAAATAAGTTTTCTTTGATGAACAACACCATCACCATTTTAAAAATGTATCTATGTCCCTGAGAAAAATGGGGACCACCCCTGATCTAAGGACTCAATTATTAAATTTTTCTATTGCTGTTTTTTTGCTATGCCTAGTGTGATGGGCCGAGTTAAAAAAAAAAAAAAAGCAAGAGTCACAGGAATTATTAGAAAAAAAGGGTTGCCATTCATTTAACCAAAAATTACATTTACAAAAGCAATAAATTTGAGCTCATAAAAGAGGTCAAAGAAACAAACTGAACTCAGGCAAAGAACTACAAACCTGACAAACCCAATGACTGCCCAAAAATCATAACTGACCTGAACATGAAATGACACAGATATAATATATAATGGCTGATCAGACCACTATGACACATGAGGGGGTAACTAAACAAAATACAATCGTAAACAAACAATGTAGTTGTCAGGGTCCTGGGACTGGGCGACCCAGGATCCCTGGGCAGTCATGGACCTGTGTATTATTATTATTATTATGTATTTTTGGTGTCGTTTCCCCTTCTCTGTGCGTGTACATATGTGTGTTTCTCTGTGCTGTGTTAGTCTGTGTCCCACTCATATGTTTAGGCGAGGTATGGGTGTGTATGTCTGCGGGTGTGCCTGGAGGATGGAGCTCGGCCACCTGCAGGCCTGAGGGGTGTGGCCCTGCGGAGGGACTGGCCACACCCGAAGCCACACACCTGCCGCTGATCAGGGCTCGTCGGGGGAGCTACTTAGGAGAGTCTTGGAGCTCCCACCGACGCGGGATCATTGAGTTATCTTACCAAGTCAGTGTGTGTTAGCTTAGGTCTGTGCTGTGCGTATATGCCCGCCGAGGGTTAGTGTTGACGGCTGCGTCTCTGGTTTCCCTACAGGAGGAGGAGTGGTCCGGAGAGGCAGCACACACGGGGGTGCGGAAACACAACAGCGGGGAGCACGAGCACAGATATCGGAGGGAAGCACGCACACGGGGTTCGAGGGAGCAACGGGGAGTTATTGTATTTACAGCCTTTTCACTGTAAATAAAGAGCACTGTTTGCATCGCAGAGTCTGCGTTTTGGGTCCTCCTTTCCCCACATCCCCACGGTCTGCCAGCCAGACCGTGACAGTAGTACAGTCTGGTTTGCTAACAATCTAAAGATCAAAGAAGAAAATCAAAATTACTAAACCCTAAACTCAATAATTAACTAAGTACAAATACTTTGTTCCTTAATTAAAGAAAACACACATTCTCCCCGTCAGCAGCAAGTGGTGGTGCGGTCAACACCTTTTGCCTGGCAACTCGCATGTAATCATGGCAGGTAAGAAGTAAAAGAAACAAAGGTTAGTCAAAAATCAAAGTAATAAGTAAACTAAATGTGCGCGCTTAAAAATAGAACAAGTGTATCCAAACCAATCAATAAACTTATTGAAACTGGAGAAACTAAAGTGTGTTACTGTGTTCAAATGAAGAAATGAAAATACACAAGAGTTACCGACTTGATACTGTGTCCATGGGTTTGGCCGTCACACCTAGTTAGCATCCCATTAAATATCACAGTGATGTGATGAGGATCTGCCTTATTAAACAAACTAGTTTATGAACGGTCGACATAGCTTCTGGGTTGGAATAACCAGTGTGGAAGTGCCTTAAACCTGCAATTTATCTAAAGGCCACCAGATGGCGATAGCTGTGGTTGTAAAAAGACATGTTCATATGCAAGTCTGTGAGGAGCCAGCTCTCTGACTTGGCCTCCGTAAATACTTTGGTGTTTAAGGGCAAAGTTGTATACTTTTGGTCAGAGTAAACGACAAATAGTCTATTTTGTAAATCCTGGTCACACCATGTTTCAGAATGGAGGACTATTTATGGTATGAGACCACGCAATCCTTGCCTAGACTCATGCCTCCGTTTTATTCTGCAATCAAGATGTCATAACCATTGAAGCAGGTCAGATTCAAAATGCGGGTCTTAGGAGATCAGATTCAGTGCTTTTATTTACAGTGCTTCTGAAAAGTAACAATTCACCAAATCTTGATAAAGAGACAAATCCACTATTTGCAAGGTCCTTTGGAGAGGAAAGTCTGTTAATGAGCTGAGCTCCCTGAGCTCCAATTGCACATGAACAGAACAAATTATCCTCTACCGCTCTCTCTCACAGGGAGCAGGTAAATGATCAGTGGGGTCATCAGGCAACAGGACGTACAGACTGGAGACAGTCTCACTAACGTGATTAGTTCAACGGTCAGGCAAAGACTGAAGATTTTCTCCCAGCATAAGTAGTGGCAGGCAGATCAGCAGACAAACAGGGGAGCTTGATTACTTCAGGTGTGCTGGAGCGGAGGGCAGAAATCCCTGAAGGATCCCACCCCTGCAAATTAAGGGGTTGGTTAGAGGCACACAAACAAACACACCCACACACTCATAATGAAAAAGAGGTAAACAAAAGAGGAGAGAGATGCACGGGAGGACTGGACAACCATGACACAAGATGGCATCACAGAAATACTAATTTCAAGACTTCACAATGCAACTTCAGAAAGCAGTTGCTATGTCTAGTTTTTATATCCTCTATGACAGTACCATTAACAGAAAGCTCACCATGAGGATGAAACCCTCTTTTTCCAAACGTGTTTTCATCCTGCTTAAAAAACCAAGATGTAAGTAACTCCAGTCCACAATTTAATGGCTATATGTTTTATATACAAAACATAGTCAAGACCACTTAAATATGATTTTACAATCCCAATTCCAATTGTACAAAATGTGTTTTTTCTTTAGGTCTGTTCAATAATGATGGAACAGTTGCCAATTTTGCTTTGAATGGCAAAAATATTAACAACAGTAGTAACTTCTTGGACTTTTTAAGGGGGGAATACTGTAGGAGGAGCCAGGCATAAATATCCAACTGGCAGTTCTGCAAAGAAACTTGGCTGTATCCTACAACTGTGCTTCTGCTTGGCAACTTTCTGTCGCCTGGATGTCGGTAAGGTCTATAGTCATTAACAATAAGGTGATAACACTACCTGACATTGTGTTAAACTGTGCTGCTCCTCCTGTGCTCACTGTGAACCCCTGTTGCGTTGTATAAATATTTAATCCTACTGAGAGAGGACGCCTGTGCTGAAATTCTGGGATGAGTGACTTATGGCAGAGGGAGCTTTTGGCAAATTGTGTTGATGACTTGAGGTCACCTTGTTGCTTTTGGCATTCCCGTACAGATATAAATGCATTAAAAGTAAAACGTGTGTCTAGGATTGTGTGACAGCTACCGCACTGTTTCCTGCGAGGTGTGATGGATGGTGCGAGCCCCTCGCAGCGTGTCATTTTCGCAAGCTTACCGTGGTGGATCGCTGGCAAGAGAAAGCAGTGAGGCAGCGTGTAGGGATGAAGGTCATTTGAAACTGAAGTGTCAAATTTACTGTGTGAAACAGGAGTTAACCTGAGCCCTTGTCAGCAAAACATCGATGCTTAGAGTGTCTTGCTCCTTGTTAATAAGCCACTTATAACAGATCAGGCTCATATTCTTCTAGTTCGGCTTTCAAACAGCACCAATGTGCTTCACTTTCTGAGTTACTCCTCTTGAACGAAGACACACAATTTGCCTCAATGGCAGTGAAGTCACACAGCTGAAATATAAATAGAGACAATCGTTGTGTTCTGTCCCTCCAGAGGTCTCAGTCTGAATATAACCTGCAATTTGGTCCCTTGAAAATATCTGTTATTGTAGCCTTTTATTGTCCTTGGACTATTTCTCTGAGTATACCCCTTTCTTCCCTTCTTTCAAGTTGGGATGATAGGGATCTGTGCCCTTCATGTAAATATTCCCTGGTGATGTGCTTTCAGAACAAAGACTAGCATCTCTGGTGAGCTACCCTTGCTCCGAGCCTCAGGTTGAGACATTCCCAAAGGGGTCAGTCTTTCACTGTGTGATTTATAAGCTTTACGCGGTGGGTGTGGAGGAGAGAGGGAGAGTGAAGGAGTAGAGAGCGGGAATGCAGATGTAGGTAAGAAAAGAAAAAAAAGGAAGTGGGCTGAAAGAACGAGAGAGAGGAAATAGAGACGATTTTTTAATTCCCACACGAGAGACTACAATAACCACTCATTCATTACTGCGTTGTTGATTAGCTTTATTACAAATGGATTAACATCTCAGACTGAAAGGGCATGGCCGTAAATTAGTGCAAAATGTCCCAATGACATCATATTCACACAATTTAATTGGTAATGTTGGATTGATTTCTTTCATTGCATCACAACATCACTTGCAGCTTTTAATTGCATATTGGCTTAAATGCACTAATAGGCTTATGCTGATTGACATTATCTGCCTGGTTTGTTCATTTAGATATTATATGGAGCCAGTGATAGTAATGAGGAAACTTTCACTTTATGCAATGAGTTTGCTGTTTAGGGAGAAGTTTAATGGCTCAATATTGGACATAACTGTCATGGTCCTCCTGTCCTCTCAGGTGTTTACTGCCACTCTCTCTCTCTACCTCTGCACATGTGAATGTGCGAGTGATTAACTATGTTCGCATCCACCCAGGATTAGGCGTGGCTGCCCCAATTTCCTCTGGCACATCTACTGTCACCAGCAGTCTTTACCAGACTACAGGGTTAGAGTCTCTTACCTTTGATACGTTGTTTGCTTGGTTGCTAATCTGTCCTTACCCGACCTATTGACACTGACCTGCAGGTTCTGCCCTTAAACCTCTAAAAAGAAAGAGTTGAAAACCCCTGTTTGAATCTCAGCTTCAGAAATATTCAAAGTGCTCTTGACCAGTAGTTCTTTGGACTTTTTGAATCTACCAGAGATAATAGCTTGACAGACACAATAGTAGTTTTTGCAGAGAAAAGGTTATTTGTAAAGAACTTCTAGCTGAAAACATCTCGGCAGTGTGCCCTTACTAAATCTAAGGAAACTGGACAAGTGGAGGACAGAAGAAGAGCACCCAGAGCTCGACAATGTCGAAGCAACATGGGATCACCTTTACAGAGAACAGATTAAAAACCAGCCAATATCCAGAACTTTGAATGTCCTTCAAGAAGTCTGAAGAACTGTTCCTAAAGACTGCTTTAAGAAATGACAAGAAAGCTTGCCTAAGAGAGTTCAGGCTGCGTTGAAGAGTAAAGGTGGTTATACTAAATTTTAACTCCGGGACAATCAAGAACATTAGTTGTTGCTGAATTGGGTCTCAAAGTCTGCCAAAGAAAATCTGCCCCACTCCTTTATGCTATCACCTCCAACCTGACTTGCTGATACAAAGCAGGAATCTTTGTTGAAGCTTTATTGTTGTTTAGGCCAAATTCTAACCCAACCATCTGAATGTCTCTGCAGAAATCGAAACCCATCACATCACACAGTGTTTTTCCAATCTTCCAGTGTCCAATTTCGGTGAGCCTGTCCCCACCGCATGCTAATGCTTGTGTCTTCAGACACTGCTTGTAACAAATGGTTATTTGCTTTTCTTGTTTCCAAAAGCATTTTTATATAGTCTTTATTCTCTCTTCACTGGCCATGATAATAGAAAGAGATAACTCGCATTTGACACATGGCAATCCATATCCTCGATTCTTGTGTAGCACACAGAATGTTATCACTCCCATTAACAATATTTTTCCACTTTACTAGCTTACAAGACAATGATTTATAGCGATTTTAGGGAAAAGTTTGACATCACTTATCTTATCTAGCATGCAACATTTAGTGCATGAATTTCCCCCCAAATCCATGACACTTACACTGTTCAGGGTTATTATGATTCATTTCAACCTGAGAATAATCCAGGTTTAATCTACTAAAATTTCTCTCGACATAATCTTCTCGTGTGGCATGCTGTCCTTGTAAAGAATACCTGAGTGTTGAAGGCAGAAATGCAGGGCTGTTAAGCTGTCTTTAGCTTCTTTTTTTTTTCTCTTTTTCTTTTACATTGTGCCTGACTATATTCAGAGAAATGTTTTTAGCTCTTTTACAGCAGTGGACTGATGTAGCATATTTACTCTGCAGGCCAGTTTGGTAAATAATGAAGATAACCTCAAGAGAAACCGCAGGAGTGAAAACTAAATAACAACGAGAAACAACCCAGAAACTCCAACTTAAAAATGACAATCCAAAATGTATTACATTTATATCACATTTAATTTGGGCTTCTGGCAGTACAGCCACTGTGGCCTGCTCATCAGCATTACCTGGTACACAATGAATCTTGAGAGGAGCAACATCTCCTGCCTGTATAGCTCATTTTACTCCAGGAAATAACTACTAGTACTACTAGTACTCAGTTAACTTAGAGCCAACTGTTTTAAGCTAACAGCAGAAGAAAAAGTCATATCCAAGTCTTATTAAAAATTAAGATACCTTAAACTGCTTAAAATCAATGCATCCTTCTAAACATCAAGTCTCTCCCTCTTTCACATGACACTTGGTGAGCCTGCACAGGACACTGACCTCAAAAGGAGTCTGTAAGGATCTCGAATGGTTTGGCAGTTCCTGGGTCCTAACCAAAGGGAAGCCAGGAGCAGTGTGGAAGAGAGGTGGTAAACCGAAACAAATGAATCAAGTTATACTCATCTTAAAACTGTAATATTTTTACAGTCCTTCTGTGGTTTGACATGTGACCTCGCTGTAGTACACAAGCAAAACAGCTGATATAAATGGACTGTACTCACTGCGTATGTTGACACCGAGACAGAAAGACCTCTAAAGCAGACGGACACGGGAGACAATTTCATAGGTTTATTATTATTATTATTATTATTTATTTATTTATTTATTTAATTTTTTTTGCAAGGGAAGTAACAAAATGTTTATTAAAAAAAATTAACACATACTGTACGGTGTGTTTACAGTTACTAGTTTTTCAGTCTCAACCATCCAATAGTAACTTGAATTACTCTAACAGCAAGTGCAGAATTGAACAAAATCTAAAGACAAACTTCGATGGCAGGACCCAGGTACATTTATCAGTGATATGGGAAGGTGAAGGTGTGCTGATGGGGTTGTTGAAGGCACAAATTCAGTTTGTAGTGTGAGTTGTTGAACACATCCTCTCTTCTTAGGGACTTTTTGGTTCCGAGCTTTTCCTGCAGGGCTTCTCCAATCTCAGCCTCATTGCCATAGATGGGTGCACAATCAATGTGGCGATACCCAGCTTCCAGTGCCCAAATAACTCCTTGTTTCACCTTTCCAGGCTCACTCTTCCATGTTCCCAGTCCAATGAGGGGCATCTTGCACCCTGTGTTAAGAACTGCAAAGTCATTCATGCCTCTCAGAAGCACCCTGCTGCCAAAACCGACACACAAACTACACAGCGTCTGCTTTAGGAGCTGACACTTCAGTGACTGCGTGCTGTAAAATTATCATAGGTTTATTATAATAAGGGGGATGTGCAACAAAGTAGTATTTATAATGTACTTGCATAGGCATGTGAGCTATCATTTTCATGAACATCTTTTTCCTCTTACAGAATTGCAGTGAGACAGTTCCAGGCAGGCTACAAAGCAGCAATCACACACACTGGAAGGGTCATAAGGAGCACAGACAAGACGAAAGGTAAGTAATCTAATACACATGAATGAAAGAGGTGCAATCCTAAGAAGCCTGACATTATCACTTTGGCAGCTGAAATGCTCTGGGGTAAGTGGACAGAAAAGACTTTAAGTACAGCATGTAAGTGGGAAGATGAAAAACAGGTGTGTACAGTGTAAGTACGTAACATTTGTATTTATATAGCACCTTTCAAGATAAATATCCCATATTTGAGCATCAAAAAATGAGCCAAAAGCAAAATTTTGAGTTCGAACATCTAAGCCCCTGCGGAAGAGTCTCAGGTTCTGGGAGCCACACTCCCAGCCTTGTAAGTTGCACAGCCAGCTGCAGGCACAAGAGCTCAGGGACCTCCTGGGGATGTTTGGATGTAAAAGTTCATTGATGTACAAACTGCTTGTCCGTGCAGCTCTAAAAGTCAAAACCAGACTCTTAACACGATCTCTGACGTTGGAATCCAAAGCAACTGAATTATCAACGGTTTGACACTTGAGTAAGACTGAACAACCTGTGGATGTTCCAGTGTTCACTGCTGTGACTGGTGGTAATGCAACCCGAGTGATCAGTCAGCTGGACCACTGAAGAGAGCCAGAGGCAAAAGAAGCAACTGCTACCTTGGAGTGGTTGGGTTAATGATAGCATGTTCTGTGTTTAGGCATTTCTTGGCCTCCACTTGACAGTCCTCTTTACAAAATCTTTCTACCTTCACTGTGCACTCTGGTGTATTTATATTGTTCTGTGGTAGCTTGTGAGATTGAAATACATTTGTATTAACCAATTATAATCTGTTAATCCGAGTATGAGCTCAAGCACCAGATGATTTCAAGTCCTCAACTGAGATTTGACGTTGCGCATTTTCCTTCCAAACTTTTAGCTAATAATGTGATCTCATGAAGAGCAGGATGTAAACGGAGTCAAAAATTTGGATACAATGCTAAAGTTTTTGCATGCACTTGTGGTTAGGACTGTAGAACAATGAGAGTTAAACTAAACATTCAGTATCAGAGTAGAAACAGCCTCTGAAGTTAAAGTCCACATTTTTGTTGATGATGGTCTCTAATCTGATGAAACCTATCTGTGATAAGCTGCTCGCACTCTGCACTTGAAATGTTTTTCACCTCTATAAATGCGCCAAAACTCCGTTAATAAAAACTTCTCTATAATCCTCTCAGAACAGCCATCTATGTCCCTTCACCCGCACTGCTGCTGTACTTCCCTCCTGACCTCCCAGGCAGAGTGTAGACCTCCCCCGCTGTGACCCAGAATGATGTTACAAAGGCTATCAGTCCCTGTCAGACCACACAGCCGGGCCAGTTTCCTCTAAATTCCAGTCAATCACTCCTCTCTGTATCACACACTCCCAGATGGCAGTCACCTGCTCAGCACTAGTCCAATCTATCATACCTCTGATTCTATGAGGCAGCAGGTATTAAAGATTTAGCGGGGTGGGGTTTTTACCGCTCTGCAAAGCCACAAATCTGCTAGAGAACAGGTTCGAGGTTACTTTGCCCAGAGCTAGTAACCTTTGACCTAAGCCAGTTCACTGCTCATTTCTCAAAACTGCTGCTCGCTAGGCTGCATAACCTCTTCTCACCTCTAATGTTACAAATACTTCCAGTAATTCCTGTCTTTCTAAACGTCTGTTCACCAAGCCTCACACACACACACACACACACACACACACACACACACACACACACACACACACACACACACACAACCACACACACACACACACACACACACACTGCTCTTTGACCTCCGCTTGCAGAGTATGTGGTCTCTGACCATTTCTTCTTGTACGTCATTCAGGTGTTCACACTACAACCAGAAAGAAGCAATATCTTCTGGCACCACTTCCTCTTAAGATTTACGGATTTTATAAAGGATTAAATTATATAGTTTATAACTAAATTTTTAAGGAAAAAAATGTGTTAAATTGAAAAAAATTTAATAAAAGTGCTCTATAAATATACATCAACAAACAATACTATGAAAACAAACAGTACCATGAAAGTACTATGTGAAAAACTGAATATAGTACAAAGCAGCCATGCGAAGTAAATTAGCTCAATAAATTCAGTAAAGTCAGCAGTTGTAAATGTTGGTGCTTCTAAATGAATTTCACTTTCCCTGCAGGTCTTTCGCAGAAGGTAAACATTGCATCTGTTAAAGGAATCTTGATAATGGTAGCGGATAAAAAGTTGAAGAAAAGCATATATTATAGCCTCTATACACACAATCTAGTTGTTACGTCATCAAATCATCGATTTTTTCCTATTGGGGTTATGTGAGCTGATTTCTTAGCTTACCCCTTTCCAGGCTTAACGTAGACTGGACGTTGTGGGAATATGTTGGCTGTGCAAACCCAAGAAATCATTATTATAATGGTGATTATGTGCTGGAATACTTCTTAGCTAGACCTAGTCACCTGCACCTGCTTGATATCTGCAACCTTAATTTGATGAGAACACTCCAGGAAAAGGTTTGGCGTGCACTCCTACAAGAATAACTGTTATCACTGCAAACAGCCAACTTGTTTTTCATCTTCCTATGTTCAAGGTTATTGAAGGTAAACAGCTGCTGGCGTTAGTTTTATATAAAATTTAAATACCTACAATTCACGATATCGGTCTTCCTAGCCTGCTCTTAGCGAGAACGGAAATAAGTGCATATTCAATTTTCCTATAATAATGCACATATTAAAGGATTCTCACTTTTGTCTCCTGCTTGTAGAATAATGAGCCTTAAATAATTAGCAGCAAGCCTTTTATTTTGTTTTAATCTTAGGACAGCTGTGCATAAACAAATGCCTAAAACTTGAATGAATTGATGCAACATGGTAAAGAAGAGCAGTGAGAGATGATAAAGTCACAGAAAAGATGATTACTTCAAGGTATAGCTGATAAAGGTGGTTCTACAAGCTATTGAATCATAGGGTGTACTTAGTTGGAAGACTACAGAGAGCCCTTGAAAACTTTATTTTTCACATGGCTTTAAATAAATCCAGACAAAAATGGTAGTGGGTATTTTTCTAATACTTTACAGGCTTTCATCTTTTACCTCTAAATGGTGCCTGTACATGTGCACACGTGTGGAGCTTCTTTAATAAAACAGTAAAACCAAATAGTTGTAAATTTTCAAAATAAATCAGAACTATTCAGCCTTCAGCACTCAGGATCATATACTGATGAAATTTTATAAATGCAAAATATATGCAAACGTACACATTTTCGAACAAACTTCCTACACAGATTTTTCTCCTACATGGACTCTATGCGCTGCATATCATTAACGTGTCCCCTTTCACTGACCTCAGATCATTTATTATTCTAATAAACTACCAATCTGACTTTATTGCCACAGCACCTTTACCCTTGTCCCACTTTGATCTGTGGAGTAGCCCCTGCATACAGACACAGGAACTAAATCATCTGTGAGTGGATAAGGTTGGGGACTGATGCCCTTTCAAGTTTCTTTGACCTTTTTTTGGCAACTGTTGTAGGTTTTCTTATGAGAGCTCAACACCCCCTGAGCATGAATTAAAATCAGTTTCATAATAAGTAGAGCATGGGATATGCAGGGTTGGGTGTGTAGGTGTGTGCGTGTGTGATTTTATTATTAATTGGTGTGAAGATTCCTACCTGCCTCAGCAAAATGTCTATGTTGTTATCTCATTACTGTCCAGCTATTTCAGCAACTTCCTCCAGATGCTGGAAAGTTTCATCGTGTTCTCTTACTTCTTTTACTGTTTTTACCAAGTTTACTGGAGAAGATTAAAATGATGGCTCACCGAAACAAGAATAAATTACAAGAAAGTTTTTCTGAAAACTTCTCACTTAGCATTCAGAGTTGTTGAGGGTACTAAGGCTGATTAAAACACACACTAGTCTCCTGTGATAAACCTGATGAGCAATCTGCTCCATACTTGAAAAGATTCTGTAGTTGATCTGAAGCAGGGGAAAAGTCGCATTCAACAATGGATAATATATCGAGTGAGGGAGAGAGTATGAGCGTGCAGCGTTTTAAGCGTGGAAGTACTGACCTTACTTTGAGTTCGATTCCATAAAAAGTGACAAAAACATTAGTTGTGCATGGGAAGAAAACTTCTTTTTACAGCGAAAAAACCCCCTAAACTTCCAAGCAAGCACCGACAGTACACTACCACGTAATGGGAAATTCACAGAGAAACTCACGGATTCTTCAACTGACCGCTCCGGCACACCTGCACCAGGGCAAACCTCCGCCTACCCCACTCCTGCTTTACAGGTGAAAATAGAGCAACAGGACCGCTGAGTCTTTTATTTTATTTATTTTCTGCTGTGTTTCACTTGCATCTTTTTGAAAGAGTGAGTGTAAACACAAAAAAATATTTTATTTTATGTGCTGGAATGTGCAGAAAATAGGTTTAAATGTTAAACAAATTTCTTCCAGTCAGAGAATGTTGCATATAATTACTTATTTGAAAATAAGTAATCAGTAAAGTAACGGGATTACTTTTTTGGGGAAGTAATTAGTTACTGATTACTTTTTTCAAGTAACTTGACCAACACTGGTTAAGACTGAATGTAATCAGATAAAGTCTTGTCATAAGAATGGAAGTATCTTTAAAAGAAGCAGTTTTAAAATCATTTCAGTAAGGAGAGATAATTAGAAGGAATCGAACATGGTTTATTGACATACAGAATTCAATTAAGCTATTTGGTTATTAGACTCTGATAGCAGACAGTATCGGGATCCCAATGGTGATCCCTATCACCACCCAGAGTCCAGATGCTGGTGGTGGAGATAAAATTGGAGGCTTGGATGGAGCCTGAGCAACATGTGAGAGGTGGAGATGTGGAGGAGGTGCAAGAATGTGGTCGCAAGGGAGAAAAACAAAGAAAACAAAGAAAAAGAGAAGGCATTAATATCGACTGAACAGTTACTGTCCCCAAGTACTCGATCCATGGACATTGTTGAGCTTCTTTCTGTATTATTATAAGGTCTTTACCTTACAACAGGGAAGAAAATCTTTCTTAAGATACTGACTGAAAAATGCTGTGAGGGGGTAAACATGATGTAAATAATTCTGAATGATCTAAAAGTCCATGAATCTGGCGGGTATGTCAGGGTATTTTAAAACAGCTCTAGGGACTTTCTTCATTTTCTGACTTACTTTTGTGACTAAAACTAACCTCTGAGAATGACAGTAAGCCTGCGTGGTGTGAAACTGTGTGTCATTCAGCCTAATGGGAACAGGGGATTTGGGGTGGGATCTCTAATGTGATTGGTTCGTCAAACAAAATGTTGACTGCCTGCTATAAATCATTCAGCTCGAGACCTATTAACTTAAAACAACAACGTGCTACCCTGACATTCATGCTATTGCGAATGGGCATTTTATGAATAACACAGACCGGATGAAAATAAGCAAAAATAAAATTAATTAGGAACATTTTTTGTAATTAGCATTTATCAAGTAAAAAATGTTCATCATTTTTAACTTCCTGGGTATCAATATCCAGCACAGTGCAAATATCCAATAATGGATAGTTCTCACTATTTTCTACATTAACCACTAAATTAACTCATTCATCTCTAATAAGAACAGGTGATAGAGTAGAGGCTTGTCTTCCATGCCAGTGAGAATAATCCACACAGCTTAGATGTGCAGTATCATCATTATTACTCGAGCAATAAAATGCAGCCTTGCAAGTGAAACTTTTAATGACCTTTTTTTTGGACTCTGTAACAGAGATGTTAAATTAACTCTGGAGAAATGTCTTTAGAGGTGTACTTCGCCAGTTTATTGGGTACAGATAGATAAAGCTAATGCAGTTAATTACAACATTCCTGCTACAACTTTATGGCCATTATAAAATTTCAATAATATAATATGGTTTGGAAAATGCTATTAGAATTCCCTCTTAGTATGACACAACTCAGTAGCGCCACAAACTATACAGCCTCCCAATGAACCAGCTAAACACCTTTCGGAGTAGGGGCAATTAAAAGGTTAACTTTAAATCTTTTATGAAGAAATCCATCCAAGTGTCCATCCATGTCCTGCAGCTCATTCAGGAGGACACCAAGCCAGCTGAGACATGTAATCTCTCCAGCCAGTCCTGCGTGTGCCCCGGGGTATCCTCCCGTTAGGGTACTTCACCTAGGAGGCATCCATGTGGCATCCTAGTCAGATATCCGAACTTCCTCAGCTGACTCCTTTTTATGTGGAGGAGGAGCAGCTCTACTCCAAGTCCCTCTTGAATGACCAAACTCCTCACCCTTTCTCTAAGAGAGATTGGGTGAGGAGCTCATAAAAGAGTTATTAATTATTGTTGCAGTAGACAGAGGCATTTGGGGCACTAGGGTATTCTAGTGGTGGTCCATAGTGGGCGACCTTGTTAATAATCATAATAATGGGTTGCATTTATATAGCACTTTTCGAGACCCTCAAAGCGCTTTACAATTCCACTATTCATTCACTCTCCAACCCCCTGAGTTGCTCAAGAAGTCCTGACCATTTTGCCCCTTTTTTCTCTCAAGAATCAAAGAAAACTAAGTCACAAGTATGCAAAAAATGCTAAAAGATATAACCCATCTTTTATCTAATGCATGGCTTTCAATGATGTCTTCAAACGTGTGACACAGCACTCCTCATTTTAATGGCTGGTTTTCCTGTAATCTGTGAGGGGAATCCAGGTGAAGTTAATTAAAAAACAATCATCAAACGCAGCCACCTGCAGTCCACTGTGACACTGTGAGAAATTAAAGATCTAAATTCTAACAAAGAAATAAAAAAGTTATTTCAGTATAATTTCATATAATTTCACTGAAACACTGAGTTAATTCCCTTGTTTTTCAGTAACACATTTTCCAGCAAACTGTTTCACTGCCATCAGCTTCCTGTGGGATATTTTGAGATATGGAAATGGTTTAATTCACCCACATACAGGTGGAGAATGTGCTCCAGCGTCAGCTAAACTAAGTACATTTCATCCTCTGCCTGTTTGCCTGTTTTGTTTCAGTATTTGACTTTCCTTTCTCAGTAAAACACTTGTGGCTTTTGGTCTGAAAAAATTGCATATTGTACATATTATATTGTTTAAAATGTTTTTATTACTTGCTGGAAAATATGAAACTGGCAGTTCCTTCTTTTACATCTACATCTTCCTTTAAAATATGAGTATTATAATGAAAATGTAACTTTAATCAGGCATTTAGGGGAGATCTTGGTGTTAAAATGAATGAACTGATGCTTTGTGACATTAACATAAATTGATCTAGTGTGCTGCAAATGTTTCTGAGAGGTTGTATTATTGTATGTAAATCCCACTTGTGTGCTTTGAGGTTGGTGGTGTTTGACGTGTCTTTGGGCAGGAATGTTTATCCAAACTGACTTATGTTTGTCCCACATCATGAGCAGTTTGGGATTTAATGCCTTTAATGAAAATCTAAATGCATGGACAGCTTGAGGATCAAGCTGCTAGCATGTGATTAGTTGTCATTTTGCACTGTCATACGGAGGAGTTTACTAACTTATTACAGGAATTTTAGGACAACTGTTGTATTACACTGCAGAGGAATGGTGCTTGGAGTTCTTAAATGTTTTAAAATCACACAGCCACACACAGTCGGTGTGTTTGTACTGAACCGTGCAATTGATAAATTTCAAATTAGCTGGCCTGTCTCGAAGGCCACCTGGCCCCAGTGTGTTCCCTGAGCTCTTGAACCCACAGGTTTACTAACGTTTGCCCATTTCCTGCTCCATATTCCCATTTATGTCCTGGGTCATTGACCCAGGTCGTTTTGTTAATTGCTTCATGTTAATTGCTTCGGTCTGGGACATTTAACAAAACAAAACAAAAACCAGGCTAGCAGTAAAACCTTCAGTCTTCCAAAAAATGCTCTAAAACCAACCATCATGGCAATCAGTCTTTCACTGGGCCCAGTTCCTCCTCCACATCCAACTCTAGTTCCAAAGCAATTCCTTGTTCCAATCCCAGGATTCTTGGCATTTGTCTGTAACGGTCATCTTGTTGCTTCCACTTGCTCTGCTGAAACTCTGCTGTGTCCCTGCTCTGTTGACTCCTCTCAACTGTGCTGACCCCCCCTTATTCATACAGTGAGTGAGCAGGTGTCAAAAATTTTCTAGATCAGAAGAACGTGGGTAGGAGGTAAGGACTTTTCAAAATAAAGGCATGCAAGAAACGTAAAAACACGCAACAGTAAAACCAAACTAATAAGACTAACAGAAAAATTGAATTTACTTCCACCCTGTGAGAAGTGCATTTATTCTTGGCTCTTGTGGTTTCCTGGAGGTTCCTTTAAAGGTATGCTTTAATTTAAATTTGCTTGTCAGTGTTTGAGTCTGGAGTTGGGGTCCACATCCACACAAATCACGACACTTGGACTCTACTAGCATATTTACAGTAGCTTTGCATGATTCACAGTTCAGAATAATCTTTATTCACTTTATATTGGGCATTAGAGCAATCCCTCAGTTCTTTCTCAATCTGAAACTCATTCTTAATAACCTTTATTTATCATTATGGACATCGGTGAAGCCCCTTGGTTCATCCTCCTCCTTTTATCCTGAAACAAACAGTTTTACCTCCTCTCAGTGTAAGCCAGCTTTTTTCTGATTGGCTGGCACTCATAAACACTTTGAACAGTGGGTGGCTGAAGTTTCTGCTCACAGGGACACAGCTGTGTGCTTGAAATGACTAGCTTAGGCATCTTTTGAAATCATAAAGGAAGTGTGTGGGCAAAGCAGTTTGTAGTCTGAGTTTTGGCTCATAATGATTACTGATCCATATGCTGACGTTTTTTGTTGTTGCACAGATTTATAAGTCTTGTATTTTTATAAAGAGAGGCAACCCAGACCTCAACCAATTACTTAAACTACATAGACACAAAGGATTGTGTGGACTGATCTGGCCTAGATCCGGAAGAGCATGACATCCCCAGTTCAAAGTATTAGTCAGTCAGGAGCACAGAGTACAAGCACAAAGCACGGGTTGTTGGAGTTCCTCGAGAAAGCATAACAGATTGTGGGAGTTGCATGAAAATTTGCAACCAAAGTATGAAGATTCATTGCTATAGTTACATTTTTTGTACAATAATAAAACTTTAACTTCATTATACTAATGCGACTTGGTAAACAACAGATGTGAATCGCAGGAAATCGTTTTCTCAAGGGGTTTCCACTGTGCACAGATACAGAAAAAATATACCATCTCGTCTCTGCTTTTGCCTCTTTTATGACAGTATCTGGAAAAACAATAGGCACCAAATGCTTGAAGACTCATTAACTGTCATAAAACACAAAAACAAGACAATAGCCACAAAAACAAGACCATACATACCAGAACAAGAACAAGTAAACAAACTGCCTAACATCACAAAAGGGCTTAGAGAGGAGAAACAACAAAAGTCTGTCTTTCCACTGTATTGATTTGTATCATTACAAAGTATATTCTTTCCGTTTGACTGCTGAGTTTTGTTATTTCTTTAACTTTGCTGCCTGTCCATCCTCTGAATTATTCAAGCATATTGGTTATCATTGTACAGCAGTCCAGTACCCTACAAGGCTCAACGCAGCCTTCCTCACATCAGATTGTCTTCTTCTTCATCTGAACAAAGACTTTATTTCCTGCAAAATTACCTCAGACAGCCCATCTGTCTGTTACAGTTCAAAAGAAGAAAATGATACTAAAAAAAATCACAGCTTTATCCACTTCCTTCCACCTGAATCCTCTCTATCTGACCTTCTCCTTTTTGATCTGCATCGTTACAAGAGCAATGGTTGTCTCTCCTTTTAGCTGCTTGCAGTATGATCTTTTTTCTCTGTGTCTGGCTACCAGACAAACTCCTCACCTGTGGCTCGACTTTCCACGAACAACTTCCTACCTTTCTGTCTGTGGCTATTTTACCCAGTATTCCTTTAGAGCTATTACATTCTTCTGCATCTGAGTAATGCTTGCCTGTCTGACCCCATCCTCTTTCATTGAGCTGCCTACACATGCAAACACACACACACACACACACACCGCATCTTTCCTATTCAGCCTGTCAGTGGATGGACAGACACGCAGGTGTTGGTGGTGACAGCTATCTGCTCATTTATTCTTCCTTCCTTACAGAGGGCAGAGGGCAATTTGATAGGAATCTGCTCTGTCAATACATGAGGAGGCATACTGCTGGATTGCCTGTCTGTTACTTTCTCTCTGTTTGCTGCAGTCCACCTGAAGTTTGATCTGCTTATTTGCTTGTCAAAATATTTCATATTTTTGGGACTTTTATCACTCCAAGCAAATAATTGAAGCAAGGGCAGTTAAACCTGGTATTTTATGATCTCTGTCAGATTAATATAACAGAGTTATGACAACTTCTATCAAGTGTGACGCTAACTTGTCTGCCTTTTGGATGGGTGACAGTCATGGTGACAACGTCGGATCAAGTGAATAAGGGTCTGCGACTATCTGGCAACAACCGAAAATGACTGCTAAAGTCCCAGCACACAGGCCAAAAGACTGGTCAGTGACCCCCTGGCAAATACCCATTGCTAGGGAAAAACATGTATTCCACAACAGGCTGACAAAAACCTCCTTAAGATTCTTTTGGTCACTAGCGTGGTAGTGACAACGCTTGAGCAATGTGCACATGACTTTTTCACCTCAATCATGATGGGAACAGCTGAGGACATGGCAGGAAGGCAGGGAGATGCTCAACAAATGACCCAGGGCAGACTCAGTGCTGGGCTGTAAGATAAGCCTCACGGCCTTCTTGACCTGTTTAGCTAAGCTGTACCCTGAAACCTCAATAAATAATTTGAATGAAATTCACAAAGTGGATTTGTGGTAAATTATTGTCGGAATTTTTAACAAGTGATAGCAATTACATCAAGAAAATAATTCAAATTAACGGAATCAAGAAGCTGTCAGCAAGGAGGTGTTACAACAAAGTTGAGTTGAGTTAAACAAGGTAGATGGTAAATTGAGCTAAATTGGCACGAATGTGGCTTCATTTATGCTTTTTAATGAAACCTTCCACTGTCAGTCTTAATCTGCAAGCCCACTTCAGCCATACTTCTGTGACACAACTATCTCATTAAGGCAATTTTTACTTTAACCTCAAAAAGTTACGGCATTGTTGTCTAATGGTGTTGTAATTCCTTATATTTGTGCCATTTTTCCCCTTATGGTCTGGTGCATTATACAGTTAATGTTATTTTCTATTTGGTCATATCTTATTTCCTTTGCTTTTAATAACTAACACCTGTTATGGCAGTAAAGTGACATTTTTATTTTACGTTTTTAAAATATTTTCAGCTCACAGAATGACAGCCAGGAGAGCATGACGTGGTCTGGCAAGATCCTGTGTCTCACTTCTAAGCTGAAACAAACAATCGACAGTTAAGTCCAAACAACACCCAAATACTTTTGCGCTGCCACTGCAAGGAGAATAAGGGTTATAGAGAGGGAATAACACCTCACACCTCAGAAGTGTTCCTCTAGGAGCCCGAAATAAATTAAGAATAAGCCCCTCTTGAGTCTTTTCGGATCCTCTCCCAGAGTTGAAAAACAAAATGAGAAAAGCTGCAAAAAAAAAGTGTGGCGTGCAGCAGCCACAAATCAAGTTACCCTAACAGACCAATCAGAAGCTGAAGCAAGAGGCAACCTTGCACACAAGCTTGAGTCACCACAGGACACCATGAGTGTTTAACTATAGGTCACCACATGCAGTTCTTACTAACTAGTTTAAGTGGACTTCCCTAAATGCACACAAATGCCCCTACATGAGGATCACACGTGACATTACTACACAAATCACATAATAGTATCACTACTATTAGTACTACCGACACAAAACGGAGCACAACATTAATAAACCAAAGGAAGTCGTGCATACATACACTCACAAATGGTATACAGAAGTTTTTGTTCATGCGTTTGATCATATTTAATATAGCCTTAATACAACTTTAATATAACTAACAAAACAATAAAAAGGAAACTCTTATTTGTAGAGTCATTCTCCTGTCAAAGGGTTCTGTATTGCAGAAGTGTGTTTTAACAGGCAAGGCTTCGCTCTCCTTCCGAGAGAGCATTTTAGGGATTGAGACATCCTACAAGATGCTTTACTGAGATACATTTCCAGCTCAGATACAGGGGAATGGAGAGGAGATGAGATGAAGAGGCACAAAACAGAGAAATGCGAAAAGCCTACAGTGCAAGGCTTAGTATTGCCAAGAGGAACTTCAGCCTCAGACACTGATTCTCTCTGGGTTCATCGTTGTGAGCACCTCCTCGAGTAGGAGTCGGTGTAAAAACAGGCACAGTGGTTATGCAGTGCTGCGGTTAGCATTGTCAAGCACAAGTCTAGTAGTTTTATGATGTGCCAAATGAAAAAAGAAAAGAAATCCCCCCCAGAAATGTACTTCTGAGGCCAAAAGTCTTCTATTTGACTTTCTTGCCTTGTATTTAATCCACCGGGTAGCTCTCTCCAACTCTAATGGGGTACAATCAAACAAATTGCTGTGTTTAGGTTACTGATTGTAAAGGCTACAGCTGGGGCTGTTAAAATGTCTCTCATAGCATCACTCATGTGGTCACGGTGTCATTTATGGTTTATTGAACTTTAGAGAAAGGATTAGAAGAGGAGAGGCGCATTGCTCTGTAACATAATGGGTGGCCTTGAAGTCTTTCTTTGACATCCGTCTATATTATGTCGACTTGTATCTGCACAGTCTGAAGGTCAGAAAGCTGAGCTGTAGGCTAGAGATAAGAGAGTACCTTATCCGAATGAGGGAATTCAGGAATATTTGCACACCTCACACTAATCTATTTTGCAATATTTGAAATATGTAGATGATGTAATGTCTGATGGTTTTCCCTATAGCGCCCTCGATTTATCCTAATTCCCAAACATTCTTTTTATATCCACCGACACAGTTTTCCTTATTCGTCTTCCTTTCCTGCCCTCTTTTCCCACTTTCCCTCCCTCTCCATCTTCACCTCTAGACTACTTATTTACTAATGATGTTCAGCAAACGCTTACTCCTGTGTTTTCGCTCTGCACTCTTCACCTCACTCCTCTCATTGTCATCATCCCCCGACACCCCCTTCATCCTGTTCTCAACCCCTGACTTCACCTCTCTTGACCTCCTCAAGGTGAAAACTGAGCAGCTTTAATTGGCCAGTATCAATTAAATTCTGAAAGCACACGAAGTCACAGGGGACAAGTAAGTGGACTTGTTCCAGCTAGTTATCTCTGCTTCCTCCTCTTTCGCCTACTCGGACTCCTGGACCTCGGCTCATCCTAAGACACGGGATTGATGCCTCTTGCTCCCTCTCTATAGGCAAATCCTGCCTTCATTACATTGCCATCTCTCTTTCTCTGTGTCTCGCTCTCGGTTTCCCTATCGCTCTCGTCCTTATCCGTTCCTGCTGCCACTTTTAAATAGATCCCTGCGGCAGTGGCAGAGCCAGCCTCCATCATGGGACCAAGAGGAGGCTAATGCCTTTTTAATGAGGCCTCGGCCACAATGTGACACAGTAAAGTGGCAGGAATCGGTGGCTGGTGAGCCCTCGGTCCAGGGTGTTTATCACCTAAAACCCTCTGATCCACTGTGCCTTTGGGAAAGAGGGAGTGAGAGAGGGATGGTCAAAGAGTGAGAGGCGGGAAGAGGTCGAGGAGGAAAAAAACAGTGTTGCCAGTAGGTCCAAGAAGCAAGCTGCAGAGAAGGAGGACAGGAAGTGGAGAACATGGATGCAAGTAAAACAACCAGAGAAAGTGTGAGAAAGAAAAGTAGCAGGTCTTAGAAAGAGCTTTTTCTTTTTTTGTAACCCGCTTTCATTTCCTCTCATCATCTTAAGTAGCTTGTACCTGTTTAGCATCGCACCGCAGATTGCCCCTAGAAGCTGCATAATGTGAAATCATAATAATAACCATAATGCTTCGACAGTAATTAATATTCCTCCATATATATTGCCGCAGAGAAGGAGAGAAAGGCACTGAGAATGATTTGCCTCCAGTGAGGGGAGCTCACATTATTATATTCCCACTTCATCCAATATTAATGCCCACTGGGCCCAGTATTCTAATATGAGTTCTAGTGAAATGGCCTTAAGTGGCTGAATAGCAAATAAGATAGATTAGCAACAAAAGAAAACCACCTATTTCATTATTAACGCAGATGATTGAAGGTAATGGGCAGAGCAAAGGCGTGAAATCAAAAGAAGCTCTGAAATATGAACTGGTGGAATCTCCTTAAACTCCATTTCGGCACCACCAGTGCGCTCACTTAGGACTTCAGTAGTGGTCTATTATGGCTCTGCACCACATAAAAAGAGTGTGAGGTCCAATAAAATGGTCGTTGTAAAAATTGCCCACTGAGGTTAGTTACTTCAGTCTTTCCACACTTCTGCAAGGAGCTAAAGCTGCTCAGCCGTTCTCTCGCACACCTGGTGCCCCGTGGTACCGCAGGCCTTCAATATCTTCATAGTGTTTAAAGTTGAAGAAATCTATCAGACTTCAGTTTTGATCTGACTGATTCAATACATTTGCATTCTGTAACTGCCTCTTGGGCTGCTTGTAGTTTTCAGAGTTTGACTTTTCCAAGTATGCGCTGGAATTTCCAGGAAACAGCGCAGAGATGTGATGCGAGTGACAAAAGCCTTTTCTGCTAGGAAAAAAAGAGCACGGCTTCAGTCTCAGTCTTCTTTTATGAAAATGATTCAGTGCACATCTTCTCAGCCTGTGGCTCTTTTGATTGCTATGCAAACAAATAAATGTATAAACTAAAACAACTCTTCTTTTGTTGCATAAATAGCTGCTCAAGGCTTGTTTATTGTATTATTCTGAATGAAATTCTAAAACAGTTTTTTTTTTTTTTTTTACCTTTTTTGAATTCTTTCGGGCAGTTTGTCTTTTGGATAATGAAGACGTCTCTTTAAAGATTTTTAGAGGTCCATACATCCTGTAATACTCACCTTTTTCTTTTCTTGTGGTGGAAACTGGTGTTTACCAGTGCGAACAAAAAACAAACAGCTACAGCAATAATTATGTAAAGCTAGTGTATCATATGTAATGCCATAAATCAATAAATGCTGTTTTCTCACTTTTAATGGTTTAATCAGTGGTGCCAAAGCATGTATAGCACACATACATTTGTACAGCATGTTTAACGTTACACTTTTCCACTCACACACACTCACACTCTGCCTCTCTGTGTGCAGCCACTGCGTTGTTTTCAGTCTGCATTACATGTTTAACCTCTTTAATTTCTAAGATATTTCTAAGATAAAACTAAGACATTTCTCCACTATCTTAGTTTTATCAGCCGTTCTGCTGCCAGTAGACATTTACAGTTATGTTTGTGAATGTGCTAGCACCTAATTTGATGAACCTTGTTTTAATTATATGTTTTAATTATTAATGATAAACATCTTCTTGTGACCACGGCCTCCTGATGTTAGGCTAAAGAAAACCAGCTAACAGGAAGATATCCTGTGTGTGTTAAACCTGCTTTAGGTAAAACTAGTACGTCACACGTCTACTACTGTGCACGGTTGTTTGAGGTCAGTTTTATAGTTGAATAGTTCAAAGTAAAATTGAACTGTGTTTGCTTGAAATGTCCATCCCTTCTTTAACGAGTCTCTGAGAATTCAAACTTTACTGGGGATGCAAAAAATAAGAGCAAACTAATAAAAAGTACGGTTAGAGATTGCACTGATGTGCTGCGCTGCTGCCCGTCATGTTTTTTCTTCTATCTGAGATTCACGGCGAATAAAAAGTATTCAGGCTTACATTTACATGGGAAGCAGGAAAATTTATTTCCGAATCCAAACTGCATTTTCTCCAGCACGAGTTTGAAGCAGGTCACTGCCTCCAGAGAGTTGGTGTAATTCTGTCCGGTGAAAAAGAAAATCAGACAACAAAAAGGCTGTTAGGCGGTGTTAGTATTGGTATGAAGACAGCGATATATGCCCTTCAGTTTTTTGCTGCAAGCGTATGTTCCAGACAGTCATAAATGTTGTATGAGTCTGTGGAGGGCTTGGGGAGGGAGGAAGAGGAGAGGAAGTAGAGAAAAAGAGGACTGAAAATGAGGAAGAGGGAGGAAAAGAGTAGGAGGATACGGAACAAATGTAAACTAGATGGCAGTGGTTGCAGTATAGGGAAATACACATGGCTGAACAAATTCAAGCCCAGGAAGTTTTTTTTTTACTGAATTCACAGTACTTTTAATGTCTTCAGCAAGTCTAGGGAGCATACGCTGTAACAACAGTTCTGTGGGATTAAAGGACTTCTGACTGATCTTAATCTCAGTTCATAATTACCTTTTTTCACACTCATTGTGGAAATGTGTAGAAGGATCCAAACAATAACAGTCACAGTGTCTTTCAGCTGTAGACTACTGAAATGACTGCTTGTACTTGAGAAACCTTGCCTTTACATGCATAAGGTAAGATAATGATCTGCCTCTCTTGACCATGTAAACTTAGTGCTGCAGGTTTATTCTGACAGTCACTGAATTCTGCCTGTAAATGAAAACAAAGCTTTTTACTCTCAGCTCATGGATTTCACAACAAGCGCTGTGGTTTTCCACGGAAGCCACCACTTTATCATAATTTGCTCAAGTGCTGGAAACCTGGCACCGAGCGGTCACTGCTTTTCTTCCTGGAAGTGTAATATATTTGGAGAATCCCTGAAATCTGTCTGGATAAACACCTGTTTGCAAATCTGGTAATGTGTTTTTTGGGGACCCAACAATTCGTTGACAGAAACATGTCATTGGCTCTACGATATTCCCGTATTTCATGTTTAAGCCCTGGAAGGAGCGCGAATGTAATCAGTTCTGTTTGTTTGTCTGTCTGTGTGGTTGTTAGCAATGTAGCAACTACAGTTTTCAGGATATCATTTTCAAATTCTGTTTGACAGTTGATTTAGTTTTTGTGAAAATAGGGGCATGGTCAAGGTCACACCAAGTGTGAAAATCAATAAAAACTTGATATTGCCCACATTTATTTATGAACGTCAAACTTCAAAACATTATTAGGTTTCAGGGACCATGTTGGTTAGCACCCAAGTTCAAAAATCATGTAAAATATCATATGAAAGGACATGGAGAGAGCTGTACAGCACATCTTATTTTCTTATTACCACTATCACATCACATAAAGTTTTGCAAAATCACACACTGCACAAATATATCTTCAAATCTTACGTTTTTATAGCTTATAGAAGCTAAAGGATTCAGTCAATTCAGCTCAAATCATAAAGATAAAAAAACAAAAGATTTCAGTATGTAATACATCACGGTCATAGGTCAAAGGTCAGGGTCACATGAATTAGAAAATAAAAACAGGCTGACATCGGCATGTTGTAATAAAATGTTTAGTTTAGTCCTTGTCCTTCCCTCTGTTGTTATCTGTCCTTTTGTTTTATACGGAGCCAATAAAAACTAAAAAATACTTTCAAGAATTGGATTTATTCTTTTTCTTTTCTTTTTCATTCATTTGCTATTTTCCTCAATGTATTCTGGTTCTGTTTGTCTCATTGTACATTAATTTCAGAAAAACTAGAGAGAGGGAAAAAAAACATCTAGAGGCAGAAAAACCACCAGTCTTGGCAACAAACAGCTATTCTCCCTGGGCTGATGTAGGGCAGTGATGAATTCGACGACTTCCCTGTCATTAATCAGACCGCCGCTTGTCTCTCTCTGGAATGCCCCCCCCTCTTGGGGATCTCAAAGGGGACTCAGACTCCCCACGCCTCACCACCATCTTCCTGTTTTACTCCATTTCCATCCTCCCCCACCTGACGGCTATCACCCCCATCCAGCAGCCCCTCTTGTGACTATCCTCTTCTCAGTGGAGTTCCCCCAAAAAAGGACCTTGCGGTGAAGCTGCAGAGTTGTAGGGTATAAAATCAAGATGAGACCATAAAAGAAAATACAAGGAAGAGCAGGAAGCGAGAATTTATGGCGAAAGATAAAATCGGGAAATGAAAGGAAAAGCAGAAGTGGAGCAGCTGGATATCAGGGCGATCCTGTCTTAGTAATCCCCTCAACTCTCCCTCCCCTCACTCATCTCTGTTGGCGCCAACAGACAGAACACACTGGCCTGTCTTTAACAAGGCGCCTGTCCTTGGGAGATTTTTCTCATCATCAATCAACTGCGGCAGGGGAGTAACACGGGCCAGAGAGCGGGCGAGAGAGATTGAGAGTGGGAGAGAGAGAGCGAGAGAGATGGAAAAGAATGAGAACGAAAGAAGAGGAGACAGACAGACAGAGGTAGAGAGAAGGAGGGTGACATTGATTTAATTAAAAGATGGAGGAAGCAGTGATTGAGGTGATGGAATGCATTTGAGAAAACTCACCACAGACTCATTGAATATGAAACAGTACGCGGCACGCGGGCTGTGGTGCAGCAACATTTTGTGGGATAGCACAGTAACCTATCAAGGCCAAGAGTGCTGTTTTCAGGGGACATTTGTCCCTCCAGTATGCCAGGTACAGGAGTTTTCCAGCTGATTTATTGCTCTGGTACCAGTTTTGATCTCTAATCTTTTGTTGTTGCTGTGTCTGCTCATGTTTGATGGTGCAGACCGACAGAGAATCTAAGTTTAACATGCTTTTATTGCTTTGTAGTCAGGCCAGTGGAATTCATTTCGGGCTGATGAAAAATTGCCCCAGCATTTACAATACCTAGAAGCCAATGTTCAGTGAGAACCTGGGCATCTTCCAGCATGAAACACAGAGTTTAAGTTTTTTTTTTTTTAGATTTTATCCTCAGATGAGTTTTTATGTCTCCACATGCAGTTTGAAATAATGGTGTAGTTTGCATATTTTAGTGTGCCGTCAAATCTTTGATATATAGCCCACTGTCAACGGTTGCAGATGAGATAAGATGGAATAAAAAAGATGAATTTTAGCCCTACAGATTACATGCTGTATATCACTTTAAAAAGACAGTACAGAAAATGTCTGCATAACCACCTGTTTACCTATAGTGTGCCAAAGGAGGAACAATACTGATAAGATATGTGATCTTCTTAAAAAAAGGAAAATCTAAAGAAAAAGGGTGAGCGTGTGCATTATAAGCATTTTCTTTCCGCATGAATGTGTTATTTACTGACTGACAACAAAGAGTTTTTGTGTTCTCCATACCTCGGTTTTGCAAGTACAATGAGCTCCTTATATTAAGATTTTCCTTGATATGTCTTCCTTGCTTAAAGTCAGCAGTAGCTCTTTTGTGAAGTGCACACAGTCCACGTACAAATGCCGTCAGTATCTGTTATCAAGGTTTCTGCAGTCTAAAAAAATACTACTGTAGGCCAAAACTGAGTGTCATGATAGCCACCAAATTTCCTAAGAACAACAAATGGGCAGGTGAGACTGCAAATTATGCCTTTTGTAAGCAATTTCCTGTTTTGTGTATTTGAACTTACATTTACTTCATAGAGAAGATTCAGTGTAACACAGCGTGATAGCACAGCGGGAAAGCTTTGCTGTACAGAGAGTTTTGCAGCTTTTAGTATTTTTCACGTCTTGTCAGTAGTTGTGATCTAACACAGTGCATACATACTGCACTCTGTATGTGCATGGTGTGTATTGTAGGTTTGGTGAATACTGTGTAAATGGTAAATTGCCACGAACACAAAGTATTTTACTTTCTTGGCAACTGAAACTGCTTTTTACACTGTACACCACATTCACCCAATCACACACACATTCATCTATTTTCTTAACTGCTTATCCAATTCATTGTCAACGGGGGGCTGGAAACTATCCCAGCTGCCAGGGTACACCCCGGGTAGTTCTTCATGGCCAGCACAGAGAGACAGCCAACAATTTACGTTCACAATCACACCTATGGTCAAATAGGATCTCCAATTAGCCGAACACACACATTCACTCATACATTATTCTATGCATGCAGCGCTCGTGTCTACTACCATCTCATGCCAATGAGATGATGATGAATCGGGACATGTGGATGGACATAAGGACTGGAGGAACTGGGGATTAAACCACCTACCTTCTAATTGGTTAACAGCCCACTGTATCTGAAAATAACTTCATTTTTGCCTCAACACAACACATCCATCAGGGAGAATGTCTTTTACAACATTACAGCCAATGTTGTCAACTGAACAACAAATCAGTTGTTCTTTTTTAAATGCACGTCTTTGTGTGTGTGTGTATATATATATACATATACATATATATATGTGTGTGTGATCTGGATCTTTACCATTATGCTAACGAGCAGCTATAATATCCTGTCAACTGAAGTACCTAATAAATCAGTTTTGGTTTGACTTTGAAGTGAGACGCACTCTGAGAGACTGGGTGGTAAAGAGATGGGCCGATGCACACTTACAACCATGCAAACGCATACATATACATGCGGCAGAAGATGAAAGAAATGCAGTATTTCTATATTTTGTTTGGGTTTGAAGTCGATATCTATTTTTTTCTAGTTCTCTCTTATTATCTCTCCAATCTTTGCTGCTCATTGCTCTACCTTGTTTGTCCACGCCTGTACTTAAACCGATCCGTGTGCTGCCTCTCATCTCTCCATCTGTGTGTGACTCTTTCTTTTGCCAACAAGCACAGGCTAGTGTCCAACCATGTGACTCACAACACTGAGGAGGTATGGATCTGTTCCTAAAAGCCTTGTTTATGACGGCACAATGTGACTCGATGTCTCCTGATGGAGACTGTGACTAGCTGTGAAACCGAGCCAAAAACTGTCACTTGCGCTGGAAGAACATTACTCTTTTTAGCTCATAGCAGATCACTCATCTCAAATACCAGAGAGGAGACATGAACATAAAGACACCCTGATATGTCCTTTTTTTAGCAGACACTTACTGGCATGGACACAGGCACTGGCCACACACTTGCCACAGGCGGAAAAACTGATGAAATTTTATGCCAACTCTCAGAAGCTTTTTTTCCCCGTCTTTGGGCTGGCCAAGGCAAACAGAGCATGTCACAACTCCCGCATTGCCTTCTGCGAGTTCATTTTCATGTCACTGCAGTCTAATTGCTGAGGTAATTAGATTAGGGAAGGCTGCGTTAAAAATAAAAGTCTCTCATGTTTCTCAGCACTTTTGCTTCGATGGGTATATGTGGCGTTTGAAGGCGACATCCATCGAGGCCGTCTTCTCCTTCTGCTCAACCTTCTCTTATCCTTTTGCCGCAGGGAGAATGATGCTCGAGAGGAGAATGTTCGGTTGGTTTTCATTAGAAAATCAAAAAGGTCACAATTGGGAAAAAAAGTCCACATTTTTTTTTAAGGGGGTAGTCTCAAAGTGACTACGTATCGCCGCGAGGAAAGGGATTTCGATCATATCTGGCAGCAAGTGAGACGTCTATTGTTTTAGTGCATCAGTATTAACAATCTAAAGAGCACACAGATGTGGCCAGTGAGATTCTCCTGTAGAAACAGGTGAAGTGGAGGCTTCAATGCTACAAACTTGACTGTTTGTCTCTGCTTTTATTATGTGCCAAAAATCACGATATGGCTACTTGACATCTCTCTGGGTCTGGGGTTCATCGCTACTAGCTTTGCGTTAGCATGCATGGGTTTGCAGACGCTTGCAAAGAGTTCACGTTTTGCTAGCTACAGGTTAGTTTCAGGCACTTTAGTGTTACATTTGTCTCCTTTCATGATTAATTTCCAAACTTTATGAATGTAGTTACATTACAATACTGTGTTACAGAAAAATGTAATCTGATGTTTTTGTATGATTTACTTTGTACAAGTTACTACAGCCAGCACTGCTTGCAACAACAGATTCATTGAACCCACAGTTTTTTACTGCCTTAAAAGTATTGGAGTAATTTAAAATAATAGTCACAGTGATTCAGACCCTTCTAAAGCTTTTTGTAAAAAATAAAATAAATAAAACGAATAGTTTCTGTCTCTTTTCACTTCAGGCCAGGTTAGGTAGATATTGTGTATTTAATAAATATTTAAGTATTTACAGAAGTTGGTTGCATTTGCCCTTCAGTGTCACAGCTTATGTTTGTTTTATGCTTGGGTGGGTGCAGTGCAAAGGTACTCTGAGTGCAGTCACACACTACCCATCTACCTGCCAAGAGGCTGGTTCTTGATGGAGGCAGTGTACAAAATATGTGGTACAATCTGTCTGCACGCTGCTCTTGCTCATACTGTTGTTGGTCCATCCGCCATCAAAGTTCTACCATACAAAGAGCTGAAGTCAACCTGAGTGTTAAAAACAACAAAAAGTGTCCTCTGCAGTCATTTTCTGTCCTTGTCTTGCTGTATTTTTTTAAATCTGTATTATATGAACTGAGGCTAAAGTTCTATACCAGCTCTTGTTTGTCTAAAGCTGTGGCTGTTTCAGTTTCTTCATCAGGAAAAAGTCTTGTTGTCACTCATTTTGGAGTTAAATGTATCAAAAAGAAATTATTAGCGGAAAAATATGTTTTTTTTTCAGCCATTTGTAAATGCTGTTCAAGATGTAGGCCTACAGTCGATTTCCAAAACCATTTAAAAACAATGATGTCATTATCCAGTTAGCTGAGCTTCGGGCGTAGCTTTGCACAAATCAAGCATTTCACGGTTTTTGGTTCAGGAAGCATTTATTTGAAAAAAAAAAGAAAGGCAATAAAGGGGAAAAGCTGGAGCTGGAATAATGATAACTATTAATTTTAACCACTGATTTTTTTTTTATCTTAAGGTAATTTACATATGCACTGAAGAAAACATCGCCTTGCATCACTGAAATACTGCTTACCAACCTCTGCTTTAACTAACTTTAGTTATGGTTTAGTTTTAGTTTAGGCTATCACTAGCCTAGCTGCTATGATAGGATTTGGGTTATTAGGGTTAACATTTTATATTGTAATAACTATATCATAAATAATGAGGCCAAAGCTGCTTTTTTTGTTTGGACTTTGCTGATATGTTAGATATTCAAAAAGCTATAACACATGTGCATCACAGTTGCTTCCCAGTTTTCTAGTCACATGTGTTTGTGGATACAGACTGCATCTGTTTATAGAATGCAATTGACTGTTTTTTGATAACATAAGGATTGGTTTCATTTGAATGTATAACCAATATAAGGTGTTACACCCCAGCCCAGGGAAAACCGGCGTGCAACATAAGGGAAATTTAAAAAAAAGAAAATGCCCCCACACTCCCTGCTCTCAAGGAAGACGAACCAAAAAGACAACTGCCCTGGATTTTGCAACAGCCAGTCAGTTTATTAAGTCCCCAAAGGTAGCGGGCATCAGGGTGAGCATAGCCAAAACAACAAACAAAAACTCTAGAAATGAAATGCAGCTGGCGTACCTACACAGAAAACCCCAAAAGAAAATTACAGGTGTCTTACCTGCCTCCCTAACCAAAAACAGGAGAAAAAGTTTCCAAAGAAAAATGGCTTCTCACCCCTACAGCTACCGAGTAAAAAAAATATTGACAACTATTTACATCTATTTACAACAAACTATTTACAACACGGCAAAAGCTTCCAGAATACAAATTCACACGCAGCCACATGCACAGTTCGTTGGGAACAGGAAGTAGGCAGGGGACTTGCCGGTTGAGAAGGGTCCTCATTTATAGCAGGCCTCTCCCAGTCCTCCACCAATGGTCAGCCTCCACCTGGAACTCACGTAGCAGCAATAACACAGGACACAAACTATACCACCCTCTGGTGTGGCAGACAAAAAACACAGCACAAAAATGATCCATAACACTGAATCATAACAAAGGGAACTCGGGCGCACTGAGAGTTTATATTAAAATTTCAACAAGAGTAAATCTAGATTGACTGTTATCTCTGTGTTAGAACCTCTTGGCCACCAGGACAGCATAAGAATAGTAAATGTCAGAAAACAGGAAAAGACTTTGGTGCTTGTGTCTTGTGCTTTGTGATAAAGAGACACCAGAGATGTTGCTATAAGGAGAGTAATTTGTTTGAGTATTATGGTTTTGAATCAAAGATTTTTTCCCCCCCTTTGATTGATGTTTTCTTCCCAAGTGTGCGTTCCCCAAATTGTTGCAGCAGAGGTGGTGAGTATTGTCTTCTCCAGCACAATATTAAAAAAAGACGAAGTGGAACCCAGAATGACAAAGAGCAGAACTTTTCTAATGCTAAAAATCTCATGAAAAAGACTTGCAGTACTGTGTTTCATCTCTATTTCTTTCTTTTTTGGGGGGGGGAAATATTTGTCACACTTAATTTGTTAAATCATCAAACAAAGATAACCCAGAGTAAACATGAAGTGCAGTTTTTAAATAATGATTTAAGTAATTAAGGGGAAAAAATCTATCCAACCCTACCTGCCCTATGTGAGAAATAATTGCATTCTGAACCTGGTAACTGGTTGTATTGCTCTTGGCAGCAAAACTGCAGTCAAGTGTTCACAATGATTGAATGAATGAGTCTTTCAAATCGCTGTGGAGGAATTTCGGCCCACTCTTTGGAGAACTGTTTTAGCGACATTGAGGGTTTTTGAGGATTATTGGCCTGTTTAAGGTCTTGCCAAAGCATCTCAATTTGATTTAAGTCCAGACTTTGACTACGCCACTCCAAATCAGATCATTTTCAAGTGTGCTCAAGTGCTCTTGAGCTTCAGAGCATGAACTGATGGACATTCTTCTTTAGAGATCAGAATTCATGTTTCCATCAATTACAGCAAGTTATTCAGATCATGAAGCAACAAAGCTGCCTCACACCATCACAGCTGTAATGATACTCAAACCTTTTAAAATGTTTGAATTTTGTCTCCTCAGTCAACAGAATATTTTCCCAAAAGTCAAGATGTTTTTGCAAATGTGAGACGAGCATTTCTGTTCTTTTTGGTCATCAGTGGTTTTCTCCTTGTAACTCTCCCATAGATGCCATTTTTGCCCAGTCTCTTTCTTTTTGTTGAATCATGAACTCTGACCTTAACTGAGGCAAGTGAGGCCTGGAGTTCTTCGGTGTTATTCTTTGTTCTTTTGTGACCTCTTGGATGAGTCGCTGATTCACTCTTGGAGTAATTTTGAACAGCTGGGCACTCTTGGGAAGGTTGACCCCTGTTACAAGTTTTCTCTTCTTGAGGATAATGGCTCTCACTCTGCCTTGCTGGCATCCCATAACCTTAGAAATGACTTTGTAACCCTTTCCAGGCTGACAGATGACTTCGTTTCTCAGCAGTTCTTGAGTTTCTGTAGATTGTAACATGATGTGCTGCTTTTTTAGATTTCTTAACCTGCTTCACTTTGGTGGTGAGGTTCTATTTAAGTGACTTCTTGGTTCAACAGGTCTGGCAATAATCAGGTGTGAGTGTGGATGTTGACATTGAACTCAGCTCAATTTCACAGCCAGTTGTTAAGTGTGCTTTTTAACTGTTGTCTATATGTATACGTTCTGCTTATGTGCTCTGCTGCATACATGACAGAGCCTGACCTCTGTATCTAGTCCATGTTTTACCTCAGTTTGAAGGCATCCTGATCGATCATGTGAGTCTCGCACTTGATGGATGGTGTAAAGGTGATTTATTAGTCGTGTCAGAGGAACAGGCAGCAGGGGGAAAGCTCTTTTGTCCCTGTCTTTTGAGAGCCTTGCTCTTGTTTTTCATTTTGTCCACTCTTTCACAGCACAGCTCGCTCTCTTCCTGTGGATTATTGTTGCCCTGCAGTGCCCTTTTAGATCTGGCAGTGAAGCTGCCTTCTAGCGAACAAAACTAAATACCAGAGGTCTTGCCCTCATAGAGCTAAGACATTGTAAATCTGTAGAAATGTGACTGAAGTGAGCCATAGGCAGACATATATCAGAAATCTCTGATGTGCTTTTGCCTCTCTTTTTTTTTTCTTTTTTTTTTTTTCTCTTTTTTTCTACTTCTTAAAAGTAATGTATTGCGTGGCTGTAATTTGAATGTGTTAAAGTAACGCAACAACAACAATGAAAAGAAACAAAAACATCTCATCTGCATGTTTTAAATGGTAATCTGGTAGTAGAACTCAATTACTTCAGTCCTTTATGCTTCAAAACCACGCAAGAGAAAAGAGAGAAAGCACACAAAAGTAACAGTAAAATGGTTAAAAAAATCAGTGGGTTATTATGATTTTGAAGTGCTCAGACCTCCTGCCTCCAGAAGCATGCATTAGAAGACATATTGCATGCTTAACATTGCATGGGATAATTTTTTTAAATTATTTTTTCATTATATAATAGAATTAAAAACTAAGATTTGCAGTTCAACAGTTTACCAAAAATGTAAATCAAATGGGAATTCACTGATACTCTCTCTGATGTCCCTCAGATTCTTGTGAAGTCCATGCTGAGGAAGCGGTCTTTCAGTAATCCCTTTGAGTGTCAGTGCTTTTGCCTCTCTGATTCTTCCCCTTGTGCCATTCTTTCTCTCTGACTGGAGGCCAAATAGCTTGTTAATCACAGGCTTCAAAAGGTAGCACTGGAATGACCAATTTCCTGTGAATTGGGTTTGATGAGGAAGAAGTCAGGAGGAAGAGCGGGATGAAGAAAGAGAAAAGCAACAGGTAGTCAGCAGTGCTTTCATACCTCTTGTGTCGCGCTGACAGTGAGCGAAGGGCTGAAGGCCTGTTTGTAAATTGATTGTGACTGCTCATGAGTGTCACTGTGAGACTGAGGCATGTGATAGTTTCCACCTGGTTTACTCAAGCTCAAACTTCAATACTAAAATTATTTTAACATAGCATTTGTTATACTTTCAATTTTAATTTCTGTCATATATACTGTTACAGCAATGATTTTTAAATAAACAAGGCTAAAATAAATCTGGTGTATGCACGAATGAACCCTGTGAGTAATAAGGTCAGGCTTCAGATTGCTCTAAACACTTGTTGTGGACGGTGCTGCTGAATTCAGAGCTCTCTGTGATGTCAGTTTGAAGTCTCTTGTTGTTCAAACCTGTAGTGAGGCCCCACTTCTGTTTTACTATATTTGACCTCACTTTATGCGCTGCAACTTTAGATACCATAGCAACTCTTGTTAAACTTCACTTCATCGTTCCCTCGTGACAAGTACGGAGTTTGCAATGATTCAAATTCTAATTTTCTTTCCAGATGAATGGAAATTGATATTTAATTCTTCTGACAGAATTTATCAGCTCAAATATTTTCGCAAGGCAAAGTCATTGTTAAAACTGAAAAAGCTGCTTTCAGTTGGCATTTGAGTCTTTCAAATGAAATAATAAGACTAAAGGGATCTTCAATATTGAATTAAGAGCTATAGTGAAAAAAGATGCAGTACATAACAAAATTATGGCTATGTTTCTAAAATAACCATGTTTTGCTGCTTGACTTGTTCAGATTTTAGTTTCTACTTTTAATGCTACAAAACAAAAGGGCATAGGGTGAGGCAAAACAGTCGTGCTTGGCAAATTGACACCCTCTTTACTAGATGTGCTGTAATGTAGTCCTTTAAAGAATCGCAGGTTAGCGGGTCAGCATTGATAGCATTAGAAGGGCTTCCAGGACTCCACTCAGATCAAGCTACACAGAAGATGTGCTTGTAATTAACTAGGATTTTTCTTTTTTAACGTGACCCACAACCCCACGGTCTAATTAGGTCGTTAGTGAGATCTTTTTTCTACTTCATGCAGTACTTGTTGCATATTTAAGAATTTTATGGTCAGAGCAAAATAAGTTTGTGTATGTGTGTGTTTGAGCTGCAGGCTTTGTACAGCAACTAGCTAAAACTAGCTTCTGATTTTTCCTATTACAGAATGCATTCGAGTGCGTTTCCTTGTGAGGATGTCATGATACACATGATACACAGAAAAATGACATTTTAAGCTGAAGTGATACTACTCAGTTTCTGTACGTTATGTGACATAATGTGGAATGATGTGATTCAATGGAGCATAAACAGTTTCGTTTTATGTCTGCAGTGTTCTCACAATGATTTACAAGAAGAAAAACAAAAAAAAACTGTAAACATAAATCAAGACAATGCAGTTAAGCCAAATTCAAATGGGCCCAGTCTTATACATTGCCAATGTAATTTACTATAATATATAGGAGTTTCCTAGCAGAGAGAAGAGAATCATTCTTCCTAATACTTTCAGTGTGCATCATATGATGTATATCCATCGATTTCTTTTCTTACACTTATCTGAAGTCATGGTGGTTGTGGTGGCAGCAGCAGGCTAAACAGGGTGTTCCCGTTGTTCTTTTTCCAAGCAACATTTTGTTCATCCTGGGATATCCTAGGCATCTCCCAGGACATATGAGACACACTGTATAATCTCTCCACTGAGTTCTGGCTCTGCCTCGGGCTCTTTTCCCAGCTTGGCAGAACATTTCCAAGATGAGGCACCCAGAAGGCATCTGGATGCCCGAACCACCTCAGTTGGCTCCTTTTCACCACAAGGAAGAGATGTTCTACTCCAAGCTCCCAATGGGTGTATGAACTCTTCACCCTTTCTCTGAGGCCCTACTAACAGTGCACTATCGCTGTACTCTTACTCAGTTTAATTGACCTCCAAAGTCCAGTTTCTGTGACTGGTTTGATTGCTGTGTGCTGTGCCTGGGCACTGTTTAATAAACTGTGTCCATGCCTGCTTGAAAAGGTAGAGATGTGCTGTTCAGCTGGAAATAGGCACTGCAATCACACTACATGCTTTTTTCACGAGTTCTGCTGTCCTGAGATTGACAACATAGGTGGGGGCTAAAATGCATCTCAGTAACTTTGCCTTCCAGTGGAGCTGAATCTGCCGAAGCTGTTCTTTGCTGCAGACTAAATATATAAAATAGTATTATTATTATTAACCTTTATTTAACCAGGAAAAGTCCCATTGAGATTAAAAACCTCTTTTGCAAGGGAGTCCTGGCCAAGAGGCGACAACACGTTGAAATTACAAAGTTACATACATATTATAAATAACAATTACATTTTAAAAACATTTTTCTCTGGCTCTCTCAATCTGGACTTAAAAGCATTTAATGAAATAAGATCTGCTATCTTCCAGTCTTTTTGCATCATGTTCCATGTGAAAGGGGCAGCATAAGTAAAAGCCCTCTTTCCCAGTTCAGTTCTGGCAAATGGAACATTGAGCAATAAAAGATCGCTTGAACGCAGGCTGTAAGAAACAGTACTTCTCCGTGTGAGCAGATCGCAAATGTAGGTGGGCATTTGTCCAAGCAGGGCCTTATAAATAAAGATGCACCAGTGAGCAAACCTCCTGGAGGACAACGAAGGCCATCCCACTCGAGCGTACAGATCACAACAATGGGTCAAGGCCCTACAGTTTGTAATAAACCGTAAGGAGGCATGATAAACTGAGTCAATCTTATGAAGACACTGGGCGGAAGCATTCATGTACAGCAGATCACCATAATCTAAAACAGATAAAAATGTAGCATTTACAAGACGCTTTTTTGTCTCAAAAGAAAAGCAAAATTTGTTTCGAAAGAAAAATCCCAATTTTAGTTTGAGTTTTTTCACAAGATTGTCTATGTGAGGTTTAAAGGTCAGAGAATCATCAATTAAAAAGCCAAGATATTTATACGTATGCACCACTTCTATGAGGTTTCCCTCAAGAGTATGCTGAATTCTTATGTTCTTTTATTTTAAATCAGTGTGACCCTCACCACATACCCACAGAAAAGTTTTGCTCTGACTTGCGTGACAAAAAAACTTGCAGTGAAGGACCAAAGATCTGTCTCATGGCCACAAAAGTCAACTTTTATCTCAGTAATCACTGGAGGTCATTGTCAAATAGCTATGAGTGCTCCTGTACTCTGGCCTGGATGATTGGGGCTAATCATGAAGATGGTGAGACTTTCTTTCTCACAAAAGATTATGATTGCCACTTCATTTGATGAGCATTGTAGCTGATTCTGACACAGCGATCGGTACTTCAGCTTCCCCAATTTTTCTGCATTGCATCAAACATGACAGGCCAGTGCAATCTAGGCTACAGGTGGGCAAAGAATAAGTGTTGCTGCTTATCCCATGGGATATCAGTCACTTTTTGGCTTCTGTAGGATTTTGCTGTCTTCATTTTTAAACTATTCTGTTGCACTTGCATTTTCTGAGAGGCAAAATTCACATTAGAGTTTAGTGCCGTTTCAGCTTTTACCGGCGGCATATTCTTTCCATAAACTATTAAAAATGTTATTCACTTCATTCAAATGGATACTCACTTCTTCCAACAAAATCTGCTATTTTTTCATCTTATTTAGAAGTGAGATTATTTAAGAAGTATGAATAGTACTATCATACGAGTTTTCATTACTATGCAAAAGTCTCAAGTCAACCCACTTTTCTTATTTTGCCATAAAAACAGGGATTGTCCAATTCTAATGGGTTGAAAGTTGTACTTAGCATGGGTGCTTTGTAATTTCTTTATGTTAGAGTAGTTCTCCAGGCTACCTGAAGGACATTCAAAGCTCTTCATTGGATGTTGGCTGCTTTTTGTTTTGTTTTGTGTCAAGATGACCGCATACAGTTTTTAAGTCTCTGGAGAGGTCAATCCATGACTGCAGGTGTCCCCAAATCTCCAACAGATGTTTCTTCTACATTTTCTTTTCTTTTTATGTGTATTTTGTCATACCTCAGGTTTTTCTCCCCATTTCCCTTCCATAAGAACAGATTCTTCACAGCTACCCTTCCACTGAGCTCCTTTCTGATGAGTCTTCAGTGAACAGTAGATGGATCAACTGAATGATGGTGCCTGTTAATCTGTGCCACCTCTTTTTTATTGATTCATTTTTTCCCAAAGAAATGGGAGCAAAAAATTGTTTCTGCATCATAAAAAACAAAATCCTTCAGAAAGACTTAAGGACTATTTAAAGAAATGACACATTACATCTTGCTCCTTGGAAGCAAAATATAAAGAAATGAGGGGTGGCTAAAGAATTCTCCACAGTACTGTATGAGCTCAGTCTCTATTACATTGTATGAAAGCACTGTGAACTTTGTAGTGTGATGACATTAATTTAAAATAACGACGTATAACAAATACAAACATGATGTTACTGAAATTACATGTAGCTCTTTATGAACTTGCAGTATCTTGCAAGATACTGTGAAAGTTTTTTTTTGCTGTCACTTCAAAGTCGGGTAAACTCTATTTCACAAATCAAGGGAGGGTAAAAACGAACCAAGCAGGATGGGATGGGATCATATGCTCGTCGGTATTTTTGTTTTTATTGCAGCGCTATAGTTTCTCATTGTGAAAGGCTCAGCAGGTAAGCAGCTTGACAGTTATGAGTTTGTGTGTGTGACTGAAAGATAGGGAGTGTGCGATGGTGATGCAGTGTTGATGGTGCAGTGGTGCAGTGGTACAGTAGCTGCAGGGAGGTGTAAACGAAACTTAAGGGAACGGTGTTCTTTGAAACGGATAGAATTTGACTTTCATTAAACACTCTTTGGTTTGCTCTTCGCCTTCCCCCCTTTAAGCTACTTTATTTCTTCCATTTCTTTCTAGTCCAGCTTTATATACCTTCTTTTGTCCTTTACGTCTTTCCTCGTTTTAGGTTGTTTATGTGATTTGACAGAATAGCTTATGCAACAGCAGAAGTGTCCTGAAAAACAAACGTCTAATTCCTCTCTTTTCATCCGCCTCATTTCGTTTCTCTATCACTGCTGCACCTCATCCTCCTGTTTCTATGCCTTGTGAATGCAATTTTTACATATCCATCTGTTTATGTTCCCTTTTTTTGCCTCATTTTCACTGTCAGTCATAAGGATTAGTGTCAGGATCAGTGTCTCAAAGATGATCAGTAGATGCAGGAAGGAAACATTAAATCTTTCCTTTGAGGAGCTGTCTAAAATGAAAAAGATTTTTGTGAATAACAACCAAGTACAATGTAAAAGAGGGAGAAAATGGGCATTGGACAGTTATATTGTTCTGCAGAGGAGCTATCTCCCAAAATAAATCTCTAACTGGAAGATATATATAGGCAGAAATGCAGGAGTCAGACTGGAAAATTTGCAGATTTTTTTTAAATCTGTATGATTTTCTTTGACCTTTTTGACCCTTGGCAGGATGTAGTTAGTCGAGTGACCTATAGAGGACGCCCTTTGACTGCACAGTGTCAGAAAAGCATGACCTGGCATTATCTAACCACACAGTGCACTCTTTCTGTGTCTCTTTCTCTCTCTTACACACACACACGCCCTCCAACCTGCCGTGCCCTGGCTGTAGCCAGCCTCCTGCTCTCAGGAAAGAAGTGATGAGCAGGGGGAGAAAAAGTGATGAGAATCGGGTAGGAGAGTGATGAGCACAGGGAGAGATTGGCTCGCTGGCAGATGATTTGAAGATCATTCTGCCCCCGAAATAGCTCTCCAGTTACTAAGGTTGTCTGAAAGCATTAATAAGCAATGAAGCAGTAGAACTTTGTGAATGCATGGAGGGATGTCAGTGTGTGTGTGTGTATGCAGTATTTTGTTACCTGAAGTATATTTATGAGACATTATTTCAATATTTTGGCATAAAATATTTCACTTGATGAAAGATCTGATTTGGCCAGCTGGCCTGTATTTTTCTACCATTTATGCAAAACATGTAGAGCACAGTGGTTTTCGAGGCAGATAACATGTTTGTTTCCTTTTTCCTTTTTTTAATCAAAATATCTAATCAGCCAGACTGGTGGGGAAAAAAGCCTTGTTGATGCCAGTGGGCAGAAGAGAACAGCCAGGCAGCTTTGAGCAAATGGAAAGGAAATAGTAATTTAAATAAACACTTGTTGCAGCCTTGGTATGCAGAAGAGCATCTCTTAATGAACAGCATGTCAAATCCTGAAGCAAATGGGCTATAGTAGCAGAAGACCATACCAGATGGCATTGCAGTAATGGTAAGTTCTTGTACTATTATTTAGTTAGAGTTTAGCCGAGTTTTAGTCTAGTTTATGTTTCACCTATGTCTCCGTGTTTGTGGGTCTTTTCCTGTGTTAGTCTATCTTGTCCTCTTTGTTTAATGTTTAATTATCCCTTATCTGTTCTCATGTGTCTCTCCCTGTGTTCCGTGTCTCCCCAGTCTGTCATGTTTTTCTTGTCTGCATGTTTCATATTGTCAAGATTGTGTTGTCATGTCTACGTCTCTTCATGTTTCCTGTTTTATTTTGAAAGTCTTGTGTTTCCATGTTCAGTGTGTTTAGTTTTGCTTCCCCTGTGGCATCATGTTCATTTGTGTCAGCTGTGTTTCCCCAGGTGTTTCTACTACCCTCATTACCCTCCTGTGTATTTAAGTCCTCTGTCTTCCTCTGTTAATTGTCAGGTCGTCTGTTTAGCGCACCTCATGTTCTTTAAATTCATGTCATCTCAAGTCTTAGTTTTCTCAGGTTCATGTTTGTGTGTTTTCCATGTCTAGCTTTAGCTTTCCCAGTTTAGGTTATAATTTAGTTTTCACCATTGCCATTTTGTACCTACGTTTTCTAGCAGCCAGAATAAAAGTCCTGCTTTTTGTTTAACTTCAATTCTGTCCCTCGTGCTTTTGGGTCTGCTTCTCAAACACACCGCCGATCCCAGCTGTGACACCAACATATACTGTAGTTTTATGTCAGTGAGGTCACGCAGCATCTTTCACAGAATGCACAAGAGGTCAAACCTTGAAGGAGAAGTGGTCTTCTGTCCAGTAGGGATGCATGAACTCCAGCAACACTTAAAGGTAAACAGAACCAACCTTATTAACTGATCAAGGTGTTTTGGCGTGTGGCTTCTGTCTATGTAGCCCAGAAGGACGAGGCAGACCGCTTTTAAGTATGAACACATAGTCAACAACAAAGTTAAAATCCAGCTTACATGGAACTTTACATACACTCAGCTTTAACATAACTGGGTTTTTGATACTAGCTTTCTGTTGCCATAAGTTGAGGTGGCGTTAGTAACACCTTATAGATGCTTTTGGCTTTGGTGCAGTTTACACTTCACCATCACGTTCTTTGTTCTTTCATATAATAACAACATAGCTGTGAGAATTAGTTTTACACACACGGTGCTGTGAAAATGGCACTATAAGCTGGATAGCATCCTCAGTAGCCATATAAGTAAGAACTGTATAAATTGTATCTGCTATAAAATGTTAAGTGCATCATTTAAAAATTGTGGTCTTAAAGATGAGTAAAATACATTAAGAAAGAGCAATCTTCAAAGAAAATATACAGAAAAATAGAGGTTATGCACATATCCAGTGATTGAGCTCTCAAAGCCACACAATAAATGTTAACAATAAAACGACAAGTATAGAAATTTACTATCAAAGCTGACAGCAATGGCAACACCACACCTTCTCCTTAGTCTTTAGCAAACGTCTGTCAAACAGGTTTTTTTGTGTGTAGATAAAGCCAACAGCGATCTGATAGAACAAAGTACACAAACACTACAAGCACAGCTATGCTGATTATAAAATATCTTGAGAGCATAACCGCTGCTATATTCACAAGAAGAGCGAGGGCGTTACATCATCAACTTACCAGTAAAAACAGGCTAATGATCATTTATGCTGACTGTTTGGTGGCAGAACCTGAACCTGAACAATTGGTCTTACCTAATGCAGGTCAAGTATTCCTTCACTTTTTCACATTGATGAACTCTTCATCTCATTCTTAATATCCAGTTGCTAGCTTAACAAATGTTAGCTCCCTGCTGTTTCGCAACCAATGAAATAGCACCTGCACGTGCGCCATCATCATTTGAACAGTAGATGCAGTAGTTTAATCTGATTCTGTAGATGTGTTTTGGATTTGGGAGAGGATGCTGCTTCCTCTGGCCTTTAATAAACCTTTAACAGTGAAAGTCATCGTTGTATCTTCCAGAGGTGTGGACTCGAGTCACATGACTTGGACTCGAGTCAGACTCGAGTCATTAATTTTATGACTTTAGACTTGACTTGAAAAAATGTTCTAAGACTTGTGACTTGACTTGGACTTTTACACCAATGACTTGGGACTTGAATTGGACTTGAACCGGTTTACTTGAAAAGACTTGATATTTTACCCCAAATATAAAATTTAACATGCATATTATATAGAGATTGAAAATGTGACGTCATTCACGGGTAGAACCGCAAAGGATTCTGGGAACTCGTGGCAAGCGGTACTAGCGCACGCAGGCTTTCAATTAAAATCAGTTATACAGCGATAAAAAGAAACACAAAAATGTCAAGAAGCCGTTGTATTATTAACTGCAATAGCCGGTCGCATGACAGCCACGGGAAGCCGACGGGTAAAGAGATCGGTTGTTATCGGATTACGTCGTTGAAGAGAAATTGTTCAAGCCATGTTTCTGAAGTAACAAAGACGCGACGGATGGCCTGGATTGCAGCCATTCAAAGATCAAATATAACGTCCCAGAACCCTCCAGCTCACAGGTTAGTCTGCTCCAAGCATTTACACAAAGGTCAGTGTTTTTTAGTAGTTAATACGTCATTTTCATAACATAATTGGTGATATAGGTTACAAGCAAGTCTGGCGCTGAACAGAAATTGTCGCGCTATGCTCCTTTATTTATTGTGCATAAATAGTGAATTGTCCTGACACAATATTGCGTTTTGCTTCTGTTATTATGGTACATTGACAAAAACATATGCTTTTATTCAAAGGATAAAACAGGTTTTTTGTATCACTAATTGCCCAGTACGATTACAGCATACAATATTGTTGTCACTGCTACATTTCTGTGATGCTACCAGAAATTATTTCCACTACTAATTAATTACCATTGAGCTCAAAGGTCCTATTAATAAACGGTTAAGGAATGTATATTTATGACGACGATTTGTGAGACTGGTAAACTTATGATACGTACGATGGTCTTTCGTTCTACACGGTGCGTTTCAAGGTCCTGCACCCATCTGTCGGTAAACTGTACCTGGGCTTGTTGCAGTGACCGGAAGTTACTAAACTTCATGAGTGTGTGCACTCACTCCAAGAACCGTATGATTATAAATATGCATATAAATATGCTAAGATGAGATAGCTGACTTCATCTAACTAGCAAATGTTGTCCAGGCTATGTTGGTGATACAGTTTTTTTTTAATGTGTATGATATTTTTGTCATGCGATTTTAAAGCTGGTCCTACAACCGCATCCAAGAATAACATGCAGCTTATCTCAGAACTGTCGGTGAAAATTATTCTTGGAGCTAGGTTTAATTGAGCTGCATTTTAAAGAGGTGCAATTTCACAATTTGTGTATATTTTCCAAGTTCACTATTTTGTCATGTGTTGAGAAAAACACAGATTTTAAAATTACATGGTCTAACATTTACATTTAGCATAACTGCAACATTATTTTTTCGTTGTTTTTTTTTTTAAAGACTCGAAAGGACTTGAAATTCAAAGTTTCAGACTTGTGACTTGACTCGGACTTTTACACCAGTGACTTGAGACTCGACTCTGACTTGCCTGACATTACTTGAGACTTGACTTGAGACTTGAGGATAAAGACTTGAGACTTACTTGAGACTTGCAAAACAATGACTTGGTCCCACCTCTGGTATCTTCTCAAATATGGACGACTGGTCTGTTTTTCTTTCCTCACCACATGAACTAGAGTCAGCAAGGTAAAAAAAAAAAAATCATACAGTGAAATAAGCAAGTAATTAATTGTTTAATTGCCACAATTTATATAATTATTTTGTACAGTAATGACTTTCAGACATTTACTCCTTTTTAAATCATAACCACCAGCATTTTCCACAACCACCAACGGCCACAGTGTTAATTCTGTTTAATCAGGGAGGCAAACACATGCAGATATTAATAGTTTGTTTATTAAATATGTAACAATTTCAAATGATTTTGAGTGTTTTGTTTTTATTTTTGTTTTATGTTAAGGATTATTATTATGATTTTATTCGACTTGATGGGGTGACAGAAAAGAGAGGGGGGTGAGAGGGAGGGTAGAGGGGTAATGGAGGAATGAGGAGGAAGAAGGGTAACAGCTGGGTCGGGGAGCAGGAGGGTTAAAGGAATGTCGATGACAGAGAGGAAGAAAAAAGAGGAGAGAAAGAAAAGAAAAAGGTGATGAAATCCAGCTTTCTGTTATGGTCACATTTTTTCTTCTGTATCAACTCAAGTAGCGCCTCTTCTTTTTCACTTTCTCTATCTACTCTTTCACCTTCTATCCTCCTTTTTTTGCTTTTCAGCTCTTTCTGTACTTTTTTGCACTGTTTCCTCTGATTATTTAGCCTTCAAAAACTCTTTCTTCAAGAGTTTCGTGTTTTCCTCTGTTTTTGCGTCTTCCATTTGTTTCTTCTTTTCTTTCAGTTCTTTTCGCACTTCCTTTGATTCTTTATTTGACTGTTCGGTTTCTCGCTTTTCCAGACTTTCTTTATCCTTATCAGATAACTCTGTGTGTAGGTCTTTCTTTCCCTCCGTCAGTTCTTTATTTTCCTTTTTTAGGTCTTTGTTTTCTTCCTGCAGTTTTTTCATGGTTTCTTTCTTTTGTCTCGTCAGTTTTTCATTATCTTCCTTCAGAGCTTTCTTTGTTGCTCAGGTTTCTCTTTCTGGGCCACCACTTTCAGCATCTCAGTGTGCTGTTTTGCTGTATTTGTTTATCAAGGCCTCGTCAGTTTGAAGCTTTTCATTGAGACTGGCATAGAGACTTCTCTTCTCAGGCTTCAGGCTTGTTGTCTCTCTACCTTAGCTGATCCTTCAACTACTCAGGTTGTTCACCTCCTGCTAGAAGTCGCTGGACTTTTCAAAGCATCTAAATAGACCTGATCCGCCCGCTAGTCCATTTTTTCCCCCTTTCTGTCTTGAGCAGTACAGTCAGCTTGTCATGGTTATCTTTCTAAGATGCTGCAACCTTGCTGAGTTTGTCAACTTTCACTTTATATTAATGCAAGTTGAGGTATATTATTGACCCTTTTGCCTCCAGATCCTTGAGGAGATGGTGGCCTTCTTGCTCTCTGTGTGTGGCCTCCTTTCAATGGCAACATCCAGCCAAAGGCTTTTCAGAGGTTTTTTAAATTGATAAATGTCTTGGCATCTAATACTGATGATTATAAACATTTAGTACTAAATATAATTTACAGTGTGTTTTTGTCTGTTTTGACATCTACTTGTTGCCAGGTTCTTATTTTCAGCAATGTGAGAACCATCAGAATTTTTAAAATTTAATGGCTGCCAGCCTACATTGTGTATATTGTGTGCCCTTGTGATTTGATCTTTACTCTGAGAGCCAGATAGCCACCTCTATGACTGAGTCACAGAAGATAAATCTCTGACTGTTATCAGAATACCTGCCCTTCTTGGGACCTCTGGGTAGGATCCTGGAAGGGGACTCTATAGTTCTCCTGTAAAACATCAGTGCTCACATGGGATACTATGGAGAAACGTGGGGAGGGTTGGATGGAAGGAATAGCTTACTGCACTGAGCTAAACCAGAGCAGTCTTTTCTTATTGGACTTCTGTGGCAGACGTGGCTTGTATGTAACAAATATCACGCTTAAGCATTAGGTGGGTCATAAATCTGCAAGGTACCAGATAATCTTAGAACAAAGTCAAATGATCAACCTTTTGTTGTCTTATTATCTGACCTGTGACCGTATGTCTTGGAAATTCAGGTAGCGAGAGGAGCTGTCAGCTGATTACCATCTAGTAGTGAGTTGGAGCAGATGGCAGGGAAGGCTGCATCATACAGGAAGTACAAAGAATCAAGGAGAGGTCTGTAGAGGTTAGACCCAGGAGACCAGACTTGAAAATTTTATTTAATTTGGGACTCAGTGGAGGGAAGGAAATTGTTTTGGATCTGGAACAGCATAGACTGTGGATATTAGCTGATTATTAAAACCAAAAGCAGGCAATAGTGTAAGTCAGATGCTGTAAGTCACCAATTACTGACTAGCATTGTTTCATGTCATATTTATTGGGGTTATAACAACCTTGTCTGTGTCTGTGTGTGTTTTAAATAATAGTGATTTCATGTGTAATAGGCGTGAGAGTGTGTTGCTTGAGGTCTGTCAATTAGTTTGATAGTACTCATGAAGATATCTTCCATCTAATTGGATTTTATACTTTTTGTGATGTGTTCATTAGCTCATGTGACATTCAGGTGAATGAACCCAAATATTTAATTATGTTTTATATGGTGTGTGTGTGTGTGTGTGATGCCTGTGTAAATGTCATGTTCTTAATGTGAATATTTTTATGATTTGTCCTTCACTGCCAGCTTCAAAAACTTTTTCTCAGAAAGGAGTTAGTAGGTTTATTTAATTAGTAGGTTTATGTAATTAAAAATGTAAGCCAACTAAGTAGCATTGCTTGCGCCAAGAAAACTCAAACTGTGAGGTCAGACACTTCGATTACTCTTAATATGATTGTCAGGTACTTTTAGCTTTTTCCAGAAACTACTGTGTCGAGATGGTAAACACATCTTGATCCGTGTCTCCTTGTGACCAATTTAATTAGAAGATGCCACCCAAGATAGTTACACTTAATGAATATGATTTTCCCTTTAATATCTGAATAGAACCACTTTTATCCTGCGGGTACTCGAGCACTCTGCGTGGAAGCTTTGTCACCAGTGGTGGGTGATCATGTGAACAAGAGAGGAAAACTGTATGTAAAGATTTAAAAAGTTCTATGGAAGTCAAGTCCATTCACCATCTTATTAAGTATTCAAATTTTAGTAAATTTATTGTACAAGGTTATTAGGATGTGCTATAAAAGTTCACCAGTCTTTTAAGTTTATCCAAGGCAGACTGGGTAGCATGAATCTAATGAAGGATAAATAAGCTGTATGACGATGATGATCAATTGTTGGCTGCAATTCTGCCGTTTCAATATCTGGCCATGATAACAAGCTTTCCAAGTTCACCTCCATCAATTCTATATGTGTGCGTGTGTTTTTGATATAAAGTAATGGTAGTAAGAATTTATTATGACATAATTTCATACTGCATTAGTTGTAGTTGTTGACATGACAGAATTCATTAAATGGTCATCTTTGGATACAGGACTGACACAACAGCAAACTTTGAGCTCCACATGTGAGAGAACTTTATCAGTCTCTCCCATCACTGTGGAGGAATTGTGCCTTGCTCTTTTTTAAATCCCTGCTTCAGTTCATTGAGGGTTTGTGGGGATTCATTTATCCAAAGATCTCTTAAGGTACCACCACAGCATTTAATTTTGTTGACTTCTGGGCTTTAACTGGGCCTTTGCAACAACTTGAATCTTTTCTGTTCCAGCCTGGTAGATTTGCATTGTCCTTTAATACCTGGAAGATGATGGTCATCACTGTGGTGTGCTCAGGCAGCAAACTGAGGGTAGCAGATACCAAAAAATGTAAGAAACTGATCTGCAAGGGCAGTAATGTAGTGTTAGAGCAGCTTGACTCGCTGACAGAGGTTTCGGAAAGAAGGATTCTGTCCAAGTTACGGACAATATTGGACAATCCTTCACACCCTTTTCATCTCATGCTGGACAGCCACAGGAGCACGTTCAACAAAAGACTCATTCCACCACGATGCCCCACACCACAGGAAATCCTTCATACCTGTGGAAGTCAAACTTTAAAACTCCTCCCAGTGATACATGGACTATTTTTTTTACTTGCAATTTTTTGTCCACATTATACATAGTATTGTTTAACACTGGAATATTTAATATAACATTGCACTTTGAGTGCCTTAATTTCATTTATTTTAAAATAGAGAGGTTAAAATTTCTATCTTTTATATTTGTATTTTAATTGAACATCTGTAGGAAAACAATTCTCCCCTGGGACCTATCAAGTATTCAAGTATTCTGATTCGAGTCCGGTTGTCCTGTTGCATGAGCCAGTTTTGGCCAAGCATTAGGTTTTGGACAGATGGCCTCACATTTGACTCTAGTTTACTTTGGTAAACAGAGGGGTTTGTGGTTGACTCACTGAATCCAATGTGTCCAGGTCCTGTGGCTGCAAAACAAGCTGGAACCATCACCCCCACAGTTGGTATGAGGTTTTTGTGCTGATATGCTGTGTTTGGTTTGACACTGTGCATTTTGGCCAAACATCTCCACTGTGCTCTCATCTGTCACTGGGGAAGAACCAGAAGTTTTGGGATTTTTTTTATTTTAAAGAGAATATGCTTTTCCCTGTCAACCTTGCCACACTCAGTGTTTTTCTAATTGTGCCATCATGAACATTTAACATAGCCGTGATCATTTAATCAACTTACTCTCTTAATTCCTGTGGAAGTAGTAAGAATGCACTTTAAACGAGAGTTTTCACAGGACTGTACATTATCTGCGGTTGTACAGTGTAATATAAATATTACATGTATGCATAACTGTGTAATGAAATGCCTAATTTTCAAGCATTGTAGTCACTGGCTTACTGCAAACAATTCAGTGTAAAATCATAACTCAATGTCACTGTTAAATCACAAGTTCAGATACCTTACCTGAAATCAGCAGCTGTCTCCCTTCACTGCACAGCCTGACAGTCTGCTAGACATACTCCTAAAGTTATATAACTCCATCTTGAAAAGCCCCTTTCCAGCTCAGACCAAAGAGATGGAGGACAATGAAAATGAACAGATGGTGAATGGATTTCTAGCCATCATCTTTTTTAGCCCACATATTGTTAGAATGGTTTGCAGCATCCTGTGCTTTAATGTGTTTTTACAAAAGTAGTTTTGTAAGTCAAGGCAACCACCTTGACTTTTTTTTCATTCATAGTTTAAAATGTATGCTTTAATAGGAGATGCTACATAGATCACTCTCCCCTGGGGGAAATTGTTCTTCCAGGAAAAATGACATTATTCATTTCAGCAAATGACCAATAACATGACTTTTGTTGAAGTTCGAGACACAAAGCTCTCCAGCAGCCGGAAGAATCCTAATTTTTGTCTGTAGGGAATAAGAGAGTAAAAGGGATGAGATTGCTATACAACATAAAAAGGCTGGACTTTGACAGTGAGTTGGCTGTTTTGTCTTTGAACTTTTGCTTTCTTTTTACTGTGATGATGACCTCGGTCACAATGTGTGCTCTTCAGAGAGTGCAATGTTTTATAGTTTTTCTCAGCAGTGCCAAATGATGTGCTGCTGATAGAAGACCAGAACATACTGATGTGCATCTTTCAAGGGCAGCTACAAGTGATGCAATTTATTGTTTAAGTGAGAAGATCTTGCTTAAGAGATCAGTAGGACAGAGTTGTTAAATGTTTCAGCTATTATGTGTACTGTTTGTGGCTTCATATTGGATAGCAGTCTTTCTACTTCTTTCATCAGAGAAAGAGAAAGTAACTGTTTTGTCCTAACAAATCCCCAACTGAGAGGAAGTGGAGTTCACACTGTTTCCTTTTAGATTAATTTACTGCCAAAGCTCCTACAGTTTGTAGGTCTTTTGTGTAGGGGCCATTTTGCATTTATCCTTAGTAAACACTCCGTTTAATTTGACTGGGGACTCAGCATGGCACAAATTAAATGAACTCCCTGTGTACAATAATTTATTTTAGAAGGACAGAGAGAGCGACCAGTCAGAATAATATGAATATAATCGTAAATCTGCCGTCGAACCTGAGTGCAGGGCAGATAGCTGGTGCGAAACCAAAATGATGTAATCTCCAGTCAGTCATGCTCCTTTGTCCTCTGGTGCATAAAGAAACTCCATCTAAATCTAAGGGGCTTGGCGGTGTGGTGTATTTTGCAGACCTTTTTAGTTCTGATCGTTCAATAGGGCAGAGCACCTGGACGGCACTAATAGATACAAGGCTGTAATTTGTCCTCTGAGTTAATCAGCGGTGTGTCTGAGGGAGGTGAAAGTCTGAAAAAATGTATAGATTTATTACGTGGGGAAGAGAAACAAGTGAATCCCAGTTGTTTTACAGGGAGAGGATTTTTACAGGTAAAAGCTGAGGAGAGGATAAATCAAGTCATCATACAGGGCCAGTAATAAGCCATTTTTCTTTTAATAAATGACCCCCACATACCACATAAATATCATCTTACCCACACAAGTGTCACTTCCACTTTATCTCCTGCCAGCAGTGACACACAAGGAGGAAGAGTAACAGGACAAAAGTGGTAGTGTTCACAGCTTTAGCAGTTAAACAGTGAAGTACAGGATGCATGTAGCGGCATGCAGGTAATATAAAGCTGAGATAAGACTTGACTTGATGTATTGTATCAGTGACATAGATGCGGGATGAATGAAACATGTGTCAGGAGTGTCATTTTTTTTGTGGTACTACATATTCATCAAGGGGACAAAAAGACCTGATTCTGCATTTTGCAAACCGCTGGCGTGTTCGGATTCTTATTTTGGCTTTGTTTATTCTCACTAACAGCAGAATAATTGTGACAGAAGATTATTGTGCTGCATTCTGTTTTGCATTGATGATCTTATTTTCTCTTATGATATGAATCCAGGACATCCCTTAGTTTTACAAGTGTGTGGGCCTTCACCCTCCTAAACCACGTGGCATGCAGATTCAAATCAAAACCCAGATGAAAGAAAGGCAAAAAGACAGGTAAAAGCACTTCAGCTGTATTGAAACACACATGCTTCAAAGGGTGCGAGAAGTAACAACACAAACCAGCGTTAAAATAATAATAAGAGAAAAGATTTTCAGCAAGTGCACGATGTTTCAAAAGTCAGTGTGTATTCATAGTAGCAAACATTGACCAAAATAATCTTGAACATTATATATTGTGCAGGTTATGGTTGTGATTATTAAGTGCAAAAACAGTACCTTAAAAGATATCCAATATAGATACCCAGAAGGAGCTTGTCCCTTGAAACGGATCATCATCCATTGTTTGGGAATACTTTGGATTTAGGGCTCATGTTAATTAAGAAAAAATCACATGTAGTGCTGTGACATTCACTGCAAAGCAATATAACTGACTTATTTAGACACAGGATAGGACATCCATAAAAGTGAGCCTGTACGGCGCATCAGTGAATCCATCCAGCTCACAAATATGCACTGAAATCACCAACACGGATGCATCCATTTGGTCAAACGCGTGTCTGATAAACATCCTAAGTAATGAAGGCTTCAGGAAAATGGTCAGCTTAATGGAGAAAAGATATGCGATTCCCTCACACATTTATTTTTCCAAAGTGGAAATACCTACACTGTATGCAAAGATCATAGGGAAAAAGGAAAGAGATCGCACAGCTGAGACTGCTTTTGCTAAGTTTTATTCATATCCATCATGCAAGTAGAATAAATAGAGCAAAATATGTTATGTAGCTTCTGGAGATACATTTAATCAGATCAGAATCAGAAACTTTATTGTCATTGTCATGAGAACAACGAAATTAAGAATGGTCCCCGATCATTGCATCATCCCTAGCAATATCAAAATATAAATAAAACAATAAAATTCAATAAATAAAATAGATAGAATACTTAAAATACTAATAAGATATAACAGTAAAACATTCACATACATTCCCACACACATGCTTCAGACCGTGCATAGATTAACACAAGAGTGGCGTGATGGACATTTTTTTTTAGTATTCAGATGTGTTATTGCAGTTGGATAACAGCTGTGTTTGAGTCTATTAGTCCTTGCTCTGATTGCCCTGTACCGTCTGCCTGAGGGCAACAGTTCGAACAGGGAGTGGCCAGGATGTGAGGTGTCTTTTATGATGTTTTGGGCCTTTTTAAAACAGTGGGCGTTGTGTAGAACTTCCAGTGTGGGGAGAGGGCAGCCAGTGATCTTTTGGGCGGTGTTAATGATCCCTTGGAGTGCTTTCCTCTGAGCCCCTGTGCAGCTAGTGTACCAGATGCATATGCAGTAAGTTAGAACACTCTCAATGGTGGCTCTGTAGAAGGACACCAGCAGTCTCTGTGTGATGTTATTCCTCCTGAGAATTCTCAGGAAGTACAGTCTCTGTTGGGCCTTTTTCAGCAGCTCAGAGGTGTTCACACTCCAGGAAAGGTTCTCCTCTATATTGACTCCCAGGAAGCGGAAGCTTGCCACCCTTTCTACACAGTCCCCATTTATGAATAGTGGTTGGATCTCTGCCTTTTTCCTTCTGAAGTCTATTATGAGTTCTTTGGTTTTTGAAGTGTTGAGGAGGAGGTTATTGGCCTTACACCATGACGTGTAAGTTTGCAAAGATTCATTTCTAAAGCTTAATTAACAGGATGTAGCGCAATGTAAATGTAAAAACATTTTTCTTCTAACAGTGTCATCTTTTGGAGAGTGAAAGTCTGTGAACCCAAATGCAGTGAAGCAAAAACTAAACAAGGCACAAGGTATGCATGATGGGAAGGAACAGGAAACAAATAAGTGGTACAACACAACAAAGAACAGAAGCAAACTGAAGGTTTAAATAAAAAAGTGCTAACGAGGGAAGAGGAAACAGATGGGGAACTAAAGACAGCTGAAATTAATCACAGAAGAAGTAAAATCAGGAACAAGACACAGAAGACAACAGCTTTCAAAATAAGACACAGCAAGAAAACATAAAATAAAGACAGACTTAACAACAAGATGCAAAGGGACAAGCGGGAGGCAGGATAAAGTGAAACTCATAGGAGTTAAAGATAAACTCTAACCACAAACAGAAACTAGATTGCAAAAGGTGGAATGGCTAAAATTAATCCTAACGATTAAACTGAGAGAGTAATTGTAAAGAAACCAGCCAGGAAATGTCTGTAACAACGAAAATTAAGTCCTTTTGAGTTGTTTAAACACCACAAAACATAAAAGCAAAAATACAAAAACTCAAAACTCAGGCAAAAATCCAGTGTCTATGACAAAGAGCTCCACTGAATTCAGATGAATAATGCAGACTAATTTTATTTTGATGCAGAGATTTGTACAGATGTGTATGAGACATGAAAGAAGTGTTGAGATTTTTTTGTATGACAGTGCAATAAAAACATTTTTGTCGCTAAAATCAGTGAATCTCAGAGCTGATCGACATGATTACGATAATCCTGCAGCTTTACCAAGTTTTATTGAAATGGTTAATGTGCTGGTATATTAAATTCTGCTGACTACTTTGGCAAGGTAGTGGGTCGTAATTTCTGGGAAAAATTTTACCTTTTTTTCGTGATTCAAACAGAGAAAGTCTATAAACATATTTCAAGAATACTCACATACTCCTGGAGAGGAACCAGCCGATCAATGCAGAGCTGATTACCCCCTTGTTTTAACAAAAAATTACGGATACATTAATAAACTAATCATGCATTTTACTTAAATAAGGTTACATTGTAAGTATCAGTAATATATAAGTACAAGTTGTAATTATAAGTAATATAAGAGTATCTGGCTAAGATTCTGAAAGCAAAGCATACTTTCCAGTTCTCACAGGATTGCTGGTCAATCCCCAGATCCTCCTTGTCCATATGTTTGTTTACCTGGCATCACAGCACCACCCTCAGCGTACGAGTTTCTCAGTGTGAATTAAAAGCCATCTGTAAAGCAACGCGACCACAAGATGGATCCAGCGGTCTTGGCCGGGGAGAGCGACCTCACACGTGCCCTACGCCTGGTGGACTGGGTAACCCACACCTCCAATGCACGAGCGAAAGTTGTGGGGATAAATGCCGTTGAGGCAATCCTGGCCGGAAATCCCTATCTCCACCAGGTCCGGGGATTTACAGACTTAATCGCTGAGCTGCATAAAGCCCAGGAAGCGGTGCAAGCTCGGGAAGTAGCCAATTGTGCCCAGCAACAATGGACTACGACCGCCACAAAGCATCCGTCTCAGATTCACCCACCGGAGGTTTCACGGCCCGACCCCCCAGAGGTTTTTCCCTGCCTGTCGGAGCCGTCAGCGGTGGGGAGGAAACATTCGCGCCACCGACGCTTCACCCCACAGCCGGATTCAGGGACTCCTGTGCGACCAGCTGTGGTGAGTTTTAAGGACGCTGGTGCTTCTGGGACTGTGTTTTCTGGGGCCGTTCATGGGGAGGGTAAAGACAGTACACGGCGTTTACCTACCTTCGTGGTAACTGACCTCTCACAAGTTGGCATTTTCAAAACATCCATAACAGTAGCTGACTGTGTTTCATCCACTCCACCACCAACTCCAGTCTCACTTCAACCAGTACATCAGCCTTTAGCCAGTTCATTAGCCCAGCCTGCATCTATGCCATTAGCCCGATCACCCGTTCCCTCCATACTGGAGGCTGTGTCTGTGCCACCCATTTTGAATCTCGTTCCTAGCACCCATTTTGAGCGGAGAGACAAATGCATTAAAACCACTCTAGTTTCTCAGAAACTGGCTAATTTAGAGACTGTTACTCGCCCCAGGGCCTCCCCAGAGGCTGGGTCTCAGCCCCCAGCAGACTCAGGACCCCTGGCGGTTAAGAAGCCAGCTGAGGACCACACCCGGCCGTTGCTGCCTGAGCAGACCCAATGCTCTGTGCAGCTGCAGTCTGCCATGTGTTTGCCAGAGGCCTGTGCGCCTGCTGGTTCTGTTCTGTCCCTGCCAGAGGCCCGTGCGCCTGCTGGTTCTGTTGCGTCCCTGCCAGAGGCCCGTGCGCCTGCTGGTTCTGTTGCATCCCTGCCAGAGGCCCGTGTGCCTGCTGGTTCTTTTCTGTCTCTGCCAGAGGTCTCCGCACCTGCTGGTTCTGTCCTGTGTGTGCCAGGGGCTTTAGTGCCCACTGGTTCTGAGACTGTTTTTGCTGGGGGGCCCGAGGAGCCCGTCCAGCCTTCTGCCTCGTCAGCTGGGGGGCCCGAGGAGCCCGTCCAGCCATCTGCCTCGTCAGCTGGGGGGCCCGAGGAGCCCGTCCAGCCTTCTGCCTCGTCAGCTGGGGGGCCCGAGGAGCCCGTCCAGCCCTCAGCTGCAGTCTCATCACCAGCTGCAGTCTCATCACCCTCGCCTGGTCCAGCTTCCGCTTCCTCATCAGCATCGCCTGGTCCAGCATCTGCTTCAGCATCGCCTGGTCCAGCATCTGGTCCAGCATCTGCTTCAGCATCGCCTGGTCCAGCATCTGCTTCAGCATCGCCTGGTCCAGCATCTGCATCCTCATCAGCTGCTTCGTCTGGTCCAGCCACTGCTTCATCCTCATCAGCTGCTTCGTCTAGTCCAGCCACTGCTTCATCCTCATCAGCTGCTTCGTTTGGTCCAGCCACTGCTTCATCCTCGTCTGGTCCAGCCACTGCTTCATCCTCGTCTGGTCCAGCCACTGCTTCATCCTCGTCTGGTCCGGCTCCAGCATCCTCATCAGCATCGCCTGGTCCGGCTCCAGCATCCTCATCAGCATCGCCTGGTCCGGCTCCAGCATACTCATCAGCATCGCCTGGTCCGGCTCCAGCATACTCATCAGCCTCGCCTGGTCCAGCCTCCGCTTCTGCTTCAGCCTCGCCTGGTCCAGCCTCCGCATCCTCATCATCCTCATCAGCTTCGTCTGGTCCAGCCTCCGCCTCCGCCTCGTCTGGTCCAGCCTCCGCTTCGCCTGGGGCTGCAGGGGCCACGCAGCCTTCAGGTCCCCTACTACCACCTCCACATCGTCGGTCATCTGCCAGGCCGCTTGTTGGGCATCTCCGCCACTGTGGACGCCCTCCTGAACGCCCTCCTGAACGCCGCCACTACCTTCCACGTGGCCGGCCTCCGGACTTGTTTCCACACCGCTGTTGCCGTCCGCACGGTCGGCCCCCAGAGCTGTTTCCACGCCGCTGTTGCCGTCTGCACGGTCGGTCCCCAGAACTGTTTCCACACCACTGCCTACTGCGTGGCCGGCCTCCGGACCTGCCCCACTGCTGCTGCCTTTCACACGGTCGGCCCCCGGAACTGAACTGTTTTGGCTTCCGGGTCGGCCCCCTGACCTTGTCCGTCTGGGCCTTTTCGGACTATGTCCCTCCGTCCTGGACCCCCACCGCCCGCCCTGGTCGGGTCGTTTTCTGTTTTTTGGTTCGTGGGGGTTTTTTTTGGCTTTGGTCCATTTTTGTGTTTCTGTTGGGCTGTCTGGTGCCAGCCCTTGAGGGGGGGGGTACTGTCATGGTCCTGAGTCTGAGGACTCAGTGTTTTGTGTTCCTTATGCTTTTGTTCATTCAGAGTGTGTATTCTGTTGTGATTTTGCCATTTGTTAGGTTTCTGTTCTTTGCCTGCCTGCTTCCACTTCTCTGTGTTCCCTCTGTCTGTCCATGGTGTTATTGTGTCTGCTCATGAGTCTGCCTGTCAAGTTCAGTGTCCGGTCTGGTTCTCTGTGTCTGTTAGTTTCCTGTTTTATTCTGAAAGTTCATGTCTCATGTCAGTGTGTTCAGTTTTACCTCTCCCCTGTCTCGTTAGCCTTATTGCTCCCAGCTGTGTCTCCCTCCTGTGGCCCATTCCCTGATTACTCCCCGTGTATTTAAGCCCTGTGTTTTCCTGTGCTCTCTGTCGCGTCGTCTGTTTAACTCCATGTCAGTCTGCATTATTCTGTTACCTGGTATTCATTCTGCGTCTCTCTGCCATCTCTCTTTGTGCATTTCGCTCCTCCTCCCGTGAGTGTCTGGTTTAAGTTTTGTTCTTTAGTTTTCCCAGTTTAGGTTTGTTTACTCCCCGCTCTGCTCTTCCTGTTTTGTCACTTTATCACCTCTGCAAATAAATTTTCACTCGCACCCCAGTCAGTGCCTGCATCTTGGATCCTTTTCTCAATTCACCACACGACTGCTGTGCAGCCGTGACAATTTGTCTAATCAGGGCTATTTAAATGCAGTCCATTTACTATTGTTCTAGATACACAGGAGTTTGCTGGATGGGTTTTTTCCGGGTGTTTATTTTAGGATTTGGCAGGAAAGAAATTATTTCATTTATTGTTCCACTTATCAGCCAAGTCTATTAGGTGTGTGTGTGTGTGTGTTATTGTGCTGTTGTATAAAACGCTTCCATTAGCAGACCAACACGTTTGTCTTCTTCGCCATCCTTTGGGGATGTTCTCGGCATTAGTCCTGTCGTTTCTCATAGTATCTCACCACCGAGCCTCAGGGGAGGAAATGCTTCATTGTTCACCGAGATAGCATCAAAACACAGAACGATGATTCCCTGCCATGGTTCCTATTGTCTCTGTGATGTTCTCTTTATGCCTCTGCAATCCTGAGAGTGTTTCTGTCCCCAAGATGGACTGCAGAGTATGGATCGGATGGATGACATGTTAGCAGTTACATGTAATACAATTTCTATAACCTGAAACAGTCACTGAAATCTGCTTCAACAAAACAGGTGTTGTCTGCCGCACTGTCCACATTGTCACGGATGAGCAAAAGGCTTTAGAAATGAAAATCTTATATAAAAAAATAATTGAGCTTTAGTTCCTGTTGATTGATGTTTTTTTTCCATGCAGGGTGAAAATCTTGCCCACTGAAGCTTTAAGCCTAACTGCATGAGCTGTAATAGGCTGCATTTAATAGGATTACACTAAGTTGATATTAATACTTAAGGAACACTGGGTTGTAACAGTGTTTTGTAAGGGGTTATGTTTACTATTCAAGTGGAGATTTTTGCTGCTAAGGGCCAAACTGTGCTGATTATAATCTTGAATAATAGAAAAAAGGGTGAAACACGATCTATTCTAATTTACAAAGCCTAAGGTGATGGTTGTAGCAGTCCTTATGCTGCCAAAGTAAGAAACAGCAACCAAAAGATATCCAATTTAATTCAATGTATGATGAAATCAGCAAATCTAACATTAAGAAATATCATATATTACTTGGCTTTAAAAATTTTATGTCTACTAATTGACTAATTAGCTTAGCTTCCATGATAAAAGCGTGATATCATGACGACACTGACATAAATTACTCATTTTTGAGCTCCATGACCTGATTTGAGAGCTTTATTTCTTTTTTGTGAAAAAGAAAGTGGGAATGCATATGAAGACACGAGCTGTGGAAAGACAAAGGAAGAAAATGCAAAGAGCCGGCAGTTTGAAAATAAACAGAGCCGCAGGAGACTTGTAAGGACATTTTCAGGCCAAAGCAGGACGCCCACTGTGGTCTCATAATGTCAGATCACTGAAGATGAAGTGACAAGTGCATCTAAAACAAACAAAGAGAAAAGAGAAGGGAAGAAAAAGAAAGGAAAATTGTGAAAAATCAGACGGCGAGTGGGAAAGAACTACTAAGTTAAAGCTGTCGTGTCTAGCGCTTACTTCGTGGGAGCGAGTCAGAATAAACTTTAAATGACTCCATACTCTTCTCAGTCAGCTCCTGTCCCAGATCGATACATTAGTAGGCTCAGGCACAGTCAAAGCAGAACCAGGGGAAAGAGAGTCAAAGACTTGAAACTGAGAGCCATTCAAATAAGCTGCACTCTATTTCACCCTCTTCAGTGCATGTCCTTGCCTCTCTTTTCATTTTGGATGACTGTTTCATTTTTTCCCTCCTCATATACATATCTCTTTTCTCTCTATATACATTACTTGCTTCTCTCTTTTACCCCCTTCTTAGCTTCTCAATTTTCCTCTTTGAATTTCTCTTTCTAGTCTATGAATTCAGCTTTCATGATTTTCTCATGTGAGATTGGACCGTTTCTTTCACAGGTATGCTCTGTAAGTGCACTGAAGGTGTGTGTGAGAGAGAAGTAGCCCGGCCATGTGTGTCTTTAAGCCATCTCACAGTTGGCTATATTCAAAACAATATTCATCTCTAGAGAAATTTCATCAGCCGCTCTGGTGGTCCAGGGGTCAACACCGATTCATTCTTATTCATTCTCTCTCTTACTCTCCTTTCTCATATGCTCCTGCACATTTTCACACATGCCTCAGTGCATGCCAAGACACTTACATACGCCAATATCAAAACCTATATGCATGTAAAAGCGGTGCAAGAGTAAAATTTCCATTTTAAATTCATAGCACTACCAGCTGAGACATACTCAAACCCCGAAATCAAAATTAAGAGTAGGGTAGTGGGTTTTTTCCCCCTTTTTCCATGGGATACCCAGCATAGAATACATTTCTGCAGTATACTGTATGTGCTGCATGGATTATAGTTATCATCTGGCACTAAATACTACATTTATTAATGGTTTATTAGGGAAGGGGTTAAGTTGGCATTTATTTAACCTGGACTAGCAGTGTTAGGATGTTAGGGCGAGCCGTTATGCTCTGTAGAAAAGAAAAACAAAATCTCAAAATTTCACGGGGGAGAGACGTGAGGTGCCGTCCCATGTTGCACAAGTTAGTTTCAGGTTCTGCTGACTACTGCCTGACATAGATTGCCCCAACTCCTACGGTACCTTTTGCAGGCAGTGAGCCCATTAGGGGTTCATAGTTAAAATATAGCTTTGAAAACAAAACTACTCTTACACAACGATGAGGATGAAATAAAACAAGTAGCAAGCAGCAAATCAAAAGCGATTAGATGACAAAAATGACAAAACCAAAAATTTTTGACCTGCTTAAATACTTTGACTTAAATGTCTCTCTTTAGCTGAGACTTTAAAGTCATGAAGATCAAGTTAAAAGTTAGAGTCGAATTGTCAAGTGTTATGAAACCCATAATGAAAGCTCAGAAGTAGACAGCTCTTGTTTTATAAGCCAAAAAGGTTATAAACCACTGATCTAAAGTACATGGGGCCCTTGCTGGTCACATTATATACCGCGGACATAATGGTCATGTAATGTGACAGCCTTCTTCCCCCGGAAAGTTTCATTTATGGCTGTTTTATTCTTGGAAATCTATATCATTGTCAGTGTGGCCTTTCAGCAAAGTATTTCATCACTAGTGCCTTTCTCTGGCCGCTGCCAAATGCCTCTCTGCAAAACATTCCCCTTCAAATCAATGCAAGCAATCTGGCCAGCTGATATTTTGTATTGACCTTTTAACAACGGATTCATCACATATCACTTTTCTCTGCCCAGTATCACCCCAGGGACCCCTCTGCAATGCAGGCTAGGTCTGTCCAAACAGCCTGTCATGCTTCATTCCATGATTACTGCCTGCCTAGCATTTATCAAGTTAAGTATGACTTTGTCAGTGTAAATGATGCTGTGCCATTAATAATCACTGCACATTTAATTCTAGATATATTGTGTAAACATTAAGGTGTTTAAGCTGTTTACTAAGTAGTAGCAAACTATTGTTTAGTAAAGTACTGTGCAAAACTCTTGAGCCACCCTATCTTTCTTTATGCTTTGCTAGGAAAATTGGAAATGGGCGTTGTCCAGTTTCCTCTGTTATTTTAAGTGTTCAAAGATATATTTGGTTCTTTGCTAATTTGTCAGTTATGTGTAAACACATTTTATGTATATCTTTTTCATTGTTTGAATGATAAACAGGCCAAAATTAAGTGGCTAAACAAACAACAAAGCATTCTTCTGAAAAAGGCCCGGTACAAGAACTGGACAGAAAATAGGTCAAAGAGCTTATATATTGCAATGATGTAAGACCTTCAGAAAGTCTGGAGATCTACTGGTCAAGACGGCAAAAAGATGAGACATTTGCTATACAAATGCTGATAGGAAGACATCAGATTGGCTTGTTTTAGAGTGGCAATGTCTGCATAAGGAGGTGATTGGGGTCAGTAGATGAGTCAACAAAACACTAGTCAATTTTCTCCCTGTAGGACTCGCTCATCATCAAAAAAAAACCCAACAGCAATTCAAGACCAAATCATATTCAAATCAACTCTCAACTCAAAGGTATTTAAAGACAAGTAGCATGCACTTGAAGAACTACAAAGGAAAAATAACCTATAGAGCATAATGAAAACAACAGTCACACTTTCTTTCAATCGTTATCACATTATTACATGATATGCTGCACATATTGCACAAACCTGACCAGACTGAGTCTTCAAAAAAAATTCAGGTCCTGGTTTAAAGCTGACAATAATAAGAGTAAAATGTTTTCTTAAACCTAACCTTTGTGCTTCAGTCCTGTGGAAACTCAACCATAGCTTTTAATACTATCACTTCAGAAACCCTTTTCATCTTTCTTTTTTTTTTTTGTTATTCTCTTTTTATTAAACAACCTATATAAACACAAATAATCCAAAATAAACATATAATCAAGAACAGACGTAAATAATAAAAAAAATAAAAAATAAAAATAAGAAAAACAGACGGGTGTACCCTCTAGTGTGTATGTACTCGCACACACATATTCACTCACACACCCATATTCTTAAGCATACATACACATACCTACTTACATATGTGTTCACTTGTAGTCTCATACATACTAACATATACATATAAACACATAACGATTCAGAAATGTGGCATATATAGTTACAGAGATTCAAACAAGATCGGGTCTCCTTAACCGGATGTAGTGTTTCCATTTACCCCAAATTTCACTAAATATATCAAACTGGAGTCTTTTAATGAAGGTAATTCTTTCCATTTTAAACATCCCATGTACAGTCTCATGCCAATCACCCAGTGATGGAATTTTCACACTAAGCCATTTCTTGGTAATAATTTTACGGGCAGCCAAACTCAGGATACCATACAACTGCTTAGACATTTTATCTACATTTACTGAGTATAAATATCCAAACAAAAGTTCGTCCCAATTAAAGGGAAGCTGCATACCAAAAATAATCTGCAACTCAGAGTGGATCAATACCCAAAAAATGTTGATCCTTGGGCAAGACCAGAACAGATGAAAATGTTTTACTCCTTGGGCCCCACAATTTCTCCAGCAATTAGAGTGATTAAAATAATGTTTACTTTGTGCAGGGGTAATAAAAAACCTACAGATACTCTTCCAACCGTAACATCTCCATGTATTAGAACTAGAAATTCTCCACTGAAAAGCGCACTGCTCATACCAAATGTTATCTGATATTGCTATATTTGTTTCATTTTCCCATTTTTTTTTTGATGTAGGTAGTATTCCACTTCTTAACCTCTTGTATACCCTTGTACAATCTTGAAATCACCTTAAGGCCTGTGTCAGCCTGATAAGCTTTGACAAATATACTCAGAACAGGTAAAGAAAAAAGATCTGTTCTCTTAGGTATAAAATTATATAGATGATGCCTAATTTGTAAGAACCTAAAAAAGTCCGTTTTACTTAACTGGTATTGATCATTTATTGATTGGAAGTCCCTAAGAATTCCCTTATCGTAAAACATACAATATGCCGTTAAACCTTGTCCAGACCATTTTTTATATCTTACGTCTAATTCATTAGGTAAAAAATCACTGTCAAAAGCGCACCATCTTAAAATCCTAACCTCTTCAATCCAATCATTCTTATTAAGAAATTGTAACCAGAGTTTTAAAGGTAGGTTAATCCATTGGTTTCCTTGATGAATTTGTTTTTTAATAAGTGTCACATCCCCTAGAATTGCCTGAATTGGAGAATCTTTTAAGGTCACTGTTTCTAGTTCTTTCCATCTCGCTTGATAATCTACATTACACCAACACACTAATGTCCTCAATTGAGCAGAAATATAATAGTCTTTCAAACATGGGAACCCCAACCCTCCTTTGTCTTTAGCCAACTGAATAGTTTGGTACTTAATCCGTGGTTTTTTCCCCTGCCATATAAACCTAGAGATTATTTTGTCCCATTCCCGAAATTGTTTGTCAGTTATTTCTACAGGGAGTGTTTGGAATAGGTAGAGCATCCTGGGCAAGATATTCATTTTAACTGTATCTATACGTGATTCAAAATTTAAAAATGGTAATAAATTCCATCTTTTAATATCCTCATTTATTTTATAACTTAAAGGATTAAAGTTTGCATTGTATATCTTAGACAGATCTTTAGTAATATTTACTCCAAGATACTTCATCTGCTCCGTTTCCCATTTCAAATTGGCTTTAGCCTTAATTTCATAATTGGGCTCATAGTTAAAAGTTAATATCTGAGTCTTCGATATATTTAGTTTATAACCTGATATTGAACTAAAGATCTCCAGAAGTGACAATAGCTTGGGGAAAGTAGTGTTTGGATTTGTCAAATAAATCAAAATATCGTCAGCAAACAAGGAAATCTTATGCTCTCGACCCCTAATCTTGACTCCAGTAATAGTATTGCTTTGTATTACACTTTGACTCAGGGCCTCTATGAAGAGAGCAAAGAGTGAGGGGCTTAGAGGACAACCCTGACGTGTCCCTCTCTGTAGGTTAAAAACATTTGAAAGCGCCCCGTTAACTTTGATTCTTGCCTTTGGTGATTTATATAATGCTTGTGTAATCCTGATAAACGATTGATGGAATCCGAATTTATCCATGACTTTGTATAAAAATTCCCAATTAACCCGATCGAAGGCCTTTTCTGCATCTAAGCTCATAAGGACCATCTGAATTTTATTTTCCCTAACATAATCAATAACGTGTAGTGTTCGGCGAACATTATCTTGCGTTTGTCTCTGCTTAATAAAACCAGTCTGATCCAAACTAATTATCTGAACAAGAATATTTTCAATTCTTTTGGCAAGAATGTATGTAAATATCTTAAAGTCCTGGTTAAGAACACTAATGGGGCGGTAATTTCCACAGTCAAGCCTGTCCTTTCCTTCTTTAGCTATTATAGAGATAGAAGCCTCATTCCAAGATGGGGGAATTACTCCCGTCTTTAAAATATAGTTGAATGATGTTCTCATCAAAGGAATCAGTACCTCTTTCATTTCTTTATACCAGTCTGATGGGAATCCATCTGGGCCTGGGCATTTATTCGGTTTCAATTTTGTAATAGCTTTTTTAATTTCAAATTCAGATATGTCCTTGATTAGGGTTATATTCTGTTTTTCATTCAACTTTGGTAAGTCGAATGAATCTAAAAAAGATATCATACCTTTAATATCCACTCTAGGTTGTGTATATAGTTCTTTGTAGAATTTTAGGAAGGCTGACTGTATATCTTCAAGTTTATACACAATGTTATTTGTTTGAGGGTCCTTTATTTTATATATTGTATTTTCTAATTGTTGTTTTTTTAATTTATAAGCCAGTAATTTAGCAGATTTGCCTCCTACCTCATAGTATCTTTGTTTTAAAAAAACCATATTTTTTTGTATTTCACTTGAAAAAATTTCATCGATTTCGTTTTTCTTCTTTTGTATTTCTAATTGTAAGTTTGTAACTGCGCTTATTTTATGGGCATCTTCAAGATATTGTAGTTGTGTCTGGAGTTTTCTTAAATGCTCATTTCTCTTCTTTTTTAAATTAGCGCTGTAACCTATGAGTTTTCCTCTTATCACTGCTTTTAGGGCGTCCCATAGAATACTTGGGGAAACTTCTTCATTATTATTTTCCGCTATATAATCTATTATATCTTGACTAATTTGTTCTTTCATCGTGCTTAGAATACTTGTATTTAATCTCCAGGATGTAACTCTTCTTTCGTATCCAAGCACTACTTCCAGGTACAATGGGGCATGGTCTGATAAATCCATCACTCCTATCCTGCAATTGATCACCCTGCTAAAATCTTTTTGGTACATAAAAAAATAATCCAATCTAGAATAAAATGAATGAGGGTGAGAAAAAAAGGTATAATCCTTCTTGTTGGGGTTTAGTTCTCTCCATACATCTATGAGCCCTACGTCCTTTAAGATTAATTTGATGTTTTTGGTTGTTTTATTCAATCCCGGAGCGTGTGGGTTTGATGAGTCCAAGGACGGGTTGAGGCGAACATTCCAATCTCCTCCCAAAATCAGAGTACCTTGTGCCAACAATCAATTCAAAAACCTTTTTGAAAAATTTTATCTCTGATCCTGGGGGAGCATATACATTTATAAGAGTAATCAGTATACCCTCCAGGTACCCTTTGACTAACACAAACCTCCCCTCCTTATCACTGATTTCTTGGATGCATTCAAAATTTAACCTACTAGAGATTAGAATTACCACACCCCTTTTAGGACTCTGAGGGCAGGAAGAGGAATACTGATTAAATTTCCATTTCTTTAATTTATCATGTTCGAGCTTCGATAAGTGAGATTCCTGTATAAAGGCAACTTCTATTTGTTCTCTTTTTATTTTTGACATAATTTTACTTCTTTTAATATGGCTCCCCAGACCATTTACATTAAATGACACTATTTTAGTTACCTTACAGGGCATTGATGTACGACCTTATATAATTCCAATCTCTGTACATAGCCAAAGATCGAAAGGTACTCCCCCAAAACAGAAAAAAAAGAGAAAAAAGAAAAGAAGAAAAAAAAAAAAAAAAAAAAAAAAAACCCCAAAAAAAACATTATACAACGAAAACATATAATCATGTTGACTTCCAAAAACATAATCGCTATATTAGCTATATTTGGTGAGGGAAAAACTCTTCTGTCCACTTGTGGAAGAGTGCCCTCTCCGGCACACAGGCCGAAAGCCCAGTGGTCTGTAGGGTCCAACTTATTGTGCAAATAAATGACCCGACTTTAATGTAATTTTATATGCCCTCTTTATAAGATTAACTAATTATATAACAAAACAAGTAAATCGAAATAAAATTCATATTCTCAGTTCATCTTAGGTCTCAATATTCTTGAGTTTACCTCTAGTATAGTGCTCCGTCACACACTTGCTGTTTATCCACTGTCATCTTGGTGCCTAAATATCTGAAGGCGTTCCTTGAAACCCAGCTTTGGAGTCGAGTTTCCACCTTTCTTCTTCGTACTTGTTTGCCAAGTGTGCTGTTTTATTTGATCCAAGAATGAGTCTCTGTCTTTCACAACTTCTACCGATAATCCCCTCTTCACCATATCGGTAGTCGCTTCATGCGCCGTGTTGTATGTCACAATTCCCTCTCTGTAGAACACCTTTAGCTTGGCCGGGAAAGGCGTCTGGAAGCGAATATTGTTCTCTTTAAGCACCTTCTTCGCTGTCGCATATTCCTTTCTTCTTCTTTGTATCTCCGGGGCATAGTCATTGTCCACATATATCCTAGAATCCATAAAGTTGAAGCCCTTAGCCTGCCAGGCCTTCTTAATAATGTCTTCTTTGTTACGATAACTTGCGAGTTTAACTACAATTGAGCGTGGAGGGGCTCCTTCCGGGGGTTTTTTGCCACCGGCTCGATGTGCTCTTTCAATTCCCAACACCGTGGGGCGGGAGAGACTCATTGTCTTTTCAAATAGAACCTCTACAAAATTGACAACGGATGGAAATTTGTCCTCTTCCCCTTCCCTCACGCCATATATTCTAAGATTCTTGCGACGTAACCGTCCCTCTAATTCCAGTAGCTTAGATTCGCATCGCAACTGAAAATTTGCCATTTCAATTAGCAGCTCCTCCGAGGCCTGGATTCGAGTCTCCATTACGTCTATGCGTCCCTCTGCTTCGTCGAGTCTTATACCAATGCCGACGACCTTCTCCCTTATAGCATTAAACTGATCATTTGTGTCTTTTCTAAAAGCACGTAATTCTTTTAATATCATGTCCATCGTAGCTGGGTGGTCCTTCGCTGTGGCGTTAGCATCGGGTTGCTGGTCTTCTTCCATATTGCTGCTAGCTTGCGACGAAGCATCTTCTTCCGCTTCAGTACGTTCTCCTACATCCTTTTTCTTGGATTTTCTGGGCATTTCTATTCCTTGGTATAGTACCCCACAAAGATAAATCCAAACTTTTTATGTTTCGAGTTAGGTAAATTGGGGTAGAAAAAATGTCGGGAGCAACTATCCTACACAGCCATCACACGACCCGCCAAACCGGAAGTCAGGTCTGGGGTGCCCTTTTCATCTTTCAACAGTGTAATTGTATTAAAACTGAAACAAATCCTGCTGATAGCGACATCAGAGCAGAAGAGGCTTTTATGTGGCGTGCCGGAGAACGTGGGAAAACACTGAACTTTGTGGTGTAATTTGAAAAACGTGGGAAATTAGGGAATGAGTGTGACATTAGCAATGCAAATAAATATGATCGATTTTTCTTTCAGTGTGACATAATAGCATCAAAATGTGCATGCATGCAAGACAAACTATATCACATCATCACTTTTGTTGCATAAAATAAAGCGTAGCAGGTAATTTGGTTTACAAACTTTATTTTAGAGCAACTTATACAGGATGGGCAGCAATTCCTCACAGATATGAACACAGTATACTGCAGTAAATTGCATTTGCGTGCAGCTCACTGGCTGAGATCCCATTTCAATGTCAGCAACTAGATCAGATTGTATTCTTATCACAGTACACCTCATATTACAATGCATTTTAGCCTGATAAGGTATCAGGGTACAGATCACAGCTTGGTGTCTTCATGTCAGCAGTAGTAAAACATGCAGTGTTTTGATGAATATATTGAAAAGATCAGTGTTCAGATCAGTGTTCTCCCGAAAATAGAGTGAAGCAAGGCTAATATGCACCAGAAAACAAACAAACAAACAAAAACTTTTCCTAATACGATGATCATAGTACTGCAATCATTTACTTTCACGTTAAACCGTTATACAAACAGATACATGGGCTTTAAACTCTCACACTGAGACTGACAGTTATTTTAGATACTTTTTCAAGTCTGGTAAAGTGATGGTAAGTAAACAGACAACTTGCTAAATTTCACCAGCAGTATGTGGTATTAAATGTAGTCAGACATTTCAAACTGAGCCTATTCCCTCATTTCACTTTGGAGATGATGAGATCTTCTCTGCACATCTTCTTTTCGTGACTTTTACACAAATTGGAAATGGCTAAACAACACAGACACATGAAAGCTGCAGGCTGTGTCGTGCTCCACACAGATTACATATTATATCTACAGAAGAGAGACAGTGCATATTGTCATATAGCGTCTGGATTAGCACAAAACATGGAGATATACTGTTTGTTGCTATTGCTGTATCTGCATTCAGCCTGAGCATTAAGATATACTCCATGTGTGTAAAAATATTGTATAATTGAGTGTAGAAAACAAATTTGAGATGAAAACCTGCTTGTTTTATAAAGAAGGATACCAAACAGAGGGGGAAAAGTGTAAATAGAAATAAGAGGGCTGAAGGACCGAGAGTGTCAAATCTTTTTTGCTTATTATATCATAAAAAGTGTGGTCTGTACAGCGCCTGTTGTCCTTGGAGTGGACAATTTGGAGAAGGACCTCACAGAGTGATTGTTGCTCATGAAGCACAACTGGGGAGCAATCCTTCGTCCAGTAGATGTTGGTGTGTGTAGGATAACTTGCATTGAAATTGTAGAACAAAGAGAAAAATAACATGAAATCAAGGAGCTCACAGTTGTCACCAACAAGGACATTCAAACACGAAGGACCCAAAGGAAGAAGAAGAGGGGCAATTTGGGTAAATGCAGGAGAAAATCTGTGACCAGGAGAAGCCAGAAAAGTGAAAATCAATGTCCATTTCATGAGAATTATCAACATTAAAAAAAAAAGACCCAGTGTTACTTGGTGCTCTGCTTTTAATGGTTATTTCAAGTTTGTTATTGCAAAAAAACCTCATTTTTCTATTGATCTTTGGTATGATTAATGGCTCTAGATATAATAGCGGTGAGCTGCAGCATTGAGAGTAAGCTATTAAGTGGATTCAAGATTCAAGATGTTAAAAGTCAGTCTGGTTATAAAAATACAATTGAAAGATTTAAACTGAAAGGCTCCAACATGATGTGCAACAATATAAAAAAACAACAGAAATTAAAAACAGCAGCTAAAATACTGTTAATGCAGGAAACAAATGGATTAAAAAAATATTACAAAAGGTAACCCTGCATACATAAAGAAGGTAATACACAGAGATGACGTGCACATGTGCAGTATGTATTGCTCATGTGTTATGTGCACTTGTTATTTATTCAATAGTTTTATAGCCCGTAAGGGGAGAAAAAAATAACATTCCTTAGTCTGCTGGTGTGCGGTGTTTGGATTCTATATCAAATAGCAGACGGCATCAGGGAGAGCAGGCTGTTGTGTAGATGGGATAGGTCCTTTAAAATTCTCATGGCCTTCCCCATCGCTGTGTGCTGAGCCGTTTGCACCACTCTCTCAAGGTCCTTAAAATCGTCACTGGTGCAGTTATCATACTAAGTGGTGAAACCACCTATCAGAAGGCTCTTTGGTGTCTCTAAGGCTGCCCTCAACCTGTAATCTACTAAGACCTCCGTTGTCTTGGAAACATTCAGGTATAGATGGTTGCTTTTGCACCACATTTCGAGGGCAGTTGCCTCCTCCCTGTAGATGTCTCATCACCTTGTTGAATCAATTTCACAAATGCTGTGTCATCTGCAAACTTCACAATGATGTTAGTGGCCTTTGTCATGCACTCATGGGTGTATCAATCAATGCTCTAGCAAATGTAAAATGCTCTGTAGTTGCATTAAGTGGAGTTGTCAAATTCATTAACAAGTTTAACGAATTAAAACTCATTAACTTACTCTAAGGAATTTTACCCAAAGTGCAATTTAAGGACATTTCTCATTCAGCCATGTGCAAATGCAGCAGGGCGGCCATGAAAAGCATTGGGCTAACTTTCAGGAGAGTTAGGAGTCACTATTTATAGTTTATTTGATGTGTAAATCAAGTTGTATCTAAGACGATAAGATCATTGCAATATATGAGCATCCAAGCCTCTGGTAAGCCCTGCCAAAACTTTCCAACCATAAGATTTATTACCAAGAAGTATCGTTACAACAAAAAAAATAATCGACTAAACACTGATTTCTTTACTTTTTGTGTAAGTATAAACACATATTTGGGAAGGATTTAAAGTTGAGTTATGTGAAACAGGATATTTGTATAAATGAAGCCCTGGGTCGTCTTCTACCGATATGTGTACAAGCTTCTACTCCACATTTTTATGAAAAAAAAAAAGAAATATGGTAACACATTTTTTCATCATTTGTTCATTTAATGTTCACCTGAAATATTCCTCACTACATTTTCCAGGTTTCATGCATGAAAACTGCTTAAATTCCAACCATAGGGGCACGAGGGAGAGGAAGATGGAGGAATACTTTGAAATAGGTAAAAAATATCTGAAGCATAAGAAGGACGAATCTGAGAAAATGCAGGCGAAGTTGTGTATATGCAAAGCAGCGAACGTTAAGCCAAATAAAAGCACGTATAAGACAAGAAGACAAATGCAAAAAGTTGCAGATGATAATGAGGAAGGTGGATGTCCAGCTACACTGTCAGCTCCTGACTTACCCTTTCAACATGGAGGTCAGTGCTATCATCCTATGTGAGGAAGAGGGGGGGGGTTACAGAAATGAGGAAGGAGCCCTTTTGTAATGGTTTAATATAGAACCCGTAGCACCCCACTCGTTCTGGCTTTTCTCTCCCATCCTATCATTTCTCTCTCCCTCCATCTCATCTCTCTATCTCCCAGACAGTCATTCATCTTCCTCCGTGTGCCGCGTTCCCATTTGTTCTCTCTTGACATGGCCTTTTACCTCAGATCCAATTCCCACTATTTTAATCGAGACAGAATCACATTATGGGGGGGCTCCTGCTCCTGTTGGGAAGCGTGTGTCTGTTTGTGTGTCTGTGTGTATGTGTGACCGACCTTTTTGTGTTGTGAAGTCTGAATACGTTTTATGCTTGACTCACCTAATTGGCCTTGTGTTAGTGTGTTTTAGATGTCTCTGTGTACTATTATTACTATTATACCTTTATTTGTACGCGTGTGTTCATTTTGGACATAAAGTACGGATTATGTACATATTGTGACTCTAACACTTTAAATAATGTAGACGAAATAATGTTTCCTATTCTTTTTTGATATAGACAGTTTCCTTTAATCAACTTTCCTCTCTTTTATTGAGTTTTTGTCCTCCATAGACTTCAAAAACCACAAAAGGCAAAAGAAAACAACTATAATTGAATTGAAAGAGTGAGATAATCTGTCACCCATTTTATGTCTCTGATAGATATGATTGGCTGCATTTATGAGAGTGTGAATGTTATCTGATTGGCTTGATACCTACGTGTGTATGTGTAAGCCACACGACAAACACAATGTGTGTGTTTTTTTTCTTTTTTTGTTTAGCTCTTCTGGCCTCATATCCTGTACTATTCTTTGGCAGATGGAGCAACAGAAAGGGCAGGTGGAGAAGAAAAGGCGGGTGTGTTGTGGGCTTGTGTGAGATGTGATATCAGTTTCACTGAGTTTATCACAGGAAAAAAATCCCTCCACCTTTTATTCACTTCATCTAATCCTCCTCCCATCAGTAGAGTTTCTATTATATTATTGTTATTTCCTTGTTTTTGCCACACAGCTTTTATGTAGACTTTTGTCAGGCGATATGGGACTTTAACTGTAATCACTGAATATGAGTGTGACTGTTTTATCTAGCTGTGTGTTAGCCCTGCTATAGCCTGCTGACCTGTCCATGGTGTACCCTGCCAATCAGCTAGGACAGCCTCCAGCCCTGAATTGGACAAGCATTTAGGAAAGTGGATGGATTTTTTTTGTGACTTTCAAGGACCAGTATACAAATTCCTTCATGAATATTGAATGGATAACATATCAAATAATAAAGAAATGAATCCAAGAATCATTCAAGATGGATAGAAACTAAGTTGAAAGTTAATGTTGTTACATATGATGCATTATATAAACCAGACATTCTTGCACAATGCTATAAAGTTGACTTGGAGTCCAAATACTTGCATACAATTGGTCATCAGTTAAGAAATTAAAAAAAAAAAAGCTAAGTAATATTGGTCCATTCTGAGCTTTTCTTTAATTGCGTGTGATTTCTAAATATGTAAATATTTAATTAGTTTACACGCAGTCCTGTTAATTCCATATATAAGGAGGGATGTTCTTGTAGTAGGTTACACTTAAGCCACCTTATAGTTTAAAGTGTATGGCAACAAAAACAGCAACTGTTACCTTTCTACAAGTCAGCTCTCGACCTTCTATGAACAAGTCTCCCGAGGCCTGTAATATAAAGCAGGATTTGGGCTTATTCAGGTCAATTTAGGGCTAATACTGGGTTTTCTGTACTAAAAAAATGGTTTACTTCTTAACTAGTTGGCTCTAGAGCAGGTTATGTTCAAGAACAATAGCTATGAAATCACTGCCTACTCACCAATCAATTCTGAATATAAGATCACCATTCCTGGCAGATTTCTTGGACCTATAGCAGTATCTAAAGTTTTTGAATAGCGACTCAGTTCTTTGTGTTTCCCTTATGTATACCTTATATCAACCTTATACTAATTTACATGTGTAATTATTATTTTAAACTGTGTTGGTGTCTTATTAATACTTTTTACTGTTTTACATTTTCAAAACATGCTCAACAGGTTGTAACGTCTGTATCTTAGCAAGTGGAAATGTTTCAGCTATCAAAACATTTAGAAACTATACACGTCAAAGCTTTTGTGAACAAAGCATCACCTCCTGATGACACTCAACTCAACTTGGTGAAAAGTGTATACAGTCAGACTCCCCGGGGCTGGGAAGTGACTGGCAGCTGGCTGTCAGCAGGCTGGGGGCGGCAAGTCTGAGCGGCTCTATCTGTATATTTAATCTTTAGGCTCTTTAGGCTACTTTCAGACCGTTAAACACCACTGGTGCTGCAGCTGATAGGAAATAGAAAACACACACTCTGCCTCAACTATACGCGCACTGCATTTCGGCCATAAAAGTTGGACTGCAGGATTTTGCTTTTATAAACCGACACACTGGTAAAACTCCATTCTATGTTGCCACTGCCTGTGTGAAATCTCTTCACATCTAGCCAAGTGAAAATATTATGGTAATTTTTTTCTCTGGCAGAGTTTGTGGTGTATAGTTTCATCCTTTTATATGGAAACAGTGTGATAAAATGACATGAAATAATATCTTTCTGTTGTTGTTAGCTGGGTTGTGATCATTCAGAAGACATGGTTTCTCAGAATATGGACTCCACGGGATGTAATGCATATATTTGTCTCTCTGTTGAAAGAACGATAGATAATGAGGACAAGAAGGAGCACGCTCCTTTTGTGTAAAGTTGTTTCAGATGATGCTATGTGTCTTTAGTGTTATCTTCAGTGCTCATATCATTTATTTTAAAACATGGCTGTGTCTACTCTAAAAGCCACGCAAGAAGAAGAAGCTGAAAGGAGACAGAGAGAATGGGGCCCTGTTGTTGAGATTAGTCTCATCCAGAGCGCTAAGACCATACCCTCTCCACGTGTCTTTGCTGATATAAACAATAGATATCTTTTCGTTGGATGAAGTGGAGACAGGGATAAATGAATAGAGACAACAAGTGTTTCCCTGCTGTGTTGACTTAGTGTGTGTCTGTAGCACTTTCTTTTCTGTCTATGTGGGTATAAAGCATTGATAACATCTGTATATTAAAAGAAAGCAAGAAAGTGGCATGATACAGACAGAGAAAATGAGTGTCCTCCACTTGCGTTTGTAATAGTGTCCTCAAGCTGAGGTAGTCCGTCAGTGTGGGCTGGATAAATTTGTAATTGGATAAGAGCTTTAAGCCCCGAGTCCAGATAAGAGCCGGTTATGTAAGATTAATTTAGTGATACAGCTCTTTTGGGGAGATTGAAATGAGAAAAAAAGAAAAAAAAAAAGTAGGGGCTCCAGAAATGACCACATTTAATATGCCATCCCTAGAATAGCAATTCATCTTCTATTTTCTGCAGTTTTTTTTGATAAAATCTCTTGTTTAATGCAAAGTGAGGAGTTGCTGATTGCACTAAAACTGTACAAAACACCTGCTCTTGCAAAATGACTTATGAAACGGCAGGGGGAAAAAAATGATACAACCAAGACCAAGTAGTGTAAGAAAAGGAGGGATATAAGAAAGAAATTGGGGCACAGATGAAAGATAAAGCCCAAACTGCAGTGTAAAATATGAGTATAATAAAGGATTTGTGCTGTGTTTCTACTTTCAATCTCATCAGATCACACTTCCATTACATTCCTGGGAGGTGACTTCAGTCAAATCTTGCCTTTCTAATGCACCTGTCTGCAGGCTTTTAGGTGCTATAATACTTCATGTGATTGAATGTATGTGCATTAGTGTTTGAAAACGTGTGTGAATGTGTGAGAGAGAAAGAGCTTTCATGGAGTACACTTACCAGAGTTACTGTTTGTGATAATGGGTCTTGGTATGAATGGGTTCAGCTGATATTTTTGACCCATTGGAGTATCTTTATGGTTTTAAAGCTGCTCTCTGGCCTCTGTGGATGCTTCACTAAACAAAACTGTTAACTTTTTAAAGGTGGACTCCACAGGTTCTAACAAGGTGGCTTTATTACAGAAAACCCTTAATGCATTTAGACATGGAGACATGGTCGAGATGATCTACTGAAGTTCAAACTGAGCATCAGAATAGGGAAGAAAGGTCATTTAAGTGATTTTGAATTTGGCATGGTTGTTGGTGCCAGACATGTTTCAGAATCTGCTGATCTACTGGGATTTTCCCACAGAGCCACCTCTGGGGTTTACAAGGAATGGCCCTAAAAAGAGAAAAGACTTTAGTGAGTGGCAGTTCTCTGGGTAACTTGTTGATGTAAGAATTCAGAAGAGAACAATAAGACCTCTTTGACCCTATAAAGAGGCAACAGGCAACAAATAACTACTCATTACAACCAAGTTATGCAGAAGAGCATCTCTGAAGGCAGAAGAGCAGGACACTGAGGTTACAGTTTGTGCAGGCTCACCAAAATTGTACAGTAGGTACTAATGGAAACACGTTTATACACCACAGTGGTGTTTAAAAGGTCTACTGGGGTAATGTCGCTGACCATGTTCATCTCTTGATCAGCTACTGTAGTGTACTCATCTTCTGATGCTTCAAATCATCAAATCAAACTGGTTTCTTGAACACAGCAATGAGTTGGCCTAACAGTCACAAGATCTCAGTCAAAGCACATTTGTGGTGAATTGGCATCATGGATGTGCAGCTGACAAATCTGCAGCAACTGTGTGATGCTATGATGTCCAATGGACCAAAGTCTCTGAGGAATGTTTCCACCACCTTGTTGAATCTATGCCATGAAGAGCTGAAGCAGTCCTCAAGGCAAAAGAGGCAAGTGCTACAAAGTTGCAACTAATAAGGTGGTTGGTTAAAATACAGTGGTCCCTCACTAAAACGCGGTTCACCTTTCGCAGCCTCGCTGTTTCGCTGATTTTTTTTTTTTTTGTTGTGCAATTTTGCATGCTTAAAAAAAAAAAATTATTAAAATTTTTTTTTTTTTTTTTACAGTGCATTGTGTTCTGCGTCCTGGCTGTAGACCACTGTCAATCAATCTCGTGCCGTGTATCCTGTCCAGTACAGAATGCGTTCAGCTTGTCAAACATACATAAATCTTTCATCGCTAGCAGTGTGAGTCTGAAGTGCTATACTGTATGTTTGTAAGTTTTCTCCCCAACAAACAAAACAATGTCGACGAAACGTTTTGCACCGTCAAAGGCACCTGTGGTAGCACCCAAAAGGCAGAAGAAGATGCTAACCATCGCACAAAAAGTTGGACTTTTGGACATGCTAAAGGAAGGTAGAAGTTACTGTATTTTTCAGACCATAAGGTGCACCGGATTATAAGGTGCATTAAGCGAAACAAAACAGTCAGATAAGTCAAACTTTACTCAACTCATTCTTCTTGCTTCCTCTGCTTCTGTACCATTGATTCATTAATGTTGAATTCCCTCGCAGATGCTCTATTCCCATGTTCTGGACCTGAAAACAGGCTTTGATCTTTGGTTTCATTCTATAATACTGGACTTATTTTTCTATGACAGTTTGAACTTTGAGTGTTTAAACAAGAGAGAAAAGTGTGAAAATGTATAAAGTGTGTAGTGAGGGGTACTGTACAGCAAACAGGCACTTAACTCTTACCATAAAGGCTGAAATCATGAACAACATCCTTTTCTTTATATAAACATAACAACATCTACTCTGTTATAACATTGTTAATTCTCCTTTTTAAATTTCTAAAGATACTATGTTTCTTTCCCTATTTTTCTAGTATTTATAAAAGATTATGTGATGTAAATTCCTTAAATTGCAATTATGGATCAGTAGGAAGTTTCCAGTACATCTGGCAACATACTGGAAGCCAAGTCAAACCATAAGCAAAATCTTTGACACTTGGTTGACACAGCATTTTCTGCTCACCGTATAACATACTGCTTGGCACAAGTGGAACAGTGAAACTGCATGGGTGCAGCTTTGTCTTTGTAGACACACTATTGATGATCACAGGAGAAAGTGTATTTCTTGCAAGTACTTCCTACAGTTTCTCCGACTATATTTCCTCTGTGAAATGCCCTGATAGAAACCCCTGCAGATAGTTTAGATTTTATTCATTACTTAAGGTTCCACTCTTATAGAACAGCAGTGAATATATTTTTATGGTGCTGAGTGTGTTTAAAATATTGCCTTCAATATTAGACTAGATTTAGGTAATTTCCCTGCTTTTTTCACTACAAATGATATTTGACTCACCTCCATGGTTTATATGGCAACATAGAAAAACAAAAACATCACCAAGCCTAGTATATTGGAATAACTTAGATAAAGATATCTTTTTATGTAATTGGGTCGAGCTAATTTGATTTCATACAATGTCCTCACATGTAACTAAACTTAGTTATCTATAACTATCTGTAATGTGTAGTGCACAGTACAATATGTGTCTTTTTGTCAAAAATAGGTGTGTTTGTTCATCGAGCTCTTCTCTCTCTGCTGGCTATGTGTATAACCTATCACTGTCTCTATCTGTGTGTGTGTGTGTGTGTGTGTGTGTGTGTGTGTGTGTGTGTGTGTGTGTGTGTGTGTGTGTGTGTGTGTGTGGCGGTACACTGGGCCCTCCCATGAGGTGGCAATGAGAGTGAATGAGCACTTCCTCCCCCACAGTGTCCGAAGGGACTAGCATCTGTCAGTGTGATGCACTCTCAACTGGTACAAACTCCATTACCCAATGTCCTGCTTCTCTGTCACTGTCAGCAACCCTCCCAGCAACCACACTGGGTGGTACCAGATACACACACACACACACACACACACACACACATATATATATATATATATATATATATATATATATATATATATATATAACACAGCCTAGAACACACACGCAGGGACACAGGGCCAGTTGCAAACACGTGCAGGTGATCAATATGGTAAGTAGTGAGTAAAATGACTCACATATATATATGCACATATACAAACACTCGCATTGCAACACACACAGAGAGAAAGGTGGAACATTTGGGACCTCGGTCAGCACTCTCGTGAAGATTACCCACAGATTACCCTCTCCCTGCTGTCTATCTATCTCTGTGATTCTCACACGCTCATTGACTCACTCATTCACTCTGTAGCCTGTATTTGCACACATACGGGTACGCGCACCACACTCCTACACATTACCTTGACAAGTGCCCATTCAAGCCCCTCTCTCCCTCTCTATATTTCCAGAAGGGCTCTGTATAATGGCTGCACAAGTCCAGAGAGCTTTTTCTACAAGCACTTCTGTAGCTCTTTCATTAACGAACACCCAGCTCAGTCAGCTTTGAAACCTAAAATTCAGTGTTTTCGTATATGTGTTTGAAAGTATTTCAGACTTTAAAATGCAAAGATTTGTAAGATATGCAAGACTTCTTAATTAAAAAAATACTTATGACAAATGTACACACAAGTGTTCTATTTCTTGTATGAATCACTACATAGGAAGCCTGGTTTAATTTGTATGTGTACTTGGAACGAAAATGATAAGGTGGATGTTTCTTGCATGCTTCTTAGTTTAACCCTTTAATGTATGAATTATGACAACCTCAATCAGGATTTTTATTCATCTTTAGGAATGAAAAGATGAATAAAAATACTCAAGAAAAATCCTGACTGAGGTTGTCATAATTCATGCACAACAGGTTTAAATAACAATAACAATAATTATGATGAAACACGTCATACATCTGTAGTAACACTAAACGACCAATGGGTGGCAGGGCATGGAGTGACACATCAGTGTCCAACGTAGTGGTTTATGTGCAAGTATACCACGAACACTGAAACAAATACAAGAAAACAGCCTTTGAATAGCTGTGCACTGTAGTGACCACTATGCATAAAAGGGTTAAAAATAAGTCTTTTTATAAGAAAGAACAAGCAAGACATTATCAAAACAACCACCTTTTGAAGCAAAAGCAGTGGAAACTGTTGTATGATGGAACCAACACTAACATCCTGGCCTAAAATTAAAAACTAAATCAACTTACACCATTGCGAGTAAAATCTTCATTTTCTGCAAGGCTGGGAATCAGCAGTTAGACGTTGAAACCACAGACGGATTAAAAGATGGACATGGCCACAGTGACGCCACCCACTGGTTTGCGAAAATCCTATTATGAAACCTCGAGTTGAGGGTTTATACTGCCCCCATGCTGATGTTTTGACATCAGATGTTACAAACCAGGGATGACTCTGACTGCGAAACCTCATGCTCGCTTGCTAAAGCATCCATTCATCATGCTTCTGACACTTAGAATGAGCACAATTTACAAAACTGACTTTCAGTATGACCAGTAACTAGCAACTAAAGCTTTCAGGAAAGTATTTACTGAGGTCACAGAGAAAGTAAGCTAGGGGTCATTTCCCTGTAGACTTCCATACAGCTAGAAGTCTTTTGGCAACCACAGAAGTTGCCCCTTGAATGCCATTACAAATAATTCTGGTTTAAGACACTTTTATGAGACCCAGAGACTATATCCATCCTTTAAATATGCTTCAAAACTTCTTTTTTTTGCTGTGCTGTTATATGATTTTATGTTCTGAAATAAAGGAAATTCAAAGCTGAAACAAAACAATTTTCAGCATCTGGAAACTCTTAAGGAACTGCTATGAAACTGTATATCTGAAGCTCTCTACTTTAACCTTACAGTGCTGTTGGAATTCATTTATGCATTTTACTTAAACTCCACTTAGCTAATAAGCTTATTGCCCCTAATAATTTGTAGATCTGATAATGCCTTCAAGGTAACTAAACATGAAATTGAAAATGAGACCCTATAAAATATGCCTTAACAGTTTACCTAAAATGCTTTTATGATAAATAAAATAAAATAATAAAAATCATGGCATTGCCACGACCGTAGCTTCACATGGTTATTTTGCTTTTACAGCCAATTTCATCCAGACACATTAGTTCGAGTGGAAGCTGCTGGAAACAAGCCTAATAGTCCAACTGAGTGTTATAAACCATCCTAACCTTTGCTGCTATTCATCGGGTGTGAATTTCTATGGCCAAGTCCAGAGTTTTTTTTTCTCTTTAATCTACAAAGTCTGAAAAAGATAGGAGACACAATGTTTGTGTGGGTTTTCTTTTCTCTGTGCCACTCTCTCCGATGTGGGGCAATAAAACTGAACGAGTGACAAGCACATACTCACAAAAACTCCAACCAGTGACAATGAAAAGTAATTTGTATAATAAGTGGACCAGAGTGTTGAAATGAAACCCTGCTTTAAAATCTAGGTTATTTTCTGTCTTTTGTTTTGTTTTTTTAATATTTCTTCCTTTGGTCTTTTTTTCCCTGCCATCCTGCCGTTTTCATTTTGTCAGCGGAATGAAATTTTATATCTACCATATTCTTCTAAAGCTCTTCAGATAAGTGTGGTGAATTGCATTGAATTAACTACCTGACTGAAATGAATTAGGGCATGATTCTCATTATGGCGGGCCTCCCTCTCTCCGAGTCTGCCTCTCCTTTAACCTACTTCCATTTCAATCTTGCATGTCGTGTTAAAACATTTAACAAAGATTATAGGGCTTATGATAAAAATAACAGAAAACCGTAGCGTCTACCTCGGAAAACTATTCATACAGTTTCATTCAAAACCGCAGAGATTTTATCAAAAAGAGGCATAAACGACATTGTAACAAAGAGTAAGGTTTAAGCTTAAATCCGCCAAACGTCCCTATGCATTGTTCATATATATGAAATTATAATCTCTTCAAACCAGTCAAGTTGTAATTTAAATCCATGTGTGTGCAGACTTTTTTTTTTATCTGAGTTTTTCCCTAACAGATATTTGTGTGATCTTTCATCATAATTATCGTTCTTGAGATACAGCCAAAACTATGTTTTGTGAGCTCACTTTAACGTTGACCTTTGGCAAATGAATTCTAATCAGTTCCTCCTTGAATCCACGAGGACGTTGGCGTAAGATGTAATAAAATTCACTCCAGGCGTTCCTGATATCACATTCACAAAAATGGGACGATCAGAGCAAACTTGACCTTTTCAACATATCTTTTGGTACAAATGAACATTTGTGCAAAATCTGAAGAAGTTAAGTACAGAGGTATCTAAGTCTGAACGTTCAGAGGTCAGGCTAGTCTTTGTTCAATGCTTATTTCAGTGAAAATGTTAGACTTTGATGAAGGATCTCATTTAGAGGAGTATACAAAACAGTAAATCGATATTTCTTCTCAAGGACACCTCAGCCGGACGAAAACTTCTAAGAACACAAATTATTTATCACTAAACAATAATGTGCTGAAGATTCGACTGTGAGGCCGTTTTTATTCACTGTTGTAATTATCAGACCAGTGTCCCCAGTTCAAACAGGAATTAGTTCCAGTGTCTCACCTCACATTAAACTTTGAGGCACCCATGAACCTGATGAGCTGCTGATTTCCTCCTGCTGCTATAAGACTTTTAAATTTTCAGTTATGGGGCGGACTCTGTGGCTCCCATCCTCCCTCTTTAGCCTGTTTATGTCATGACCTATTTGCAGTGATGATCGGTGACTCGGTGTGAGCGATTTATCTGCCTGTGCACTGTAAGTATAAAGCAGGGATCCTCTGACACCTGCTGTGGTTATTGTCCGCATGTTTACAAGCACACGCGCTCGTGACTCTAATACACAAAGAACATTAATACGTTAGTTTAAACGTGTGTTTAGATACTATGCAAAACCTTGTATTTATATGTATAATAATTGGTACGTACTTGTGCATGCACACATACGTACTGATTGTTTTCCACTGAGTCGTGGGGTGACATAAACAGATCGGTGCTGCCTTGTACTTTAGAGAGCAGTGGCCATTCATCAGCCTGACCTTGTTGTGGGACAGATAACACTTTATATTGTGTGTCCTGTGCAACATATGAGCTCCAGTATCCACACTAGTACTTTAGCATTGCTGTCAAAACCAGGTATGTTTTTAAAATGTGACTAAAAGTAAAACTGCAATAACCTGATTTAAATAATAACCAACAGTCTAAATGCGCAACAGACCATTTAAAATAGTTTGATGTGTGTTTTATCAGGTTGACCTCTTGTCATCTTATTGATTGATCAGTAAACTAGACTAATAAATAACAATGAAAGAGGACTCTAGCGACCAAAGCTGTGTTAATGAACACAATACAGAAAAACAGTAAAAAGCTATAAAGTACACAGACAGTGGCATGCAATAATAAGAAATAGGACTCCAAAAATTTAAGAAGGTGAAACTATTTACAAAATATTTAAATTCTAAAGTTTTGACATGATAAAATAGGAAAATAGCCCCTTTGTTTCGTCTGTCTGTGGAGTCTGTCCTTGTGATAGCATTGTAGAAATGCAAAGCCTCATTCAGACATGCACCCCTTTTTGATCGTCTGATGAAATGTGTCTGAAGGTGTTTTTGTCTGAATGTGCACCCTGGTCTCTCCTCCATAAAAGTTGTGGCGGTTCTCTTTCAGAGTGTTTGCAGTAACATTTACACATCACTCTTAACTCAGCCTAGATCTCAGCTCGCTTCTGGTGTCTAATCAACCTGGTTTCCAATTTGCAATATGATTAAAGTTACGATGCATTTTTGCTGTTTCCAGTTGAGAAATAAGCTCGCTCTCGCCATGTGAGGGCCAGGTGCTGAAAACACACACAGACACTCGGAAATCCTGCTTATAGTCACAGTGGTGACGAGAACTAAATACTTAAAAGTGTGATTACACTTCAAAGGAGTTGCTGCTGAAAATATTTATAAAATGAAACTTTTTTCGCTCTGACGGCCTCCCAAAAAAAATATGCAAAGCTTCCTTCTGTACATGAAGCATTATTGCTGTGACCAGAGAGGATTAATTGAAGGTGACTCACATTCACTTTTTGATCATCTTCAATTTTCTTTCCTAAGGATGTCATAGGACATTGCTGAGATTAGTTCTTTTCACTGACTTCTCACATTGAAACTGTAAATGTTGAGCTCGGACTTTAAAAATTGAGGCTGGTCTGCTTCTCCAACCGCCTCAGCTCTTCATCTTTCTTTATATTTCTAATTCATTTATTGTTCACTTGTCCCCATTTCTCGTTTCCTCCTCCTCCTCTCCCTCTGACTTCACCAGCAGCTAACATTAACGATGCTGGCATCACCGGGATGAGATACTTAATTTTCCTCTCACCAGCACTCATCCACCTGTTCCCTATTTCCATCGTTATTCATTTATGCCTGTCCCTCTCTTCCCTCAAGATGCATATTAATAGTAATGGCATTAAAGGTGCAACTTCATTGAAGTATAAAAAAAAAACGGTGAGCGAGCTGAAGAAGGAGAGGGAGGAAGAGAGCAAGAGAGAGATGCTAAAATGATTTAGTTAAAGGAACTGGGAGGCAGATAGTGATGTTGTAATGGGATCTCTCCAACTGTGACACTCATTAACATGTTGACATTCTGACCCATGGGTACTGTGTCATTACTGCCTCATTACACGATTACATAGGTACTCAGTAGTCATTACTTCATTATTACTGAGTATTCATGGATCAGACCTTGGCTTATTAGGTGTCTTATATTATGTGGCACTATTCAGCATTTTGTCTGGTTCCTCTTATTGAGAAAATGTTGCACATTTTGATTGCCTCTACTGTTCAGAAGACCTGGTGACTGCATCAGTTCACTGTACTTACAAAATCTTTTGACTACCTGACTCCTTTATGCTAATTTCTACTATGGTACATTTGTCCAGACACAGACACACAGACAGACTCGCTAGACGACGACAACAGTCGTGGCCACAATTTCACCGCTGGTAATGACTGCCCGACAAAGAAATCTAGAAGCAAATGTTGAAAGCAAGGAAGAGAACAGGGCCGTGAGGGATGGATGTAGGGTGGAGGAGATGAGGAGAGATCAACATGGCACTAATTGTTTCCTCTGCACCCCTGCAGAGCCTCGATCAGCCATTCATCACCTCGCCGCAATCGGTCCACTGCCGACACTTTGGCAAACGAGGCCCTCCCCTCATTTCATCCATTAAGACACAAGCAACATATGTAGGTGTGCGTTTGACAGACGGTGTGTGTGTGGGTGTCGGGTGAATGAGCACTTGTATGACATACAAAAAGATGATGACATGTTTGTCTCTCTTTCCAACGGCCGTAAAATAAATAAATAAAAAATCCAAACACATTTTTCATTCCCCTTCTCATCTGGGGCAACACCATCAATCAGCTGTGGTAAATCAAATGGAAAATCATCGGTGAGGGTTTTCTGCATGATGCTGACGCTGATATGCACTCTTGTATGAAAGGCAAGCAGACATCACGAGGACAATTAAATTGCTAAGTCAAAACACTGTAAAACATAGCCGCCAAGCATATTGCTTTTTTCAAATGGCAATAAGGAAGCATTCAAATAAGCAACTAAGATGAAATGTCACAAATCCTGTTTAAAAGCTTTCATCGCAACGTCTTTAAAAGCATTGCCCATCGCTTTTTTCATGTGTTTAGTAAGCCCTTAATTAGAACTGAATGTTCTTTTAAGTATTAGAATGGCAAACATACAATAACAGTAATAGCAGTTGCTGAATTTTACATCAAAATCTTATTATACATATAATATAATAAAGGTCACAACACTTATCATGAAGCGATCATGTTCTAAGGTCAAAAATAAACCTGCAGAACTTCAACTTCTGCATTTATTTTTTGTAGAACAGTTTGTGCACATATCCTCTAGAAATATTAACCACGATTTCAAAATGTCAAGAGCTAGATTTGCTAACATGATGAACCAAAGCAAACTGGGTTTTGGGGGTTAAAAATAGTACTGTTGGTATTTAAAAAGAGAGCACAGAGACAAAATTGTAAGAAGTGGGGAGTTTTCATTTGTGTGACTGACACGTTTGCATTTGCATTTCTGGGAGTTCCTTTCTTAATGTTCTGAATGCCAGACAAACCTGATTAAAAACGTGCACATTACCAAGCCACCTAATTTTTAAATCTCTGCTGCCGTATCAAAAATATTAGCGGCAACAGTCAGGGATTCCCTTGAATTGATGTAAGTTGTCTGTATACGAATGCTACAGAATGCAATAACTTGCACTGGAGCCTGTCAATTACTAAAGTCTGTTTTTATTATAATGACTGTTTCTGCCAGACTGCCACTGTAAGCCTATATTTAATGTACACGTCTATTTATATATGCTCTTCAGCGCCTGCATTGTTAGCAAATTAGCCATAGCCGAATATAATCTCTTATTTTGTGACTTTGCGCTGAATTGCGTGGTTCTTTGCGTCAAAAAATTAACTATACCGGTGTTTAAAAAAAAAACAGTGGAACTTAAACATCAATCAGCACTATGTTTGATATTGTGCTTATCTGTTTTGCCGTTTAGTGAATATTTAAGCCAAAACCTTTTGCTCTGTCTGCTGGTCATTGTTTACACTACCGTAAAATGGGGTGAAAAGGGTACATTTTCATTTATTTTTCCACAAGATTCAGGATTGGATTTGCAAATGTAATTTGTATTTTGCTGCACACACAGATTGTTTAACCTTATGTAACCAAAAGCTCAGAAATGATTGGTTAATAGAACTCGGAGAGGGCAGGAGCCTGTCCCACCTGTCACGGGGCAGAGAGAGAGTGACCTCCTGGACAGGTCCATCATACCACACAATTTAGAATCAGCATTCAACCTTAGAGAAAAAAAACACTCAGAGGAAACACAAAAGCACAAGGAGACAACATGTAAACTCCACACAGGCCTTGAGAGCTCAACTCAAAGCTCGAAGTCAGACAGAGATGCCAGTGCCTATTGCACCACAACAATATTAGAACAGCTAATACATCTCAAACTTTCCATCTATTGTCAGCAAGATATGTTGAATATTTCGATTATAACAAGCAATAAATGTGCAAATGTTCAATTTGTCAGACAAATGTTACAGGCAGGGGAATTTACATGATAATTGTCAACAGTCAAAACCAAGCGCTGCAGTCGGTCTCCGGAGCTGTTGATTGGACCTCAGCCTCTCACACTCATCCTGATAACGTACATCATCACATGTCCATGAACATGAAACTTCCTTCATCATCTCAATGTAAAGTGCTCCCCCTCTGTGTTGGTTGTGATCCAGCAGTAATTTCATTTTCTATTCGCTTCTAAATTAATTACAGCACATACAGAGTGGAGTTTATTTATTTATTTAACGCTTGAACATCTAAGAAATTGCATTAGATGGGATGAGGTGTGCCCCGTGGGAGCCTTTTCTTCCAAAGGCTGGTTGATTGTTTAGAATTTAATCCCATTTGTCTATGTGGCAAAGATTTTTTCTTTTTTAATTTAATTTTTTTTTTCAGGAGAGAGGCCTCAATTAGGGATCCCTCACGTGGGGACAGAATGGATGGGGGTTGATGATGATGAGGAAGAGAAAAGTGGGGTAAGACGAAGAGCATGTGTGTAGTATGTGAGTGATTAATGTGCACATTTAATTACATGTACATGCTTGGATTATCTGTACTGAGGAGACCATATAGACATGAGCCTTTTGGAAGAGATACAGAGGCATGAGCGGAAAATGGAAGACAGGGAGTATTGTATATTACTCTTGAGACTGAGAGTCTGTGTAACTGTGATGATAGTGTTGACTATCACACTGAGCCTGAAGTGGAAGCTTTGTTTTTTTTTTTGGTTTTTTTGGATAGTATAAGCCTTCCTGATGCCCGCGGTGGTATTGCCTTTTTGCTTCTCCAACATACAGGATCAAATGTAAATGACTTTGTGTGTGTGTGGGCCGCTGTATGCTTGCTGTATGATTGCACATTTGTATGATGTCTCTGTGTGGTGTACGTGTGTGTATGTAGATGAATCAATACTGCCTTGTGATACGACGAAGTGTGTTTGAATGTAGTGCCTCTGGCTTGCCTTTGTTAGTTTCCTGCTGTGGTGCAGTGTGTACTGCGCTGAAGGGGAAGACAATAAGCTTATCAGACCAACTGATCTTTCCTGTTCCCATAATTCACTTTGTCTTCCCTCTTTGGTCTGATCTCACTCCTTTAACAAGGCTGAGTAACCTTGGTGCTGTTGTGTTCCTGTCTTTCAAAGAGCCTCGGTTTTGTTTTTCTAGGATTTTGTTGTCATCTCGGTTTAAGTTATTTAATAGCGTTTTGAATTTTAGGTCATCAAACATCACGGCATTAAAGAAATGCCGTTTTGGTATAACTCGACATAAGCACACCCTCAGACGCCCTTCGATCTGGTCTCTGTCCTGTCAAAACGCGTTTTTAGTGGCTGCTTTCACTCAGGAGGTAGAGTTGATTGTCTACTAACAGGAAGGTCAGTGGTTGTGTCCCCATTTCTTCCAGTCTGCATGTCACTGTGTCTTTGGGCAAAGATACTGAACTATAGATTGCAACTGATGCTGCCACTAAAGTGTGAGTGTGGGTATGACTGGCAAAAAGTGCTTAAAGGCTTGTGAATGAATGAATGTGGCCTGTAGTGTGAAAGCACTTGGAGTCCTCAGTAAGAGCAGAATAGTGCTATAAAAGTACATCAATCCAGTCCGTTTAATGCAAACTACACCTCAAAAATACAAAAAAAAATCAAAGTTTTTTCTTAAACTTTAAATGCCAAAAAATGGGGGACAAAATATTTAACGTAGTGTAAAATCATCAAATGTTCACAGTTAACAGGCTTGAAAAATGAATGATTTGCATTGCTTTAAACATTATTTATCAGCTGATTATCTAAAAAAAGATGCCAATTAATTCTTTTTTGATCAGCTAATTGTTTCTGCTTTATGCATTTGATGTTTTTCTTCAAACGCGGAAAACCTGCCAAAATGTTCAGGTATAATAATTTAATTATTCTAGTGGAGTGGCTGCCTTTTTTTGTTCTTTCAAAAAACCCAATAAAAAGTATTTTTTTTTTTCAAATCTGTGTTTTTTTTGAAGATACTGAAATCACGCCGGGATTACATTCATTTTCATCAACCCAGTGGCAGAGCTTCTGACCAGTTCTAAGAAAAACAAGGACTTTAGTGACTTGTTGAGGTGAACATTTTTTTTTTGCAGTGCACTGAAGGCGGTACCCTTGATGTGCCCTTGTGTTTAACAATGATGAGGTAGATTTATGTGCGGCTCTCAGGCACATGGCCGCGGCTATCGTGTCATAAATTAACGGCTGGTCACAGGAAAGAGATGATGCACAGAGAGGGGAGGGGAGAGTGAGCTGTGTGTGCTCATCCTGTTGGTTTATCATAATCATGACTTTATCCACCTGCTCCTGTTGTCCTGCCATTTTGCCTCTGCAGCCCAGGCTCTCCCTCTCGTCCTTGGCGTTATCGCTTTTTATCACATGATATCTTCCTCAATATTCTCCTCATTCTCCCCTCTCTTTCAGTCATCCCCTGCTTTCGTCTCTGGCAGGTGTCCTCTCCACCCCTCTGACCTCTTCTTCCCCCCCTGCTCTGTGTTTGAAGGTGTCTTTGTGTAGAGATGAAACTGTAGCATTGACCCATCTCACCTAAAGACTCTTTATTGGCTTTGTCAGCTTTATAAGGCTCCTGAAAAAAAAAAAAGACACTCACGGGCCGGAAACGGAAAAAGGAAAAACAAGATAAAAGAGAAAACTGTGCTGAAGGCGATAAAATGTAAAGAGGGGAAGGGTGGGGCGACTCTAGGTATTGGCATGCTATTGCATCAGTGGGTGTTTACATGACGGTGTGTGTGTGTGTGTGTGTGTGTGTGTGTGTGTGTGTGTGTGTGTGTGTGTGTGTGTGTGTGTGTGTGTGTGCGTGCATGTGTGTTTAGATGATTTAGGGTAACGGAACCAGCAGCAGGGGATTAATGTGGCATGCTGTGGCTGTATTTGTGTTTGGCAACCGGCAATAGATAAAGCAAATGTAGCGTGCTATCACACACACACTGAAGTCAGGAGGGTTAAATGTAATAACCAGCCGCACAGAGAAGCTCCGTTTCCAACATGCAACCGCACCATTTCTAATTTAATCACAAATCCTTACACTGTTATTGTTTTGTTTTCATCAGCCCAGCTTTGCGTGCTCAGACGCAGCTGAATTTAGCTAAGCTCGGCTTCCATTAGAGCTTTTTAACTCTGTGCATTCCTGTGTGTATGAGACAAAGGTGAGTGCTCACTGTAAATACAGGATATTAATAATTGCACAAGCCAATTTAAGCAAGTGGAGCAGAGTTGCAACTCTCTCTTTATTGTTTGTTCTCTCTCAACTATCTCAGTGCGGGCATGTGCCTACATTTAGATGAAGAGACCCTTCGCCCCCCCTCCCCCTTACAATTCCCGTTCACACATTTCTCTTTTCTTTCTTTAACTCTGTCCCTTTCTCTCTCTGCCAGCTGTAAGAGATAATTATTTCCAAACAAGTGGTCCCCTGGGTGAGGCTGTATTATCCAAAGCTGCCTTCATTAAAAATTCTCGCAGCTGCGTGGACGTCTTTGCACTGCAGTGCAGGGAATGAGAGCGAGATGGAAAGAGTGACAAAAAAGGGACACAAAATGTAAGAAGGAACAATAGTAATACTACCCGAGCTGGGATTTTGTTGTGTCCTGGATGACAAATGCAAACAAAAACAACGGCACCGACAATAAAATTCCACAAAAGGAGAAACGTTGTTAATCAGCCATAGTGGTTGATCAGGTAGCTTGGCATATGGTATGCATGTCTATAATGGTAGCAATCAATACGTTGAGCCATTGTTGATGTCCTTTGTTTCATGTAATCGCTCCAAAATTAAACTCTCAAATCCACCAACACACATGCGTGCGCGCACAGCAGCAGAGAAACAATGTATTCTGCAGGTAGATTTACGACAAATCCAAAATGACAAGCTAAAATTTAAATATAATGCCAGGCTTGCAGCCTGTACCCTCTGCGTGTACAGACACACCAGACACATGCACATGCTCACATCCAGAGCACAGAGTAGCAAGTTATTAACATAATAGAGTTGGACAATGCATAGCGTAAAAGTAATGCATTCCCTTCTTATGTCAGCATAACTTCAAATGCAGCCCGAGTTAGTGACATGGGTTAAAAGATTAGCATGTCTGAATCAATTACTGTGAAAACAGCCTGTGTGGGGGTTAACGTGTGGGATCTACACCACTGCAGTGAGGGAATATATTTCACCTTTCACCCGCCCAACAGTTTATCCTTAAACAATAAAACTGTAATGAGCTGTAGAGATGATATCATTGTCGTAGTTGTTGTAGGAGTTGTGTTCATGGGATTTAAAAGAGTGTATATGGTTAAATCTGGCACCCAACCTTTCTAAATAAAAAACTGAACACCTCATTCAGATATTTAATAACAGATTTTTGGGCTTGCTGAGGGCAGCAGAAACAGGTACTAATTACTGACATATTATCGGTTTTTAAGGTAATTTGACAACTTGTTTGAGAACATCTGTTTTGATATCAAGCAGATGCAGTGCAGCAATTATTAGCTGTGTTTGTGTCTGCTTGGTGTACAGAACTTCAGTGTTCTCTTGCGTTTTACTTCCATCCATCCATCCGTCGTGAAAGGTGGGGTAGCCAATCTATTGCAGGGATAAACATACCGATACCACCCTGCACTTTCACATTTACGTATGTGGCCAAATTAGAATTGCCAGTTAGCCTTACCCATGCACGTCTGCGGGACTGTGATTATGGGAGGAAACAGGAGTACCTGCAGAGAACCGACTTAAGTACAGCAAGAACAAATGCGACACAGAAAGGCCCCACCTGATGGAGTTCAACCTCTGCATCCCTGTTCTATCCCATTTTAGGTCTACTCTTTATTCAGTGCTATGAGTACCCAAACAGTAAAGTAAAAGCATCACAAATCTAAAACCCTCCCCCAAAAAACAGAACAGTTGGGTTTGAATTTTCTTTCATGGTTTCAATATGAGTCACACTTTGAAAGACAAGTATTTGTGTGATTAAAGAAATATTGATTAAAGCTGTGGTTTGTTGATTTCATGAGATACACAAAATTTCTGAAGGACACCTGCAGATTACTTGGAACACAAAGCGTCTCTGGCTTCGATACCAGTGAAATCCATTTTACTACTAGCTTAGACTTTGTCAGCATATCTCAATGACAAAGCCAAGGTCATCGCCTGCCCTGAGATCTGACAAGGTTCAAATCTTCAGAGACGAAGGAGAAAACGTCAGAAGCACAAACGCAGCACATTAAGCTGACTGTAGGAAACTGCTGGATCAAAATCAGGATCATCTAGATGTTTCCAAGGACGATGAATGTGACAGGACAAAAAATGAATTGCAAAACTCCTAAATCTCAGTGAAGCTGCAAGCGTATTTACAAAAAGAACAAAAGGAAATAGTAATAATTGCAGTGGTTTTATTTATTTTTGGGATATCTTGTGTCAGTTTACCATAAAGGATTCTTCTGTTCTCAGACATAACTTTTGGAAGTGGGAAAGGTATCATGGTTACACAGAAATGATTGAAAATAGTTCCACCCAAATATACTTTGCTGTCATGCAAGCAATTATTTCCTGAAAGGTACGACTATTATTCAAATGCCAGATATCTCACTTTGGAATGGAACCTGCTTGATTTGCAAATGGCTGGTAATTTCATTCAATTATCTTCCCCTATCCAAAAAAGAGAGGGGAAAAAATGCACAGACATATAGGCACAGAGAAAATGAACTGATAGTGAACCAGAAATATTCTTTATATTGTAAATAGGAAGGAGGGGAAGGTAGCACTACTAAAGGCAAATACGGCACCTGCTTTTTCAAGCTGTGTTCAGGAATTCAGTCTTCCTCCTCTAAACACCTCACTCAGAAAACCCTTTCACCAACTTTCTCCATATATTTTCTAAAAGTGTACCACGCAGCTTTAAAGGAGCGCAGAAAAGTTTTTGAGTGACTGATGAATTTTTAAATTTATAGAAATGTCTACATCACATTACCATCTCCTGCTATTGAGTTACATAAGTTTATTTTAAGTATATACTATACTGCAAATACACTAATTTCATTTCTGCAACAGATCCCAGAAATCCCCAGTTTGCAGGTTTACTTTGACTTGTATTAACAGATGGGAGATTACCAGCAAGGAAAACTTCATTTAAAAACATCTTCTAGTGAAAATTTAAGAAAAAATGCAGCAATCAGTATTTCAACAAACAGGGAAGTTTGCACATGCCTCTTTCATTGACTAACGCTGTGGCCATTGTTAAAGCCGTAATGGGATTTTTTTCAGGCTGCCTGAAATTTCATCGATTTCAATTCAGCAATTTAGCTTTTAGGCGTGCTGTGCAAAGCCGTTCAGTGTTTTGTGGATAAACAAGAGAGCCCTAAAGTCAGCTCTAGAACATATTGTAATATTTAAAGCCTTTGCAATGAATTGAGAGAAAGTGTCATTTTTTTCATTGTTGCTGTAGCATTTAAAATAAGTGGCAGGACCTCAGAGAAAAACCGGCATTCTCCAGATAAAGTTGTTTGTATGTAGTGTTGTATAAATGTCTAAAGTGTTTATACCTGTTTTGAATGGCACTTTTCAAAGGAGAAGTGAAATGCAGTGTGCTACAGATTGAAATGTTGAAATGGAAATAACAGCAGGACACACTCCTGGACAACCTCTTCACAAAAAATAATACTTCACGTTAGTCAGTGTTGTGATTATCAAAGTTGTTTGAAAAATAACCTGCATTCTTTCTAATGTCCAGTAGGGGGAGACTGCTTCAAAAGCATAAAGAATTCTGATTGTACAGAAACCTATGGAAGAAGGTTCCTTGGATTTATGACCTCAGTTAACTTATTTTCTGACCTTATCATTTTAATTAATAGTTTCAGGTCTTATTTAACTGAACAATATGCTCAGGTTGTAAATTATCGTATCAATTATTTAAAAAAGCAGGCTCATGTTTATTCAGTTTTTTCACTCAGCCCATCTAAAGTTAACCCAGAAGTTAACGATTCGTAACAGAACTTCACAACCTGGCGGGTGATGTCATGGTAGCTACACCCATCTTTTATGTACAGTCTGTGGTTAAAATGGGAGAAATGTCATGCTGCAAATGTCCAGCTGGTCACGAGCTGACTGGGGGACTTTTGCACCAAACTCAGCCATGAGTTACCCTGTAAAATGGGGTGCAGCATTTTAACATTTAAACTCTTTACGCCTCTGGCTGAATCTTGGAATTGCAGAGAATTTTTAGACGTGTGAGCAGTTAATGTGCTACACTGTTATGCTGATTTGACCTGAATAACTGCACTTTGTCAATCAGCAACCTGGAACAGCAACAAGCCTACACCTCAAAGCTCCTATAATTTACAAGAGGAAACAGGAAATGCTGTGTTAAACTTTAGCAACATGACATACATTGTAAGATAACTCAAAAAAGAGTTTTTATCCCCAGGTGACCATTGACATTACAGAATTTAGATAACGCTTCAAAATAACGTGCCTTTGGGTTTAGATGGCTGCTTAGGCAAGTATCAAAAGCAGTGATGTTCCTGCCCATACAAGACAGAAAAGGTTAAAACAACCTGACTGTAGTGATTAAACATCTCTACATATGCTTCTTTTCTATGTGAAATGATTTCTCTGCCTACTGGTGGAGGAATGATGCAGCTGGGTCACTTGCGGGGTCTATCCTCATCACTTCCTTCAGAGAACATGAAGAGATGCATCTACAGAAGCTGAGATGAGCAGGGAGAGAGTGCGATGAGAGGCAGTGCAGCTGGGTGAGGTGAGGAGAGAAGCAGGGGGAGTCAACAGTACAGGATGAGGTGAGAAGGGAAATATAAGAACCCCAAAAAGCAGTGAAATACTGAGAGGCTGAGAGCTTTGATTGAGTGAAGAGGAGAAAAGGGGAACAAGAGAGTAAATAGTAGAAGGTAAGGTTGCTAGAGGTGAGGATGAGGAAGACAAGAATTGGGGAGAGAAGGAAGACACGCAAACAATAGAGGAGACGAGCCGGGAATAGGGAAATGGGAAGAGAGGCGGTTTTAAAGAGGTAGACGAGGTGTGGATAAGTAAAGAGGAGGAGGAAGGTTTGGGGGGTAGGCAGCAGACAGTGTTTGTGTGAATGTGTGTGTTGGGGATAAGGAGAGAAAGAGAGAAGAGAGTCCGACACAGAAGGGTATTGCTGCATAAGCAGTCTGTCCAGCTGTCTCGCCTCTGAAAACCAACGGAGACGAGTGATGTCAGGAGTCTTCTCCTCAACATCTCTCTCTCTCACTCTGTTAACTGTTACTGCTTTATTTCTCTCTCTCTCTCTCCCTTCAGTTTGTCACTCTGGCTCTATCACTGCCTTCCCTTTACTTTCTTTTTTTTAATCCCTCTTTTGCTGTTTATTGGTTTATTCATGCAATGTTCTGATGTCTCGCAGTTGGAATCAAAGCTGGAAAACGAGGTCTGCATGCTCATGAATGTTTGCATGTGAGTGTGTATGTGAGGATTCACGGTGCACATAGTATGAAAGTGTATTTACTGGTGTTTTTATGTTTTCTGTCCATGTGAAATGCACTGTAATATGTGTTATTTATTTATTTTTTACCTCGAGGTGTGTGCCTGTGCTGTCTTATATGGTATTTCCATGTAATATTTGGTATGCATTTCAATCTCATGAGTTTGAGAGGAAAGTAAGACATTTGCATACACATTTGGGTTTTCACATGGTTTCTTACAGTGGAGGGAATGAGCTGACTAATGGGAAGTAACAGTTGACCAGATAGGCAGGTGTTGCACCATGCAGAGACATTAAATTGGCTCTGGGATGGGGAGACGGTACTGATGTCACATTTAGCCTGTCTTTAAGAAGCAGGAGCAAGTAATGGAGCGAGAGCGGGAGGAGGAGAGAGAGAGACACAGCCAAGCTGGCCGGATAATGACTTATGGTGTATATTATAACAGAGAGGGCTCATGCCACTCTCTGTATGCCTGTTAATGTAGCATATCCGAGGTGGCATTTTTTGAAAAATAAATAACACCATGCTCTTAATTTTCAAGATGCCATAAATGTAAAACCTAGTTGGTTATGGTTAGGGAATAATTATGCCACGATTGATGCTTTGTATCAGTGTTTTTTTCTCATAGTTAACAGCTAATAGTTAACATTGATTACAAGTAGGTTATCATGCTGGCCTTGACCATGAACCACAATGTCCTTGGATGCATTGAACAGTCACAATTTCTGCTTGTCGTTCTTTCTCTCTTCATTTCCTGCTGTTTCTCTGTCACTATCAATAGAAACAGGAACACTTGCCCTTCCTCCTTGCCCCACAGCAGACAACAAATTGCATGGTTCTGCATTAGTGGAAGCATGCCATTTCTTATAGGTAAGGTAAAGAAGGGCAGCCCAGGAAGTTAGGTTTGTGTAACAGATCAGTTACTTTAAAGGGGCACATGATTTTTTTCGTTGGCAAAGAAGAATGTCATGAGTGTGCAGAGTTACCGTTTTCTAATGTAAAGCCTAAACTTCTGCAGTTTATGATGCAATCTCTATTACCAGCATCCATTTTGACATTTGGCCACTTTGCCAGCCATCCTGCTGCATCAGTGGAATAATTGAACAATGAAGCTTTGTGCATGTTATGTTTTTATTTTTGTCCGTGTGCCGTGTTTAGCTGCCTCAAGACTAAAAATGCTCAAGTTTTTACCTCTCAGGGACAGCAGTCATTCACACAACCACAAGTGGTCCTTGTCATATGATGTTTGTTTATATGCTGCTTGATAAGCTAAACTCTGGGCAGACTTGCAGGGCATAAAAAGATTCAAAAGTTACATAATTATTTGTAAGATATCCTCACAAAACTGCTCTACAGATCCAGGGAAAATAATCCAGATGTCAAATTACTGTCTGTCTCCATGTGTTTCAAGGCACCAGTTGGTTTCCAGTCACCACACTGAAAACCCCATGGTGCTCAAAGGTTTAGATAAGATGAAACTTTATTAATCCCTGTGGGGGAAAATTGACTTGTTGCAGCAGCAAATGCCAAGATGCATGAAAATGACTACAAGAGCTTTGTGTGCCGATAGTCCCGCAAACATGGAGTCGTCCCTGTCTGATGAAAACTTTATCCCTTTCACCACAATGTCAGCTTAGCAAGTAGAAAGAAAACCTTGCCTAATTATGAATGCGTTGCTTCAATAATCACCATAAGCAAAATTAAATGTGTGTCTAACAAAGTAGATTATCTTCCAGAATGCGATATTGGTCATATAACAAAAAATATATTATGAAGAATAATTGCTGCTATTTTTGTCCCTAACTCACTCTAATAATGTTTAATTCAAGATGAAATCTGGAAACATAAATATGTGAAACAGCTGCAATATGGCAGATGGAGAAGAGGAAACGGAGGCATTTAGATAAATTATGAGCTGTTAAGTAAATACGCTTAATTTTGTTGTGCTGGAAGCTCATGCTCTTGAAAGTCCATAGCTATGAATATTAACATTTATATTGCGCTAATAATGAGGTGGTTTTTTTTTTTCATTTTAGATACCTAATTAGATTTTTTTTAATGAGCATATATTTTTAAACAACTTTTCAACATTTAAAAACATACAACACCTTTGCATATGATTAGAGAGGCACAACTAACTGCAGCAAAAACCTTTAAAATAATGCAATTCAGACACACACATGCACGCACACACCAAAACATCAACTTTCTTTCTCAATGTTCGGTGTGCATCCACATTGAAGTTCTGATAGAGCTGACGTCTTTGCTTGCCACTACTTTCTAGACTATCGGCATCCCTCTATGTGTCTGTATGCTTTCATATGTAAGTATGCATAAAACACACGTGCTCATAGCTAAAGTATTTACATATTTATGTGTGTGTATTAAGTGCTAAAGAGTGCAGGCACGTCTTAGATCTCTCTATGCATGCGTGAGTGTGTGCATGTGTGTGCCACTGTGCCGCAGCAGGACTGACAGTTCCAATAAACATCAGCATTAAGGCAGAACTGAGCAGGAGAGTGGAACATCTACCTTCCACTGTGCTCACCCCCTCATCCTCTCTCTGTCTTTACTGTTTCCCCTTCGCCTGTTCTTTCACACTTTCCTTCTGCAGTTTTTTTCCTCTTTTTTTTCTTTTCCCCCTCCTCCTCTCTGCCCCTGCCTCTCATGTCCAGGAGATACATAAATGTCTTTAGCAGTATACACAGCAGTGTAGTACTTACTGCAGCCCTCAGCGTGGTTGAAGAGGCCTTTATGTGTCAGCAGAAGTTACTGATAGAGTTACAGCCTGTTCTGGTTGATATGCCTACAGCTTTCTTAGCTCCCCTGGGTCTGCCTTATTACCCTGCATGATGTTGTTGCCAAAGTAAAACCCTGCAAATCAAATTTACATGTTTTTTTTTTTTTGTCCTTTAAACTATTGAAAATTTACATCAGCCTTAATGTAATGTGTTCGCCTAATGTCAAGCTTCTTTCTTGCGTAACTCAATGGGATAGCAGTGGGACCTGTACTCAGCAGTTTTGCATCCTCTGGGAAAAAATGCATTCTGTATGGATTTGATTTTTAGAGAAATAATCTTGCAGGTTGCTGAATATTTTAATTAGTGAATTGATTTAACAAAATACAAAAAGGGATTATAGCATAGCATCAATAAAATAAAAGAATTCACGAATACTGTTAACCTTTTAAGCTCTCGGTAATTGTTTTAAATTTCACTAATATTAAGTCAATAGGATTTATTTTCAACTGAGAGTGTAATTTTAAAAATACCATTAAACATTGATTACTTTATCTAATCCAAATTGATAATGAGAGACTGAATAAAAACCAAATAACAAGGACTCTGTAATACTGATGACATTGAACCTAAACTAGGAATTTTAAACTGAATGAAGCAAATCTTTCATCCACTTTAGTCATAGGATCGGTCATAGATACCACCATTTTATTTTAGTTTTTATGTATTTAAATAACGAGTATAGCTTGATCCCAGAATATGGGACCCTCAGGAAGAACACTCAGCCCATGTCAGTAAGAACTCTTGCCAAACTCTTGCCAAACCAAACATATCAGCACTGAAAGTCATCTTGTTTGAGTCGAGGTAGTGAAATATTTGACTTTTAAAGCAAAAGTGGAATTGGTTAAACTGTCAAGAAGGAGGTTCAGCCTCTTGAACTTCATTAATCTGCCACTGGCCCAGACGTCATGAACTTAAACCTTAAAGTATTGTCACATAAATGTACAAGTTTATGGGATACTAACATATTGCTAACATTAAAAAAGGTCTTTAACTAGGAAATTCATGTTTTATGTCATTGGTAAATGGTCTGTATTTGTATAGTGCTTTACTTGGTCCTAAGGACCCCAAAGCGCTTTACACTAAACACAATCATCCACACATTCACACACTGGTGATGGCAAGCTACATTGTAGCCACAGCCACCCTTGGGCACACTGACAGAGGTGAGGCTGCCGGACACTGGTGCCACCAGGCCCTCTGACCACCACCAGTAGGCAACAGGTGAAGTGTCTTGCCCAAGGACACAACGACTGAGACTGTCGGAGCCGGGGCTCGAACCGGCAACCTTCCGATTACAAGACGAACGCCCAACTCTTGAGCCAGGATCGCCCCAGCCATTGGGAACCTCATTCGTTTTTTTTAAATTTTATTTTCAGCCTTAGTTTGCAGAAAAGCTTCAGAGCACTTTTAAATATACTTCATTAATAAAACACCTTACACTACAAGCCACATTCACCTATTGACACTCTCTGTTGTAGACATACAGCACTATACATTTCAGAAGGACACATTTTGCAGGGAGGCGGTTTTGGAGTTCAGCCAAGAATTAAATCTGTTTCTGACTTTGTGATTAATAGATGACCTCCTGAGCCACAACTTCACAGATGATAGATGATGCTTATACTGATTGGAAAAACCTGATTAACTAAGTATCTTTTTAAGAACGAAGAAATTAATTTGTTTTTGTCTCAAATAGTCTTTCAAATCCGCTATCCCTTTGCAAAGGACATAAATATCCTAGATGTTTGGATATCGTTTGCTTTTCCCTACCAGTAAAGAGTTTAAAGTTAGGGTTAGGATTTTATTATGTTTAAGAAAATTGTGGCTTTATTGGTACATTTAAAAATATTCACACATAGTACTAATAACACAGTTAATAACACAGCTGATAATTAAAGGTAATGAATTACTCTTTCCACTTCCTCTCACATATTAGTTAATTTTAGTTTAATGTGCCATATCCAAACATTTTATGTTGAAAGGGATAGGAAGCTGCTTAGTCTTGTCCCCTCTCACCCCTTGCCCTCTTGTCTTTTCCCACTTTTTTTCTCCCCACCTGCAGAGTGGTCAGGTCACTGTTGTGGCAGTCCTTGATGGATGGACTTCAAGTAAACAGTACTATTGTCTGCGAGACAACTGAAAGACAGTGAGGACCAACACAGCAGAGTCCTGGCCAGCCAAGCAGGGAAATGTGAGATGAGACTATTAGGGCAAGTTTTTGGGCAATTATCCTTTAAAATTAAATACTCACTTATTGCACCTTTACATAACTTGTGCATGAAATTCAGTGGAAACTTTGTAATCAAACCTCACTCACTTTCTACAACTGAGTATTCAAAATTGGGCCTGCATTTGCTAGTCATGATAAAATGCTCTGCTCATATTTGCTGTCCTACATGTCAGAGTTGGCATATAGCAGAGCTCTCCTGTCTCTGACATGCCGCCATATGGTGAGGCAAAAACAGTCTGTTATTGCGTCGTGGGTATTGGTAATGGGACCTGAGCATCTTTTGTAATATGCAGCTCTAAGAAGTAAACACAGACATACCAAAACCTATAGCTTTGTTCTGCGTCACTGCCATGTGATGAGACAATCTGGTTAACCAGTAGTGAACTACTGGTTATACACTGTTATTTAGTCATGGAGTACATTTTAACTAGAAAAAAAATTCAAGCTGGATTAAATACACAGAAATTTCAATTCAGATTAAATTATAGTTACATTTGTTTTATAGAGATTTGCCATGGAGATACGTTTTGCAGATTAGCATATATGATACGTATGGCCTTTCATGTTGGTGATAACTTACTGGCTTACTTACTTTATTACTTACTTTAATGAGCACCTTGTCACTATATTGTATTACTTTAATTTGAAAGCCCCTCAAATTATTTCTTTTGTGCAGCCTATTTTAAAACAAGCTATACCACTAAAGTTGCTTTAAGTGTGTTACTGGCCAGTCTTCTATATAAGATGCTAGTATGTGTATACAAATGTATTTCAGGATGTTAAAATCCTAAATTTAAATATCACTAATGCATGAATAATACTTTCATCCACCGCCAAGCACATGTTGTAGATGGGCAGCATTGGGCAGTGCTTAATGACACCACACCCATTTGTGTTGACAAAATGCTGCTGGTTTCTCTCCACATCGCTTTTGTTTCCCCATCAGTCCTTTCTTGTCTCACTTCCATCTGTGCACTCTCTCCCCCCACCACACTCCCCTTACCCCGTTCCCTCCCTCCTTCCTGCCTTTCTCATGCAGACAGCTGATGTTGGCGTGTCAGCAGTACAGTTATTTTTCAGGTGAAAGCTGCTGCTCCTATAGAAGTGTGTGCGCCTTTGTGTGTCAGAAGGAATCTATTTGTGTGTATGTGTTTGTGTCTGAAGGTCCATATATCTGCTGTCTATAGGCTGTATGTGTAAAAGTAAGTTCTGTGTATGTGTGTGTGTGTGTGTGTGTGTGTGTGAGACAAAGTGATAGAGACAGTAACAGAAACAGTGTTTGAGTGCAACTGTAGGAATGTGTGCATACAGCTAACATACTTTCAATATGGGTGTGTGTCTGTGTGTGTGTGTGCTTATTAGTTACTGTGCAGTGCTTGCTGCATCATGCAATTGCTCTCTGCATTTGCTGCATAAGGTATAACTGTGCACTACACCCTATGTGACGCATTGGATAGCTCTATTGTTTTGCTGCATTGAGTACTTATTCAGTCCCATCTCCATCTCTGCACCAGGGAGAACTACTGTTTCAGTATATCTGCATTAATGCTGAATACTCCAGGGTGTTCAGGCTACAAGCAGCATCTGGGACCTTCTGCGTCTCACTGCCGCTGCAACCTCTTAACCCATTTCTACTTGACTGAATATTCAGTAAGATTAACTATCCATTTGGAAGCAAGAGTAAAGTCAGTTAAAGGCTTGCTGCTACAAGTACTAGGTATTACCATGATCTGGTCCATTTGCTACAGTAAATACACAAACAATATAAAAAAGGGTTCTTTCTGCTGTTAAGTTCCATCCATGCTTCCTAACAAAAAATAGCTCCAGTTTCAAACTTTGAGGGAAACAGAATGCAAGTAAAAAACACAGAATTGTCTGCATTTGGGAAAAAAAATCTTCCTTTTTAATACATGGAATCAACCAACAATCCATGGCTACTTTGCACAAAAGGGGAGTTTTGCTGTGACTAGAATACGCAAAGAACACCCAAATACATGTCAGCAGTTAGATTTCTATCCAAACTTAATGCAAAATGCATCAAAATGTATTTGAAAATACATACTAATGCTAATTTCCACTAATGTGAATATTAAGGACTTGCTTTATGGGGATAAAAGGAGTTGCATAATGTTTGAGAAGGAGGAAATGCAATAGGAAAAAAGATCCTGGTAAACCCCAGATGGTAAATGATACAAAAACCATGATGATGGTATGCAATGTCTGCTCATTTCATGTGTATTTGAGTAACATTTCCTCATTCCTCGACTCTGATCTCATGTTGTCTGCTACACAGTTGTCATCTGTTCAGGGACATTGATTATTGAATCCATGCTTCGTTTACATCATGATTACTTTGCACAATTTATTTTTATCACACAGCAGTTCTCCATCTCAGCCAAGCTTGGACTTTTTTCTCACCATTTTTTATGTTTTTATTGAATGTTCTGTTTATACCCAAGTGCCCAAGTGTTCATATTTGTAAATGTTCACAAAGGATCCCAAGTAATGGACAACAGAAGGTAGACAAGATCCATGCCCTCTGTCACCTGTAATCAGACTGCTGGACTACTGATTTCATATTTTACTGCTTAAGAAAATGGCTAAGTTCACTATACTCGCTAACTACATTGTTTTATGAAATTTCTATTTTAGTTGAACAGTTTACCCAGCTGTCAATATGACTGTCTTTTTTTTTTTTACTGTGCAATTATGCTGCCGTATATTTATAAAACTTTGTACTGATGTTGATCTTGGCTGCGTCTTCCTTTTTGCCATCTGTCTCATATTTGCTCAGCCTGGCAGCACAAACTCTGTTTCTATGCAACAAGAAATTTGTGATGCTAAAGGAGGCATCTAGCATTTGCGGGAGAAATGACCATGTCGATCAGGAAGCAAGCTATTCCCTTGCTACATTTGGATACCGGCCCCCCAGTTCGCAATCCATGTAGCTCAGACACTGTCTTCCATGCTGATGACCGCATTATTTCCAGCATCTCTGTAAACCAAAAGGGATATGAGCATCTGAAAACAAACTTACCGCAGAAAAAAAACAAACCATTCCATTTCTCTTGTTATCTTCGCTCTGCCATTCTCTTATTCCCCTTCTGTCACTCAGTGGCTGCCATTACATTCCTCATTCTGTTTCCTAGTCCCTCCCACTCTCCCTTCCTCTGCCCCCAACCCCCAAACACGCATTCTTTCAAAGTAGTGGAGAAGTGACGGATTGACTGAATATCTTTCTCTCTGTGGGAAATGAGCCTGCTAATGTGGCAAACTCAGCTTGTTCCATATTCATCTGTAAGCCTGTGTAACACTGTGCGACTATTGAGGCTGCTGTGTGCATGGAGGCACATCTGCTTCCCTTCCAAAAGTCAAACGGAGCGCAAAATGAGTGGTGAATATAAATCCATTTCCTGTCTCTTTCAGGTCTTCATCAGTCCATCTCGCCGCTATTCATTCTCTCTTGTGATCCCCTTCCTCTGTGACACCTTTCCATCTCCCATTTCACCTGCTGTCACACACACACATGCTATTATGATTTTGTGCCACTACTGTGCTGTCCTTTTTTCTTTCTTCTTTTCTTCTTTAATCAGGCTATCCTTCATTCGCCTTATCTTCTTTCTAACTGTCTGCACCACCATCCTAACAGTTTTGACAGAAGAGGCTGTTATGAAAAGGTATCAGAGAGTCAGGTGGACTGACAGACGCCACAGACAGACGCCTCACCATCTGGTGAGCAAAAAGGGAGGGCAGGAAAGCGAGAGAGTCACTGAAAGTCATTAGGGATGGCTGCAGAGATTAAAGTATAAATGATCCAAAAGTCAATCAGACACAATATTGCGGTCTAGTACCACAACCTCAGAAGACCTGGCTGGATAGCTGGGCGGCGGCGGCGGGGGGCAGTATTAAACAGTGGCTTAAACAGTGAATTACAATAGATAGTCAACAAACCACCCCAGGCTTGTTGGGCTGTTTCACGAGGCCTGCTATCAGTGAATGTTAAATAAGTGTACAGTGGAGCTGAGAGCACAGCAGAGATGAGGTCATTTCACAATGAAAGCTTGTATGCCCGAGAAAAGGTTTTATCCGAGTAGTTTACTGAATTACAGGGATACAACTGAGCCTCTTGAATGTTACACTGACACGTAGCAAATTTTACTTCAAATATAGGGAAAGCCAGAAATATTTTATGAACATCAATTTTTGGCAAACAAAGAATTCATTTGTAATGTATTGTATGATTCAATTTTGTCTACTCAAGGATCTTGGCGAAACTTTATAAGTTGCACTTTAGCAATTCCACTTGTTAAATAAAAAGTAAAAACAATGGCTAATGTAAATGTTATCTTTCACTCAATATTGCATCCTTGTGGACTTTTAGACCACTTTCAGTAAAGCTGAAAGCTGGAAGTGACTTTCTAACCACTTATACTATTTATAAGCACATTTGTGATTTGGTCACGGACCACAGACAGCAAGCACCCAGATTCTTTCCCAAAATAATGTCACTGGATAAGAGAGACACTGGGTTTCCATCTAAGACCACGTGTGTGAGTGGAATAGCCTGCAGTGTAAACGCCCTGAGGTGACATCTCGGTGCAGGAATGAAAATGGGAGATGCTTGTTGTTTTCTTCAGCCATGAATTGGCCTCCAAGGCCCACAATCTCAATAAAGATTTCTTCTGTAACAGCCTGAAGTGTCTGAGGGAAAACCTTTCGTGCAAAATACTTGAAGAGTTTTCACTGTATCACTCTAAATTGAGCACCACACCAACAATATTATCACTTTCAGATTTGGCTGTCTACAACTTTGACCTCTTCCCCAAAATTATATTCAGGTTAAATGGCCCATGCTAGACACATTGGAAGGCAACCACCATGTATGCAAGTGCAAGAACAAGAGTTTCAGCAAGTGATCTAAAGTAGCAGCTGGGAATACTCAGATTTACAAAAGGCACGATTTTTCTTTTTAATTGGTGGAGCCACTGAGCTCATCCATCCTTCCTTCCTTCCTTTCTTCCTTATCCAGTTCTGGGATATGGGGCTGCATGACTAAGCAGAGACGCCAGAACCTTCTCTTCTGGTGGGACACTAAGGCATTACTAATCCAGGTGACACATAACCTCTGCAATGTGTGCTGGTCTTCTCTGTGGTCTCTTTCCAAGTGGAAGCATGAAACACCTCAAGTCAGTGGCGTCTGTGAAGCCTCTTAGTAAGATCCATGAACTATCTCAGTTAGCTTCTTTTGAAGTGGAGGAGTAGAGTTCTTCCTGAATGACTAAGCTCCTTCCTCTCCCTAAGGCTGAACCCTGACAGGAACCTTATTTCCTCATCTTATATCTATGATACTATTCTGTAGGTCACTACTAGCTTGTGCCCTTAGGTGAATATAGATTTGACAGTAAACTGACTGCCTTGCTTTCACAGTCAGCTCTCACTTTACCACAACTGACTGGTGCAGTATACACATTAATCACAAACTCTGAAAAATCTCGTTGTCAGTCTCCTGCTACCTTCTACCCTAACTTGTGAACAAGACCCCACTTATTCGAACTCCTCAACTTGGGGCAGAAACTCAACCTAAAGTCAGAACAGGCACTCTACCCTTCTCTGGCTGAAACCATGCTCTCATACTCAGAGAAGCTAATTCTTATACCCGCCAACTTAAACCAATCCTGTGTGAGCTGAGAGGTATTCTCTCAATGAAGCCAACAGAATTACAACTTCTGTAAAACATAGAAGAGACCAGCAAAGTCAACACCCTTTGATCCTCAGCTGCACATAGAAACTCTGCCCATAAAAATTATGAACAAAATCAATGATAAAGCACAGCCCTGGTGGAACACCGAGTGTGAAAGAGTCTGATTTATTCCCGGCAATGTGAACCAAGCTCTCATTGTGGTTGTCCAGGGACTCAATAGCTTGCTACAATATCCCATCCTCTCGAATATCTTCAAGATGATAAAGACCTGTTGCAGTGTTACTAACAGACAGACTCTCCTCTAACCTGGCATAGCCGTTCTCAGGGAGAATTATCCATTGAGCTTTTTCTTTTATGTTTATACACACCAAGACATTTATTCACACCCTGACATTATCATTAAACATGTGATATGGCAGTGCAAAACAACTGATTTATACATCCAGCATACATTATCTGCCACTTGGTGCCATGTTTCCAGCTACCTGGCATACATGCGATTACAATATTTATTCTTTAAGTTCTTTTCGGGTCTCCATCAACACCTGGGGAATGAGGAGTGCTGACTGTTAAATGATCTAAATGTATTATTTATGTAAATTCAGAGTCAAATGTTATGGACATTGCAGTGCAGATTTATGATGGATTTGTCATATCAGGGGGAAGGGATCTTGTGACACAGACCTTATGTCTGCGATGATGGCTTTTTTTGCATTTGCATTTGAGTGAGTCATCTCCTGCCAGCTGTGATGAAAGACCACAGTCAGAACAGGCCACCAGAAAATTCGCTTTTTCAACTTTGATTTCTTTCAGGTGAAGTTATACAAGCTTACAGGTCACACTTTTGCTGAGGACAAGCAGTGAAAACACATTCTTTCCTTATTCATTTGTCTTTCCCACTATCATTTTTTCCATCATTTGCTTTGCATCAGCTTTGGCTGGTCGTTTAGCGTTCAGTATAAGGAGGAGTTTATGGCAAGAGGTCAACAGTAACATCAACATTGTCTGAGCTTTTAAAACCAACAACAACAACAAAAAAAAAAACACAATTACTGACCCAAATTGGTTTGGCCCAAATTCAGTGCACTTATGGGATCTCAAACTCACTGAACCAGGCTTCACAGTTAATGTTTTGATGAGGCTTAAATACATATTTTTAGCTCATATGTCATTTTAATCTTTGGCTCTAATCCGATTTTAGTTGCATTTTTAAAGGGACGGGGGCGGGGAGAAAGGGCATCTCATGTGCACAGTTCATGCTGTCCTGTTGCTTTGTTAATACTGAGAGAAAGGATTAATTAAAATGAAAACCACAAAAATGCACAGCTTAAGACTTAGAAGACTGTATCGTACAAAACCTCCCTAACATTGAAGTTGAAGTTTGTAAACATCACTTTCCTAAAGTGCATCTCACTAAAATTGTTCTTAGTATCTCCAGCTGTGTGCTTTCATTAAAATGCACTATGTCCAGGAACTTTCTACACATCCCATTTTGTTCTGTACAGAAGTAACAGACTGTGAGATGATTGATTAACAAACCAGAAGTGTTATATATCTATATATATATATATACACCCAGCACGCCCCTGCGGGCGGTTTATCCTTCAAGCTCGGGTCCTCTACCAGAGGCCTGGGAGCTTGAGGGTCCTGCGCAGTATCTTAGCTGTTCCCAGGACTGCGCTCTTCTGGACAGAGATCTCCGATGTTATTCCCGGGATCTGCTGGAGCCACTCGCCTAGCTTGGGAGTCACCGCACCTAGTGCTCCGATTACCACGGGGACCACCGTTACCTTCACCCTCCACATCCTCTCGAGCTCTTCTCTGAGCCCTTGGTATTTCTCCAGCTTCTCGTGTTCCTTCTTCCTGATATTGCTGTCATTCGGAACCGCTACATCGATCACTACGGCCGTCTTCTTCTGTTTGTCTACCACCACTATGTCCGGTTGGTTAGCCACCACCATTTTGTCCATCTGTATCTGGAAGTCCCACAGGATCTTAGCTCGGTCATTCTCCACCACCCTTGGGGGCATCTCCCATTTTGACCTCGGGACTTCCAGGTTATACTCGGCACAGATGTTCCTGTACACTATGCCGGCCACTTGGTTATGGCGTTCCATGTATGCCTTGCCTGCTAGCATCTTGCACCCTGCTGTTATGTGCTGGATTGTCTCTGGGGCATCTTTACACAGCCTGCACCTGGGGTCTTGCCTGGTGTGATAAACCCCAGCCTCTATGGATCTTGTGCTCAGAGCTTGTTCTTGTGCTGCCATGATTAGTGCCTCTGTGCTGTCTTTCAGTCCAGCTTTGTCCAGCCACTGGTAGGATTTCTGGATATCAGCCACCTCCTCTATCTGCCGGTGGTACATACCGTGCAGGGGCCTGTCCTTCCATGATGGTTCCTCGTTTCCCTCCTCTTTCTTGGGTTTCTGCTGCCTGAGGTATTCACTGAGCACTCGGTCAGTTGGGGCCATCTTCCCAATGTATTCTTGGATGTTCCTTGTCTCATCCTGGACTGTGGTGCTGACACTCACCAGTCCCCGGCCCCCTTCCTTCCGCTTAGCGTACAGCCTCAGGGTGCTGGACTTGGGGTGAAACCCTCCATGCATGGTAAGGAGCTTTCTTGTCTTTATGTCAGTGGCTTCTATCTCCTCCTTTGGCCAGCCTATTACCCCAGCAGGGTACCTGATCACGGGCAGGGCGTACGTGTTGATGGCCCGGATCTTGTTCTTACCATTCAGCTGACTCCTCAGGACTTGCCTGACCCTCTGCAGGTACTTGGTGGTTGCAGCCTTTCTAGCGGCCTCTTCATGGTTCCCATTTGCCTGCGGGATCCCCAGGTACTTGTAACTGTCCTCTATGTCTGCAATGTTGCCTTCTGGTAGTTCAATCCCCTCAGTTCTGACTACCTTCCCTCTCTTTGATACCATCCGACTACACTTCTCCAGTCCAAACGACATTCCAATGTCATTGCTGTATAGCCTGGTAGTGTGGATCAGTGAATCGATGTCTCGTTCACTCTTGGCATACAGCTTGATGTCATCCATGTACAGGAGGTGGCTGACAACTGCTCCGTTCCGTAGTCGGTATCTGTAGCCAGTCTTGTTAATGATCTCACTGAGGGGGTTCAGGCCTATGCAGAACAGCAGTGGGGACAGAGCATCTCCTTGGTAGATCCCGCACTTGATGGTGACTTGTGCTATGGGCTTGGAGTTGGCCTCTAGTGTTGTACGCCACATCCCCATTGAGTTCCTGATGAAGGCTCTTAGGGTCCCATTGATCTTGTACAATTCTAGGCATTCCAGTATCCAGCTGTGGGGCATTGAGTCATAGGCCTTCCTGTAATCAATCCAGGCAGTGCACAGGTTGGTCAGTCTGGTCTTGCAGTCTCGGCTGATTGTTCTGTCTACCAGTAGCTGGTGTTTTGCGCCTCTGGTATTCTTGCCAATTCCTTTCTGTGTCCCGCTCATGTATTGACCCATGTGCCTGTTCATCTTAGCCGATATGATGCCTGACAGGAGCTTCCATGTAGTACTGAGGCAGGTTATTGGTCAGTAGTTGGAGGGGACCGGTCCCTTCTTGGGGTCCTTGGGGATCAGGACCGTCCGGCCTTCAGTTAGCCATTCCGGGTGTCTCTCGTTAACTAGCAGCTGGTTCATTTGTGCTGCCAGACGCTCGTGGAGTGCAGTCAGCTTCTTCAGCCAGTAGGCGTGAACCATGTCGGGCCCTGGTGCTGTCCAACTGGAGACCCTTTCTTGGATATCTGTGACTGTGATGGTTACTGGACCCTGTTCAGGGAGGTCGCTGTGGTCTGCCCTCAGATCCTCTAGCCACTGAGCATTGCCGTTATGGGTTGCATCCTTCTCCCATATGCTCTTCCAGTATTGCTCCGTCTCCAGCCTTGGTGGTGTTGTTCTCTTATTGTTCTCTTGCCACTGAGAGTACACCTTTGCTGGTTCTGTGGAGAACAGCTGGTTTATTCTCCTGCCTTCTATCTCTCTGGTGTACCTCCTCAAGCGGCTGGCCAAGGCTGTGAGTCTTTGCTTGGCAGCTTCCAAGGCCTCAGGTATGGACAGTTTGCTGTATTTCTTAGGCACTATATATATATATATATATATATATATATATATATATATATATATATATATATATATATATATATATATATATATATATATATATATATATATATATATATATATATATATATATATATATATATATATATATATATATATATATATATATATATATATATATATATATATATATATATATATATATATATATATATATATATATATATATATATATATATATACAGCAGCTGGATAGCGTAGTGGTTAGACTACACGCCTTTGGAACAGAGGATCGCAAGTTCGATTCCTGCCTGGGGCGTCTGTATCCAGTAAGGGTCCTAAGGCTAGACCCCCTATGCTAAGCAAGCCTACCGCAGACATGAGCGAGACAGATAAATATGAAGGCATGCCGGCTCGGACGTCGCCCGGATCAACAAGGTCCGCGTCAGGTGTTGAGGAACCAGGGCACCCTGACGAAAAGTGGGCTACTGGAACAAGAAGGCATCGGTGGGCAAGGGACGAAAACAGGGCGTTGTTGGAATGCTACTACGCAAGTAACCCCGGCGGAAGGGGCTACATGAATAGGATGAGGGACCTCGATACCCAACATCCACAATGACGGCGAAACAACTAGTAGCTCAGTGTTCCAACATTCGAAAGAAGGGACTGCTCTCACAGCTAGAGATTGACGAGGTACAACACAAATGCTACGGCAAGGAGGAGTCAGGACGCCAGGTCAGGGGGGAGATATCATCACCCCCACCCGAGATTGGGTACATAGCCCCAAGTGTGATAGGAGAAGGATCGTTGAGTGCGAGAGGAACTGACCTGAAAAATAGGATCATGGCCAAGCTTGAAACCTGGATCCCCCGTAGCCGGTTACCAAGATTACGTGAAGTACCCTCAGAAGGTCTGCTAGATGATGTTAATGCAGCACTACGGGCAATACCTACAACCACGATTACCGACACTAACAAGCTGATCTACAATACGGCAGCAGTGATCAGTGAGATGCTTGGCTACAAGTTGAACAGCCACAAGGGGCAGTACCCTCCATGGAGAAGGAGGCTAGAGGGCAAGATCAAAGTAGCACGGAGAGAGGTTAGCCAACTAACGGAGTTGCAGAAAGGTGCGACGAATAAGGTGCCTAAGAAATACAGCAAGCTGTCCATACCTGAGGCCTTGGAAACTGCCAAGCAAAGACTCACAGCCTTGGCCAGCCGCTTGAGGAGGTACACCAGAGAGATAGAAGGCAGGAGAATAAACCAGCTGTTCTCCACAGAACCAGCAAAGGTGTACTCTCAGTGGCAAGGGAACAATAAGAGAACAGCACCACCAAGGCTGGAGACGGAGCAATACTGGAAGAGCATATGGGAGAAGGATGCAACCCATAACGGCAATGCTCAGTGGCTAGAGGATCTGAGGGCAGACCACAGCGACCTCCCTGAACAGGGTCCAGTAACCATCACAGTGGCAGATATCCAAGAAAGGGTCTCCAGTATGAAGAGTTGGACAGCACCAGGGCCCGACATGGTTCACGCCTACTGGCTGAAGAAGCTAACTGCACTCCACGAGCGTCTGGCAGCACAAATGAACCAGCTGCTAGTTAACGAGAGACACCCGGAATGGCTAACTGAAGGCCGGACGGTCCTGATCCCCAAGGACCCAAAGAAGGGACCGGTCCCCTCCAACTACCGACCAATAACCTGCCTCAGTACTACATGGAAGCTCCTGTCAGGCATCATATCGGCTAAGATGAACAGGCACATGGGTCAATACATGAGCGGGACACAGAAAGGAATTGGCAAGAATACCAGAGGCGCAAAACACCAGCTACTGGTAGACAGAACAATCAGCCGAGACTGCAAGACCAGACTGACCAACCTGTGCACTTCCTGGATTGATTACAAGAAGGCCTATGACTCAATGCCCCACAGCTGAATACTGGAATGCCTAGAATTGTACAAGATCAATGGAACCCTAAGAGCCTTCATCAGGAACTCAATGGGGATGTGGCGTACAACACTAGAGGCCAACTCCAAGCCCATAGCACAAGTCACCATCAAGTGCGGGATCTACCAAGGAGATGCTCTGTCCCCACTGCTGTTCTGCATAGGCCTGAACCCCCTCAGTGAGATCATTAACAAGACTGGCTACGGATACCGACTACGGAACGGAGCAGTTGTCAGCCACCTCCTGTACATGGATGACATCAAGCTGTATGCCAAGAGTGAACGAGACATCGATTCACTGATCCACACTACCAGGCTATACAGCAATGACATTGGAATGTCGTTCGGACTGGAGAAGTGTAGTCGGATGGTAACAAAGAGAGGGAAGGTAGTCAGAACTGAGGGGATTGAACTACCAGAAGGCAACATTGCAGACATAGAGGACAGTTACAAGTACTTGGGGATCCCGCAGGCGAATGGGAACCATGAAGAGGCCGCAAGAAAAGCTGCAACCACCAAGTACCTGCAGAGGGTCAGGCAAGTCCTGAGGAGTCAGCTGAATGGTAAGAACAAGATCCGGGCCATCAACACGTACGCCCTGCCCGTGATCAGGTACCCTGCTGGGGTAATAGGCTGGCCAAAGGAGGAGATAGAAGCCACTGACATAAAGACAAGAAAGCTCCTTACCATGCATGGAGGGTTTCACCCCAAGTCCAGCACCCTGAGGCTGTACGCTAAGCGGAAGGAAGGGGGCCGGGGACTGGTGAGTGTCAGCACCACAGTCCAGGATGAGACAAGGAACATCCAAGAATACATTGGGAAGATGGCCCCAACTGACCGAGTGCTCAGTGAATACCTCAGGCAGCAGAAACCCAAGAAAGAGGAGGGAGACGAGGAACCATCATGGAAGGACAGGCCCCTGCACGGTATGTACCACCGGCAGATAGAGGAGGTGGCTGATATCCAGAAATCCTACCAGTGGCTGGACAAAGCTGGACTGAAAGACAGCACAGAGGCACTAATCATGGCAGCACAAGAACAAGCTCTGAGCACAAGATCCATAGAGGCTGGGGTCTATCACACCAGGCAAGACCCCAGGTGCAGGCTGTGTAAAGATGCCCCAGAGACAATCCAGCACATAACAGCAGGGTGCAAGATGCTAGCAGGCAAGGCATACATGGAACGCCATAACCAAGTGGCCGGCATAGTGTACAGGAACATCTGTGCGGAGTATAACCTGGAAGTCCCGAGGTCAAAATGGGAGATGCCCCCAAGGGTGGTGGAGAATGACCGAGCTAAGATCCTGTGGGACTTCCAGATACAGACGGACAAAATGGTGGTGGCTAACCAACCGGACATAGTGGTGGTAGACAAACAGAAGAAGACGGCCGTAGTGATCGATGTAGCGGTTCCGAATGACAGCAATATCAGGAAGAAGGAACACGAGAAGCTGGAGAAATACCAAGGGCTCAGAGAAGAGCTCGAGAGGATGTGGAGGGTGAAGGTAACGGTGGTCCCCGTGGTAATCGGAGCACTAGGTGCGGTGACTCCCAAGATAGGCGAGTGGCTCCAGCAGATCCCGGGAACAACATCGGAGATCTCTGTCCAGAAGAGCGCAGTCCTGGGAACAGCTAAGATACTGCGCAGGACCCTCAAGCTCCCAGGCCTCTGGTAGAGGACCCGAGCTTGAAGGATAAACCGCCCGCAGGGGCGTGCTGGGTGTTTTTTTTTTGTTCATATACATATATATATATATATACATATACATATATATATATGTATATATATATAGAGAGATAGAGATAGAGATATATCTAGAGATAGAGATAGAGATATATCTCTATAGATATAGATATATATATAGCAAGACTATTCATAACTGACAACGTAATGGGAATGGCAAATTGGTTACAATTTGCACACTGATGTCAAACTTGCAGATCTGTTTTAATAAAATAGTGTTTGTAGATGTTCATCCAGAAAAAAATGGCTATTTGCTTTCATCAAAGACCTACTGTATCTAAACCTGAAGCTCATATAGAAAATTTCAGGGTCTTATTTCAGTAACCCAATTTCACTGCAGACATTTGTTATAGTGTGGGTAATGAAGGCTCTTTGACATTTCAGACTAGTGGGTCAGTTTGCCTGATAGCGGGGACTTGGAACTGAGCCACCTGTAAAAAAATGATAAAACATAACATGCCCAAGTCTCTGTGGGCCCAAACAGGTCTGTAAATATTTTAAAATCTCAACAATATTACATGTGAAAACTCAGGTGTCTTGTACATTCTTTGCTACTTGTGAAATCTTTGTCAGTCTCTTTACTTTACTGGAATCTATACACTTGTGTGTAATGTAGATAATCTCTGGGTGAAAAAAGAGGGTAAACATGAAAAAAAAAAGCACTCTTTGTGATTGCTTTGGTCATTATTAGGTTTCTGCAGGTACCTTTTGTTTGCATAGAAAAATTTTTTTTTTTTTTTTTTCTTTTTAAATGACATCAGAAACAGCAGTATGCGACATTACGTGATGGCAGAGCTTCAGTTCATCCTTTGTCATTTTTTTTTTTTTTTTTTTTTTTAATAAATAGGACAGGGGGAATGAATGAGAGAAAGAGGGGGAGAGAAAGAAAGAAAACCAAAGGGGAGAAGAGACGGTGAGAAGGGGGGGGAAGAGAGGGAAAAAAAAAAAGAACTCCTGGGTCACCTGTATGGAGAAAAAAAAAAACAAACAAAAAAAACAAACAGAGGAGACAGCAAACAACAAAGAGCAACATAATAATAGAGAAAACAAAGCACCATCACAATAAACTAGCTAGTCATAGATATCAATATTTACTAAATAATAAACGATATTGTGCAGCACGCAAGATAGACAGCGCACAGTGTGCTTTGAGGCAGCAGCCAAGAAAGCTTTAGTCCGCGTCTGTGAATACCCATGTGTGCATACCTGTGTGGATCAGCATGCTTGCATTCCAAAGGTTTCTCCATGTAATGATCTGCTAGGGAGTGTGGGGGGGCCACAGCCCCGTCCTCCAGGGTGTGAAGCGGGTATGGAGGAGATCAAAACTCCAGACATCCAGAGGCCCCCAGAACACAAGAGACCATGGAAGACCAACAGAGGGGCAGCCGCGCCACTGTTCCAGTAAGAGCTGAGGAGAGTCCCAGATGAGGGCTCGCCCAGCAGCCGCGGAGCAGAAGTCAGGGGGAGTTGCAGTGACGCGCCCGTGAGCTCCGCCGGCCCCCAGCTGTGCCTGAGTGACCGAGCCCCAGGCCGAGAGGCCGGGGGCACCCCACCTCCAAAGGGGCCCGAGCGAGCCCCAGGCCCCAGGCCCCGACAAGCGGCCGCCAAGGAGTGAGCCGGTGTGTACCCGGACGCCCACCCCCAGACACAAAGAACCACCAACACACCGACACCTGAGGGAGTCCGCCACTGGCAGGGGAAGTGGTGGTGGGTGGAGATAGGCCTCCAAACCTTGGAGGGCCTGAGGTGTCCCCAGAGAGGTGGCGTCTGATACCCAACCTGACATATAGACACAGACATACAGGCACACACAGACACAAACATCCATTCCCACCCTCATGCTCTCATATGCACTCACTCCACACTCAACCAACGTGGAGACAGACATAAAGAGACGCTGTACACACAATCACACTCCCCAAGCGTACTCTACAAACCGGGTCTAGGTACCCTTGCCCCTGGAGGGGGGAATTGCACCCAGACCCAGGTGGTGTTACCCTTTTCCCTGCGGTGGGGAGAGGCAGACCACCCCGACTCCGCAGCAGCAGGGAGGCCCCACACCCCAGACCGCAGTCGGACGGCCAACTCCTCCTACTAGCCCTCCCGCTCCAGCAGGCCGCAGAGAATGGGGGTGGGAGAAGACTCCAAACCTCCCTCCACCCGCTCATTGTAGTGTTGATGCATATGTGTTCTAAGGTTTGCATAGAAAATTTTGACTTTTCTGCAAACATTCACTGCTAGCTGAGGTATTGAAACTTGAAAAAGTGCCTTGCAAACAGGAAATGGTGACCTTCTGCCCAGTTTTACTCGGAGTTTGGGGGCAAATTCTCTCCATTTCTGGTTTGTGTTGCAGTTTTCACAGTCTCATATTCACTTAGAGAATAGAGTGTTTGTGGACAAACTATCGTGACCACAGCAGTACACTAGTGATCAAATCAATCCCAAAGAGGTTCACCAGCTGGCTGGGTAATATACATTTTTCTCTTGTGACCAGTGGCTGCCAGGATCACTGACTGGTCCCTAGGCTGGTGTGACTGGGGCTTTATCATTTGATTTCCCATTGACTGAATAATTGAATGAAATTGCCACTTAACAATGTAACAATAAGCTTTATATATTCCTACATTAAGATAGAAATTGGAAATTGGAAACATTTCCTCTAAAGTGTATGATGTGATGACTCTTTCTATTTTGTTTTTTGTTAATTTTTAACATCAAACTTTGGCTGCTTGTTTGGGGTCAGTCTTTTATAAGTCACATGGGGCCAGTCAGATGAATTGTATTTATGATCATTTATCAGTACATATCCATATTTTTATATATATGTATAAAAACAAAGCTGACACTTGCGAGACTTCATCAGAGGTGTAAGCATCACAGTGACCTCAGCCTCAAGGTCAGAGTTCAAGTTTTCTGAAAATCTTGTGAATATGATAACTCAAGAAGGAAGTCATCTAGAATTTAGAAATTGATAACATAGATGCATCTACTTAAAATCTCAGACGAGTTTGAATCTCAGTGACCTTGGCCTCAAGGTCAGGGGTCAAAGGTGAAGTGTTTTTATGAAAAATCTTGTGAATGCGATAACAAGGCCACGTAGGATTTGCATCTACTAGAAGGTGCATCTACTAGGAGGCTGCCTCCAGTATTTTTACAGTTTGCAATTTGAAATAATGTGCTTATACCCACAACTCAGAAGTTGTGTGCTGTTTTTGTCCTGGCTCGTGAATTAGCAGATACACAAGATGCTTGAACGTTTTTTTTTCATCCATCAATTATTCAGTGATTTTAAAGTCTTACATGCACATTGATGCAAGTAAGAACATAATTGCTCAATTATTCACTGGAATGTGATTACTGGTAAGAATAGTTATGCATCAGAGAGAACCTGAATGGTAACCAACAGTGATCTTGACGCTGCAATTTTCCCGTCTTTCTTGCAAAAATGACTGAAGCTCAGTTGGGTAGTACTGGGACTGTGAGTGAACAGCAATTTTCCAGTCCAAGGAGGCTGAATACGTTTTTATTACATTATTTTTGCAGTTCCAAAATTGTGCTTTCTCACTTGTATTAAACTAAAAAGTTTTATACTCCCCTGTGCTCCTGCATTGTAGATTTGACACAGTCGCCGTGTTAATTGCCTGCTCTTTAAGTGCCAATCATCCCAAGATAAAAGCCATACTGAAACCAATAATACTTCAGCTTTTCTGTTTTTATTTTTTCTTTTAGTCCAGAGCCCCCACCCCCCCAACATCACACCTATAATTTCCATTTAGTTCAGTCCTCTGCATATCTTCTCGCACCTATGACACCTCAGAGAAGCCACACTAGAGTCAGGCATCAACACTTACACCTAGATACCCTTCACCAGCAAGCTTTTAAACAAATCAATCAATTTGTTAATGAATCATATAAGTGAACTGTGCTATATGTGGGCATTGATCGCCACACTCCTCAATACACCAACTCTATGTCCCAGCACGCTCACACACCTTCAATTCTCCTCGATTGAGCTCGATATGAAAGGGCCTTTTGCTCAATTCTAATTTCATCTCAGATCTCTTTTTCAGCATCGATCTTTATACACCCTGTGCGGCACAAAGTGATATTGAGAGAGGGACTGATATGAAAATGGACATAGATTTAGCATAAAGAAAAAAAATTAAGATGGCGAGTCTGTCCCAGCAAGGAAAGAAAAAAAAAAAAAAGCAAAGAGAGAGTGGAAAAAAGTGAGACGCTGACAAAGGGGATATGAGTGTGCTGATTCGATTAACTTCTGCTTACTTTCTTCCTTTTTCTTTTCAATTTTATGGAACTTCATCAGGGAAAAGTTAACGTGAATTATGCAGTGCCCTTGCTAGGTTGGCTTATGGGTTGTTTTGCCCGCCGGTTAGGCTTTTTGCTCTGGCACCCCCAAATACTAGCCTGAGGAACAGTCTTTGTACAAGAGGGTGTCTTGCTAGGGATTTTGATTCTCTTTGTGTCTGGATGTAGGGTTAAGATGTAAAAGCCTGCCAACAGGTCTGGCTCTTGCTTTCCTGGAAATGATGATGTGGGGAAGAAAACAGCTACAGGAAAGCCTGAGAAGACAGGAATTAAAGCTGTACCCGTCCACAGTCATGGTGTCTGTAAAGCCTATGACAGGTAAGCTTAAGTGCTTAAACATTTAAATAACAATTAAAATTTGGTAATAGCAGCTAAGACAGAGATGCATTTATATATATATATAAAAAATGTGCACACAGCATTTCTACTGTAGTTAGCTTGATTGAGAGGAGTTTCCAGGAGCTTCTTCAGACTGAGTGCTATAGGGTGATCACACTGCTACCTTAGTAATAAAGTAGGTTTTATTTTACCAAATCAGGTTAAAAGAGGCAAAATCATCATAATAAAAGTTGTTCCACTGAATCTTCACTTGAGGACTCAATCTTTCACTAGTTTTTGACTCGGTAGTTTATACTGCTACACACTGATGCTTTTTTCCCAACAGGATTACAGACTATGGGGAAAAAAGTATTGAGATTTTTAATGCACGGAGCTGGTGTGTGCAAAGCATGGTTGTTGTGTCAGGTGTCGCAAACTACACATAAGCTTCTAAACTGCCTCAGTTATAAAAAAAACAATAATAATTTGAAACACTGCAATCTGTAGCTGTTTTTACTGTCACAAAGATCTGATATAAAGGGTAAAAGATTGACTGTACAGTGGCACCATGTGGGGGAAAAAATCTCTTTCTTGTCATGTAAGGTGGTCATCCTGTGTGCTTGCTCTCACTCCCCTGCTGGAGATTAACTCCCACTCTTACGAGGATGAGAATGTGACTTGTGCGGCAGAGAGAGCAAACAAAGTTGTAGAAGGAATGGCACCAGGGATCCATGCTGAGCACTCGAGCCTTACAGTCTGACTGCTGTGCAGGACTACAGACCAGGAGGACAGTCCTTTAAAAAGTCAATTTGGCAGGGTTTTATTCTTTTGCCATATTTCCTGTTTTCACTTCGCCTTCAAAGGAGTTTGGCGGACTTGCATCACACTGGTGAAACTCATCCTGTGTTGTTGCAAAGCTGCCAAATTCCTGCTTTATAGTTTAGGCTCTGTAGCCCTCATCTACTCGTTTATTTCCTTGATTTTGGCAGCAACTTGCATCTAACTCACTATGATCTCCTCTGGCAGAGCTCACTGTCAAAGAATGAAGGACAGCAAGCATATATTTTTAAAGATAAATTGGCTAAAGAAAATTTTCTTTAAAGTGACACAATGAAAGCTGTTGCAGTGAAAATGTATTTAGTGGATTTAGTGGCATTTATTGGCGTTGCATGTGTTTATGCAGCACATAGTTAATTACTGAATGTATAGTATGGTGAAATAATACATTTTGCAGCGTTACTACTTTGGAATTTTTACAAATGCCTCTCTACGAAAGCTGAAGTGAAGTCAAAGTGTTGCAGAAATTGAAGTAATTAACCTAAAATCATGTGATGTGACGAAATAACATTATTGATATAACACAAAGGCAAAATAAAGCCAATGCAAACCTGCATCTGTGTGAAGCACAGCCCTGCAGCATCGGGGACCTTGCGCTCAGCAGTGCCTTTGGCCTTTCGGCGCCAAGGCCAGAAACCTACTGAGCTCACCTCACTATCTCTGCTTATTCCTGCCACATCTGAGCAGAGAAGACAGCATGTGTGCGAGAGAGAGACACTGACAGAGAAAAGGAGAGCCTTCATTCTCCCTCACTGTGGATCCTTGTCTACCCCCTGCCTCCAATCCCACTGTGATTTCTCACACTGATCTGTTTGTTTGCAGAGATTCCTGCTCTTTCTTATCACCTCCTCTGTCCCTCCTTTTCAATTTCTCCTACCTTATGAGGAGGTCAAGAGTTAGAGGAGGGGTGGAGACAAGGTCAGGTGGCTAGAAAGAAAGAAGGAAGGAAAAAGAACAACAACGATGAGCATTAAAACGGATAGATGGTCTTTTCATTTGCTGCGGGTGTCTTTAACCTCACTGAAGCTCTCAGGGGTCTATGCAAGCCAACTTCCTTGACCTCAAGGCTGTTCAGCTGAGCTGAATGTGTGATGATATATTTCACAGAGCTTTGATCATCTTGCCACTCTTCTCATTCATTTTATTAATCTCTCTTATTTTTGTTTGCATATGAATCATGGCTTGAACGAAACAACAGCAATAAGTATAGAGAATGTAAGTAAACAAAAGACATTCGATATACATAAAGGACGTTATATCATGTCTGTAACCTTGAATAGATGATAACAATTGAAAAAAACATGGTGTCCATCGATTCTAATAATTTCTACTGTAAGATGATGGATTCAATGGTCATAAAAGTCCACGATAGATTCACTAGTGAACATGATAAATCCTTTTGAAATATTTTAGTGACCATACAGTTTTGCCAGGTTTATATTAGACATTTAACAAGTATTTTAGCTTTCATTTACAAGTAGTCATAATTCATTGTTGTTTTTATTGCGATATCCCCGTCATGGGCTCTATTTTCACTCGAGCTTTGTGTTTTTAATGCAGGATTTATGGCAACTCCTGGACACACGTTCAGGTCTTTGTCAATACCCATAAACAAAAGCTTGTATTAGTCAATTATTATGTCCCAAAGCAAGCAAGGTTCTGGGAAGTCTTTACAGTAGGAGTTATTAGAGAAGAAACCCAGACCTTCTGTCTACCAGACAGCCAAACAGCCTTGTCCTCTGAAAGCCATTAAGACTTAAAGATGAGGCTATAAAAGCAACCCCAGCCAGCTCGATTACTGGATGCCCCATCTCTGTCTGTCAGTCAGTCCGTCAGTCAGTTGATGTATGTCTCTGGCCCTCTTTGGTCAGCTTTAGTATCACCAGAGGGCTCGATAATTACTGAGTTATTATCTCAGTAAGTCCAGAATGAATTTCATCCCAATGGTAATGGCCGTGTAAGTGATTTTCTGCTGCTACAATGATTTGGTGAGGGGGGTCCGGGCCTCTAGGGTGTTCGGATAATTATTTTTCAGATACAGAAGTCTGACGTGCAGCAAGAAATCCTGTGGAATTAAAGAAATTAATATTTTCGACTCCTGCTTGTTTCTTAAAATGCACTCCACAAGGGAGGAACCTTCGAGATGATTTGATTAATTTTATGCCATGTTCATTTGACATAAGCTTCCATAACAACTAGTGAGGATTTTACTAAGCAAACGGTGCCAGCTTTACTTTACTACCACTTTAATCTCAGGGGAAATTAAGATTTTTGTTGAGCATTTTTATGTCCAGTGTTGCTTCTATATCACATACGCACCCTCTCCTTGAGTGACACTTGCTTCCTAATTATTCTTTAATATTCACGTTTGCCTTTGATAACTCTCATGAAATATGAATGAGTTTTCTCCCCCATTCTGTTTTGACTTTACTTAGCTGAGCACCAGCCTCCCCAATATGAGCCTTTATGATGTTAAGCTGCCATCAATTAGATCTCATTTGATCTGTTCCCTCCCCGGCTTGACGGTACTGTGCGCCATTGGCGGGGATGGTGGGTTGGGATGTAGCCCTCAGCGACTTGCTAATTAAACCAGCAATTAGGCCTAATTCTGGGCTTCAAATGAGCTCCTTAGTGAGCCAGGTGTGCCAGACAGTAGTAGAGGACAAATTTCCCTCATTCATTTACTGGCTCTTTCTCAATTTCCATACTTATGCGCTGTTTGACGTATTTGATATAATGTGTATCGGCCAAAGAGTGACTGCCTAAAAAAAGTGTTACCAAAAATGGAACTTAATTAAATTTGCAGCAAGTCTCAGCATGTTGCTAGATTTGTTGTGGACATAGTGCATCACATTGAGATGGCAGACTAGCTTACAGTTCATTGAATACGTGGTATCAAACACTTTTCTGATACTATGATCATGATATTTATTTTGTTTGTTGTTTTTTGCCCTTGCTTTCAAGACACACTTAAAATATATGTATATGAAAGACACACATACTGTACCCACTGGACTAAATAAAAATGTAATTTTCATTTTGTAATTAAAAATACCATATATAATACCATACCATATAATAACAACAATTAAACATAATTATAGTAATGATGATAATGACAGGGGACTGTCGTTATTATTATAGCAATGATAGCCCTCTGCCTCCATTCATCTGTCTCCATTCACCTTGTACACTTCACATTTTCAGTACAACTCCAGTCATGACACCTACAGAAATACTCTGATGATTTTGCAGCAGCTGGATGTTAAAGTGATGGGCAGGAGGAGGAGTACAGACTGCTGGTGGATGATTTTGTGGAGTGGTCTGGAAAAAATCTTTTGCTTCTAAATGTGAAAAAGACCAGAGAGATGGTGACTGACTTCAGAAGGAAAAGGACAGCTACACAGCCTGTGTCTAACCTGTGACAGGATGTTGATATAGTGCAGGAGTACAAGTACCTGGGTGTCCACACGGACAACAGTCTGAAATACAAGACATACTGGACACAGAGGTTGTAAACAAGAAGAGGATGAACAGATTCTATTTGCTCAGGAAGCTGAGATCCTTCAAATAGTTCGACAAAATGTTGGGGATTTTCTATCAGTCTGCTGTGGCGAGTTCAGTGTACTTTGTTGTGGACTGGTGGGGGAGAAGCAAAAACACTGGTGACACCAAAAGATTGAATAAACTAATGTGTGATTGGCTGCAAACTGGTAATTATGGTAGAGAGGAGTTTGCTGAGCAAACTGTCATCCATTATAGATAATCCTGACCACCCTTTGCACCACTTATTGGACAAGCAGGAGCCCTTTCAGACAGACAGACAGACTGAAATAGCTCCACTGCTATAAAGACAGGAAATATTTTATACACATGCTTTTACTCCCTATAAAACTGTGAAAACCTATCATTTGTTTTAGGATTTCAAAGTTTTGTGGGTTTTTTTAAGTATACTTTATAAGATAAGATATATCAAGAAATTTTGGCAAATGCTCTTGACTTCTTTAAGGCATCAGAGTTAAGAATTGGAGTGCAAGATTAGAAACCTGAAACACATCATCATGTCCAAATATGGTATTCCTAAGGATTAAATCTGAGATTATGTCTTCAGATTTTGCATTTTCACAGACATTCATCAGGAAATCAAAAAACAATTGGCTCATGAGCTCTGCAATTTTCACTGATGTAATAATTGTTTATGTACTGATTAAAAAATATGATGCTAAGCGGTAAGTTTCGGAGGTACTGGTAGGTCGATTTTGCAACTTGGAGCTTCTTTTAAAAATTGAAAGTTGACTTTTTATTTGTGATATTAAAGTAACATTTTCTAGGGATGATATTTTCTCCCAATAAGAAAATTCAAAATTTTATCTCAAAATCATGCGAAGAAATTTGCAGTTTATTTTTAACCCATTAATTGTAGTAGCGGTCTTCCCTTCAGGCTGTGATCTACATACTATGATGACAAAATCAAACCTGCAATTGAACCCAAGACTCTGGGGATGAGTGATGTCTAGGCTAATACTGCAATGGCTAATACCAAAATATTGTCTTTTCTTTCTCTGCAGTCCACATCAATACATTTTACATGCAAACATATTTGACTGCACGTATGTCCCGTATAATAAGACATAATTGCACTTTGAGTGAGTTGCCTTAGTGCATAACTACAGTTCCATCTGTTAGCTTTAAGTGGAAAAGGGAGTGAGGATAGTAGCTTGTGACGGGCGCAGATGGCCTGTTCTTCCTGATACTGTTTCGCTGCTGGAGCCGTCAGTAGAGAGAATGTGTGAATTAAAAAATCCCAGTCGAATAATAATAAACCCACAGTACAACTCTGCAGGTTCTCAGCTACGAACTGTAGACTAGGATGGGCCAAGTGAGAGGGAATCAGAGTGAACTCAACAAAGAGATAGAGTTGGAATGGTGTGAAATGTGAGTGGGAGGTATTTTGCATTTGTATATTGTAGAAGAAACGAGGGATTAATGTGGCAAAGAAAAGAGATGAAATAAAAGCACAACCAACGTGGTGCATTTGTTAAGTGAGGTAAAGGAGTAAACAAAAAGAGGCTTGCTGTGTAGAAGAAAAATGAGGAGAAAATGAGTTGGGCCATGTGATTTCTTGAAGGAGAGATGTTGTTTGAAGGGAGGGGTGGCAGACAGGGAGAGATAGGTTAGAAAGATTAGTAGTAAGAGGCAAGCAGGAGGTGAACAGATAGAGGAGGGATTACAGGAATCCCCTGACCTCACCAGGCAGCCATTAGAGCAAAACTAATTACCAGCCAACGACCCTGGAGATAGAAGTCAGTGCCCTGCCATACCACACTCCCCACACTTGCCTTTCTCTCCTCACAAGCGTGTGTGCATACTTAGTTTCTTTCTCTCTCTGTCCCACAGATCCAATCCATATGATGTATGGATGCATGGGAGCAATGGGAAAAGGCTAATCACCTTCAAGAAACAAGACTGGGAAAGAGAGGTCACCTTTGCAAGACCTTAACTGGACCAACTTCTTTCTTTCACACAAATATATATGATGTAGAGCACCTCCCAGTCAATGTATACAGAAAAATCACTTGTCTTCTTTTCAATATGGTCTGCAAAACCTTCAAAAATAAGTAATAATATTGGTATTTTTTCTGTGTTAAGGTGCATTTCCAAAGACACATAAATATGCAAAAAAAAATAATGTCAATATTTAGTTTATTTTAATTGTATACTACCAAATAACAACAGCAGTCTCCTCAAGACGCTTATATTTTAATGTAGAGACCGGACATTAATATAGAGAAACCCCAACAAGCGGACGACCCTGTATGGGCAAGAAATGGGCGACAGTGGGAAACAGGAAAAAGCCTCTGGCAGAACCAGTGTGTTACCATAAATACATAAAGTCAGAAAATTGAGAAGGTTGCAAAGAATCAGCCTACATACCCGAATGTCAAGGAATGGTGGTGTGTCAAGCAAATTAACTGGATGAATCAACTTGCTTAAAGAAAGGACTCGTTTAAAAGATACAGCCACACATCACCGGTGCACCTTTACCTAATGTGTGGTACATATTTGATACATTGCAATAAATCTGTGGATTAGTGTGGGGGTCACTTCACCCCACAGAAAAAAGTCCTAATGACCTTAGAGATTCTGCAACAGAATCCTGTTGTTTTTTTTTGGGGGGGGGGTTGTGTGTGTGTGTTTGTGTGTAAATGATCAACTAGTAAAACATTTGCCATGGAAATTTTGTACTTTCAGGCATCATTTTGTTGATCTTTGATGAGGTCCAACACTTAGTATCTGCAAAAAATACATTAATTGTGTTTTGCATTTCATTCTATACTGCAAGATTTCAAAGGTCTGCATGCTAATCCATCAGGCTGATAAAGTTAGTTCAGATTGACCTTCATCAAAACTGATAACCGCTAAGATCTTAAACTCATATTTTTTCTGTTGCTTTTCTTTATTATTTACAGCCATCATTTCATGTAAACAGAAGCAGAATGAAAACATGCAATAGTTCATTATTCTTACTGCATCAAAAAACATTGGAACTGAGATAAGAACTAGAGCTATGGGTTATGATGTAACCTGGAAAGTTTAGCTCATGTTTTTCATATTTATTGGTGAGCAGTTTGGGTTTTAATAGGTGGCACGGGAATACCAGAGACTGAAATGTTGTTGTTTTTTTTTTTGAGTAAGGTATCTCTTAAAAGCAAAGCCCTTGAAATACTGACTTTTTGTTTGTGGGCCCTGTGCTCTCAGCAAGGGCTTTCACTGCAATCAATATTTGATAAAGCCAGAGTCAGGGACATAAAAAGAGGTGCCACACAAGCAGCCGTTAAGCTCTGTTAGGTGTCACAGTCCCTTTTTATCACAAGGCTTGGGAGCCTGCAACACTGGTTTGCCTCAGAGCTTAAAGGAAAATCACACAGGTAAGTCAGAGACATGATCAGACAGAAGGACTTTATCTCTTAGGCATATGAAATTGTATATAGGCATACAAGTCTCTATATAATCCAGCCCGTTAGGGACACCAGGTTAAAGTTTTGATATTTCTCCTCCAACTCTCAGTTTTAGTTTTTAATCTGAGCGGTGCCTTTCATCAGTCAGAACAGATTCTTTAGACTGTCTAAAGATGTCTGTTGAGATCTTGAATCCATTGCCTAAGACGTGCTGCCCTGCAGCTGACTTTGTTGGCGAGCTCTGAAGTTCAGCCATCATTATGAAGATGTCACCTTCATTATCTACCTGAAAACCCCTGCTTTTTTTTTCTTTTGCTTTTTCTTCCAATGTGTTTGAAAAATACCATTCAGTATTATAAAAAATCCTCTAACAATGAGTGAAAAAGCTGGGAAATGAAGCAACAGTTGATGAGTTGCCAAATCCAACAGCACTTATGTAACTTCATCAAAAGTTTAGGATGAATTTGTCAGTCTGTATCTCAGTCTTAAACAAACTTTTTTCCCTTTTGCCATCATTGCACCGGTTTGTGTGGCAAGGGTTCAGCCTCTGTTCTTAAATGTTTATTTTGGATTGTTGATCAGTGATTTCACTAATTTATTTGTTAATGTTAAGGTTCAAAATTGAGGAGGGAGAGTACAAACCACCCTTGGTCCAGAAGCTCTTGGTCAAACAATGATTTTAATGAATACACACGTGTGGGAAGACACTCTGTACGCCGACAGCAAGTGATCTTCAACTTAATCAAAGCATAAACAGATTTTTATAGCATCAGGGTTTGATTTACTGACGCCCCTTCATACGTCACAGACAGGATATATACATACGTCAAATCAACACCACAATGACTTTTAAGACAGAACATCATCTTCTATTTTCATGGCCGATTCCTCCGGTCAACCTTTCAGTTCCTCTTTCTTGCCGAGAAGACAAGGACGGTTCCTCTTTTACCGAGACACTTTCACCGTTACAATCCAGACATGACTAATCTCTCTCTCCTCTAAATAAATCTAACTCATGTGTGTGTGTCACGACCTCACATGCTCTCTGTGTCACCTCTTCACCTACTAACTGTCTGTGTCTCGTCCTCAAATGCTCTTTCTCAATTCACCTGTTGCACTTCTGACCTTTTACCAGAACAGAGGCTCATCCTTATGTGTTACAACCTAACTGAGACTATGTATATGTCCATCCATCCATCCATCCATCTTCATCCGCTTATCCGAGGTCGGGTCGCGGGGGTAGCAGCCTAAGCAAAGAGGTCCAGACCTCCCTCTCCCCAGCCACCTCCTCCAGCTTGTCCGGGGGAATACCAAGGCGTTCCCAGGCCAGCCGAGAGATATAATCTCTCCAGCGTGTCCTGGGTCTGCCCCGGGGCCTCCTCCCGGTGGGACATGCCTGGAACACCTCGCCCAGGAGGCGCCCAGGGGGCATCCTTGCCAGATGCCCGAACCACCTCAGCTGGCTCCTTTCGATGTGGAGCAGCAGCTGCTCTACTCTAAGCCCCTCCCGGATGGCCGAACTTCTCACCCTATCTCTAAGGGAGAGGCCAGCCACCCTTCGGAGGAAGCTCATTTCCGCCGCTTGTATCCGCGATCTCGTTCTTTCGGTCACTACCCACAGCTCGTGGCCATAGGTGAGGGTAGGGACGTAGATCGACCGGTAAATTGAGAGCTTCGCTTTTACACTCAGCTCCCTCTTCACCACGACTGACCGGTGCAGCGTCCGCATTACTGCAGCCGCAGCCCCAATCCGTCTGTCGATCTCCAGCTCCCTTCTCCCATCACTCGCGAACAAGACCCCGAGATACTTGAACTCCTCCACTTGGGGCAGGAACTCATCCCCGACCCGGAGTGGGCACTCCACCCTTTTCCGGCTGAGAACCATGGCCTCAGATTTGGAGGTGCTGATCCTCATTCCCGCTGCGTTACACTCGGCTGCGAACCGCTCCAGTGCGAGCTGGAGGCCCTCACCCGATGAAGCCAACAGAACCACATCATCCGCAAAAATCAGAGATGAGATTCTGAGGCCACCAAAGCGAAAGCCCTCCGCCACTTGGCTGCGCCTAGAAATCCTGTCCATAAAAATTATGAACAGAACCGGAGACAAAGGGCAGCCCTGGCGGAGCCCATCACCCACCGGGAACGAGTCCGACTTATTGCCGGCAATGCGAACCAAGCTCTTGCAACGGTTGTATAGGGATTGAATGGCCCGTAGCAATGGGCCAGACACCCCATACTCGCGCAACACCTCCCACAGGACGCCCCGAGGGACACGGTCGAATGCCTTCTCCAGGTCCACAAAACACATGTAGACTGGTTGGGCAAACTCCCATGCACCCTCAAGTATCCTCGAGAGGACAAAGAGCTGGTCCAGTGTTCCGCGACCAGGACGAAAACCGCATTGTTCCTCCTGTATCCGAGGTTCGACTAGCGGACGAACCCTCCTCTCCAGCACCCTGGCATAGACTTTCCCGGGGAGGCTGAGGAGTGTGATCCCCCTGTAGTTGGAACACACCCTCCGGTCCCCCTTCTTGAAGATGGGGACCACCACCCCGGTCTGCCAGTCCACAGGTACTGCCCCTGATCTCCACGCAACATTGCAGAGACGTGTCAACCAAGACAGCCCTACAACGTCCAGAGCCTTCAGGAACTCGGGGCGGACCTCATCGACACCAGGGGCTCTGCCACCAAGGAGTTGTTTAACTGCCTCAGTGACCTCGCCCCCGGAAATTGGTGGGTCACACCCCTCATCCCCAGACTCTGCTTCCTCCCCGGAAGACGTGTCAGTGGGATTAAGGAGGTCCTCGAAGTATTCCTTCCACCGCCCGACAATTTTCTCAGTCGACGTCAACAGCGCTCCGCCAGCACTATACACAGTGCAGGTAGAGCACCGCTTTCCCCTCCTGAGACGCCTGACGGTTTGCCAGAATCTCTTCGAGGCAGTCCGAAAGTCTTTTTCCATGGCCTCTCCGAACTCCTCCCACACCCGAGTTTTTGCTTCAGCCACTGCCCGAGCCGCATTCCGCTTGGCCTGTCGATACCTGTCGGCTGCCTCCGGAGTCCCACAGGCTAACCAAGCCCGATAGGCCTCCTTCTTCAGTCTGGTGGCTCCCTTCACCTCTGGTGTCCACCATTTGGTTCGGGGATTACCACCACGGCAGGCACCAACCACCTTGCGGCCGCAGCTCAATGCAGCAGCTTCGGCAATGGAGACGCTGAACATGGTCCATTCGGACTCAATGTCCCCAGTCTCCCTCGGAATGCTGTTGAAGCTCTGCCGGAGGTGTGCGTTGAAGATCTCGCGGACTGGGGCCTCTGCTAGACGTTCCCAGCACACCCTCACTACGCGTTTAGGTGCACCAGGTCTGTCCAGCGTCCTCCCCCGCCACCTGATCCAACTCACCACCAGGTGGTGATCAGTTGACAGCTCAGCCCCTCTCTTTACCCGAGTGTCCAGAACATATGGTCGCAGGTCTGGTGATACGATTACAAAATCGATCATCGACCTACGGCCTAGAGCATCCTGGTGCCACGTGCACTTATGGACACTCTTATGTTCAAACAGGGTGTTCGTTATGGCCAAACTGTGATTAGCACAGAAGTCCAATAACAAAGCACCGCTCGGGTTCAGATCAGGGAGGCCGTTCCTCCCAATCACGCCCCTCCAGGTCTCGCTGTCGTTACCCACGTGAGCATTGAAGTCTCCCAGCAGGACAACAGAGTCTCCAGGTGGAGCACCTTCCAGCACCCCCCCCAGGGACTCTAAGAAGGCTGGGTACTCCGAACTGCCACTCGGCGCATAAGCGCAGATGACGGTCAGGACCCGTTCCCCGACCCTAAGGCGCAGGGAACAAACCCTCTCATCCACCGGGAAAAACCCCAACGTACCGGCAGCAAGCCGAGGGGATATAAGAATACCCACCCCAGCCCGCCGCCTCTCACCAGGGGCAACTCCAGACTGAGACAGAGTCCAGCCCCTCTCCAGGAGACTGGTTCCAGAGCCCAGACAATGCGTAGAGGTGAGCCCAACTATATCTAGCCGGTACCTCTCAACCTCACGCACCAACTCAGGCTCCTTCCCCACCAGAGAGGTGACATTCCATGTCCCTATTGCCAGTCTTGGCAGCCGGGGGTCGGTCCGCCAGGGCCTCCGCTCCTGGCCGCCACCCGGCTCACAATGCACCCGACCCCTATGGCGCCTCCTGCAGGTGGTGGGCCTGCGGGAGGATGGGCCCATGTCTCCTCTTCGGGCTGTGCCCGGCCGGGCCCCATGGACTAAGGCCCGGCCACCAGACGCTCGCCCTCGGGCACCCTCCCCGGGCCTGGCTCCAGGGCGGGGCCCCGGTAACCCTATCCCGGGCAGGGTAAACTGTTCCCTCGATATTCTTTTCATGGGGGTCTTCTGAATCGCTCTTTGTCTGGTCCCTCACCCAGGACCAGTTTGCCATGGGAGACCCTACCAGGGGGCAAAAGCCCCCAGACAACATAGCCCCTGGGATCCCTGGGACACACAAACCCCTCCACCACGATAAGGTAGCGATTCAAGGAGGAGTGTATATGTCCTCTACTAAATAAATGTTTTAACCAAGAAACTCTACTAAAACCTTAATATGAAATGACCTGAAGTGTTTTGTAAGCATGTACGCAGTTCCTTCTATGTTCTAGTTTTCCCTCAGCATGTATCACCTGAACAGTCACGTCAGTGAAGCTTAAGACCTTTAAAGAACCTGAACATCAACTCGAATAAGCACAGATATGCATTGTGTACACAATAGTTATAACTGCATCTGAAATACAAAATTAACATCATCATAAACATCTTAAGGCCATCTTAAAGCTATCTGTTACATTGTTAAAGCAATGATCATACTGCAGATTATATTATTAATGCAATGGTAATAATGATGATTATTTAACAATAGCAGTAAAATAATTTCCCTGCTCCACACTCCCTCTCTCGACCTCTGGAACACCAGAGGTCGCAATACATTGTGTCCTCGCTCAGACAACCTCATGTCATCTAATTGGTCCAGTAATAAACACCCGCTCCCATTCGAGAACACTCCATGTGTAAGCTTAGGTTTTCTCGGTCCCTCTCTGGTGGTCTCGGACCTCCCTGTGGTCGTCGAGATCTTCTGCAAAGGAAACAAAACACCTTTTCCTGCACCTCCCTAACTTATCCTATTTGGGACTCTTTAATCAAAAGCATGATCCTAATTATGCTCTTAACTTATTGACTTGTATTTATATATATTCTTCAACGTTCCTCATCACTTTAAAATTCTTTAAGCGCTGGTTTCACGTCCGGTTGCTCGCTCTATTTTTCCCTTATCTGATCATCAACATCCTGTGCACAAATTGTCGCTGCTGCAAGTTCCTCTACTCTAATCTTAAGTCACCTTTTTAACAAGAAAATCATCGTAAGCGCCTATTCTACTAAAAGATCCAAAAGAAAACAACCACTTTAATCAATTAAGTTTAAGCATATAAGCAATTACTCCTGCATACATTTCAACATAGCTAAATGCTGCCTTGAAACAACTCCTGTGTGTTAACACTAACTTCATTTTAACCTCACATTTCCTATGTTATAACCCGTTTTGGTATAGCCTTTTTATTTCATTTGCTCCTTTTAATTTAACAATACCTTCTAATTCTAGTTTATCAGACTTAACCAAAATATATGCTTTCCTTCCTCTTTGGTCCTTCTTTAAGTTCAGTTAAAAGCTAAATGAATTTGAGGCCTTTTGCCTGGAATCAATACTGTCATGTGTGTTTCTGTGTAATATCTGTCTGTGTAAGCCTACATTATAACCACTACTTCTAGAAATCAAAAGAAATCAAACCTGTTCTCCTCCTTCAACCCTCACTAATTTTCCCCTAAGGATATCTTTTTGTCAACGTGTCCCACAATTTCCCTCTAAGATTTGTACACAGCTTTAAAACCCTGGTATTGTATCTTCTAAACAGGATTCAGTTCTTTAATCCTTTAACCAGGCAAGGATGGTGAATTGTTATGTTTCTCATTAAAAGCTTATTTAATTGGATGCTGTTTTATCTTATGTAAGCGCCACTATCATGCAATTAAAAGATAGCCTTGCAGTATGATGTCAATATTTTCCCACTCATTCTCAAATAAAATGCATACAAATGAATACAAATCATAAAAGTTTATTCATGCAGCTATAGCTAAAGTAAATTTGTCCTGCAGTCTCGGGGATGTTTTCTGTAAACACACCAGGTAAGCACATATACCAGCTGAGATGTAACGCTACAAATTGAGCATGCTGTAAATACAATCAGTACCCTACAGAGAACTCTGATGTAAGTCTTTATAGTTTGTTTGCCTGTTTCACTTTTTTATCTCTGCTGCATATATGGGACTGTGTACAACACTTTATGACTTATACCTACCACATGCTGGAATATTTGATTGCTTAAAATTGATTTTTATAAATTTAATGCAGTGACTGTCAAACTTTTTTACAGTGCAAGGCTTGAATGACAAATGTAGAGTCCCATCCAGGGACCCAGACTCATTAAAACATATTACTGCTCCTGTCATGTGGGACCCACAGGCAGTAAGCCTTTGGCCCATTTTGGGTATGAATAGTTAAATAGTTCATGATTCATGTTGAGACAACCCAAGAATCTTAATTACGGCATTGTTGTCTGTGCGTGTGTGAGTGTGATAGTAACACTATGATGATATCAAACTTTCATAAATGTTAAAAATGGCTTAAGGGTTTTTTTTTTGTTTTTAATGCTGGGTGGAGTGAGGTACCTTGCCCTTGTCGGTGGTCAACACACCTGGAAGGAAGCTAAGGCATAGAATCTAAGCAATGTAGTACTGAGCTACTGTGGAGGGGACCTGTTGCAAGTACTGTTACTACTTTGTTAAGCTGAGTTTTGTCAGTTTTGTAAAATTCACGGATTTGAAATGTTAAAAAAAAGAAAAAAAAAAACATATTATGGGGAATCATAATATTAAATCTTTTGAAGACATGTTAAGAAACATGTTGGATCCAACAGCATTACTGGTTACAGCTTAGATTTTTTATTTATTTATGTATTTTACTTTTTTCTTAGAACAATTTTATCTTGTCACATGAATGAAGCAGTGAGTCTGGGATTTATTTGAATAATTTGTTACAATCTTTTTCCTAAATGTTTTAAAAATAGCCAGCCCTAAAAGATACATATTTTGCCACAGACCTGCCTGTTAGTTCAATGTTTATTCATGGAATTTGGAATTTTGGGAACCTCATGTGCAATGTAATCTAAAACAAAGCACATTGCAAGGTCAGAAAATATAAGAGGTAATGCTGGTTACGTTTGACTTTCCTCCAGAGCCTCCTTTCTATCAGGACTCTGTTCAGCTCTGTCATTGGCTTACTTTTATTTGCTTGTCTCTCTCTCTCCTCTTTTGAATCAGGTTTCTGATTGCTTCTACATTTGTTTGTCCCTTTTTCCCCTAAAACCTCTCCTGCTTTTGCTTTTTGCTCTCCACTTTTGTCCTTAAGCCTCAATCGTTTCCTTAGTTTTTTTCTGCCCTCATTGCTTAATTTCCCCCTCCCTTTCTCTCTCCTGGTCCTATCTGCCAGTCTTTCCTGACACAGCAAAATTAGTTAGAACTCATCCCATTAACTCAGGTTCAGCCTATTCAGGAACAAGCTGAGGTATTTGTGTAGTGGTGTGTGTCAGCACAGTGAGAGATGCTGTAAGGACGCAATGTACCATCCTAAGCACGAGTCCATTCCCCCTCAGGATCTGACAGTCCATCAGGACGAACAGCTGTTGGAATGGAGAAAGTTTTGTTGCATGATGAGAAAATGACAAGGAAAGAAGGAGCTAGAAGGACAGGAAGAGAAGGGAGAAAGGACTCGTTTAGGAGCTGAAAAGGTCTCAGGAAAAGATGGAAAGGAACACAGACATTAAAATTTGAAATAAATGGAAGGACTGCAGGTTTGTGGTTATTTTGACTGACACAAAGTCAAACTACATCAATAGAAAACCACAAGAAAGAGACATCACAGTGACTCACTGGGAAGTGCCTCCTTCAAGTGAAGTGAATAACACCACAGCAGTGAACAGAGAGCTAAAGTAAGACACTTTTGGTGGTGGCGTGGGAGCAGAAAGGAAATTATTATAAACAGTTAAAAAGAAAATAAAACTAAGAGAAAACAAACATGAAGATCGTGAATCAACACTTCAAGGTACCATGCTGCAGCTGTGAAGCGTGTGCAAGTGTCTCTTTAACGATTCAAGGAGGCAGAAAAAAAAGCCTTTGATGGTGACTTCATGCTGCAATTGCAGTCTGTGAATTTAAGCAATGAGGTCACCAGAAATCTGATTAAATATGCTCTTGTGATGCTCCTACTGCCCCACAACCCAATATCTTGCTTTATTAGAAGGACATTTTGTGGCATCTTTAAAACCTGATCCTTTTTTTGAGTGTGCAAACATCCGATGGTGTTTTGTGAAAATACATATGAAAGGTCATAATTCGACAACGTGAACCACAATCAAAAAAGAAACCCTTTGCATCTACTGAATTCTCATTTACCCTTGAATAAAGATGTATACAAGACTTGCTTAGTCTAGAGACAACTTTTAACTTAAAGGTCTAATCATGCAAACATGTCAGAAGCTTTAGTTAAGAGATGAAAAGGAACAGGACAAAAATAAAGGACATTTTAAATTCAGTGAAAGAAGTAAATACAATGACCTAATGCAGCAGGCTGAATGAAATTACTCAAGCTTTTTTATGTCCTAATTTGCAATGAAAAAGAAAAGGACAGAGGGAAATGGTTTGGAGATTAGCATCGAGCTGCGTAATGAGAACAACACATCATCATCAGCTCACCTCACATCACTTCTTTCAGCCACCTGAGGACATGACACACACACACAAACGCACGAAATGCCATCTGTTCGGCTGGCCGGTGTCATCGCTTTGCTTTGGGTCCAGCTCTGCCTTCGAGCATGCGCACGCATACACGCATATCTAATTAACCCCAGTTTCTTTATGAACCCCTCATTCTGCTCATTGGCAGGTGGTGTTTGTCTATTAGGGGTGGAAAAGGTGGCTTACCCCCATGCAATATCAATTGCTGCCAAAATCTGGAGGGAAAATGAGGTTAAATGAGGGTCTGATGCCATATTGGGTTTGTGTTCATTAGCTTTTGTTCATTATACTATTTGATGTCTAAACAAGAACCATTGAAGTCACCTGTATATGCAAAGCTCCAGTTAAGGTCTACAAGAACATCCCAAAATATGAGACTTAAGTACCAAACTGTATTTTTGTAAGCAAAGTTGTGACTAGTTGTGATGCTTGAATCCATCACAAAAGATACATGTTCATACAGCATAGAAAATGTAGGGAGTAATACATACAGTAAAAATGCTGAGATGACTGGCTAGAACTGCAAAGGGGGAAATGACCACAGATTCATTTATTCCCAGGACACAGTACTCATGTTTTGGGTCACACTCACCTTCAAACTGTACACTTTTGTTTTATGGCTTCATGTTACACTGTTGTGATGTGTTTTAAGTAGTTCTTGTTAACATTATGCCCTAATGGCACACATACACTAAAAAGGCCAAAGAACAATAAGAGCTACTCTGTCATGGTTAGAAAGGGAAGAAAAGGCAAAACAACTACAACTCATTAAAAATCATGAAATTAGACAGTTTTATCAGGTAGTGCTAAAATATCAACATTGATACTGAATATATGTTGTGAAATAGGATAAGATTGTGCTGTGACTACTCTTGAGTAAATGATAATGATGAGCAATGAAAAAAAAAAAAAATATCCAAAGATTTTTCATCATTTTCATCAATGTTGCTCCACCTGTTTTGAATTAGTACACAGTATGAAACTGTGCACAGCCTCACCATCACCACAGCGGCAGATTTAACTTATAGCCTATTAAGTGCAATGTTCCTTTGCTACCTATTTGAAATGAGTATTTAAAACAAAGCTCAGCTGAAGCTGGTGGGAATTGTTGGCACTTGCTGTAATGGAACGTTTTGAGATTCTGCTACTTCTCTGTTCCCAACTGACCTTACAGAATACAAGGCTCCATATTGCCTTATTCTGTTTCTGTGCAATCTTTTAGATACACCACATGTTGATGTCCAAGTTATCTTTTTATTACACAGTGTTCTAACAGCATTCTGTGACCATGGCAGATAGATAACTTGTCTCTATGAATGATTCCATGCTTGTAATTCATCTTTGTCAGAAAACAAGCACGCCGCTGTCGTGGTGTCTGCACTGTTGTTTGACCCCTTTGCAAAGGTAAATAAAACTCATAAAGACAGCCTGGTTGTGTGCACCTCAATTTATTCCAGATTTTCACAACACTCTTTAGCCATAAACAAACAAAATGCTTTTTGTGCCTGATTTGTATCTTTGTAGAAACTCTCGAGGAGTGTTGCATCTTGTCTAGTAAAACCATCACCTGATCAAATCAATTCCCTGGAGAATTGTTCAGGAGATGTAGTCAGGGGAAGTCGTGTGGACCATAAATGTTGGAACAAAATTTCCATTTATTGCAATCCATCAAAAAGTCATTGCGATATTCAGTCCTGACAAAATGGTATGTGAGCCAAACCACACTGCAATCCTAAATGCCAATCTGCTGCCATGGTTAAAACGAATCTATAGTCAAATATCTCATAAAAACAGTTGATGACAAATAGATGAGGGAGATGCTGAGGAGCCCTTCAACAAAATGGATACACGCATAAATCAGCATCCACTGAAGCTGCTAAATTAGAATATTGTGCAGGAGAGTTGGTGGATATGTGAGAGTTTCAAGTTAAACTTCAAGGACACCGAGTCAGCTGATCCTATTGACAGTCTCAAAGACGGGAGAAGGGAGACACAGCAGGGTTAATGGTGGATTCATCTCGTCTTTGAAGCACTCTTCATTCAGTTCCACATAGAGAATCTTTTCTGAGATGAAAGTGGAGTTGATCTTGAGAGGAAAGTCCAAAGTGAAGTTGAGAGGCAGCCGGGAGTTTTGATGGAGACATCCATTTGACAGGGCTATAGTTCCTCCTTTATTTCCATTTATGGCCTGTCACTCACGCTTTCATTTCCTGTCTGCCTGTTTACCTGCCTCACCTGCCTGCAGGTCACTTTCTCTGCTTATACAACTTTTATTCGTTTTAGTGGGATGACAGACTAGACACACTAAAAAAATTATGCACATGTGGGTTGATTTCCTCTGCCACAAACACACAAATGGGTGTCTGTCTCATTGCCTGTGTGTAACTGTCATCCTGTTTAACTCTCTGCGATGACTGGCCCATTTCACAACACTAACTGACCTTGCGTGCCAAGAAGAGAAACATTACACAGCTGCTCCCTGCCATGCTGGCAGATATTACCCATTCTCAGGTTTTAATTTCTCAGTTAAATACAACAGGCAGCAGAGTGCACTGAGATATGGAGAGAAACCACGCTTGCCTTAATTTAGACATAGCTAAAACACATAAAACGTAAGTTAAACTGCACCCAAAATGATCCAACCTTTATACCTGAATGGTCCATATTGACCCATAAATCATTTAAGCATAAAAACTCAAAAGATGAACCAATGCTGTGTCTACACAACAAATAGTTTAGCAGAGAACCAGTTTTAAATTGTAGCTTTGTACTTTGATTCTGTCAGCCAGTTGCGAAAGTACACACTGATTTCGGGATCTTTCCAAAATTAATGGAAATATAAACACAGAAAAGTAGTGTCAGATTTTGATCCAACATGCAGTACTGTTCGGAAAGCACCTTCATGGCAATGGCTTAGTTTTTAAGCACACCTGGCTGGAAAACACAATAGAAAACTATCAGTCATAGATTGGCCTCCCCAGAGAGACAATCTCAACATTACTGAAACAATGTGAGATCATCTTGATAGAGAACGAAACAAAAGGTGTCCAACATCCAAAGAAGAGCTTTGAATGTCCACCAAGAAGCTTGGAGAGCTATTTCCGAAGACTTCCTGGTCTAAGAGAATTAAAGACATAAAGAAGTGAAGACTTGAACGGTAATGTATATAAACTTTTAAATAGACTTATTGTAGGCCTGTTATGATTTTCAGATCAGTTTATTATTTTTTTTTAGTAAAATTTAAACTTAGAGCGGAATTATATTGCTCATTTTCATTTTATATTCTTATTTACACTTTAGAATAAAACTGGGTCTGAAACAAGCCATTTTAGCTTCCCTCCAATTAAGCACACTTTCTAATTGGCTGCCCCTCACAAACAGAATGTGTGAACAGCAGGTGGGTGGGGCTTCTCTGCTCAAAGCCAACAGATGAGCTGTCCATGTTAGGGATAACTCTTCACATGGTCCTTGACATCATCAGGAATAAAGATCTTTGGAGAAAAGCATCAACGAAACAAACATTGTCTGATGCCTGAGCTTCTGGTTCACTGGGATTATGTTTACACTACACTAATCTGGTCATTTTTTGTAATAATTCAGCCATTTTAAAAACATATAAAGACATAGATTTTTTTTATTCTTCAATTTGTACGAGCACTTTTGACTAGTTATCTTCAAACCATGAAAACACTGCATTCTTAGGTCTGAAATATCAAGACCTCTGCAAAGATCTTTCACTGCTTTTTTTCCCTGTATGGTATTAAAAAGGTATTCAGTCTTTGAATTGAACTTGGTAAGCTCTATAGAAACACTGCTTAAATAGGTACCGTCACAAGATAAAGACAAAAGTGGCACAATGTGAAAAAACAAATTCTTTTAGACCTCCGTCCATGCTGAAAAGGCTATAAAGGATTTGATGAATGCTTTGGGAAAAGGGAGTAAATGAACCTTGGGTTTACAACTATTTTCTGACATTATGTTTATGCATGTGTGCTATATGGCAGACATAAATATTTAAAAATAACTCTTCAGTTCCAGTAAGAGACAAAAATCTAAATATTCGATTTACCTTGTGTGGCTTTTGTCATGGTCCTGGGCCATGTGGGCCCAGTATTCTTAGTTTTCATGTATTTTTGTATTTTGTTCTTTATTTAGGCCATGCTTCCTGGGTTGATCTGTTACGTTGTTCCTTATGTGTTTTCCCTTCGTGACTCTTACCCCCTGTGTGCCCCTCTGTGTATTTATGAGCCCTCGTCTCTCTTTGTGCTTTATTCTATGTTTTCCCCAGCCCGTTATATCTGCGTTCTCCCCGTGCTCTCTCTCCTCCTGTTTGAACCTCTGTGTACTTCCTGCTTTACTTTGCCCATCTCCCATCAGTGTTACGTTCACTCCTGCCGTGTCTTGTTATGATTATCAGTGTCACCTGTGTTCCCCGTGTGCATCCACTTCCCCTGATCATCCCTCATGTGTATTTAGTCTCTGTGTTTCGTACAGTCTGTGTCGCGTCGTCTGTGTTCTCACCTCCATGTTTTCACGGTCAGTCCTTGCAGTGATCATCATAGTCTGAGTTTTCTTAGTTTGTCGCAGTATTAGTTTTCCCAGTTTAGTTATAGTCTAGTCACGCCATCCCTGCTTTGTTTGTGCACTTTGTCTTCAGCCATAATAAAGGCTCGCTTTCTGTTAAGTCCACTCCCGTCTACTAACTTGTGTATGCACCTGGGTCCATCACACACACCACCGCACGGCCTGTCTCTGCAGACCGTGACAGTACGACGCGACCATGTCGGACCCAGCGACACAAGAGAGGGAGATCCTCCAGACGGTGGAGTCGCTATGTGGTAGATGGCTGCGGTGCTCCGGAGAGGAGGAACGGGAGGAGTTGGCCCGCCAAGTGGGAGTATGCATGTCTGTGTTTCCCTGGCTATGGGAGGCACTACACCCGCTGATCACCGACCTTCTCGTCACCGCTCTCCAACTCCGTCCGCAGCCACGGCTGCCTAGTGTGCAGGCTATGCCGCCAGAGCCCTGCTGTTGTCCCGTTTCCCCGCTGCTTCGCGAGCCAGAAGCAGTTGCAGTTGGAACGGTGAGGCTCGCCACCGACACACCTTCCGCTCGCGCCCCGTCGGCTTCCGCGTCTTCACCGCGGTCTGGCCGCACGGCGTGGCGCACGGAGACGACGGAGGCCATGGACTTTGGCGAGGAAGAGCGGCAGCAGGTGTTACGGGCTTATCGGGAGGACGAGCTCCGGTGGAAGCCCTGGCTCATCTCGGAGCAGGACCTCTCACCTGCTGCACAGCCTACCAGCCGCTCGCCGTCTCCAATCCGCTTAGACTTTACTTCGCCTGCCTCATTTCTGGCAAGGATGTGGGCGGACGACCGGGAGATCGCCGCTACATCACCCCCTGCATTGGTGCCATCAGCGCCCATCGCGCCAGCTACCAGAAGGGGGCGGCGCCGGCGCTGCCGTGGCACCGCATTAACTCCGGTGAGTGACTGCGTTTTCGTGCCTCACGTCCCCTCTATGAAGCAGAGTGAGATGAGCATTGATTTGCCGGGGCCGGACACTATGACTGAATCGTGTTCGGAGACTGACAGTACGGTGTTTAGTTGTTTAGAAAGACCTACTAAGGAAATCATGGGGCCCGGTCTCTGTGAGCAGCAGCAAGCAGCTTGCACCCACGTAGAGGAGGAGCTCCGGGGAAAGCCGTGGCCTACCCCCGATTGTCAGCACATCTTTCGGGGAACACGCCTGGCTCTCGGGGGCCCTCGGAGCCGCCAGGGTCTGCAGCCTCTCACAACTCAGTTAGCTCCCTCGCAGCCCCCCTCAGTTCAGTTAGCTCCCTCGCAGCCACCCTCAGTTCAGTTAGCTCCCTCGCAGCCACCCTCAGTTCAGTCTCCAGTGCCGCCTGTAGCGCAGGCCCCAGTAGCTCCAGTGCCGCCTGTAGCGCAGGCCCCAGTAGCTCCAGTGCCGCCTGTAGCGCAGGCCCCAGTAGCTCCAGTGCCGCCTGTAGCGCAGGCCCCAGTAGCTCCAGTGCCGCCTGTAGCGCAGGCCCCAGTAGCTCCAGTGCCGCCTGTAGCGCAGGCCCCAGTAGCTCCTGTAGCCCAGTCCCCGATAGCAGTACAGTCCGCTGGTCAGCTTAACATTCAGCCAGGGGTCTCAAATCTCTCTGGCTCTGCATCAGCTCCTGCTGGGAGCTCGGATGAGCTCATCCAGGACTCCGCGGCTCCCACGCCGCCACCTACCTCGTCAGCTGGAGGGTCCGAGGGGCCCGTTCAGCCTCCTGTCTCCGCTGGAGGGTCCGAGGGGCCCGTTCAGCCTCCTGTCTCCGCTGGAGGGTCCGAGGGGCCCGTTCAGCAACCTTCCTCGTCAGCTGGGGGTTCTGGAGAACCGCACCAGCCTCATGCCACGTCAGCTGGAGGGTCCGAGGGGCCCGTTCAGCCTTCTGTGTCCGCTGGAGGGTCCGAGGGGCCCGTTCAGCCTTCTGTCTCCGCTGGAGGGCCCGAGGAGCCCGTCCGGCCTCACGCCTCGTCTGCTGGAGGGCCCAAGGAGCCCGTCCAGCACCATGCCACATCAGCTGGAGGGCCCGAGGAGCCCATCCAGCCACCTTCTGCTACGCCTGCTGCAGCTCCGGCCTGTGCTTCGTCTGCTGCAGCTCCGGCCTGTGCTTCGTCTGCTGCAGCTCCGGCCTGTGCTTCGTCTGCTGCAGCTCCGGCCTGTGCTTCGTCTGCTGCAGCCTCAGAGTCTTCGTCTGCTGCAGCCTCAGAGTCTTCGTCTGCTGCAGCCTCAGAGTCTTCGTCTGCTGCCGCCTCAGAGTCTTCGTCTGCTGCCGCCTCAGAGTCTTCGTCTGCTGCCGCCTCAGCCTGTGCTTCGTCTGCTGCCGCCTCAGCCTGTGCTTCGTCTGCTGCCGCCTCAGCCTGTGCTTCGTCTGCTGCCGCCTCAGCCGGTCCCGTGCTTCGTCTGCTGCCGCCTCAGCCGGTCCCGTGCCCCGTCTGCTGCCGCCTCAGCCGGTCCCGTGCCCACCGGGCCTCGGCCAGTACGCCTGACACTGGAGAGCCGCCGCCTTGCGCGCGGCCGGCCCCCTGAACTGCTCCGCCGCCGCCTTCCGCGCGGCCGGCCTCCGGAACGGTTGGACTGGACTTTTGTGTTGTCGCCTCTCGGGTTGGCCTTCGGGCCTCTTTGGACATTCGCCTTCCTGTTCTGGACTCTTTTGTGTATTTGTGGACTCAGTTTTGTTCTCGTGCTCCTTGTTTTTGGTTCGTTTTGTTCCCTCTGTCCTGGTCCCCCGCCTCCCGCCCTGGGTGGGGTGTTTTCTGTTTCGCTTGTGTTTTGTTTCTCGGGTTTGGGCTGTCGGGAGCCAGCCCTTTAGGGGGGGGTGGTGTCATGGTCCTGGGCCATGTGGGCCCAGTATTCTTAGTTTTCATGTATTTTTGTATTTTGTTCTTTATTTAGGCCATGCTTCCTGGGTTGATCTGTTACGTTGTTCCTTATGAGTTTTCCCTTCGTGACTCTTACCCCCTGTGTGCCCCTCTGTGTATTTATGAGCCCTCGTCTCTCTTTGTGCTTTATTCTATGTTTTCCCCAGCCCGTTATGTCTGCGTTCTCCCCGTGCTCTCTCCTCCTGTTTGAACCTCTGTGTACTTCCTGCTTTACTTTGCCCATCTCCCATCAGTGTTACGTTCACTCCTGCCGTGTCTTGTTATGATTATCAGTGTCACCTGTGTTCCCCGTGTGCATCTACTTCCCCTGATCATCCCTCATGTGTATTTAGTCTCTGTGTTTCGTACAGTCTGTGTCGCGTCGTCTGTGTTCTCACCTCCATGTTTTCACGGTCAGTCCTTGCAGTGATCATCATAGTCTGAGTTTTCTTAGTTTGTCGCAGTATTAGTTTTCCCAGTTTAGTTGTAGTCTAGTCACGCCATCCCTGCTTTGTTTGTGCACTTTGTCTTCAGCCATAATAAAGGCTCGCTTTCTGTTAAGTCCACTCCCGTCTACTAACTTGTGTATGCACCTGGGTCCATCACACACACCGCCGCACGGCCTGTCTCTGCAGACCGTGACAGCTTTAACTTATTGTTTGAAAGTTTCATTTGCAAAGTACTTCTTCATAATGTCTCGACACTTTAAATGGACAGCAGGAGAGCTACAAATGGGTAATGAGTGAGAATATGTAACTGTGAGCAGATTTTGTATTAAGTAATTTTGTTTAATATATTTGGTTTCTTGGTGGTTGGTCCTTTTTTGCATTTAATTTGAGGAGAAGCAGGTATAGTTCTTTAATTTATGTTTTTTTATTCTAGGACACAATTAACTGGCAGATACACATGCACAAACTCTCATAGCAGCTGTTACTCCAGCTCTTGTGTTTAATTGTGTGATGAGTGTTAGGTAAACTGTGAGTTTCTTTACTTAAATTTGCATACCTTAAGTGTTGTTTGTAAGTGAGTGGGTATGAATGTGCTTTGGCTTGGAGTAGAGCAGTTTCCAAACAGTTAAAAAAAAAACCCAACAACAAAAAAAAATCAACTGAAAATTGAATTAAAAAATGGATTTAATAAAAGGGATTGAGGGGAAAATGACATTGAAAAGTCATAAACAAAGAAGGTTAAATGGGTAAAAATAATATAAGACATATGATAAGAAGAATAGAGAGAAGCAAAATGATTGGGAAGAATGAAGACTGCATCACAGTAAACAAAGTCAGACGTGAAGGGAACAGGAGCCACAAGAGAAGGAAGGAGGGATACTCGAGGAAGAAACAACAGGTGAGAGCGAGAGATAGGGAGGTCTCGAAGCAAGTAAATAGCGAGGTGAAGAGGCTGAGAGGGGAAGAGATAGTCATCCTCCTCCTGTAGGACTAAACAGCAATAATGAGAGACAGCCATAAAGGGAAGCTGGTTAAGGTGTTGAGGGATAGATACAAAAGAAATGATTGTGTCTGGCTTGTGCTTGTTCTGGCTGGTTGGGATGCTAACTATGTCGGGTCCTTCAGGACCAAAACACAGGTACCTTGAGGTAAACGCAATTGATGAGGAATTATAGAGGAGGTGGAAGGAGTGAATGATTGAGAGCGAATGAGACAAGCCATATCTTTCCCCTCACGCTCTGTTTCTCACAATTTTGTTTTGGTTTTTTATTGTCATTATTTTCCAACACTCTGTCCACTTTTAAGGAGTAGTGAACCACATTCATATTTAACCGGTGAGTGGTGAGTGGCTTATGTGGATGGTGGGGTGAGGTGGTGGCTGTGTGACGCTACCTAATAGTCATTTTAATGGAAGCTGATGATGATTGACGGCCACGCACGAAGCTGGTAACACTTTAAAGGTCACATTAGTTACTTCTGCAGCAGAAAAAGGTGAAAAGTGGGTGGATGAGAGAGAAGGTGGGAAGGGCTGGGAGAAAAGGCAATCAGGCAACAGAAAAAATGTTAAAAACCTGTGAAGAAACGAGAATAATAAAGATCGGGAAAAAAACAACAAAAATGTAAGCCAGTTGGAAGTTTTCTAGCATAGAAAAGACAAAACAAAACACTGAGACAAAGAGCTTGTTTCTATTTTTCAAGTTTCAACATTGTTTTAGTGATCACTTAACGATGGATCGTTTAGTATAACTTTCATTCCCTTCAAATCCTACACCAACACCATACAGCTGTAGAATTACCAGCTTTTGTGAGTCTGCCTATCCATAGTTTTCACGTAAAGTCAGAGCTACTGGAATATGCCCAACTGGCGGAAAAAAAAGATTACCGTGGTTCTTTGCCCTCCAGGCATCCTTTTAACGTTTTCCGGTTTAACATAGCCAGAATGCTGCATAGTTGCTATCGGATACGCTAATCGATATTTATTTACAGCTGCTTAAAGTGCAGAATATGGCATCAACAAGTGAACACACCTCTCCTAATCCTGCCTTACAGGCCTTACAGGCCAAATCACACCAGTCCCTGCTTTTCCACAGCAGTCAGCAGCAGGCTGTCACTGGCGGCTCATTTAAACTGTAGGAAGGATTTACTGACATTGGAAAAATACTTGGTTTACTTCACTGTTATGAAGTAGCATTAATACGACAAATTAATACTAGGGAAACTTTTCTGGCCCTAAATGTAACGTAGGATTTTTGTGTTTAAGCTAGCTATCGAAAATACATGTAGCTGCCTGTAGTTTAAAAGCTTTCATCCTGTCAGCAGCGTAAGGTAAGGGATTGTCTACATATACGTAGATCTCTGAACTGGAGCTCTGGGAGAGACTTTGCTGCTTTCAGAGATTTAAATAAAGTTGCTGGAGCAGAGTATGGATCAGAAGTCCCCCAAAATTCTTGGTTTTTCTTAATATCCTTTTTTCTCCATTGATAGATGATTCAAGTAGTCTTGGAGTGAGGCAGGTGAAAAAACAACCAACTGTCCACTAATTGCAGTCACTAGTGAGTTGGTAACATGACTGAAAACTATGGATTGTTAACTTTCTAGCTAGCTGGCTATCTATCAAATGTAAAAATTAAAAATAAGAAAGGAAAAACGAAATAAATATGTCGATAGTATTGTTTCAGCGGCACAGGGATGTAGCAGCCAGCACTTTTCATGTTGGTTTTCCTCTTGGTGCTCTGGCTTCCTTTCAGTCCATGGACATGTATATTAGGTTAACTGATGATTCTAAATTGCTGTAGCTGTGAGCGTGGATAACAGTTTATCTCTGTTAGCCCTGTGAGATCCAGGTTTATCCTCTTTGCCAACTTGGACTTCAGCCAGTGAATGACCCTAAATTGGTTAAGCAGTTAAAAAAAATGGATTAATGATTTTATTGAAAATATATTTAAATTGATAAAATAGTAATGTTTAAGTTGTGAAGGTTAAATGTTAACGATAACTTTAATATTGCAATAGCAATTTATGAAACAAAACATTAAATTACAGTGTCTGATGTGAAATCATTAGCTTGTTGTGGCAAACCCAAAGAGAATTATCACAAAACACTGAATCTTCCTCATTTTTTAGTCATTACTAAAAGTGCAAGGAGATAATTCACCTGTGAATGATTAAAAAAAAGGTTAAAAACAACACTTACAAATAACTGCAAAACACAGAAGTGGAAGGAAAACTGGTTTAAAGCTTAAGCAAACATTGATTTGACAAATGATCAAATTACTACAGAGTGTATAAAGTTTATAAAATTGTTAGTTACTAGTATTGCACAGACTTCTAAGCTGAATTGCTGTTCCGTGCAAGAATAAGAAGAATAAGTAAAAACCAACTCAAAGTATCTTAACAAATTATAGTGGCATCCCAAGCAAATAGCAGAGCTTCCATGTATCTTGGCACTGATTCTCTGGACGTTTCTCAAACTCTACTGGAGGGCTAAAGAAGTTCTTCTAAATGATATTTCTTAATGTGCTGTTTTGATGATTGTCGTTGAAGGCACTATGTAACATACAGGCCTAAAATCCCGTATTTTATAGTTATTTAGGCATTAAGTTCCCTGTTGTGGCCCACTGATGGGGACATTGCCATCCTCACTCTGAAATGATTGGTTGAATGTAGACACTCAGAACAACTTTGTATTGATTTACACTGACCCTTTGAAACATTAGACACTTTCAGAACCTGTTTGAAAACCTATTTTTAATCTTGAGCTTTTACAGTTCAAAGACTGAGTTCACAGTGTTTTTATTTGTGTTTTAATTTGCCTACTTTACCTTTTCTGTTTTAAAAATGTCTTTGTTATTTGATTTGATCCCTGTTCAGCATTTTGGTCAACAACTGTTATGTTTATATGTGCTATACAAATAAACTTGACATGACTTTTATATAAGGAGGCAAAATGACAATCCCTCCTTAGAGCACAATGGATTCCCTCACTTTAGACAAACTTCTTCTTCACTTCCTGTTTTTTATCACACTTTTTGGCTGTTATTCAGTATTTTCAGACACAGTATCTAATAGTTTGTATTGTTTTCTAATATCCTGACTATAGTACAAAAATTAAGAGTTACATATCAAAATTTATTTATATATTTTAATACAATGACTATTCTTTTTTCATGTCAAGGGTCTTTGTGATGGCTATTTCCCAAACATGTTGGGAAATAGCCTTAATAATCAATTTTGTGTTGTTATGTCGCATTAAAACTCCGACCACTCTTGGTGCAAACATGTAATTTGTCACTTTTATTCTGCTTGTTCATTCACTTTTTTTTCCCTCTTTAGTCACCAAAGCGTTTCAGAGCTTCTAACAGAATTTTTTCTTTTGAAGCACACATTATCCTTTGAAAACTGCCAATTAAAAGGATGATTTTTGCACTTTTAAAGTCAACATGCAACAGTTTTTAATGACTTTGACCTGTCAGAAAACGTTTTTTTTTTTTTAAATTATGACTGAGCGCCTCTAATGACAACCTTTTTTCCATACTATTTTTTGTCTACACATTTATTTTGCAGCAACCTTGACCTATCTATGAGCACCCACGAGCTCATTATCTCCTTGCTTCACCTACTCCCTCTGCTTCTTAACCTCTGTTTTACCTTTTTCATACCTTCTTACATATTGTATACTTCCATTATTCCTGTCACAAACTACATGCACCCCGACAGTCCTCCTATATGAGGATCCTGACATTTCCTGATGGATATGGCGATAGAGCTGAGAGTTTACCTCTGCTTCTTCCTCCTGTATCTCTCCCTCCTTACTTTTCTCACCCTTTCCCCCCTGTGCGCTATATAATGAGAGAGAGGGAGACAGATGATGTGTACATCTCTGTGTGTATGTGTTTGAGGAGGACCAGTATGGGAGGTATATGGGGTTTTTCTCAACGTGAGAGTGTAAATTTGTGCGTATTGCTGTTTCTCTGCAGGCTGTTTATACTAGTCTGGAGTCTTCCACTGAACCCTGTATGGCCACTGCTGAGTTTCACCAGCTGAACACATACACGGGAGACCAAGCATCTCATTACTGCTGGTGGGATGCGTGTGTCCATGGTTGTGTTCAGGGCCAAAAGAGACCGTAAGTGCACTTGCTGTTGCCACTTATGAGACAGAGATTCCTATGAATATTTGTGTTTGAGTGCATGTGTGAATAGAAAAGATAAAGTATGTCTGAGTGCATGTTTTTCACAGGCAGTGTATGTTTTGGATTTGATGTGTTTTTGTACAAGCGCAATATAATTATCCCTGCAGTATGTATGCAGACCATTAAAAAGCTTTAAGGAAAATTCAGGTTTATTACCACTCATGGCTCATTTGCATAGTTGCATTACATTTTTTGAAAGAAAGGCTGTTTAATTAATTAATCGAATCCACACTTTAATGTAATAAAAAAAAGCCCGTCCCCCAGATTACCTTTACTTTCCAGACCATCTTTGCAGTAATGAGAGGGAGGGAACTGTCAGGTTGGATGAACTATGCCTATATTTCCTCTCTTTTAGCGCATAGAACACACACACAGACAAAGTTTTCAGATTTCAATCCTGAGTCTTCTCATCTTTTGAGGTTATTTCTGTCACGGACCGCCGGGGCAGACCGTGTGGAGTGAGTGGAGGACCCAAGAGCAAACAGAGGTGAGGACACAAAACCGGACTTAACAGAAGGCGAGCCTTTATTTAGGGCCGAAAACATAAGGAACAAGGCAGCAAAGGAACTGAGGGAAAACCTGAACATAGACTGGGAAAACTATGGCTAAACAAGGTACAAACTAGGACTAGTTGAGGCTGGGGAACTATGACAAGGGGTAGGGGAGATAACACAGACGACGCGACACAGACTACATGAAACACAGAGACTAAATACACAAGAGGGATGATCAGGGGAAGTGGCCACACATGGGAACACAGCTGACACAGATAAACATAACAAGACATGGCAGGAGTAAACAACACTGACGGGAGACTGTCAAAGTAAAACAGGAAGTACACAGAGGTGCAAACAGGAGGAGAGAGAGAGAGCACGGGCATAGTGGGCTGGGGAAACATGGAATAAAACATAAGGAGAGACGAGGGCTCACAGATACACAGAGGGGCACACAGGGGGCAAAAGCCACGAATGGAAAACACTAAGGGAACAACACAGGAGGGCAACTCAGAAAACATGGCCTAAAATAAGGAACGAAATACAAAAATACAAAGAACTAAGAATACTGGGCCCACATGGCCCAGGACCATGACAATTTCTTTTTATTTCAGACTGAACATACGATGTTAAAATGTTTTCTACTAAAGTCACTAACCATGGACTATCTGGATAAACAGTGGTGAGATTCTCTCTTATGTGAATGTACTCTAATCAAATAATGACACAGGATCTTGTTTAAAGAGCATTTTTCATCTTCACGACTTCATTACTCATGATGAATGCACCCCCATTGTTCCATACGCTAGTCCCCTTTAGCTAATTTATAGGTATAAAATAGCCCGATTTTGCAAATCACAGATAATGAAGTAAAACGGAGGAAGGTTGAATGAAAGAGAGAGAGAACAAATTGTGCTCGGAGATGGTTTAAATGGGCCTTTGTTTGTCCCTGTTAAATAACAGAAAAAATCACAGCACAGACTGACTGTCTCTCCTTCAGTACTTGTACTGTGTCTTTCTCCTGATCCTTGATTAAAGTAATATTTTCTTCTATATTCGTGTACATATGGAGATGATAATAGATAGATTATGTATACACAGTACTTTACAGTCTATTTTGCTTCCAAGGAGTGAGACTTTTCTGTACTGTTTTTTGGTCTTGAGCCATAGTTTTTCAGACTTTCAGAAGGTCTTTTAGTTTTTTACGTTTTATTTTTGTCAAGTCACTTAACGCTGACCTTTGAATAATTTCATCTTATTTTAAAGCCTTTAGGCACTTTGCTACTAGTAGCATTTCACAAAAACACATCCACGGTTCCCATTCCTTTAGTTTAATCTATGACAAATGCCAGATTTAACAAAGTCTGACAGGACGGACACAAAATTTTTGCACCAACAAGGTGCTTTCCAGTGATGTAATAAAGTTGAAGATGAACAAACTCTGTTTTTACCTTATATGTTGTATTTTCATGTACGTTTGAATGTTTCAACAAACTGCCACGCCTGTTTCCTATTTTCCTGACAAAATGTAAAGAAATGCCGTGTGGCTCAAGATTTTTGCACAGTCTGTAAGTCAGTGGACGTGTGGCTGCACAGTTATGGCTTCTGGGTGATTTCATGTTTAGACATATCTCTTTAGTGCTGCAGACACAGTATGAAACATAGAGCACAGTGGTTAAACCATTATCATAAATATGAAACTTAACAGTGAGACACTTTGCCAGAGACTATAAATCATCCTGCTGTTTGTTTGGGTGGCAAGGGGAAATGAACTGTAATGCATAAGCTTTTCCTCTGGTGGTTTTCTTTTTGTTTGGTGTTTGGTGTTTCAGTGTGTGCTTATGCTGCCAGTTTGAAAATGATGACACTTCCTGTGACCCTAATCACATTGCTATTTGGATTGTAGATTGATGTTGGTTTACTTTGAATTGGGGTACAATTACACATTGTGGCTGAATACTGACCACTTTTAGCCGTGTTGACTGGAATGGGCGTATTGGCAAAATTACCATTGTCGGTGGCCAATGTTTGGCTTTTGTGTTACAACAATTTTGTGCTTGTTGAATGTTTAAAAAATATTGTCACGAAGTGCTGAAAAATTTCGTGACCCGTTTGATTTTTTATTTTGCTCTATTATATTGTAAATTAAGGGTTCAAATGTATTTTTTGATAAAGCAACAACAACAATGAAAGCCAACAAAGAGCCTTTTATTTAGATTCAAACCGTTATGCCATAGTTTTTATGTTTTTGCTATGTAGCAATGCCATTATACCCATATTTCTGGGTAGTGCAGGCCAGGAAAACCATTGGTAGAAATTTTAGTGTGACAACTGCAAAGCCATCAGGGGAAACTGCAAGAACTTTCTCTTCTGTCACTCAAATCACAGTGCATTGTTCCAGGTAACCTGAATCTGCCATACCTGCAACTAGACGCTCATGCTTAAACTTGAGGCTTTGTTGTTAGATGGGAATACCTTTCAGTGCTGAAAATTTAACAATAGAGGTTAACAGTTGTGAAAATGCCCTCAACATCGAAAGGCTCCATGGCAAATCTGCACCTGTAAAGGACTCTGCTTTGTTGTAAATTACCTTGAAAAAAATTGAAAACGGGTTAACTAATAATTTGAACCCTGTTGGATTTTAGAAGTCATCTTTCCAACACTTCAAGTACAACAGAATATTCCTTTTCCCAAATGCTATTGCACTTGGAGGGAGACCCTGCTATTCCAAAATGTGACGTATATAACAGAGGATGGTATGAGCATGTACATGTTTCTATATACATAATTTAGTTCATGTTTTAGGAGAAATTACAATTCATAGAATTTGTAAATCACCCTTTAGGTGTTTCTCTGCTTCTCATACAACACCATTGATCGTAGTGGTCGTTGCAGACTTGCCCTCTGTCTGTCCATGTGATGATGGAGTTTTTCAGAATTAACAATGTGTTCAAATTGCTTGAGTTATTGCCCTTTAAGGGAATATTCATGAGGTGGAAAAACTCTTTATCCATCATTTCATTTAAGTAGTGCCAGTCGCAACAGACACTCCACAGCCAAAAGCTCATTGAAATTGCTGAGTCACTTTGTCAGGGAAAAGCTGAGTTGGCTGAATGCTGTGCTGCTGCAGTTCTGTGCACACCAGGTTGACTGACTCTTACTACCTGTTTTAAGTCATTCCTCTTAGATGCACTGCTTATGTTTTTACCCCTTAACAACAAATCTAAAAATGACTAAAAACACAATTTTGGGAGATGTTTTGTTGAAAAAGCACATCCTACTCCCATGTTGCTTATCATTTCCATGTATTATACTGCATCAGTGAGACCTTGGCCCGATAAGGCCTGATGAAGAATAAGAACTATGATTATCACACTTTTCCTTCTTGGGTCCGTAAGCAATGAAGAATGTTGTTCATATTTCTAAAACTTTGATTTGATTCATTTCCTAGATGTAATATAGCACCAGTAGAAAATAAATAAAGTAAAGGCTGAAAATCTTCCAGCAGGTTTTGCCTTTATGTTGGGGGCACTATAACTAAATAGGTGAGAACATATTGAAATAAAATTGGTGATCCATATTTTGTTGCAAAAGAAAAATCTAATATATCTGTCTGGCTAGTAATGAAAGAATGTTCAGATTGATCCTTAATAGATACTATCTCATTCATGGACCAAGGTCATGTTTTCTTATAAAGAGCTAATGCCAGCAGAAAGAAAAAAGAATACATTTTAACACACTATATCTTTTTTCTTTTTTTAATGTTCAAGAAAACAAAGTGTGATGATTTGAGGTTTGCGACATGCACTCACATCAAGTATTATGGCATATTATCCTGCTGGAAGCATCTGTCAGGGCACACACATGACGAACAACAATACTCGGCTAGGCTGGTGGTAGTATCTATGGCGCTATGAAGATACTTGTTAGTTGACTTTTCTAACATTTCTATAGGGTCAAGCTACGTGCTATCCATCCATTCATTTTCATCTGCTTATCCAATTTTGGGGCTGGAGCCTATCCCACTTGCCATAGGACAAGAGGCAGTGTAAACCCTGGACAAGCCAGTCTATCGCACGGTTAACACAGAGACAGACAACCACTTAATACAGTAGTATAGATAACCTATCCCTGTTAACTGCATGTCTTTAGACTGTGGGAGGAGATGTGGGTAAATGTAAATCCACACCAAAAGGATTCAAACCCAGGACCTTCTTACTGTGAAGCTGCACTAACCACTGCACCACCATGTCACCAAGATAATGTTTCTCCTCAATTTCAGTTAAGCCTAAGCAATTTTTTCTGCGAACTCCAGCTTTATACTTGGCATGTGGACATCACAGCATTATTAAGTAAGTCAGTGCATCAGCATATTTCCCAAAATGAGCTACTGCCATTCCAGAAGATATAACATTTTAAGGGGTTAAAGTGTAAAGCAAATCTTGCTCAACACTTGAGATACTTGTGTCTAATCAGCAACTGCTTTTCCTTGCAAGTACAAAGTAGAGATGAATTTGGAAGCAGCAACTCCACTTGTTACAAATGAGATTAAAAGCCTACTTGAAACTAAATGAATTTTTGGAGATTGGTTGTATCTATTGATACTGTCTGTTCAAGGACTTTTATATTGATTATTATTGTGCTAATTTGTCAATGTGAAGCAAAGGTTTATTAGGCAATTCCAAACCAGGAAAATACATCACTTTCCTGTTCAAGAGCACTACAAAACATGCAATCAGTGCCTCTTGGAGACTACGATTGGTCAAAATCAAGCAATCCAGCCATCATTTTGAATACACGATACTGAGCATAGTGGAGTAGCAATTGAAATTTGGTTTGGTATTCATCTAATTGAATGTAGATTGCAATCATTGTCAGATATAGAAACAAAAAATGTTAACTGAAGAAAGCACCGTTGCAGGATATCAACTCTGATCTGTGTCAAAGAGTCAGCTGTGAGGCATCTCCTTTCTCAGCTGCTATTGAGTGGCCTCAGCGAGAGCGGGAGAAGGGAAAATAGAGTAAAGAAAGGGCAAAGTACATAAAAGAGCAATGGGAAACTCAAGAAGGGGGAGGAGGTTTCATGTGCCTGAGGTGAAGAGAGGAGGTGAAAGGGATGGAGCCAGCCTGTAAGCCTACATAAGGGGTTAACAAAAAGTCAAACTGAGAGAGGATCTGATAAAGAAAGCCAAAGCAGAGAGATGAAAGGACATGGTGTGAGAGAATGAGTGGATTTGACGGGAGGGTAGCTAGAAAAAAAGGTGAAATAAAGTTCAGTGGGAACCAAAGGGGTCTTTCATAATTCTGTAATCATCTGTTTCACTTTCCTCTTCCTTTCTCTGCCTTACAGGCCCATTTTACACTCAATCTGAAACTTCACCACTCAAAAGCTTCCGTTCCACTTTCTAGTAATTTTGTCTCCATTTTCCCCCTCTTTCATCTTACCACAGTCTGTCTTACATATCACATGGCCACACATGCACAGCTCTGAATGTGCCCTAATCTCCTGAACATGTTGGAGCATTAGATGAGCTAGCGAAGTGAATGTCAGCCAAAATAAACAAAACCGCAGTCGTCAAACGAGGCATTTTATTAATGGTTCGGTCTTTAACCACATCCTCTGTCGCTCAGCTAAATGGCTGTTGTGATTTGTCTTTGTCTCTGACTTTTTCTGTCAATAACTTCACTGTCAGTCATTGCCTTTGAAGTAAAAATCTCATAGCAGCTTGTTTGTCTTTTTTTTTGTTTGCCTGCTTGAATGCTGTTGTCGTGTTTGTGTCTGCATGTGGTGTATCCTGTTTTCTGTAGCACGTGGAAAAAGCATTTTATTTCCATGTGCTGATGAGAGAGTGCTGCAAAGGTGGCCAGTGCACTGAAAAAAAATAGACAAGCAGTTAGTGAGAAAGGGATGGAGCTCTGGGGGAGCAAGAGGTATAAACGGCAGTAGTTACTGAGAAGGGGAAATTAAAAAGGCAGAGGAGAGCTATCAGAGAGCCTTTTAATTAGCCATCCCATTTATTACCATCGGCAAGCCAAGCCAAGGTACCGTCTGTTGTCATGTCAGGAGAAAGTCGGAAAAGCACTTTTCTCTGAGGCAGCAGGCATGAAGGAGAGAGATGAAAGAGGGTGAGGAGAAAGAGAGGGAACAAGGGAAGAAAGTTGAGAACACAGAATTCAAAAATTCAGAGCTAGTCCAGTAACACATCATTATAGTGCAAGCAGGGTAAATATCACTGCATGTAAACAAGTAGGAGAGTTAAAACAAATAAAAAATGAATATTGTAAGTTGAAAATTATTACATGCCTTTTCAAGCATGCATGGTGCAAACAGAGACATTATAACATTTCTGCAATAGAATATGTAAAGGAGCTCAGCATAAAGTTTATTTATCACTGTCTTGCTTAATTTGTGCAACATCACTGATGAGATATAGATGAGTACTACAACTCAGAAACAAGTGTATAAACACGTATATTTTTGTCAGGAGTTTAGATACAGTCATGTCAGAGTAATTCAGGGCTTTCAGTGATTTTTGTGAACCATTCTTTTTACAGGGTGGAATGATTGTACAGCATCTTTAATGACTTTACGAGAGAGGGACTGGGTGCACAAGTTTGAGTTTATTTGGGATTTTCTCTGATCTTCAGTGGGTCAGATTATACAGACAGGTTCAATTAAATACACAAGCCCCATTAATATTTGGATAAATGGAGTGTTGGATGTAACACGTTACAAAGTTACTGTAATCACAGTACATTTTACAGTAATATGGTAATGTAATGCATTACTGTTCTAAATTCAGTAATTAAATTAAAGTTACAATTAGGTTGATACTTGTGTTACAAAGGTTGTTCAATTGTCTGCAGATTGGGCAGATAGAAAGAAAAAACAAACAGATAATAATGCTGTGTTTTTTTTTTTTTATCTTCCTTGATGGAAGGAGGAAAATGGTGGAGTGGTACAGCTCTATCACTTTGAGGAGTGGTGGTGTTGTGGCCATTTTTGTTGAATGTTTATAAAACGAAATTTGTATTCATTTTGTTTTTTCTTTAAAGTTGTAAGAATATGCTGACCTAGTTTTATTATATATAAATTTGTAATTCATTTTATTGGAAAAGTTTTTGGAAAGTGATTGGTTTATTGGCTTATGGACCCTCCCATTAATCAGGGGATTAAGAGCACCCTGGAGGAGTGTGGTAAAGATGGTTTTTTGTTTGCCAAATGTCTGATGGGAAGACGGGAGGGTTAGAAAATGATTTATTGGCCACTTTTGAAGTTGTTAAAGCAAATTAAGTTAACTTTCGTTTAATTTTAAGTTTTAAGAAGTTATTTGGTTGATTTTTGTTTATAATTTTCCACGAAATAAACGACATATGATTTTTAAACAATGGAGTCAGACATGCGTTCTAAAACAAACCTCCCGTTGCCACCTACGGCCTTTTCTTGGACTTTTTTGGTGTTTGGAAGATAAAAGGCTGTGACAGGCGGTATGGACATAACATCTATTTTTAAAGCACAAAAATGACAAGAAAATGACAAGAGTGCAATGGTAAAGTGGAAACTGCATCCAAGACAGAAACAACCACATAATACTGCAAACACAACTTTGGCTCTTTGGAAGGATCTGCACAGAGAGCATGCTAACACAGAGCTAGCCAGGGAATCAGAGTGATGTTAAAGCTGACTGAATGCGAACCCAGCCCAGGCAGCCAGACCCTGAACTTTAACAGGTAACAAACGGATGAGCAGTCCGGTTTGCAGCCTCCATTTCTATATGTTATTTTTTCTAAAGTAGAATCAGTGTGGCGATCACTTTACAGTTTCTTTGTGCTGTTTTTGTGTTGTGACCTTGTGTTTAAAGTTGCAACAACAACAACAACAAAAAAGGGATATGTTAAAGCTTAAAGAAATGTGTTTTGTGTGTGCTCATTAGGATAAGGACTTTAGCCTATAGGTTTATATTGTTACTATACTTGGATGTAGCATTTTCAGTGGGAGAAACGTTTCGTCACTCATCTAAGTGACTTCTTCAGTCTCATTTCATTGGGAGAAATGTTTCTTCCCCTGAAAATGCTACGTCCAGAACCAACTTTTTGGGATTTACTTACCTGGAAGATTGACCATGGGTCAAGACAATTTAACTAGTATGGCTGGGTGGCTGTAGCTCAGGTGGAAGAGCAGGTCAGCCACTAATCACAAGGTTGGTGATTCGATCCCAGGCTGCCTCCTGGCTGCATGCCAAATATCGTTGGGCAAGATACTAACCCCATGTTTGCCTACTGGTGGTGGTCAGAGGGCCCGGTGGTGCCAGTGTCCGGCAGCCTCGCCTCTGTCAGTGCGATTATTTTATGTGGCTACAGTGTAGCTTGCCATTGCCAGTGTGTGAATGTGTGTGTGAATGGGTGAATGACTGAATGTAGTGTAAAGCGCTTTGGGGTCCACAGGGACTGAGTAAAAAGCGCTATACAAATACAGGCCATTTATTTTTTATTTTTTACCATAGTAGTTTAAGAAATGAATTTCTCCGCTGAGTAAATAAATAACAAATACCGTTGCTTTTAAGAAATATAATAAGTAATATGTAATACATTACTTGTTATTTCTTGAGTAACAACCCCACACTGGTTACGTGTGATACCTGATACTTATGTTGGCAACCAGCTATCTTCTGGCATAATTCTGGATATTTGACCGTTCATCTTAGCCCAATTGGTAGAGTTTGTCTAAATTAGTTAACTATCTGGCACCAGTCCACTTTTTAAGCATACCACAAATTTCTAATAGCATGGAGTGCTAAGTCTGGGGCTTTGGTAAAGCCATTCCAGCAGCTTACTTGTAGCCAGCTTTTCAATTTTAAACCCAGTTTTGATATCTGACCTGTTGGAACATCCAATGTCCAAGTTTCAACCATCTGTTGATTTGAGGGGAAGCTGAGTAATTTCGGGGTAGTCCTTCTTCTTCATTATGCTGTACACTTTGTGCAATTTACCCATGTCACTGTAGCAAAACCCCCCAAAAAAACAAACAACAACAAAAAAATACAGTGAAAATGATGCTACCACCATCACCTGTCGTTATTAGGTCTGAAACTTTTATTCCTCCAAACATCCATCTTTTCAATAGCCTCAGTGTTTGCTGTTACTGTATAATGGAGATGTTGGTTATACTTTGCTAAAATGAATACCATTTGGTATTACATATAACTAAGAATCATGAATCACATTAGCTGGTTGTAATAGAAGTAATAGCATTCGTCAGCTAGCTGTAACTTATCTATGCTCACAAATCTGGCATTTGTAATGTTAGTTCACAATATTCAATTGACTTTAGCCACACTTTTCCCATATTGCTCCCAGGGGTTTGGATGAATTAGCCAGCCTTATCCTAATTATAACATCCTTAAACAGTTTTAGGAAAAGCTCAGGGTCAGCTCTGATCCCCCAAACCACCCAGCTGGGCTAAGGTGTGATATAACTTGGCAGCTACCTGGATTAATTTTCTTACTTGTTAATGTTCTTGCTTACAAAATGTTAACTCAATACCAATGTTTTGTTTTGTTTTTTACTGTGTCTATTCGTGGAGTTTGTGTTGGGAACCTGTTATTTGTTGACATGACTGAGTGGTCAACTGGAGTGTCCCATCACAATGTGAAAATTGAAGGAAAGAAAAAAAACTTCTAAAAAATAAGTACACACTCGGTTTCTGCAATATTGTGTTTAAGTGAAATTTACAGTGTGACTTTTTTCTCTCAGTACTTCACACAAGAACTAATGGGCAAACATTATAGCGTCTTTATTAGCTTATTAGTTCACCTGCGTCTAAGGGTCTCTCTTATTATATTAAGTGACTGCATGTAGGTACACTGTGTATAATTATCAATTTACCTGTGTTCTTATAGTCATTCATGCTTGCGCTGAAACTACGTGTGGGATGTTGAGACTTGATAATATACCCTGTGGTGCCAGAGTCTCAATTCTAACTGTCCTCTTTATACTAGCTAGATCTAATTGAATCTAATTGAGACAATTAAAGTGAAATTGGACCAGAAGAATTTATTGAACCAGTTATCTGTTGTAATTAGGTAGTAATTGGCCTATTGTTATCTTTACAAGTCTCTAGGAAGGGCTGACACAGACCCTGCACACAGACCTGTTAGTGAGCCTGGCACATAACGTGTCTTCTTCTTGTTGGCACATTTGAAATTTGCTCCCCCCCCCCCCCTGCATGTTTCTGCCTGCGTGCACCTGTAGCATACAGGGGTTTGCATTGTTAAAACTCAGAGTGTTAATATATATTTCAACGCATTTTTACTTTGTCCTGCAACTGTAAGTATTGATGTCCGATGTGCTGAAAGTCTTCCTTGTGCAGCAATATCGACAAGGGCACCCATGCATACACAGGACTTCCTTCTTTTTACTTATACTTTTTCATCCTCTCCTAGTTGTATTCTGTACTTCTTTTTCTTTCTTGTTCTTGTTTTCTCTTGTGTAGCACATTTGAACCTATTATTTTTTCTCTAATATTGATTATAAAAGTACTTAAAATAGACAAAATAGAGAAGAATATGATTGACCCTAAGTGCGGAAAGAAATAAGTGAGTGGGAAGCAAGGGCAGAGGGCTAAGAGTAGAACAGAACATGTGACTGAGATTTGAACTGGGTAAGAAACATTGCATATTAAAGAATTTTTGCATAATAAAACAGAGCAAACAAAGCTTGCACTCCATTTATGATTACAGCTTCAGGACTCGTGAGTGGAATACTGATACAGTACTGTAGTTTTACAGTTTATGCAGTATGAAGGCTATTTGGTAGGCTTTTATTTAGCTTTTAGAGTTCTTAGTAGCTGTGTGCATACACCTTTCTGAGTTATGCACATTCCAGTGCAGGTCAAAATGCTTTAGCTTAACATCAATATATTTGTTTAGCCTATTATTTTCATATTCTCACATTAATATCCACAAGTTTTTCATCTCCTTAATAAGTGCTATTTTTATTGGAGCATATTGCATCAAAATTCATGAAAATTTTACAGATATATATTTCAGATAAAAAAGGTAGGTGTAGTTTGAGGGATGCTTTGTTTTGGGCAGCAATTCAGATTATGTAGCTAACAGACAAAACACTATAGGTGAAGAGAAATAATCTGCCAGTAAATGATTTAAACAATGTAATAAAGATGCTTATTTGTTATTTAAAGCATGTTCCATCTTCTGTAATAACCAGACAATTTGATCTTAACATGTACATGTTATGCATAGTATGTTAAATAAATGTGCTTATGGTTAGTTACACATGTACAATTGTCACTAATACAATAAAGAGGTTCAGTGTGATTACAGTTGAGTAGATGAATAAAGATGAAGGCTTTCTGAAGCCCAAAGCAAAATACATGTCACATTAGTATGCTGTCTTATACTGCTGAATTTCAAATCAAATGCAAAATATTTCATTGAAACACCTAATGAACTGAAAACAAACATCAGTGAATGTGTTTCTGAGTAAACCTCTATTCTAATCCCAAGAAAGTGTAGAGACGAGCACTGGGAGAGATGTGCCTTCAAAGTAAAGAAGATGAAGTGATGATGCCTTGTTTCTTTTATCGTGCTATAGTGCCTGTGAGGATGAGATGAAAGTGTGCATCAAGTGATCGCAATGTTGTTGCTGAAAAAAAGTAAAATATACTCAAAGACAAAAATAAAGGTGATGCAAATACGAATTACACTGCATTTATACAACTATATTTTATATTTGTCTCTTTGTTTTTTGTTTATTCCACAGTCATAAGAAAAAGGGGCTGGAGCCTATCCTAGCTATCATAGGGAGAGATGCGGTGTACACCCTGGACAGGTCGCCAGTCTGTCTCAGTGCACAGTGAACTCTTCTGTGTATAAAAGTATTCTAGAGTCAAATGTGAGCCCGGCAGCTATATGACAGCTGAGGCTTGGCTGACCCTGGGTCACACAACATGATAATGATTTTAAGCACAACAAATGTACATCAGAATGGCTGAAAACAAAAAGAATCAATGTTCTGCAATGACTTGGTCCAGACCTCAGTTTGACTGAAATGCCATGGCAAGACCTTAAAGCCCCCTTTTCATTAGTTCAGTTTGCCACAGTTTCCAGGGTTTCCCATTAGGTCATAGTACCTGATACCAGGTACTTTTTTAGTACTTGTTCCAAGGGATCCAAACAGGTACTAAAATGTGATGTTGTCAGATTGCGTGCCACCGATCTTGATGAGTCATGAGAGCGTCTTGTTCACAAAAATCAAAACAGCCATTTTTGAAACTCTGCAACAAAGAAAATGGCTACAAAAAAACAACGCTGTGTTCCCCGAGTCTGATGAAAAACTACAGACTGAGCAGCAGGTACATGTTCACTTCGATGTCCACCTTTGTTTTAGAGTTCATGTCACATAATAATTACATTACAGGATGCACAGATGCGTTTCTATGACGATGAGCATGCAAACAAGGTACTACTGGGTTGTAATGGAAAACCAGCTGATCTGAGCCGGGTCGATCCGTGGTGAGTCGAGCCAAGTAGGTAAAAGGAAAAGGAGCTTAAGAGAATTTTATATAAACAAATAGCCAAAAACTTCAGTGAACCTAAGCAATGTTGTAAACAAGAGTGGGTCAAAACTCCTCCACAGAGAGACATAAAATCTTATAAAATCAATTACTTCAAATTATTGCTGCTAAAGGAGGTTCCACAAGCTACTGAATGAGGTGTACTGAGTTTGTCACACATTTTGATAAATAAATAATGCTAATTATGTTCTAATATGTCGAACCTTAGAACTAAAAGAGGGCATGGTGTCTTTTTACTGACTGTATATTGGCCGAAGAATCCACAGCCAATTCCAAGAAAGGGGCGAAACACAACGCATGTGGCAGGGCATCCGGGCCATCACCAACTACAGGAAAACGACACATGCCTGTGATAGTGACACCTCCCTACTAAATGCGCTAAACAACTTCTATACACAGTTTGAGGCTCAGAATGACGTGATGGTGACCACCTGTCGTCACAACAACCAGGGTCCGTGTCTGGCCTCGGCTGATGTGAGAAAAACTCTTTGCAGAGCTGACCCACAGAAGGCTCCTGGTCCAGAGAACGTCCCGGGGAGAGTGCTCAGAGAATGTGCTGGCAGATGTTCTTACTGACATCTTCAACCTCTCCCTGAACACTGCTTTCGTTCCAAAGTGCCTCAAGGCCACTATCATCATTCCTGTGCCAAAGAAGTCTTCAGTGTTCTGCCACAATGACTACCATCCTGTTGCACTCACACCCATCATGACAAAGCGCTTTGAGAGGCTCATCGTGAGAGACCTTGCTGCCACCAACACTGGACCCACTCGCCCCAACCGGTCAACGGATAACATCATTGCAACAACCCTACATCTGGCTACTAGTACATACAAGAAGTACATACTAAGGACACTTATGTACAGTGTTGGTCAAGTTACTTGAAAAAAGTAATCAGTAACTAATTACTGATTACTCCCCCCAAAAAGTAATCCCGTTACTTTACTGATTACTTATTTTCAAAAGTAATTAATTACTTAGTTACTTAGTTACTTAGTTACTTTTTAAAAACACGATTTACAACCTGAAGAGGTGATAAAGTGATAGATCTTTCAGCCCAATTCTACTTTTTCTACATAATCCATCATACAAAATGTAATCAAATGGAAAAGTCTCTTTTTTTAACTTGTTTTATCAGTTTTAATCTTTTAACTTTATGCATCAAGCAAAACATTTAATTGCAACATTCTCTGACTTGAATAAATTAGTTTAACATTTAAACCTATTTTCTACACATTCCAGCACATAAAATAAAATATTTTTTGTGTTTTCACTCACTCTTTCAAACAGATGCAAGTAAAACACAGCAGAAAATAAATAAAGTCAAAGACTCAGCGGTCCTTTTGCTCTATTTTCACCTGTAAAGCAGGAGCAGGGTAGGCGGAGGGTTACCCTGGTGCAGGTGTGCTGCGGTCAGTTGAAGAATCCGCGCGAGTGTCTCTGTGAGTTTCCCATCACGTCGTAGCTACTCGGTGCTTGCTCGGAAGTTTAGGGGTTTTTTTCGCTGTAAAAAGAAGTTTTCTTCCCACGCACGATGGACGCTAATGTTTTTGTCACTTTTTATGGAATCAAACTCAAAGTAAGGTCAGTACTTCCACACTTTAAACGCTGCACGCTCATACTCTCTCCCGCACTCGATATATTATCCATTGTTGATCTGCACACAGCTGCTGTCACCAACGTCGCACTTGCTTACGTCACTGTCATGAGACATTCTCGCAAAAAAATCACGGTTTTAGTAACGCAGTAACGCAGCGTTCCTACGGGAAAGTAACGGTAATCTAATTACTGATTTTGCAATAGTAATCCCTTACTTTACTCGTTACTTGAAAAAAGTAATCAGATTACAGTAACGCGTTACAAGTAACGCGTTACTGCCCATCTCTGCTTATGTACGAATGCTGTTCATAGATTTCATTTCAGCATTCAACACCATCATTCCTCAGCACCTGATTGGAAAACTGAGCCTGCTGGGCCCGAACACCTCTCTCTGTAACTGGAGCCTGGACTTTCTGACGGAGAGACCTCAGTCAATCAGCCTCAATGAGCACTGGAGCCCCTCAGGGCTGGGCGCTCAGCCCACTGCTGTTCACTCTGCTGACTTACGACTGTGAAGCAATGCAAAGTTCAAACCATATCATCAAGTTGAGAGGAGGTCAGAGACTCAGAGAGGAGGTGCAACAACTAACAGATTGGTGTAGAGTCAACAATCCTGTATGGTAACTGGTAACTGCACAAGACCCTACAGCGGATAGTGAGAAAAGCTGAGAAGATCATTGGAGCCTCTCTTCCCTCCATCACAGACACTTATCGCACCTACTGCATCCACAAAACCACCAGCATTGTGGAGGACCCCCACGCACCCCTCACACACACTCTTCACCCTGCTGCCTTCTGGCAAGAGGTACCAGAGCTTTCTGGCCCTCACTGCCAGACTGCGAAACAGTTTCTTCCCCCAAGCCGTCAGACTCCTGAACACTCAGTGACTGGGCTGACACACACATACCTTCATACACATCAATACCTCAAGCACTTATCTGCACAATGTCACACACACACACACACACACACACACACACACACACACACACACACACACACACACGCACACCTTCATACATCAAGTTACTTTTTGCACAACCTACTGTCATTGTTGCACTTTTCTATTGCACTGTTGTGCCTGCACTGTCTTGCGTCTGTATCCTTCTGTTCTGTCTGGTGTTGCACTTTTTTTTTTGGAATTTTTGCACACTTGTACTTTATATTTTCCTGTGTTGAAAATATAATAAATCATCCAAACATGACCCAAACTGCCATCCCCACTGCAGTTTGCCTTAAACATAATATGACCTTTTTAACTGACATTTTCCATTTTACACATTTATCTTCCTCTTCTCCCTACTTCAGTTCTCTTTATATAACAAGGTATTAACATATATGGTGAATTCACCTCTTTATACAGCAGACTGAGCTCATTCACAGAGGGTTGTCACATGTTTCTTACAATACGTAAGCAGGGCCATTTTAACTTACATGACCTTGAATTAGTAAAACTGTAGCAGCTGACCACAGAGCAGTCACTGCAGGTTAATTCCTCCACACCAAGCTAAACCAAACACATATATATGTAGTCATGTTATTGAGGTGTTCTTGTTTGTGACAGATTTTGAATAGCACAAACACTATGAAATATTATGCGATTTTAAGAGTATTATAGGCAGTTGCGCTACTTCATCACCAAGGACAATGCAACTGCAGACAAAGCAAGAAAATAGCAGAAAATAAAGTGATGGGTTACTTTATAGTTTAGTAACTTTAATTATTAAGGCATTAGATGACCTGCATCTACAAGGGCTTTGGTGTATGTGAGTATCTGCATTGTTATAAGAATGTGAGACGGTGCATGCCAGAGGGAAGACAAGATGGACCAGTAATCACAGCCTAGCCTATTGCCAGCAGTGTGTCTGTAAGTTATTTATAACTTAGGTGGAAAGCTGCTTTTTCACTTTTTGAGCCAAACAAGTTAAATAGTGATATTTTCTGTTTAGCTCAAAGTGGAACAAACTGCACATCATTAAAATGTAGTTTGCCCAATTGGCAGAAGGCTGAATTTGATAAAAATTAGGTTGTTGTTTGCTGTTTATCTTACTTACCATGCAGTTGGAGAGAAAAAAACAAACACCCCCCCCCCCCCCCCCCCCCCCCGCTTGTGTTTTAACAATGTTTCACCTGTGAGTTATTGATACAAGGATCAAGACTGGCTTGTAGTCCATGCTCTGGATATGTAGTTTTATTTTGGTGCACAAACAAAAATGTGCCCAAATTAATGACCATGGGGATAGTTTGTGTTTTGTGTTAACAGTGCTCAATCAAATAAAGGTGGCCTAGCATGATGTTTTTTCCTATATATCTACACTGACAGGTGCTATATATTGTTTTATTGCTACAGAGAAATTAAATTCAAACTCAAAGGTATCATAAATTATCTAAGAAGCCAACAATTGTACCTACCAGAGATGAGAAACTAAAAGAAGCTTTTAATTTGACTATGTGATTAATAGACAAGTTGGATGTTTTCTGCTGTGTAAACACTACATTGTCAACCCAAAATGCAGGATGCTGGAGACTGTTTGTTGCTGTTAGCACCAAGAAATAAATAAAAATCTAAAACATTTATTAAACACATTCAGGGAAACATGGACAACGTGACGAAGGAATACTGACACAATACAAGAGGTGATGAAGGAAGTGGAAACGGGGGGCAACAGAGCTGAAGACAACATCATGAGATGGGGGAACATGGCTTAACAACAAAACAGAGAGAACAACAGCTACCAAATTAAAACAGGAAATAAGACATAAGTGAACGGAATGGGACACAAAAAGGACCTTAAAGACGCAACTAGCAAACCTAGAAAATAAACCATAAAGAACCTATGCAAACCATGAGAGAACTGATAAGTATATAAAACAACAACTGTTAACAGTAAACCAAATGCTGATCACTATTGCAAAGAAACAAGGAAACAAAAGAGTTAACTTTCAAGTCCAAGACCCAGGGTCCATGACATGTTTGCATTTTGCTTACCTTGTTTCTACTCAGTTGGGTTCCACCTACTGAAAAGGAACTTTTGCTATATCATTATATGAGTCACATTTTTTACTCCTTACATTTGGTTACAAATCTGCTTATTTAGTGTCACAAAAAGCTATTCTATGTAAAACGACACTCCTTCATGCAACTGAAGCTAATATTTAGTTGCTTCATGCCCCCACAGAGGGATGTTATCGTGCAGCTGTTGTCTTCAGACAGGCAGGATCAACCCTTCCTTTAAGCAAACAATAAATGTGCTGCACACAAACCAATATAACTTTAACCCAGGCGGCACATGTGAAGTGAGGGTGTCTTTTCTAAGTTCTTTGTGTCTGCATGAGCCCACCTCTCTGTCACAGCTGGAGGACAGATTCACAGTGTCGCCTGCGGCATGTGTGCTGAGGAAATAAAACTCCCCGCCAGCTCCTCTGCTTCTTGTTTTGTGTCACAGTCTTTCCTCCCCGTGTCCTCGTATTTTCTTTCTCATTATGACTAACGGCACATGCTCTACCACCTTCTGACCTCACTTTTTGACTTTTTTCGTCCTTTATTATACTCAGTGGGTTCAGTCCGTCTTTTGGTCTCTTTCACTCTCTTCACATCTTCCCAGCGTCGACTGTGTTGAGACAAAAACACCTCCAACCTCTGTTTCTTTCTTTCTTTTGGCTGACTTTGTTTTCCCTGAGGGTTCTGTGTCAAAAGTTGCCTGTGGTGGCTTTCCCATCAGGGTTCTCCTTGCCTCCCACTTTCCCTCCCTCTTTTCCTCCTCCTTTACCTCGCCTTCTCCCTCCTCCTATTTTCCTCACTATTCCATCTTATTCCCATGGGATTCCCGGGCCTTAATTATTCATTGTAATTTGTAGATTAATTCTGCATGGCTACTCCCTCATCACATACACACACAGGCGTGCACACACTCGTTCCTTCACCCTTCTGTCTCTGTAATTCTCTCCTTCAGTCCACCTCAGGCACCCTCTGCTACTTACCGCCTCCTTCTTTGCCTTGTCCTTCGTCTCGCTATACCTCAAATATTCACACCTTTTCCCCTAATTTCTTTGCAATCCGTTTTCTACCTCTGTCTTACATTTGTAACTTCTCTCTCAATTGCTCACTACATCTTTCTTTTGTTCTTCTTACACCTCTTTGTCTCTCTCCCTTTTTTTTTAAACTTTTCTCCCCCCCAGTTTCTCTCTGCCCTCCCCTCCAGCTCTCTACATGTCTCTGCTTTCTTCATTTCTTACCACCTATACATCTTTTCCTCTTCCCTCCCTTCCTCCTTCTCTCCCCTCTCCCTCGCGGTGACAGGTTCCATTATCATGTTTCTCACGGCTCGCCTGCTCTCCTCCTGATGGATGACCTCACACGAATATTAATTTACTGTAGCATTAACAATATCACATCTTATTCTACACTTACCTCTCCTCCCCCCTCTTCCGTCTCCTCCTTCCTCCAGCTCTACCTATTCTACCCTCCAAACACCCTTCAGCCACTGCTCTCATTTTCTTTTCACTCTGCTCCCTCTTTTCTTCTCTTTTCTCCTCCGTGCCTCCGTTTCATAGCACTTTTCTCAAGTTAACTCTTCTCATTACAAGTGGATTTGCTCAGATTATTCCACATGCATTTAAAGAGACAATAATGTGTCTTTACTAAACAAGATAATCTATTTTGAAATGCAATCTTATCACAAGAAGCATATTTACACCAAACATGTGCACCATTAAACTGAGTGACATTTACTTAGGCCCCATAAAATCCTTCTTTATGAAACCATGGGGCTATCTGCATAATCCATGCAGTGCATCATGGTATACAACATATAGTAGAAATGTTGAGTGAAAGTTGCTGGCTATATATATGCATGTGTAGACAGCTACATCAACAGATTGAATAGAAAAGCTGCTGACATGAGTTGAAATGGAGGAGAAGGAAGGAGAAAGATGTGGAAAACATGAGTGCTGATGAATGGGAGAAGAAAAGAGTATTGGCTGTCCCACTCATTGCTAAGACATTCTTTATCCTCTGCTCTCCAGCACCCTCTCTGTCTCTCTAACACGACTTCTACCGCACACATCACACACTTTTTCTCACTTCCTTCCCTTCTCTGTGTTCTCCAAATGCTACTTTTTATCTTATCATCTCTCCTCCTGCCTTTAGAGGCTCATGTACACAGTGTTTATCATCGCCTGTCTAAGTTCATTTAAGCAGGAGGACCCCTCTCAGGGCTTGCCTGCTGCTGCTTTGAAACCCGCCAGACTTATCTTAACTGACAGCAGTGGATAAATAAAGAACATGCCAACACAGGTGGTTGCAATCATTTAATAAATTAGACTCATTTTCTGGTTAATATTGAGTGGAACTGGGCTGGAAATTTGCTGAGGTCACCAAACTTCTTGTAAGAAGCATGAAGTTGTAACTTACAGGTGCAATAAAATGAACAGCAAGTCAAGGGAGATGTATTGGCAGACCTTTTGACATCTGAGAGCCAGTGCTCTGGCCAATAATGCCAATAATTCAAGACCATCAGTTGTTCAGACCCTTTCCAACACTTTAAATACCTGCTGGACAGATTAATTACAACCCTAAAACTATTAGAATTATTTGAGGAGTCAACTATAGCAACAAGTAAAATGCCAAGACAGGCAAACCTCACACACAAAAAGAGGAGGGTGAAAAGGTTCCCTGTATAATTTTTTTCCCTTTCACTTCTTATTAAGAGTCTGTGTCAACATGTTTTGACAGTTTTAGTGATTACCTTTCAAGCCAATAAATTAACTGGAGGAGATTACAAAAGATCAAGGCGTAAACAAAGACAGCGTACATGGCCGCTTGGTGGAATAAAATGTTCAAGCAAGAAAAGGAGTCATGGTAGATGAGGAGGAGATCAGGAGAGCTTATTTTTTCGGTGTGAATACTACCGTTAACGATGTGTTTTGCTTGAGACGGGTGTTAAAAGATGTGCATGAAGAAGGTGCAGCGCTGGGAACAGAGTCAGGGTTGATGCACTTTTAGCAAAATAGCTGGTGTAAGTCGTGGTGACACAAAATCAAGGTAAGTGTTAAGCACGTTGCAACCAGAAAGTCACACACATTTGAAATTAGAATGAACTATTTAAAAAGGTTTGATGCCCTGTCATTTTACAGCATTATAAAGAAGTCTTAAAAACAAGGTGCTTGAAGGAGATTAGATCTACTATTGACATCATATTTGTAGTGCTGTCTGCTGTATAATGCCAAGGACAGTGTCTCTATTATCAATGCATGATTGATATAGGACCTTTGTTTTGCATGAGGAGTTTTTAGAGCATTGATTATTCTGGTGTTGAATGAAGTGTCACTTTTTGTATCTTACTGCTAGCCTGAGCACATTGGAGGTTGTTTGCTGTACTTTAATTTACAACCAAAGTAAAAGCAAAGCTCAGTGCAGTTGTAATTTATAGTGAGCCTGAGCAATGGTGTGAAATGTAATTAAAGGTATATATATTATATTTGTTTGAAATGCTAAAATGAATGCACAACTTGCACAAGTATTTCTATTAAGCTGTTTTTCTTTCCTTTCATTTGTTTTTTAGGTCTATCTTGTCAAGGAGAATTTATCAACATAGCAAATTTTCCTCTCGCAGTTTGTCTGCTGTGACTAAAGCGTCATGCTTAAGAAAAAGCAGATTCAGTAGCCTAGATGAGTGAGAGACGTTTGAGAGATACATTCAAGCCTGATCCTGCTTCTTCTTCAGCTGAGACAGCAGACAGATGCACGTACAGAGTCGTATGCTTGATGCTGAAACCATTCACATGCATCTAAAACAGAGCTGCACACGAGAGCTTGTGCAACATCGAACACGGGCCATGTGATACATAGATGTAAAGTATCATCGCTTAACACACACACAGCACTAGTATGTGAGGTGAATGTTTTGGCCTCCAACAAAAACCTTTCTCAGCTCCTGAGCACTCAGCAGTTTTGCGAGTCTACAGACTCAGACCAAGAACTTTAAGCAGTACTTACATTCTGTTCTCGATAAAAGACACTCCAGGATAAGGGTGATGCTGTGGGCTCACTGGGAAGTGTTTTCATTTTAACAGTCCACACAAAAGCTGTCCAATGAAAATAATGTATTTTTGTTACTGACAGGACTGGGGTCACTAGTTATACAAGTTAAAATAAAATACAAACAACAAATAAAATAACAGCTTTTTAAGTTCCTAGTATGTTGCCAGCATAATACATTTTGCCCATTCGAGAACAGCCAAGCACATGTTTAACAGTTATGAGCACAGTTATTATTCAGCTGGAGTTTTTGCCCCCTAGTGAATGTAAATCCAATATTTACTCACTTTTAGAAAATTCATGTTTACGCAGACGCTACTAACTTTGTCTGGTGTTTTTTGCTCAGGGCAGGTACTAAATAGTAGGGTTTTTTTTTTCTTTTTAAAACTTTATTTTGCCTGAAAACAGCTGCTTGTTGTGTTCAAAAAGACGCAAAGGTAATGAGGTAATATTACAACGGTGGTGTGTAAACACTAATAAGTAAGTTTAAGTACGAGGTTTTACCCCTTTGATTTCAGAACTTAAAGCCTCATGTCACATAGCCAACAGTGTGCTGGAAATGTTTCTCTGAGATTTCAGTCCATACTGCCATGATAGCGTCACACAGTTGCTGCTGATTTGTTAGATGCACTTCTGTAATGTAAATCTATTTCACTTCATCCTAAAGGTGCTCAATGGGACTGAGATCTAATGACTGTGGGGGCTAGTTTGAGATGTTTTGAGCTTTTTAAAATAGTGTGTTATCCTGCTGGAGGTAGCCATCAGAATGGATCTATCGTGGTTAAAACAGATTAGATCAACATATTGTGTGTTCAGAGATGTCCTTCTGTAGTTTTGGTTGCAATGAGTAATATTTTCACCAAGAGAACTGTTGCTCACTGAATATTTTCTCTTTTCCTTCTTTGTAAATCCTAGAGGTGATAGTGAGGAAAATTCCCAGTAGAGTTTCTAAAATACTCTGACCAGCCTGCCTGTCATCTGAAAGTCATTCAAAGTCTCTTAAATCACCTCCCTTCGGTTTGAGCTTCAGCAGGTTGTCTTAACCATGTCTGCATGGTTCTACAATGCATTATTTGCTGTCATGTGACTGACTAATCACACATTTGTGTTGCCAAGATAACGAATGTAAAGTATATTATGGGTTCGAGGTTTTTTTTGTTCTCAAATCAAATAAAAAGACCAACAGCCAAGAAATCTCTTTCACGTTTCTGGGTGATTCACAGCACTGGTGTGCTTGTATTTATGTGTTTATGGTAGCAGACCTATGAGATTGATCAAAAGCAAACCGGTGTGACCATGTTGTAAAGAACATGGTTCCCAGTGCCACTGTGTGGCTAACTGATCTCTTTTAATAGGCCTTGAACAAGACTGAAGGACTGTGGCACAGAGAAAAAAAAACATATTTATCCAGCATTTACTAAACAGCCAGGATGTTACTTAGTATATTAGTATAGATTTTCATAGGTTTTTTTTCTTTGACAAGAAATCAAAAACGACAAAGATCAAAAGCTTTATCATTCCTAATTTTTTTCTCTTGAGAGTTTCTGGGCTGTTTGAAGAGGACTTTATTTACCATAAATTATTCTGCCAAAGTAAACCGATCAGGTATGTAAGGATTTAAAAGTAAAAATGAGACAGAAATGCCTTTCAAGGTATTTCTTCAGTTAAAGTTTATTCCATTGGTAATTGTAAAGCTTATTTGTACTTAAGACATGAAGCGGGTCTGATATTTCAAGTAGCTCCCAGCTATGACTGGCTGTGGCTTGAATCGCTGAGTGAAACTTCCCCGCTGAGGGAATTGCAGGTTAATAGCGAGTAGCAGGGAAATAGCTACTCAACTGGTGTATTGGTTCAATGTTTTGGACCGAATTTGTCAGGAGATATTCACTACACATGCAAACCCGTGCACACATGCAGCCGTTCTCCTGACGATCACCCAGGAGTGACTCATTTGTAATGGCCACTCTAGGCCATTACTTCTCTAAATCCTGGAGAGAGCAAACAAGATGATAAAAACATAAGAGCAATAGAAGAAGAGCGAGTGTGGGCAGGAAGAGGGAATGTAATACTGACATATTTTCCAGATCGATTGATGCCTGAGTAAATGCCCAATTAATCTGCTTTATGATAGCAGGGTGAGTTCTGTGGGATGAAATATGTATGAGGGTCATTCACGCGGCTCTGTGTTTAAAAATTCTTTTTATTATACGCCCTGAGGAAGTGTGTCAGATTAGTCTGTGTGTGTCTGCATATGCATGTGTGCGCGTGTGTGATTCATACCTCCTGTGCAGACCTCTAGGAAGCTCTCGCTCAGGGAAACAAGCTCAGAGGGGAGTGGGCTTCATTCCCAGATACACACATAAACATAACACTAAACATGCATACATGGGCACGGTAAGTATGTGACTTCTCCCTCTTCAGAACTATAAAAGCTCACACAAACAGACTGAAAACACTTGTTCCTTCAAAACCCATGTACCTTATCAAGACACAGGGAAGGTGCTATCCCCTATTTACACTGCACTCAATGCAATTACTTACACACATAAACAAACACAGAGAGCTGAGCAGTAACAATGGCTCAGGTTGAGCGATCAATCGATCCTGATTTCATCTAAAGCCAATAATGAGAGAAGATCCTGGGCTGATGCTGTGCGGGTAGGGCAATCATTGTGCTTAGTTAAACCGCACTGCTGTCTCCCCTGGGCTAACTGCACTGTGCTTATGTATGTGTGCACATGTAGAGAGTAATTGCAGTGAAGCAGACTGATCATGGTGTTCATAAGGAATATGTATATATATATATATATATATATAAACGCAGTGTGTCTATCACTGTGTTATTATACAGAACTGTGCCTATTTTTACTCTTCCACCAGCCTATTTTTTGTGCATATTTTCAGCATGTGCTTTGGAACATTAGATTGGAAACACTGGAAGTAAAGGTGGAAATGCATCTCATTTATTGAAAAAAATGCAGCAAAGTGAATTCAAACACACTTTTGCTTCTTCCCCTCTAAAAAAGAGAAGCTGTGATGTGGTGACCACAGATCATGGTATGTGAGCTCTTGCGGTCATGTAAGACTCAACTTTGAAGTGAGAAACTACAACCAGTGGGTGCAAAGTATACTCTCAACTTGTGACATGGTGTGAAAAATAAAAGAGCACCTATGCAACTGCAGACTAAAGTGTCCACAAGCGACAAGCAGTCAGCTGGAAAGTGATGGGTGACGAATGAGCCTCTTTGTGTATGGACAGGGCTTAGAAATGACAGCAGACGGAGGGAAAAAAAAAATGGCGTGTGTCATCGACCTGTGAGGAGCCTTTTTGTCTTAAAAGAAAACACGAAAGAAACATGAATATCAGTTGTGTTCCCTGCACTTGATTTTCAACTAGTGTTCGCAATTACATCATTTCGCTGTGCTCTCCTTTTGCAATGTGGTGTTGGATAGAAACACCAATTTCTTTAGTGAATTTTCTAGAACTTTAGTTTAAATCTAAACAACATCTTTAGAGCCAATAAAGGCCAACATTATTGCTAAAAAGGCTGCATGTGAGTGGAAATCATATTTTACTACTGGTAAGAGGAATTTACAGCTCAGTTTCTTCCTCAAGGACACCTAAACTCGTGGATCTCTGGGTTGAACCTTCTTCTCATTACCTAGCAGGTGTTACCTAACCTAGCAGTTAACTAACTGATTAACTAAATAATCTTACAAAAGACTGTGTTGTGTGACGTTCCTCTTATGCTGTCATCAGAATGACATGTGATGAACAATTTGATGCACAAAGACGTCTGAATTTACACTTTTCCTAAAAATTACTTTTTATGCACTTGCACATAGAGTGCACAATTTATGTGAATCCACCTGCTTCTGAATCACAAACCAATTTTATTTAAAAAAAATATATCAGTGAAGCACAAGTTAGCCACATGGCTGAGGTAAAAATTCATTGAGAATTAGGAGAAATGATGGAGTGCCTGTTTGTTTTTTACTTATGCAAATTGTCGCATTGCTGCCACATCTCAGTGTGCCACCACTCCACCAGAAATTTCCAGATATTTATAATAAACTGCCACAAATTAATCAGGCAATTCTGCAACATCACTACAGCATGCTGGTTTATCTATGTAATCTTGTTTTACCCTTTTTAAAACATTTCAATATTCACACGGCACCAGCTGGGAAAGCACCAATTTTCCTTTTAGACAGCTTTTGAAAACTTGATTTAAATGAGCACCGTTCTGAATTAAAGCACATCTTACCTTATGTTGTTTGTTTTTTCTTAGGATTATATGCTTTAACTACATATGTTTTTTGTTTGTGTCTCATCCTCGAGTAGGCACAGATGTGCTCTTAGTTTTGCGTTTATGAATGGGATGTGCAGGCTGTTTTATAGAGCAGAGGCATCTAATGTTATGTGTTTCCAAGAGAATGTAGATGATCTGCCAAGACTTAAATAAAGCCATAAAGCAGAGGAAGAAAAGGGAGCAAGCGGGAGCAGTGAACACACAGAGACTCGTGCACTCTTGTCAGACACAGAGAAACGGAGATGCATCTTAATAATGGCACTGCTGGAAACCGTGATTGTTAAATTAATCGACAAAACAGTAATGCTTTTAAGTAGACTTTGATGCACAAATTGTAATTATCCTACTTTTTTTTTTTTTTTTACATTTCAACCCCTCAAAGCAACCTTCAGACTCTAGTGGGAGTTGGCTTTCCTGCCCATGTCACGTTTTTTAAAAAACATGTAATTGCAATATAAATTCATGTCACAGGCTTATCTACCAGTTTATTTAATCACAGCACATTTACAGAATACCCACATCCCTAATCATACCTGATCGAATTTACATTTACTTTACCCATCCCGCTGTGTTTCAGCTGAATTAAGTCCATCATTGTGCAATTGCACAACACGGCGAGGGTTCTGATCAGTGAGCCAGAAAGGCTCTGATTCTCTGATCCTCTTATCTCCCCTCCATATTTATGAATCTGAGATCTATCTCTGTTTTTTATTCCCCGTGTTCTGCTCTGTAAACTTCCACATGCTCCAGTATTTCTTTTGCGTATGTGTGTCTATGTGTGTGTCTAAAATGGAAAAGCTATAATGTCTGGCATTACGCTTTAATTTCCATGGAAATAGGTTGCAGCAGAGTGCTCCGAATGAGATGGGAATTTCAGAGGCCCCAGTACTTACAAGTTGGAATTTACCAAGCGGCTTTTTGGTACCGAACATTCATGCACATGCAAACACCACGTTCCTTAGGCTGCCTCATTCATGCTGCGTCGAGCTTCTTTTCACAGAATATTGCAAAATGGAACTTTGGAATCAGATTGAGCAGTTAACTTTGTGGTGTAAAAAAATCTACGTGTCCTGGAATGATTAAAAATAGTTTTTACTGATATGAAAATAACATCTCGTTTTTTCATTATACGGAATGTCAAGGAACTGTGTTATCTTTGATCCAAAAGAAATTAGAGGCCTCCAAAAGTGGTGGCGGCATATCGGCCATGACAAAATGCAGTCCGCTAAACTGTGTCTAATTTGAACTGGCTCAATAAGAGCTTTTTCCAATATCTTTCCTACACCTGGGTCCTCCCCTTCTCTAGCAAAATTACTCCTAGAGACTGCCTAGTAGGCATGCAAAACACCCTCTTGCAGCTACTCACATAATTACAGAGGCAAACACAGACATCTGTGCCCATAGGGGCAAAAAAGTGATTTTGTCCAATAATGCATCCTGCCACGGGGTTGAACTTTCAGGAGAAGCAGAGCTGGACCGTGGTTGAGGACAGAGAAAGGGCTGAGGAGAAGAAGTAATAAGAAAAAAATTAGTGGATGTGCCTTCAAAAGTCTCTGGATAAACAAAAATGAGAGAATTTTGGATTTTTAACCCACAACCACAAAGACATGCCACTTTCACGTGTGCAATGAAACGAGACAGGGAAGCAGGGTGTTAGGGGGAGATGAGAACACGATCGAGATTGTAAATGAGCAGTAAGTAGGGCTATATTATGTAGTTTGCAGTTACATTGGAACAGAAGCTGGATTTCCAGCTAAATACAAAACACATGATAGCTGGACACTTTACCATCCTTTGTTCCTTCTCTTCATCATTACCCGTCCAGGTTATCCAAAGGTCATACCAAAAAGCCATGCCCTGTTCAGTCACTTAAATCACCTTTATCCCCATTTGCATGCTGAGTGTGACGTATCTTATTTTGTTACTGCCACGTGATGAGGTATTTAGATAATTGCATTAATGAACAGCAGAACAGGTGTATCTAAAAAAGAGGCAGGTGAGTATAAATCCCAATATTTGATGCCCCTAATGTAACTTGAGGATACTTCAGCATATCTTACTTATAAAAGAAAGTTAGATCTAACTCTTCACTTATTAATTCAATTATTTGGAACTATATGGAAGAAAGAAAGAAGAAAGATGAAAGGAAAAAAGAATGAAAGTTTGATCTGGACAAGAAGATAAATCAGAGAAATCACTGGACAGTGATGGAGAATAAATGTCGCAGTTAGAACTACACATCTAAATCCATCCAGAAAACTTGGAAAATACTCAAAGCATAAAGTTAGAGGTCCATATCTGGTCAAGTGGTTGCCATTACTCTGCAGCACTGTCTCCATTAATTAACTGTCATTTCCAAATGTTAACAAATGCCTCACTAAAATGTGGCAGCTGACAATAAAAATGATTTGTTTGATCTATCTCCTCTAACACGAAACCGCCCTCCACGCAGAGTGCACCAAGGTAATAACCATGCAGTATCATTACCAGAGATTAATAGGGCTTTTAATATAGTAATTAAACTCCAAGCTGAAATATGGATGACAGTTGTTAGCTGAGATAGTTTTCTGTTTCATTTCAGGATGCTTTCAAGCTCCTTTGGGTGCCAGAGTTATAGGTGCCATTGGTGCTATCAAGCGCTGACAACATCCTTTGGCATTTACACTTGACTGGGTTCTAAACTATGGATGTTGAGCTCATCTGCACTGTCAGGCAATATTCCTATCACAGCATGTCAAAACCTTGCTTTGCAAAGATAAACAAATACAATTACTATAGGAAGCAGGATGGCCAAAGTATTTTAAGCATTTTAGGCAATTATTGGAAAGTGGAGAACTCACCAAAATGAGGACAGAGAGAGAATCCTGGCTAAAGTCAGACATTACATTAAAAGCTTAACAACCAAGAGTCACACATTTGAACTTCACATTTTTTTGCTTCTTGCTAGAGGCAAAAAGTCAAACAAGGCATATCTTGCACAGCTTTTTCGCTTAACTTAGACAAAAGAAAGCCTTTTTGTACCTCACCCTTGCCCTCCAAAATGCAGCATTATCTGGGGTCAGGAAATAAAGGTAGGGATGAGGAATACAGGAAACGGTAGGCTTTACTCTGTATTATTTTTAGCAATTTAATCCAATTTCAAAGAGCTTTGCTGTGTTGTTTTGCTGTGAGGGGATTGTGTCACACAGAAAGCGTCTACTAAAAACTTAGAGCATCTTATGCAGGGAGCACTGTGGCTGTGGTTTGACGGCTGATTCCACCTTGGCAAAGTACATGGACTTGTTTTACTATAACAATAACCTTGCTCTCTATTAGCAAAGGACAATATGCAAAGCACACCTGCAACATCAACAGGGTTTTCATTCTACCCAGTCCTTACTGTGACTTTCACTGTAAAATGATAAACCTGTCCAATGGTAGGCATCAGTTGTAGCCAGTTAATTGTATATCTGCAACAGCTACAATAAAACTCTTGACTTTTCTCTATAATGTGGTTTTTATTTTCAGGAAAATGCTGTTAGGCAGGGAAAAGGAAACATATCCCCACGCATACGAGTGAATGTGAACAACTAAGCGGGGACTCTTTTATTTTTTGAGAAATGAGCAAGCCGAACATTTTATGTCAATCTCAGAAAAAAACTTAGTTTAACATGTCAGTACTTTCTGCTTCTCCACGTCTATTTGGAAGCCTCTAGAGATTGCAGCAAATTATTTATAGAGAGTAATGTACATAAACCAGTTTTAAATTATCATCATACATTTAACACGGTGATGGATTGGGGACTTGTACTCTCAAGGGTGTACTCCGCTTCTCTCCCTGTGATAGGATGGAAATAGATGTGTAGTTAGTGTTTTGTATAAAATAGCAATTAATCTTGTTTTTGGTTTGTTAACAGGACTAGCTTTGTGGCGAGTAATTAAGCTGGTAATAAAAACAGTAGGGCTTCAGCCTTAACACCCAACAAAAGTTAACTGCCAATTAGTTTTATAACTTTAATTACTTGAAACTGTAGAGAGGTGAACCTTAAAGGATTCGACGGGGAATGAGTGATAAAAGGGTAGTGGATTCTGATTGTATAACCTGAACTCCAACCTGACCGCACTATCAGTGGAAGACTGATATATTGCTGCTTTCATATATATTTGCCTGCTGGTGTTACTGTCAGAATTAGGATCAAAATGATAAAGATATAAAATACCCCCACAGCCATGTTAAACTCTTTGGGAGAAAGCTGTGCTTCAAAGAGACACCAAGTATTTTTGACCTTTACATAACAAAGCAAGTTGACTAAGAATATATTCTTATCTATAGGAACAGCCTCGGGAGAGGTATGTGGTCAGACAATTACTATTTAAATCATATCACAGTTCTGTGAAGACAGCATTAAATCATTTGGGGCTTTTTTTTTTCATATTCACTCCTGACCTTAACTAAAACAGCAGTACCAGTGTGATGATAAAGCACTGCCATTTCATAACGTTGCTGTCATCGCATTAAAAGGTTGTTGGCATGCCCACAGTTTTTTCTTACATAAACCACAAAAAAATTGGTTTAGTATATCAATAATATGAGTCATAGGAGACCAAGAAATTTGGGCATGCTGATAATAAAACTATTAATGAATCTGGGGACTTATTTTTAAGACGGAGGTTGTCATTTGTCATCTACATTAAAATACAGCACAGCCCCCAGGGTTTAAATATTCTAGAGATACTTCCAACTATTTTTGCCAGTATGACAAACTGCCATAAAACAGTGGGAGGTTAAAAAAGAAGGGAAAGCAGCTGAAAAAGATTCCTGTCAGTACCTTAAGATCTCTAGTTTTTGCATATTCAAGTGTTTTTCATTTGTAAAAGAAATCTGTTTTGTAACATGACCTTTCATGCCCGCAAGAAATAAGCAACCTCCATTAAAGATTCAAATTAATATCCCATATACAACTCAGACATCCCACTCTGTTTAGTCTTTTGAGACTCCCTCTATAATGGATATTCAAAAGTTTACTCTAGTGAGCAATAAACTGAGATTTCAAAGACTTATTAATAATCAGGAAATGATGTCATCGCTAAATTCTGATGAGTAATGCAAATTGTGGTTTCTGTTAGAAGTTGCCTATGTGGGATTGCTAGCAGAATAAAACTATGGTGTATGTGATGGTCCTTTCTCTTTGTTTTGTTCTCTTTTTTGTTCCCTAGTGGATCTAGGGAACTATATACAGTACATTTATATATTTAGAGTTTCTGCCCCACTAAAATGCACCATGAGAAGCAGCTGGTGAACAAGTAAAGCTTACCTAAAGTTCTTTTTACATGAAATCATAGCTTGTGAACTGCCAGCATCTTTGGCTCTCTTCCTTTATCCTGTCTCCCTTCTCTCCTGCCGCCCAGGTCGCAGCAGATGGCCGCACCTCCGGTTTCTTCCTGTTAAAAGGGAGTTTTTCCTTCCCACTGTTACCAAAGTGCTTGCTCTTAGGGGGTCATATGATTGTTGGGTTTCTCTCTGTGTGTATTTTTGTAGGGTCTACCTTACAATACAAAGTGCCTTGAGGTGACTGATGTTGTGATTTGGCGCTGTATAAATAAAATTGAATTGAAGCATACACCGTTTGAGTGTAGTATAAAACAACACCTTTTTGTAACAAACACAATCATGTGGAAACAAAAAAAGGTTTTCACAGGACTCTATGTAGGGCTATGTAAAACTAAATACACCCTTAATGCCTCCATGGGAATCAAGAGGCTAAGAAGCAGCTACGTGCTGCTTTAATTAATCAAATACACTCGATTAATTAATCATAAGCAAGTGTGACCACCTCCATCAAAGCAGAACTTTTGGCACTTTGCTGGTCTGGTATGTGTAAACACAATGCTGTAATCTTCCCAGGTACAAATTCCCCCAAAGGTCAGCTTGTGCAATGTGCAGAGAAATTGCAAAAAACCCAACAGTTACATCACAGACTCTACAGCCCTCAGATAGTACACTATCACTGAATGTTGGCGTTTATGACAGCACAGTTTAAAAAAGACTGAACAACTGTAGCTTGTGTGGAAGGGTTGCCAGGTGAAAGCCTCTCCTCTTTAAGAACATACACCACAAGGCAGCACGACTGAGGTTTTCACAGTTGCATCTGAACATACCACAAGACAAATGTCAAACTTGAATGAATCAAAACAACACCGTATAAAAGAATGGAGCAAAATTCCTCCATGATGATGTGAGAGATTGATAAAATCATACAGAAAACGATTACTTATTGCTGATAAAGGTGGTTCTACAAGCGGTTGAGTACTTAGATTTTCACAGGACTGCATAAATGCTCTTTGACTGTGTATAGTATGCAGTCTCATTGCTATGCTCTCCAAGCACATTGGCCCGTATATGCGTGTGCTCAATAAATAATTTAATTTCCTTGCAATATCTGCACCCATTGTAACTGTCTTTGCAAATAAGGTTGATTTAATTAGATTTAATTAGGTTTGAGCGTGTATTCTTGTGTCATAATGGTAGACTGGCACCAACGATTTATTAATTATTTAACATCTAGCTATCTATAATATTCTGCTGATGTATTTTTATTATCATTTGAGCTTGTGGTAATAATAACCCAACCACAGTAATCCAGACATTAGGTTTCTGGGTTGTTGTCAACCTTCGTTAAGTGTCATTAACGTGTTTTCTGTAGTTTTGTCCTTTACAAGAACTAAAAATGTGCCAATCTCAATCACCTCCCTGTCGGTCTCTTTCTTTTCCTCCTCTCTTTTCCTATCACAGATATGATTGTTGAACAATACTGTGCACCATCAATCAGTCCATCAGTCACGTAAACAGCAGAACCTATTTCATTTAAATGTTTGCCAAAAACAGGGTTTGGTACAATCAGTGACAGACAAACTGGTCAGGATGCAGTTTCCTGCAGAGCACCCTGCAGGGGCCCAACTTCAGGACAGCCTCTGTGACAACAGGGGGTGGTGGATTTTCTCTGAAATAGAATGTGAGTAGGATTGTGGATTGGTTCCTGGATTTTAGCTCATTATAGTGAACTTGAAAGGGCATGGCAGTAACGACCTTGATTTAAAGACAAAACGTTTAAATTGTACAGGGGGATTTTTAAATCACCCTTTTTCCTGATATGTTTAACTCGTCCTATTAATTTTCACCAGAAACGTACAGCCTTATAAATTCTGACTTATTATCACTGCAGGCTGTTTTTTTTTTCCTTCTCTTTTTTTGGATCCATTTAAGAGTGCAATGAGTTTTACATTGAACATGAAATCTATTCCTATTGCTAAATATTGATTGAGGTAAAATACAGATTTCCCAGCTTTATAACCCCAGGGAGGAATATGAAGTTATTAGATCACTTACACAAAATTGCGAAAATATGTAGTGTATTTCAAATACACCCATTTGTGCTGATCGCCATACATCAGATGACATGGAAACAATGAAAGCATTCTCCCTTCAGGCTTCTACGAATAATTAATAAAGTGAGAGCTGCCTCAAATTAAAATGATTGATGTGTACATGTGTGGGGGTTTCTTCGTTCTGGGTCTTTTAAAAAAATACTGAAATCCACAATCAGTTGTGTTTTCAAAGTTGGGTAAGGGGCTTTAGATTTAAACACACTTGAATTACCCTTCTTTGGGGTTTTATGCATGTGCAGTCTTATGTGCAGCACAAGGGCATCAAACATGCCTACAGGCACAACGTTTTACACACACACTGAACCTCATATAGCCATTGTGACTTGTAGTTATAGTGAGGACTGAAGGCTGTTCAGTTACATTGCCTGATGTCTTCTATAGAGCTTATTATCGTTTCACTTGACCTACCTGAAGTAATTCAATGGTGGATCTGAATTATTTAATTCTTTTTCGCTGCTGTAATTTCCCCGCCACGCTCACAGGAGAGTAACTTCAGATTTATGCAGATGATATTCTCACCTTATCTCGTCTCAAAACACAGGGCTTATTCAGCATGAGGAAAAGACACATTAAGATGCCAGAGGGTGAAAACTAAATTTATTTAATAAATATGGCAAGCAGAGAAAATTCTTTCACACGCATTTTTTAGGGTTTTCCTCCAACATTGCCTCATATTTTCAACAACATTTCATTGCTACCTGCACAACAAAAATCAAATATTTATTGTAAGGGCTGGCCATGTCTGAACCACATATTAGTCTTGTTTTGCACAGAGAAAACAACACGGTGGCCTTCTAAGGAATATAAATACATTTTTAAGCCAGCTTTTCCTTCCTTGTATTCTGTGGTTGTCGTAATACTTGTATCATTTTTTCTAGCCTTTTTAATTTATTTTATTAAGCTTTCTGATGGACACTATCCATTTTGTGCAGCTTGTTCTTATCAATTTTGAGAAAATACTTGCAGTCTTTGCAATCTTTTGACTAAACGGAATACCACTTTTCTGAATTAAATAAACACCTGGCTTTGTCTCTGTCCTTCACTGATTTTGAAAAGTCTTGTTCAGATGTATTTGTGAGGAAGAGAAAAGAAAAAAATTCAAATAAAGTTTGGATGAAAAGATTTTAAAGAAACACAGGATTGCTTGTTTAACTAAAGCTCACACTGACAATTTTCTGCAACTCATGAAAGGTATCAAACCTTTTGCAAAGCATTAGCACAGTTGTGTTTCCATCACTTTAAAGGATGTTACATTTAATTTAATTTGTTCCCTCAAACTCACCATAACTATAAGCCCAAGCTCTACCAGAACTAAATAGTCATACCAGAGTTTCATGATTTACGTTAATGTAACTTCTTGTCCCCCAAAAGGGAGAAAAGTCCCCATAACATGAGTAATACAAGTCCAGATACACAAACAAATCATAAACAACACAAACTATTAGAATTTATGAAGGCACTCTCTGTTCTCCTTGGTATGGAAGAAATATAGTATCATCAGAATTCAAGTATTTTTAGACATTGAATTTATGACACTGAATTTTTATCCTCCAAATTTCCCTGCAAAAATATTCACCTGCAAAAATTCACCTGCAAAAAATTCACCTGCAAAAATTCACCTGAAAAAAATTCACCTGCAAAAAATTCACCTGCAAAAAATTCACCTGCAAAAATTCAACTGCAAAAGTGATGAACTTTAATGACCCAAGCCAGAGCAATCAGCACCAGATCGAGTCGAGTGGCTCTCGGCCAATTAAATTACGCTGTTTGATCACATGACACCGTTAGCCAGCAGTTTGTCTCCTAAAAGAGAGCTGTTTAGAGGTGAGTGATTAAGTTTTTCTCCTAAATAGAGATCATTACAGAACGCCTAGTCCTACTTAAAATCCCATTTATTTTTATTTTATCATCTACTCGAACTAAGGAAAACGTTTGACTAACTCAAAGACAATTTCCACGCCTCCCCTGCCTGACTGCAGAGGCAGTTTTGAATTTAGGAGCAGCAAGATGGAAGCGGCAAACCCTGGCGATTCTCCGGTAAGTATATTGTTTTTTATCTTCAAGTTTGTCTTTTGAAACCTTAATTTTATTTAAATCCGTTGCTCACGTATAAAGTACACAGACGGGGTCTTTGCTCAACTCGTCTGAGGCGTGTCTCACTAAGCGCTACATGCTAGCATCCTGCTAACCGAGCTACCCTTTACATGCTGTGCTTTAGAAAATAGGATACTCGTTAAAAAATACTCCGCAGATATTGATAGATAGACGAACACTGCAAATATAATGTTGTAAACGAAAACGGCCTTTGGTGAAGTGGTAAAATACACCATGAATAAAGCCATAGATTGAATGGCTGCCATGGTTGCAGAACGGCCTGATTTAATGACAAGAATGGGGAAGAGTGAGGCGAAGTGAACCAAAGCCACAAAACACGGTCAGACAAGGCGGCAAAAGGGCAGTGATCTGTCCGTCAGTATGAAGTTGGTGTGTGCTTTGGTGAACAAAAACTCGAGACCGGTAGCAGGAAGGTGGGAGACTCGTGTTTCACTGGAATAGTGGTGAATTAAAACATCCTTTGTTGGGGACATTTAGGTGTAAATGCATCCATAAAGGTGAGACAGAGGCAGACCAGACAGTGAAGAAAACAAGGCAAACATTAGAAATATTAAAACGGAAATATAGGATTAATATAACATACAATTGGGGAAAATGTAAGGAACACAATGTAAATGATATTGTAAAGTCATTAAAACAGCATACTCTGATTAAAAGAAACAGATAATTGGGTAGGAGGAGGCGGATGATGATGATGATGATAATAATAATAATAATAATAATAATAATAATAATAATAAAAAAAATGTACAAGATGGGTATGTATACTTGTAGCCAGAACTTAACAACTATAAAGTTGTAGCATGTCAGTACCTTACCCCATCCATTATATCCACACTTTCAGAAAAGGATATGGTCAATATCTTTACAAATACTATCTAAACTTAAACTGGATATCCCCTCTGCTTCTTCTGCTTCTCGTATACACCCTCAGGGTTTGTGATCAGCCAGCGGCTGATATGATCATTAATCCTGTAAAATAATATTCTTTCGGTTTATGAATCTGTTTGCATGGATTTCTTAATCTGTTTCCACTGTTAGCAGAAGTTGTGCATGCAGTTTTGGTGTGCTGCTCTCCAAGACTACAAGCTGCGTTAAAGTTGGAAGTAACTGGCCGATGTTCCACTGTTGAAGATAGCTGTGCCCATTTGTTGCACATTGTGGGTATGGAGAAGTTGAGGCCCTTGCAGGCTACCCACAATTTCCCCAAACTGAGCGATTATACATCTTCCTTCCATATTTGTATCTTGTGTCACTAAAAATAATTTTATTTAATTTTATACATTGATTAATGACCTGCAGAATCTCCTTATCATATTAAGTGATTCATAATTGTCACTTTATGCTTTCTCCATCTTGAAAGTGATGACATCCTTGCATTACATCCTTTAGGTTCATTTTCTGCAGGCAGGTTTCTGACAGAGAACAGGCAGATTTACACTATAACCTGCAGCGTTCTATAGATGGACACATAAAGAAATGAAAAATTACATGTATGTGCTAACTTTCTAAACACTGTTACATTAATGATTAAGTAGATAAAACATTTATGTCAGCCTTGGCTCATAGTTCATTTAAAGACAAGAACTTTGTGTGTGTTTCAGGTCCTGCACTCTCAAAGACTGAATGAACCAGCATTGCAGCCATGGGTCACTGTGAGCATCACAGGGAAGGTTGAAGCCGCCCACTGCAGCTGTAAGGCCGGAGTCACGGAGACCTGCACCCACGTCACTGCTCTTCTGTTTAATGTAGAAGCAACAGTGATCTGTGGCACAAGGACTGTTACAGATGAACCTGCATACTGGGTTTTGCTGGGTAATATGACCAAGATACAGCCAGAGGTTGGCCATAAGATAGACTTCTCCTCTTCAGCTGCCCAAAAAAAGGCTCTTGATCAGAACAGACAGACCATCTGTAGTGACAGGTAAAAGGAGCCGTCCTCAAAAAACCACTTTATAGAACATCACATCAGTTACAATGTAGAATCCATGTCACTGGAGAATTTTGATTCAATAAACAGTAAAAAGGTGAGCTGTGAAGACCAAGGACAAGTGCAGCTCACAGGTTTTCTATCCAAGGAATCCCAGAAGATTGCATGGTGTCATTGCCCAGCAGTTGTTTGCAGGACATATGGACTCAACCTCAACAATCCCTCACACTGAGCAGCATGAAGTGACAGTGCAGAGGAAAAACTCCCCTTTAACAAGAAGAAACCTCCAGCAGAACCCGGTTCAGTACCAGCAGCCATCTGGGTTTGGAGGAGAGAGACAGACACAGAACTACCAAAAGTATATATATTTTTTTTTATGTGATTGACTGTTGTTATAACTCAAGCCCTGAGTGTAGAGCAGGTAAGATATAAAGTTGCATCCTAAATTCCATGCTCATGCAGAGTGTTTAGTTTATGACTTTTTCACCTGGTCATTTCTTGATGAACAGATGGTCTTTTAGGGTTGACCAAGCTGGTACCTTGACTCTGTTCTCTGCAAGATGTTGCAAAAAACAAAATCATATGGAGACAATATTGGACACAAAATATATAACAATTTAGTTAAATGTAGCATTAACTCATAAGTCTTGCTAAAGTAAACCTTGTATTCTGATTCATCACAGCAGCAGTTCAGTTGGATGATGTCAGTAACTGCAGCAAGTGTCTTGCTGACTGAATAATTACATCTTGCATAATCTGAAACAAACACATAAAGACAGAAACAATTTATAAATTAACGTTTGATAAAATCTAAGAATTAATCATTTATTAGATACCAATATGAATATGTCTACCATAAAACTTGTGTGGAGCGAAGTTACATTCAATCAAGATGGTCTGGCATGCTACAACTTTGTAGTTGTTAAGTTCTGGCTACAAGTATACATACCCATCTTGTACATGTTCTTTAACATTATTATTATTATTATTATTATCATCATCATCAAAATCATCATCATCCTCCTACCCAATTATCTGTTTCTTTTAATCAGAGTATGCTGTTTTAATGACTTTACAATATCATTTACATTGTGTTCCTTACATTTTCCCCAATTGTATGTTATATTAATCCTATATTTCCGTTTTAATATTTCTAATGTTTGCCTTGTTTTCTTCACTGTCTGGTCTGCCTCTGTCTCACCTTTATGGATGCATTTACACCTAAATGTCCCCAACAAAGGATGTTTTAATTCACCACTATTCCAGTGAAACACGAGTCTCCCACCTTCCTGCTACCGGTCTCGAGTTTTTGTTCACCAAAGCACACACCAACTTCATACTGACGGACAGATCACTGCCCTTTTGCCGCCTTGTCTGACCGTGTTTTGTGGCTTTGGTTCACTTCGCCTCACTCTTCCCCATTCTTGTCATTAAATCAGGCCGTTCTGCAACCATGGCAGCCATTCAATCTATGGCTTTATTCATGGTGTATTTTACCACTTCACCAAAGGCCGTTTTCGTTTACAACATTATATTTGCAGTGTTCGTCTATCTATCAATATCTGCGGAGTATTTTTTAACGAGTATCCTATTTTCTAAAGCACAGCATGTAAAGGGTAGCTCGGTTAGCAGGATGCTAGCATGTAGCGCTTAGTGAGACACGCCTCAGACGAGTTGAGCAAAGACCCCGTCTGTGTACTTTATACGTGAGCAACGGATTTAAATAAAATTAAGGTTTCAAAAGACAAACTTGAAGATAAAAAACAATATACTTACCGGAGAATCGACAGGGTTTGCCGCTTCCATCTTGCTGCTCCTAAATTCAAAACTGCCTCTGCAGGGGAGGCGTGGAAATTGTCTTTGAGTTAGTCAAACGTTTTCCTTAGTTCGAGTAGATGATAAAATAAAAATAAATGGGATTTTAAGTAGGACTAGGCGTTCTGTAATGATCTCTATTTAGGAGAAAAACTTAATCACTCACCTCTAAACAGCTCTCTTTTAGGAGACAAACTGCTGGCTAACGGTGTCATGTGATCAAACAGCGTAATTTAATTGGCCGAGAGCCACTCGACTCGATCTGGTGCTGATTGCTCTGGCTTGGGTCATTAAAGTTCATCACTTTTTCAGGTGAATTTTTTGCAGGTGAATTTTTGGCAGGTGAATTTTTTTCAGGTGAATTTTTGCAGGTGAATTTTTTGCAGGTGAATTTTTGCAGGGAAATTTGGAGGATAAAAATTCAGTGTCATAAATTCAATGTCTAAAAATACTTGAATTCTGATGATACTATATTTCTTCCATAGAATGGCAAAATAAACAAATATTTACATGCTGACAGTTCCTTTTCAATTAAAGGGGAACAGCCATGAATTTTTTCCAATATTATCTACAGCAAAAACTGTCTGGTTGACACTCCATTAGCAAGGAAAGTGTGAATCATTTTGTAAATAGGGAGGAGCATTACGCAGAGGTTTATGGTTAGCACACTGGCAAAACTAGCAAAAAATCTGTCAGAACATCAGAGCATTGCAGTGGGTGTTGTAGCAGAAAGGATTTTCACTTTATGAAGCGCACAGGTTAATATCTATTCACTGAAAGTGTGCATCTCAGTATGTCAGCGCAACCTTTCATAGATCTTCTTTACAGTGAATCACATTTATAAATAGCATTAACAATGACAGTCCTATTGAACTGTATCAGTTTAAAAGTTGTACAGAACAGCATTTTCAGCACAGGCAACTAGTAAAATTACCAAACCTTTACATTTTAGTTATTCAGATAATAGATCTTAAGTTGGAGCATGGCGGTGTCTGATGTTTCCTTACTGTGATGACCCCTGCCCTATACTCTCACTCTTTTCCTTTCCAAGTGTTCCAGGTCCTTGGTGGGCGGGGCACAGGGCATGCCAATTGGGAATACCTGGGCCCTGGGCTTCCCAGGATATAAAGCAATGGCTGGTACTTTATTCTTTCTCTTGCTCATCTACCCTCCTGCCACTGTGCTACACACTTGTCCTCATACTCATGCATCCTACACCACTAATATTACCAATTTGAACAACTCCTAGCTTTGTATTTAAGCTATTACATTTGTTTAATGAATTATTTTCTTAAGCTGCTGCACAAGGTGGCCATACGAGCGAGGTTGTGCCACTACCAGGATTGTGACCGTTGTGGTGGCCTCCAGTTCTAGTGCTTTTGACTGCTGTTGGCAACAGTGTATTATCTTGGATGGAGTTATATGATATCCTGATTGCCTCTGTAGCCTTATTGAGCTTGGCATAAACTAGTTCTAGAAGCTGGTTGGAATGCTATTTTCAGAGGCTCTCCTAAAGGACAGAAAGGGGCTACCATCACAAGATCCAGTCCTGCAGTTACTGCATTTATAAAAACATAAAAATGCAATGTAATACAAAACTGCAGCAGAGCCGCATGTGTCGCAGAAGACTTTTCATTACCAGTGTTGATAAGAAAATCCTCTGGATTATTTAAATACACACCGGCAGGAGGTTTTGCTAGATGACAGTGAAGCACTTGATGAAGGCGGAGGAAGTAAGTGAGTATAGAAGGTGGGGTCCACTTTAATGGTGTTGGTCATCATATAAAACCTTCCTAATGGTATTCAGTCAAGTGATCAGCCATCGTGGGACCCCTGCTGCTGCTGCTACTGTGTGTGTCTTTTTTCAGTCTGTCGTCTCAGCTCATTCATGAATAATTTATAACGGACCCCATAAATTCACATCTTTAGAATCACAGATTAATACACCGGGGGGTGAGGGTAACAGAAGAAAGTAAAAAAAAAAGAGAAAAAGAAGATGAGAATGACAACCTCTCCCACCTGTGTGCCAGTTTTTGCTATGTGTACATTATTCTATTTTTATGTATCTTTTTACTTCAGCTCATGAGACATTAGCATGGCTTCTGAAGTGAAATGCACCAGTGTAAAGGAGTAGATTTTGCAAAATACTGTGACAGACAATAAACACAGAGTACTACAGTACATTAGCACTGCAGGATTCAATACAGGCCTCCTAATCACTACCCATTGGGACAGGCTCACAGGATTGGCAGCTGTATCTGCACCGCCTCCTGTCCACATATCAGAGAGTGCTTGAGCAGGACACTGGGCCCCTGAATTGCTCTCAGTGATCAGGGTAGCACCTTGCAGAGCAGCTTGCAGCAATTAGTGTGTGAGTGTGTCAGCGAATGAGATGCAAATTATAAAGTACTTTTGATGAACGTACAGTATAAATGGTTTTGGCAATTGCGGAATACTAAAAAAATATGTGTTTCAATCCATTTTCTAAAAGTTTGAGTTCTGTGGTTGTCATTTGCATGGTAATGTTGGAAAAGAGGATGTTGAGGACATGTTTTATTGCTTTACTTGCTCAAGAATAATAATATAAAAAAACCCCAACTTTATTTCATTCCTGATATGAGCAGCCTTCACAACTGATATCCAATATTTTTGTAGCTACATTTTAAACTTACAGAAATACTTCTTACTCATAGATGAATTTTATCCTCATGATACTTTAAGGAAAAAATTGTAGAAAAATTTTTTTTTTTTACAGGCTAACTTTTATTTGATGGACCCTGCTGTCTGTTTAATCGATTACAAACACTGTCCTCAGCAAAACAGTTGTAGTCTTTCATAGAAAAACCACGTGAAACAACAGGTTCGATAGGGCAACAGGCGTGAGCAGCCAGATACGAGTTCGTCAACCTCTTTCACTGTCAAAATTAATTAAAAAGAAAAAATGATTGCTGGCAATATAAGCACAACATGGGCTCAATAATTTTCCAGTGTTTGAAAGGAGCTCTTATTTTGTAGGCCACTCACTCTGAACAACTGAGCAGTAAAAGGTTGCTTTTGAGACCTACCTTGGTCTGCTAGCGTCTTTGTATACAGTATGTAAAACATAATAGGAAAAGCTGTATCACACTTGCATTATATCACATTTGTGGGAGACGTTTTATGTGTATGAGGTTTCATGTTTTACAAGCCTGAATGCAAAACGATTACCACAAGAATAGATTTGCATTTAGATGTATTTCAAAGCAGCCAAAAACACATTACTCAACACCACATCAACTTTGTGAATTTTTCCCTCTGCTCCATTTCACTGCAGATCTGCTGAACTGCTGCACTTCATTTTACATGCTTACATTTAAGGTAAAAAAAAATGGCAGCTCTGCTAATTTGAAACATCATAAATTCCATGACAGTTGCACGCCAGTACTATATTTCAGTAACCCAGTTGTTCTATCCTGCTATTTGTGTCATCATTTTACGACCGTATGACCAATTTCCACTTTGCTAGCAGGGGAGAGTCTCTATCTTCTTATTATATGCTCTTTCATGCTTCCAGTTGATATACCACAGGAGGCATTCTTTTCTGCCCCTCTGTATGCAGTTATCACATTTTGCAATGTAAACTGCCACAACGGTGTTTGTGAGAACTTTCCTGATCAAAACTAAGGGTGAATTTGAAGATCCGACTGGTCCGATCCATGAGTTCTGTGTCCTCGTTTAATAATTAATACCGATGACTTGTGGATTCTAACATCATTGTGTTTTTGTTCTATTTTAATGACAGTCATGTTTATTGTAATACCAGTTGAGAGGAGACACCAAACTGCTACAGGCCATGTTTCTGTAGGAATTTAAAGGGAGCTTGAAATTAGTTGGTATTCAGTTACTGTATCATGTATCACACCCACTATACCCTTTGCTAATGAGGAGGTGGATGAAAAAATGCACTTGCTGTGTAATTTAGCTGAAAATTAGATGATGTTTACATCACCCTGAATGTTAACTGTGAGTTATTTTTAAGTTAATTATTCATTTTTTTCTTCTTTTGCTGACAGAATATCCTTTATTTTAATTACTATGTAACTGAATAAATACCTGTTATTTTACTGAAAACCACAATCATAACACTGCACAATGCACACAGTCACAAACTACTGTAAGAGACAGTTTCATGAAATATGTATGTAGAGAAAGCTCAGGCTCTGAGGTGTGTTATCAAACTGTGAGGGAAGTGCTTTGAATTTTATGAAGCTTCTACTGAGAAACTGAATGAACTGAATAGTATTGTTCAGTAAATATCTGTTCAGAAGGAACTGGTAACATGAAGTAAACAAACCTCAAACAAACCAATGCCGAACTGGGTGGTGGTGGTAGTTGAAAGGTCGGGGAAAAGAGGGAAAGAAAGATAATTTTCCACTAGTTTAACTGCATATAAGTCTCTGTACATTCCAGCAAAGTGACATAAGAAAGTGTGAGGAGACTGTGGATTCAAAAGATGTTGTCTATAAAATAAGATGAATATATATACACTGAGTGGACACTTTATCGGGCATACCTGTTCAGCTGATACTGGACAGGCGCACCTGTGATGTAATGTTAGCACAAATATTTAATCAGTTAACAATACATGCCAAAATTCATCTCAGTACAATTAGGCATGCAGACATGGTCATGATGAGCAAATATCTAGTGTACTGCAGGACAGAAAAGCAGGAGTCCCTCAAACAGCTACTCAATCACGGTGTGCGGAAGAGTATCACTGAAACCATTATACATCCATCCTTGAAGCAGATAGGCTACAGCAGCAGCAGCAGATGTCATTTCTGTTAGCTAAGATCAGGGAATTGAGGGTACAATTTGCTCATTTGCTCACCTAAACTGGACAACAGAAAACTGTAAAAAAACATTACCTGGTCTGATGCGACATAGTGTTAGAATTTGATCTAAACTATATGAAAGAATGGATCCATCCCGACTTGTATCAAAGGTTCAGGCTAATAGTGATGCAGATGCTGGTTGTCCTATGTGTAAATATAAATAAACCTGAATTAAAATGGAATTGAATGGAATGTCCCAGGTGCTCACATTTCATGAATTACAGCTAATGATCTGTCTATGAGAGAGAGAAAAAATCTCCCATTATTTCATCCATGAAGGCTCGGTGGAAAACTAAATGTATATTTCTGTCTGCATCGTAAATAAACAGTATTCCCTACTCAGGGAATCTGGGTTAAGGGAACTTTGTTCTACAAAATTGCTCCATTCGGAGTACCCTGCAGCATCAACAAGATCAACACCACTTATTGCATGTTGCTGCTCATAATACAATTTTAGACTCTGTAGTAAACTAAAATATAGAATATATACAGAAACCAAAGCTCATGGTATTGCAAAGTCTAAACTAATGAAATGCAGGGAAGTCAGTAGTTCTCAAAGGTTTTTATAGCGTTGCTCACTTCACAAGTAGAAAATACTATAGTTCATCTCTCACGCCCCCAAGATGCCTCATTTGTTTTGCCAATCTATGAACAAATAAGAAAACAAATTAGTCAATATAATATGTTTATATTTCTTCCATTGCCCCCTGTGACTCTTCTACCAAAGATTTATGTAGCCCTTCTCTCCTCTCTGCGACAACAGGCTGACAAGGCGTCAATCTCTGCTCTCTAACTGAGCGTTGCAGCACAGAACACCCACAGAGATGCCAGACGATCGATATTCAGAATAAATTCTACCTTTCACTTCCTACTCACACTGTGGGAGAGAGGAGTTAGGGAGCAGACTCACACACACGCTTACACACTTATCCTCATATGTGTGCACACTCTTACATGCACACACATCATACTGGTGTTAGAGAGGGCAATGCAGTTGACATGTCAGCGTGCTGCAGGCAGGAGGCAGCGAGAAAACCTCCCTGTGGTGAAACCTTAAAGTGTCATTACATTCCTCTGTTGCAGACACCACCTGCCTGGCTGCCATTAAGCATCTTACATGAATACACTGTGACCTTGAATAAAATTGAAAGAATCTCAAAAAAAATAATAATAATAATAAAAAAAATTATATATATATATATATATATATATATATATATATAGAGAGAGAGAGAGAGAGAGAGAGAGAGAGAGAGAGAGATTGTGGGGATAGGTTAATTGATTAATCCAGATTGCCCATAGGTGTGAATGCGGGAGTGAATGTGAGCGCTAATGGTTGTCTGTCTCTGTGTGTTAGCCCTGTGACAGACTGGCGACCTGTCCAGGGTGTACCCTGCCTCTCGCCCTATGACAGCTGGGATAGGCTCCCGTGCCCCCCGCGACCCTGAAAAGGATAAGCGGAAGCGAATGGATGGATATATATATATATATATATATATATATATATATACATATATATATATATATATATATATATATATATTAGGGGTGCAACGACGATACTCGTATCGATATTGAACCGTTCGATACAGTGCTTTCGGTTCGGTACGCATATGTATCGAACAATACAAAATTTTTAATTTATATTATCATCTTTCCTTCTGACGATGCTGTCTGTGTTGAGCGCTCAGTGGATCTGCACTCGACAGTGCAGCCTAGGCGGAGTAATCGAACGCAGATTCACTGAGCGCAGGGCAAGCTAGCCAGACAGAAGTTAAGCTCTCCTTGCAACATGGCAAATTGAACCTCTCCCACCCTCATTCAGATCTGGCGTTTGGAACTATTATGGTTTTCATGTGACGTATGACCCTGAAGGTAAGCGCATCATGGACAAAAGTAAAACAGTATGTTGGATGTGCCACACAATGCTCAATTACATTGGTGGGAACTAGTGCGTTAGCGCAGTTAACGTGTAGACGCCGTCCAGCCCCACGCACGGGGCGATCCGCGGTAGCTCGTTAACGGAGATTTGCCGTGTTGTGGCGTTGACGTCTTTTCAACGAGATTAACGCTGACAGCACTAGTGGGAACACAACGAATATGACTGCACATTTACTCCGACATCATCCTAGTGCAAAGACAAGTGGAAGCAGACAAAAACAACAAGCACGCATGCTACAAACTTTACCCGAGTCATTTAGACAGCTGTTAGCACATGATTCTCCTTATGGGGACCTGATTTGTTTAATATGCTGCTGAGAATATAGCCCAGAAGAAGCGTATAGTATAGCTTTTATTTTGGAAAGAGACATTTCTCTGTAATAAACTTTTCCAAAGATGAGTGATTTCTCGAACAGATAGATTTATTTTTTTTATTACTTTGTTGTTTCAGCAATATTAAATTTAAAAACTGTACTTTTGAGTTAAAATATATATTTATAATTTTAATAAATGACAAATTAAAGAGGCATGAACCTTTTTTTGTATCGAAAAAATATCGAACCGTGACACCAAAGTATCGAACCGAACTGTAAATTTTGTGTATCGTTGCACCCCTAATATATATATATATATATATATATATATATATATATATATATATATATATATATATATACATATATATGCTCTCTCTGAGTCAATATCTAACTTTTCTTTGTGGCAAGCTTTAACTGTCTGACTGCTACTCAGTACTTTGGAGAGCTCGATTCTGTACTGGGTTCAAAACAGCAAAAGTGGTAATAAGAAAACAACACTAGTCCCAAAATAAAATGAAGGTATCAGTGCTGTTAAATAAATGAGCATGTGTGAATGAAAAGTTTCATTCTTGTAATCTGTGGGGTTTGTGTTTATATGATACGCTACTTTTCCACTCTGAAAACTTTTAGAGCCCATCCCTCAGCTGAGATGCACTCTCTTTCACCCCAAGCGCTGTCAATATTCTGTCTTAGAAAAATGAATGACAAAAGCTGCCTGAACCCCCCCCCACCACCCCTTCTCTTCTCTTACATTGTTACACAAGAGTTGCATTCCTGCAGAAGATTTAATCGCAACTTAAACTTTACAAAGCAGCATCTTCCACAGTGCCTCTGCTTTAATACACAACACTCAATCCTGATGGTTTTTGATCACAATATGTCAGAGGTAAACATATCCAGCCCAAGTGTGGCTGACAAAAACAGCAACTAAGAGGAAAAGTTAATCATATGGTGGGCTTAAGCAAAGTTACATAGTAGGTGTAACAGATTTTAAACAAGAAAAAAAAAAGAAGAATGCATCACATCACATCACATGTCATTTTTAGGTAAAATGCCTATAATTAATATAATAATTAATCTACATTGTTACAAGTGTTACAGCTTTATCATGGGACCCTTGTTACATTTGTAGTACTTCAGTAAATAAATGCGTCGGGGAGTACACAGTATCTGTGAAGTGTAGCGAAGCAGAACTATTACATGAAATCAATTTAAATTGTAAGTTGATGTTAAGTAACATTAGAATACTAATTAGAAAAATAAAATAATTCAATGTAATTGGCAGTCAGTAAGTGAACTGAAACGGTGATGCGGCTTGACTCTCTCACTCTTATCCTCTTACTTTTTTGACCTATTTTCCTCTCTCTCTCTTTCTCTTGCTAACTCTCTCTCTCTCTCTCTGCTTCTTTATTTCACCCTCAAGCACCAAAGATGTCTCTTCTTTCTTCCTTTGATCATAACAAAACCACAGCTGGAATAATTCCCATGACAGGAAAGCGCAGAAACAGACACACACTCGTCTCCGAGGAATTTGCTGAGTAAATGTCACCGTTGGCTCCAACACGCACAAACATACAAACACGCAAACTGGGCCTACATCAGGATCACCTTTCCCAAACCCAACTCCATAACAGGCATTAGTCCGCGATAATTTTTGAAACATTCAAAGCAGGGAGAATCCTTGTAACAGTAATCTAGTCAGTACATACTGACATGCATAGTATATAAAATACCGCTTGGTCATTGCTGGCTGGCAAAGAAATCTAGCCTTAATATGCTTTTAGTTCAGGGGCCTGTGATGATTTAAATCATAAGGGGCAGAAAAAAGCTGGTAAATAAATGCTCACGATCCCAGTATGCCTGCCAGAGTGCTTTTTGCATCACTCAAGGCCCACCAGTGCTTTTAGCTAAATGCTAAGATTAGCAGAATAGTGCTAACATTAGCATAATACCTGAGTTTTAGCCAGTGAAATACTATTATTAGAAGGTTGTAAAAGTGATGATCAGTAGTGAACGTAAATTACAGCTTAAACTAATGGAAAAGTAAAAAGTGTATGGAGCTGTACGGTTACACTATTTAATTTTCTTTTTCTTTTTGAGTTTTTTTCTTTTGCCTATGCCTCAACAGAGGCTACAACAGTAGTTTGAAAAGAACAATTTAAGTGTTTTTTCAGTTTAGAATATAGGTGATGAAGCATATTATGCTCTGTGGTGTGGCTGACTTAATATCGACCAGATGTTTCCATATAAGGATGCCGTGCCCTCTAATTTCCTGTGCTTATTTGATGTTTGAGGAGGGGTAGCAAGAAGGCAGTCTGCTCATCAGTCTGCAGAGTGTTTACTGTCAGACAGAGGTGGTGTCAGAAACATGCGGTACAACCAACCTGTCTGTGCACTAGTTTTGCATGTGCTGTTGATGGTCTGTCAGCCAGCCATGGACAAAGGTTATAACATACAAATTGCTGAAGTGGAAGTGAAGTGTCCACTGCAGCCACTATCTGTATTTTTCATGCTATATTTTTAATCTTTGATATTTTCTTTCTTACTTCGCATTCCTGAATTCCACTGTTGCTTCTTTAGTTATTCTGGCCCAGCAATTATTCAACCAATGCATATTTTATCCGCATCCAGCAATGTGCAGGTGGGTATTTGGAGGACAACACAAGAGTACATACACTGTCCAAATAGAAACCCATACTGACAAAATTGCAGGATCATAAATTATCCTTGAATCAGATCTACCTTGAGACATCTGGTTTTGAGAGATGAAGATGGCAATGGCCAGCATGCTTAGCTTTATACTTTAAAAAAGCATTTCACAAACAAACTGTGGCTATGTGCATCTTTTAAACAAACTCTACCACAAAAAGGGTTTGTGTACAAAGAAAGACAAATCAAGAAATTAAAGTGATGAAATTACAAGTACTGAAATTATTTGAATAAACAATTCTTGAAATGAGAAATTCATCCACATTATACCTAAAAAGCAGTACCCAAGAAGCCACAAATATTTACAAAATATGACTAATAAACACAAGAAGACTTTCACTATGAAACCCGCTCGAATGGCTGAAAAGTTCAATTTTATGTATCTATTTGCTGAATTACAGGCACATAGGGAATATAGAATCTGCATTTGTTTTGCTATTAACACCTGCTAATTAGTTAGCTGAAAGTAGTCTGGTAGATGGTGTTGTACCTATAATACATAAAATAAAATTTTCCAAGGCTGTGCAGACTCAAAAACTAGAAACAAAACAAAAGAAAACTCACTACTTTATTTTGCTTACACTACTATATGCAGACACTTTAGGTTTAGCTAGTAACAATTTCTGTGGCATATATTAGTCGAAGTCAAAGTAAACTTCATTGTCATCTCTGCTATATGCAGTACAGTATATAGAGAGATGAGACGCAAGGCTCCAGTTCCATTCGGTGCAAAAAAACAGCAATAAATATATACTTTAAGACTAAGGCAAAGGTAAATATGCACTTAAGCTAAAAAGTGCTTAAGTGCATATTTAGCTAAAAAGGGATCAATAACAGTCTAACTTGAGATTTAAAGTAACCTTGAAGTGGTTTAAAGTGACTGGTGCCCGTTGGTACCCAATTATGGGTTCAGTGTAGCACCGGTGTGAGATTGCATGTTAAAATAAAATTATAGATTATGTCTGTATTAATTTTTAAATCCAGATTTTACAAACTTGAAGTTTTTTTATTAATTATATTCTTCACGCTCGAAAAAAAAAATGGTTAAGGCTCGTTGGCCATCCCAGTAAAATGTCTTGAGGTGCCTCGTGACTTTGTGATACTTTGGGAACTTTCAGCGTGCCAAAGAAAGAACTATAGAGAGGAGGAACGTGTGTGGGTGCATTTATTTATGTCTCAATGTGGACAGTAGGCAAAAATGAAGTGGTATATATGAACACAAGGCTACAGCATAAGCTTTGGTACATAGCTTCCTTTAGTTCTGTTGCATGAGCCAGCGTAGGCTGTCCTCCTCTTTCAGTTTATGCAACTGGTTATCAGATATGAGCCAGCCTTCTTATCATATTGTATGACTCCAGGCTGTGAGTGGGTTCGCACAAACTTTCCCCAAACTGAACGATTGAAATAGAACAGAAACTTTTAGTCCTCAAGCCTCGTTGCCCGCTGTGTGAACCCCAAATACTCAAATCCCATTCTGCAGTGTGAAGAAACGGGAAAAAATTGAAGGAAGGAAATGAACACAGGGGAAGAGGGGGAAGAAAAGGGAGATTGGGGGAGGAGGGGGAGGTGGTTGGCATGCTCAGTTGTCTTAGTAGATAAGAAATAAGCTTATATAGCTTGAAATCTCCCTGGATGTGCTTTCAACAAGGTGCACAAGCAGATATAAATATATTAATGGGAGAAGTCTCTACATTTATTAAAGAGGGAATCTGCCACATTTCCGTGGTGCAGAGGATGGCACCCTGAGGGGTAACGAATGACACAGTGATTCATCTGTTTTTGTGTGTGTGTTTGTATTCAGTGTGACTCTTCAAGACATGCAGACATCTGTGAGCTGTCATGAAGTTTGTGTGTCAGTAAGAAGGGTCATATGAATTGCCACAATTACACTATCTGTCTGATCTTAACAGTCGTTCTCTGCTTTGTTTTCATCGTACTGTCCCAGTTCTTCTTTTTAATTAATACCTCACCTACTTGTGGGAAAGAAGCTGCTAAAGTCAGAGATGGCATATGGATGTGCTGACGGTGAAACAGAGCCAGATTCATGTGAATCCTTTTAGTTTGACCTCCTCCATACATACATGCCTTTGTCATTCATTTGCACTCTGCCTATAGGCTTCTATATTATTCATGAAATCCATATTGTTTTTAGACGATGCAAAATACATGCTTTTTCCTGCTATATTACAGCATGCCATTCTACTTTCAAGCCTTATCTACAACTAAAAGAGGCGACCAGCAGAATTACTGTAAGTTACTGCATAAATAATTAAATTCTTTCCACTTAAATCTCATAATATATTCAGCCTGTATACACAGGAACAAGGTGGGGGATGGTGTGACAAAGATTGTTATCACCACGTGATATCGTAACATACCTTGTTTTAATTGTTTTCTATTAATGACTCATTGCCCAGTCATACAGGAGAGCTCTAGAAACCCTCAGCTACAGTCAATAAAAGTACATTTTCGTGTGTTAAAATAGTAAGTGGGCTAGTGGCAGTACTAGAAAAATATACAGTAATGTGTCACTGCCAATTTGCGATTTACTTTAACCGTGCAAACATACATGTAAATTCCTTGTAGACGTCAACACAGAGTTTGTGCAGTTGCAGTAAACTTTAAAGTCGATATTTAAGTAATTTTCCTTTGAGTAGTCTTCAGGAAGTGTTCTCCAGTTTTCTTGAAGGACATTCAAAACTCTTCTTTGGATGTTGGTTGCATTTTGTTCTGTTCTCTGTCATGATGATCCCACACTGCTTTAATAATATTAAAGTCTGAGCTGTGCAGACCAAGCTATGACTGATAGTGTCTTATTGTGGGTTTTTACTGCATTTCTAGTGTGTTTTAGGATTGTTGTCATGGTGAAAAATGAAGCCGCTTTAAATCAGGTGACATTGTGTCGTGGATTCTTTCCCCTTGAAAGTAAAAGTGAGACCAGAAGCCAAATGTGACATCGTACTTGACTTTATATGACTTTATATGACATTTAAATGAGCAAATAAGTAACCTTTTTATCAATTTCCGATCATTGAATCACTGAGTGGACCTTAAAGTCCTTGGTGACCTTGGTGACCTCTACACCCCTATAAGTTTTGTCAGAATTAATTGCAAACTTTTTGAGCTGTTGTATTTACAGAGAGAAAGAATGGCATACACACACAAGCTAATGCTACCACACACAAAAAAACCCTTTCTTGGCAGAGGTATAAATGGTTAGGTAAAGGAGTTTACTGAAAATAAGTTTAAAAGCTGCCACAATCCACTCGAGAAATATTGCTCAAGACCACTTTAAAAATACAAGAACATCTGGCTCCTTGAATGTTAAGGTAATAAGTGGTGGCCCAATACTTTTGCACAGTTCTGTAAATTGAAAAACTAAGATTATTGAAGAATTATTGCAGGAAAAATACTTGATTAAAAAAGTTAAAGGTCGATGCATGTGTGTTCTAAGGTGCATTTAAAACCCAGGAGGGCATGGAGCTACCTGCCAGAGAGCAGCAGGTAAGTGCATAGTCCCTCCTGCTAGCCCTCAATGCCTACGTGTATTTAAAATTGAGAGGTGGGCAACGACGCCAGGGGTGAGGTGTACACCCTGATGGTACTTTGGATTCCGTGTATCGTGCCCACCCCCAAGATCCTATATGTATGTGTAATGAGAGTGTGAGTAATGTGAATGTCTAAGTTGTGGGATAATGAGCGGGTGGAGGGAGGTTCGGAGTCTTCTCTCACCCCCGTTCTCTGCGGCCTGCTGGAGCGGGGGGGCTAGGAGGAGGAGTTGGCCGTCCGACTGAGGTCTGGAGTGTGGGGCCTCCCTGCTGCTGCGGAGTCGGGGCGGTCTGCCTCCCCCCACCGCAGGGAAAAGGGTAACACCACCTGGGTCTGGGTGCAGTTCCCCCCTCCAGGGGCAAGGGTACCTAGACCCGGTTTGTTGAGTATGCTTGGGGAGTGTGATCGTGTGTACAGCGTCTCTTTATGTCTGTCTCCACGTTGGTTGAGTGTGGAGTAAGTGCATATGAGAGCATGAGGGTGGGAATGGATGTTTGTATCTGTGTGTGCCTGTATGTCTGTGTCTATATGTCAGGTTGGGTGTCAGGCGCCACCTCTCTGGGGACATCTCAGGCCCTCCAAGGTTTGAAGGCCTGTCTCCCCCTACCACCACTTCCCCTGCCAGTGGCGGACTCCCTCAGACATCGGTGCGTTGGTGGTTCTTTGTGTCCGGGGATGGGCGTCCAGGTACACACCGGCTCACTCCTTGGCGGCCGCTTATCGGAGCCTGGGGCTCGCTCGGGCCACTTCGGAGGTGGGGTGCCCCCGGCCTCTCGGCCTGGGGCTCGGTCACTCAGGCACGGCTGGCTGCCGGCAGAGCTCACGGGCGCGTCACTGCAACCCCCCCTGGCTTCTGCTCCGCGGCTGCTGAGTGAGCCCTCATCTGGGACTCTCCTCAGCTCTTTCTGGGACAGTGGCGCGGCTGCCCCTCTGTTGGTCTTCCTTGGTCTCTTGTGTTCTGGGGGCCTCTGGATGTCTGGAGTTTTGATCTCCTCCATACCTGCTTCATGCCCTGGAGGACGGGGCTGTGGCCCCCCCACACCCTCTAGCAGATCATTACATGAAGGAACCTTTTAAAAAAAAAAAAAACAAGCGCGTCCATGCTCACAGGTGTACACACGGGTGATCACACCCACAAACTACACCCTTTTTGGCTCCTACCTCAAAGCACACTGTTCTGTTGATCTTATGTGCTGCACAATAATGTTTAATATTTAGTATTTACTGTCATATTCCCATATATCATTGTGATGCTGTTTATTCTATTACTCTTGTTCTCTTCTGCTTGTTTTCTTTTTTCTTTCTCAGCAGGTGATGATTGATATATGCATTTTTTTTCTTTTTTTTTTCTGCTCATTCTGTTGGTTTTTGTCTTTTGCCCTTCTCCCCCGTCCCTCTTCTCAACTGTTTCTCTTTCCCTCTTTCTTTCTCCCCTTCTTTCCCCCAGTCAAGTCTGTCCCGTATTCAGTAAGTGAAAATAAAATAAACAATAAAAGGTGAATCAAATGGACCATTATGGCAAGGCTGGGATGGTCAATTTGGTAAAGTAAATCCGTTGGGCATCTTTCTTTGCCTTTAGACAACAATTCTGATGGCAAAAGAGCCAAACGGGACAGGCAAAATAACCTATGTGCAATGTAACCTATGTGCAATGTAACCGACAGGATGCCGAAAATTTTCCCAGGCAAATATGACAGAATCTGTTTATTGAATTAAAGTCAAATGAAGACTTCAGGTGACAAAGCTCTAGTGGCTATGGGAGTTTAATCAGTATATTAAAAACAGTATGAGCCAAAGGTCTATAGAAAGAGTTGGTCTGGGTGGATTAATTGGTCATAAAAGACCTTTCTTTAAACATTCAATATTAAAGCTCATTTCTTTTTAAAGCCATAACAGTACATTTTTGTGAATAAAAATTAACAAATTCCTAGCAGTGAATGGTCACGATGCTGACAAATAATACTGTCCACTGGTTTCATGCCAGAGGATCATTTATGGTGTGATACTTGTAAAAGTTTCTTTCTGAAATGCACATTGAAAAGAAACTATAGACTATATAAAGTAGATATTTGTCTTTTAATTAATACATACACCAGTAGAACTGAAGAGCTTACAAATTAGGAGCTAGCTGATTTATAATCTTCCCTTTAATGCATCTTAAGGCCTTTCAAAACCCTTTATTTTTTAATGATAGTCAGTCTCTGTAGAAATATCCATATACAGTGAACACATTCCTACAGACACATTAAAAGCTAACAAAACGTAACTATTCTTCACATTTGAAGTAAAGGAAAATTATTGGAACATGTGTATGTGGAAATACCATTCAAAGTATTACTTTGTTTTACGTAGCACCTTGTTTGACGTAAATTACACTCATCTATTTTGTCATATTCATTACATTTATTTTGATCAGTAATGCTGTTTCTCCCTCTCTCTCAAAGTGGCCTCCTCAATCTTCTCTGGGCTTTCCTCTGAATCACAGGATGATGAATGTCCTCTTGTCTTTCAAAAGTTAAAGTATACTTTTCTACTTTCTGTTAGATCCTTAGGTATTTTTTTCCCACAGCTGTTTTTCTGCCAAACCCTCCCCCCTTTGCTGGCTCTCGTCCTGATATTGTAAGCCACAGAATTCTTTGCCAAATAAATAATCTACCTCATCAGATGTGATGACATGCAAATGAGCTGATTGTAACATGACAGCAATCAGCAGGGCCTTTTTTAGCCATCATATTGAATCTAAAAATGGCTGCCAACCTTCTTGCATGCTGTACAAATGGCTATAATGCGAGGCATTAGTGAAGCGGGGTGCCTTATCTTGTATTATGTATTAAATGTGATTATGACTCAGCAGTCAGCATACATTTGGGAGAACATTTGTAACGTTAATATCCTGTAGAAACATTGTGTGTCTTGATTGTTGCCTTAACAACAGAACAAAATTATCGTAGGAGCTCATTCGCTTTCGTTATTTTTAGAATAAATTATGAGCCTTCAATAGAAAACACAGAGAAGTAAGTTTTACTGTAGCCACAAAACATGTAATTACAGCACCATTCAGAGCCATTCATACAGAATTCATGCATGAATCATTTTCTAGTAGTCACCAACAATGTCTCACTCATACACTCTTTATGAACGGGGTCAAGTTAATTACCCTGTACTTCCAGTTTGATTTTCATTCATCCTTAACCTCTGACTTTCCTCTTGACCTCAAAGACACACCCCAGTTCCTTCACAATTCTCTGCCGTGTGCGTGTATTTGCGCATGCATAGGTGTATGGCTGAACTCCTTTTGTGTGTGTCCGTTTGGATGTCTGCTAAAGACCTGTCTGTGCACCAGACACTGAAGCAGTTTCATTAGGATTGCAAGCTCCCGGGAGGGGGCCATGTGTATAATTACCAATTAGACTGTTGTCAAGAGCCAGTGGTGGTATAGCGCTGTGGCAGCCATGGAAGGTTAGGGCGGGTGTGTGCAAGCCTATCCTTGACACGAGTGTGTAGCGTATTTGTATGTGGGTGTGGGTGTGAGAGAGAGGTTTCTGATTGCACTACTGAAGCACTAGAGCATGCAGTCGTGGCTGTTAAATACAGAACATTGTTTAATCTAATGCTTCAGTCACTTGCTGGGGTTCTTGTCAGCTTTGTCAGCTAATTATAAAGTAGCCACATGAATCACACACTAATTCGTTGTCTCATTTTTTTCTTATTATCTTATCTTTTTTTTTTTTTTTTTAAATAATTCTCCCTGTCTTGTCTGTGTTTTCTATGTGGGAGCTGATATGTGTGGGCTGTAAGTCATGTCGACATATTGAGTAGCTATGAGTGTTTCTTGCTTGGGTACTTGATGTAAGTGACCTTGATTTTTAGGATTTAAAAGCTTTTTTTTGAAAACTTGTAATGTCTGTGTAACCACTTACCATGATACAAACCTGACCTCTCTCGACAAATACAAAATTGTATGCCGAAAACTGCAAATGTTTTAGGCATTAAAACTAAAATAATGAAGCTTTTTTTATTTCAATCAATTTTATACTCCTAAAGCTAATTTGCTGTGACCTTCTTTGGCTTTTAAGTAGATTCTTTAAACAGATTCTTCTGGATTCACTTTTACACAGTTTTACCGAATACTTTGTAAGTTGTTTGTGGTAGAAGGAAGTCTGAAGGCGAAGTTGCTGCACATCTACAGTGGATTTAGATGGAATTCATTACTCCTGGTCTTCACATGACCCTAGCCTGGCCCTGCGATGCTCTGTGGATGCTATAACATTTGTTGCAAGATTTTTTGTTGTTTTTGTTGCTAACCATAGTTCTTTTCATTCTCTTAATGTAATTGCCATGTTGCAGATGAATTCAGGTACATTTTGTGTGATCCATTAGATTCTCAACAACTAAAATTCTTGCACCACACTTCATTTCCCTATATTTTGCTAGGAAAATGTGAAATAGATGCAGCAATGTATTGAAACGTGCAAACATATATGGAAATAAGACAAAAGCAGAGCTTGTACAATACTAACAAGACTGAAAGTCAGTATTTTGGTATGGCCACCTGTACTTTTCAGCACAGCTTGAACTGTATTAGGCAAGTTTTCTTGTAATTTTTGTTAAGAGGCTTTCAGGAATAACTTTCCTGGCTTCTTATAGTGATTAAAAGCTCTTCTTTGGATGTTCACTGCCTTCTGGAGGCCAATCCATGACTGATGGTGTTCCAATGTGTTTGTCTGTCCAGGTATTCAACAACAACAACAACAATCTTTATTTATAGAGCACATTAAAAGCCCGGGGCATGCCAAAGTGCTTTACATGAAACAATAAAACAATAAAATGATTTACACTAAAACATCAGAATCATATAGGTGTGGGATTATGTTCACAGGTAAAAACCACTAATAGGAACAGTCAATAGCACACAGCTGTAGCAAAGAGAACTGTACCGTCATACACAGTGATAGAGGACATAGGCAACGCAACAATAAAATAATAAAATAATTAAGACTATAACGTCAGAGTCATATAAGTGTGAGATTATGTTCACAGGTAAAAACCACTAATAAGAATAAACTATAGCACAGAGCTATAGCAGAGTAAAGCTGTAAAGCTGAACCATCAAACACAGTGATGGAAAACATTGACAGCACAGGACAACGCAAAACAACCAGACACATTAGAACATTAGAACAACACACTAGAAGCAAGGCGAGAAATTAACTGGTAGGAAAAGCAAGTTCAAACAGATATGTTTTAAGCCGTGATTTAAAAGATTGAATAGAATCAGACGCCCGGATGCCAATCGGGAGACTGTTCCACAGCTCAGGTGCAGCTAGAGCGAACGCTCGATCACCTCTAGACTTCAAGCGAGATCTGGGCTGAACCAACAATGACTGTGAGGAGGATCTTAAGGCCCTCGTAGGAAGATATGAATTTAAGAGTTCCTTAAGATAACTTGGCCCTGTGTTATTAGTAATTTTAAAAGTAAACAACAGAATTTTAAATTGAATACGAAATTTCACAGGCAACCAGTGCAGATCAGCAAGGACGGGAGTGATGTGAGCAAACTTCCTAGTTTTAGTTAGAATGCGTGCAGCGGCATTCTGGACTGTCTGTCCCCTCTATTCAGGCTTCTACTGCACTGGCTGTACGATCATTGTAATGCGGAACCCTGAAGCTGTTGCCAGTCAGATGTTTTCCAGATTACATTTCATGGTGGAACAAACAAGAGCAACAGAAGTCCCAAAAAAAATCTGAACCTGGGTCTTTGCTAAGTTTGGCTGTTATGTAGACAACACTGGTTCATACCTTGAGTTTTCATTAACTTTTTTTTATGTTTGAATGAATTATAGGTAAGGTAAGTGTTTGGTTTAGGTTTAGGTCGCATAACAGAAAGGAAACAAAAGAACTCCCCAAAAAACTTTTCTCGGAAAATGGTTAGGTTTGAGGAATGGACTAGAATTGAGTGAAACAGCCATTGTCCAAAGAAAAACTTTAAAAGACCTTTAGAAAACCTGGAGAACTATTGACTAGTGGCTCAAGGCTTTTGCACAACAATATACCGTGTCTTTATTTGCTAAACACTATAAAACACTATACTATAAAGGCTAACTTACATCACGGAGCACTGCTCTCAAAAACTGGATGTAACAATGTCTGTGAAGCTGGATTTAAGAAATAAAAATTAGTTTAATATTTCATATTAGAAGTGAGGAAATGTGAAGCCCAAGTGTAAGTGAAGGAGGCTGTGGAGATTTTTTCCCCCCTGTGGATTACTGATGGATGTTTAGATTTCCAATCATCTTCAGTAAGAAAAACTTACGTTTGTGGTGTGATATACTTGTAGTAACCTGTTATGTAGTAAACTGTTTACTTGCGTATGGGAAACGACAGACTATTTTATTGCATAAAATAGCACCGATCGCTCATCTCTCATGACGTACACTATTACTGCGCTGAACGGTCTCTAAATCAAGGTGTGACACAATATCTATTTTCGTGTGATCAATTTATTACAAAAAAAGAAAGAAATGGCAGACAGAATAAGGCTTTAGTAACAAACAGGTTGATTCAAGAGGGTGATGTATTCTTTCATAGACTCCTATCCCCCCCAGGATTCACCTGTGTGGGGAAAAAAGAGATGGAGGAGGGCGATACATACTACAGTATGGTCAATCTCACCTCGCTGCCTCCTCCTCCTTTAGCCTGCATGCTTCATCCTTTTTTACCCAGTATTTCTCTCATTTTTCATTCTGCTTGGCTTGTTCCATGACAGGGTGAGATAGGATGGGATGATAGCCAGCGAGGTGGTAAGGTGATGGGTTGTATTGTCAAAACCTCTCTCCCCACTCTTCCCCTCTCTTCCTCATCCTCCTTTCACCTGGTTCTTCTACCCTTTTTGATCTTTTGTCTTCCTCTTCATCTTTTTCCCTACAGCTACACTGTTTCCTGTCTATCTGTTCTTTTGTTTCTCTTCTTACACTGAAAAAAATATGTTGTTGGATTTACTTAATTCAATGGTGGACATTTGTTGCACACAGATGTTTTGCTTTGGCAGCAACTTAAACAATTGAGTTAAATTAACACAATTTATTCATGTTCAATAAACCTGTGCAATTTGTGTTGATAAAATGTGACTTAAACATGTTTTGATGAAGTAATTTGAGCTCTTGAAATATTTTAATCCTTCACAATTTTCTCACTTTATCCCAACACCATTCAATAACTTTTACCCAATACTACTTGGTCCCTTAAATACTACATGTTATCTTCAAATTACATTTTGCTATTATATTCTAGTATCAAATACACAATTTTCAAATGGAGGCCTTATAACAGATTATATTGTTCTCTTCCAAGATGGTTGCTGGCATCCACCAGTAACCTTTCAAAACAAAATGTCTAATTTCACTGCATTGACAGTAGGTAAAGAATTAAACTGACATTACTCCACTACTGAATCTATATAAACCAACAGTTAAATAATGTCAGTTCTTCCGTGTTCTCTGGAATCAATCACAGCAAAGAAATTAGACTCTTTCTTTTGAAAAATGTTGGGAAAGAACAAATCAAAACATTCTATTTAAGGCCTCTGACGTCAAGATTCAGTTAAACAACAATTATAACTAAACAATTTGAGGTAATGTTAGTTTCCATTAACATTAAATTAGGTTACTGAATTGGCAAACACCTTCCTATTAACATTACCCATTTTACCCCAATAACTAAAGAAATTAGCACTTGCAGGTCAAAACCTTTATTCAAGAGATGCAAAAATAACATTGATACAGTGACTGTCAAAAATTACGGCACTGATCATACTGTGACATCTTGGTTCAAAACAGCAAGCTTAGAAATATTCAACGTTCCTTACTTCAACTGAATGAAACTGAAAATACCATTTCACATGGCCCATATGGGATATTTAGACTGCATAACTGTTCATGCTACATCTCTTCACTAGTAAAAGAAAGAAAAAATACAAAGAGAAATTTAAAAATGCTGCCAAACAGACAGAGAACTTGTACAGAGCAAAAGGAAAAACAAACAACAACAACAACAAAAAAACGGCTCGTCCTCATGGCAGTTGCAGTGTATATAAAAATGAACCCTGCGATCTGTTCCTGGAATTGAGCTTCAAAAATGCAGCAGAACAAGTGTGAGATTTAAATGTCTTCTCACCTAGAGCTGGTCACCTCACATGCATAACAGTGAGCTTCGTTGCAGGAGCAGTTTTGTCTTAGTTGTGAGCTTTTCTTGAGAGCTGAGTTGCTTCCAACTCCATTACCACCCTTTGAATCACCTCAAAAGTGTAGCAGAGTTGTGATGGGTAACTCATATTGAAGGAATAAAAAAGGTCCAAACAGCATGGCTACTGCAAAGGTCACGTTATCCAGATCTTGAAGAACTACTATACCCTCGATGATGATGCTAACGTCAGAAAAGTCATTGCCTGGTGCATCCTCTGGAGACAGATGTTCATTGTGGTTTTCTCAATCTGTGCAGTGGCCTCAGTCAAGTCCTGGTTAAAAACAAAACATTTCTTTAAGATTCCTTTTTAAACTCATCTCTTTTGAATCTACCAGTTCTAATGTTAGAGTAATTTAAACCAATGCAAGCAACATAGTAAATAGCTATAGCCAAAGAGTGGCCTGCCATGCTGCCATTCATGGTCTAACAGAGTTTCTAAGAGAGGGTGAAAAACATAATTTCAAATGCTTTACATTAGTTTTTCTTAGAAAGACACCGGCCCATCAGAAATCCAGGTTTTGTCACTCAGAAGATGTTAGAATTTAGACTTTCAGCCCCACAATTTGGTTAGCTGTTGGTCATTTTTTTTTTCAAACAAAAGCTAATGTAAATATTGGTGGGATTTTCCTTTGTTCACTAGAATGACAAATTTAAAGTTTTTTCACACTGATGTGACCCCTAATACAGGGGTGGGGGTGGGGCCTCAAGGGCCGGCGGCTGAGTTCACTACCAGGCCTCATGTGAACTTCAAATTATTAAAGAGGACTACTGGTCCTAACTGGTCCAATGAGGATCAAGTGGATAACTAAATGCATTTTTAAATGTTGCAAAGCCACAATCTACTCATAAAACACTCACCATGAACTCCTGCACCAAGATGTTGCAATTGTCTTTCACACAGATGCGGAGCACTTTGACTCCCTTTGAGCATTAATGTCATCCTAAAGTATTATAACAAAGAAAACAGAGATTTGTGAACTTTTCAGTAGCACAGAAGAAAATGATCCCAGACCAAAACTTAAACCAGTCAACATGCAACACCAGCATCTACAAAGCAATATCAAAAGTTCCTGTTTGACATCAACTTTATGGATATATAGTTTCCAGAACATTTATTTTTTTAAAAAGATCAATTTTTCTCAGTGGGCCAGTAAATGCATGACGAAAATTATGGCATCCTTTCGGTGGAATCAGTACTCACAGGTAATAGTTGACTGTTTCAATGGATGCAGCATAAAAATCTTTTACTGACCTAATGCAATACATATACACTTTGTAGTTAAAGAATTTTAAAGTTCTTACTGTCATCATGGCAGCTACATCCTTTAGCTTTGTGCCCTGTTCCCCCGATCACTTTGCAAACACTTTCAGCAGACTGTCAGAGAGAAACTCAGCTCCGTCAGAAACCTTGACTGTAAAGGCATGGTTGGGATGCACTGGAATGCTGCATTTCATCTGAAATGACATAAAATTATTTTGAAATAACAGCAGGCACTGTGCTTGGTTAATAATCAGTAATGTTTTGTTGAATAAAAACTGTGTTTCCAGATCTTATGGGATTAAAAAAATGTTTATTTCTGATTTGCAACCCAAGAACCCACAAGTTACAACCTCATTTTAGTTCAAGTGTGCATTAATGTGAGTCCAGTAATCACCTTTCTGACAATACATACAGGTATAAGTTAAACCTATGGCAGATTTTGGATTTCTCAGTTGTATTAATAGGGTGGTCTATTTGAGTATGCATGCACCTAATAATTATAAAAAACCTATTATAATTAAGTTACAGAAACCTTAAGCGAAAATAGAATATACTTTCTTACCATAACACCTTGAACCCACAATCCATCAGCTGACTCCTGGTGAAATGCAGAATAGATGTGGTCTCTCAATGTGCATCAACAAAAACAAAAACAAAAACAAAAGGACAGCAGGTGAGGGCAGGAGGGGTAGGGATGTAAGCTAGCATAATGCCGCTGATGATATTAGCTAAAGCTGTTCAATGTCCAAAATCTCACTAACACCACGGTGCAGTAAATACACAATGTAACTGAAGAGTCAGTTGACAAATCTATTCACACAGAAAACCAAATTATGTTATGAGTGCCTCGTAATTAGGTTTAATGTGATATTACGGCTCTTGTGCCAAAGACAAATTCAAATGAAAAAGCGCCAATTCTTTGATAACAGATAAAACAGCAAATAAGCTAACGGCTCTTTTTTTTAGCATGTTACATGGCGGCACTTTAGACGTTTAACTACATTTGGCTGAAATATGGTAAATATTAATTCAAAAAATCAAGACATACCAAAAAACGTAGAGTTGGCTGCTCGACTTGACTGAGATGGATGCATTTTTTAAACCACGATCCAAAGCCCGCGAGATGAAATCACACGTGGTTTCACGAGATTTAACGTTGCTATCTTATTGACTTACTTCACCTGAACATGATATAAACAATTTAATACACCCTTTCTGCATATCATGTAGTTTTTACACTATATAGTTACATTTATCTTTAAAACATGAGGCAATTGTGTTAAATACATGCAAGATGCTTACATAAATCCAAGAGATGGCCAGTCCCTTTTTTTCAGTGTACATCTTTCACACCTTTCTTTCCTACTTGCCATGAGAAATGAGGAGCTTTTCACAGGGAGAGGCTGTAGAGAAGAGAGAAAGAGAGAACGAAAGAGGAGAACTGCTTGTACTATCATAACATGTTTCTCCTCAGTTTTCTCTAGCTCACTCTGCTTTGCCTTTCAGTCAGATTTTTATCCTTCAGTCTCGGAAAACCCTTGAGTTTCCTAAATCACACTTTCCTTCTCTTAAGTCTTTTTTGCTTTTTGTCTATTCTCCTATCTTTATCTCCTACACACAACAAAAGACTTGTTTAATAGAAAAGACACGGCACTGGAGTCTGGGAAGTGGACTCTTCATTTTGCTCTTTCTGTCCGTCTCTTTCTACATCATGTTTTTGTCTTCTTTTTTTCAAATATTCTCATCACAAGCCTCCTTTCTGACACTTTGCCACCATTTTTATAATTTTATTATTAGTACTGACAAGACCTGTGACTCTGGTTGCTGTTCCTAAAAGCAGGTCTTTTTTGATACTTTATTTTAAGTAGCAGGTGCACCTGCTACTTAAAATAAAGTTTCCACTTTAAAATAAAGTGGAAAAACAACATGTTGTTTTTCCACAAAAATACAGTTTTCTTTTAATACAAAGAAAGTCAAGAGTTCTTAAATGAAAAAGTTTCCCTGTGGAGTTTCTTTTCCAACAAGCAAAATGTGTTTCCATTCAGTGTTTCTTACAACAGATTGTGTTTATCCTTGAGGTCAAGCAGTAACTTATAATGTATTTCCTTTATCACAACACAACACTGGTTCTTGTGTTGCTTTTGTATTGTGTAATCTATGCACCTGAACGCTGCAACATATTGCACAGAAGCTCAGTTATTACCTATATTTTTGAATTCTCCTTTACGTAGATACAGTCTGCGCATAATTCAAGACACTTTAAAAAAAAAAAACTTGATTCTTCTTGATTTGAAAGGAAACGGGATTGGTACATTTTTTTGTGCTTTTTAACGACACATTTCTGTGGGTAACAAAATGTTCAGACACTTTAAGAGCAGTGAAAAACAACGGCGACAGATTGCCTTGGACAGATTGCCTTGGACAGATCAGATGATAAAGTACTTTTTACTTTTCCATGAGATCTCAAACTCTTCTCACATGTTTTCAAAACACAGAGAGAGTATAAGATCTCCCTTGCTGAGCATGTCAGCCCTGCCAGCAAATAAACTCATCTCCCAGCCTGATGCAACTGGCTGCTGTTGTTCGTTCATTTCTCAACTCCTCCCTCACTCATCTTCAGTCCTCTTCTACAGCTCGTGTACGTCCATCAAACCGAGATAGAGGAGAAACTGGCGGACAGACATGACTGTCTACACAGACACACACACATACATGTAGACACGCTCAACTGTATGACACCGCCTCAGCTGGGACTCCCCACATTTAGTCCTCGTTTCCCACAAATTAAGCACAGAATCACTGAAAAGTAAAGTGTGTGTGATTGAGATAAAAAGTGCTTCTTGAATTCTCACCATGAGATTTACAGAGTGGTTAAGGGATTGAAGATTAACATTTCCCAGATTAGAGTAGTGCAATGCGTTATCGTGACTTAAGCTCAAAACCCATCCCGACTTGCTACCAGGACAAGCTGATGGACCCATTGACCTGGTCTCCTGCTAAGCTCGATTACGTCCACTATCATCTGACATTCCAAATCATATTTCCATAATAGATGGGGTTTATTTCCACATCAAAAAGTCAATTTAGCTTCTTCTGTTACATGGTTTTCAAAACATTAGCTTTCCCACCATTTTTTTGTACTCTTGGCTCTGTCTGGTGTGAGTAAATCTAGATATCGCTAATATGTTAATATGAAGCTCATAAATCTTGCTGCCCAGCTGTTGTTTATACGTTGTGTTTATGAGGAGAAGCCAATCAGAAGGCTTAAACTGAGGCAAGCTAAAACAGCTCGAGTACAGACCTTTAATGGTTCTTTTAGATTAGAATCAAAATAGGAAGACATTTTTTTGTGCGACTAAGAAAAATTGGTTGTAGCCATGTGTTGGTACGGATTTTTTTGTTTTATTTGACTGATTCTAAGTAGTTGCGGTCACCAACTGGTTGCCCCCATGTTGAGGGTGTTGGGAAACGATTTTCGATCACTAGGTGATTACACAGATCACCTCATGGGAGGCAACCTGTCTCCAAACAACTGCAGTCTGGCTCAAAATGACTGCAGTCACTCTCAGACAGATTACAGAAGGTTTGCAAATAATTGTTGTCTTTTTTGGGGGACAATTTGTCATAGCTAACCACTATATTATAACAAACAAATTAACTGCCTTCCCAACCACAGCTGTAAACTGATAACAGACTGATTTTATGTTTTTTTTATCACCAACAGTCACTTTTGAGATGGAAACTTGTAACCATTTGCAGTCAGTTATTTTTTTGAAAGCAACGATTTCAAGCTAATTGTTTTGTTTGTTTGTTTTGGCTGCTTGCTTAAGGAGCACACCAGATCATCTGCCTCCATCTCACCCTATCTTCCTCTGTCACACCAACCCTCTGCATGTCCTCCACTACATCCATGAACCTCTTATCAGGTCTTCCTCTTTTCATCCTGCCTGGAAACTCCATCTTCAGCATCCATTAGATCCACTATTCTTCCTCTACATGTGTCTAACCCATGTGAGTATTGACTCTTTAATGCCAAACCACTCAACCTGAGCTGTCTGACTCCTCTACTCATTTCCACTCTGGTCAATCTTGGTCACCAAAAATGAAAACATCTTCACCTTTGCCACCTTCAGCTTGAATTCCTGTGTTTTTGCCAGTGCCATTATCTCCAAACCATAAATTATAGCAGGTCTCACTATTTTCTTTCATGCTTATCCATCTGTCACAAATCGCCCCTGAAACTTCTTCCCACCCACTCCATCTTGCTGGCACTCTCCTCTTCACCTACCTTGTAGACCACTCGTTGCTTTGGCTGGTTGAACTCACCTACCTTCACTGTCGCTACTTCTACTCTCTGTCTTCTCCTTTCCAACTGTCTCTGTCTCATTCACACATGTATTCTTGACTTTCATTCCTCTTCTCTCCAGGGCATATCCCCACGTCTCCATATTTTCTTCCACCTGCTCCCTGCTCTCACTACTCATCATAGCAAACATAGCTGTTTCAAAGACAAGATCACAAATTCATTGGAAATGGTCACAATAATATTAGTCATCTTCAATCACTGTTCCCTAATGTGACTACAGCATTAGAAAAGAAATGTATTCACCCATACATGAAATGTATTTTTGATATGATATTGCCATATTTTTATATCACATTTAACAAAGCTTAAATTAAAATTTACAGTTTCTTTTTTTTAATCCAAATCCTGTTGCTGTTGTACAGTGCAACTCTACTGTCATACTTTTTCACTGTTCTTGTCATGATGCACTGAGGGCAGGCAGAGTTGCGGACGCAATACACAGGACTCAGATGTAGAACTGAACTCAAAAGCAGCTTTATTACTGGACTTACAGGACACTGAATAAAAAAACCCCCATAAACTATACAGATACTTGGGAATACTAGGTATAAAACTGCTAAACAGACAGAACACACAACTAGAAGGATATCATAACAAAGAACAAAGGAAGGCAAAGAGCTTAAATGGGTAGGATGGAACACACCAGGGAACACAGGTGACTAACAAGACAGGGGAAGCAAAACTGAACACAACGCACACAGGACAAGAGACTATCAAAATAAGACAGGAAACTGTCACGGCGGGGTGCGCCGGTGTGTTTTTTGAAACAGGACCCAAAAGCAGATGTGGATGAGGAGTTGCAGGTTTAAACAGAAAGCGATCCTTTATTTGGATGATAGCAGGAGTTAAACATGGAACCCTAAGCAAACTAAAAAACACTAAGAAACAAACACTATGAAGTTCTATGACTAAGACTATAACAATGACAATGACTAAGACAATGATGGGGATAACAGACGACCTAACAATGACATTCAGAAAACAGAGGACGTAAATACACACATGAGGCGATCAGGGGAAGTGAAGACACATGAGAAACAGCTGACTTGGATGATGCACAGAAAAGAGTAATCTAAATGCAGTGAACAAAGAACAGACTCTTTCAAAATAAAACAGGAAACACGGAGACATAGACATGAAACGAACTAGACAACAAGAGCCACACAGACATGACACATAACGGGTAGGCGCATGAACCAGGGAGACCGAGTACAGGGGAAGGTGACAGAAACGACAACATGAACTTGACAACATAAGACACACAGACATAAACACATGAAGGGCAAGGGAGACTTAACACAAGGGTAATATAATAACAAATGAGCTAGAATAACTTAACGAACCTAAACAAACAATAAACATCAAAATAGACTAAAACTCAAAACACTGGGTCGCACGACCCAGGACCATGACAGGAAGCAAACAAACACAGAGACAGAGACCCAGACTCAGGACAAACTTGATGCAGGGAAGGAGAAAACAAACACAGAGACATGACTGAGGAGATAACAGTGAGTTGACACAAGGACACTACAAAGACAGGGCTCGGAGAAACAAGACAGACACAGGGACATGACCTTAGAAACAGACATAGGTCTCTAGTTGAAACTCTTAACAAAATGCCAATCCGCCAGTAGCAACCACCCATGCCAAAATAAGCTACAGCTGGATGAACTTGGTATCTGTTTATGAGGGCAATTATTCTCACCCAAACTTGATGTCAGTTGAAGTGGTGCCAGATGGCTAAGATCTAGATGCCTGTATGTTTAGTTCTACTGTTGGATTTGATGTGCGTGTGTGTGCATGACTCTGTAAATAATGGTAATAAGTGATGTTTGGCCAGCACAAGGCAAATTGAGTTGACTGAACCCAATGACCATCCCAAATTCCTCTTTCATGTAACGATTCCTCAGCTGGATTTAGAGGCTGTCACTATCAATTAACTTTCCACACATCAGTCACAGCTGGAGAGGAACAAAAGGTTGACAGGAGAGTGGGGGGTGATAATGTGGTTGAGAATGAGGGATAAAAACAAGAATAATAAGACACTGATATCTCTATGCGCACACACTTGAGGCGTGGTGCTATGGTACCGTGGATGATGGTGGTGGTGCTGGTGGCAGCGGGGGGCAGGTTGTATAATTTGATTTGGATTTAGTGTTGCTTGGAAGAATGACACAAATTCTACAGGGATTAATCCGGCTTTAATTCAATCTGGCCGCCACAGCCTGAAATACTCCCGCTCGAGTCCTGCTGTTCCTCTATGAAAGCACAGCTGCACCTGGCATGGGGTCCAACGGCAGCTTGTATGGTTGTGTAAATTGAAGTGTGTGATTGTGAGGAACAAGTTGATTGTGTTTAATTTTCTTTAATTTCTGTATGGATTTATTTTGTGTTTCCAAGCAGTGTGTCTATGGGTGTTGTATTGTGGCTGACAGCTTTAAACCGACAACATTGCTGTCTGTGTTTCCACAATGTGTGCCCCTTGGCTAGTCTGAAATTCTTTTAGCCTCCTAATTGCTGTATTGTTCAGATTACAAACAAAACATTATTTTGTCCCAAATGTTGCCATGCTGGTTAGAGGTGTGCAACTACAGCCCACACTGACTACAAGATCACTTCTGTTAGCAAGAACTATTTGTGCTGGCAGTTTTGCAGTTTCCTGTTGTCCTCTCTTGAAAATTTGCATGCTTCTTTAATCAGATTTCACTCCGAGGTGCTGAAACTACAACTGCATCTTGTTTTTGACTATGACAAAGCAAACTGTTGTGTTTGCTCCAGCTTACATGACAAGAACATGCTCAGATTTTTTGATGTTTAGAGAGTTTTAGCCATATATTAAACATATTTAAGTCAGGGAAATACATTTGTTAGCCATATTTAGCAAGGAAAGATTCACATATATAATAAGATGCAAATGTGAATGTGTGTGTGTGTGTGTGAATGTGTGTGTGTGTGTGTGTGAATGTGTGTGTGTGTGTGTGTGTGTGTGTGTGTAAGCATCTGTGGGCCGTGTGCTTGGCTATTCACTCTCCCACATTTTTTGGCATGTTGATATGTATTTGGCAGGAAGTATCTAGGAATTGTTTCCTAGGAGCAGGATATCTGGATTTTTGAAAACTTAAATTGATCATTGCTGTGAAAGCTCTGATGGAAGCTGGTAGCTTGCAAAAACTTAAAGAACTTAGGAATAGCCAATTTTGTAGTTCCTATGTCATTTTAATATGTTTTGCATTTATTTATTCCTGTTGTCAAAAGGGGTTTGGCTGTACAAAGACGGATGAAGACAATAAAGAATCTATTCTATGCCAAATTACTTCTTACTTTATTAAAGCAGTGCATTACATTACTTAAATACTCCCCTGAGAAAGAAATATGCTAATATTTATAATATTACTATGGCATTTCTCCCCTACTTAGCCTGAAATGCACTGTGACATAATTACCAGTTAACAATAAAAAACAATATTAAATTTCACTCTGATTTCATTGCTAGCTTTGTTCTTAGCATGTTGTCTGTGTAGATGCTTCCAAAAAGCCCATGTTGTGTTTGTAGTATAAAGCAGCTGTTTGTGCTCTGGATGCAGTTTTTACTTTACCATTGTATGCTTGTCCTTTAATGTCCTTTAATGGAATAAAAAGTTGTAGATCACCCCATCATTTCCCCCTCCCTGCACACAAACTGAAATCAGCTTATTGTAGCACGAGTGCTGGAAACCAAAGGCAGCGTTTCTCTTTCTATCTGCCCATCACGCAGATAACTGAACATATACTGAATTCCGTACATTACTGCATTACCAAAAAATGTAATTATAGTAATGCATTACTTTAAAATGTGTTATGCCCATCACTGGTTATATGAATGACTCAAGACAAATACTATTTTTTTTTATTGTTGCACGACCAAACGTGTCTCAAAATTACTTGTTGAGCTGATTTGTTTTTACGGTGTTTTTGGTCTCATGTATTTATATATTTTTTTAATTGCCACTTTGTGGTGACTGCACTGTAGTGCATTGGTTAGCGCTGCTCCCTTACAGCACAAAGATTCTGGGTTCAAGCCTGGGTCCTTATTGAAGTGTGCATGCTCTGTGTGTGCACTGGTTTTTCGCCGAGTGGTCTGATTTCCTCCCACAGTCCCTTTTACATGTAGGTTAATTAGTGATTCTACACTGGTGATAGATGCGGATGTGCTGTCGATGAAGTGGTTAATGTGCATAGAAGGTGTGAGTGCGTCTGAATGGTTGAATGTGACTGGTAGTGTGCAGTGCATCAAGTGGTCACTAAGACTTGAAAAAAGCAGTTATATAAATGATAGTCCATTTCCACTCGTTCTCTCTCTCTCTCTCTATCTCTCCCTCTCACACACACACAAATATAGTGCTATTTTCAACCACCTGCCTCATCAGTAGTGTTTGGCTTGCTGCCTACAAGCAATCTACAGTTGACCTCAGTGTTGACCTAAAGGGATGGTTATATGGTGATTTGAATCCCACATCTGATGTTCCAAAAAAAAAAAAAAAATCCCGATCATAACTACTATGGTCTCTTTACATCTGCACCTGCACTCAAAAGGCCAATGAAAATAACAAGGCTGAGCGTTTATGCTGATATGAATGCTGATATAATTTGAATCCAGGCTGGGATAAACTCGGTAACAGTGATGCTTTATTGGACCAGAGGATTACGAAACAAAACACAGGAGACCTTTTTCGTGATGTAATGGCACCGAGCAGAACAAATTACATACTGACCTGTGTTGTTACTCACACAGCCTTCAAAGTAATGAGGGGGAGGCTGCACAATCACAATTCAGATGCATATCTATTTTAGTGTAATGAATCATTATTTTGATATAAACAGCCTTCTTCCTATGTTGATGTTAGCATCAACCCCAAAGAAGACACATTTCTATTTCTCTTATATCTTTGGACTCCCTATATCTAATAAAGCACTCAGTGTATCGTGCAGCTAACAATCAGAAATGGAGAAGTGGCTGTTGAACATGACACTCAGATAATGAACTGGTGACAGATGGTTCAAATATGATAAGCGATGACAAGAAGAGTATGATATGTAGCCTGGATACTGCCACTGACAAAGCTGAAGACTGACAGATAAAGACTGAAAAAAGAAAAGAATTAGACGGATCAGACAAAATATGTGATGGAAAAGAGGGTGGACTGAAGGACTGGGTTGAAAATCACTACTGTATGTTTTAAAACAATGGTACACAGTGTAATAGAGTTAGCACTTGCCTTTTAGCCAAAGGTCCTGGGATCAAATCTGCCACACAGGGTCTCTCTTTGTGGAGTTTTCATGTTCCTTTGAGTCCTCTTCACACCACCCAAAAACAAAGTTGGGTTAAAAGTTAAAAGTTGGGGCGATCGTGGCTCAAGAGTTGGGAGTTCGCCTTGTAATTGGAAGGTTGCTGGTTCGACCCCCAGCTTAGACAGTCTTGGTTGTTGTGTCCTTGGGCAAGACACTTCACCCGTTGCCTACTAGTGGTGGTCAGAGGGCCCGGTGGCGCCAGTGTCTGGCAGCCTCGCCTCTGTCAGTGTGCCCCAGGGTGGCTGTGGCTACAATGTAGCTTGCCATCACCAGTGTGTGAATGTGTGTGTGAATGGATGGATGACTGAATGTGTAAAGCGCTTTGGGGTCCTTAGGGACTAGTAAAGCGCTATATAAATACAGGCCATTTACCATTTTTACCATTTAAAATTGGCTGTAACTGAATGCAAATGTTTCTGTCTTTACGTATTCTCCATGTACTTTAAATATCAGGGGTGAGACATTTAAAAAAACAATTCAATCCAATGCAATGTACATAGGACATCTAGACACAGCTAATTTGCAGACCATGTCTCTGCTTAGCTTTTTAAGACACAACATCTCAATACTAATTAAGACATAAACAATAATCGAGACAACTCCCAACCTTCTGAGGAAGACAGTTAGGGAGGATTTAAGTCCACTTTCAGTGATCCTAGACTTGCCTTTTTAATTTTAATTTAGATTGGATTACAATTTTTAAAATCAGTTCATGTTTTTATTTCTCGTGGTGGTGTTCGGATCTGTTGCCATTCAAGAGATCAACAGTTTTTGGTAGCTTACAGTCCCTGTTAAAAGCTCCGCTTGCAATTATACCTTTCAGCAATTCCACTCATTAAATAAAAAAATAAATACAACAAAATATAATAAAAAAAATATTTTGATTTGGTTCTTTTTGGGTCGTTGTGCACCTCACTTTAAGTGCAGCTAGTCAGGGATTGTTATGTTGAATATACAATATAATCAACATCAGTATTTGTTACGACCCGGCTCAAAAGCCGCAACATAAAAAAAAGGAGATGAATAACAGAGTGTGGGTGAGAAGAGGTTTCATCCTAAAATGGAAAACCAGGTTGGCTAAAATGGCTGGTGCCACCAAGGCAAAGACTAGTGCACTGCCGGAAAGCTTGCCTCAGGTATGCTTTTATCCACACCTGACTAGGTGTGGCCAATTAGCACCAGCTGAAAACACTGAGACGATTAAAAGCTGCAGAGGGACGTAACACCTCCTCCCTTAAAAGGGTTCCTCTAGGACCCTTAAATTTATTAAAAGCCCCTCTGAAGCCTTCAGTTCCTTGACCCACAAACCTGGAATAAAAGTTAAAGCTAACAGAAGCAGTGTTCACGTTATAGTTGGCATCTCTAAGCATGGATGGGCATGAGGATTTGAAGTTGCCACACCGAACAGACAAAAAGTAACATGTGACCAACACAAAGGAGCACAACAGTCACAAACCCAAAATGATTACCTGATCTGCTACAACACAAAACCAAAAGTAGCAACAAATAATCACAACCAAGTGATCTGTTGTCTCCACCACACAAACAGTCACATACAAGTGGCCCTATACCACAACAAGTTACTTTAATCCAAAAAGTTCAGTAAATCAAGCGTACTAGTGACCAACCACAAAATGGAGAGCTATGGCCACACAATGATCACATCAAGGGTGGCTCAGCACCCCACAGTGTTATTGCCATCACCTGGCCAACAACACTCACAAGTGATCCAACAAAATAGCCATATTCCCCACAACACTAAAGGTCACAGCACAAAACACTCACCTCACAAGGATCTCATTAGCATCCATCCACACTGACATATGCACACACAGGGTGTGCACACAATGCCAACTTAAAAACAGCCTACCTGCCTCAGCTACAGACCATAATCAAGAATGGTCTCAAACCTCTAACAGTATTGTTCAAACTGATCAGGAGCTCAACCAGAGAAATGCTTCTACTTTTCAGCATCCACACTGCTTTGCACTGTGAATGTGTCCCATGAGGTAACACCACTTCACAAGTTCTACTTTTATATACTGAGGTTATTTCTGCCAAAAGAAGTAGAATATTTAGAGGAAGTTACCCCTACTGTGGTACATGCCTTGTGCCACTAACATGTACATACATCTTCAGGCTGCACCAACACATCGTCACATACCACCTACACTACTCGTCAGATTTGGATTCGAGGTCTTTGTTTCTTCTTGAAATGAAATTGAAGCTGTTGTAACAGAATGTGGGAATCAGAGATCCACTAAAAAGATCTATTAAAAATGAATAAAAGGCAAATAACTTTATATTTGTGAGCCAAATCACAAAACTTAATGATTGTACCTCGTATTAGTTAGGCTAAAATTAATCATATAATAACCACATTTGTTTAATCACATAAGGCATATTTTCAAAATGTTTTCGAGGTTTTATGGGTAGAACTTCACCTGTTCTCTTTAATGTAGCGCAGGGGTGGGCAATTCCAGGCCCCGAGGGCCAGTGTCCTGCAGGTTTTAGATCTCACCTTGGGTCAACACACCTGAATCACATGATTAGTTCGTTACCAGGCCTCTGGAGAACTTCAGGACATGTTGAGAAGCTAATTTAGCCATTTAAATCAGCTGTGTTGGTTCAAGGACACATCTAAAACCTGCAGGGACACCGGCCCTCTGGGCCTGGAATTGCCCACCCCTGATGTAGAGCTTCATAAAATAAATACTTTCAGCTATTTAATTTTAATTAATGACCATACGTACTTCCATAAAGGGTTATTTAGTAGTTTAATGTTTATTTTTTCTGCTGTCATAGATCAAACGAGTCCACTTAAAAAAAAAAAGAAGAAAAGAAAAGAAACACTGACTCATATTCTTAATGGTCCTTTTTAATTCCCATTAGGCTCACTCATGCTCAAAATATTTATACTCATTGTAAGGGAAGGTGCTTTGGATAAAACCTCTTCTTGATATTATGTTGCATTTGGATTAACCATTGCTGCCACAAATTAGGACACTCAATATATGACTCATTAGGAATGACTCTAACATTCAGGAAGCAAAGGCCTTATGATAAAATTTCATCATACCAATGCTTTCTACAGAAATACATCTCAGAAAACCAATTTATGATTCTTGGCCTTGATTCATTTCATGGTTACATTTTAGATGTAGTCTGTAAGGTTGCACTGCATTTCACTCTGGTACAGTTTATCACACGAGTGAAATTGAGCTACTGGATAAGGAATTACACATTTCAAACCCTTTTTCATCAATGTTATTGCATTAACGACCCAGTAGAAATAAAAGCAACAGACTTAAATAAAGCAAGGTAATTAAAGAAAATGAAAATTTTCCAGACTCTATCCTGTTACAAGAAGGCAATCACTGCAAATCTTGCAGTTAAAGGTGCTGACGTAGCTAAAAGTAACAGGTCAATATTGTGCAATGTAATCTATAAGAAATATTGCCAGATATTTAGGTTATTTGGACTACAATTTTAGAGGGTAATGCACTTTCCTTGAACTCCAGTTTACTTTGAAGTAACCTCACTGACTGCACTTCAATGATATACCAAGCAACATTTCTCTCCAGGCAGGATTAAATCATTTATCAATTTTGTTCTTACTGACAGATTCTAACACCATGTTCCATGTTACTTTTATTTCTTTTTATATATTTTATTAGTGTAGACCTTAAAGATCAGACGTAAAAGCAAAATTAAAGTAGCTTTTTCACACCAAATAGAAAATCCATGATCAGTGTTGCCAACTCCTCAGTAAGGAAAATCGCTATTGGCTGTCCTATAAGTCACTAGAAGCCGCTAAATGATGTCATCACCTAATTTGCATAATTTGTCATGCTTATGTAATTGTAACCTACCTACAGGAGAGAGAAATAACATTGTTGAAGAGACATAAAGTAAACAAAAAAGCACAATAAATGCATTTAGAATATATTTAGAACTACAAATTACATTTCTTTTAGCTATTATTGTTTTTTTTTATGTCATAATTCCAACTCTCCTCCTTTATCTGGGCTTGGTACTGGCAAAAGTGATCCAAACTTTTTCTGTGTGTGTGAATTTTTAAGTAGTTTTAAACCTTGCGATCCTACAAAAAGTACCGGCAAGCGTAAAAGAAGAACTGACTGCATTACACTCAGGGAAGGAGCAGCAGCTTCGCTCAGTGCAGTTTTGGAGGCGTAGGGGGTCAACATCTCCTGCTCTGACAGCAGCTGGGGGCGACTTCTGCGTTACAACAATCCGTTGCCTGTGAACGCTTTGGCACGGGCCCGGTGCCCATGGCAGCACCCACTGTTTATTGAGAGTAAGAGCGATACGTGCTTTCACGTCAAAAAGTGGTCATAAGTCTTCCTAATAACACCAGCAAAAGTCACCAGATTTGTCGCTAGTGGCTTTGTCGCTAAATATAGCGACAAAGTCACTAAGTTGGCAACACTGTCCACGATGACGGTAAAACCCAGCATTGATTCGTCTCATTTTGAGAGTTCTATATTTAGAAATGCAAGAACAATTGGTTGACTTCATGCTAAAGACTATAGAATCAAATGCAATGACAGAATGAAACTGCATACCTCTTCTACAGTGAGTTGTTGATACGGTAAACACTATTCGGGGGTACATTCAGCAAGCATTCTTGTGTCTGTAATCTTAATGACTTTGGTGGTCACTTGACTTATACAGCATCACCAAAAGTCATCAGTCATTTTTGTCTAAACTGTCTAAACCTTTTTTCCAACGCTTTTGCACAAATGTTTAGTGCAAATTTTTGCACGTTAAACTAAGAAGAACATAGCAGATATTTTATCTACTGATTCTGGCATGTTGACTTTATGACTGTAAGCTTTTTGTGCAACCTCACAGAATTGTTAGCTGTTGTAGATTATAGTCCAACAGGGCTGTTCCGTATGTCAGCAGTTTACTCACAATCCCCTTTGCAAAGATTTTGGCAAGACAACATTTGTCACGACCGTGAGTACAAGCCTCCTACAGCTTTTCATATTACCCCCTTAATAGAGTCCAGAGTCCATACTACGAAGCAGAATTTGTGGCTTATCAAGGTAACTCCAGGTTTAACTCTAGGTTTTCAGTATTGCAAAGGCGGTTCCCTTCTTAGCAGGTTGCACTGCCATAGTAACTTGTGCTGCAAACCTGCCATACTCTGAAGCAGGTTGTGTTTGAGATGAGACATCTACAGCTACAGAATCACTGCCTACTGACTAATCAACACTCTGGAAAATAGCATCCTGGAAGATGACCTTGTTATGTGCTTTGCTAAGAGAATGTAGCTTTTTTTTTTTTTTTACAAGAGCCTTTACAAGAGTTTTTTTTTCTTTTTTTGCTGATGATTATCAGTAAATATAGTTTATTGAAAGCTTTATTTTTTATTCCGTGATTATTTTTTTTCTATAGGCTCCAAGAAATTTTGAACTATAATCCTAAAAAACAAACCCCGATATACACTTATATTTAATTTGGAAGTAGGCTAAGCTGGAATTTCAATTATATTTTTATTTTTAATCTTTCTATGAATAAAAGTTATCCTACAAGCATCTCTTAAACTCTTTAACTGATCAGATGTTTACCTTACACATTAAGCATCTTTTGACAGTAGACTTTATCAGTTTAGTTTATTAGATTTTTTTTCAGTCTTGCTAACTAAAGCTCTTATGTCACTAAGAATTCATACAGTTTGTTTATTACTAGATGTAATAGATCCATGGCAGACCCGACCGCATTTTCATGCTTTCCAGCATATTTTATTCAGCTGCAGCCATGCTTTTTTACAGACACGGCTGCAGCTAAACATACACAACAGCAACCACAGTCACAGGACCCTACACAGATTTTAAGCTAGTGAGCCGTGATTAAGATGCCGCAAAGGCGCGTCCTTCTCTGCCCCAGCACCGACGACCAAGCCCCGCCACACTATACTTTTCCTCAGCTACACACTTCCTTCAGCCTACATTGTATGTTTAATTTAAATCATTTAATTTTTATAGAATTTTTGCTTGTTTGTAACACCTTAAGAGAAAAGCTTTAACAGAAAAATCATAATGCCAGAATGTATGGCACTTCATTTGAATTTTACTTTTTTAACAACAAAAATTAACCCTACCATCACAACCCTGTGTATCTTTTGCAGACTGTGCATTTTTACAATAATAGTGTTACAGCCATTTCTGAAAACAGAATTATAAATAGTCTGCTCATCAATTAAAATAAAAATGCACTGTGACATTCCAGGGAATTATTCCTGAGTATTCAAGTTGGAACGAAATTTTATTTTGAGCAAATTCATCCTGGAGTCAGGCACGCCCTGATTCACACTTCTCCTCCCTTAGACAGCCCTGCTGCTGCCCTATGTTCTCATATCCACTAACACTCACGCAGGCGGGCTTGGCCTCACTTCACTAAGGTTTTGTCCTTTGCCCTGAAGCCTGCCGGGCTGTTATAATTCCTCACAATCCACGTGTGTGCGCACACATTTACATGAACACGTGCACACACTCTGGCCTTATTTATGGGAGTTTGTAATGTATTTTAATCTCTTGAGCTTTCTCTCTGTGTAGCTCAGTAGTGAAACATGTACATGTTCTTTATATGGATGCGTGTGTATGCATTTGTGTGACTTTACATTAAATCTTAAAACCAGCATGTGTGCATTATGTTTTTAATGCCCTTTTCTTGTGAGTGCTTGAACATCAGGGAAGACTGTTAGTTCTGCACGGTTAGCTAGGTGACTTGGCATTCAGTCTACTGCTGATAGCAGTACCCTGCACTTAGCAGTGGGTGTGACCATGTGTGTGGCTTTGTGTATGAAGGCGTATGTGTGTGCTTATCAGTTCCCAGCAAAATCAGCAGCAAAGGTAAATCTGAATAAAGCAAGTGGTGCTTAAAATGTTCCTGATTGCCATTGTGGTGTGACCCTTATTTTGAAGGGCACTGTGTCCAGTGTTGCCAACTCCTCAGTAAGGAAAATCGCTATTGGCTGTCCTAAAAGTCGCTAGAAGTAAGAGCTAAATGACGTCATCACCCAATTTGCATAATTGGTCATGTTAATGTAATTGTAACCTACGTTGTTGGAGAGAGAAATAACATCGTGGAAGAGACATAAAGTGAGTAAAAAACGTCCTAAATGCATTTAGAATTTATTTAGAACTAAAAATTTAATTTATTTTAGCAATTATTGTTTTTTAATGTCACAATTCCAACCCTGCTCCTTTATCCAGGCCTGGACCGGCAACAGTGACCCGAAATTGGCACTCTGGTGGGGTTACTTTGTGTGTGAGAGTGTGTGTTTATAAGTAGTTTTAAACCTTGTGATCCACAAAACAGCATAAGAGTAAAAGACGGACTGACTGCGTTACAGTCAGTGCGGGAGCAGCGGCTTCGCTCATGCGCGATTCATTTGCAGTTTGGATGCACAGGTGTGAACGTCTCCTGCCCTGATTGCAGCTGGGGGAGGACTATCCTCCGCCCGTGAGCGCTTTAGCACGGGTGAGGTGCCCAAGGCAGCACCGCTGCTTGTTGAGAGTAAGAGCAACACACCCTTTCACGTCAAAAAGTCGTCATAAATAAGTCTCCAATAACACCAGAAAAAGTAGCCAGATTTGTCGCTAGTCGCTTTTTAGAAAAAAAAGTCGCTAAGGGGTCTGAAAACTCGCTAAATATAGCGACAAAGTCGCTAAGTTGGCAACACTGACTGTGTCTACTAACAGGAAGGTTTTTTTTTCATTAGCTTGAATGGTGTGTTGTCCCAAATGGAATGAGAATAAAAGGACACAGCCGAAGCCTATAACTCCATGACAGTGTAAGAGTGTTATTATTATTTAAAGCTGACACAGCAGCGCTCTCATTCAGATATTTTTGCAGGACCAGTCCCCATTTTAACATGTAAATGTGCTACTGTTGGCAAAATTGATACTTTTCAAGTTTATCCTTGAATAAATATCAAATTAATCATTAGATAAATACATTTCTATTTTTTTAAGCAAAAGTTTTAAGGGTAGCTGAGTTCAGCCAGTAAACATAGTAGGACATATTCTAATAAAAGTCATCTGAATAATTAATGCAATGATTAAAAAAACTTGTAATGCAGACAGACAATGCACACCCAACATGGCATAGCAGTGCATGGTCTTGAAGGAAATCCTATTCATTCACTACTGTACAGCCAAATTCACACAGCTACAAGAAGTAATTTGCTTTCTTTCATCATTTTTGATCATATTCTGGTAATATTTGTAACTCTTGTTGCCATGTATGGTCGTATGAGAATGTGAATGCGTGGCCTATGGAGTGTGATATCATCAAAATGTTTGGGTGTCTCCATTTCAGGAAGAGCAGTGCTGTTTCAGTAACAGGTATTGACAGCTTTAATTGTAGCTAACAAACAACTGTAATTTACCCTCCCCTTCATTTATTCCAGTTAGCCTGTGGTCTCCTGCTGCCATGATGTGTGTCTTTGTGGAGAAAAGCTGTTTGCCTCAAACCAGCTGTTGCTTGTCAGATGTGGTTAGAGGTCAGAAAAATTGTTTGTGTTGTGCAGTGAGTTAGGTGTGTATTTCATATGTGTGCTTACTGAACACTGAATATATCTTTTTTATATATATATATAGGTGTTTTGACAGGCTAGAAAAGAAGAAAGGAAAACAATAAAATAGCTCTCAGCTGAGGGGGGGAAAGTTTTTAAAATTCTTTTTGAACCCTGCAGTGAATGTCAGAAACAGCAGTCTAATCCCACTTCATTGTGTCAGCTTGCCTGTCTGCTTCACGCCTCTTTCTGTCTGTGTCTCAGTGTCTGTCAATTTGAAGTTCACAAAGAGGTCATGCAGTCATGTCCTGTCTGCTGTTTTGTATGTGTTCCTGGCTGCTCACACTTCAGTGAATCCTCATTACAGGTGTTTGGATGAGATAGAAAGGAAACGAGTGAGACATAATAAACAAAATATGCAAACTAGTTTGAAGGGTGAGAAGAAGTCTTTTTGAAATCTGGGTCCCAAGAGTTGGTTTTTGAAAAGCAGCCCCAGTACTGTCTGGGTTCGTTCAGAGTTCGCATCCATTTGTGTTGAGTTCAGCTAATCTTTTGCTCCTCTTCCTCAGCCAGAAGACATTAGCGGCTTTAGTAATTCTTTTTTATCTTTAACATTGTGTAGCTAGAGTTGCATAGAAGTTATTTCTGAGAAGCTAGTAGAAGGAGGTCAACTTTTATTTTGTATTTATAGTGGTAAATAGTATAAATCATGGGCAGAACATTACAACACACTGGTATGGGATTAGGATTCTTAAATTCTTAAGCCTTATTTTTCATACACTCTTATGATGTCTTACTTCACATAAACATACTTAAGTAGAGCATTTTACCACTTCCCAAAGCAGTGGGAATGAGAATGATGGGTGAAGAGAGTGGGAGATTGACGGATCCATGTTCCTACCCTCACCTATAACCAAGAGCTCTGAATAGTCTAAGGAGCTTGGAAAGAAAACACTCTGAACAGTGACATGGGTTCTCTATAGCCCCGTTTCATTTGGTACCTACTTGGACATACTTACCACAGCTCGCCACAACTCAGCTCGGATGGACTGGTTTTCCATTACAATTTAGTACCTCCTGATGTACGTGGTCGCTATCAGAGCATCCTGCGACGTAATTAACACAAACGCTACAACAAAGGTGGACATCGAGGGAAGAATATACCTTGTTTTTTTATAGCTATTTTCACCATTGCTGGGTTTCAAAAATGGTGGTTTTTATTTTCATGAACGAGATGCTCTTATTACTTATCGAGTGACTCTACTGGTCAGCCACTAGGAAGCATGAAGTCTGATGACGTCACATTTTAGTACCTGCTCAGATTGCTTGGAACCCCGGCCGAGCAGGTACTAAAAAAGTACCTGGTACCAGGTACTGTGACCTATAGTTTGCTCGGAAATGCCTTGGTGTTCCTTCTGAAGACCTGGAGGCTGGAGAGAGGTCTGAGTGTCTCTACTTCAGCTTGATTTTGACTCTACATCCTAACTGATGTCGCGTTGTGACCGGAAATTCCTTTTTATCCCTACACCACAATTTTCCATCCAATTCAAGTGGTGGTATGCGTCAACCTAATGCGCAGTTACATTTCTCTGGAGGTGCACATTAGGTTACATAGAAGGTTATGGCATAGGGTTAAAATTGGCTTGTGGTTACAGCTTAAGTTAGGACATAGATTTCCCACAGAAACATAATTCGCGCTGCTGTACCTGCAACCTCATACCTGGATAAGCTGCAGATAATGGATAGATATGGTAAGCACACTTGATTCACTTTGTCTCATTTTAATCTAAGACCGTACTGCACACTACTCTCACGTGCTAGTTTCTATGCACAATGAGGTTAAGCTCACACATGGGCCAAATCAAGTCAATGAGACAGTCGAAGTGACATGAAAAGGCAAATTCACAAAGAAGTGAGTTCTGTGCATTGCTCTTTAGATATCCTTCAAATGACTTTGAAATGTCTCCATACCATCACCTCAAAGATATTTCACATACTGCTTTGAAATCCATTGTTGTTCTGTGCACTGTTGTTTCCCTAAATTGTTGTATTTAAGTAATCCTTTAAAGTTGGATGGTTTTCTATTTTTTAAGCATAATATGATTAAAAGCATGATTAAAATCAACCATATGGAAACAAAGTAACTGGATGGTGCTGCATGTCTCTCTCAGAGTGTTCATTTCTCTCCATCTTCTCCTTCTTGCTTGCTTTCAGCACTCACATTCCTATGCACCTTACATCACCAGCTGCTAAAGTGTGATACTTCTGTCCCCCCGTCTGTTCATCTTTAGCCCACTTTCATCTCCCTCACTGTCCTTCCGTCCATCTATCTATTCAGATCCTCAGGGGGAGAGCTTTGAGGCTCTCTGTCCACGCTGCTTCTCTGAAAGCCGTGCAATGACATGTACAGAGCTTTGAATACATTTCCGCCTACTCTGGATGCTATATGTTAGCTCTTTTTTGTGTGTGTACGCATTTGCGACCAAGAAATGCATTCCCTATGGAGCTCTGTAACACTCCTGTGCTCAGCCAAAAGGTCCCAGTGCACCACACTAAAAAGTGACAGAGAAAGAGGGACTCCTGGGACACGTTGTGATAAAACACCTTTCTCTGCTTTATATTCTGACTGATTTTTATTAAAATTCTCATCTCTCTTACTCTTTGCTTGACTTTTTACTCTACTGATGCTTTGTTGCTGTTTGAGAAGAAATTAAACGCTGTAACATTAAAGGGATTTTTTTCTTACTGATGTTAAACTGGTCCCTTTTTTCACCCTGTCCCACTCAACAAAGGTCTGTTAAATGTTTCTGTATTTTTTTCTGTTACTGAAGGGTCATTTGTAGTCTCTTAGGGTGAAATAATAGTATTCAGGAAGTAACTGTAGCCATAACCCAGCGATTAGGAAGGCACAGTGATAGTTAGGAGATCACTAGTTCCAGCAAAAATTCTATAATTTTCTCCTCTTGCTTTGATTACATTAATATGATGCTTGACAAAAATAAGCCTAATGCACAAAAAAACTTTAAAGTTACAGCCGTTTCTGCATTTCAGTGCATGACTTTTTAACAAGCAGTGGGACTATGTGTGTGTTCAGTCTGAGCCATCAGAATTCATTCTGAGGAAAATAAGCAGTTTGCTTGCCTTCATAAACCTGTACTGATAATTTCTATTTTTTCATTAGCTGATTTTTTCCCTCTTTACTTTTAATTAGGTAATCTTTTCCATCCTTTTTCTGTGGTCTGATTCTGTCACACATTCTTTACCCACTAAACTGTGATGGCACAAATTTAATATCTGTGACATATTTTATGATCTTTTTCTTTTGGTAGTTCTTTGGCTAATTAAACTGTAGTTAAATACAGGCATAGCTAAATAGCTAATTAAATAATGACTCAATACAATTAATAGTTTCAGTTTTTTACTTCTGTATTTATTGTCATTACTAGTCCATGTCCATGCTACAGTATTCTGCAAATTTATACACTTAATCGCATTGAGAAATGGAAAAAGTGGGTTGGTCGATATTGTTTATATGCTTTAAATGGTTAATTTTAACAAGTTGTTAGGTGGTTGCTAGGCAGCATTATGGCATCATAATATATCAGGTATTATTCAGCTTGTTATTAAATAGAAATTAATGTTCTTCTGAAATTAAAACAATGGAAAAATCTTTTTTAAAGGTGTTATACATACATAAATGCAAAAAAAAAAAAGTCCATTGCTAGGTGGTTGCTAGGAAACAATATGACATACTAATGTCTGATACAGATCAGAGCGTATAGGTGCTTAAGATGATCCCGTGGAGCAAAGTTAACCCCTGGAGTCTAGGGATGGGTATCGTTTAGGTTTTATCCGATACCGGTGCCAAAATGGTACTCTTGAAACAGTGCCGGTGCTTAAACGGTGCTTGAACCGGTGCTTATAGAATAAAGAATACAAACTTTGTCCAAATACCTCGTGTTTTTATTTTTCCCAGTAATTTATTTTCTAGGCAAAAGTTAACCCTTTCTGTCAATAAAACATAATTTCTTTGGTTGGAACAAGTGCTTAAACAATTGAAAACACAAACTTTGTCATGAAACTTGTCATGTTTAGCAGTTTTTTTGCAAAAAGATAATCATATTAGCCTTTTCTGGAGCTATACAGCATCGCTCTTGGCTGATGGCATGCCCAGCACAAGAGAAAACTCTTTCAGAAGGCGTTGATGAGCCTGGGACACACAAGTATTTTTCTGATAGGGCAGATAAATTGGGGAGTGTATCCCTCTTGCTCCACCACCAGGCCACAGGGTCTTGTCCAGAGGTAATTCCTGGCAGTCTTTTGTATATTTCAAGCTCCTTCTGTACCTGCTCTGTGATTGAGGGGACTCTACCCGCTTGAGAAGCAGCCTGTTGAAGTTCTCTGTCCTCATCCTCAAATAGCTTTTCTAAGGGTGACTTCTGGACCTTTCTTAGCTGAAAAACAAAAAAAAGAAGAAGAGTGAGGTTTGCAAAATAAATAAAGATCACTTTTAGAATGTAGTGGTAGTGGTTGTGCTAGAAAAAATCTGAAATTACACATTTTTCTGGCTTGTCCATGTCAGCATCATCCACCTCGCTGTGTGCTTTGGGGTCCTCAGTGGGAGGCTATGGACACACAGATAGTAAAAGAGCATTCCTTCAACATAGAAACTACATCATGATGCAAAAGGACAAGATTGTACACACACAGTGAAAATACCTGCACAACTGCTGCTGTGGCATTTGCAACTGCTGTCTTCTCCAACCTGTCCCAGATGTCAGTAGATGGCTCACCACCTAGCCTGCCTTTAAAACGTGGGCCCATCATTGTGGCCTCCTTCAGAAATTTCTGAAGGTTTTCATCCTTTAAGTAAAACAAGATACAACATAGGAGCTGATACTGAAAAAGGTAACCTTATTTTTCATGCGCATTGATATTGTCTGCAAATACCTGATATCTTTTCTGCAGACTACCCCAGACTTTCTCTTTTATTGAAGAGGTGAAAACACTGTCTTCATCACATCGTCTGAAATGTGCCTCCAGCTTGGCCAGGATGGGGATGATTTGATGATTTTGGCATGTGGGTGACTTGTCACTTGACACACACATGGTTGACGTGTACAGGACTTGCATGCACTTAATAAACTCCTCTGCCTTGATTAAATCAGTGTGCGTGAACCTTTCTAGCCCGTTGAAAAATATTCACAATGTTAAAGGTAACTGACAAAATTTAGCTCTTGCAAGTGATGCTCATGTCATTCACTCACTTGTCCTTCTCCATAGGCTTCCTCAGCCGTTGATCCAGAGCAGCTGCCTGGATTGCATCAAGCTGCTCCATAAATCTCTCCACCATCAGGAAGAGAGAATTCCAGCGCGTCTTAACGTCAAGAATGACATTGTGCTCTGGCAAAACTAAAGCACAGATAGACACAAACATTTTTAAAATTACTATAAAAAAGGTAATATGAATAACAATACTTCTTGATATGTAACTGCATGTGCTACTTATTCAGGATTTGCTGCTTTTCTCTGAGCACAGTTTTGCTGAACGGATTTTGGCACACCAGCTGGAAACTGCAGGAATGTCATACACCTTTTGTGCGGCCAGGTTGGGGGTATGAGCAAAGCATCCCACTTTTAAAAAGTCCAAATTTTTCAAAGCAACATCCATGTTGCTGGCATTGTCTACAGTGGCAGCAATTATTTTCCCTCCCAAGTGAAATTGCTCCACAACGTTTGATATTTCTTTAGCGACAACTGGACCTGTTTGTGACTCATAAACTGCTTCAGTGCTGAGCACATTCTGCTTCATTTTGCCTTTGTAGATGTAGTGAACAGTCACTGTGAGGAAATGGTCCTGAGCAATACTGGTCCATCCATCACAGGTGATAGTGACTTTGTTAACCTGTGCCAAATTCTGGATGAGCTTGCTTTTCTCCACGCAATACCAAGCAGTTATATGTGTGTTGGATAGATCATCCTTGGATGGGGGCTGATACCTCGGATTAAGGGCAGAGGACATCTCCCTGAATTTAAAAAAAAAAAAAAAAAAAAAGCGAAATTTATAAAAAAAAAAGTGTTTTTGACTTGAAATTTAATTCTTTTTTTCACATAAAATAAATAAATCATACAAAGCATCTCCCTGAATAAACAGAAAATACATTTGAATTTTAATTTGATTTTTTTCTTCCAGATAAAAAATAAAAACATAGCTCACCCTTTATTCAAATATAGTTTACCTATAAACACCTAACACCATATTTACACCAATTTTGTAAGTCTTTTCTAATTCCACATTTAGAAAAGACAAAGCTAAGCAGCTATGAACATATTAACTTTTACAGTATTATACAGTCTATAAGATACTATTTTTTTATGTCAGAGTAATACATCATTTTTCACCTGAATGATGGTGACTCTGTTGAAAATGGATGGAGATCTTTGACTATAAATTTTGTCACTGCCCTATAAATTTCGTCCACTTTTTCTTTGGTCATTTTAGCCTTTTTGGCCAGGGTGAAGGAAGTATCTGCCATCAAACAAGAAGACAGCCGCATGTAACTACGACGGGGTTAGCTAGTTCACCTTACATGCATTAATTTAATAATAACGTGGTTAGCCTACTCAATGTAAATTACACACGAACAACATTAAGATACTCACCCAGAGAAGAACGGCTGCTGCTGCCATCATCATCATCAGTTATCATTTCTGCTACACTGGCAGGGCTACGGGCCGGACTCTCCTCTTCGGGTTCTTGGATGTTGCTAACTCCGAGAACAGGCACCACACCCGCAGTGGATGTGCTCGGTGTGAGGTCTTGATGCAAGTTATCAAATGCGGTGCATTTCTCTGCTTTTACAAAAACGCTATGCGTCGCCAGGTGTTTCATTAGATTTGAGGTGTTACCTCCTTTGCACATTATTACCTTTAAGCATTTGTTGCAGGCTGCTGAGTTTATATCTTTTGCTGTGAAGTACAGCCACACTCCCCAGCGCGTTGCCTTTGGCATTTTAGCTCTGCTCTAAAAAAAAAAAAATGTACGTACCTGGGCCCGACTACTATCCTTGGAAAGGTAAAGTGATTGGCTAGATTTCAAAGTGTATGACATCTCAGGGGAAAAAAGCACAGAAATAAAGCACCGAAATATGCGCTGCTTTTCGGTCTGGTTACTACCGCTTATGTCAGAACCGGTTCCACAATGGCACCGGTTACCGGTACCCATCCCTAGTGTCTCACCGTGCTCTTGTCCACGAACTCAACCACCAGCTGCACCAACGCAATCCTCAGTGGGCACAAAACATTGTGAGCAAAGTATATTGACTACAGGTAGAAAGGAAGGATGAAAAGAACAGAGGAGAGAAACAGAGCGAATGAGAAAGACAGAAGCAAAAAAAGACAAACTGCAAGGTTAGAAACAGGGAAACAATGAAGAAGCGAGAGGATATGAGAGAAAAAACCAAGCTAACAAAAGCATCAGAAATGAGCAGCTTAAGAGCTTAGCTGGAATTAGAAACACCTAATTTTCCAGTGAAACCATCTCAGCCACGGCTGTACAGCGACACAAGACGAGAGCCTTACGCCCGGAGAACAATAAAGCACTTTCATCATTTGTATCCCACTCCACTGACACTTCTTCATTTATTAGTTTGTCTTGGCCTCTCAGTCATTACCATAGTCTCTGAGGCACTGAAAGATCCAATAACATTTCTTAGATTGTCTAACAATAAGTGGAGCAAATTGATATTGAGGTGGTGCTAATCAGCAGCAATTCTGTCAAAACTTCAAAACACAAAAGCATCAGAGGGAAAACTTTTCAGCCTCAAGGGAGATCTGCCTGCACACGTCAGTGAAAATCTTTACAATGAGGTGACTTTAAACAATTCTTTTCTCCCCCACCAGTTTTTCTCTTTTGACAGCAAAGCTAAAAGAATAGAGACATTAACCTGGAGCAGATATTAACCTGGAGAGATATTACAAAGGTCATTAAATTGAACAAAGGGTCATCAAGTGATAGTACACACTTTCACTGACGGGTGAGAGGTATAGTGTATCTGTAAAAGTCAACATTCTAGGATAGCTCTTTCGTGCTCTTTCCAAATCTCACATCCCTAAGCTGTGGATGTCTAGACAAAATAATAAAATATAGGAATCACTGGGTTGAATCATGCTCTTGCAAAAGCACAGAATATTTTTACATCATCTCATTTTTTGCGTATTTTCTGAGGGAGAAGCTAAGTGATGAAAGGAGGAAGTAAGTGAAAATGAGAGGAAATGAGCAGATGGAGGAAAAAGTAGGTAAGGAAAATGAGATAAGAGGTGAAATGAGTAAAGAAGGGGTGATAGGAGAGGAAAGGATCATACATCAGGGAAGGGAAGGGAGAGGAACCTGTCCGCTGAGGAGGGAAAGTAAGCTTTGCTTCCGAGAGTCAGGGGATGAGAAATGAATAAAAAGAAGACCCCAGTGGAGTATTAAAGTTTTTTTTTTCTATCTTTTTCCTGAAATACTGAACCCTCCTCCACTCTCACACGAGGAGAAGAAGCAGACAGGGTTCACCAAAAAGTCACAGGAGTGGAGAAAGGAAAAAGTCAGAGGAAAAACTGCCAAGTCAGATGAGAGAAAACCCTTATCTACATGTATGCTCTCTAAACTCATCCCTCCGTCGGCAAAAATAAGTCATCTCATTTTTATTTGCTGTTTGAATCATTTTTTTCTGTGCTGGAAAATGTATTTCATAACCTCAACTCTAACCATCCTTATTTTTACCTTGCCCTAAGCAACACAGTGGGGATTAAGTCAAATGAGATGTTACAATTGAAACAATGCAAAAATATTCATAGATTTAAATTTCTCTACAAACAGTTGGTCTGGTCACAGTATACTCAATGATGGGTTTTAGTGTGCTCTGTAATGTCTGTCCTCTTACCATTGCTGGTATGGATTCCAAAATAAAAAATAAAAAATAAAGTGTGCGTATGTATGTACATATATGTACTTGTGTGTGTAGATATATATGTATGTATATGTATGTGTGTCTGTTACTTGTAGTTATTACTGCCTGTTACCTGTGGTAATGCAATTTATAATTTATATATTCTGTATTCAGTTATGAAGGCTCTAATTGTTGGTTGCGAGCTGCCGCTTAGATGCTTGTATCTGCCCGGGGCTGTTGATGGGTCTGTATGCAATGATGGGCGTAGCTGCGGGAAGTTTATTGTTTTTTTTTTGTTGATGAGTGAGTATAGGGGTGGGATTTAATAAGTTTTCTTCGTCCCACTCCTTTTTCAGGCAAGTTTTGTTTTTTGTTTTGTGTATTTTATGTTCAATATAGGTATTTGTTGTGCCTGAAAATGAATAAATAAATGAAATGAATGAAATGAAAACTGTGTTTACAAACAAGGCGAGATAGATAGACACACATGCACTGAATATTGAGTATACATAAACACAGACAATTACAGCCTCAGCATTGAAACTAACTGGTTGATATTATGTTGGACCTCCCTGTGCCTCCATGATAACTCAGAGGCATCAACGTATAGTGGTGTGAAAAAGTGTTGTTAAATCATGAATCAACTGTGATTAACCACTTTTTGTGGAAAACTGAGTTAATTTTTACTAAACACACTCAGGCCTGATTACTGGCAGACCTGTTGAATCAAGAACTTACTTAAACAGAATCTGTTTGACAAAGTATACAATAAAATAGAAAATCAGGAATGGGCAAATACTTTTTCACACCACTCTAGATGCCCTTTTTCTGGCACAGGCCACTGCTATTGATTTTGAGTCTTTTGGACTTTGCAGAAGAACCTTTGTGGACTTTGTTGGTCTGCAACAATGTTACAGTGGCTGGTATGTATTAAAGTAACATCTGTGTGAATTCTTGGGTTTCCCAGAAGAACATTGCAATGCAGAAAGATTTCACTTCTTCTTTGGGTGGTTTTAACATTTTTTAGACTCACCCGGCTGATGAGAGGGTTACATCTTGCTGCTGCTTCTCATTTGAGAGGATCTGCTCAGATGCCTTATAAACCATATATTAATAACCATTGTATTAAAGTTACAGTAGAAAGGGGTTGTTTCAAATAGAAGTGAGAGTGCAAGAGTGCTGAAGACTTACATAATATTACACACACACACACACACACACACACACACACACACACACACACACACACACACACACACACATATATATATATATATATATATATATATATATATTATTCTTATTAGTGGATTTATTTATTTTAAAAATACAAATGAAAAGAATTTTACATTTTTGAAGTTACCCATTAATTTGTCCTACTTTTTTGCAGTTTACATCAAAAGGACTCAAGTTATATATGAAATGTGGGGGAAATAAAGCAGAAAACTAATAATAATGCATGGTCTGGTAAAAATTATTGCAAAATCATTGCAGCCATGTGCAATATACTCTCACTCTTGTTGCTTTTGAAATGGTTGCTTCAAAGATGGGGTCCAGGTCTGCAATCATTTGCAGTTTGGCATTTTCTTTAAAATGACCCAAGTAACACAGAGTCAGTCTGCTGTCAGTGTGCTATCAGTCTGTGGTTGAATGTGGTCAACTTGACAATTATATGCAATTGTTGCTCTCTACTTGCACAGAAATTGAAAAAAAAAGCACATTAACTACTTACATCCAGAGTCCAGCCAGAAACTCATAGACCTATCGTGAGGTAGTTTCTGCAGGATGGTGATTTAACTGCAAAATGAATTAGGCACTCAGGAACCTTTCTTTTACATAGGAATATAATTTAAATACAACCAGTTGACACAATTTGAGTGAAGTCCCTCTCTGGAAAGAGACAAGTCACAGGAAGGTTGTACTCAGTCTGTGGAGTTATCAGTCTATCTATAAAATAGATAGCAATTATTTTCAAACATTCATCAATCAAATCTGAGGGTGATTGAAGTCAGTTCAAGTTGGATCACAACTGTTTGGAGACAGGTCGCCTACCACTGGGTGATTGAAAACTCTGCCAGAGGTTGTCGTTACCTACCTTAATACTTGCAATCAGTTGTTGAATGCCCCCCGAAACAGACACACACACAACAACAACTAACAAAAAAACACACACACAATGCAATCATCATCCAACCACCAGGAGGTTCCGCTCCTGTTTTAACTCTAGTGTGACAGAGCCATAAGTAAGTCAGAGCAAACCTATATTCTAATGGAGCAACCAATTATAAAAGCAAAGGGCGAAACCTGCAGCTACCATAATTAAACTCAGTACAAAGGAAGCCAATTCCCCTCCTGCTGTCACCTCCAATGGTTCAGTCTATTTCTTTGGCTTCAGTATTTCAAACAGTTCAACCCTCAGCCTCCTCTTTATTAAACTATGAATGCATGGAGCAACAGACAGGTCACTCAAAAGAGAGAGAAAAAATTATTAATTCAAAGCACATGAAGCAGTAACAAAACAATATAAAGCAAATATACATGAGATGATTTTGAATATATTGTGTCATAAATTGAAACAAATCAAATTTACTAGACAAGCCAAAGTGTTAACTATTTAACTCGGGTGGATGCAGATTATGTTAAATTTGGTAATGATTTTGGAGCGTGACTCCACTGTGAAAACTGAATTACATTTAATTCAGCATGAATTTGTTTCAGTTATTTAGTGGTTCAATAATCCAGGCCAGTGGGTGTGTTTATCGTAGCAGTCTGTGGAGTCACTGTGACACGTGAGTTATGATGAGCTCACGTTTTGTCCTCAGCATCTTTGCTGTTGGGCCCTGCAGTTGGCCTCCCTGTAAAATCCCCCACCAAAACTCAAGCACACAGACAAAAAAAATATGCAATCTTTTTAACAAGTGCATTTGTGTTTTCTTCCACATGCCTTTAGCACATTTAGACTCCTACACATGGCTGACATGACTATAGCTGTCATCCTTATCTCTGTCAGGCAGTTGTACTGTTCCCAGGGCCCCTGCTCTCAACGCATTATTTTATTTCATCGTTTGCTTTAGACCAGTGTTTTTAAGGCAACCTGTCAGATTTGCAGTAAGCCTAATCCTTGGACTGAGTCATGTAGTCTGCAGTACAACCCTGCTTTTTGTTTTTCTTTTGTGCTTTAAACTTCATTGTCCCTCTCTGTTTTCCCATTTTTCTTCTTTAGTCTGTAAGTGAAGTCCAATCTCTATCTCTTTCTCACTTTGTGTCCCTGTAATCACATTGTTTTGACAAATCGGACAGTGTTGAGCTGTCTTGTATGTCCCGTTTGCTTGGAGGGTATGAGCCTATATGTGTGCTTGCAGTATTTCAGTGTCTGTGTGTAAACTTGCATTTATTAAAGCATTTTTGTGAGTTGCTAAAAATAAGTGAACATGTGTGAGCAGGAGTAGACAAAAATGTAGTCTGAACACAGTTTCTGTATTACCTGTCTGTTTTACAATCCAGGACCAATTAACACTTCTGCTGTGGTTCCTAACAGATTAATTCATTAACAAATTCACTGTCTGTGCTCCTACAAGAATTGTGAAAAGTTAGACTATACCAGGAAGTGATATCTGTTGTAAAAATATTAGTCAACTCCTTTAATGTAAAGCAGAAGCAGCTGTAATGGAAATATAGTGAGGCCAAGTTTTCATACCTGCATAAATATTCTTTTGGGACACCCAGGTGTAGAATGAAACAATACAAATGTATTAATAGCAAGAGATGCTTTTTATCAAGGACAAAGGTGATTTTTGGACTTAAAATGTGCCCTTTCTGGTTAAATCTTATGTACAGATAAGATAGATCTTGTATGATCTCCCTAATGGAAGATTTAAAAAGTTAGGTTGGCCTTGACGCCCCTGCAGATGTAAACAGTATCTTCATTTGAGATCAGTCTTTACCAAGCATGACTTTTTCAGACATTCCAAAATACTTTAGAAAAAGTCTTCACAGCTGGATGTTCAGTTTGCATTGCAGTGACAACAGTAATAATACAGAGGCCAAAACAAGCGAGATGAAAATCTATGACTGGGTGGACTCGCTACAAATAGCAGCTGCAGTACAGAGATAATTACTCAGTGTGAATGAACATGAAATGTCTCGCACAGGAAAATGCAAACCACGAAGAGTATCAAAAAGTGAGTTTGAAATCAGTTTCTTTCCCTGCCTCAAGCTCAAGCAACTGGCTGCATATTCACACATTTCTCTTCAACCAATCAATTTTTTCTGCCACTGCTTCCATGATTTTCTGATGCTTTCAGCTGTCATCTCAGTGTCAGAGTAATGTAACTCAGTCTCCACGCCAATTCAGATCCAGTTTTCAGCACAGCTCATAGAGGAGTGGGCCTGTCCAGTGAGTATGGCATGAATATAGCACATGACGGTTCCAAATTAAACCCCTTAAAAGAAAAAAAAAGAAAAAGAAAACAGAGAAACAGAAAATAAAACTTGTCTAGAGACCACTGGAGACATACAGCTATAAAGGTAATGAACCATGTACTTTGAAAATAGCCAAAGGACAGCAGCAGCTTTAATCCAACTATTTCTGTTTGGGGAACTATATCAATGAACTATAAACATACTATTTTTATTAAAAAATAATAATCAATAAACCTGGTGAGTTTGCCTGCAGGTAAATAAATGAACATGGTTTGAAAACTTATGTTGCTCTTTACTTATGATTTTCATTTTGATCTTTGTTGGATTAAAAAAAAAATGGATCCATGCAAAGAGCCTCCCCACCCCGAGAGGACCCACTCACATAAGAAAAAGAAATCATTTAAAGTAATACTGCAAACATCAAATCAACCTCCAGCTAAGGTTTGATTAAAGACCGACACCTCCCTTGATGTGCGTCCTTCTCTATGAGCGCCGCTCTCTTTTCAGCTTTCACCTCTATGTTTTCTATCCCACTCATTTTTAGTTGTTTACCTGTTTTAAACCTGTTATACTGTTGCCAAGAGAATTCTGGGAGGAAAACCACAATACCTGACCAAGGAAAGGAAGTGAAATCAAAGGAAAGCTATTTGCATAAGCCTCAGGGGGGATAAAGGGTGGGGGGTGGAGGGGTTGATAGTGGGATAAGGAGAGCGTTCTATTTCTGTCGAATCTGGGCGGAGGATCAGTGGCAGATCGGGGCTCAACACATCACTCAGCCACTACAAAGATAAATATATAATTGAAAGCGGAAGAAAAACGGAGACGTGTGGGATGACAGATGTGCGATTCAGACTTGAGCCCAAATCTTTGAGGTGATCCGATGCACATCATTAGCCAATGTTTTCTTCTCTCCAGTGCATACGTATATGTGTGTAATGTGTAATCAGTGTATGGTGTGTGTGCTACAAAAGACTCTGTGGACAGAGTATTTGATGACTGCTGTGTTCGTGTGTTTTTCATCATCTGCGCAGGTTTGTCTTGGATTTTGAGCAAACAAATTTGTGTGCATTTGTACCGATGTGCTATTGCAAATGTTTTGGACAATTAAGTAACATTTCTTGTCAGTGGTGTTTATGTAGATGTGTGGGATCTTTGTATTAGGGAATGCACAAATGTGTGTACGTATGATGAAAATTGCACATTCTGTGGTTTAGGGAATTGGAGAAAGAAGAAAGGGATATAAACAAGGCTGAATGGGAATTGTACAAGAAGAAAAGACTCCCCTAGGGCCAATAAACTAGCTTAATTACAGGAGGCCTTGTTAATTTAGTCTCTGCCAAAGCAAAAGATCTCTCTCTTGTAGAGCAAACACAGTAGCAGCTGCAGGAGCTGACGCTTCCCTGAACTCTTCATGGCCTTGTCCCAGTCAGGGAGGGATGTACCAGTATTTGTTATACGCGGTTTTTTGTGATGGTTTGGGAATACTGCTGTAGTATGTACCAAAAAGGTCATGATGGAGTAGAGCAGGGATTACAAGTGCCTGAAGTTCTTATCATTTACACCATGTTGTGGCACACTAGATTTTGAGTCGGAGTTGTGCGATAGCAAGCATTCTAGATTTTGTTGCACTTGCCTGTAAAAAAGGAGTAACTTCAAATGTTTGTCATTTAAATTAACAAGAACAACTGAAAAAAACAACACAATAGCTGTTAACAGACTTTGGCTGACTGACAGCATAAAATGCAAGAATTTATGTTTGCCTTAATTTTCTAAAAATATTTTACGAACAAAATATGAAATAGTTCTAGTAAAAATGAAAGCTGTCAAACCATGTTTTCTCTTCCAATTCTAACATTGTTAAATCAGTCAGCGATGCAGTGCATTTGCCATTGTCTAAAACTTTTCTTAACGCTCCTGACAACTTGTGCAACCTTGTCAGCATACTCATAAATATGCATTATTTCAACATATTTTAAAATGAAAAAGCTAAGCATGAAAATAAGTAACACTGGACCTGCATCACACTTTCATGAGAAAGCCAAAATCCCATAAATAAAAAATCAGTTTAGGGGGAAAAAAAAGAGCCACATAGTAAATAATCCAGGCACCCAGTGTATTTTGCATTTGATAAATTACAGGGAAGATAAGGGGAGGAAAGTTAGGTTTAATGCTCTAAAAGAGCAGAAACTCATCTGTCAAGGTCAAAATTCGAGATGTTGCTCTTCCTCTTCGGCTGCATATCGGGTGTTACGTTTTTATATAACCGTGTACAGCAAATTGCTACACAAATGACCCCACTATGAAATGCCATAGTGGGAGTAAAGCAGGAAAAATGCAGAGGGGGATTAAAATATAGACGGAGAGTCATTGATTAAATGCTGCAAAGTGAGAGTAATTCTGCAAGCTCCAGGGATACACACACCACACTCTTTCCATTATTCGTGCTTCTGCATTTCTCTTTTCACCTTTATCTCATTCTTTCTTTCTCTTTCTCTGTCCACTCTTCCTCATCTGCGAGCTGGCTGTCGATGTGTGATGATGAATTGCTGCCGGTGTGAAACCTGCGTGTTGTTCTGTCATTATTCAATAACAGGTGCAGCAGAAATCAAGGCAGTTTGGCAGTTATTGTACAGCTGCTGGCATCATGTGATTATTCGCCATAATTTACTTTACTGCCCTGTCCTATAGAACAAACGTTAACTTCAGTTGTTTATCTAACAGGAAAGGAGAGAGCTGTGGGTGTCTGCTAACTTGAGTAGCTGCTTCTGTTTAATAAGAAACACAGTTTTTCATAGTTATCTATAAGTACAACATTGGCAGTCAGGTACATGGTGTGGCATATATTTTTAATAGCTAGTGCAGACATGACATGGAAGCACCAGAAGATTTACTTGAACTATTCATGAAGTGATGAGACTGACTAAATGTAGATAAAAAATATTCTATATTAAACAAAAGAATAGCACTTCTAAAAATATTAAAATATTTTTAGAAGTGCAACTTCCAAGTAGACCCATGAATGTGTCAAAAACTGTAAAAATCCCTGTCATGGTGCTGTACTTTTGATTTATAAATACACTTAATTATATCATGATTACACCTTGTCATACCCTTTTCACACTGTGCATATGCAATGTACTTTCTAGCTTAAAATTGTTAGTAATTTTTTACATAATGATTCTTTGATTTCAGAAGATAGAGGACAAGTGGTTTTTTCTAGGCAATGAATGTGAATTATACTCTCAAAAATAAAACTGCTAAATAAATATGAAATCACAGCACAATCTACATGATTTTCATTATAGATCGATATGTGGAAAGTGAAAGCTCTTAAACCATTTTTTATTTTTACTTATGTGTCTACATGCTTTATTATTAAAACACACATTCAGAATACAGTGCACTCTCTAGGAGTTTGCAGCCTACATACAGACTCATAGATCTAATACCCGACATCAGAGTTCATTGTAAATTATTTTTTACATTTCCTTGATCATTTTCTTACTCATCTTATTACATAATAGATAAATGAAAAAAGACAAATGGACAGTTTCTTGATTTAACACTGCTTGTTTTTCCTATGCTGAAAGTCTCTGCCCTGCACATTGGTTAAGCACGTCTGATTCGCTTGCCCCAACCTCTCCTTTCTTTGAATAAAGTTATACAGTCATAACAAAAACATTCACCCTATTAATAAAAATGTGAACATTTTAATTTTAACCCAGGTGTTTTAAGGCTCACCCTTTGATGCCATTTACTATTGTTACTACATACTAAAAAATATTGCCAGATGTTAGTCTCTTCCCATAGCACAACAATTAAACATGATTGCACCAGGACTCTTAACAGCAAGGTTGATCAGAAAATCCATGGTGTTATGGTGACAAGGAACCGATATGGGTTACTCATCTGGGTAGTTCAAAGGTATCAGTTTGTCAGTTTTGCAGTTTGTTATTTGTTTAAACAGCCCCTGTGAAACCTCTCTATATAAATATATAAATATATAAAACTCTCTTTTGATGGCCTTGAACCATTAATTACTTTCTGTGGTCCACCCTGCTAAAAATATTTAATGCAAATTGCAAGAGCGCCTTTTTCTCTTTCTATAAGAGCACTCTAAACTGAAGGAGGTGGTCATACACCTGGCACTACATTAATTTACATAGCACCTACAAGTAAGAACATTACATTACATTACATTACAAATGACACATACATGTACATGTAATGTACATGTATGTGTCATTTGTGTCACAAGTTCTACATCAGTAGTTTTGACTGTCCCAGCTGGCATCCTGCCAGTCTAGCCTGACCCCCTATCGCGCGAGCAGATATATCAGCCTGCTCAGCTTAAACCACATTGATATGTGGGGGATTTATTCTATGTTAAGCCAGCAGGCTGCGGCCTGCTGACTTATATTGGAGCTGGCTGCAGCAGTGGCCTACAGGGTAAATGGGTTGGCAGTGGGAGCCGAGGACACAGGAATTAGGCCTCTGCTGCTAATTGCACGAGAGAAAGATTTGTTTGAATTGGGAGAGAGCAAGCCTGCAGGGCTACAGTGGGGGGTAGTCAGCTGAGTATGTTGAGACAGTCAGTAGAACTACATTGGGGAGTTTCATTGATAAAACACGCATGAGGATATTTGCTCGCTTTAAGATCACACTGTGTTTTGGCCAGCACTGTTGTAGCTGAATTACTTTTCTTTAAGTATAGACTTTGCAAATATGACCAAATAGAATGCACATGTAAATGTGGTCTTCAAAGTAATTTTAACTTTTTCTGTAAACCTTTTTTTGTCCAAGACAAAATATGTTACTTGTAAATCACACTAACAGCTAATTAAATTCAAAGGTGTGACTACTCCTCAATGATATCTCGTAGCTAATCCACTCGCGGCCTGTGTTTCATTTCATGTAAACATGTTTCCTGCAGGACCACAGATGAAAGTGTGGGCTCTTACTGATTGGCTGCAGAGTAATGGATGCAGTGTTTATGTGACAATTTTTCTCTGTTCATGTCCTCAGTATGCTTTACTTGAATCTCTTGTTGGTTCTCTGCTTGACCCACTGCCTGTAAAAAAAAAAAACAACCAAAAAAAAAAAAACGGTCCTTTGAGACTAGTTCTAATAATAAATATTTCATTTTATTTCCAAGAAAAACATCCCCACCTTCCCTTCTGACTCTCTAATGATATTCAGATTTCTAAAAGCAAGGCCCTCCCAGATGCAGTTCGAAGCTGGAGATTCTGACGAGCAACAAACTCCCACTAAAGTCTCTGACCATATAGTAATTTTGATGCATTCAAATCCCTTTCTTTTCCCTTTCTTTATCTCTTCCTACTTTCCTTCCTTTTTTCACCCCCATTTTTTAATGTTTTCTCTGCACCTCCTCTCTGATGCTCTATTAAGCCAGCTATCTGATGTGTTAATGAGGCACTAATGAGACAAGGTCCATCTTAATCTCAGGCAGAGTATCGGCGTGCAGAATGATTTTAAAGAGTCTGCGGGATTACCATTGGGACGGATGCTTTGTGAGGCAGGGCGTGAGAGAATCTAGTGGAGGGGAAAGTAAGACTAAGGGCGACAAAGGTGAGAAGCAGCGTTGTATGTATGCATGTTTGGTGCAAATCAGTTTTAGTGTTAGTTTAATGTTTTTTGTGCTAATGACTGTAGAACATAGGTGGGTGGAAGGGAGCTGTGATCCTGATGGGAAACAAGTAATGAGGCCTTTGTGCACAAACTCAACACCCACACATGAGTTTTTTTTTTAAAGAAAACAGAGAGTGTAGTCTTTATCTCCTGCAAAGGATACTTATTCTTTTTAAAATCTAATGTTTTTATCTTCTCTCCTAGATCTAAAACTGCTGTCCTTTAGCTGTCTCTTGTGGTCCGCTTTTTAAGAGATGAGAGGATGTCCTCTATTTCTCTTGATTAAAAACCATGGGACACCGCCGCAGATGTTCTGTCTCTCACACCTCGCTCACCGGTAGCAATCCCTGTAATCAATTAAGTCAATTACCATTGAAGTCTGATCATCTCCCCTCATCACAGATGGGCATGACTTAGATTTATTTGAAAGTTAGCCACAGTGACTTTATTCTAACTCAAAATTACTTTCCAGAAGGAAAGTTTTGATTTTCTCTTTGCCTAAACTTTGAAGCATAAATTAGCTCAGGAACTTTGGAGCTTTTGAATTGTCTCTTTTGGCTTTGCTAAGTGTTTGAGAACTTACATGACTTGTGGCAGACTTGTAAAGCTGACAGCTGATTTCAGCAGTCCCAGTCTGAACTGTGGCTGTGAAGTTGCCCTCCTGCCTGCCTTCACACTCTTTGTGTCTGACACCATGTGTTGCTTTTTTTGACCGAGATTCTACCCAGGGGATTATCTCGGATTATCCAAAAGTCTTGTCTTCAAGCTCCAATCTCACTTCTGGCTTCCTCCCTTGACTTTTGATTCGCCTTTGCAACCAGCAACTTTTCTCTAGACGACACACACAGAATCATCCAGCACCACGACAATAATAAAAGTTAAAACAAATAAATAAATAAAAACCTCTAAGGTTTGATACTTAGCATAACTTCAAGCCTTTAATTAAATTTGTCACAGATGAGAAGTTGTTGTTTTCTACTAAAATAAAAAAGCATCCAGTAGAAAAATGGATGAAAGTCTGAGACAACAGAATGAAGGTGGGGGCCGACCCCCTCAGGGCCTCTTTCCTTTTACATAACGTTGCAGTCTCGGCATGTTCAGTACAAAGAATACTGGGTATTATCAGCCCATTAAGTAGCTGTTATCAGTTAAATATATATCTCCAGGAGGTGCCACCTATACCATTCAGTATGCCCATTAGCCTGTTATCATCCACTGTAATCAGTAACAAACACTGATTCTGTAAACCTCTGGCAAAATCTTCAGTGATAAATGTGTCAGTAAGGTAGCAACACACTTTACTTTAAAATTGTTTGTAATTTATTGTGAATACTATATTAACTATACTATATTGTATTATAATAATGAAAAACAAAGTATTTTTGGAGCTAATCCCCAATCCTAACCCAAATAGCTAAAAATAAATAAATAAATAATAAAGCCTAAGTAAATTCCAAAACATGAATCTCAAACTTGTCTTTTATTTCTGCGAATCAAGGGGATTAAGTAGTCCCCCAAATATGGATTTCCCTTGCTATTTTGACCAGGAAACACACCACCTATGAGCTTCATTTAATCTTGGCTGAGTTCCATCCGCTAAACAGACAGTATACTGTTTATAGCATGGATGTCAAACTCATTTTACATCATGAGCCACATACGTGCCACTTTAAGTGGGTTGGACCAGTGAAAGGCCTGTAAAGTAGTTTAACGGCACATTTAATCTCTGAGATGTCGCTGTATAGGAAAAAGAAGTGCAATTTCAACTGTCACCTCTTTATAACTTCTAATTATAAAGCAGAAAGTTTCTGTTAATTAACAGAAAATGTGTTTTATTTATTTATTTATTTAACTGCAAGCACTTTGTCAAAAAAAATCTATAGTAGTGTGAAAAGGAACTTTTCTGTGTTTAATTGTTTTTCTGTTACTTCAATACTTTGGTACAGTATGAATAGCTTGCTGTAAGACACATGAAAATACAGTTAAAAGTCCAAAATGTATGCCATCCTTCACATTTGTTGGACGTAAAAGTAAAACGTTGCCAGTAAAATAAATGCTCAAAAGTACTTACAGACACCTGATGTACAGATACCTGAAAATTCTACATAAGTAGTAATCAAGTGTTTGTATTTCGTCATGTCCCACCTGTGGTAACGAGCAATGCAACAATCTTTGCATACATATAACATGCAGCTCTTGTCATCTACAACATAACTGACACTTATATAGTGGGAAGTGGAGCTGCCTCTGTCTCAGAATTAAGTGTTGTGACACATAATGATGTAAAGCGGGTGTTTTGAAGAGTCATCATTTTAAAACATATGTTGCTATAATATTCAGGACACACGCAAAAGACACATGGGCCATTTGTGTGTTTGTGCTTTAGGTACTGGCACATGCAAACAAACACTGAGATCATATGAACTCAAACGTGACCAGAGGCAGCTACTGTTTGCTTGGCAACTTTAATATTCTTAATTTGTGTGAAATAAAGTCTACTGCAGTCACAGTAGTAGCCAAGTAGGAAGCATACAAAGCAAGTACCATTGACAGAAAGAGTAGAGGAACATTTTCTCACATTCACTAAACCCTCCCTCCCTCATTTCACTTTTAGGGATAAATCGAACTGGCATGATCCGGAGTTGGATCACTCCGTGTTTAGGTTTTGTTTATTCTATGTTCTGGCTTTTGCATTTCGTGTTCCTTAGTTATTCTTTAGCGCCACTGTGATTTTTCTGGTTCAATGTTTGTGCCATTTCCTGTTTTATTTTGACGGTCCCATGTCCTATTTCAAGTGTATCTAGTATGTCTTATTAGTCCCAGCTGTGTTCCCCTCCTGTTTCCCATTCCCTCATTACTCCCTTGTATATTTAAGCCCTGTGTTTTCCTTTGCCTTTTGTTGGATCTTACCTCCGCATGTGTGTAAGTCTCCACATTTTCCTGGTTTTAGGTTTAGTCCCTCGTTTCTAGTTTCCTGGTGTTTTAGATCTAGTTTTTCAGTGTTTCGTTCCTAGTTCTCATGTTCAGGGTTTTAGTTTGGTGTTTTTGTGTATATTTGAATATATTTGATGTGCACATAGCAAATCAAGTAGAAGTTGAACAATACACATAATACAGGATTGAAAGTCTACATTAAAAATGTTTTTGTACTCTACTATTATAACTTAGTAGTTGTTTAAACATGGGGATAACTCTTGAGCATGTATCACACTGTCAATTACAATTTGCACATTCAGATTATTTTTTACAGCTATAAAATAATAAATCTTACTTTGAGACAGTAGAAGCCTTTCTCAAAGGTTAAAGAGTAGCAAGAACTAGCATATCTGACTTGACACAATAAGCACTAAGGGGAGAGCCATAAATGCTCGAAAATGATTTAAAGCATTCTTTCAGCTTTGAGCTTTAACACAATTAGAGCAAAATAAATAAATAAAATAGAGAAGTTATCATCTGGATTACTCTCAGAAGGCAATATTTTTAACTGTGCCTGCACTGAACAAAGAACACACACAACATGGCTCGAATTCAGTATAAATCCAGCACAACCAATCACATTAAAGACAGTAGACTTATTACACGGCTTTCAAATGGGAGGACTGATTCATGAGAATCACTATCCACAGCTGAAGCCAAGTGTTTCTAATACAAGCTATTTGTCATATAGTCAAACGATGTACATTATTACTTATCTGAATAGAATTTTGTTTAGAAAATCAAACTGTGTACAATAGAAATTTGTCCAGATATAGTTATCTGGACAATCATGTCTGGGACAGAAAAAATAAAATCAGCAGAAGTGCCAAAAGCTGTGGCCACTAGAGTAAACTGTATGCTACTCTAGTGGCCACTTGAATCTTTTTCCAAAAGCAACTCCTTTCCTGTGAACATCCATGTTAAATTGCCAAACTAAACAGCATTAAAAGGCATTTTTACAGCCTGATACAAAAAATGAGTTTGGCTTCTACTGATATGTTTTAATGGAAATATCAAATAACAAATAATAAGGCCATCTGTCCAATACAACCCCTCCAAAAAGTTTGTACTTCAGTTTTAGTGAATGAAAGTCTAATGTTTTAATGGTTTGTTGCTTAGCAATGATGAGTAAATATGCATGTCTGTGCATTGCACCAGAACAGTTCATGAATGTAGCACTGCCAACCACGGCAGGCGCAGCTAAAATCTTAGCTGCAATTGCAAACGGCTTCATTATGTCATATGATGACACAGTGGTAATGTACATCTTTTCTATATAGTCTCTAGTTGTGGTAAACAGTTATACACGTATTTTGTTCCTCAGTTTTATCTTTAAAGCACTTCAGGCCAGCATGTGTTGTTTAAATGGGTTATAGGCTGTCAAAAATTAGTATTGGTAACAATACTATTGATTTTTGAATCAATCTGCCCATCTCTAGAATATATGACCAATGGCATCTAATAAAAGCCCAACCAAGCATTACTCCCATCTCTTTTTCCCCAACCCTAGCACCCTGAGTATGGTATGTTTGACCTTTTTTGAGTCTTTTTTTTTTTTTTTTACTGTTTTTTGTTATATATATTTTTTCTTTAAACCTCATTGTTTACCAGTGTCACTTCTTCAGTGTAGACATCTCTTTGTTGGTTTGAAATGGGTTGTAAAATATTGAGATACTGCTGAAGCTACTATATCGTTAATTTGGAAGATGTCGTTTATGTATTAATTCAACAGTATTGAGTATAATGAGGGGTATTTCTAATCTTTAGTGTAATCTTTATATGGACTAAAAATGGTGGACAGTGTTATCAGAATAACCATATGCTAAATTAACCTTCTTGTCTGAAACAGTTTAGACAAACACTCCCTTGTTATTATTTATTACAGCACTGTCATATTAGACCTGATTATTTTTAGCAAAGTGTATTTTAAGATAAATGACATTTGGAATTGCGGCCTCATTTACTGGGTGACGTTTAAATTTCATTGCTTTAAAGATATAATGGCAAATCTTTCACCAAGCATACTGTCAACTGAAAACCGCCAGCCCATGTGTTTTTTTTTTTTCAGATTGGCTAGTTAAGAACCTGTCTTATGAATCCTGATTATTGTAATCGTCTGCCAAGCAGGCAGGTTTCTCCAGATTGGGCAGAGAATGTATTTGTGATTAGAAGAGTTGCAGAGCTGGAAAAAAAAACAATTTGGGGAGATCATTAAATGCAGTAGAACAACTCAGGGGTCTCTATGATCACTCCGGAGATAGTTGGAAGTATAGAGGGAGAGAAAAGATTGAAGATTGTGTTTGTGCTAAGGCCTGTTTCCACTCAATTTTGTTCTATGGGCCAAAGCAGAGAGTGGGGAAAGGGTAGATTAAACATCAAGCAGATAAGAGATGATAGATATCTTTACTTGAGCACCTTAGTCTCACCTGATTGGATTCCAAATGGAGTTACGCAGCTGGGGGATCAGAGTAAGGATGAACAGGCTTGCTTTTGAAGTTTTTAATCATAATTGTTTTGAATTCTGAAGTTGTTACCATGGAGGATTTACATTTTAGGAGATTTCTGAGCAATTTTCTTCTGTAAGTTCTTGTCACTCTTCACAATTTCCATGGTTTTTTTGTATTGTGTATGCACCATAAAATGAATCTAAAAATGAGCAATCCTCTCCTACTGTAGTAGCAACAGGCCACCACATGCCTTTTCCACATTTTAACACACTCATGCACACACATCATTTCCAAAATACTAATAATTTGCAACTACTGTACCATTTGTCCCACTAGCCTGATACCTGATACCTGTATAAATGGATGCTGTATAATGATGCTAAAAATTTTCTGATTCTATTCTGGGGAGGTGACGTATTGTTGACATGTTGTTGACTTCTATATAGACCATATCTGTCACGACTCAGTTTGTTTTGAAGCGACTTCGAACCAAGCACTGTTTCTATTTGATTTAAAGTTTGTTTTTTGGGGGGACAAAATATGCCATGATGTAAAGATAGAAAACAGTAAAGTAAATGAATGAGCCAAAGAAACTCTTCTGTGTAGCATGACGTCGATCTGTCTGATTTACAAGGAATTGCCTTATAGAGTCATTTACATGATATCATTTTATTATCTGATCTCTTTTCATTCCAAAGTGGTGATGATTACTCTGGGTCCCTGTTCTTGGTAGACTTTGAAGAAAAAAGAAATCAATCCAGTCTTTGAGATAATGAAGCTACCTGTAATACACTTATGGAAATGTCTGGAAAGCTGAAAAAAGTGAGACATTTACCTGGTTAAATAAAGAGAATGAAAGAAAGAGATCATGTATAACTGAAAGTTAAAATCAGAAAGAATTATGTGTTTTCTCTTACAGACAAAGCTAAATCAGAATTGTATTATTTTAACTGAACGGTACTATTGATGGTTTTTCAACCAAACTGATTGCTTTTGTGAAGATTTTGGTACTTTTGTATCACACACCAAGCAACAGTCTGTTCCTGTCAAATTTCTTTGTCTTGCATTCTCACTCAGATATACAAAAATGCATGTGACCGGTTTCTAGACCCTCCAGCAGTGCTGTGCACACACACAACAGAGTGCATGCTTTGTGTGTGCTCGGTGACTGCTGTGCTCTATTTGACATCATATTGAATTTGGTGGGGTTGAAGACAGGGTGTTTGCTGAGCCTAATTTACCTGGGCTAGACCTCACGGAGGGGCTGGGAGGGGCTGATAATTAAAATGGCTTGCTGCTGCTGGGATGGAATATTCATGGGAGATTACTTCCACCCTCAAATGTCCCCGCACTTCACCAAGATGTGTTTGTGTTTGCAGTTGTGCTGGTGTGTATATGTGTACATCTGATCAGAGTGCGAATGCTGACAAAGATGCTTGTGTTCTGCAAGTGTGTGCTTTTGTTTTGAACGTGCATGTATATGTGTGTATGCATCTGTGACTTTATGTGCTTGTCCACAATCCTCCTGTAACCTTTCTCTCTCTCCAGTCTTCAACACAGGACAGAAGATATTTAGGTCACTGTGAGACACCACATCCAAGCTGAGATGAAAAACAGAGAGAGACAGACAGTGAGCGAAATAATGAAATTAATGGGCCTCATGAAGTGATGACAGCAGGCTGTCCTCACTACTTGATGGATGACAAATGCTCGGTGCCCATGTCCATCAGTGTCCCTGCAGCACATCTCTGTCAATACAGAACAAGTAAAACAGAAAAATTAGCCTTTTGGCTCTAATTAACTTTGTTACTGACATTTTCTCTCACAGATAATGTTTTTGTGACATGGATGCGTGTTGATAGATTAAAAGATTTTATAAACTGAGAGTTTTAACTAAAATGTCAATTTAAAAGCACCCCCCCAACACACACACACACAAAACAAAACAAGAAACCCCCCCAAAACTTGCCATTAGTCCCTTGAACTCAAAAAATTGCCCTCAGTCTTTTCTTGATGGCGATTCCTTCTGTGTGCCTGATCCAGTGTGTCCTAGAAAGGCTTGACCTTTTAACCAAGTGCCAGTATCACTGGCAGCTCATATCAGACACTGGTTTTTCTCTGCTTTCAGTCTCTTCCTCTCCTCATTAAGGGGAATTTGAATCTGAAGCCATTAAGGAGTATGAGGCAATAGTCTGAAATGAGATGAAAACAGTAGGAAGGCAATAAAAGAGCCTTGTTAGAAGAATTTTATTACCGTTTACTCCACTGATAGTCTGTTGAACAGCCTGCTTCACACCAGGATTCAGATCTATATCTGGCTGAGGGTTAAAAAAAAGTGTTGGTTCGTTTCCGTTTTTTCCTATATTTAATATAGAACAATTTAAAAAGACATTCTGGGTCATTTTCACTTATACTAATAAAGGTGATTTTGCGATTTGTGAATTTAACCATCCCGCTGTCATCCAAATATACTCTACCAGTGTACTCTACTTGTCCTTTTGTGTTTGTAATTTCTTAGAAATCAAGCGGCACATGACCTCACCACGGTGTTTTGTGTGAAGATCTACGCTGGATCATCTTTCATACCTGAGACAGGCCTCAGTCCTAACCATTAATCATAATTCTGCGGGTTTGTTTGTGTGAGCGAGATAGAACAGCAGATGAAGACACAGAGCAGATTGAGCTATTTGTTATCACAGCTTATCCCAACACCGGGATGCCTGCTATTATGCTGCCAGCGCTGGGAATGGCAGGTGGAAAATGGGATTCCTCCCTCTGTTCTTCTATTTTATTGGATTTTTTTTTTTTTTACCCCTTCCTTAGTCTTTCTCCAGCATTTTCTGACAGAATAATTTTTCGGTGCACATTCATGGAGGTCATGCAGGCGAGGGTGCAAGCCTGGGAAGAAGGTGGCTGAGGGCAAGGTGGGAGATGGGAAGGGGAGGGAGGTGAGAGTGGCTGACATGCTGATAGCGAGAGATAAACATTTTTCTGCAGTTGTTATCCTAGGTGAGGCTATGACCTCTCTGGCTTGTTGATTCTAATGTTTGGCCAAGGCGTTATCTCTCCACCACAGAGAACAGCAGATACTGTCTGGAATATTAGCCTCGTGTTCTCTTGGCAAAGACGCTGTGATTCCAGAGCTTTGTTCTCCAAAGGAGTGTGTGCACATACGTGTATATCTAAGTAAGTGTATGTATGTATTCTGCTGGTATGGCCCTGCATGTTCATTTTCTTGTGGAATCCTGAGGGCCTGTGTGAGAGAAAGAAAACAGAGTTTCAGTGCTTCAACGTGAACGAGGCAGTTAGAGCAAAGCATAGAGTATATATTTAGCTTGGACCAGTATGCGTGCCTTTACCTCCTGAGGTCAGCTCATGTGGGGTGGGGTTGGGGGGGGGGGGTTGCGAGGATTAAAGATAGCGTTGAAGTAGATTCATTATTTATTCATCCACTTCCACCTACCTCTACTGCACCACTTACTTCCCCTGTGGGCGAGTGCACTGCAATTACATTTCTGCAAATGACGACACGCCTTATCTGGAACCAGCTGTGCAGGGTGATTGTGTGGATGAAGTACTTCCATGTCATTTAACCAAACAGTTCGAACGTGCTAATGTATGTGATATTGTGCAGACTGTCTTGTGATGGCACGTCGCTGTAAACAAAAGAAAAATGAAACAAGCAGTAGAGGGATTCAGTTGAGATGAAGCTGAAGGTTTGTGTGTGTGATGCAATGAGAGAACAAGATGGTCTGAGATCATGTCTTTGTATCAGTTGATCGGTTGATTTAATGCTGTCAAAAAACTGTCCTGTTATGTTTTGATGTACACAAAGTAAATAAATAAATAATCTTAAGGTGATGAATACTTTAAGTAAAACATAATTAAGCAGTTAAACTCACTTTGTTTTAAATGCATAACAATAAACAGCCTTATGAACCCAAGTTAACCAGCTAATGTCCATTGGATGACAGGACTTGACAGTGACTGTGTTTGATGGTTGTGTTTGTTGTAGAAGAATCAGGCTTAGCGTATACACGTGCCACACATGCAGTGTATGTGTGACAGTCTCTATACTCTATAGGCAGGTATACTTGAGACTGGGATAGCTTACCCCTGCTGAACAGATGGGGGTCAATTGGATACACCCATGTGGAGCCAGGCTAACCTTGAGCACTGGCACTGGGTGCAGGTTACCTTTCCAATTTACCCGTGGCTCCCTTTGCCAAGTGGAAGAGCCATGCCAGCCATAACCAGTCCTCTACTCGTCCATCCAATCTACCCTGGTCACAGCTGCCAACTACCCTCTAAGCCACCAGTCGGAGAGAGAGATGAAGTGGGGGAGGGAGCACTGAGCATGTGAGAGATGACAAAAAAGGGGGATTGAAAATGAGGAGGATTTACAGAGAAAATGAAAGGGCAAAAGAGAGGTGGAAAGATTGTGTGGTGGAAATGGTCAGAGAAGAGACTGAAATAAAAAAGATGGGATTGACAGAGAAAATGGGATAAATGGGGGAAGATGTGTTTTTGTGAGAGGCCAAAGGAGAGGGAGTGAGAGGGAGCTCTTTAGACCCAGTCTCTCTCTGGTACATGCAGGTCTTTCTGAGTATTGTGTCCCACTGGCAAGCATTGTGTGGCTAATTTATGTGTGCTAATTGTCAGCTGAAGAAAATGGAGACAATGGTTTGTCTCAAATATTACACTGGTCACGATCTGGTGCAGGCAGAAAATGGCCCGAAAAAGACAAAGAAATAAAATGCCAAGCTTCCCGAGGGCCAATTTCAAAAGACGGCGAGAGCATAGTATTGTTAAGAAAACAGACCACACTGCATCTTTATTGAAAATTCAAAAATATTGTTATATAACAATAGTTTGTGGTATACAGAACCGAGAAGGAATGAATATCATTTGCAAAATTGATCCAATTTTCCAGAGAATAACAATTTCTGGCAAAATATAGTTCAGCACTCAATGTCAGCAAGTCACCACTAGTAGATTAGCTGTAATTGGATGTGTGCGTCTACCTCAGCATGGCTGACATATTCAGATTTTATATATGAAAAATTTACATCCATCCCCATCACCACTGACCAAAGTGGCCTCTGCCTGAGAAAGACAACACATTTTCCACAGTTTTAAAACCAAACAAAAAAACATGATGAAAGTGCTTTGTAAAATTTCCAGTTTAAGTTTAGAAGGGCAAATATAAAAATACAATAAAAGTTCAAATTAAAAAGAAAACACCACAAGGCAAAAGAGATAACATCAAGTGATAGGTATGGCTGAAGAAGAAAGAGAGAGAGATAGGGGTACAAAAAATGCTGTCATCTATATTTAATTCATTCAGACACACACTCACTGAGGTACACCCCCCCCCCCCCCCCCCCCCCCCCCCCCAAAATATACCTTGATGTCTTTGCAGTGGTCATCTTTTCGGATCCAGTCTTCCTTGGTCCAGTGACAGATTGCAGGCAGGCCAAGCACTTCCTGGTTTCTGCTTTGCTTCTCCTATCAGAGACCACCATCTCATCTGACACGGCCGGCCAAAGCCCGTCTCGTAATCACATCAGAGAGAGAACAGAGGGAGTGACAAATCACATTACAAACACTGACTCACTGCAGTCATTGTGTACCTTCGATCACGTTCTCCGTCTTTGCTCGTATCGCTCTGAATGAAGATTCATGCTCTGGCCTCTGGGAGGAAGAGTAATATGATAGAGAGCTTGGCTGCAAGTGAGACAGAATGAATGCATTCGTGTGTTTGCAGGTGTGTGCAGTCGGTGACACTAGCCAGTCTACTGGGAGTTTGAGGCTTGGTGGGCTGGTGGTTTAGTTGTTCTGGTTTAGTTATGGTAAATGTGACGGGTGATGAAAAATTCCTGTTTATTTGTTTTTTGATAATAAAGATCATATTTTTATTCTATTTTTTCCACCTGCAAAGGCTATTCTTCTGTGTGAAGGTACCCTTACTTGCATCTTGGTGTGTGACGAAACAGCATCTGATCAAAGCATTAAACCAGTTTTATTTTGATATGTGAATACGTGACAGTAGATTGTGGCAGGGAAAGGCTGTATTTGAAGATATATGTATTGCTTCAGTATACTGACTTACCTGAAAGAGGACTTGTTCTTTATTTAACAATGTAATTTGCATTAATTCTGAAAAAAGTCAGTCCAGTATGTTGCAAAAAATTTGAGCACTGAAGCTACATAAAAGGACAGTCATGAGTGTTTCAAGCTAATGTCATACATTGCAAGTTTAAAAAAATGTAACTTAATAAATGTCTGTGACCATGTTTCTCTTTTAAAATTTTTCTTTACAGGTACATCTGTACTTGGCAGGTACAGCATGTCATTCCAAGCATCTTAAAAAACAATTCTTCTGTGGATTCAAGATGTTTTCTTTGATTCTCTTTTAATGACTATGGTCAAGGGAGAACATTGAATTTACCATTCTTTGTGACTCCCAGTCTTTCTGCCTCCAAGAATTGCCAGTGGCCAAATGAGTTGAGCATTACTAAAACAACAGTTTCTTAATAAAACCCCAAACTTTTCATAAATAAGAAAGTGCTTTCGCCTTACCGGGCAATAAAAACAGTCTTGTGCTATAGATGAGAAATCTACTGCTTTTCTTCTTTAGCAGGATTCACAACTGAATGCTGGCTGCTATTGTGGCTCCATGTGTCATTGCTAGAAAATTCTCCTCAGCAATTAAATGATAACATGTCGTTTGCAGCTTCAGTGCTCATCTGCTGACTAAAAATACCATTAATGCTGCTTTAAGCTAAGTCCAGCTTAGCATAAAGACTAAATGCATGGGGTAGGGAATATGCTTCTCTACACCTCTGAAGCTCTATAGTTGAAATAAGAGAATAAATACCATTGATACTTCAGCATTTTGATACACATTTCTTTAAAGAAATTGTATAAAATGACTTTATTCTTGAATTAAATTAGAGTGTGGTTATAACATGTAATAATTCTTTATAGCTGAGGCATTAATCAAGAAGATGCACTGATTTTTTTTTCTTTTGCTTTTCTGTTTCATAATCAGTGTCCTTTTAGTCTAAGGATACAATAGTGATCATTTGAGTGGCTCTAGTAATGCAACACAAATGAAGCCAGTCAAGTACAGATGTGTGTGTGTGTGTGTGTGTCTTTCTATAAGTGCAATGTCTTTGGGACATAATTGCAGGTATTCACCACATGCTCACGATAACACAGAGTGAGAAATAGCATGCTCCTTGAAACAGTCAGACAGCTCCGCAAAAAAATGCTTTAAGTTCAATTTGGCACACGTGTACACGGACTCACAAGGTGAAAACAAAAGCCACTCTGTGGTGTTCTGTTTTAATTATCGTGTAGACCAGCAGTAGCAGCGGTAGGTAGGTAGGTAGGTAGGTAAGGTGAAAGCAGACGAAGCTGACTGTCAGAAAATGAGAAAACTATTTCTTTGTGAAGAGTTGCCTTTTTATTCATGCTCCAACAGGCAAGGTAGCAGACGTTCTTACTTTGATCAGATGCACAGCTGGTGTAATATAGTTTGCTCATCTTGAAGAGGGCCTAAACTGCAGGCTGAAGGAACTTCTGGTTAAATAAGTGATAATGAGAAACACATACACACATTAAATAAACCAAAAGAAAACCCACAAAAGACCAACTACCAATTTTACTAACTGTGTGATAGGATTCAGAAGAAGACGTGTTTATGCCTGTGCCTGTGGGAGATGAGTAAAGGGTTTGGTAACGGGAGGATGCCAAAACATTGGGGTTTTTTTATGTGCGTTTGTCAGACAGCACATATGTATTTATGAGTCTATATGTGAATGTGAGTGAGTACAGGTTTGCTCATAATTTGGACGTTTATGCATCTATCCGGTGTGTGTGCATATTTGTCAGTGTTTAGATGAATGAATTAGAGGCTATGACTGTCTGCTCAGGGGCATAATTATAGAGATGGATGTAAATAAAGCGTCAACACTGAGTCAGCAAATATTTCCACAAAGGTTTGCTATGTGATCATTTTGTTTGAATAAGGGGCATCACTTGGTGCAGTTTGAATTATGTGATGTCAGCATTTTCGGGGTAAAACGGGAAAACAAAATGTCTCAATATTCTTTTATACACAATCTAATGTAACAATTTTCCAGTGCTGTAAATTCAGTGCTTTCTAAAAAGATGTTGAAAGTCGCTGAAATATGTTCTTGATATATTTTAGACAGATGGGACAACACTCTTAGGTTCAGACTGAGCAAAAGTGGACCAAATCTGATTTGTCAGATTTTTTTAAGGAATTGTGAATTCTGATTTGGGCCACTTTGATATGTGGTCCTTAATCAAATCCAGGTCTCTTTCAGGTGGCCTCATTTGGCCTTTTGCTCATCCTTTTAGAGCGAAGACAATCTGCATGCCAACTGCATTCTTTTTAACGAATATTTCTAAATGTACAGGTGGAGAGGTGAGTTTTACACAGCTTCTAAAAATGCTATTAAAGCACTTTGAAAACCAAATGTAACCTCAAGGCATATGCACATGCCAGAAATGATGTGCACACATAAGACACAAACAGGATCTTGGAATTTCATAAGAAGAAAAACATCCAGGTATGAACATGCTGCACAAACAGATATCAACAAACACCGTGTGCCAATCTGTGACGCCTCATAAACTTCAGAAAAAAAAATGCTGATTATTCCATGTCTACACAACCCAAATTTGGCTTCCTGCAACACGGCCTTACATATTTAATGACAAGGGAGGGTAAGGAAAGTTCAGCCAAAGTTTGAGGAACAATTTTTCATTCACATGCCTGGAGAAATCCCAAAGAGAGACCCCAATTGGAGTGCATGAATATTCTGCTTTGAATTTGCATATGATTAGCTCTTCATCCTTTGCCCCACTCACCTTACATCACAGCTTACTAATCTCTCAGACAGCTCACTATCCTCTCACCAGAACAAATGTCATCATCAGTCTGTTTGCTTTTCTCCTCTGTTTGTACCCTGTTCTGTAGGTTGGAGGTGCAATCAATTATGCAAATAGCACTGTTGTCCCTTCAAAATTGAGCGGCATCAGCGTGCATGCTGGATGTTTGGGAAGGAAGTTGAAAGCTGTTGACATTCCTGCTCATCTTACTCTTGTAAATAAAGCAACGTATTATGTGCTGTATGTGTCTATGTCTGTTTGGATGTTGTCGGATAATGTCAACACAGTTATCCACTGTGACTCAACAACTGTCTTTTAGAAAGTCCAAACAAACTGTGCAAGTGGACATTTGGTTAAGTGGCAAAGGTGAAATCCTTGTCAGATCTGTACAAGCGGTTTTTGAAATTTTGAATGTTCAAGAAGCTGTAGCTGCCATGCAGCACATAAGCTACAGGGAGTGCAGAATTATTAGGCAAATGAGTATTTTGTCCACATCATCCTCTTCATGCATGTTGTCTTACTCCAAGCTGTATAGGCTCGAAAGCCTACTACCAATTAAGCATATTAGGTGATGTGCATCTCTGTAATGAGAAGGGGTGTGGTCTAATGACATCAACACCCTATTTCAGGTGTGCATAATTATTAGGCAACGTCCTTTCCTTTGGCAAAATGGGTCAAAAGAAGGACTTGACAGGCTCAGAAAAGTCAAAAATAGTGAGATATCTTGCAGAGGGATGCAGCAGTCTCAAAATTGCAAAGCTTCTGAAGCGTGATCATCGAACAATCAAGCGTTTCATTCAAAATAGTCAACAGGGTCACAAGAAGCGTGTGGAAAAACCAAGGCGCAAAATAACTGCCCATGAACTGAGAAAAGTCAAGTGTGCAGCTGCCAAGATGCCACTTGCCACCAGTTTGGCCATATTTCAGAGCTGCAACATCACTGGAGTGCCCAAAAGCACAAGGTGTGCAATACTCAGAGACATGGCCAAGGTAAGAAAGGCTGAAAGACGACCATCACTGAACAAGACACACAAGCTGAAACGTCAAGACTGGGCCAAGAAATATCTCGAGACTGGTTTTTCTAAGGTTTTATGGACTGATGAAATGAGAGTGAGTCTTGATGGGCCAGATGGATGGGCCCGTGGCTGGATTGGTAAAGGGCAGAGAGCTCCAGTCCGACTCAGACGCCAGCAAGGTGGAGGTGGAGTACTGGTTTGGGCTGGTATCATCAAAGATGAGCTTGTGGGGCCTTTTCGGGTTGAGGATGGAGTCAAGCTCAACTCCCAGTCCTACTGCCAGTTTCTGGAAGACACCTTCTTCAAGCAGTGGTACAGGAAGAAGTCTGCATCCTTCAAGAAAAACATGATTTTCATGCAGGACAATGCTCCATCACACGCGTCCAAGTACTCCACAGCGTGGCTGGCAAGAAAGGGTATAAAAGAAGAAAAACTAATGACATGGCCTCCTTGTTCACCTGATCTGAACCCCATTGAGAACCTGTGGTCCATCATCAAATGTGAGATTTACAAGGAGGGAAAACAGTACACCTCTCTGAACAGTGTCTGGGAGGCTGTGGTTGCTGCTGCACGCAATGTTGATGGTGAACAGATCAAAACACTGACAGAATCCATGGATGGCAGGCTTTTGAGTGTCCTTGCAAAGAAAGGTGGCTATATTGGTCGCTGATTTGTTTTTGTTTTGTTTTTGAATGTCAGAAATGTATATTTGTGAATGTGGAGATGTTATATTGGTTTCACTGGTAAAAATAAATAATTGAAATGGGTATATATTTGTTTTTTGTTAAGTTGCTTAATAATTATGCACAGTAATAGTCACCTGCACACACAGTTATCCCCCTATCCATCCATCCATCCATCCGCTTCCGCTTATCCTTTTTCAGGGTCGCGGGGTGTCATATCCCAGCTGTCATAGGGCGAGAGGCGGGGTACACCCTGGACAGGTCGCCAGTCTGTCGCAGGGCCAACATACAGGGACAGACAACCATTCGCATTCACTTTCATTCGCACATTCACACCTAGTGACAATTTGGGTTATCCAATTAACCTATCCCCACTAAGTGCATGTCTTTGGACGGTGGGAGGAAGCCGGAGTACCCGGAGGGAACCCACGCAAACACGGGGAGAACATGCAAACTCCACACAGAAAGACCCCGGTCTGATGTTGGAATTGAACTCAGGACCTTCTTGCTGTGCGGCAACAGTGCTAACCACCGTGCCACCGTGCTGCCCAGTTATCCCCCTAAAATAGCTAAAACTAAAAACAAACTAAAAACTACTTCCAAAAACATTCAGCTTTGATATTAATGAGTTTTTTGGGTTCATTGAGAGCATGGTTGTTGTTCAATAATGAAATTATTCCTCAAAAATACAACTTGCCTAATAATTCTGCACTCCCTGTATGTTAGCTTTGATGGGTTTTAAAGACATTTTTCGCTTTTAATTTTCACATTACAGGTTCTTCCAATCAGAATGCCATATGCACCATGTTTTTCTTGAGTTTGAAGCCTTATTCTGAGCTAAAAATACTAAATTTCATATTATGGTTTAATTTTTGATTAAAGCGTGTACTTACTTGTTCCACTAACACAAACAGAAATCTTCAACCTTACCCAAGGTTACTGTGATATAGCTCCTTAATTAGAAATGTTAAAATTTCATATCACGGCATCTCTTTAATAATACAATTATGATTCAAGTATGTGCATGGAGTACAGCCACAAATTCTCAACCTTACCCAAGGTAATTTTGATCTATCTCCTTAATTAGATGGCAGTTTGTAACACAAATATTAATAAAGGGGTTTAAAAAAAAACCTCACAGCAAATAGTAATAATATTTGTTGATGCACTGAGTCAATGATAAAGTGAAGTATAAAACCACTATGGAGATGGCTGGATGTGTTATTATTGGCCTCAGTGGTGTAACTGGTGTGGTTTCTTATGTCCTTGTGGACTGCACTTTCTTTTTTTATGATTTAAATTTAGTTTTCAATCTATAAAAACTACAGAGTGGTACTTACACCCCTACTGTACCTTCAAGGCGACAAGCAAAACAATAACTTGTTAATTAAATAGTCTCAGTTCCTTTATAACTCACATATACGAAAACATCAAAACTCTTCTAACACTTAGTATAATCATACTAGTGCAGTGCTTAGTGTCACAATGTGTTATTAGCAAGGTCACACTACACCATCATCTTTCTTGTTTCTCTACATAGGCAAGTAGGCAGCAGGTTTTTATAAACAAGATGTCTCATACTGTGGAGTCTTAACTCTTCAATATACAATATAACGCCCCTTGAGGTGACAGTTGTTATAATTTGGTGATATATAAATGGAACTGAAGTGAATCATCCATGCAAACTACCAGTGACCACAGCAACCTGCTAGCAGTTAGTCGCAAGGTTATTGGTGCAGCACCGATTAGCTCTTTGAGATCACTTTCACATTCAATCAATCAAGCACTCACACGAGGTTGGACAATATAAATTTTCCCCTCGACACCAGTGGTTAACAGATGGTTGATGATAGGGTTTTGGGCTTGCGAGGCTTAAGCCAGTTGACCTATGCTCCTTCCTCATCTGTGAGGTCAGAAATTTCTCTGCCTAGGAACAAAATTAGATGTTCACTCATCCAAACGGCCCCAAACTTTGCTTAGGTTGTCATCAATACAGTAGTTAAGTTTGATGTAGCTCGAATGATGCAGACAGTCAGACAGAAATTGTTTTTCTTTTTTTTCTTTAGCAGGATAGAGTCTATATTCAGATGTTTCTGTTTTTCCAAAAGGCTATCGGCTATCAGCTGTAATCTACCTCCTGTGATTCTTTTTCTTTGAGAATAGAAATGGAGAAAGAAGAACTGCTATCTGTTACGCTTCCAGATAATAGCAAAGAATACCTCAGTGCTTACTGCAACCCAATCTATGGCAGTGTATTGATATGAGATTGGTCTGTGCTTTAAGTAGACCTCTTCGACAAGCATTATTGCCAGCCTCCAACCAGTATATTTATATACATTTCTTTAAAGATTCAATCTTAGTGCAATTTAAAGTCTTCATCATCTTGCACCGGGGAATAAACAGGGGTGATGAAAACAGTTTGACCCTGGTCGTACACCCTCATGTGCTTCATCTCTCTTCAAGATTTTAGCTATGTGGCTGTCTCTTTCTCTTCTCCTGTCCATTTCTTTCTCTTTATTACCAAGTATTCAGCCACTGCTGGACCCCCAAGGAGGTCGTTTGCTCCCCTCAAGCAACCAGCCATCAAATCACAAAATGTATGTGGCTCTTTGAACCTTTCTGTAAATTATATTGTTACCTAAAAGCCATTATTCACATATACACACAATTAAGTATTAACTGTCATAGCTGTTGCTATTAGTGTCATCACATTCAACATATTGATTATATTGCTGATATGCTACATCAAAAAAAACAATGTATTTGCTTAACCATTCACTTAATCATTTACTTTTCTTCGGGATACTAAAATGACTGTCTAATAAACAAGGCATTTGTGCCACTGTACATGTTGAAGCCTTTACATGTGAATTAATTTGTGGTCATCATGAAGAGTGTGTGGGGGAGGGGCTTTTTGGAGCAGAAAGTTGTACGCCTTAATTGCAACAGTGATGATATTATTAAAATACCCTTGATTTGTGGAGCTGTAATCTAATTTATACATCCTGAACCCTGTATTAGGTAGCTGCTTAATTACAAAATGTGTCACACAATGAATTGCTGTACCTTAATATATGCTACAGTGGGGTTCATTCAGCAAGTAATATTATGGTTTCTTAATGATTTTTGAAGCTGCTGTTGTTGACCTGATATTACAGACTCATTTCATAAAAAGTTGTTATATAAAATTCAAATTAAAAACTGTGTAAAAAGAACACAATGATGTGATTAAAACTCACCTTTTAACTGGAAATAGCACAAAGATATTGAAACCGATTTTTTTTAATCTTCAACATGTACTTATTATGAAGTGCAAGAGCAAATTTAGAGAAACAGTAATGTGATACTAAAATGAATATATAAATAAACAGTATCTTGGTTAAGATCCAGAAATGTCACTGGTTTTTCTGGACACCCACACTTAACACAGTTGACAGGAATTACTTGCACATCTATGAAGATTCCAGTAATGCTGAATAATATATGCAGGTTTTCAACAAACATATGGCGATATCTAGATTGCATCTCTTTTTTTTTTTTCAGGGAAAGCCTTTCTTAGTTAAGGAGGACAATACCAAACCACATTCTCCAAGGATTTTGAGAGAATAGCTCCTCATTTATTAAAAGAGCCTGGGTGTTAAACTTGCCTCCCTATGACAGAAAAAAAAAGACAAAGGATGCCTTTTTGAGTAAATTGAAATCCTCTATCTAGCAGGGAAAGGTACACATTTTGCCCTGAAAATTGCACAAAGTGGTCTTCTTACTTTCCAGAAACTTGTTGTGTTAGTACATCTTCTAATGCCTCTGGACACAATGTTGCTCTTGGCATCCTTGAGTGTTTTAAGATCTTCAGTATTACATACCCTCCACCAGATGAACAGTATTTGTTATAATCTTGGACCTTAAAAATTGGAGTATAATGATTTGCAAATCATTAAATTCAGTTTTTCTTATATTTTACATAGCATGTAAACATTTTTGCATACTTCCATTTTACTCGGTGTCTGTACTTTTTTGCAATTGTGGTTACAAGTTCAAAATATGATTCAATTTTACGTTTGACATTAACAAGGGAATAGTGTGAGTCGGTTTAATATCTATATAGGTGACAATAAAATATGAATCTTCATGGGCAAACACTTATCTGTCTTTTGTTGCATTGTATCATGATGTGAAGGTTAAATATTACTGTCATTGAGCAGTCCCAGCGATAACCATGTATTGAAGGGTTTTCAGTCACACAAACTTCTAAAATCACCAAGTAAACACATGCAACACACTCTTTTGTTATAGCTTGTGAGTGCAAACACACACACACAGAGACGTATATATATAAGTTAAAGAGGGATAGTACTGCCATATAATTTGTCTCTTATGATGAATTCCTATTGGTGTCTCCTGAGACATCGAGCTTCTGTTGGCAAAGCAACACATTTTTCAAAGTCAGTCCACTGCTTCCTCATTATCTCTTCTTTCTACTTCCCTCACTCAACTCAATTGATTTTTCATATCCTCCACTCTTTCAAATTTTATCCATCATCAGAAAAAAACCTCTCACATCACCTAAAGAATCTGACCAATAGTTACTGGGATCTCTCTGATTAAAAGGTTTGATACCATAGGTTTGAATGTTGCCATATGTGTGCTTTATTTTAACAGGGCAACAGTCAAAAAAAAAAAAAATAGAGGAACTGATATGTAGAAAATAAATATAAGTCAGGAAGAAAGATGGAGGGAAGTAGAAAGAGAAGGGCGGGGGAATGTTAAAGGAACAAAAAAGGTGAAGAAAAAGCAAAAGATGTCACAGTTGTTCCATTTCCTGGCTGTCTGAAGTCAGCTCTAAAAATTGGAAACAGTGGCGTTCCCTAATCTCCCATCACCTGCACAGAGTGTATTCAGTGTCTGATAAACCACCCTGCAACCCCGAACTACCACACACACACTCACACACCGATTTAAATATAAAAGGATCATCCTGCTAAAGAGGAACAGACACACGCGCAGCTCCATATGAACTAAGGCAGTTTGTGTAAACTCTATAATTGAACTTTATCTGAAGTCATGATAGGTTTGTGCTATCTGTGTTGATATTTAAAAATACTGGCACAGTAGCTGTGGCGGCTGGAATAACAGTCCTTCGGAAAAACGCTATCGGATTCAGTTCCTGCCGAGTGAGTCGCCTCAGAATCGGCCTGCTGTGGTTGAGAAATGAGGCTGCCGGGCAGATGTCATATCCGGGAATGTGTCGGTGAGCAGTAGATCGCACTGTATATTCCTGATTACTTAGTCACGGGCCTTATCTGCAAACTGCCACATGGCTACTTGACAGTTGGCTTGGCCCGGCCTTTCCTGTGTCCTCTTTTTCTATCCGATTTTATTTACATTTTTCTCCATGCCTTTTCTTTCTAGGCGTCAATCTGCAACCTTTTATTCTTTCTTAGTCTCTCTGTTCACTGGATGAATGTAAAATGAGGAATGAAAGGAAGATAAGATGAAAAAGTTTGTCACGGACACAAGAACAGGATTTGCTTCTAATGCCTATGTTTCCTGCCAAAACTCTGAATATTTTCCAAGATAAAGTAATGACTAAAAATATCTATTGGCTTTTTAAATTTTCTTGTGCTGCCAATTTCAGATAATTGGAAGCAGAATGGTAGGATGTTGTTTGTGACTATTAAGATAACTTCACTGTGCTTCCTTGTAATTCCAGTTGCCTGATGATCTAAGACAAAAATGTCAGGTCAGAGACGCAATTTTTGTGTGCGCAAAACACACAACCAAACCTCACAGCAGTGCTATTGAGACCCTTGGGTTGTCTAATTTAAAAGTTTTCATTTGAGCAAACAGCCAGAGAGTATAATTTTATAAGACCAAAACAGATACATGAAAAGGGCTCCAGGTAAGTTAAGAAATATAATCTTCAAATGAATTTTGCAAAGACCAATGAGGGTAAATGAAATGCTTGCTATTCAGACATCTAACATCAAATATGTTTTCATCCATGTGTGAGGGAATTCCTTGTAGACCGATGATTTTGCTTGTGAGAAAGAAATGTTTAGCTTTTCCCAGCAATGTAATATTGCATTGCTAAGCACAGCACTGGTACTTTTAATTAAAAAAGTCTGGATACTTCTCTCTCCACAGAGACCACATTATGTCCTGATATAACATCAGTAATTTCCAAAAACTTAAATAACACAGAAGACTGCTGTACCTGGAACTAACAGCAACACGAGGACTTAACAGCCAATGACAGCCATCCTCTCATGGGCTATTTTACCCCTGGACATGCTGTGAAGACACCTGTGTGACATATTTCTGCAGTAAGGTTGACATAAAAATTCAAAGCTAGTGTAAACTCTTAATGTTGCAATGAGTCCAGTTTATGAACTGTGACCTTTTATTTCCCCTCTGTCACTTCCACAGCACATGTGAACACGTCTGATTTATAGCCAGACCACAAACCGAAGTTATTATCTCATTTGCATTAATAAAAGAAAAGTATTATTGTAATAAATCCACTAGCAAATCACAAACAGGCTATTATAGAAATACTAATGAAGGCGATAAAAACAATGCATCCAGAGATATTGTTAGAGCGTATCTGTAATCTAATTTCATTATGAAATGTTGATGTGATTAGCGCCTGGGAGTTAATCATCTCGTAAAGGGAATGATGATTCCGTGCACATAAAGCAAAGAGTGACGCTTGCTCCCCCGTGTCTGCTTAAAACAATCTGTATCTACTTCTGCCACCTCTGCTGTGAGTGTGGCTGTTGGGATATATGTGTGGGTCTGTTAATGTGTGTTAACTTTTTCTCGCATGATTGTGTAACGTATATGTGCGTATCTCTTTCAGCGACACATTAACACCCTTTCAGTGGCAGAATCTGCAGGAGTCCACCCTGGGGGACAAACACAGCTATGGCACAATATGTCTGGGACGTGGAACCTACTGGTATCAAAACACCTGCTCCCTTCACTGTCTCCTTCTATTACTCCATTTCCTCTCCTACATTTTCTCTAGCCACCATGTTCCTAAGATCGTTTTAAATCTCTGAAATTACAGTAACATAGTAGAAGGTGCGGGAGGAGGGACCACTGGAGTATCACAAATAAAACCACTCACCACCCTAATTGTGACTTATAACTCCTCCAAACTACATCTCCTTTTATTGATGATATACTGTAGATTTTATGAGATCAGTATGTCTTGTAACATCCGAGTAACACTCATAAAACAATGACACCTTTACTGGCTCCGAATAAAAAGAACAGTTTCACTTTCAACTGCTTCTTAACTGCCAGAAATTCAAGTTCCACACCAATTCCCAGCCCGTCCTGGATATTTTCTGTGTTGCCTACAAATTCCTGTTAACAGTTGTGAACCTGAGCTTTACAGTGCTGCTTACTGATCCCACTTTGCATGCAGTGTATTTTTCCACTCCATCTCTTTTTCTCCTTTTCTCACCCACCTGAGTGTACTTTATATTTCTCTCCCTGTCATGCTATTCTCTCTCCCTTTTTGGAAAGTTGGTTAAATAATATTTAAGCTTTTATGAGATTTGAATTATTTAATCTAAAATGATAGTTAACCAGGGAGCCTTGCAGCTTCCAATCAGTTTCCAAGAGAAGGATTATGGAGGAGGGTCAGCTGACACACGCTGGCTGATTCAGATAGACCACTGGTGTGGGCATGACCAGCGTCACTGTGCTAATCTGAGTGAGGTACAGTATAAGCCAAATCTGACATTGCAAATCTGAAATATAATTCCCTCTCCGTTTTGCTCCTGTGTTGACTTTCACATCAGACATGTGACTTTGATGTTGTTGCTTCTATTTTTCCCCACCTCTGTAATGTGTCTGCAAGGGTGAGCATAGAGGCAGGGGATCAAAGAGCATATAAGAATGACACTGTTGCAAGGTAATAAACCTCCAGAATTGAGCTGATTGTGCATGCATGTGGTCACACAGCTCGTGTGGCACATCCCACTATTAAAAGCTCCAATGCACTGGTCTGTGAAGTGATTTTTTTTTTAATTTTTTTTGGGGGGGGGGAGGGGGGGGGGTGTCATTGTGCTCCTCATCATGATCACTAAAATAACTATATGCATGCACTTCTAAAACTGAGATAGCTTCCAAAACGAAGTTTTTGACATAAGCCAGTGACTCAGAAGCAAGAAGAGCTGTTGGATAGTGAAGAAAACAGTATTTGCTGGATATTTTCTTCCTTTATGATCACAGATACACAAAGAAATAGACAGAGGGGTCGAAGCTGGAATGACAATAAAGATTCCTGGTTGGAACTGGGAATTTTCTAGTCTGCATCACAGGCATCATGGTTTAGTCCTGGTCCAGAGGGCTCCTTACTAGAAAATGTCTGTGGTGTACAATTATGTTGCTTGGTTACTCTGAAAGGAGGAGAAAGAAGAAATTGAGCTACCTTGTGTTTATTTAGTTGGATGTTTGGTAAGTTTCAAATCATAATGTGGAAAATGTCTGATTAAACAGTCACAGTTGTATTCAGTAACCTCTTCCCTAATTATCTCTGCTACCGCTGGCTCTGCAGAGATGATGGGGAAAAGAGGCCGGGAACAGAAAAGGTCAGGTGACTTTGCTCCTCTTCATCCATCTTTGAAAAATATGTGAGATGAAGCGAAGAGGGAGGGACCGGCAAAGAGCCTGGGCATGAAATTGTTGCAAGGTAATGAAGCTGCATGTACATATATGTGTACATGGAGCTCGTGCAGAATTTATATCAATTAACTGCTTCACTGCCTCCTCTGTATACACAAAGGTATTTACTTTTACTTGTTGTGGTAGCCTAATTGTATTCCGATCAATAATGCAAACACATCGCCACCGGGAAGTGTTGCTGTAGATTGACCTCCATTGTGTGGGCATGTCATGACAGAAGGAGAAAGGGGTGAAAAAAAACGTTTTGCACTTTTACAAAAGAATGAATAAAAGAGTAGGACTTTTCTTCTTTGACATTTATATGTTCTATATATACATATATATGTATATATGTATATGTAATACACGTTAATTTCAACAGACCACACAAAACTCCAGTGTTCTGAAGTAAGAATAAGGTACAGTGTAATTCCACTATAATGAGTATCTTAGATTGATAACTTATTGCCTTCTTTAATTTCTATGACACATGGATATCTGCATATTGTGCTTTGTTTCCTGATATCATACACAGTCACCACTACAGTGTAGAAATCGCTCTACAACCAATCAGCATAATGATTTGCTTGAGAAGCTACACAATCATGGCTTGCTGAGGGAAACATGGCTCAAGTCCTCAATGTTGTCTGGTTTCTGCATTTGTCATAAGTGGAGTGCAAAGAAGCTAAATGCGGCAAACGACACTGAGCAATCTTTTTAATCCTACAGTGTTGCTTACCAGGAACTTTAGCCAACATTGCATTTACTGTTTCAGTCATTTACAGTCTGTAAATGACTGAAAGTCTGAATTATAGCAGAATAATATCTTCTCTCAGCAATGCTGGATCTTCTATCTCTTTTGTTGGACAGAGGGCAGAGTAGAGGCTACATTAATTGACTATCATGAAGTTCAAAGCAATATTACAAGGGATCAAGTCAAGGCAAGCTGGTTAGCATGCTAAAAGTAGTAGAGATCACTGCATTACATCATAGATGTTAATTGTTTACATTTTGTTAATGGTTTAACCAAATGTAAACAATTAGTTTTGGCTATTTTTGTTTTAGTTTTTCCTTTAATGCTTTGAACAAAGGAATCGATTTTTTTTTTTTAAATCTGGTGGAAAAAACCCAACAACTTCAAAGCTGCAGCCCTTAGCTTCATCAAATCATATCCCCAGTGTCGCACATAATTCCATCTAGTGACATGTTCTTTCATCCTTCCATGAATTGTGGGAAATATAGTTTATTTTATTGTTCTATTGTTACCATCCTGCTCCCCAAAAACACTCCCTAGTGTGTACTAAACTACACAATATTCCTTACTTTAAAAAAGTATAACTCCCTTGCAGTTGTATGCTTGCCGTCTAAGTGAATGACCAGGAGGTACAGTTGATTTTCATACAACAGAAAGTTTTAACCATGGCAGGTTTAAAATTTGAATGTAATTGCAAAGATATTAGGCAGTGGATTCTTCACACACTCTCCACAGTTTTCATTGTCACCAGTCTCACAACGAAATTTACCTTTGACTTTTCAGATATTAATATCATCATCGATTTATCCAATCGGACATTTTTGTCAAGTTTTATTATCACTGCTGCATACCTCCTGAGCCCTCAGAGGCCTGAACTTTGGATTTTGACCACCCAAATACAACCAGCTCACCCATGAAGCCCTGTGATTATGTGTGTCAAATTCAAAATTCCTTCAATACCCTTTTTTTTCATGAAAATCTGCTGGCCAGAGTAGCCAAAAACATAATACCCCCATCACTGGCTGTTGCCAGCACAGAAGCGTGATAAGGTGAGTTGAACAAGGACACGTGGGCTTTGTGGTAAAACCACAGCAAATGTGATCCCACATTTTGAATTTAAGCTTTGAAATTTGCCAGACATTTAAGTGGTAGATATGTGATGTGAAACTGAGAGCAAAAAATAGACGATTGTGTGCATGTACATAATGGACTCTGAGAGACACAGAATGAGTGAGTGGGGCTGTTGGCCTCTGTCCTTGGTGAGTAATGACCACAGAGGAGGACAGATGATCATGTTCATCAGCTCCCAGAGCTGAGGCTACCAGCCCCCCTGCTGGGGAGGATCAGTCAGGCTGATGGGCCATAATCTGTGTGTGAGTGTGTGTTTATACGTATGTGTGTGCGCGAGCTTGTGGTCGAGTAGAGAGAGCAGAAATAGCGAGGGGGCTGGGTGAAAACTGCGATGATGATTCTTACTGCGTATTATGAAGCATATAGGAGGAAGAATGTACACTGTACTGTGTTAGAGTGTGCTTGCATACAATTGCACGAAAGGGGAGCTTATGTGTGTGCACGCTATTAAAAGTACTTACATTTATTAGAGAGCTGCTTTATGTCTGGCAGTTGCAGGACTTGCTTAAGGGGGAAATTAGGTGTGCTGACTACCCTTTTAATTACCATGTCATTAAAGTTTGAAAAGTAGCTAAATAGCCAAGGTTGGTAGTATACACTGAAGAGCTGCAAAGTGGTGGATATCACTGAGGCATTTCTATAGGCTGTTTACTTTTTTTCCCCACTTACTTACTTATTTACTTACTGTATGTTTTAACTTTTATCTTCTATTTTTATCATTGTGTATATTTCCAGTTTTTATCTGTTGTACAGTGTCCTTGGGTGCTTTGAAAGGCGCTATTTAAATAAAATGTATTATTATTATTATTATTATTATTTATTTTCAGCTTCTGGCTTCAATTTTGAACTCTGAAATCAGGTTTTATGCAGCTATAATTTCAGTTTAAGTAAGTGACAAAATGAGTGATTCTACCTAGAACAGTTAGACATGTAAATGAACAAGATCAAAATAACTGAATCTATATGGAAACAATCATATGAACTGTTTGTGTAGAGACATTTTTCATGCCATCGAGATCAATCTGTTCTCATATTTTGAATGAAGCACATGTGATGATTTCTTTTTCGTTTCTTTAAAAATAGTCGTATAAAGGGAAGATGCTCCTTTGAATCTCCTGCAGGCCTCGCTTCTGAGCGTTCAGAAAAGATTTTATTGATTGGAGTTTCAACCTGTGTTCACATCACTAGTTCTCGCTTTACAAAAACAGTATCTCGCTTGACAATCTGCAATAAACTGTATTGCTTTCCAAGCTAAACTGTGAGAATGATCAATTCAAAGTAGTGTGTGTGTGTGTGTGTGTGTGTGTGTGTGTGTGTGTGTGTGTGTACACTGTCTTTCAGCATGTGGCTATGACAGTGAGGGAAGACACAAGAGACTGTTAAGTAATAGTCTTTGGGTTACAATGATGCAAACCCTTGAAACAGTATTTTCATTGTTTTAATTCATCTTGCTGTCTTAAGGACTCAAACTGAGGCACAAACAAACCTTGTAAAAGGCTAAATATTACTTGCTTGCTGCAGAATGGTATGAGCATGTCTCCTCACTTTAAGTAGCACCAAATCAATGTAGCCCTCATGGGGAGGATAGTGATTTTCATTACAGAAATGATCTCAAGTCAGTGTGTTAATTGAAAGGAAAAGACTGTAATATCTTAAACTGTTTTTGTTAATTAGATTAAAACCCACTGTGCAACTTTAAAGTTGTTGTTTTTTGTCTAAGCTGGCTCAATACTTCTGTATTTTCAAAGCCACCAAAAGTAAAGCGCGAACCTTTACAATGTTGATTTAAATTAGCTTGATTTAAATTATATATGGTATATGTTGTATATATAATCTTGCTTTGCTACATTTACATATATATTATTTAAAAAAATCCTGCACTATCCAAATGAATGCACATTACTCTCAGAATTGCTGCTCACTGAACAAATACTTTGAAAACAGAAGCAAATAATCCCCATTAAACTCTAACACACGTCATGATATAACTACCAAATATCCCTGGTCTTTACTCAGCAAAGTTACTCACGTCACTTTCTGTGAGGACATCGACATAAGCGAAAACGGAGCTCTACTGCGGATTCGGGTCTGTTCGCTCTAGATAGTGAAAACACCTGGCGTGAAGATTCCAGGTTGCAGTTCCTTGATAGGTCGACCCTGCAGTACCCACTACTCCGCGTCCCACTTCATTGCGCTCGCTCGATGTCAATCTCCCCTTCAGAACCCTCCCCCGAGATATCAAATAGGCCGCGTGGCTCTCCGGATCCCGCACTACTTGCCCAGACGGCATTCGCTCGATTCAAACACTGAGTGCGTCTCTGCTGCGGTGCGTTGCGCGCAGGCTGGAGAGAGATGACAAGAGCCCCGCGGAACTGGCCAGAGAAACATGGATCTCCGTAAAACGCTGATTTCGGTGCTTTGGATATTATTGCTGAACGAAGTGAAAGACTACAATGCAGAAGAAGGTATGTGAAAAAAATTAACGGATCGGTTGTTCCCAAACTGGCTACGGCAGCCTTAATCAGGAGACAGATGTCCGCCGTAAAGATAGTTTGACATTTGCACTTATCCTGTGATGAGAAGCAGGTGCATAAGAGGAAATTAATGTTGGCGGACTTTTAATTAAAAACAAAAGAAAAACATTAGAGAGATAGATGGAGAGGCGGTGATTACCAGATAATGGAGCGATAGATGCGTTTGAAAAAGCTGTAGTGTGACAGAAAACGCATTTGTGCTGAATTCAAAGCGACGGCTCTCAAGCGTCCGGATAATAGATCAGATTTTTTAATCTTTCAGTTTAACACAGACAAACACGTCACTTTAGTTTATTAGTTTGTCACAAAACAAGCAAACAAAAACAACGGATTACTCTTTAACAGCAGTGCTACAGAGTTTAGATGGTAAACTTGACAAAAAAAATAGTGATGTGCACAAGTTTAAAGGTTTTGCTGTAAAGGCACAAAGTGTAGACTATGCGCTGTGACAGATGTGTGATCCCACATAGAGCCAGTGCTTGCTTTAACATTTACTTTATGATTTATTCAGGAAGTGAGTTTGGTTCAGACAGCCGTCCTCGTTATGAAAAATAAATCCTCGGGCTGTTGCCACAAAGATATGACTTGTACGGAAGGCTTTCGTCGCGGCATCTTTGTGCAACTGGTTTCTTTGTCTTTTCATACTCAGTCACTGAAGCTGTGACGCGGACCACGGGATGCATTATAAGATGTTGACTCAGTGCTTATCTGACTGTATTAATCTCCCCATTCAGCTCACTTTACCTTCTATTTTTCTTCATCAATTTTTAAATAGCGAGGCGGCGGCATTAATTCCTCTCTTTGGCTCTTCAGCGGCATTAAATGAAGTTATGAAACAGTGGTTATGCAGGAGAACAATGTGTGATTCAGTGGGGGATTATATATAGATTTAATGCTGATGTGGGATTGGGATGTGGATTGCTGGCTTGTTTAATTGCCCGTTTGCATCTGCACTGAGGTGTGTGAGAGAGCTGGGAAGGTACTGCTGTGGTCCAGTGATTTACCAGCACCCTGGCTGATTGCCACAGGTAAATACTTTCACCACCAGCAAGTTATCCAAGATATTGTAGACAAATTGAGATTTTAATCATTCAGCCTAACCCAAGCTGCTGAATGGACATGCATTTCTGGCTGCTGGTTCAGGTGTAAAGTCACTGTAAAGCCACAAACAAACATGCAGCTGTAGTGTATAGTAACCAATATTGACTCTGAGAAAAGTAGTCTACTTTTGGCACACTTGACACACTTTACACCCATACATCATTGACACGCATTATGCATTATACATTATACATATACACACATTAGAGCAGAACTGGCGCACATGCAGCCCACGGTCAAATGCACACACTCACTTGGCATGCACACGTTGCACCTGCATGCAGGCTTTCTAATGAAACATACACTTGTTCGCATGTACATGGTGTGGCATTTTTTTGGTACTAAAGGCCCCTTTTTGTGGGCACGCATGCAGAGACTCATTCACATATGAAAAGTCACATGCCCACATTTGTACTCTTCATTTACCCATACACACATTTCCTCTAGAGCATTGCCAGATTGATTTGGTTCTCTGGAATGCTGGGTAGCCGGATTTGGATGCTAGCTTTTGTTTAATTGATGTTGTGACAGCGATTAATTGCTGTGAAAGCAATGTGCTCGTGAAGGCTTGTATTGGCAGCAATTCTTCTCGCTGTTCCTAAGGATTTGAGAGATGGGGGGAAAACACAGGGGAGATTTTTTTCCCTCCACTTTTTTCCCCCATTATATCCACATTAAATGAGGCAATTTACCCACCTGTCTACATGCATTCTGTTAGTTCTAACCAAGAAGCTCAGGCACACGACGGCCTTTTCAACAGAGAATTGCATTTGTGCGTTTAGGCATTTGAAATTTTGTATCTACTAATGCATTGCATTATATATATACATATATCTATATACACACACTCTTTGATTAGCATTCCTGATGATTCCCTTTTTTGGTCTGCCCTTGTGCCTATTCTAATCCTTCAGTAGCTGTTATTCCCAGTTCTATATATCATTTAGTATTTCTGTGCTCTTATTTCATTTCCCCTCGTGTGCCAGCAGCATTTTCCTGCCTCTTTAATGTGCAGCTACATTCTTATGTTGTTGTTCCTTCCTTTAGCGCTCCCTCTATTTTCTTTCTTCCTGTTTTTCTTTGTTTCCCCCCGTCCTCTCACACATGACCCTCTTATTTCTCCTCTCTTTTGCTCCTCTTTTTTTCCTCCATCTTCTTCCTGCTTGCGCATGTGCTCAACCTCTTTAGCTGACTTAGCAAACACTAATATGACCAGGGGGTTCCGACAGGCAGAGCCGGGTGTCCACCATCGTACTCTAGCGCATTACACACAGTCAATCTAGCCACTCCTCCTCCCTTCAGGTCTCTTTTCTCATTCCCCACACCTCACCGCTAACGCACCTTGGCATCTCATTGGGATCTCATTTACTTTCTCTCTCCTCCATCACTCCCTCCCTTTCTCCCTCTGCATCCATCCATCCTGTCCTAAGCTGAGAGAGGGAACAACCCTTATACAGAACAATAGAGGCAGAGTGAGAGAAGAGTGGAGTGATTGAAAACGTGAGGTGGAAGAGTCTCAGAAACTGCAGCGTAACCTGTGAGTTTATCCTGTTTGTGGGACCGTAGCTTTGTTCACTTGCTCGCTGCATCAGAATGACTGTTGTGAACTGCCTGCACTATGCTCTTGGCAGACATGCAGCAGTCTATTGTTTACCTAGAGCCTTATTATACTGGCACTCTTCCCAAACCAGCATGCCATATCTAATTTCATATTTACAGGTACCATTATTTACCGTAATGCATTGTAAAACTGAAATATTAGTGATACAATTTTAGTATTTTTATGATCGAACATGTTTAATGATAGATCCACAATATCCATACATACCCAAAGTGCCTGTTTCATTATAATGCAGTGACTGATCCTTAGAACTGAGACTGAACTGAACTATTTCTAATGGATTTCTTCAGAGACTTTAGACTTTTTTTAACAGTGGGGTTTTTACATGCTAGAAAGGTATAGCATTAAAACAGAGATAAGACTACATCTTGAATTCTGTGCCAGTGTACCTGTTGACCCTTTGACTGTGTAGAAGGTGCGTTTGTGGACAGCTCAGCCAGTGATCCCAGACCTTAACCGGAATTGTGGTTCTTTCATGTTTTTATTTACCCCAGTTTGTGTCTGTATGCCCATGCATAAGTAAAGTCAGTAAGTTTTGGTATGAGAAAAACGCTCAGGCTAAAGCATTTTTCATCTTGCATAGTGACATCTTCACCTCTATTTGCATTGCCCAGGAAGAATTTGCTTCAACCTGCATATTTCCATTTATTTCATCCGCAACAGCACCGCTTTAAAAATCTACATTGTGTTTGGTCTGGAGTTTGACTTTACCACAAATAATGTGAGGCTTTTTATTTTCCCCAGAGCAATTATTGTGAGCATTTTAGACACATAAGCAACAGATAAACCGTAACATATGCACCTCATTCTTTAACCTTAATAAAATAGCCAATTTAACAGAAATACTGAAAATAAAATGTTGACAGTTAATCTTAGAAATGCTGAAATTATTTATTAATTATTATGGAATGTGTAAGATCCAGTGTTATCACAGTCACTGTTGCACCGATGTTGGCCACAGATCTTTGATTTTAAGTGTTGTGCTAAAACACTGAAGCACTGGTTTAAGTAGGACAGGCAAATCTTGGATTAATGTGTGTACATTGCCTGCCAATTACATAGATAACGTTTTATAATGCCAAAAAACAGCTTTATCTAGATACAGATACTTCTGTTGACTTGGAAGCAGTTTAATTCATCTATATATTTATTAAACTGTACTCCTATGTCATATCATCACTAAATCTTATAATTAGTGCTTAGAAGCAATCTGATTTACTAATATTGGGATCATCAGCTATTGCCAGACAGGCAAAGGGGTAGCTATCCACCCTCCCAGGCATCAGTTGGAGCTAATTGCCTGTGATTACTGCAAGGTTATTTCTGCTCTGCTGCCACGGCCCTGGACCGATGCACTAGACCATCTCGTTGGCTGGCAAGGACTGCTTTAGACCTGTGCATGTTAGATCAGATGACTCTGACCTCTGTGAGTATGAAAGGTCAGAGTGATTTGTGAAGATGGCAGGCGTAGCAGTGCAGCGCTCTCTTGTCAAGGCCTCGGGGACACTGTCATTTTCTGGAAAGACGAGACGAGGGCTGAGGCAGAAGGGAGGGTAGAGGCACAGGTGTGGTGAAATTAAAAGAGGGAGAGGGAGATGGTGGAGCCTCACCCCAAAAATTACGTGTTACAAGCAGAGAAAGGGGAGAGGCGGTGTCTTGAGTTCAAGACTAAGGACACAGGTAGGAGGGAGTGACAGAAAGAAAATTGGAGGGGAATAAAGGCGGTTGGAAGAGAGCTAGAGATGAGGGCCTTGTAAGCTGCCACCACTCATTGTTGTACAACACTTGTAAGTTTCATGTGATCAAACAGACTAAGAGTTAATATAAGAAGTCAATTCAGCAGCTCAGCCAGATTCGTATTTACCCCCCACTCCACGGGAATTGAAAGGCTGATAAATTACATGTGTAAGAGAGCGGATGTGTAATGTATGTGTATTGGATACCGGTAGGGGTCACCTACTTTTTTTTTTTTTTGGTCCAGTGTAGTGTAAAGAGACTACTATAGGATCTGGGCTATTCTGCTGGGTCCGCAAGAATGAGCTATCACTAGAGGGTGGGAGTGTGTGTATGGAAGAGAAAAAGAGCAATCTTTGTGTGTGTTTAGAGGTAGGAGGGAACAATGGGGGTTTTTAGCAGGTGTTTCAGCCATATTGGACAGTTACGAAGGGGCTTTGTGCAGCTGTCTATGATAGATGAAGGAAGTGCAGATGGACTACACATTTATTTCTCATTTAACTGATTAATCTATGCTGAAACCTCTCCTTCAGCTGTTATCTATGCATATGAATACCACAGCCTGTATGTGTGTTCACATACTTATTCGCATTGGCTTGCAGCCATGTCTGGGTTGTTTTTTTTTCCATTTTGGCTTTCATACTTAGGCTGTGATTGTTATTACAAGAGAACTGAAAAGCATCCTTGGACTGTGCAGTTTTGGAAAGAGCGTAATCAAAGTGCAATGTAGCTTGACCAACTTGTTGTTGACATTGTAAATTCTATTAAAATGAGATGAAATGTTATTAATTTGCGTGTGGGTTAATTGAATCGTTGCTGCAGCAAAAGTATTTCAGCAAAGACAGGAAATTAAATAGACCTCAGTGAGAGACTAAAAAACATTATGAATCAATTCTTAAACTGTTGTTTGCCTGTCATTTATATAGTGCCTTATAGTCCTGAGTAATTTGCTCATAGGGGGTCATGTGATTGTTGGGGTTTTCTCTCTGTTATTGTAGGGTCTTTACCCTACAGTATAAAGTGTTCGAGGTGACTGTTGGTATGATTTGGCGCTATACAAATCTAATAAAACTGAACCGTATGAAATGAATCATAAAACTTTTATCTACCGTGCAAGGATATTTAACGTTTACATTTGTGTACAGCTTGAGAAATCGGACGTGAAAATGAAGAAAAAACGAGACATACTTCAGTGAATTCACATGTGCTTTCATGCCAGAGCCTTATGTAAACATCTCAAGGGCCTGTTTTCTAAAGGTTTTTCAAAGGTTATATGCAAAAAGTGTAAATGTAAAAGAAAAAATAAATTAAAAACGTCTCCACCCACAGATTTTCAGAGTTAAGACTACCTGATAGAATGGATACTCTGAACACATTATTCATTTTTACCACTCTTGTTGGGATACTAATGGATTAGAGGAGCACTTGTTGGCAGGCGTTTCTGTCCTAAGATGTCTAAAGTTGATAAATGCCACTGATGTGTATTTGTGAGAAGCTGTAACTGTGCTCTTGGCAGACTTTCCTGCTCAGGGTGTTTTGCATTGAGAGTAAACAGTAACAACATTAACGAGAGACTTGATGTGGGTGGGCATGTTGGGAATTGAACTGACAACTTGGTGGAGCTCAGTCAGTCTGCCACCCTCACACTCCCAGCATTTCATTCCATTTCATTTCATTTCATTTCCTTTTTTTTTTATTTTTTTTTTACCAGTGGTGAAAACAAACTCACCCACTCATTTAGGCTTTGGTATGAAAAACAAGCTGGATTTCAAGCAAGTATTTCAAGCTCGTAAGAGTTTGCTCATTCCATCTCTAGACTTCTAGGAGCTGCAGGCCAAATGTATTGACAGTCCAAAATTCATGCCCTTGAAAACCCATCTGGGTAAATAATATTTTTCAGTTTCCTTTTTCACATGTTGAAGGAGTTGTTTGTGTACTGCTGCCTCGATTGTGCAGTCACTGTGTTTCTTAGTGTCTCTTTACGCACGTGTATATTTAATGTTAAAACAGAGCTTTCAACTTTGAGTTATTCACTGTTGAACCAGCTCTCTTTATGCCTTCTTGCTTCAGGAGAATTTTGAGAACAAGCTTAAGATGCAGGGGGATAATAGGGGCAGATGTGCATGAGTCAAAGAGTGCAGTGAGAAGTAAGTTGCAAACACTGGAGGTGTTTTACTGAAGACACGCTTTATGCAGTGCTATATGCAATACTTTTAAAACTTGATATCACCCAGCCCTGGGCGAAAAATGACCTTTTGTGGTTACCCACTTGCAGATGTGACTTTTTGATAATGCATGCTCTGTCGCACCAATTCCTTTTAAATCAGAGACCATGCTTTGGTAGAAAATGTTAGGAAAGGAGCTGTAACTTGAGGTTAAATGTGTTGCCCTCCCTTTAAAGTGTTGTCTTAGAGACCATCAACCTCAATTGAGGCTTGTGGCCTTACAGCATTCACATCACACTGCCGTGGAGGCGATAAAGCTCCTGGAATGTGTATAAAGCACATAGATGCAGACAGAGGCATGCACCAACCACATATAAAAAAAGTAAAATGACAAGATCAATGCTGTGTAATTTTACTTACCTCTACCATTTGTTGTGGGCATACAACCCACTGTACACCCTGCTGTTAGTGCTACAAATCTAAAATTTGGACCTTGTTTTGCTTTGTGATAGCAAACTTGCTGAAGATTCGTCTGGTCAATTTTGGCCTACCTGAGATAATACTGATTCAGTTTCCACAAAGCCTTTAAGGTTAAGGGGTGTCAAACCTATGGTCTGTGTACCAGAATTGACCCAGCAAACGGACTGCAACTTAAGAAAACACCAGCAATAAGAAAAACGCTGCAAAAGCACGCAAAACACAACGGAAATAGGAAAAACGAAAACAGAAATAGGAAAACCCAAAATAGGAAAAAACTGATTTCCAAAAGCACAAGGGAATTGTTTCTGGGGAGACAATAACCCGACGGACCAGTTGTAGGAACCCAAATATGAATTGCGCTGGGAGACACTTATTAGAAGTGGAGGTTTTGCGAGGAAACAAAAGATGAGAGGTGAGTGTGTTAGCCTGACTATTAGTCTAATAATCCGTCATCAGTATTATATGAATCATGAGATTAAAACACACTTACCTAACATGTTTTGGTTCCTGCAACTGGTGCGTCGGGTTATTGTCTCCCCAGAAACACTTCCCTTGTGCGTTCGGAAATCTGTTTTTTTTTTTTTTTACTATTTCCGTTTTTGTTTTTCCTATTTCTGTTTTCGTTTTTCTATTTCCGTTGTGTTTTGTGTGCTTTTGCAGCATTTTTCTTATTGCTGGTGTTTTCTTAAGTTGCAATCCATTTGGCCTCTCAGGGCCACCGTACAAAGTAGTTAAGTAACCGGTAAATAATTAAATGATGGTGAATAAACAGGGATTTTTTCTATCTACTATATATTATATTTGGTTGTTTTTAAGTGTATCCACAGTGGGGGGGAAGGTCATTTTCTGTGAATTAACAAAATCTTTCTCTTTTATAATTACAGGACAGTCTGGGAAATGAGTAACTAAACTCCTTCTACCTCTACCTCTTTTATTTTCTGGAACACAGTTTATTTATCATATAGAAAAGCTGAGATATACTGTTGAAATTGCACTTCTTTTCCTATATTAAAATATATAACTTCTTTGCGCCGACAGAAAGAGGAGTTCCACTGGTCCGATCCACTTAAGATCAAAGTTGGTTGTAAGTGTGATGTTTTGGGAAACCTGCTTCAACAGCTGATGTTCTCTGAGTTGGGCTCAAAATTTCAAGTTTAATATTTCATATTAATATATTAAAAAATACTGAGAATTCTGTTTTTGGGTTGAAGGTCCTTTCAACATACTTTGGAACCTTCAGGCTGGCAGCAGCTGAGGCAATGTTATCCACTCGTCCACCGCATGTTACGTAAGAGTGATGTGACCTAAATAGCAACACGCTGTGCATGTTTTAGGGACACATGAGAAATCACACCTACTGAGGCTTGTACTCTGTTCAGGCTGTTCACAAATTTTCTCAGCAGTAAACATGCATACGCATGTCATGCTTGAAACCTCTAGTGAACCCAGCCGTCTCTCTGTCATTCCTCTGCTGTGTGAGTGTGTGCGTTGCTACCTCTGGTCGAGGCTGACTGACCTGTGAAAGCTCCCTTTTAATGCTTTCCATGTTTGACCTGATGAGACTGTACACATAAGACAGGGGACAAAAACACTTTGACTTATTTGTACATCATTCTGCACTCAGTAGTTTTTACATGATTAAATGCTGGATTATGCTTGTTCTTCTTAAATTTCTCTGATTTTCTGTCCCCTCTACAGTGGTGCTTGCTTCCAATATGTCCTGCTATGTAATATTGGTGCAAAACTGCAGGGATATAGCAGCTTTGGCAGTTACAGGCAGTTCTAAGCTGAGTCAAACTGTAGCACTTCAGACTTTTTTAACAAGGCCTATGCACAAGGCTGTGTTTTGATTAGTAAAATGTGTTGAAATAAATGAGTGGATGCTATGTACTCCTGTAAAATACAGCCTAAATTTCCTTTATTATAATCAAGGAATATTTGATTTCATATAGATATAAACTACAGTAACTCATCGACAATGATTATGCATAGTCAAACACAGGGGTGGGCAATTCCAGGCCTCGAGGGCCAGTGTCCTGCAGGTTTTAGATCTCACCTTGGGTCAACACACCTGAATCACATGATTAGTTTGTTACCAGGCCTCTGGAGAACTTCAGGAGCTAATTTAGCCATTTAAATCACCTGTGTTGGTTCAAGGACACATCTAAAACCTGCAGGGACACCGGCCCTCGAGGCCTGGAGTTGCCCACCCCTTCTCAAACATGTAGAAGATGAAATAGATTGCACTCACACAAGTGTAGGAAGCAAGGAAAAAAAGCTGTTTCAAAAAGATGTTTTCAAAACATCACAATTTCTCCTACACTCGTGTAGGTTTTTAAGGTGCTTTAAAAGGGTTGCTGAGTTTATCTGTGAGTTTATCTGTGAGGCTCAGTGATGTGAAGGTCAGGGGTAAAGACTTGTTACTGAAGATAATTCTTTGACTCTGCTTGTATTTTTGAGGTCAGGTGATGCTAGAAAAGAAAAATCACCTGATGTGACGCCTTCCTGCACAACGAATAAGAATCTAGGCTTCATATAAAATACTAAAATACCAGAAATGTATACAGAATAGTGTTTAACATCAAGATTAACGAATAATAAAAATTGTTAGCTATTCAAAATAAAGTAAATTTGATTACATCAGAGATGGATAGAGACATTTTAAAATGTTACAACCAACAGCTTCTTACCCGATTACTGAGTCTTGTAAAATACCTGTGCTGTCACCGAACCTTTATCTAAAGGTAATTGTGACTAAATAGAGTAGCTCAAAAACACAGCAAGTGATGGAGGTTTTCATAAATGACTGGGATAAGAATATGTAGCAATTAGGATATTTTAAAACTTATTCAAGAAAAACACTATTCCTGTTGAAACTGTAAATTGAAAAGAAAAAAAGTATTGTAATGAGTGCTGCTGCCTATTGCAATAAGTGATGCATGTCATCTAAATTACCAAGCTGTGTGCACATGCACAGGAATGGTTGCCATTTTGATGGCCGAGGATATAGATTAGAATGACTAACGCACGCTATTTTCTACCCGGTGATCGCCCAGCAGTTTCATGTCGTCCTTGTCTTTACCTGTGATACCTCCTTCCTCTTCTGTTCTGTGGTGGTAATGGCCGTCATGTTGGAAATGTGTCCGGCTGGACCTCGTAAACCATTACCCTGTGCATAGAAAACCCCATTAATCTTTCTGAGAGGCGTTTGACCTTTCAAACTCATTAACCACAGCCGGTGTGCAGAGAGAAGTGAATCTATACACATGCCATACATGCACTCTCTTTCTTGCACACACAAACAAACACTCTATGCAGAGTGCTCAGGTAAAGTTGGCTTATAAACACACAAAAACATCCTCAAGTGTGAACGCACTGATGTATGTCCAACTGCCAATATCACCTTTACCGGCTTGCCATCTCAGCCGCTCTGACTCTCTTTATCTCTCTTGTCTCTCCTCTCCTCCTGTCCTTTTTATCCCTTTGCTTCCTCACCGTGTGGGTTTGGGCGCTGACCTGGAAAATTGCCTGACCTTTTAATACGCAGCTTCCTTGGTGATGAATAAATACATAAATCGTGCTGCTCCGGCTCAGTCACTTTTATGATACCCCTTTCACCCTGTTTCTCCCTCCCATGCACCCTGTCATTGGAACCCCCTCAGCACAGACACAGAAGAGGAAAGCAGGGCGTCTTTGAAGTGATAGCCCCCTGTGGCGAAGAATATCTCTAATGAAAGGTGTTACTGACCAGGTTGAGGGCGAATGATTGCGAGTATGTGAAGTGTAGATGGCGAAGGATGTAATGAGGTGAGTGAGCAAGGCAGGTTAACATGCCAGCATGGGACTTGCTCTTCTCAGTTTATCAGCAGTTGAGGTTGGGCGTGAGTGAGCTTTGTAGGTGGCAGAGGATGTAATGTGGTGTGTGGCAAGGAAGGTTAACATACCAGCATGGGATCAGATCAGCTCAGTTTATCAAAAGTGCACAGGAGAATGAAAAAGACAGTAATAGGCTAAGTGGTGGGGTGGGGGGTGGATGAAACTTATTCTGCTCAGTTTACTGTAGGGGTGACTAAGGAAGGGGAAGAGGAAATGAACTGGAGATGCTGAGAAAATTTGGAGAAAGGGCAAAAGTGGCAGAAAAGGGACTAAGTAAAATTTAATTGCAGAGCTGATAAGGAAGATAATGGGGGTAATGACCTGGCCTGAAATTTGGCACAGAGCTGATCTGGACAGATCCAGTGTTAATTCATTAGGATAAATAATCACCATAGCTCCTTTTCTCGGTGCACATTAACTATATCGATTCTGTCCATTCCATCCATATCTTAATTGTTTATCCAATTCATTAACACACCTGGAGTGGAGCTGTTCCTTCTGGTGTCAGTCCATCATAGGCCCAATATAGAGAGACAGATGTATAACTATATTTTTTTTTATTGTGGCAGAAGGCTTACACATACAAAATCCAAAAATCACCACCATGCCACCCAAGGATGCCACTTTTTTTTCCTTAGGCTTTTTGTGCATGCCTTCATTCATGTTAATATACTGACTTTAAGTATATTTCTGAACATGTAGCATTGTGTGCACTCACGTGAATATTTTTGTTTGTCTGGGTTTGATTGCAATCAGAGTGTCATCAGTGCAGGATGGTTGGATGGAGTGTGCTCCTGTTGTTTCTCAGCTTCCTCTGTTTTAAATGTTGCCTTCCTGTTTACAAGTCAATTCGTCTGCCAGCCAATCAGCACGCCAAACAACCAATCAGTTAGTCAGTTAACCAGCTGGCTGAACAACCAGTCATTTAGTCAGGTAAACTGGAAAGCAAGCAACCGCTAATACTGCTAGCCAGGATTGCATTTAGTGAGGCATCCAGCAGTCAATCAAAATAAATAAATAAATAAATCAGCTGATAATCAAGTTAGTCAGAGGCAAATAGCACTTTGTCTATCTGTCAGACAGCCAGCCAATCAAAGAGGCTGGCATTTTATTAATCGGTTATTTCAAAGACCAGCCAGCCATTTCTCTTCAACAAAACAATGTGAGCACCAGGCAGAATTATTTCTCTGTACTATGTTGACGCAGTGAGATCTCATGTACTCTAATTTTGTCACTCAGAACTTATAAAGTGTATGATCATGCCTGAAGCATCAAATATTCTCACTGGCATAGTAAAAGAAGGCTAAGCAATATACAGACTCAGTAAAGTAGGTGAATCCTGCTTTTTTCACATCACAGATGGATGCCAGGATAAGAACTAGTAGAGTAAGACTGCAGATGCTATATCATAGAGGAAAATGTGCAAATCAAGTTGTAGCAGCCAAAGCCGCTGAGAGAAAACTGCACAAGCAAAGGGGAGAAGGAAGGTGTGTGTGTGTGTGTGTGTGTTTGTTTCTGTGTGGCACAGGGGGGATAAACCTCAGCAACTGTTGCAAGTATAAGCTGCGTGCTTCAGGTGGATTCAAAGGCTAATCTAAATTGTTGCACCCTAAAGCACACTTTCTTACTGGGGCTTTCCTTTATCAGGTGTGAGATGCTACAGCGAGCAAACCTTTGCATGCGTGACTAACTGTTTTGGGTGCCCAGTTATTGCAATCTGTCTCATAAACATACCTTCCAATGTAACTCTCCTAATCATTTATGTAGCATTGCCAGTGATCTGATAACAGCAGACAAATGTTCATATAATTGTTAAGAGTAAAGTTATTGCCTTTGGTTGGTTTGCTCGTAAAGCACGTCTTAAATGAGTGTAGCAAGGATCCACTTATTGAGTGAAACGAGAAACTCTGCACTTACAGTGCAGAAAGCAGTGAGTCTGGTGTTATCTGCACAGACACATTAAACTGTGAACAGAACAGTTTTTCTGTTTGGCCAACCACAATAAATATTGTACGTTTTGTTAAGGTTCAAAATATTGGGGATGGACACCAGAGGAAAAACCCACAATAACAACACTGGTCCGGTCGGGTTGAGTCAAACGATGATTTAATGATCACACACACGTGGGAGATGGACACTGTATGCAGACAGTCTCAGATCTCATCTCAAAAAACACATCACCATAGTTTTATGAAATCAGGGTATTAGAACGCCCCCTCATGCGTAGTGACAGGTGTAATACAATCAATGTTGACAATTTTATTTAACACAAAGAATAACATTGTCTCCTTCCCGAGGGCAGACGCTGACTGCCCCCGTCTCCTGGAACCGTCTGTACCCTGCTAAGACACAACATGGCAGCTACAAGGACTCTTTCATTTATTAAGACCATCAGTGTGTATTGCTCTAAATCAAGTATATAATATTAAATGAATATTGCTGGATCAGCTACTTCTACTTAAAACATATTAAAACATGACTAAGCACAAAATCACCAAGAATAACATCTTATAAGTGCTGTGTAAGCGCGTGCGGCCTTCCAAGCTCAAAGCCTTTGCCCTCCATAGATCAGCCAGACTCGCGCTGGCTGTAGCTTTTAACCTTTAATTGCCTTGAGCACAACTCTAGAATAAGCAACAAACTGCAATGTGTATGGAATGATCATGGTTACATCTGCAATGAAAATCATGTTATTATTCTGGTACCTGTAAGAAAAGATCAAACTAAAGTTATCACCATCACTGTAATGCAAAGAATAATGTAAGATCAAAAACTTCAATTTATGCTTAATGCAAAGCTGGTTATATACTTCTAATGAACTAATAATGCCATATTAAAATATTAAATGATAATGAGAAAAACATCCCCTCCTTATTCTACAGTTTAGATGCAGGAAGGAATCTTTGACAGCAAACAGACAGAATTATATTTGAGTCTATTTGACTTTTTTCTAAAAAGGTTTGTTAATATTATTATTGCCACCACCCCAGGGGCACTGTCCCCATTTTTCACGTGTTGTTGCAGAGGTGAGCCAACCGGGAGAGCCCCACAACATCCAGACCCTTGAGGAACAAGGGGAAGGGCAAACACTCATTCGATATGGCTTATCCCCATGCGAGGTCAGCACCACTCCATCCCCACCCTACACAGTGTGGGTAGAAAGCTGTCTGTGTAGGTTCTCAGTCATTCAGGCCACGATAGTCGTAAGAGCTTTAAAAAAGGCAACTGGACTTCTTTAAGTAAAGCGGTCCAGTTGCCTTCTTTTTTTGAAGCTCTTAAGACTGGGTAGGAAGCTGCTTCCCCCTCCTGAGTCATCTGACGGTTTGTGAAAATCACTCTGATCTCAACCCAAAAGGCTTGCTCCATGGCCTCATTGAACCTGTCAGCTGTCTCCAGGGTCCTACAGGCTAACAAAGATTGATAGAGCTCTATCTTCAGCTTGAGGGTTCCCTTCACCTATGGTGTCCAACATCTGGTTTGGAGATTGCCACCTCGACAGCAACCTGACAAAGTCACACATGCTTGGTCACATTTTAGACTGGTAGTATCAATATTACATGTGATAGGAATATGAGTTATTTAATAATATTTTTAAGCTTTCTTTTCTCTTTTAATTAGGCACTTAAAGTGCTACATGTTTATTCAGTATATACCCTCCTGCTTACCTAAAGAGCTCGCTATGGTTATTCAAGATTTCTTGAGGACAGGGTGTGTGGTGCCATATCCGTCTGCAAGTGTACCTTGGCAAGGAAATGGTTTATTTTCAATAATTGGTTTGCCCTCACATTTAATGCATTTGCTGTGCGTGGCTGTTGTGTAGTAGGTCCGTGTCTGGATGTAAGCACTGGAAGCTCATGTATTGGGTATATTTAAATAATTTTAACAGGGTTACTTAGCATTATTCTGTGTGCAAAAGTGATGCAGGCAATTTCTCCCATTTTGCTTGTTTATGTGTGGTTGGGCTTCTTATTCTTCAGGCTGAACACTTCCTGTTCTGCCTGTAAGATTAATTTTTTGCAGTAGAATTTGCATTTGAACAAAACACAAGACAACACAATAGCACGTTGCTCTGCGAACTCTGTTGACTGTGGGTTTTAGACTGTGGCTTTTTCCTCCTCTCCTCTATTCAGACTGGATTAAATGTGGATCAATTAATGTTTGCACAAAACACTGCCTGATTATGTACATATAGTACAGATATGTGGCTGTTATTAAGTGATGCTACAGTGGTCAGATGGTCATACTGGTGCTGAGCTGAGGTGACTAAGATTTTGTCTCCAGGGCACCTAAGGATGTTTTGGCAAAGGAAGTGAAAGGAAGTGCCTTCCTCCCTCCTTTTTTTCTCACTCACTTTGTCTTGCTTACTGAATTGACCCCCCCCATCTCTCTCCCTCCTTCTTTCTCGCATTCTTTCACATTGTCTTAGTCTATCTAACTCACTAACACAATTGAAGTTGGCAGTGTTTCAGGGATTGAGTGGCTAGAGTTAATGGCAAATTACCTGCCTGCCTCTGAAGTCTTGAGTGTGTCTATGTTTTGGATGGGGGCAAAGTAATGGAGGTTATTTGAAGGAGCCTGCAAATAAATCACTAAATGCCACTAAAGCATTCAATAGTAGCCTGTTCATCGGCCCGGACTGTACAGATTTATATGCGTATGAAAATTGGTTATCGCTTTCTGAAATGTAATTGTTTTCTGTGCTGTGTGCTGTACACAGACTATCAGTACTAGCATTTGATAACTCACCAGGAAGCCAAAAGTTATTATAATCAATATTATTATCATTAATTTGGCAACATTTGGCCTCCATTTATGTTTTTTTTTTAGTGTATTTAATCAAATGAATCAAATATACTTTTCTTGATTCTTGTAATATATTCTTACGGTGGTTCGTGTGAATACTAACAGTGAACCCTGTGAGCCAAAAAGCTGTTTAAAATCATTTCAGACAGTGTTCTTTTTTCCCCCTACTCTTGGTTATGTATGATGCCAGCGAGAGTTGATATCCTTAATGTCTGGCTGTGAACAACAGCAACCCCCACCCACCTGCTGTTTAAACCTTCTGCTTGCGAGAGGCAGCCACTCAGAAGAAAGTTGGAAAGAAAGTTGGCTTAAAGTCAGAGGAGAGAGAGTTAAAATGGGCATTTTCCACCAGTTCATAAAGTGACAGGCTGCACAAAGGCCCAATAAGATAAATAAGGATTACTGAACTATGAATCATGCAAAGCCACTCTAGTGGAGCCCACTTTTATGAAAAAAATATGGAGTTTGAAATGAGCACAAAAGGTCTCCTCTAATATCATGCAGTTGAAGCGTGTGAATTCTTTTTTTCTTTTTCCAACTTTTGGGGATGTTGATGATGAAGCAGAGTGGTGGCATCGCTCAGAGGTCTGACTCACACTGCATCACACAAGACTTGGGTTAATTAACAAACTGTCCTTTATCGAGCCAAGATGACTAAGAGGACTTTTCTTCGATCATCAGTCTCGGGATCAGTTGCGGACAAAAATGGCCACATTACACGTACAAGGTGTCTCAGGATGTTAGGAAGTATTTTTTTCTCCCAAGCTGAGAACTCACTTCTCACTCAGTCTGATCAGTGCTTCATTGACATTTATTCATCTGAGCTCATCTGTGTAAGTTTAAGTGTAAGCACTGGCTATTGACAAGTAATATAAAAATAATTAAACACAATCCTGCAGTAATATTAGAATAAACAACGTTTCCAGTCATTCCGCTATCTAGAGTGCGGCGCTGATCTTTCTCGTAGATGTCAGCTCTCTTCTTTGTTGTCTGCAATCCCTTTTTAAAATTCTTTTTTTTCCTTGGTCTGTCATTCCTTTCATTTCTCACCAGGCCTCCTTGGGGATGGAAAAATAACTAAGAGCTTAGAAAGTGCCCAACAGCACAAAGTTAATAGTGAATATATTAGCATGTCCTTGTAAACTGACACTTTTCTATTCCATTTTTCTCGAAGTTTGCAAAGCTATGTTTAAAAAAAAATCACATGTCCTCATTCACAGTCCGCATGTGACAGACTTATGTGACTTACTGCGTTGACAGTCGTTCTTGTCCTACAAACATACACACTCAGGGACACGTACGCAGTGAGAGGACGCAGCGAAAGCTTGCTTTTAGTTGGCCACCCCCTGAGAATAGAGGCTGATGAAAAATTCAGCTCAGTTAGTTAAAGAGTAGCTTAAAGCAAAAGCTGTTTGGTTTAGTCTGTATCCTTTCCTTTCTTCTTTCTTTCTCCCTGCCTGCCTGTCACTTTCTGTTTTAAATTGTCATTGGGTCTGATCTCATTTTTTTTCTTCCCTCTTTCTGCATGGTTAAAACACCCTACTGTATCTGTCTGGTAAACAGTACACGGCTCAACCTCGATCTACAGTGTAACCGTTGGTTACTGGGCGGCACTTTACCATCAACATTTGCCCTCCACTTGGCTTGTACTACGAACCTTCTGCTCAGTGAGACCATGTGACCACAGCAGTCGAATATGTTTGTACCCCGTGACTTGGAAAGATTCGAATACATATGGTGAAGTGATGGCTTTGCAACAATTAAGGGGGTGAACCAGGCTCTGTCAAGCATTAAACACTTTGCTCATAAAAGCTGTTTTATGCCAGCTTGTAAAATGCCTCATAATCCTCTAAAATCCTCACTGTAATCCAAATATTTAGGTATAAGGAGCAGTGGACTTTTTTCATTTTGTCAAATAAACAGTTCCAAGTTTTTTTAATTATTTTATGATTTATTAAACTAATGGGACTGTGTTCTTTTACGTTGTTAATTCGAGTGAAGCTTGTTAAAGGTCTATTGAAACTGCTGGTGGACAAGGGCAGAAGGAAAGGAAAAGACGGTGACGATTGAAATGCAGCTCGGAGAGGACAATACTGAATCTAATCTGTTTATACAACCTCACCTCCAGTCTCCCTCCTGTCTCCTCTCATTTCAAACTTGACAAACAAACACATACACACGTTTGTGAATAAACGCACACTGACACACAAACTCGCACACACCTCTACACTTTATGAAAGGAACAGCGGCCCTTCGCTTATCTCGTGGGCGAAATCTGGAAAAAATGGAAGTATTGCATTTGCATTTTAATTTGCCCTCAATCAGGCATTGTGTTTGGAATTGCGACAAAATTGCTCGGTGTTTGCTCCTCGTCCCTATTTATAGGGGCTCCATGAACGACGGGCCCTAAATTCAAATCTGCCTGCTATCACAGTGTATGGAGATGAGGCTTCCTCTATTTCTTCCTCATCTTCTTTCCTCCGTCATTCATTCTTTCTCTCCTAATTTTTTTCTTTTATCATTCTACCTCAGCTCTTTATTACTTTTTCTTATTTCCACCCCACACACCTGTTTTTCCTTGTGTTCTTTCCACTTTAATCACGCTCTCTCTCCAGCTCCTTTGACTCATCCAGCCCCTCCCGGTTTTCGCTGCCAGACGAGTGAAGGCACAGATTTCATTAGTGATGCCGTGTGCCATGCTTCTCAGATCCGAAGGGCTCCAGCAGTCATGGAATCGTGACCCTGCTCTGCCCTCATCGTCTCAATCCTCTGTCACCCCATCGCGCTTTCCTCCTGACCCACCCCTCTGTCCCCCCTTTTGATATCTCCCGTCTTCCCTCCATCCGTTCTTTCCGCTCTAGCCATCTATAACATGACCATAAGCGATCTGTGGCAGATGAAGGACCTACTTCATGGAACCAACTGCTCCCTGGAGTCCAGAGTGAGGAAGTTAACCCAGTGGTGACTGTAAGACATATTGGTAACAGTTTATAGTAAATTGTGCGTGAAGTAAATGATGCCAGACTGTGATTCTCAAAGGTTATTATATAGTCGTTTAGCAGAAACGAATAGCACATATAAGTAGTCACATACATTACCTCCATCTTTACACTGAAATTGGAAAGCATAAAAGATAGACAGTAACGAGTAAAGCCTGGTTTCAAAATCCCTAATTTAAATAGTTTAAACTTAACTGCATTATGGATCCAGTCATCACTCTTCACTCCTTTAATTTTCTTACAAACTCCAATCCGTGGTCATGTGATGGTTGGTTAGGTTTTCTTCCCATATCAAAATTGTTTATAGCCATCGGTGTAAGTGCTAAAAGGCGTGAACAAATCCCTCACTCAATCCATCATCCCTGAATTTCATTTGGGGGTACAAAAAGCCTGGAGGTTTTCTGGTGTGTAAAATGAGGTGTACATACATTTGATTAAATTACTCTATGCTGCTGAGTGTGTCTTGATTGGCTCGTGCGCAGTTTCACCGTGCCGATGCAACCCCTCACTCAATGGGCTAAAGCTCCTGGGACTGTGACCTTTGAGCTCTGTGCCTGATGCTGTGATTGTTCGATACAAGGTGTTGAAGGTACATTTAGCGGTCAAAAGAGATGACCTTTCCCTTTTAACCTGCACAGGGCACAACACCAGCTGCAGGCCCTGACGCCTGATTTAGAAAAGCAGCAAAGTGTTTGTCTGTGTGCTGCTGTGATACTTTAATGCAGAAAAACAAGAAGTGGACTTTCTTAGCCTGTTTTAGAATTTAATGTGACAAAAATGCCAAATGTCTGTCTTCATCTTCTAATAACTGAAGGTTTAAGTGGTTTTTATGTTAATTAACAAGCTTTTTTTAAAATCCACAAGTCACTTAAATTTAATTGCAAAACATTCATTTGCAAGAATGACATGATTATTTTTAAGTTATTGTTTCTAATACGAGACCATTTAGTCATATGACAGTTCTGTGGTAAATATTTAGTGTTGTTTATGTATAAACCCGACCTGGTTATGGAAAGGATAAAAGTTTATGTTAAATGTATGGAAGTCATTGAGTTTCAATGATGTTTTTTTGTATTTATTTGTTAAAGTGCAAAAATCTACCTGGTACCAGTTACCCTTACTTAAATTACATGTAACTATGTCTTCTATAATTTGAGAACATTACAGATAACAGAACCGAGATTCTGTGTACGTGCCACTTTTTTAAAAAATTAGACCTACTTGTGTATTTTTAAAAGGCCAACCTCTCAGACCTATTAGTCAGGACTGGTTATGGAAATGTTGTTTCTGAGTAAATATTCCATGTGTGTATGTGTGTGTGTATTAATGTGGCATGATGAGTGGGAGCTGAGTTGTCATGTTGATGAACTATAATTGCCCGGGGCCCCATCTGCAGATTTTATCACTCAACACATCGCTTCTCTTGCTAACCACGTCTGTCCTGAGGACGTGGTTTTGGCTCGTTTACCTCACGTATCCATGCATGTGTAAACCAACATGGGAAGCGATACGCACTCAAAACTAGTCTGTGTGTGTGTGTGTGTGTGGTCATGGTACATCTTCTGAATGAGATAATGGACTGATATAGGTAAACACGTAGCTGTGTGAATGACTTTATACACTTCCATCAAAATTAAACAAGGAGCTAAACTCTTCTCGAGCTTATCATGCTTAATTATGCCTTATGATTTCATATCTTCTGTGGCTCTTTCATCAGATAGTTTTCTTTTAAAAAAACAAACAAACCCCCCCCAAAAAAGTATAAATTAGAGTTCACTCACTGCACATATACATCATATTGGAGATTTTTTTTCTTGTTATTCCATAGCAGAAATGTAAATACAGCGGTCCCCAACCCCCAGGCTGCGGACCGGTACCAGTCCGTGTGTTCTGTCCTTATTGTGCGTCCCTTTGCCCAACTTGACAGACAGCTAACGGTTTCAATGAACATTGGAGGCGGAAGTAAGTTTAAGGCTTTTTACTTCGTCAGTAGTTCAATGATTGACATCCTTTTCTTCCCGTAAAACTAAAAACAAACACAAAGTAAATGTCACAAGATGTCTTTTCCTTTTTACTCACACTTCTAGGATATGAACTATACTGTTATATAGTATGTGTAATCAACAGCGACTCAGTATTGATCACAATACAACTTAGCGAGTTTAGCTTCCTCAAAGATAAACATAGCAGATGAAATAACTGGTTTCTAAACAAATCTATGTAATAAAAATGCACCAAATAAACTTGTAAACATGTGGTACATTAATACTCACAAGCAATAACTCTCCAAGGCAGAAACGTTTTAAAGAGCAACAACATATTCTGCAGGCTAACAAGCGACCAGCTTCCTGTTTCCTCTACCCACAGGAACACAGAAAAACCCCACCAAAATAAAAGCTGGTGAGTATTCCCATTATGACCAGCAGAGGGTGCTGAAGAGAAAGAACCTATGCATGTCATAACACCGTGAGTTGTTTGGTACCGGGCCGTGAGACTGGAGGCTTGGGTGTCAAATTTATGGTTTTCAGGGTTTTTATTGGTTTTTATTGTTAACTCAGTTTCCCTGTGTGTTATTAATAAATCTCTTTTTTTTTTTTTTTTTGGGTAGCGGTGCTCGTTTTATTTTGTTGTATTTATCCACGACACCTTAAAGACCGGTCCATGAAAATATTGTTGGACATAAACCGGTCCGTGGCGCAAAAAATGGTTGGGGACTATTGGTCTAATATTACAGGGACTGCAGACAAACTTTAGCAGTTTTTTCTGTGGTCAGAAATTTAAAAGGCCACCAATTTAACCCTTGGATGCACAACCTACCAATACCTACACTCTTCCAAGAGTGGGGTCAAAAATGACCCCAAATAGAAACAATGCATTTTGCTATAAACTCGGTTGTTATTCTTCAAAATCTTTAAAACAAAGAGTTGTTATATTTTCATATTTGAGGTATTCCTCATAAAACATGTTTGTGACATGAGGCCCTTTGCATTTTTATTAGTTTTTTCATTAATTTTAAGAAATTGCAGTTTTTGTATCACTTTTGTATGCTTGCTCTGCATATACTGCAGAAGCTGGGTCTTCCTTCTGAAAGGCACAAGTTGTTCATCCACTGTAACACAATCACTAAGGATGAATTTCTGCCTGCAGTTGACCAGCAACAGGCCCCATATGTAGCAGAAAGCTGCCATGTGGTTTGTTTTCAGTCGGTAGGCTCTGGTCCTCCTGTCATCAAAGTGCAAGAAAAGTGGCCTTGTACAATGGGTTATAGAGGACTCCCAAAAAACACACTGACTGGTACATCCCAGTTCTTCTCACTTCCTGCGAGAATGGTCAATCAAATGAAGGCCAGGAGCTTATGTTTGATTATATTTTTCCACTCTTTTCCCCTGTCTGTGACTACTCTTTGTGCCTCCATGTTTGTGTATGACAGCACCTCTTTTATTAAATTATCAGACATGAACATCTTCCATGCATCTATTGGGGAGACAGTACTAAACCCAGGTGCAAGCCCTGGCCGACTAATTCAGAATATTGTGGCTAGAGCAGTAAGAGGGGCTCATTCTGTTAGACTAAATATTCATTTCCTCTTCAGAGGACTCATCAGAGGACTCCTCTGTATCTGACTGGCCTTGTCCAGCGGGGGGGACAGTAGTCTGGGTCCTCTATATCTGAGATGTCAGATTCTGAGTCAGTGCCTCCGATGGGCTCTTCATCCCATCCGTCCGGGATCATTTATAGGGCAAGGTCCACAGGGATCCTAGCTGGCCTCATAGCAGCCATGTTACTTTAGGTATTTAAAAAAAAAATCATAAAGGACAATGTTTGAAATGCACAGGAAACTATAAATAGGGCTGTACAAAAATGGTCCTCAGGTGCGCATTTGCTGTCAAAATAAAAGACGTGCACCAGATAAGAAGTTGGAGCGCTCGTTTGCGTACATTAGATGTTCTGGAGGAGGACAGACATTTGTTCAGAACTCTAAAGATGTCGAAGAAGCAAGCTCCGTAAGCAATTACTTTGGCGTTCCTCCACCGCAAAAGAAGTGCGTATTCTATTAATTTCCGGGAATACTTTTATTTTGACAGCGAACCACTTATGTGCAGCCCTGACTATAAATCATGTATGTTACTGTGTAAAAATTAATTCTTGATCCGTCAGATGTGTAAGTGGGACAGTCAGAGTTGCTAAGAATGAAAGTTTCATAGAAGATTCGATAGGAACTGCTTGGGTCATTTTTGACCCCACTTGTGGAAGAGTGGGGTAGTGATTCAAAAACAGCATTTTTTTTTTTTTAAATTAATGAAAAAATTAATAAAAATGCAAATGGCCTCATGTTACAAACATATTTTATGAGGAATACCTGGAATATGAATATATTACAACTTTTTATTTTAAAGATTTTGAAGAAAAACAACCCATGGGGTCATTTTTGACCCCACGTGTGCATCTAAGGGTTAAAAAAAAGAAAAGAACCTTTTTACTAAATATTCAGCTCATGTTATTTATTTTTGTTGTCATATGCAAGAGTTCCCTGGATTGTTTAACCAAATTTCATCAGGTTTTTGGGACTAAAACGGCACCAATTTCCAAAACTGAAAAAGCTTCCATTCAGTCTTCAGTCCAATAATCAACTAACCAAGTGTCTTACCGTGTACCCACAACTGTATCCTACTATGACAGACAACAAACTGATAATTTAAAATGGCAAGCTGAGAAAAAGACATCCTTGTTTCCCGTGGTGCATTCTCACCACTTGGTCCTTCCAGTTAAATCAGCAGCTGCCGCAGGCATTAGCACCCAGGGAAGTGTAGTAACAGTGGCCCTGTGGTTAGCAGTTAGAGGAAAACAAGTAATTAGCCCTGATGATTAAATCCAGTAGTCAGCTTGTCAGCTCAGGCTGTAGAGCCAGTCTTGCTTTGCTGTCCATTTGCATAAACATTAGAATTGGTTCGTACAAAAATGAGGAATTAGCCGATTAATTATGTTCTATTATCTGCCCGGCGATAAGTAAATAAACAATATGCTGTGGAGAAATGAAATGGGATAATGGCTGGTGGGAGGATGAAGAGGAGGAGAAAGGCAGGGTTGTGGCGCTTAACAAACAGTGGTACAAATGAGGAACATAAGCTGGCTGTGCCCTCTCGCCGGACTGGAACGATTTTTTTTAATTTGCGTGTGCGCTTGTGATTTAAACTGTTCATTTCTGCCCTGGCGTGTTTACACCTATTGTTTGTGAAAATCAACTTTGCGTGTGTGTGTTTGCACAGACACATAGTGTGCACTTTCCTGGTTTTGCATTCTGTCCTGTTGGGTTCTTGTTTACCCAAGGGGGGAGTCATCAGTAAGGGAAGTGCTCTTTGTCTCTCATTAGAGCAGCTCTTTGATTTCATTAATTACTGACCTACTGCTGCTGCTGCTGTGGTTTGGCATAATCTGGCATTCTAACCGCTCACAGCTTTCTGCTGCTGCTCCACTGTGCATTATTTATTTATCGCCTTGGCTTCCCAGGGAGTCCTCTTTTGGTTTGTGTATGCATGTGTTTACTTGTGTGCTTATCAAAAATGGACCACCACCTTTTTATGTCCCCAGATTTCTTTTGTTGTTGTTTTTGGCTTCTTTATATTATAGTGAGTGCAGCACATCTCTCGTGGAGCAGCCGGCTCGATTCTTCTGATGAGCTCCCATCTGATATGACTGTAACATCACCAGCTGCACAACAAGATCATTACAGGGTCATTACAAATGAGCTCGTTGTCCCTGTGCTCATACACAAACTTGGGAAGCTCTTTAAAAGATAAAAACTACTTGTGGTGGAATTTGCATGAAGAGAACTCACCTCACATACAAGCACTGATTGAAGAATTCCACTTATTATTCAAATTGGTTTTCCTTTTCTTTTTTTTAACCTTTTACCTCCACAGTCTAAACCAGTATTCAGCAAAAAGGACCAACATGCCCTTCAAATTACATTTTAAAAATACCTTATTTAATCTATATGTTACAATTAGTTATTCATTCATCCTTTTTTTGGTGACTTCTGCAGATGGTTTCTAGTCTACCAATCTAACATTGTCTCTAAAACCCTGTAGTTCTAGCCCTGCCTACTGTTTAGTTCCTTGGAATTTCTACTTCTGCAGATTTCCTGCTGTGTTCCTTATGAAGGCAGTCATGCAGTGAATGCACGAAATTAGTTAAAATCTTTTCTTTTTTGTAATATTCCATCTCACATCTGATTTAATCATGTCCCATCCCTGCTGTCCTTAATCACTGTTCAATAGTATTTTGACAGACTCGTGTCAGAGTTGAACACTGGTCTGTTTTTCTGGTCTATTGACTGCTATGACCAGCGTTTTTTATCACTCGCTCTTCTCTATGCCCCTGCCTAGCAGTGCTAGTTATGGAGCATATCGACTGATTGGCTGTCCGGCCCCATCGATCCCTAAGGTCACACTGGTCACACGAATAGTCCCGCAATGGCTACCTTCTCTCCTTCCATCATCTTCTCCCTCCATGCTACTCTCTTGTATTTTCTTACTTCTCTGCTCTCCGTTCACCTTGCTTAATCTATCACTCACCTCATTTCATCTCCTGTGCCTCCTTCTCCTCCTGCTTTTCCCATTCATTTGTCTGTCTGTCTACCCTTCTTTCCCCTTATCTCTTCAGTGTCGTGGCTGCAATCGCTCATCGATGCAGCAGAGATCGATCCCGAGGATAATGGGTGCTTGGCCCGCAGGGAGCCAGCATTGGCTGTGTGGGCCCATAGATGTGGCACTGACACAACTCAGATGATAGGTACACAGAGTACGGATGAATTGCCGGTGTGCAAAGTGAGGCTGTGATGTCACTCAAGGTAAAGAGGAGGAAGAGAAGGGGACAGAACAAGAAGACACAGAGCAAGAATCAAAGAGTAGAGGTTTGGTAAGAAGTGTATGCCGGAGGGCAGCTACAAGACACATGAGGTGGCTTTTGGGGAAAAGAAAAGACAAGACAGGACAAGGCAGTAAGAAAGAATCAAGCTGCAGGATCCCTGAAGCTGCCAGAGCACTGACTTTTTTAGTGGACTGCTGAATTATATAGCAGTGGTTAGAACAGAATAAGGACAAAGGGCCCTTGATGGAGACGGGATGACCTACGAACACACATAACAACTGGATGATTATATCACTATATTACTAATGTTGTAAGAGGATAATTTAGCAGTATTATCAAGCTTAAGGGATTAGTACATCCAAACCACATGACCAATTGACATACCACAGCAGGTTTAATACAACTTTTCCAGTGAGCCATCGTGCATGATGCCTAAACAGAGAAGGACTATGAGTGATGTTATCAATTACACTCGTGTTTACCCTGCTGGTATATAGCAGTATAGTTTGTTTTGATTTTTTCTGGTGAGAAAATTTGAATGTTACATGATAATCAACAGCAGATTGGGGACTGTTTGTATTGGAACTGAGCAGAAATTGAGTGAGTAAGCTTTTAAATGTTTCAATATGCTCCTGGTTGTTACTAAAGACTGCAGTTTGTTGTAGTAGAATGGCTGGCTTGTTCAAAAAAATTTTTTTTTCTTTTTTAATGAATTGCATCAGGGGAGCTCACAATCTAAAAATAGGCTCAACCAGCAAGCGTAAAGTTAAGGTTAATGGCGGTATATGGATCAGTCCCCTCGTACCTTCTCACCAGACCACTAATGCACATGAATTAACCCAGTTTACCTACTGCCCTGTCAAAACAATATACTCCTGTCATGGCCTTAAGAAAGATATGATTTTTTTTAATTGAGTTGATATGAAGCACACAGAAGCAAATGTCCTTTATGCATTACTGCTTATAGAGAGAGGGTTGAGTAAGGTTGACAGTTTGTGTGTCTTTGGTCCATATACATCCAAATATGTGCCTGTGTTTCAGTCATAATACTAAGTAGGGCACAACAAGAAGAAGAAATAATAACATTTAGTCCATTATGAATAAAACAAAGCCGAGTTACTGGTTTATATTCGTTTGATACATGAGTGCTGCCGGTCACACTGGGAGTGTGACATCAGAGCTACCGTAGTCTAACATATGAAGCAAGTCATGACCTAATAACCTAACTCCAACCTTCATGTGTAGGTTAATGTAGGGAAATCAATTTACAGTTTTTATAAAAATATAGATGTTGTTACTTGTTGCCCTGGGAAAAATGATAAAAAGTAAATACTGTAGATATCAGTATAAGGCTATAAGAAGCAGTCCTATAACGTTTCACTCTGCAAAGGATTACTCAATCGTGCAAATTGCAGGCTGTTTTGGCCAAGTCTGTGATCTTTGAAGTTAAAGCTTGCTTGTTGGTAAAATACATAAATTAAATGTCTTTGCTGAGTGTGAGCTGAAACCTGCTTGCCACCCATGCATAACTGGAATTTGTGTCTCTATAAAATATCTGTGGAAGTTTTCTCTAGTGATTTTTGTGTGGCTGCTTTTAAGTGACAGTATGGTATGTTTACCTTTGCAAAGCACTCTGTTTGTTTTGCAGTGCACTATGGGAAGAAGGAGAGGGAAAACCAACAGTGTTATCGCTCTGGAAAAGTGTGTTTACGTTCATTTTTAGTTCTGTGGACAGTTTCATGGGTACAGTAAAAAAGAAAAAAATGTTATGTTGATGGTACTGTGCATTAAATTATTTAAGGTGCACATAATGGTTTTCTTTGTGGTTTTGGCTGTATAAGATCGTTGACAGTTCTGCTGCACATGCTTCTCACTTTTTCAGGTGTCATCAAGTAAAAAAAAAAAAAAAACAGAGAGAAAGAGCTTCCAGTGAAGCACAGAGGGGGGAAATGAAAGAGTTGAGGAGAGGTGAATTTAGAAGAAGACGACCTAATTTAATCTAAAGTGGTTCTCAAATTGAACCAGAGGGAAAACAAAGTCAGCACAAAACCTTGGAGCTCCGCTTCACTTATGTAACAGCTCTTCCCTCCCCTCATCTCTCTTATGAATAAGCGAGAGGGAGGAATGAAGGAATCAGAGGAGGTAAATGGAAAGACATGAGGAAAGAAAGAATGGAAAAATAAAGGAAAAATTAATCGAAATGGAGAGCAGAAAGACAATTAAAGTGGACAGCAGTAAAAGATGGAGGGAAATGGGTTGTCAAGTTGTAAAGCATGAACTTTACAAGAGTACTTGCCAGCCAAAAACTTCCTTCCAATTGTCACAATCACGTCTCTGTTTTATTTCAGTCAGTTCCGTTTTTTTTTTTTTTCCCCACTCTTTGTTGCACAGACATTAAAGTATAAGGCCCTGGCAAGCTGTGTTAAAGCCCTGAATGAGTGTCTAGTTAAATAATGCAGTCTGCTGGCTGGACTGACGAGAGGCTAAAGGAGAAGATGGAAGATGTAGCGGCACACTGCAAAGATACAGGCTTTTATTATTTAAAAGTGCCCTGAACGATTGGCAAGTAAGACATTTCAGCATTAAAAAAAGAAAAAAAAGGCACGGGGTAGGAAATGGATCTGGAAAATTTAGGCATTCATTTTTTACAATCCAATCATGCAAGGCACACAAACCAGGTGCACACTCCTATGGTTAGTACCTCTGTGAATGTGTGAAGACGCACGCACACACACAAACAACAAACATGTTTATGTGCACAGATATTATAACTCTGTGTTTTGGTGACATTTGAAGCAGACTTTTGCACTCGAAAAATTATGATGCTTTAGTTTGTCACTGCAACATGGGCACATAATTATATGTCTGTGAATATGAGTGTCACAGAGAAAAATAGTGAAGTTTGCTTCTCTGTATTCAATCTGTCAGTGACATTCTAGTTTTTTTGTTTGTTTGTTTTTTCACAAGTACAAATGTAGCCATCCATGCGTCTACTCATAAAGGCCACTGCAGCTTCTGTTTTATAATTAACTTGTCACCATGTGTAGCCATGTTTTCTGGGAACTCTTATGTTATGCAAGTACATTTAATGCTGGCTCACTGAGTTCCACACTTATGCACATTTAGCAAATGAATGATCGCCTTACCGTTGCTATGTGCACATGTGCTCTATGCTGCTATAATTCTTAAATAATAAACCGCATACCATAAAATGGAAAAATGTGGTTACTTTAGTGTCATGGAAAATAATGGATATTACTGATGTTATATATTAGTTTAGGTCAAAAAGGCCAGTTCTTAAATATGTTTTTGTCACCTAATTGTGTTTTAATAAAAACATCAAGCCTTTTTTTATTTTTTATTTTTTACTTCAAGTTTATTAATAATAAGTAGCTACATTTTTTTCCCACCAGAATTGGTAGATGTATACACTTTATTGTGTCTGTTGGTTTCATGTGTCATCTTTACAGTGCAGTATCAGTGTATTATAGAACTCAGTCTTGCAGCTTGCAGAACAATTACTGATGATGTTCAAGCGGAAATTATTTAGTGCTCCAAATGCTAATGATACGAACAAACTGTTAACTTAGTTGACTTGGGTTATGGCAAACCTCTGCTGTGCTATGCTGCTCATCTGATGGGATATAAACCCACAGCTCCTGAGTCACTCTGTGATGTTGGAAACATTATTTTTCTTATTTTGTCTTTTTTTTTTCATCTTCTCCCTTCAGTTTGTAAATTTCTACAAGCGTGCTGGTTACCCAGTCGATATTTGTTGTGAAATATTTCTGCTTTTTTTGGCAGTGTTTTCCTTTTAGTGCTGTGACTATTCCTGAAGTGGTCTCTATATTTCTCCCTTCACTAAGCACTTTGTCCATCCTTTAAATAGTTCTTCTTGCATGGTCCACTTGTTCTTTTTAAAAGGCTCATCCCTGATAAAAACATGGCGAGACTATGCAGCAGTCAAAAAAGAAAAGAAGATACTTTGACTTTTTATGTCACGTACAAATATACAAATAGCTGGATGCATTAAGTTGTGGCTTTTACTGTAAAGGCACGTCTGCCAATAATATATCATTCAGTAATTTTCAAATATTTATTTATTTGTTTTTTTATTACTAAATGGGACACTGGTGTGGGATGTTGGAAAGTCATTACAGACTTTTAGAGATCTAATATCTTAAAATAATTATAGTATGATATTAGAGCACTTTGCTCTCTGAATGTGGACTTACTTGTGATTCCTAGAGTTTCCAAAAGTAGAGTGGAAAACGTCCGCTATCCGGGTTCTCTCCTGTGGAACCAGCTCTCAGTTTGGGTTTCCCCTAAACCTTTAAAATTAGGCTTAAAACCTTGTAGTTTGATTAAGCTTATAGTAAGGGCTGGTTCAGGTGATAATGAACCATATTCTTCTCTGCTCTTTAAGTGTTTAAATGCCACTACTGTATGTCATTAACTTTCATCTTTTCTCTTCCATAGTTTTTGTCTCTGACTCTCTATACACTCTTTTATTCTCTTTCCTCTCAAAGCTCAGTGAGTCACAGTACATCACTCTGGTTCTGTCAGAGCGCTTTTCCAGTTAAAAGGGAGTTTTTCCTTCCCACTGTTGCCAAGTGCTTGTGTTTTCTCTCTAATATCATATATCAATATAGGTTCTTTATCTTAGAACACTAAATGCTTTGAGGTGATTGCTGTTTTAAATGTATATTTTGAATATATATATATATATATATGTATGTATAATTAAAACTGAACTGTAGAAACAGCATTTTTATGGAAAATAATTATGGGGTTAATTTTTACTACTGTTTAACTTCCCTACAATGTATTTTATAAGCTAATTAACAACTGGAAATCACACAATTGTCTACTTGGCCACATGTGCTATAGCCTGTGCTGAGAATAGTGTAAATGGTGGAATCAAAGCCACTCAAAAAGAAAATGAAGGACACATAATACCAATTCTATATTATTCCATCTTTCTGGCATTGTGCTTCATCTATCTGACATGATACCAGTAGACAGTCAGTATATCCATTGGACTCGCGTCCTGTTCATGCACTGTATGCCGCACGATCCGCTTTGCATGAGTTTGCCTTTCAACTTTGTTGCCAGTTGTTCTCAGCCCTGTAGCTGGAAGCCGCTTTGTTGTAACAATGCGACCCGACAGCACTCTCACCGCCCTCACTATCAATCAAGACAACTAATTACAACCCTACAAAACAAAATAAATTTCTTTGGCCTCTGTTCTATTTTCCCCTTTGTATGTCTTTTGCTTTGTCACTCACTTTTGATCTATCAGCATGTTTCCTCCTTTAGTACGGGTCTTTTTATGGTTCTCATTTCTCTTATTTCTCCCCCTTGTGCTTGACTATTGTTTCTTAGAGCTTTGTAACTTTTCATGTTTTTTCAACCAAAAAAGCAGGAGCAGACATAGCTCTCAGACAGTTGATATTGATTATTTATTACTACAGTCTGAAGAGACCTGTAGACATAAAGAGATATAAATACATGTACATTATGTTGCACAAAGGATGGTGGGGCACAAATAAACATGACCTTTGACCAGGAGACTGGGGTCAAAGTCTCCTGGTCAAAGGTCAAAATCATTTGGTCAAAAAAAAAAAAAAGATTTATTGTAATTTTGTTTTTCTCCAACACCACAAGATCTTAATTAAAGTAATATCCATAAATAGCCCTCCCAATTGTATAGAGGCTCAAAGGTAATTGGATAAACTAAAATTTATAAAGTAAAATTTTAAATGTGTGGATATTTTTTAATACTTGAGTGGAACCCATGGACATCACCAAATACTGTTTCCTTCCTTGACCTGCCAGGCATTCATGGCAGGCATCTTCAGTTGCTGCTTGTTTAGGGGTCGCTCTGCTTTACTCCTGTTTTGTCTCCAATAACTGAAAAGCATGATGTGTTGGGTTGAAATCAGGTGACGGACTCGGCCATTAATGAATATCATTTCTTTTTTTGCCCTTTTGGCGTCCTTATTTTCATTTTTTAGCCTAATGAATGGCCATCTTCAGTTGCATTGACATCTCTTTTTGACCTCCAGAGAATAGTGACCAAATACAAGTTGAATCTTTGGAATCAACTCAAGATTTTTTTTATCAGCTCACTTTGCCTTGATGGTTGTAATGGTTGTAATTCATAATTAGATATTAGGATGCTCAGTTTATATAGGATACCAGTGGGAGAAGTTCAGGTTTGTCGCAATATGTGATAGGAGCTGGCCTGGCCCTGGCTTATCGGAGAATTAAGAAAGCGGAACCGGCTGTTCAGACCCCCCCCCAAGGCTGCCCGCTGGGATTGAACCGATGGGGTGAGGCGAGACTTCTCAGAATGGGATCACTGAGTGCAGCATGGTTAAGAGCTTGGAGGCGCTTACGGCTGCAGTGAATACTCAGAATAAGACCTCTGAGCGTACATTGGATTACATCAAGGAAAAGTCCACTTAGAACAACACCTCTGAGTGGAAGTTGGATCACATCTTGGAACAGCTATCTGCGGTCGTGAGGTCTCAGAATCTGCTCTTTGAGCAAAAGAATGACAAGACCACGGAACTGAAGGTTAATACCATCATGGAGAAACTCGTGGCTATCCAACGGGAGATTGAGAGACCAGTGTCGGAGTGTTAAAGAACAGCTTGAAATTCTCATGAGTTGCTGCAAAAGAAAAATAACCATCATAATCCGGCGACCCCTTCGGTGCCAGCTGTGGGCTCAAGGCTGGAGCCGAACAACAACTCCCTGATAACGACTGTGTTGAGTCTGTTCCTTCCCATTCCATGCAAGGCCACCTGGGTTGGCTGGAAGACGGTTTACTTAGCCTGGCAGGGCGAAGGACAGTGTCTCAGCTGAACTATGGACACGCACACACATACATATACTGATACTGATAAGCACTCACTGACGCATCACGCTCCCTACCCCGGATCCAACGCCACCTCCAACGCTTACCTCTCCTCTGATGTGGACATCGGGTCAGCTGGAGGCGCAGTCGAAGATTGCAGCGGTCCCAGATCAGATGTACACACTGAACACTTTCCCATGTTGCTTGTCTGTGTTTATTGTGCTATGGTGTGTTGATATCTGTGCATTCCTGTATTATCCTTTTGTGTTACACATTTCGATGTTTTTTTTTCCTCGCTACCTAGCCTGACCTGTCTCCCCAATGTGATGTTTGTGTATTGTACGTACGGTCAGCAAGGTCTGTCATCTCGGTTGTGGGCGAAAGACCTGCAACTGACAAAGGCTATCTCATCTCTCATCTCATAATTGTGTAACCTTCACATACATTCATGTACACAGCCACTCGAACTTGCTTAGTTTTAAAATAAAATCACTGCTTCTAATAAGCTGCTTGAACAAACAACCTGTACTGCAGGGCCCCTTTTAAAGTGTGGCAGTGTAATTACTGTAATAGGGTCTCGTTTTCCTGCCTTGGTGCCAGACTATATATTTTTTCTTTTTACAATCAGTCCTTACTCTCTGCAATTTTTATCCTTTACTCCTTTTTTCCCTCCAAAACACGCTCTGCTTTTGCTGTCTCCCTAACTCACTCAATGACTCTTTTCTTTCATTCCCTAAAGCACACACAAACATGCATAAGCACACACTCGCTTTATTCCTCCTCAAGCTATTTGTCTTAACAGGTGGTCATTCAGATTCAAGACTGGCACTGCAAAAGAGGTAGGAAGAAGGGGAAATAGAAAGGAAAAACTAATAATTATAGGAGAAGATAAGGTAAGGTGGGCATGGAGAGACATGGAGCTTATATACAGTCTTTTGTGATGTTTTGTAAAATATATTTCATTATGTCATTCTGGGCTCTAAACTGCTTGTGTTGTGAATATATCTGTTCTCGTCCTTTTGTGCGATTGCCCAAAACAATTTCTTTTATAATTTGTAAGAAAACACAGGCATTTTGACTGTACTAGATATGTTCTCACACTTACACACTTGTTAATCATTTAATTCAAAGTGGATTTCTGAAGTTAATACTCAATCTGCATTTAAAACTATAAGAGGATTAACACTTTAACACCTATCAGCCAAACCCCCTGTTAACAAAATCACCGTACTACCTTTGTTACAGCCCACCTGGTTAGCACCAGAAGATCATACATGCATAAATCGTAATTCTTCAAAGATATTAGATGGATTTAAAATTTCTTTCATTAACTGACAGGATATGCAAACAAAAAAATCCTAAATATTATTTTTGTGCCAAAAGAAAATATTAAACTAAAATATTAAATTTTCACCAAACTGCAGATCATGTGCTCAAATACAGTTTCTTCTCTCACTGAACCAACTGGAAATAAAGTGTAACAAAAAGTACACATCATTAACTGAAAATGAAAAACAGCTGATTTATCTAACAATACCAATGTCATGTACTTAAACCATTTTGCAGGATGTTTATAAATTCTCCAGATAGCAGGACATCGACCTTTTTCCACACGTCCCCATAATTTTCCTCATTACTGCTTTGATCCTTTGACTGTTCACACAGAGGCTCATACTCATAATTTTTAAAGTTGATAAGAGGCTCCTTAACCAGAAGGGTTAGTGTAGTTATGTGGTATTCAGACTGCAGTGATCACAGTACCCACGCCTGTTTCAAAAATGAAACATCTGTTTCCTTTCCTGATTTTTTTTTTTTTTTTTTTTTTTTTTTTTGGCTTCAGTGACAGACCGTAAACCAAAATTAAAATTGTGATACAAATTTCCACAATTTTGAGTTATTGCATCTTTTCATGTCACAATATGCACCTAATCGTGACCCGCTGCCACAGCTGTTATGCTTTAATTAGAGGCACTGATACAACAAAGAGATGCAAAACCAGCATGATTATGTGACGGAGGCCTTTTATACAAATTATCCGGGCTTTTTGGTAAAAAGCTTTTGGTTAGCTGAGCATCTGTTTAATCATTTTATTAAACGGGATATTGTAATAGTTTAACAATATGTAAATGTAGGATAAATAATCATTTTTGAGAAACGGCTTGGCGTGTGACTTGTGTAAAAGTCTGCTGATTGTTTGAATATTTAAAATTCTCTTTGATTAAAGACTAACAATAAAAAAAAAACTGTGATGAAAATGAATATCGGTTACGCTTAGGTTATTTTGTAGCTTGTGTTTTTAGAAAGGTACTTTTACCACACTGTGCATGAGAAATATGCACTATGTAATGATAGCGTATAACCGTTCACCTCATTATCATAAATGATATATGCAATTGCGTGGTGGACTTTGGAGAGGGAGCAGCCCAAGCTCTTTGCAGTATGTCACATTACTGAAGCTGAAAATTTAATGCTTCTGTTAAGAGGAAAGCCCTATCTGAAGTTCATATGCCCTGCTGTTGGAAGTGCTATTATGATCCTGCCTCCTGGCTGTGTGCTTGCATGTGCGTGCTTGTGAACGTTCCCTGACACCATTTGTCACTGAAGGCGGTGTATTTGTCTGTTTATACACTGCGTTTATCTTTTATGTGACTGTTTGTGTTTTTTATGTGGCACCTTATATCCCCATCCATTTATCCATTTTTTTATCTGTCCTTCTCCAGTATTACTGTATTGTTTTCATTGAAGTGTGTGCGTATATATACATATATATTCTTTTTAAACACTCCCATGTTCCAGCCATGTTCTTTTGTCCTTGAGCGACACTGTAAATCCTGTTGAGGAGACTCTTTGCTCCTTCCAGTCTTAAAAAAGACATTTTAACGGTGTTTCCCCTCACTCAAAACTACTTTTCTTCTCATTGGCTGCTGCTTATAAACAGAAGATTTGAACAGCAGGTTGCTTTGCTCTCTTGCTCATGTGCTCTCATTTAAATCCATCAGTCTATCCATCCTCTTCCGCTTATTCAATTCAAACTGAACATTTAGAGCAGTCTGAATCTTGAACTTTCAGCTACTAGGGATTGCTTTGACTCTTTGAAATTGTAACATGATCATCTATATATGGCAGGAAAAAAAAGTACAACATAACCCCTTTAAGGTCTTTCTTTGTCTTGATTTCAACCTGTCATATCAACCAGATCTCTCTTGCAAGTCATTAGATATTCACACATTGTCAGGACCCGTTGGCATTATATCTTATAGCAGTGTTTGTCCCTTTTGTTGGCATCTTTCAACACACTGAATAGTCCCATACAGTTCAACAGGAGTCCCTCTGAAACAGACACCAAGACACCATGGGGAAAAATTGGGATATGTAACAAGGATGTGTATGTATCCACGACATCTCAAAAGAAAAAGTTTAAAAGGTATTTAATGTTGTGAAAGACTTGCTTTTCAGCCAAGCACTTTTTTTCTTAAACCTAACTGTGTACGTTTAGTGCATAACCCCAAAAGGGAACGTTAAAAAGCAAAATGAAAGTGAAAATAAGCCTCTCTCTATCCTATCCAGGATAGGGACAGGCTTTAGGTTAAGGGTCGTGCGATTATGCCATCTGCCACTCCACCTGCCTGCTTATGCTGACTTGTGAGTCATTGTTCTTTCTCCCACAGGAAAATGGTACTAAGCTGGTTACCCTTATGTGAAAGATTACAAGAAGGTGTTCCTGATTAAATGTTAGTTTTTATGGGTTACATGGGAATATGTTACATAGGAAAGGTAATATTTGGACATCAGTTGACACATGGAGCATTGGCAGCCTGTGCTTATTCCAGTCTCAGCGCTTTCTCTATAGGCAGGTTGAACCTCCAGATCCCCCAGGTCTTCCCAGTTGTATGCTGGCTAGTAAGAGCTCTGTTTCACCAGAGTGAAATACTATTTAGCCTGTTATAGAATATTTGAGCAAAACGCAAATTTATTACATGTAGGGCTGTGGATCATTGCGATTCATGTCTGTTTCTTCTTCTTCTACCCTTTTCCTTTTTCAGACTAAGTACCTGGAAGTGCGCCTTTTACTCACAGTTTAATAGCTGCACACACTTAGTTCAATCAAAGAATGGGAACCCTTAACCTTGCAAGCCCTTGAAATTGGCCCCTGTGACAGAGCTGTCTTCATGTTGTTGTCTACCACTAAAAGGAAAAAGAAAAAAAAATAGCTGTGTAAGTGCTGGCTGCACACTTGACAAAGGCCAGATTTTAGTGTTTACCTCTTCTAGATTGCTGTTGGTGAACCAACACATTCCCTCCCTTTCTTGTGAATACTTGAAGTGAGTGCTGCAGTCTACCTCTCTCCTACGGCTATCTCTTCCTCGTCGCATCCTCTTTAGCAAGGCTGATAATTAGTACACCGCAGAAATCAGAGAAAGATCAAAGTGTGGATGAGACCAGGGGAGGGATGATAAAAGAGACATTTACATTTTAGTTTCAATTTCAATGAAACTTTTCAGGTAAAATACATAAATAAAAAAAGAAAGAGAGAGTGCAAAAGTGAGAGCGATCACACTGTGATCATAGAAAGAAAATATATACAGAGAGAATGAGAATGATGACATGTGCTTCCAATGCTACCATTTTGTGTTTCATAAAAATCAAATTTGGTTTAAAATAAATAGTTTTTCACTGAAATCCCACCACTAATTTCACTCAGCCATCCCTTTGCATGGATCTTATCCAAACTGGTTGACAGAGAAGCTGCTAAAGTGATAGCTGTTACTTTAAAGACTGTTGTAAAGATAGAATTTGCTTAAGCAATGTCGAATTTTCTGAGCCTTCCCATGCTAATTGTGACTGATATCATCTTAATTATAACATATTTCTCAAAAGAAGAAAAATAAAGAACGATGACTTTTTTTGTTGTTGTTTTTTAATTTTTCATCAAAACATTAGCAACATAATTGTGTCCTTTTCTCATATGAAGTATTCTATATTAACACTGTCAGCATTGTGTGATCAAAGCAGAGGAGCCTCTGTTACTCTTCAGGGATCATGTTTTATCTGCTGGTGATGAAAGTCAGCCTCATTTTGTGGGTCCTAAATAGGCCTGAGACCAAAATCATACAAAAAAGAAACACTGAAAGGTAATTACTCACAAAACAGCCTTTTGAAATTATTTAGTAAAACTAATGTGTCGTGGCTATTAAGTTGAGGCCATGTGTCACAGCGTACGAGAGCTTTTATTTCTGTGTCATATGTTCTTTCTCTGCCTTTCCCTCCCTTCCCCTTTCCCTCTTTTGATGACCCTTCCTTCACCAGATTAGCTTTTCTTTGCCGGACTTTTTGTCATCCTCTCTGGATATCTTTTCTCTCGCTCTCTCTTCCTACTGCCCTTAAAGGCCCATTAGTCTGTCTAACTACACTGTGATTACCAGACTTATGTATTCAATGTGTGATTACAGGGCCAACTTTGTCCTGCAAGTCTCTCTTTGACTGACTGTCTGACTGCTCAGGAAGACATAGCGATCCCTTGTGCATTATCCAGCGTATTCATTTATGTACACTTCATGTGCTCATTTCTCACTTCTTCCTTTTCCTTTTCCAGCCCTTTCTCCAACTGTTATTTTTTCGTTCTTTCTCACTTGTTGGCTCTTTCTTTCTTCTCTTTGCCCTCCTCTGCTGATTATTTTCTCTCATCATCTCTCTTTTGGCTTCTGCCTCAGCCTTCCTCTGTGTCTCTCCAGCACCTTTGCCCTCTCCCTCTCTAATCTTTTCCAAATGCTTCTGTGTTATCAGCGAACCACAGAAGCATGCTTTGGGCACCCTTTGGTGTTAACCCAAAAACAATGAAATTAAGTGTTTTGTAAAGGATCTTTAATTTTCCAGCAAGGCTTCCCTGATCCCTATCCAGTGCTCTAGTGTCTCCTTTTCAAGCAAATCCCAAAATAAGAAGAATGAAAACTGCATTGTCCTCTGAAGATTTTGGCTATACAAACTGCAATAGCATTGCATAGAAGTCTATTAAATCCCTATACAGTTATGGTCTTGAAAAAATAGTAATAACAATAATAATATTAAAGCTGCAAGCAGCGTTATGAGGGCCCTCGCACCCCGGCACGTCGAGCCACGCCCAACACCTAAAACCAGCACGTCCGATCAGATGTCACATTGATGGAATTCATGCATTTAACCACCAGCTAACATTTCATCTCATTCATTCATGATTATAGTCCTCCCACTAGGTGGCGCTCTAACCATTACTGACAAATAGCATAACAAACCTTTCCAAGCTCGAGTCTAATCATGCCTGCGACCGTTGGGAGAGATTGGACATTGTCTTTTTGAGTGACAGCAGATTACTGCTTTTTGGCGAGTGATTGAAACTCCACGTGCCGCCATGACCACCCCGTTTCCCTGAACGTAAAAAGCTTCGCAATTTAACATCACAAAGGTCTTTAGATTACACGCACTGGAGATCGGGTCAATCTGATGAAACCCCTTGGAGGAGTTCGTCAAAGTACGGTGCCTGATGAGTGGGGAAAATGTCGCCAAAATTACACATTAATTTTAAAATGGCTGACTTTCTGTAGGATTTGGGATATTGCTCCAAGAGACTTTTTTTGTACATCTCAATATCTTCCATAAACTTACCAGGTTTCAGACTCGTACATAAAACACAGAGCAGGGGCTGATGATTTGAAATTTTGTAGGGGGCGCTGTGGAGCCATTTTGCGCTATTCAAGGAAAATGATCACATAACAAGATAGCCCTCATCAAATTGGAGGTGTGCGCCTTTTTAAACTTTCCAAGCCCCTCAAAAGGCACTTCATTGTTCATGGTGAACCGCGTTGCCACCAGGGTGCGCCGTTCAGTTTAAAGTCACAATTTTCACACTGAAGCATCATGAAGGACTGATGGTGATATTCACCGCTTTCGAGGTGGCCACGATGAACCTCTGAAAATCAATACAACAAAGTGAAAGACATGACATTTCCTGTTGCCACTAGGTGGCGCGCTACGTATTCCTGACAATGGGCACATCAATCTGTTCAGGGCGGGTCTGACATCATGCCTGTAAAGTCTGGTACTGATCAGACTGGATTTCATTGATTTACACTAATTTGTTTCTTCATGGTGAGACATCAAAGTTCGCCATGCTGCTGGGGTCACACCCTTTCGCGAAAAGTCACAGTTTTCACTGTAACCCAAGACCAACTCCTTAAGGCTTTCCTGGAGAAATTTGAGGCTGCAGATGTCACCCATCACAATACTGTACCCCAAAGTGTAAAACATGACATTTCCTGTTGGCACTAGGTGGCGCTGTCCCTGATGTCAAAAATGGCAGTTGAAATATGTTCAGGGGCGGAGCCTTATCATATGTGTGCTCTTTGGTCCAGATCGGATAATGTATGACAGAATGAGAGGCAATAAGATTTTCATGGCGAGTCATCGAAATTCGCCGTGGCGCCACGGCCTCACCGTATAACGAAAACTCAAAAGCTCCACAATTTAACATGGCCCAGTTGTGTAGTTGACACTGACCAAATATGAAGCTTATATGACTAAATCCCAAGGAGGAGTTCGAAAAAGTTCGAGGCATGGAAATGGCAAAATTAGAGTCAAAATGTCACGTTCACTTCTAAATGGCGGACTTCCTGTTGGGTTTGCGTCAATGCTCCCCCAGACTTTTTTGTTCGTCTTGGCATGGTACACATGTGTGCCAGATTTCATACATGTAGCTCAAACGATGTGGTTGTAGGGCTGCATTTAACAAGGCATAGGTGGCCCTCTAGAGCCATTTCCCAGTGCTCATATGTAAAACCATTAAAATACAAAATTTTTCACCAGACCTGGCATGTGTACAAAATTTCAAGGGTTTTTGAGCATGTTTAGGCCCTGAAAAAGGCCCTTGTTTTGCCTGAATAATAATAAGAAGAAACGGAGCAGATACAATAGGGCCTTCGCACTCTCAGTGCTCGGGCCCTAATAAAGAAAATGTATTTACAGTAAATAGTGATACATCTGCACACATTTGAGCCAGAGTGCATATTCTTCTTGTCAGAGCGTGAGTCAGCCACAGGTTTTAGTCACCACTTCTTATACAGCTGAGTCAGACTGTGTAGGCTTCTGGTTTTTGTTTTTTGCTCATCAGGATGTCCTTGTGCCTTGTTATTAATTTCCACGAAGCCAGATATTTGTCATGTAGCAGCTGCGTATGTGATCAAAGATCTTTACACCAAGAATTGCTCGGTATAAGGTGAAATTGTTACTTCTCAAGGAGTCTGTCTCTAACTGCAGTCTGTGTCGCTCAGGTTATTTTTGATAGCCCTTACAATCTCCTGAAGTGGTTGAAAGTTGAAGCAGAACATAAAAGTTAAAGCCAAGTAACAAGAATGAAAGTAGCACTTTCAAGGATAATAAAAAGCAATCTTTCCACAGTGTGTTCCTTGAAGTCTGGAGGAAAAAAATGGCTTTGTCTGGTTGTCACACCTCAGATTCCCTCAAAGATGTACGTGTTGAGAACACTGTAAGAGAACCTGGTTCTCAGTGTGTGTGTGTGTGTGTGTGTGTGTGTGTGTGTGTGCCAGTGGAGTGGGGGTGGGGGTCTGTTTAAGCAGACAAGCTTAAAGCATGGTTAATTTTAATATCAGCAAAATCCCTTAAAAATCAGGCGTTAATGCAGCTCACCATATGTCACTACAGATGTTGATATTAGATTATAGATTAAGATAAATGTGCTGATGATGGCTCTCGTGCACGCCTGCCACATAGAACAGAATGTAAAACGACAACTGTTCTCAGTGCGACTGCTCAGATACGTCCTCGCTAATGAACTCTGGTTCCTTTTTCAAATTTGGTAGAACGGGTATTAAGATCTTTTAATAAAATGAGAGTTACTTTGGTTTTGCTTTCTTGATGAATATTTTGATCTAATACTTAATCTTGAAATTCGTTGTACCAGTATCTACCTTTGTTGCTATTGAATGATTTAATTATATATTATATCAACATAAAGAGATCTAAATAATATTTCGGATTCAAGTACATGACAAATGAAGAAGTAACAGGACAAAAAAATTAACTATGGCAGATGAATAACATCTGACATTATCTGAAAGGAAACTGGAAAATAAAATCCAGCAAGGACCCGGCGCAGGACCTGAGGGGTGCCTCTGGCCCTTCAGTTGATCCATATACTGTTTGCTGTACAAACGTTACATGGATCAACTGGTGGCTATCGAGAAGCCATTCTTACCTGAATAAAAAACACACACAGTGGAGCACTATCTGTGGATTGGCCTCCCTACAGCCCAGATCTCAGCATTATTGAAGGAGTGTGGGATACTTTTTACTAAGAATTGAACAAAAGCTAGCAAACACAAAATAGAAGAGGTTTAAATGTCCTTCAAGAAACCTCAGGATCTATTGCCGAAGACTACTTGAAGAAATTCCAAGAAAGTTTGCATAAGAGAGTTCAGGCTGTGCTAAAAAGTTAAAAGGTGATCTCATACCAAATATTAACATTCAAACATCATTAGAATTGCACTCTGCGCAACTCTAATGAGGTCTGTTTTTGCCTCATATACTGCGTTTCCACTTATGCGAGTGGTTCAAGACTTTTGAATGGTGTTGTAGTTATTGTCCTTCAGTGGTGTACCTTAGGCAACACAATGTAGCTTAACTCCTAGATATTTCTTTAAAGAAACTTTGCTGTATCCGTTATTTGGCTGATTTTAAACAGGGAGATTTACGATGGCTTTCACTCACTGCAGTCTGCTTCTTATGTAGCTGTCCGTGGTGCTGAAACCAGCTTCAAAGCTTACATTTTGTCTCTCTGTGCTGAAAAGAAACTGCATTTCCTGTTTTCCACTCTTGAAAGCTAAATAAGGGTGCTCTTTTTCTCCCGACTCTTTGTAAAAGTTCTATGGTTCTGTTTTGTTTTGTTTGTGGTTTTCTGTGTGTTGTGTGTGAAGCCAGGGGCTAAAGGAAAGCGCTTTGTCCAGCTTAAATCCTCAACAGATGGTGTTAATGCATTTATCAAAGGACAGGTTCACTCTCAACAGATTTTGTCAAACCTTTCTCAGTGTTAATGCCTTTCTTTCATTATTCCAAACCTGACGTGTCATTTTGCACTTTGTGTTATTCATATTTACTCCAAGCACTTTCAGAGGCCAAATAAAACTGAACCATTGTGCAAATGTACTGTAAATGACTAATTTAATACTATTATTTGCTTGAGTTAGTGTTAATTGAGTTTTGTTATCATGCAGGTGAGGTACACTGTTGGGAAATGTATTTAAAAAATAAAGGCAAATACACTCTAATGCCACATGTCGTCTAACTCATGTCTGTCTTCCCCCCTTTTTTGTAATTTCCTGCAGTGGTGCTGCTGAATTCTAAAGAGACTCAAGCAGAGCTCGGCTGGACGTCCTATCCCCCTAATGGAGTAAGTATAGTTGCATTTTTCATTACCTGCATGTCATTTTTTTCATTTGTAGACGCATGTGTTTACTTGCCAGCCTCCACACAGCTTGTTACTTTACTTTTCCACACCTTTTCTTCAATTTGTCCCCAGTGCTGAGCTCATCATTATCATTAATTATTGGGACTAATCCAGGCTACTATATAGCAGTGTCCAAAGCAGCTACACAGATGTGCTGCCACAGATAAATGGCCTTTTGTGACGATCGATTTCGTCCGTAAAACCCTTTGCACTAAGTTATGACTGCAAGATAAATGCAGGAGCACTTTTGCCAGAGCAGTTTGTCACCCACGTGTCACCTGCAAGTTGGCCTTTCCATGCACACACACACTTGATAAGTCTATTATATGAATAACATCACTGCTTTTAAATGTGCATTGTTTAGGATAGAGGTTGCTGAAGCACTTGTGTTTGAGATGACTGCTGCACTACGTGCTCCACTATGCATAAGATTAATGTGACTGTGTGATTCACCTACATGTCCCAGTAGAAGTGATAGAGAACACACTGCACCCACTTTGATATAGTCACCTTGACAGGAGAGGGGCTGATCACATTACCATTGGAGATAATCCATTTCTACTCTTTTGCTTTGTGCACGTTTGTGTATTTATGAGAGAGGGAGAGCAGTTCATATTTGCTGCTCAGTTCACTTTCAATTCTGTCAAGAGCGCCTCGGTAATTCAAATAGTGACATGGAGTCATAATCATTCATCTGATGGATAAATTATATATTTGATTACATTTTTCTCGCTCTTCCAGACTGAAAGTAAATCAGAAAAACAAACTCTGCCCTACGGCAAATATTAGGAAACTATAAAAAGCATTCTTAGAGTGCTCAGAGGAGTTTAAACTTTTAATTCCTCAAAAATAAAATACATTTAAAAGATAAATAAAATGCTATATTATTCAGTGGTTCCTCACCTTGAAGAGAATACTTGTGACTCCGTCCCAATGGCTGAAATAGGGTGTGCACATACATCAGATTTCTTTTTACTACTACCACTTCTTCTAAAGCAACAACTACTAATAATAATCTTTTGTTAGCAAACAGGCCAGTAATTATCAATTATTTGGACCAATATTTAGACAAAAAACACTCTTAATCTATTCAGCAAGGTGCAGAGAGTTCTTTAGAACAGAGAATCTCTGTCAGTACCGATATAGTATCAATATTTTAGGCTACACCAAAGCTGCAAAAAATAAATAAATAAATAAAAACTATCTGTAGGCTGAAGGCCAACTAACAAAGCCCTTTAATTAAGCCTGCTGTGTCTTTTTTTCTAAATTCGTTTCTTGTGAATAAATCACAAGACTGTGGGATGAAACGTTTATACCAGGGGTAGGCAACCTTTCTGATGACGAGTGCCATTTAGAATTTCCTCAGAGGTCAGTGTGCCATATGATTGCATTAGCGATAAATTTAATAACGCTCTATATTAACGGTTACACACTATATAGAACCACTTTATAGAATTATATTTGTTCGCAGATGTTGGCAGCAATCAGCGAATAGTTATCAGCTATTTTGAAACCAAAAAAAAGGACACTTTTTATCCATGACAGCAAATGAACTGTACAACAGAAAATACAAAAGCTATTTATGGTCTCCTCACAACAATGATAAGAAAAATAAACTGGGCCAATATGGCATGTCTGTTAATACAGAGACAAACATGTTAATGTGATCTCTGGTCTCCCACTCAGAGATACAGGTCTCCGAGTGTCCAGCATTCAGACGGCTACCTGAGGAGACTCATGTGAGAGAAAATCTACTCACACAGATATGTAGAGCCAAATACTGTCAATAAGGCCTCTGCAATGTTTTGAAGACAGTTAAACTTGTCAGGTAGTGATGTCCAGCAGGTGAAAATGCAAGCTCCATGAACACACACAGCTATGGATTCCAGCTGCTTCGATGTTATATGTATGATTTTTATCATACATCATACATCTATCATAAGCTTCAGAGAATTATTTATTAAAAGCTAGACATTTTAAATGAGAATAAGAAAGTATTTCTTTGTGCCCCCCTTTCCCTGTTAATGTCCTACCTGGCCCCCTGGCAAAACTTTGCTAGATCCGCCCCTGCACAGTTACCAGCTGTCAGCTACTTAGAAACAGATCCTGGTGTTATTTGTTTCTCAGGAACAGTTCATAACTTCCCTTCAACTCATTCATGTCACCTAAAAGGCAAACCTGTTTCTCCATCACCTGTTCAGCTCTGATGATTCAGTAAAGACATCTCCTGGTTTCATCTTCCTGGTTTCCCTCTCACAAGATAACCAAACCGACATCATGACCAGCAGCTTTACAGCTGTGGCTCCAGCAAACATCAGCTACTAGAAAGTAATATTAAATACATTCTAACAACAGCTGATCAAGCTTAAACGTGCTGCTGTTGTTTAGCGCGACATTCGACGGTTTCCTCTTTCTGGCGCAAAGTGGGCGATAAACAAAAGAGAAAAAAGGCGATCAGCTGATCATTGATCAGTTTCATGATTGAAGTAGCAACCACCCAGCTGTATAGAAACTCCGTCATGCTAGCTAGCACGCAGTACGAGTTATTGTAACTGACTGTAAAAAGTCAGCACAACAAAAATAAACTCCACCTAAACTTGGTTCATATCTGACCCAGATAGACTGCAGGTCATAACTTCTTACCTGAAGTTCAGTTCACCTGACACTCGGACCGGCGGCCGCCTCGGGTCTCTCCTCTTGCCTCTCCTTTCTCTCATCCACCTGCTGGCCTCCACCACAGATTACTGAATCTGTGGAAGCTCCGCCACAGCCACCACCAAACAACTGAGTTATTTTTACACACCGACCAGCATCTGGCCAATCCACCACCTTTTATTGTTTATACCGTTACAAAGAAAAAAAAGTCAAATGCCCAGTATGCCCGATGGCCAGTCCAGCTATGGTCGTGCCATCAGTTAACCCTTCGCATGCCAACTGTGGCACGCGTGCCTAGGGTTGCCGACCCCTGGTTTATACAAACATTGAACACAAATGCCATTAGTTTAAGTGCCAAGCAGTCTGAGATCGAAAGAAAGTGACTAAGGTCTGACCCACAGTTGCAGAAACACCACTTAAGACTCACAATGACTGAGCCTGTTCATTATGTGACACTATTAGACAATCTGAGAACCAATGATTTTTATTTCAAACACTCACTCATCAGATTATGTCATTACACTGTTAACCTGAACTTACTCACTCCTGTTTGCATATCTATTCTTTCTGCTGTCATTTAACATTTTTATCATCTGTTTCTTGCTGTTTTTTTTTCTTCTTGTCAGTCCTTCATGTTATTACTAAGCTCCTTGCTGCTTATTCATGGTTTGTAAAATGCAGTATGTCTCTTTCCATTCCCATATTCCTTTTCTTGATTTTCTTTTTTCTATACCTCACATTTAAGGATTTTGTGTCTTTTTTCCCCTCTGCCCAAATCTTTATCCCTACAGTGGGAGGAAATAAGCGGCGTAGATGAGAAGTATAAGCCCATTCGGACATACCAGGTGTGCAATGTGATGGAGCCCACGCAGCAGAACAACTGGCTGCAGACGGGCTGGGTGGCACGTCGAGGTGGACAGCGCATTTTTGTGGAGCTCCAGTTCACTCTGCGTGACTGCAACAGCATCCCTGGTGTAGCAGGCACCTGCAAGGAGACCTTCAACCTCCTGTATGTCGAGTCAGACAGGGACCTTGGAGGTGTGACGCGAGAGGACCGGTATACCAAGATAGATACCATTGCTGCTGATGAGAGCTTCACGCAGGGTGATCTTGGTGAGAGGAAGATGAAGCTGAACACAGAGGTGCGTGAGATCGGCCACCTCAATCGTAAAGGGTTCCACCTGGCATTCCAGGATGTCGGTGCCTGCGTGGCACTGGTGGCTGTGCGGGTTTACTACAAACGCTGTCTCGCAACCGTCCAGAACCTGGCAGTGTTCCCCGATACAGTGGCCGAGGCAGCGTTTGCCACGCTTGTAGAGGTGCGCGGCACCTGTGTTAACAACTCTGAAGTTGACACAGACAGCCCTCCCAGGATGCATTGTAGTGCCGAAGGTGAATGGCTGGTGCCTATTGGGAAGTGCAGCTGCAGCGCCGGCTACGAGGAGGGACACAGCAGCTGTGAAGGTAGGGAATGGAAAATCAGATAGTGGGATGTGTGGATACACGAATAAGAATGCAGCAAATACAAGCAACGAGAAAGGAGTTATGTCGGAAATGAACTAAAGCAACAAATCCAGAATACTGAATACAGAAAAGAAAGAATTAGCAATGTTTTCATGTGTTTTAGCTCTTTGATAGAATGCTCTGGACTAACAGCGAGCAGGAACACAACAGGAAAAAAACAAAAACTGTGTGTGATTTTTTTGTTTGTTTTCTTTTAAACACAACTTGGTTTGAATTTTTGCTAGAAACCGGTGTCAGTGTATTGAATAGCACATACAAAATACAGCAAATAATTGCATTGCAATCAAAACTGATGATTTGTATGCAAACTAAGTGAAATTGGCATTTTTTTCATGTGTTAAATGGCAGTGCCACTTGCATTAGAGCCAATCCAAATTCCAAATTACATTGGAGGTTCAGGCAGATATTGCTAGCAGCTACAAATATTATAAAGCTGTATAGTTCTGTTGAAGATATATTGATTGATTGATTGATTGAATCTTTATTTTGAACATGTTGAAAAAGTATAAAAAAAAAATAGAATTAAAAGAGACAAATGAACAAAGCAAACAAAAGGAAAACGAGCAACCACAACTCCAAATAACGTCCATGTTCAAAAAGGAGCAGGAATTCAGTTAAAAAGACTCTGAAATTGACATCTGTATTGAGACACACACAGAGATACAGCAGATACTGTAAGAGTGAACGAGGGAAAGGGAATAAGTGCAGGTGAGCAAGGACAGAAAGGAGAAATCAATGTTAACGAGTGTTTAGACAAGAAGAACGATCCGCAGTGGTCATGTTTTTAGAGGGCAGACAATAGAAGTACAAAGACACCTTTCTCATTCATTTTCAAACTGTGCCTCCTTTTGTTCTATACTGACAGTGCCATCGATTGCGAGGATCTTGACTTGTCAGAGATGTTAAAATATTTCGTGTTTATGTCCAAACGTTGTCACACATATTGGCATGTGAGGCATGGTGTGTGTACCGTGAGTATGAGAAGTGTGAAGAGCCTGGTGTGTGTGAATGTGAACACAATGACTTTGTGTACTGTTTCTTCAGAAGGCCGTGTCCCAAGCTTGACAACACATCTTTCTTTCATGAGGCATAAATGTCCCGATTAACACACAGACACACCTACACGAAGTGCTGCCATTAGTAAGCTAGCGGGTGGTTTGATGTGTTGCTTTCTGACGTAAACTGAAACGGACAGTATTGCGATCTTTTGTCACAATTGCTCATATAATAGCAGCAGTTTGAACGCCTGACTCTCGCTGTTAGTTTTCACACCCCATCTTGAATTATTGTGCAATGTGATGTGGGTGTTGGAGTCACTTGACTAGACTGTAACGTGCAGTCATGGGACAGTAATTTAGACTGTTGAACTTGGTGCGGTGATCTCATATTGATCCCTGCAGTGGTTTTTTATTAAAAATGTATTGATTCTGTGTATTTGATTAACAATAGTAATTTACATCAGCGTGTTTGTATTCCAAAGTGAAGCTCATTGTGCTACTAACTAAAATATATAAGAAACGGCAACATAGCTAAAAGGCTCAGTGAGTCTATCCATAAAAAGTCAAAACCTTACTTGGATTCAGTTTGCCTGCTGTCCACTTCAAGGTTGTCTCTGTCTGAAGCTCTGCACAGCTCTCAGCACTCCTGCTGTTTTCAGGTCATTTCCTTGAAGTCTCATTCTGACCACTTCCCTCTGCACGTCTTCTTTGCTGTGTCAAAGCAGCATGCCTTTAACTATACTTTCATTTTGGGGAAGAAGTCAGGTGAGCAACAATTTTTGTTGCCGTTGCCATGAAACCCATCACGTTCGGGGTCGTTTGCAGTAAGTGTTCTCCCTCAGACACCTCGGGATGTCGATGACCTTGTGCATTACCTGTGGACTTGTACATCGCATGATCTTCCAGTGAAGACTGCTGTTTTCTCATCTAAGTCATAGCAGGGACATAATATTTTCTTAACCTTAACATTTTTTGGTATGATTGTACCATATGCCGCTTTTGGAATGCTTTCATTTAGTGGGATCTAACAACCGATATGGTAATTCATCACATATCTTGTCTGTCATTGTAAATGATGGGCCGTAACAATATTAACTTTATGAAGTTTCTGCCAACAATAGTTCTGCAAAACACCTAGCTGTTGAGAGGAACCAATAGTTAAGGAAAAAAATCCAGTATAAATAGTATTAATAGTAAAGTTGGTGATAAGTCGTGCAGAACTTTGGCTGCGTTGCACATTTTCTGGTTCTGCAGTAACAGTTTGACAGTTGGAGCTGAGAATTGTTTAATGATATTGGCAGTTGGGCCGTGTGCAAATAAAGTATGTGTTGCTTGTCCTGCTTTTTGTAATTACTGACAATGCTTTTTCGACAATAAAATCTTCGCCGCGGACAGAAGAATCTGACTGATGTACAAACCAACAGAGAAACTCGGAGGAGAATAACAATGTGGTACGGGGAAGCACCGCGCAGATGGATGAAGAGAGAAAGCACTGACAGGAAACCAACAAAAAAAAGTAACATTTTAAAGGAAAAGAAGGAGTAAAGGGAGAATAGAACATGTCAGGCATCTTGCCAAAAGAGCAAGTAGACAAGGACAGTGAGTCTCAGTGATGGCACAGAAAAGCCAGCGAGTCCACAGAGACTCAGAGAGAGAGACGTTTTAGACTGCTTCTATCGGTGCTCAACCTTGACTGGGTGCAGTTTAGCAAGTAACTGTGTGGTCCACTAGGTGATAGAGAATGTCATTATCCATGAGAGTGGTCTGCTGACACACACACACACACACACGTTCCCTGTAGTGCCTCTTTCCTCACTTCAGCTGTAATGGTATGAATATGCAGCCAAAGCCCAGACATCTCCCACTGCACCAGAGCTATTGATCAGCTGTAATGCTCCACTAAACTGGGGAATTGCGCTGGGACTGCTCATACACACTTATACTAAGGACACATCTCACAGCAGACACACACACACACTTTTTTTTTTTAAATTTCATTTTGTGTGTCGGAGAAAGACATCAGGTCTCCATGTGCACCTCATAAAAATGGATAGTGAGATTACAGAAATGTTTTGTGCGCAAGGACATTTGAGTTTATATATGTGTCGCAATCATCCTCATGCACATGTCCTTCAAGAATATGAATGAGTAGCTGCTGTGAAGTACAACAAAAAAAGAATGCAAAGCAGTAAATCGCAACAAACACAACAAAGCTGTGATCTTCAACTGATTCCCGTGTACGTTTGCATACGGTGTTCACAGGTTCTATGTCTTATTTACTCCTGAGCGTAATTGTTTAACTGAGTTAGTGAAAATGCACTAAGTGTCTCAGTCCCGGTCAATAATATCGAAGAGCCAGTGAGAAGCTACTGATAATGGTGTAAACAGATAGTGCAGTGCAGTGCAGTGCAGTAGGGAAGAGGATTATTACCGCATCCTCTGTAAGGGTCACAGAAGATTTAAGGAATGCTGGATTACTTCGGATTATGGCAACTGCTGTCATAATTCTTTTTATAAAGTTTTTACCTAGGAAGTGTAGGTATTAAAGGACATTTAACTTAATTTAACAACAACAAAAAAACTCAGCAAAAGAGCAAATTTGTTATGTGTCCAGCCATGCGGTGGCTCTCGTCTGGCTTTCATCTCTCCAGTTCGACGGCTTTCTGCATCAAAACTGAATGAATGTGTAATTATAGAAAACCTAAAAAAGACAAAAATGTGTGTGGTGTTGAAGTCGTCTCTTACAACTGAGTTACTACCAAGTATCTCTAGGATGAAAAGAGGAGATCCTGGTGTTTAAGATTTAGGTCATGCAACTAATCCGCTGTTGCTCAGAGGACCGCAAGACTGCTGCTGCTTGTGAAGATGAGTGTAAATACGAAGAACTTAGAGCTTATGTCCACTTAGCTTCCTCATGAAATACATAAAAGGCCAAAAAAGGAGAGCGAGTTTAAAAACCAGAGCGGTAGGACGACTTGGATGTGTACATCTTGACCCTGTGTGCATTCACAAGTCAGACACGCGTTGTGAGGAGCACACATATGTTCTTCGGTCTCATTATGAATAGCCGTCAACAGGAACAGACCAGGGAGCAAAAAAATTACGTAATATATTACCTCAGAAATGGTGTGTTTGATGTACATGTGTAATTATGTGTGGGTTTTTTTTTGCGTGTGTCTCTCTCACACTCATGAGCTCCATCCTGTTCTAATTAAGGCAGGCTGCTCTTTCTATATAATTACTGAGTTTGCCTCATGCCTTCAGCGGATTCTCTTATTATCTTTGTTTGATGCTTCACAATCCAGCTCCATCACATTCACCACCCTGCTATTCCTTCCTATTGCTCTCCTTCCCTCCGTAATTTACTACACGCCATCCTTCTCCTCCCCTTTCCCCCCTCATGCACCTTTATTTCCTTCTCCTATTTACCCCCCAACGCGCTCCCTGTGCTGCCAAAGGACTGTATATTTAATTTCTATCTCGCTGATCAGAGCAACACTTCACGACTTCCTCTAAAGAAACTGTTTGCGTTCTCTCTCCTCCTCTACCTTTTTCCTTTTTTTTTCTCCCTCTTTGACTTTCTGTTTTTTTTATCTTGTCTCTTTTCAATATTTCCCATCAACATTCTGCTTTTCCTGTCTCCAGCTCTTGTTTCATGCCCCCCCCCGGGGTGACCATGTGGCAGGGTAAGACGGGGTGAAGCAGGGCGAGGCAGGTTAACAGGCTGAAATCTGCTGGTGAAGCTTGGAGAATTATCCAATGCGTTTGTACAGGGCGGTGAGCGAGAAAGTGTGTGTGTGTGTGTGTGTGTGTTTGCGTGCTCAAATTTGGCACTAGTAGCCAATCATATGTTTCCAAAGTCGCTCCCTCTGTTGCAGTCATCTTCCGCTCTGTCTGTTGTCACTTCTTGTCATGTCCTTATCAGCCTTCCCTATTTCTTTTTGTCTCAGACAGAAGTCTTATTGTATTCTATTTCTTTTACTTCTATTTGCGTAGCTTTCCAGTCCTTCGCCAGTGATTTGTAACCACATCCTAACCTTTATGATAGAGCATCTTTCCCACTTTCCATATTCATGTTTTTGACTCATCATTCATTCTCCTTTTATCTTACATTTTGCTATCTTTATACTATCTCTTTTTGGCTAGGTGCAACCCCTGCCCATCTGGTCTCCCCTCGCTATCCTTCTCCATCTTTCTCCTTTCCAGCCACGTCACCTGCTACTGTTAGTCATTTCTCTTCCCCAGCTTTCATTTTAAATAATTCACATTCTCCAGGGAGAAAGACAAATGTGTTCTTTTGAGCCAACCATCTGATGTATTTATTTTGCTGGACACCCATACAACAAGTGGGCAAAGAGCACAAATACACACCCGTCAAACATTCACACACTAATAGAGAGCATTCCCACATAGACATACAGACATCTATGTGTGTGCTTGTTTACAAAAGTACCATTAAAATGTCCCTTGGATATTGAAAATGTGTGCTGGAGGGAGGCCAAGCACTCGCTATTCATTTTTCCCCTGCCTTACTTCACCTAGGGAGAATGAGGAAGGAAGGAATTAAGTTGGGGGGGGCATTATAGATGGAGGTGAAAATGTATTTTGGGGGGGTTGAGGAGGAGGAAGAAAAATTGGAAAGGGAATGCATAGCATTGCAAAAAAAAAAAAGGGAAAAAAAGAGCTGTCACAAATTCCTCGTCGTTTCACTGTTTGTTAGTCACTCTGCGTAAAAGCGGAATGCATAAAATATGAGTTGTAAAAGCTGAGGATTATTTCAGAGACGCACACAATGCTGGTGCAGAGAGATGACGCTAAGAAAAATGACAATGAGAAGTGAGGGAGATGATGTAGACTTGAAAGGGAGAAGACAGTGGGAGTAAAGGTGATGAGTTTTAGAGGTTAAAGGCTAAAAAAACAAGTAAAAAAAACCCAACTTGACCTGTAAGTAAAGAAAAAAAGTGGAGGTCAGAGGGAGATAATGGTAAGTTGAAGAGAAAGAAAAAACAAAGCGTGAAAAGGTGAGAACTAGGCAGAGTGAAATTGCAATGTGTTACCTTCATCCTTTTCTCTCTTTCCCCCCCCTTTTCTTCCGCACCAGTCTCATGAATTAAATAGAGCCAACATGAATGCATCAAAGTTAGAAAAGGTTGGCATCCAGCTTAATCAGGTTGCTAACTCACCCGACATGACAGCCTCATTTCTCTCTGACTCACCCATGACCACTGAGCCGAATCAAATATTCAGTAAAACATGGAACTATCCTGTAAGAGCAGCTCCTGCTTATTAAGTACATGAAAACTTTGGTGTTCATAAGAAATAAAAAGACATTAGAACAAAAGAAACTGGCAGCTTTATTCCCTGGAATACCAGTTTCCTCTTTGCTTTGTTATACCGTTCCTCCTCTTTCAGTAATTATTTTCTAGCCACTACAGTATCGCTGAGGTGTGATACAATATTCAGTTGCATAAAATATTGCTCGCCATAAGACTTGAGATTAGTTACACTCATTTTTGGTGATTATAATTAAATCATATGGTACACATTTAAAATGTAAACCTGACTTAGTAAGAATTTTAAATATCACTGTGGAGAAACCGCGTTACTCAGCAGCAAATAGAATATAAATCAAAGTGAAACAATGGGGGAAGATTAACAGCACAGCCGATAAGCGTAGCACCATTTTTCTCTCCACGGGGAACATATTAAGTTGACTTATGGTTTGAGAAGCATGTTATATTCACTCAGCTATGTTTTGCATGTTTTAACAAATCACCACCCAGTAAAACCAAGTATCTCTAAATTCACTGATTAAAGGCTCCTTTTATGGGAGCCGTCTTGCACTTCCTGAATCGAAAACTATGCCTAGTTTTGAAAAATGGCAAGGACATTTCTCCGCTGTGATAATTTCTGGTGCTAATGAAAGCAAGAATACACATTAAAGCTCAATTATATTCTGTCAGACTAAACAGGAAAACTTAAATATAAAAACAACAGAGGCAGGCTCAAGCTAGCGATTTTCTTCCACAGATGCTGGCCCTTAGGCTCGTGCTATGCTATCCCAGTTGAACCACTCTGGCACATGAAAGGCTTGCTGACGACAAGCTGCATCTTAGATTAAAGATTAATGCTAAGTCTCATTATGTAAGGCTGTGTAATTCCTGGTGTCCTGAAGTGACCCAGCAGAAGAATTTTGGATGTGCTAGATGATTTACGACGCTTGTGTTTGCGTCTAAGAGTTCTTTTTCTTGGGCTCCATAGAAAAAAATCGGGGGGAAAAATCGTTATTTTGCAAGAAATGTGCACAGATCCATACATGTATGCTACCTGGCTGCACACCCCACCTCCTCATAGTAAAATATGAAAAAAATTATAATGTTAATGGAAAGGCAGTGTTCAGAAATGCCCTGCTGTCCCACAGTCTCCTCGTTCCATCCCTATTCAAGCTCTACTAATAACTTTCCATCTGTTCCAAATTGATGTGGGATCAGTGTATAGATCTGTCTGCCCCCACTTAACCTCAGTGAAATGTACTTATTCTGTCAAAACACTTGAAAGATGGCGAACGCAGGAGTGCACACACACACACACACACACACACACACACACACACACACACACACACACACACGTGTGCTTATTGGAAACAAAGTCTTAAGAGGAAGCTGCTATTATTTTTACTACTACAGGTCTCATTGAAGTCAGGAGGAGTGAAATGAGAAATAAAATAGTCAAAGTGTGTTGAGAATTGTTAAGTCAAAGGTAACTGGATTTACACAATTAGTGTTAAAGACAGTTTGTCACTCACTCTAGTAGATCTGCGTGTTCTGTACAGTGGTATGCGGTGATTAAATGGTTATCAGTTACAAGTTGATTTGTATTTTTATTTGTTTTATTTATTCATTTATTTAATGGTTTTGGGCTGGAGCCTGTCAGTGCTGACATATGCCATGACACAAGATGTGAGGCAGGGCTTGTTCAGCACAGGGGTGTATTTCTGTAATGGAGCCCATCGAGTCCATCAATGCTAACACACGGAGATAGACACCCACATCCATGCCCATAGAGTTAATGCATGTCTGTGGGCGGAAACAGGCGCACCAAGAGAAAACCCACATAGGGAAAATGCTAATAACGTGACTGTAATATGTCATCAGCACTGAAAAAGAAAATTTATTTTTGTTAGTCATTAAAACAAATGGCAAAACATCTGTAAGACTGAAAAGTGAGTTGCCTTTAACTTAAAGTATGACTAAAAACCTCGATGTACAATTATCTTTAAAATTCAGTTCACTGCATTTTTTTAAAATAAAAGTAAATCTTCAATAACCTGCACTGCTTCATTATGTTTCAAGGCAAACGTTTACATTGTGAGTTTGTATGTGATGAGCTGTGCAGCCATCCCTGTTTGAATCTACCCTGCGTATCTATGTCTGTGTATGCCGGCTGTTGTCTCTGTATTCACAGCTCGACAGAGGGGCCTGCCATGAGGACAGAGTGCCCGCCCCCCCTGGCTCCACAGTGCGCCTGGCATGCCAGCCTTTGCCAGCTTAGCTCTCCATCCCCCTGCCTTCCTTGTTTTCCTGTCATTCGTCATCACCCTCCCTATCATGCACCCTCTCTTGTGCAAACTGATACGCATTCGCACGACTCAACCCACATTCCACTGAAATGGACGGCTTTTCCAGAGACACCTGCGCCACTGCGCTCTAAATATAACACACGTAAATGCACACGCCCACACATATCCATGTATGTGTACATTAAGATTTCTTGGACACGTGCATTTGCATATCCATATACTGAATGCACGGATCATCCCAAACACTCCCAGAAACAAACAACACTACATATGCATGCTCAGACATGGGCTTACTCCCACTCCCTCACAGGCTCATGTGTGTTATTTGTCCGTAACCCACTCCATCTGTTTCTGCCTTCACGCCTAACTAAGGCCTGTTTATCACTCGGCACACTCACGCACGCACACTCTCATTGTTTTGATGTGTAATCATGTGCAGTTCCACAAACACCTGTAGTCCTTATATTAACCAGACAACCCATAATCCTCTCGGATGGACAGGCTCATTACACTCAGATGCTCACACATCACTGAGCAAAAGCCATAAATCTAGACGTACACTTTGGCGAAATCTAATTTTATATTCTGGTAGAGTTATGAGGGATTTTGTCACACTGGCAATAATTGTTTCATGCTCTCTTTGCACACATGGACATGCCCCTTGATCATTCGCTTTCTCTCCCCGACACACGCACACAAATGCTCACAGTGGGGAACAGTGTGAAGTGATTGGCATCCTGAGTAGAGTGTTATGGGTGACATTTCCACTGTGTAGTGGTATTGAGGTCTCCTGCAGGGCCTCTGGTCCAATTGGCACATTGAGAGATTGAGGGCGTTAGGTGGGTGGAGGTTCCAGAGAGAGAGGGGCCACTGAGGGAGAAAGAGAGAGAGAAAGACACAGGGTTACTACAGCTCCACTGGATCCTAATATCAAGCTTGGGCTCCGTAAATGAGTTAGAAAAAAATGACTTTGGATAAGTTTATACCTGTAGTTTTCCAAAGATAATCAAATAATAACAAACTGAACTCTTCATATCAAGAGGATACAAATCGACAAAAGGGAAATGGTGCTTAATCGCATTTCATTTTTAGCCTAAAGCTATTTGCAACTTGAAATTTATGTTTGATGATAACCACCATAAACAAGCCCTGGTTGATTCTGTACTGAAGCTCAAATATGTTCCCCTATAAACTGTAAATCACAGCTGCCCACAGATATAAACAGAAGCTGATAGATGACACTCTGAAAATGTAAAACTTTTGGCTTGATGAGGTTTAAATTTCTATGATGTCCTAGAACCCACGAGGAACAAAGAGGAAAACTGGTCACACAGTCTAAATAGATTAAATCGAGTCTTTTCAGGAGTGTCTCTAAATCATTGAAGCAAACAAAACTCCATCTCGCTCTCTGCTGTTTCTTTAGCTTTATCTCATGCCATTTGTTCAGTCATCCCTGTTCTTGCGTGTTACTTTTCTCAACCTTTTTTTTTCCTTTTTATCTCCCTTTCCATCAAATAAGAAGGTGAATCAAACAAAGTCTTTTATCATAATTTAATCTTTCTCAGGAAAATGTAAGTTCCTACATTCCTCTGCAGTTATCACTTTATTCGGTGGTCATTTCATCTAGCTGAAGATGATCTGATTGGGCTGATAGGAATCTTAACATTGTCTGTAAACAGAAAGAAAATTCCAACATTAACCAGCATATATAATGGGCATTATCACTTGTAATCAGTCCCATAGATATGGCCAGCAGGGGCCCTCCTCCATCTCTCAGCAGGCTGAGTAGAAAGTAATCATCCACTGTAATCAGTGATCAACAGAAAGTAACCCAATTATGTAGGAGACACTTAAACCTCTGGTTGTAAAAATTGCAGTAATATAGACAATAGGGCTTTATAACAGGAGGTTCCACAGGCAACTGTTAGTGGTATTATAACAAAGTCAAAGTGATTGGGAACAACATCAACTCAGCTGGATCAGCAAGTGCTAATACACAAAGAGGTCCTCAACTTTCTGCAGACCTCCAAATGTGGCATTCAGATTAGCTCAAGAACAGTGCTTCCTGGGTTTACATGGCCAAACAGCTGCAACCAAGCCTTACATCACCAAGTGCAATGTAAAGTGTCAGATGCTGTGGTGTAAAGCACGCCACCACTGGACTCTAGAGCAGTAGAAACGTGCTCTCTGGAGTGCTTCTCTGTTTGAAAATCTGATGGACGAGTCTGGGTTTGTTGGTTGCCAGGTAACAGTTTGACTGCCCTGTGCGAAGTTTGGTGGAACTAAGATAATGATGTGCGGTTGTTTTTCAGGATTTCGGCTGAGTTCTTTAGTTCCAGTGAAAGGAAGCATACCAAGAACTTTTGGGCAATTTCATCCTCCCAACTCTGTGGGAACAGTTTAGGGATGGCCCATTCCTTTTTCAACATGACTGTGCACTAGTGCACAAAGCAAGGTCCATAAATACATGGATGAGTGAGTTTGGTGTTAAAGAACTTGACTGACCTGTACAGAGTCATGACCTCAGCCTGGTAGAAACCTTTGGGAGGAATTGGAGCAGAGAGTGTGAGTCAGGACTTCCTGTCCAACATCAGTGTCAGACCTCACAAATGTGATTCTGGAAGAATAGTTGAAAAGAAATCCCATAAACACACTCTTCAAGTTGTATGAAAGCAGACAAGCAAATACATTTGGGAATATAGCATACTTTTGTAAGTGAAGTTTTTCAACCCACTAGTGATCTTTTGCTCACCCCAGCTAAGTACTTTTCATGTCCAAACCTAACCAAACAGTGTGCAAAAATGATAGTAGATTCAGGTAGCTCTTAACAATGAAAGCTAAAGCTGAACAAAAGTGAAGTCGTTAAGTATAGGTCTTGAACTCCTATATGGCTGAGAGTCTTGCAGAATATGTCTCCACTTCCTCGCCTGCCTCTTAATGTAGAATTTTATTGCCGTTTTTAAACCTGAAACACACTTAATATTTCCCTTCAGGGAGATTAAATGACCACCCCTTAATGAGGTAATGACTGTCCGCTTACCTCACTTACACTTTGGCTAAGATGTGCTGTCCTGGAAAACCGTAAATCCAGGCTTCATATAGAAAGCTGTGTGTGACAAGAGTACATTTAAACAATATTTACAAACAGCAGTGGAGTTTTCACCTGTTTTCAGGGTGCATTTGACTTTTTTTCCTCCCCCTGCTTTCTCTCCGTGACTCTTTGTGTTGTGCTACCACCATCCAGAACAATGTAAATCTACTGTTGAATTAGTTATTTTCCCTCCCTATCATCCATCACACACGACACACTGAGAGGGCGGAGTGCGCAACAGTGAGAGACTGCGTGGTGCAACGAACCATCGCCATGTTTACACAGATTGAAAAATCAGACCCGGGGAAAACATAAGTTCAAACATGTGTGTTCATGTTTAGTGTTTTTTTGTTGTTGTTTTTGCCATGCAGCACACAGACACACAAAGACAAATACAGACTTGCATCTTGTGAAATACATCTTTGGTTGACCATCTCATGCAGAATATACACACGTACGCAGAAATTGTACATTGCAGCGTTTTGTGTATCTGGCGTTGCCTTCTTTTTGTGTGTTTTTTTTTTCAGGGTTAGGGCTATTTAAACTTGTTTGATGCAGTGGATTGTTTTTCTGTGTCTTTAATGTTTTCTGCAGAATTTCAATGCTCTTGGCCGTTACACATGGAAGCTTATCCATAAGATGTGTGTACACATCACAGTTGACTGAGCATACACTTTACCTTTAGTTTTTTTGGCTGTGCTTTATATGTCATCTGTATATGCTATTTTGGCACTGAGAAACCACAAGGCGCACACACACACACACACACACACACACACACACACACACACACACACACACACACACCTAAAGTCATGTATGTCATGTGGTTTTAACTGGCCCTGCCGGCGGTGATGGATGGTGTATTTATGAAGCCCCTTTCCATGCTCTGGATCAAGGACTCAAAGAATCATCCAGTCTGACGGAGAGAGCGGGATGGGTGGATCAAGGGATGACAGAGGCAAGGATAGAGGGAAGGAGTAAGGATGTATGACTGAAGAGAAAGGGAGGCAGCAGAATGGAGGGATTTTGGAGGGGCGAAGGGGACGGGGAAGGAGAAAAACAGGACTGCCTGCTTGATGGGAAGGTCATAGTCAGCAGGGAGTACTGGAGTCCTGCTGAGCTGGGAACATGTCGCACAAACACACACCTACAAGTGCAATTTCTCTTTATCAAATTGGGGGAAAAAAAGGTCCCGAATCCTCCGTCACCAACTGACATTCGTTAGTGTCCAAAATGCGTGAAAGATGCATCAGTTAAACATTGGATAACACAATGAGTCAGCTTGTTATAAAGATACATTAATGTGACAGATATTTATTGTCTCAACAATACACTTTGTAGCACATTCAGTCTTTACCATCCTAATGCATGCACATGCTTGCATACACATCCACTTGTGTGCAAAAGCAGCCTCGCTTCTTATCGTTTTTTATTCGTCTCTCTGGTTTCGTCTCACCCAGCCAGCTTCATCTATTCTGTGTCGTTATTCTCATTTGGCACGAGGATAAATCTCATCCCAGTTTTTGAGGCAGCAGTTGTAAGCCAGATAGAGGTAGACAGTAAACTATTAGACAGAAAGACAGATGGCCAGAGGAGGGATGGACAGCAAAAACAAGCAGACTAGCTGTTAAGTGTTTATATGAATAAGCAGGCAGGAAGACTGACACACACATTTGGTAGCTGTTAAATCAAAGAAAAAACAGTTTGCAGGACATGTTGACACATTGGAGACAGAATGGGAATACTGGAATTTTGAATTCACAAGCATATCAGAAGTACAGTAGATTTAGAGCCTTAGATATTGTTGTTTTAGCTGATGATCCAAGAACCCTTTGAAACTTGTTTCTGTTATTTGATAGGATATATATAATAGCTAAAAATTGAGGAGAGTTGTGGGAGTGGGTAACATTAAACAAAAATGGACTCAGTCGTGGGCCTTGACTTTGCAATTACAGTATCAATCTGTTGGGCTCCACAATTTTGAGCTTAAAAATGGTATATTTGAAAGATTAAGAAAATCTTGCAGAAATGGTAAATAAAATGGAAACAAAGTGTTCAAGCAAGACACAAAGTCAACCTCGGCCACAAAGTCAAGCTCGACCACAGCACCAGCAGATTGGTGGTTCTCAATGCCAGCCAATTTCAGCTTATGTCCAAGCCCATGCTGTTCTACACATCCAACCAGCCGCGTTATATAAGGAGTTTCATTTATGCTGTTTTAACCTGCTTACAGTTGTTGCCCATCTCCACACCAGCTTTCCTGCCTGCTTTATACAGTATCTTCCTGCTACACTCTGTGGAAGGTAAGGAGAAATCCCAAACATGATACAAATTTAAATCATTTTTACATTCTTTACATTTAAATTAACCATTATTTGCATTTAAATTCTGCTAAATTTAAATAACAAAATCTTGACTATCGTGGACTGAAAGATTGTTATTACTATATCAATTCATTTCAAATACATAAGTAAGACTACAAATTGTACACATACAAAGTAGTTTGTATGTGTACTATTACATTTCTGGGAAAAGTAATGCAGTTTCTGAAAAAAAAATGGGTTTTTTTTATTAATTTTGGATGCAGTTATACAAATAAAACACTTTTTCTTTACTAAATTTACTAAAAAAAATTAAAATATGCCCTGATTTGGAAGATTCTTTGGTTACCACTATTAAGAGAAATACATGAAAAAAATATAAAATAACAACAAAACAATAGCTTAAATGAGTAGAATTGTGTATATCAGAAAAAAATACAATACAATATGATAAAACCAAATATCTTAATTAATGTGATATCAAAATTAATAAAGCAAAACTGAATACATGTAAATATTATAAAAATATTGAATGATAATATACAACATGCTAAATATTTATAAATTAATTTGTTTCAAATAAAGCTTCAATTTTCTTCAATTTTAGTGAGCAAAACCGCGAGGAATGAAAACCTATATTGCCAAAAGTTCTGTTGTTTGCAAGTCATACAGTAAGGTGTTGGAGTCCAAAGTCAAATCCTGTTCTAGCTGTCAGTTGCTAAAGGCAATATTTCTTCGTGATTTTCCACAGAGCATACCTGCCTAGCTTTACAGTTTTCTCCATAAGGGTGGCTCTCTGCATGTGGTAACTGCACTTGTCAGGAAGACCTGCAAAAGTGGTAATAAATGAAGTAAGAGTTCCTACTGCCTCCCCTTTATATTTTCTTAACCCTCGAGCTGTCCATCTGTACAGGGATGAAGCTGATGCTGGAGTACATTTTTCAGTGTGCTTTGTTGATCTACTGTTAGAAAAGTGTTATAAAAATGAAGAAAGTGACAAGTTGCCAGTTAAATTTGCTATTTTCATTTGCGTAATCATCATCTCATAAAACGTTCTGCTCATAGAATTGTACTTTTTTTTACACGTGGACAAAGTGAAAAGTTGATCTTGGTCAAATAAAGTAGACAATTACAGGAGTAATAAAACATAATTAATTAATAAAACATAATTTTATCTTTTTATAATGTCTTGTGTTAAAGAAAAATGGTTTCATCCACTCGATCTGATCTTTTGATTTGTTGATGTTAAAGAAATTCTCTCCTGCTGCAGGAAACACTCTGTGCAGGTGCAGCAGATACCTTTTTGTCTGTCTGCCAAACGGCCTGGCTGTCATGGAGGTGATGTCCTCTGTTAGCATAGGACAAATTGACCTGGACCTCGGGGCAGCCTGAGGGGACACTGCTGATTGTTTCTATACTGTCCTCAGTGGCTGTCATCTGCAGAAAAAAGCTCTGCCAGCACATCTTACTTATCCAACAGGGGAGAACACACTCGAGTATTCTGCAAGCACTTTTTTATTTCCAAAGAAATTATGAAGTATTTATATATGTTATTGTTGCTAACTGAAAATGAAATCCTTGAAAAATAGGGACAGCATTATAAGACACTGAAAAACAGAATTTGCGGACTTCTCAGCTCTTTACATTAAGTTTTGTATGTCATATGTTATGTCATAACTGTTTTTTCCTAAACTTTACACCAGGTGTTTTTTATTGAAATCCAGTCACTTGTGCACTTCTGGTCAAAGCATCTTGGAGTATTTAGCAAATATGCATCTCAAAGCACATTTAGTGTCATGATTATATGTGCATCTGTGTGAGTTCAGGGAGTCATGTTAGTGGCAATCCTGCTTTGGCGTTCCCTCCATCTGTGTGCTTTGTGCTATAGTTCCCTTGAGGCCCTTACACACTCTCTGATGGCACATCAGAAGCTCCCACCTATAAACACCAGCATCAATAACTTACACCCCTCGTTCTCACTCTCTTTGTCTCTTTCTCTCTCCCTCTCTCTCTGCTGGCTGACTGTTGTTTATATGGCTGTAAAATTCAATTAGGCTGCAGGGGAGTGGGCCGGTCTGCATTACTGCCTGCCAGGGTGACATTTCATTTGCAATGAATCATGGGCCAGAGTAGGACCTGGCCGGCAAGCAGAACAACACTTCTCCTCATATCTGTCCCCTTCTTCTTCTTTCTTTTTTTCTGTCTTTGCTACTTCAAATACTTTACACCCTCTTTCAGTTGCATGGCACATGAACCATTTTACCCTTTCCTGAGTTGTGACGCCAGAAAAAAACCCTTTTGTTTTCTGGCTGCCTGCCGTTCAAGAGAACAAACTAAGTGTGACAAAGGCAAAGAGGGCAGTGGTTAATAATCACTGCCTTCTTTGCCTTTCTCCCCTCTATAGATTCGCTTTTTTTATCCTCCTTATCCTTTTTTTTATCCTTTCTTCTTCTTCAGTCTCCTGCTCTGCTGCTGTTTATGTCAGTACAAATATTTTAGCCCCAGTAAGCTGCTGTCCACCTCTTACCTGACTCATTTTGATTGAGGCCAGGACCTTAACATTTTAGGTCCATTTCAGATCCCCAAAAAAGGCCTCATCAAATTTTAACATGCATCACTTTAGCCGGCACAAGTGGTGTCATGCCATTGCCCCTGCTGAAAGGCAGGCTTTGCTCGAGGACAGGAAACAGAATTAGATATAAGAATTTTTAAAACCCCAAGCACAGGAGCTTGTAAGTCACAAATTGATGGATTTGAGAAATTTTTCTTTTATGCAATTTGAGTGTGCTGACTGCATTCTTTTAGAACAGATCAAATTTCTGCCTAAGACCACAGAGTAAACTGTGAGATGAAAAATTGCCTCTTTTGCTCATTAAGGGAATGTAAACTGAGTAAAATAAATGGGGTGGCATTGAGAAAAGCATGCCTTAACACTCTAAATTAATGCATAAACTGCCTCTGATTACACTGCGAGAAGATTATATATAAATTGAGGATAAACTTTGAATAATCTAATACATTGTCATCCATGCTGAGGAGGTATTACTGTTTCCCTTAGAAGTATGCTGAAAACATACCGGGGCTCTTGTCTGTTTGAATTCAATCTTACAGAAACAGGCCTCTGACTTATTTTGAGTCCTTGCCTGTAATTCAGTAAAACCTAGTGTACGCTATTAATAATGTATGTTAAGTGCTCTGATTTTAGCTGTGGTTTGTTCCTTTGTTCTTTCCCTGAGTGCAAAGTTTGCTTGCATCGGTTTTCTTTGTTCGTGTGAACTTGTTGTGTGTTTGGTATTTGTATCAGGTTTGTAGTCGTGTATATTTATTGTATTTCCAGAGGATCGTGTGGTAGTTTGATTTTTACCTGCTGTTTTCTTAGTCCAAAATGTATGCACAGATTCTGGTATAATTTATTTCTGTGTGTTACTATCATTTAATTTGCCCTGTGTTGATTGATATATGAATATGCAGAGTCTAAATATGTGCAACGCGCAAGAATTTGTACAAGGGACCAGATTTTAAGTATGGGGGGCTTTCTGGCTTCCATTTGTAGTGCAAGTAGTGCCACGCCATCACGTTTAAGTGTGCTTGGTATTTGCAGGTAAATAATCCACATTAATGGGAAAATAGGAAACACATTTGCTGAAATTCGATGCATTCATGAACAGCAGCAGGCACACAGAAAAAGACATTTTCACCGGATATATCTGCTGTCTGTGCTGGAGCACTCAAAATATTGGCCCATGTCCCCAGAGGCTATGTCAGCAGACAATAGCCGTTGGGTTCCTTGTGGGATTTCAAAAAAATTTTTTTCCAAACCCTAAGGTGACATTTTTAAAGTCCAGCAGGCTCTTGTTTTTTTTTTCTTTTTAAGTTAAAAACTTTTTCTCCTTGCTGTTGATCACTATTCCTTTGAGAGCGAGCATGTTCTGTGTTAATTTTTTATGTCTTGGAGTCGTATTACACCATATATCAAAATTAGTCATCTAAATACCATCCAGCAGAACTCCAATTAAACTTTTCTTGTTCTAAAGGGAAAAAAAACAAAAATGGAAATTCTGAATATCATTACACAAATGAATAGGTTATGGTTTTGTAACACATATATTGATTATGTTACAAGATTCCTCAGCTAACATGCTTTTTCAGTCCTTTTCTTCAGTTTTATATTTAAAAATAATAATAAACTGCTTGGTAACCTGCACAGCATAAAGCATGTGTTGTCAGAATTATATGAGAAGGCTTTATCTACACATCATGTTTGTACAAAAGCTCTGAGTGCTTAATGTTTCTCTAAAACATTTCTATAAAACAAGCCAGGTGATAATCATGTACAACAGAAATGCCTGTGTGATCCTGAAGCTGGGGGGTTACAGTGTATTCACATAAATTTGCACAGACACACAAACATAGAGAAAGACATACTTGTGCATATATAGGCTTTAAAAAAAATGGTTCTGTCATTCTCTGCTTACCTCTGTCTCGACTGTCCCTACACGCACACCCACACATACTAAATGCCCACAGCGAATCCATCCCTGCTCAGTTTCAGGATGCGCACTGTAGGGAAGGTGATCTTTATTTAAATCCAGTTGTCTGTGCTCACTCCTAATCTCCTCCCTCAGAAAGAAGGGATTTTGCTGCTCTGCTCCGCTCACTGATGTGATTTACACCAGGAGGGGGAGGAAAGGGATGAAGGGATGGTGGTAAAAGTGAATGATGGGAGATGGATAGGATGTGGGAAAATGTTATCGGTCTTTGAAAAGGCTGTGGACATAAAGGAAAAGGTCTGCAAATGAAAGATTAAGGGGTTTCGAAAATCCACTAGGAGAGACTACCACATAATTGTACATTTTTGGGGGGTTTTTTAAGCAGTTTTTTTTATATGTGGTGATGTGAAATGACATGCAGTGTTCTGTGGGACCATCATCTGTCTCTATACATCAGCAATAATGCACCTTATTACTTCAAGTTAAAGCAGTTACTGAAATGCCCTTGACAAAAATAAAAATATCTGTCCCAAAATCACTTAAGATCATACGCCATAGACATTTGTTTCCTCAGCGTCAAATGAAATCAAGTTTTTGTGTAGGCATTTAAATGTTTAAAATCATTTGTGGCATTGTTTGTGATTACTAAGAGTAAAATTTGAATGCACAGATCATCTGATATGCAAAGATCACATGTGCACATGGTGTTTTGAGGAATTTTTCATGCTGATCCACAAACATATGTTTGTACTAGGACATCTGGGCATCTTGTATATTCTTGTTATTTCAGATAAAAGTCATTTTAGTCAGTTCAGGCTTATCTGATTCTTATTCTTGAGAAGAGATATATCGAGGTGTGCATAAATGCTAACCATCTGCACTTTGTATTGTTCGTCCAAAGGACAATGTCCCAGAATGACATTAACTGCATTAAGTTCTACTTGGTTAGAGAATGGTGGTATTAGTTCATTTAGAGTTGTAGGCGTTTGCTTATGCACAGCTCTCTTAAAATCGGTTGTTTGGATGCAACTTTACAAACCAAACAAGCTATACTTGTTCAGTCTTTTTCTAATTGCACTTTCATGAATTTTAACATGTAACATGCTAACTGAGGCCTGTAGAGTCTGATATGTAGCTCTTCATTTACTTTTATTTATTTATTTTTGATAAGTCAGATATTTCTACCTAGAAAGTATTCATGCATTAATGTGTTCTTTAGTTCTAATTAAAGTTTGACTGGCACTCTGGGTGAAGTGCTCAGCATGTTTTCCACCATCCATTGCCCAGACCTTCTGCATGGTCAAACAGCATTACAGAGATAATTCCTATTACCCCTACCACGCTAGCTTCTCAACCCCTTGAATCTCCTTTCAGCTTTCTTTCCCTCTTTTTTTCTTTTTTGAGCTCACCCTCGCCTCTACTTTTGCCTTTGTCCTCACCACTTTTCTTCACCCTTCAACTGTTCTTTTTCAAAGACAAAAAGTTTTGTACCCCTGTCTGTGGGATTGGATCAATCCATCCTTGGGACCTCCTACTAGCGTCCTAAACCACTGGGCCCAACCATTAAACTCTGCATGGGGGGATTACGGTTCATTCCTCTCCGTATTCCCCTTGACTTGTTTTCTTCAGCTACCCTATCGCTCCTCCATTCCTCTAATGCCTGAAACACTCTGTCTTCCTCTCCTTCATTTATGCCGCTCCCCCCTTTTGATCGATACCTTTGCTTCCTCTCCACTTTTCTCCCTGCTTGTCTTGTCTTCTCCCATGCCCCCGTGTCCTTCAGCTGTTATGTGTGTATGTTAGTCGGAGACCCTCCCTACAACTCACAGGAGGAAGATGCCAATTAGTCCAAAGGCCCAGGATATTTCAGCTGCTGCTCCATATGACTGTGTTTCTGTTTCATCAGTTCCTCAATGTAAACTACAACAACCGTACAAACACGAAAGTTAGGAAGGATTAGTGTGCGGGTGTGTGTGAGTATGTATTCTACACAGCAACCTAGAGGAGCCCACCCCCTAATAGGGTGAGTCAATACCCAGTGTGAGAAAGGCAATAACCCCCAGTGGCAAACCTCTTATCTCTCGTCTCTCCTTCCCCTCTTTATCTCTCTTCCCGTCTTTCTGTCTTTCTGTTGCTCTGTGTGGCACTGTCTGTTTTTCCATTCATGTGTCATTGACTCACAGGAACCCTTAAGTGTAATCTATAGTACTGCATTAAATCCCCGCCGATGTCATTGTTTGCATTTATACGTGCGCACTTGTGTGTGTCCATCGCTTTGCTGCGATAAGCTAAACTGAGGTGTTCATTTGGGGTTTAGAGCTGATAACTCTTGAACATTAGTTTTGTTTTGTTTTTCAGAAAACACAGGAAACAGAAAAATTCAGAGCCACCTCTGTGTCTGTGCATAAATTGTCACAGCTATGGAAATTAGAAAAACGGCATACATCAACACTTGCAGAGTACTAGTTATTGCACTCGCATAATGAGCAAGGTAGGTCTTTGTCACTGCAGCAATGAGTTACATTTCTTTGGACTATGGCATAGTCTAGATCACCTTCCTTATCATAGATTTAAATCAAATAAACCAAACACTGTTAACACCCTCAGTAAAGCGACCAAAACAATGTGAGGCAGAGATAAAAAGAGAGATGTGAAGTGATTTATTTGGCGTGGTCAGTCTCACGGAGATGACAATTCTATGCATATAAAGTGAACGTCCTGTCAGCTCTTTATCACACTGACATATGCAACAATGACAAATATAGATCAAGCATAAACGCAGGCACACACGGTACAGATAGATAACAGGATATTTATGCAGTATCCGTAATCGATCACTTGGCTCTTACATCACTCTTTCTGTGTCTTCACACACTCCGTCAACTTTCCTTTTGTGTGTGTGTGTGTGTGTGTGTGTGTGTGTGTGTGTGTGTGTGTGTGTGTGTGTGTGTGTGTGTGTGTGTGTGTTTTGGGGGTTGTGTTTTCATCTAACCCCGCAGAACTCAATTCCTGCTGCACTGCTCCCTAAAGACACATTTGTCATTTTGTCATTTGTCATTCTGGAGTCCCCATGGCTGACTGGCTTCAGTTTGTGTATGTGCGCCCGGCGTCTCTGAGTGCTTATGTGTGTTCCGCTGGACACAACACAGCTGCAGCCCTCATTCTTTCCTCATTACTTCACACTTCACTCCTCTGCTTCCAACTTCACATGATTGCCATCTCCCCAGGCTCCATCTATCCCTTTCACTGCAATATATATATATATATATATATATATATATATATATATATATGTATATATATATATGTGTGTGTGTGTGTGTGTGTGTGCGTGTGTGTGTGTGTATTTGTGTGTGAGAATCATGGTATGTACAATAAATATGGCTTTCTTCTCAAGCTTTTTTTGTGCTCAAAATCATGCCAAACTCTGTTTCTTTTATTCAGATCTATAGCTGACTCATATTCAGTTGCCTAGGTAGTCCCAGGGGTTTTCAGCAAGGAGTGTAATGCAAAGAATTCCAAAGTAGAAAAGACAAAAAAAAATAAAAGAACAATTGGATGGGGAATTCTGTATATGCACAATACCCTGTATGAAAAAAATAAATCACAATTTTCTTTTCTTGGTCTTTTTCATTCGCATCATGGGTCTCATTAAATACACCCAGATAATAATCAGAATTACATTTCATTCTTCCTCTACGGATCAGAAAATTAACGTTGAGTGCCTCCTCAGCTTTTAGTGATGATCGAGCCAAACTATTTAGTGTCCATTATATGTGGTCATTTCAGAGCCATTGTCATTTTGAGCTGGCAATGTCAGGTAAACTTTTAGATAGAGCTATGTTCTGGTGGCTATTACTAGCAAGATCATTTTTACAGAAATCAACTATTGAAGGAAAAATTGCCAAATGTTCTTATATATAAATGAAATAACACACACTCATACACACTGAAAGGCTGTTCTTTGTGTTTCCTTTTCTCTGTTTTACTCTGATCTGGGGTTTGGGCTGCACTAATTGTTTTCCCTCTGCCTCCAACAGAATAGAATAGAGGAACTATGTAATTCATGTGCATGCTTGTGTACATGCGTGCATGCATGCACATGGATGGATGGATGGATGGATGGTTGCAGGCAGTAGGGGTTGGGGTGAGCTTTAGGGTAATGGACTTAGGGTGGAAGCTTCCATGTATTGTGAGGATTTTTTTTTTTTTACATCAATGGCATCGAGGTCCTCCTTTGGCCATCTTATGATTCCAGATGTTTATCTGTTGCCAAGTAATGTGTATATTGATGCCTTGGCTCTTATTACCACCATTCAGCTGGCTTTTCAGCACCTGTCTTACTTGTTGGAGGTATTTGACTGTGGCTGACCTTCATACATCTTCACTGAGTTTCCATTGACCTATGACCCATAACCAGGAGCTTGTAGTTGTCCTTTATGTCCACCGTCCTGACTTTTGCCAATTCCACCCCTTCCGTCTAGATTACTCTTCCGCTTTTTACATCCATTCACCACACTTATCCAGTATTATCTTCCATAGTTCCACTGAATTCTTGATGAATGTTGTTACCCCACTATTAGGCATGTAGAGTCACAAGCAGTCCAGTATCCATGTGTGAGGCATTGAGTCATAAGCTTTCCTGTGGTCAGTCCAGGTGGTACTCATTGGTCTGTCTGGTCTTAGAGTACTGGATTACTGCTCTATCAACCAGTAGTTGGGGCTTTTTTCCAATGCCAGGTGATTGACTAGTGGAGATAATTTATCTGAATTTAAAGAATGGAACCACACCTCATATACTCCCTTTCTTGTCCTCCATCTAAATAAGCCTCCTGCGCTAAAACCCGCTGTTCTCATTTTGCTGTTTTTGTTTTCCTTCCACGTCGGTGCAGCAGTGTTAGTTGAATATCTGCCTTTGTGATGTTAACACTTTTCTATCTATCTGCCTCCCCATCTGTCTGTCTGACTGTCTGGCATTCATTCCCCTCATTATCATACGTCAATAGTATTTAAAATATGCGAAGACCGTATTGAACATACATCCAGCATACAAATTTAAGAAGCAATAAAGAGTCTGCGTTGTCGTCACACACATGAGCATATTCTGATTTGTGCTATATGTACTCCACATTCTACAGATTAGCATCCACCCAAGCATGGGGAATCACCTCACATGATCCGCATACAGCCTAGATATTCCAATTACGCAGCCATACCCAAGCACTCACTCATGCTTTGAAAAAGACACACATCTCAGTTTCACGCATGTATTCCCATGCCAGTCACTGAGTGTTCGCAGGGTTGTCATGCGGTCTTTATCTCAGCTGAAGCCTCCTCAGAGCTGTGCATGGTGCCTGTCACAATCTCTTCACCTCAGTGTCAGTGAAATCTTCCCAGGAAAAAAAAAACATCATTAAGTCCTCCTCAAGGGATCTCTCTGTGGGAAAAATAAGCCGGGGGTTTACATTTGTTAGACAGTGGTCGAGCTGGAATTCCTATTCCACTCAATTTGAGTAATGAAACAACCATCAGAGCTTATCACTGGACTCAAGTTGTGGCTCGAGGGCTTTATTCTAGTCTTATAACTCGCTGATTTTCACTCAATTGATTAAAAAATGATATCATTATTTTCCCCCTGATCTTTCATTCTTAACTATGAGACAATAAAAGAATTCCCATCTTCTTTGTAATTTATTTTACACCCATGACTAACTTAGCATTTTATCAGTAATCAAGGAGCGCGTTGGCGATTGCATCAGGCTTTCATAATGACAGCGGTGCCATTAGCGTTGGCTCTGTACATGAATGAGCTTGGCTGTGTGTATGTGTGAGTGTGAGCTCAAGGTTTATAGACCATGCTAAATGTCCCTGGGATGTGAGCCATGTCGTATGGCCTCTGTCTGTCTGCTCTCTGCAGCACAGATCAGCACAGCACTGATAAAGCATGAAGATAACAGTAGCATTAGTCAAGGACACACTCATCTTTCTTTGTATCTTTCTCCTCCCGTATAAAATTCTCTTCTTCTGTATGTCATCTTCTCACCTTCTCTCTTCATCCCTCACCTCTCCAAATATAAGTCCTTTATTTTATTGTGCTCATATTTTGATTTGTTTTGGCTTGATCCTTTTCTTTTAAGCCCTAATCTTTGTTATCGCGCTCCCATATTCTGAGAACTGATAAAGACACACCACTTATCACATACTTGCATGAATCAGTCTTACCAATTCTACAATTTCTACAGTATTGTTTGTCACAAATGCATCAACAGAAAAACACTGTATATGTGTGTGTGTGTGTGGATGGGTATTAACATCTTTGTGGGGACAAAAAATTGGAAGTTTACTATACTTGTGTGGACCGACAGCCCTTGTGGGGACCAACATCCTGGTCCTCACGAGTTTGAAGGCATTTTTGAGACTCAAAATGTGGTTTTAGTGTCAGGGTTACAAATAGGTTATGGTTAGGTTTAGGGTAAGGGTCAGGGTTAGGCATTCATTTTTGATGGTTAGGGTTAAGGTAAGTGGCTAGGGAAAGCATTATGTCAATGAGATGTCCCCACAAGGATATAAATACACACGTGTGTGTGTGTTCCTGTCTAGCTATCTTTGCGAGGACCAAAATTTGCATTCTACTATACTTGTGAGAACCAACAGTCACCTGTGAGGACACACACACCGATCCTCACAAGTTTGAAGGCCTTTTTGAGGCTCAAAATGTGGTTTAAGTGTCAGGGTTACAATTAGGTTAGGGTTAGGCATTCATTTTTAATGGTTATGGTTAGGGTAAGGGGCTGGGGAAACCATTATATCAATGAAGGTCCTCACTAAGATAGTTGAATGGGCTTGTGTGTGTCTGTGTGTGTGTGTGTGTGTATACATGTGGGTGGCATAGAATCCACTTGTTTTGGAGTAATAACATATGCTTTCTATCTGCGTACAAATGTTTCTCTAGGAGTTCTGTCTGTTAGACTTTACCACAAAGAGGCAAGCTCCCTGCTGCTCCTGTCTGAATCAACCCTTTAATTGTATGATCTTTCCCTTTTTATACTTTCTTCATACATATGCACCTGTTTGTGCCGAAACAGAACTTGAAATAAACTCTTTATTTTCCACTAGCTACGAGAAAACAGACAGATGAAAGAGAAAAAACATGAATGTTCGCCTAACACTCTGAGATGAAGGGCATAAGCAGGAGGAACAGTAAAGGAGTAATGCCTTGGAAGTCACATAAGACTTTTAAGTAGCTGTCAGACTATGAAATATCTGTCCAAGCAGATCTGAGAGCATCTGACCGAACCAGGGTCACTTGCTGTCATGTGGGCTGAAAGAAGATGAAAGCTTGTTTTTGCATTTGAGCCCTTCGTATTACCATAATACCACATTTTCTGGCAGTTAGTGATGGACAACACAACTTCAGTAGAGCACTCACATCCTCTACGACTGATGTTCAGCCTCTTACAAGTAATACCCTTAAGTTCAGACAAAAGCCTGTTGCACACCATCAAAAAATCACACAGTGCTTCTCTTCTTTCGCATCTTTCTTTCTAATGTTAAAAAGAAAACCACTTGACATCAGAGTGAAATTTAGAGGGCGGAAAAGCTGCAAATTAACACCTTCAAACTGAAATAAATAAATAAAAGCCAGTAGTGGCTGGTGCTGATGATGAGAAATGCAAACTACTTGCTCTGCTAACACGGTTTCCCCCCCATTCCTTCTCTCCATCCCTTTACCTTCTTTTCCCTCATTCTGTCTCGGCGGTCTGCCTGAGGCACTTCCTCTGGATCAGATCTGACTTGTCATATGAGCACAGTAATCCCTCCATTACAAGTGACCGGCCCAGAGTGTGTATTCGTGCACGCTTGTGTTAAAGTCAGTGTCTCTAGGGCTATGGCCTGGATTGAATTATTCATGAAGCATGTTTATTCCTTCTGCTTTACTCGTGTTCTCTCTCATTTGCCACTTTACATGCCTGCTCCCACCACCCCTCAGTTCTCCTCAGTGTTCATTCACCCCGTCCTTCTCTGACCCTGCTGCTGGGTGCTAACTGACATTCAGTCTCATGAAATGTCAGCATGCATTGACACTGTGAAACATGATTGCTTGTTTCATGTGCACATCATATTCTATACATGCCATCTGTGCAGTCCAATAAAAAGATCTACATGGGGACATTTAAATAAAGAAATCTTTATCATATGTTCTCATGAATGAATTTGTTTAAGTGAATAGCACAGGGTGGCATTGTGTTTTAGCGGTTAGCACTGTCACGTCACAGCTAGAAGGTTCTGGGACCTGTATGAGATTGCCCCAAATGCTTTTGTTTCCTAAAGTCCAAAGACATGCATGTTAGGTTAAGTAAGTGATTCTAAATTGGATGTAGGGATGCCTGTGTGTGAGCATAAACAGTTGGTTGGCTCTCTTTCTCTTAGAGCCGAGAGGCACTGGGGATCACTCCAGACTGTATACTGCCTATTTCCTAATGTTAGCTTGGATAAGCTCAAGCATCCCAGGAAACCTAGTCAGATAGATAATTTTAAAGCAAAAATTAGAGACCAGCTGATATTATCGGCTGATATTAGCTTTGTCGAACGATCCATATGGCATTTTGGCATTACAGACAGTATTCATGTCACACAGCTTGTTCACAAAGAGCCACTCTGCAACTTTCCTTTTGGCAACATTCCCGTCTGGAACAATACAAACACATTAACCAGCTGTTCTGAGCAGAGTCAAGGCAAAGTAATCAAGTAGATACAGTTAGGTCCATATATATTTGGACACTTTTTACCTGTTTACTGAAACATATTCCAATTATAGTATATATTGGACATGGAAATAAGGTGTAGACTCTCAGCTTTCATTTGGGAGTATCCACATCAAAATTGGATGATGAGTTTACGAGCTTCTTAACATGTGCCACCCTGTTTTCAATGGGACCAAAAGTAATTGGACAATTGACTAAAAGACTATTTCATGGGCAGGTGTGGACAATTCCTTCATTATGTCATTAATGATTGAGCAGAAAAAATGCCTGGAGTTGATTTGAAGTGTGGCGCTTGCATTTTGGATCTTGTTTTGAACAGAAAACATGCGGTCAAAGGAGCTCTCCATGCAGGTGAAAAAAGCCATCCTTAAGTCATCAGAGAAATTGTCACAATATTAGGAGTGGCAAAATTTACAGTTTGGTACATCCTGAAAAAGAAAGGAAGCACTGTGAATTCGGAAACGCAAAAAGAGCTGGACATTTACAGAAGACAACAGTGGTGGATGATCGCAGAATTATTTCCACGGTGATGAGAAACCCCTACACAACAGCCAACTAAGTGAACAACAGTCTCCAGGAGGTTGGCTTTTCAATATCAAAGTCTACCATAAAGAGAAGACTGTGTGTGGTAGATACAGAGGGTTCACTGCAAGGTGCCAGACACTCATAAGCCTCAAGAATAGAAAGGCTAAATTGCTTTGCTAAAAGACCATCTAAAAAAGCCAGCACAGTTCTGGAAAAACATTCTTTGGACAGATGAAACCAAGATCAACCACTACCAGAAAGATGGTAAGAAAAAAGTATGGAGAAGGCGTGGAACAGCTCAGCTCAAAGCATACCACATCATCTGTAAAACATGGTAGAGGCATCTTGATGTCTTGGGGGTGCATGGCTGCCAGTGGCACTGGAACACTAGTGTTTATTGATGATGTGACACAGGACAGAAGCAGCAGAATTAAATCTGAGGTTTTGAGAGACATACTGTCTGCTCAAATCCAGCTAAATGCAGTCAACTTAATTGTTTCATAATACAGCTGGACAATGACCCAAATCATACAACCAAAGAAACCCAGGAGTTTATTAAAGAAAAGAAGTGGAATATTCTTGAATGGCCAAGTCAGTCGCCTGATCTTAACCCGACTGAGCATGCATTTCACTTGATGAAGACTAAACTTAGGAAAGAAAGGCGACAAACAAACAGCAACTGAAAGCTACTGTAGTAAAGGCCTGGGACTTTTCAACCAAGTATTAGACACGAAGATTATATTTTCAGTTATTTAACTTGTCCAGTTACTTTTGAGACCCGGAAATGAAGGGATTGTTTTAAAAAATGTTTTAGTTCCTCACATTTTTATGCAATTGCTTTGTTTCATTTAAAATTCATTGTGGGAATGTACCAAACCAAAATTAGAAAAAAAGTTGTCTCTGTCTAAATATTTATGGATCTAACTGTAAGTACCTACACATGACTAACCTTAGTCAAAGTTTTTGCCACATCTTTTACCTTGGAAAAATATTAATATGACAACAACAGTTTTGTTACTGATCTAGTTTCATTGTTTAGGTTATTTCCTCTGCAATGAGCTTTCCATTGCCATTTCAAATAAATAATAAATTAGGCACTACAATAACTGCCAGAAAACAATGTAAGCAGTTTAAAGAAGGTACAGTGGGGCAAAAAAGTATTTAGTCAGCCACCGATTGTGCAAGTTCCCCCACTTAAAATGATGACAGAGGTCAGTAATTTGCACCAGAGGTACACTTCAACTGTGAGAGACAGAATTTGGAAAAAAAAATCCATGAATCCACATGGTAGGATTTGTAAAGAATTTATTCGTAAATCAGGGTGGAAAATAAGTATTTGGTCAATAACAAAAATACAACTCAATACTTTGTAACATAACCTTTGTTGGCAATAACAGAGGTCAAACGTTTACTATAGGTCTTTACCAGGTTTGCACACACAGTAGCTGGTATTTTGGCCCATTCCTCCATGCAGATCTTCTCGAGAGCAGTGATGTTTTGGGGCTGTCGCCGAGCAACACGGACTTTCAACTCCCGCCACAGATTTTCTATGGGGTTGAGGTCTGGAGACTGGCTAGGCCACTCCAGGACTTTCAAATGCTTCTTACGGAGCCACTCCTTTGTTGCCCGGGTGGTGTGTTTTGGATCATTGTCATGTTGGAAGACCCAGCCTCGTTTCATCTTCAAAGTTCTCACTGATGGAAGGAGGTTTTGGCTCAAAATCTCACGATACATGGCCCCATTCATTCTGTCCTTAACACGGATCAGTCGTCCTGTCCCCTTGGCAGAGAAACAGCCCCATAGCATGATGTTTCCACCCCCATGCTTCACAGTAGGGATGGTGTTCTTGGGATGCAACTCAGTATTCTTCTTCCTCCAAACACGACGAGTTAAGTTTATACCAAAAAGTTCTACTTTGGTTTCATCTGACCACATGGTATTCTCCCAATCCTCTGCTGTATCATCCATGTGCTCTCTGGCAAACTTCAGACGGGCCTGGACATGCACTGGCTTCAGCAGCGGAACACGTCTGGCATTGATTCCCTGCCGTTGTAGTGTGTTACTGATGGTGACCTTTGTTACTTTGGTCCCAGCTCTCTGCAGGTCATTCACCAGGTCCCCCCGTGTGGTTCTGGGATCTTTGCTCACCGTTCTCATGATCATTTTGACCCCACGGGATGAGATCTTGCGTGGAGCCCCAGATCGAGGGAGATTATCAGTGGTCTTGTATGTCTTCCATTTTCTGATGATTGCTCCCACAGTTGATTTTTTCACACCAAGCTGCTTGCCTATTGTAGATTCACTCTTCCCAGTCTGGTGCAGGTCTACAATACTTTTCCTGGTGTCCTTCGAAAGCTCTTTGGTCTTGGCCATGGCGGAGTTTGGAGTCTGACTGTTTGAGGCTGTGGACAGGTGTCTTTTATACAGATGATGAGTTCAAACAGGTGCCATTCATACAGGTAACGAGTGGGGGACAGAAAAGCGTCTTACAGAAGACGTTACAGGTCTGTGAGAGCCAGAGATTTTCCTTGTTTGAGGTGACCAAATACTTATTTTCCACCCTGATTTACCAATAAATTCTTTACAAATCCTACCATGTGAATTCATGGATTTTTTTTTTCACATTCTGTCTCTCACAGTTGAAGTGTACCTCTGGTGCAAATTACTGACCTCTGTCATCATTTTAAGTGGGGGAACTTGCACAATCGGTGGCTGACTAAATACTTTTTTGCCCCACTGTAGTTTTAATGCAGATTCCTGTTATATATTTGGTGGTGAATCTTATAAAATCTTACTAAATGCTTTATTATAAACCAAAAATACAGTACACTAATTAGTAGCTGGCGATAAAGCAGAACCATTTTTGTGACACTTGTGTCATGTGAGTGAAATAAGAATCCATTGGTTTGTCAAGAGAGCAAATTGATGTCTGGATGTCTGACAGCTTGATTAAAAAAAAAGGTAGTAAATGTTATATAAATAAATGCAATATATACTGTGTGTGTGTGTGTGTGTGTGTGTGTGTGTGTGTGTGTGTGTGTGTGTGTGTGTGTGTGTGTGTGTGTGTGTGTTCGGTTTGCAATGTATGTGTATAAACTGGTGTGTGCAACTGTTATTGATCTGCAGCGACCTGCGATCAAACACAATTAGGTGTGAATTCTACAGATTGTATATCGACAAGTCTCCTCCTGCCGCCGCTGCTTCTGCTGTGTGTTTGCGTGTGCATACTGAATCAATAGATGCACAGATACTTCACACACACTTTAGAGGCATTACCACACTGCACTGAAGCATTCTGCACTGATCATTTAAATGCAGACGGTTGGAAGTTTAACAGGGTAGGTTTGGTTTTTTTGGAACATCAAAACAGGGTGAAAAATGCAGTTTATTTTTGCCCCATGCAGACAAATAAATTCTTGGTTTTTGCAACAGTTTATATCTGTGCTTCTCACTTTATGTGCACAAATGTGCATTGATGAGAATGGTTTGCATGTCAATCCGTTATTGATTCACCAGTCATCCTGTGTGCACATGTGTTTGTGTAATGCGTGTGTGCGTTCTCCACCGTGGGCTGCCCTCATACCTCTAGGGCATTATGCGCTGGAGCCAAAGTCAAAACGACAGAATAAATTAGTTGCTGTCAAATCCCCTGCCAACTGTTGTCTTGGTAACCTTTGTTTACTCAGTCATTTGAAGATCAATCTAATTGGCGAGCTCTGTCTGGCTCAGCAGCACTCTTCTCTGCTTTTTTTCCCCCACCAGCAGCCAATCACATTCACTCAGTGTGAGACAGGTTTAAATAAGGGGAAGGATGGATGGGGGAATGAATGGTTTTTGTCATTTATTGACCACTGTGTGTTATCTCTCAGCATGTTTTGCTCTTTTGTCTCACTGTGTGTGTGCTTGCAATGTGTGCCTGTATAGCTGTGTGAGTATGTGTGTGTGTCTTTCCAGCACAGCAAAGGTCATGCATTATGTGGCTATGGCAGTGATTGAATACTATGTTGTATTTCTATTTTTTCTATTGTTATTTTTTGTGTGTGTGCATTTGGCACTGTGTATGCACTCATGGATTTATGTGTGTATGCTTTTGTTATCTGTGCGTGTGAGCAATAGGCATTAAGAAGGACTTGACTCTGTGTCAGCTGAAAAACAAGCAGACTAATTCAGACGGAGGGAGCTATGCGTGTTGTATCCAATCACAGAGAGGGATGCCTTTCTTTGAGGACTACCCAGCAGGCTTTGTTGCCATTTAGCTCAGTAACTGCAAGTATGGGGCTCATTTAAAGTCATCAGATCCCATTCTAGTCCAATTATATCTACTCTCAGTGGTGGATATCATAGTAACAAAACAAGTGTCTTGAGGAAATACTAATAAGGGCTCATCACAGACACAGTCGGATACACACTCACGAGCACATGCCTAAATGCAAACCAACCAAGCAGGGAGGAACATTTTGGTACACTGAGTTGCATGCATAGCACAGGTCTGGCAAGGCTACTGTATTTAATTAGCAACTTCAGTTAACAACACATGGTGACAGCAGTTGTGGAAATTATTAATCCAGTTAAAGAGCAATGAGATCAACAAACAATATTAACTGTTAAAAGTTGTTTTAGTGTGTATCATAGGTGATTATTTGCATTTTATGGATATAGTCTCCTCTGTGGACATTTTCGAAGGGCTGGTCTATAAGCAGAATATGCTGACTGTAATTGGCTCACGTCAGTTGCATTGTCTAAAGTAATTTGCTGTAACATGTTCCACTAGCAACGCTACTCATGCCAATTACTTGTGGTTGTCGCTGGTTCTGTTTATGTTCACAACTGTGAAATATCCTGAAGCTTGAGGAAAACATTTCTCCTGCGTCACTCACATTTGTCTGTGCCTCTGCCAGCTGCCAGTAGTTCAAACCTGGGCACTAGCCTTCGATCTCTGTTCTGACTCCTCCAGCTACTTGGCTGCCCTACTATGTTCCCTATACGCTGACACCCCTCAATAGACTGACCCTGATTCCCTCTTTGAGAATGCAGGGTCATCCTCATTTCCCGTCATGAGTTGAAACACTTTTTTTAGCCGTCTTCTTACTTTACCTAGTCATTTCTGCTGCTCAGTGGTAATAGTATTGTATTGCCTTATTTTTTTATTGCACATACAATAATGACACTGATATCACTTCCATAAGTTGTTATATTGAGCGTGGTAACAAATATTTTTCAGTTTATTGAGAAAACACAAACCAAGAAAGCATGAGTTTGTATTTCTGTTTTTGTCCACCCTTAGCAGTCCAATATTTCTTCTCTGTTCCATCTAGTTTAGTTTTCACCAACTCCTGAGGGAATCTTCTGCTTTTTAGCTGATAATTCCCTGCTATGTTCTCGAGCTATTCACTAACTTTGTAGCTGAGTATGCATAACATGGATATATAAGAGCTTTTTGCCTTAAATGCCTGTCTGCTATTGCCTAAAATAAGTGGGAATCGAACAACATAAGAACATTTCCTGCTAGAAAATCACAACAATAAGCTAAAAGATACTGAAATGTTCCACTGACCTAAGGAGTGCTGCAGAGTTTGGAGAATTGAAGTGACTATTTTCAAAGTAACTGTCACACAACGTGCACATTTTAACCATTTTTCTTTAAATGAATATATAAACTGAGTAATTTTACTTTGAAAAATGTAATATTATGTTCCAGAACTACTTACTGAGAAAAATAACTGGATATAGTCTCCAAAATACGATTCTTGGTTATTATGTAGCACTCTATTGTACAGTCCCTCTTCATACTCATATTGCAGGAAACTCTGAAGTTCAACTCATGTGTCTGTGTTGGTGGTACACACTTGACATTTATTATCTTTTGACGAGTTTAGTATGTGCGGGGATGTGCACTGAACAGAAGTGGACCTGGCTGTGTACGTGATATTTAGCGCTGTTTCCTGCCTTGTTCGTTTCACTTCCTCTCTTATAAACTGTCATGCCATCTAATCTGCCCAGCTGGTACTGTCAGAGCATGTGTCTGGATGATGAGAACAGTGATAGTGAGTGTGTATGTATTTGCGTGTGTGTGCATGGATGTTTGCATGTGAGGATGTACTGAGTTGCTTTTTCTCAGCGGAGTAACAACGATACTTAAATCCCTGAATTTGGAATGGAATTGTTGGATTGTAGAGATTTTTAAAAGCAAAAGGCAGTATAAATATTTCAGTCAGGGTTAGTCATAGTGGGAAATAATTCACAAGGAAAAATTGGGACTTTAAAAGTATTCTACCTTGCCATTACTACTTTTTCAGTTTATTTGATTTTTGTGTATGATGAATGCTAATAGAATTGTTGCATGTTAGTGAGAGTCAAACTACTATTGCCTAATAACTGAAGTGCTGAAATAATTTAATGATCATGTCATGTTAACCTGCTATCATATACTCAACATGGTCAGGTTGGAAAAGATTGATAAACCACTGATTTGTGTGTGAAACGCCATCAGTGTTTAGATGTCAGACATATGGCCTTTTATTTGGCTCCAGAATACCTTGGAATACAAAGGAGTTGATGGTGAACTCAGTGACTGCTACGTCCTATGACTGAAAAACAAACCCAAATCTTTGGCCCTCTATCGAGTGCGCTGATATTCTATGTTTGGTTTTAGCCAAACATGACGCTGTGCATTTCAGTTAGACATCTCCACTTTCGTCTTCTCTTTCCAAAACATATTGTTCCTGAAGTCCTGTGGTTTGTTCAGATGCAATTTTGCAAACCTAAACCATGCTTCCATGGTCTTTTCAGGGACATGAGGCTTTCTCCTGGAGAGTGTTCTAAACAAGCCATAATTGTTCAATAAACTGTTCGTGAACATTTAACATACTAACTGAGGCCTGTAGCGTCTTAGATGTAGTGCTTCCGTTTTAAAAAATTTTCTCTGAGCGTTGCAGGGTCTGACCTCAGGGTGAACTAAGGGTGCACTTGGGTTTTCACTGGACTGAATAGGGTCGTGTGAAAATGTGTTTTTCACATGTGCAGGTTTAGAAAGCAGAATTGTATTCAACCAAAAAAACCAACAACCACTCTTCATCTTAATCACACCACACAGGGTTGTGGCTTCACTATCATTTTGAATATGACTTAGCCACTTACTGTCACAGATTAAAGTTGACAGCATTATTTGGTTTGCATTTGTGTGGTTTCATAAATGGGCAACAGCTGAGGTCCTAAAAGTCTTTACCAAGAAATGCCATTTCTTTGTGACATAAAAGTGTACTTTTTCATTCACATGGAGTTCTCAAGTGTTACAATTTTACTTTAGTGAAAGTTAAATAGTATGTAAAGAAGTCATAGAGAGGAAAGAAAATAAAAAAGAAGAGAGAACTGAGAGAAACAGAGCATGTGTGCGTCTCATTTTTGACACACACAAACTCTTCCTGGAGGCTAGCACGTTTTTTCTTGCACTCTCACATCACTGTGGTAGGTTTCTCTATGTCATCTGACACGCAACAGGATGTCTGCAAAAATGTTTCTGTTTACAACCCATCTGAATACTGCATAACCCACTGTGCATTTTTGCATCTGTGTGGATCTGTCATGTACTATTAGTGCACAGCGAAAGGCATGGTGACATAAATGCTGTCTTACACTTGACAGGGAATCTTCACGTTTAACTTTGCATCCTCCTTGAAGGATGCTTTTTGTCTCCATCTCTGAACTGAATTGGTATCTGTGAGTGTGAGGAGCAACAAATCAAAGCAGTTGACAAAGCGAGAAAGGGAATTCCTTTTTATTTTAGACTCCCTCCTCGGCTTAACCTCTCACTTTTCTTACCTAGCCTTCCTGTTCCCACAGTCTGTTGCACTCAGATTTATCTACTTCTTATGTGATTTAACACTTTTAGATCACAGAAAAATGTATATTGGTATTATTAAGGACAATATTTAATTTAGTTCAGCTCAATTCAATATTTATATTGGGCCAAATCACAATAACAATCACCTTGAGTTGCTTGGTGTTGTAAGGTTAACACCCTACAATAATAGAAATGGCATAGCTAGTACAATTCACAACAAAGTCTAAAAAGTAAATAGCTAAACATTTTATTTTGCCATATAAAGGCTGAAATTTCTGTCTTGTTGGTGTACAGCACATAGAATCTCATATGCAATGGGATCTGGGAAATCATCTGTACTTCGGGGAATGTTTTAGTATCTATACAGAGATCTTTCACTAGAGGTGATGTTAGTGTCAAGGCATGTTAATCACATATCCTTGAGGCACTGATAAACTGGCACATATAGATGTGGAGTAGCGTGTAAACCAAAGGAAAACAGTTTACTGTGCAAAGGGTTAAGTGATGCTGCTAATCATTGTGCTCGGGGGTTTTAAAAGCCCTTTCAGAACCCGTAAGCACAGCTCTTTTTATGATGGTCCCATCAACTTACAGCTTTATTTATTAATTTATTGCTGCTTAGGGTGTAACACCGCAATCTTATCCCATTATAACCATGGCAACTGCTCACTGAACTCTGTGTACAATCCTTAAAGGTTCAACATTGATTATAATTTCCAACATTTGTGAAACTATGAACATATGACTGGAAATTGTGGGAGAAAGAATAGCCTAGATATTTCTTATGACACCAAAATCGCGCCATGCATACTTTATTCTAAACTATAGAAAGACACCGGCTGCACACTGGAAAAGGGAAATTACATTAAGCATACTGCTAGCTCTGTTAATTTCCTGTTGCCAACAAGAAAGCTGGAAGCATATTTGGAGAAAGTTAGCAGATTATTAAGTTGGAGATGGAAATAGTGGTGGGTGTTTCTGCTTCTGGGTTTCTGGATGATCGTGTGTTTGTGTGTGCATTAGGTCCCAACTTTGTGTGTGTCTGTGGACGAATGTTTTCGTTTTACACTTGGATCGTGGCCGCTTCTCACAAAGTTGGAGTGATCCCACTCACTCTCTGCTCTTTCCTCTCTTTCCTCAGGGCGTGCAGATAGTAAGAGGTTTTAATAGAGAGAGCGGTGGGAGGAAAAGAAAAAAAAAAAGCTTACAAGTGTTCGAGTGAGCGGGAGATGGGTGAACAGAGGTGAAAGTGCAAGACGGTTGGAAAAGAGGAGGGTGATCAGAGGAGGTCAGCAAAAAGGGGCAGTGCAGATCAATAGAGGCCAAGGAGAAGAGCAGATGAGATGGAAGGATGCAGAGCCTCAAATCCAGATGGGAAGGCATTTTGACAAGCAACTTTACAACTGGCCAACTACTACCAGCAACAATCTACCCAACCAGAAAATAATCATTGTCTTACCTCCTAATGAATTACTCACTGGGTCTCGCCATGTTGCCTGTTTCCTAGTTTAAAATAGTTTTCTCTTTTGGTCTCTCTTCTAACTATGATTGGTGGTTTTGTTTTGTTTTTCCCATTTAAGCTGTGTCTCTGGCCAAATATTCATACCACACATGAACCAGAAAAAGAAATGTGGAAATGAAGCAGCTACATCCTGAAAAACCACTTGCCCTTTGTGTCACGGTCCTGGGTCGATGACCCAGTGTTTTGTTTATTATTATTGTTCTATAATTTCTTTGCTGTAAGTGACTTGTGTTCTGATCTGATATTTGGTTTTCATCATTGTTATCACTACTAGTGTTTAAGCGTCTTTCTCTGTATTTCTAGTGCTCGAGTTCTCATGTGATTTCTTGTTCTTAGGTGTCCCTTTTAGTCCAGTGTCAAGTCTGTGTCTTGTGAATTGTCTCTTGTTTCCTGTTTTATTTTGAAGGGCTATGTCTCATGTCAGTTTTTCTAGTTCCGCTTCCTCTGTCTCGTTAGGTCTCATTCCTCCCAGCTCGTTTCCCCTTCTGTCTCTAATTCCTCGATGACTCCCTCAGTGTATTTAAGCCCTGTGTTTCTTTGTGTCAGTGTTGCGATTTTGCCTGTGTGTTCCAGTTTGTGTTTTTCCCGGTTTGGTTTCTGTTTTGTTTTCTGCCAGCAATAAAGCTGTGGGTTTTGAGTTGCATTCAGTCTCCGAGTCCTGCGTTTGGATCCTCACCTCCGCCTGCCCGCACACAGAGCCCTGACACTTTGTGTGTCTGTAGCCTCTGCATAAGTTGTTGTGTACCCAAGTCAGCCCTGTGTGCAGCTGGCTCATGTGCCAAATGCAGAAGTGTAACAAGGACAACGCAGCAGAGGGCAGGCAGCAGCAGTGAGCAAGTGAGTTGGGGTAGAAGGAAGCAATTGGCAGAGACAGAATGACTGTGTATGAGTGACTACGGTGGAGAAAGGGATATAGGGTGTCAGGCTGAAATCTCCACTCTGCATAACCAGGACTTCAGGACCTATTGTTCAGGCTTTCAACCCAAGAAACGAGACAGTAAGCATTTGTAGCAAGATGCTGATGGGCTAGAAGGGTACCTTACAGCTAGTCTGGCAGATTACAGAGTGTACCAAAGAGGTTTTTGTTGTTATTATTTTGTCTGTCTGTGAGCAGGGTTATGCAAAAGCTACCAGGCTGATTTTCATTAAACTTGGAGGAGCATGTGGTCTAGCCAGCCCAGCTCTACCAGGGTGCAAAAGCATATAATGAAACCTCAGTTTAACAGCAGGTTAAAACTGAAATATAAATTGAATGTAGTGTGCTTTGTTTTATTTTTTTAATTTATAAATGACCTGCAAAAAACAATCTAAAAAACACAGCTTGGTTTATACACCCAGTACATTTTAAAAACAGAAGGAAAGGCATCAGTGTACCCCCAAGTGCTGAGAAGCTGTATCACTTTCCTCTTAAACAACTAATTTGTTGTTTGCAGTGTCATATTAGTAGGAAAACTCCCTAAAGGTGGCACAGGGGATGTGCCAGGCAGCGGTTTCATAATTATATCCAAGTGTTGGCCTCTCCTTTGTGCTTCTAATATTGGTGTTACAGTTTTATAAACACTTGATTAGCATATTGGCCTTGGCATAGATCTGTGCTATGTGTCTGAATTTATTAGAGCTGGGGCCACACAAACACTAAACTATATGCATGTGCATTTTTTAGTGTTGAAGGCTCAAATTGAACACATTCTGAAAGATTCAGGAAAGTTATATTAGTGACCCAGATGTTTTCAGTGTATTGGGATTAGATGCCACAGACAGCGATGAGAAACTAGAATGTAAGGTTTTATTTATTAATTTTTTTTTTAAAAAGAAAGCTTATGTTGTGAGCTTTGAAAATGTTTCCTAGAATAGGAAATGTCACATAACTAACAGATCAACTGTACAACTTGAGGAAAACTTAAAAGTTTATTTCTCCTACCTGAATTCTTGAGAAATGCATGATTTTCATTTAGTTAGTAGAAACGCTCAAAAAATACTCAGTGTATTGCATTATGATCTAGTTCTTTTGCACTTAGTACAAAAATATCCTGAAGTAAATAAATGGGGAAGTGTGGTGTTGGATCAATACTGCATACAGTTTTGGTTGTATGGAGAAACCAAAACTGTATGCACACACAGCAAGGCTTAGTTAAAAATACAGAGCAAGGTTTTTATTGAACTTCCATGTTTCCACACAGAAATGCAGGCGCACACACATACACCCCTACACTCGCAGTCCATTTGGGCTTGCCTTCCAGCAATAGAGAGCTCCAAGTGTGGAGGGTGTCAGCCAACAGGAAAGCAGGGATCGAGGGAGTGAAATAAAAGGCAAAACAAATGCAAACGGAGAAATGATGCTACAACGCTTCAGGGGAAAGACAAATCGATACTCTTGCACACATAACACTCCCACGCAGCAGCTAAATAATGCTGCTACTTTGTCTTTCCATCTCCCTCCATGACCTCTGTCATCTTTATGCACTGTGCAGAAAAGTTTATTCTTGTTTTGCACAAACTGCATTTTTTTTCGTCATACTTTCTCTAAGTGTATTTACAAAACAGCTTCTGTGTGCAATCTCTCTATTAAAAAGCTTTTTTTATTTGCTTCTAACTCTCTTGAAGGACACGTTTTACAGTTTGTTGGCTCCAACGCCGACCAACACTTTCAATGTGTTTGTTTTGCTTGAAGTTTGCTTGGAAAAAACTTGGGTTATGCTATAACTGAAAATTTGCTCCATTAACACTCCAGTATGTCTGGGTCAATCAAGTGTTTGATTATATCTGTTTTTCACCAAATGTTATCCAGTCAAATAAGAGTAAGATTTTATCATAGCGTCTGTTTAATGCATCAGTGGTGCTACAGCATGTGGGGATACAGGTGTATCATAAAGATGTAGGCTTACACATCTTGGTATTTTATTCTCTTAGCCCCAGTTGTGCCCAGTAGCTGCTGCTGAATTGACAATTTGCTTTTCTTTAACATTGCATTTAAAGAGAGATGTGGACTATTTCAGTAGCAATCCAGAATTATGAACTGTATCGTTAAAAATGAGTTTGCCACATTGCTGCGTGCTAAATATTTTGGGAGTCTTCCTTTTGTCTTTTTGTTGAGATAACTTGTACTTTATTTTGAAACTTCTTGTAGCTCTAACCATCTTCTTACAAGGGCCTTGAGAGGTAAGCTTTTTCTTTAATTAAAAAATTCACAAGGCCAATTTTTTTTTTTGACACACTATATACTGAAAGCAGTTTATTATAATAGCAGATTATTCATAGGTTTCCTTGTTGTATGCACAATAGAAGAGGATTAAACTACTGTTTGACACTCAATCAACTTGAACTAATAGCGCTAAACTTCACTGGTATGTACTGAAATACTGATTTCCACTGTTTAGTGGAATAATCAGATGTGCAGGCTTTGCACGTCAGGAGAGATTTATTCCCAGTGTGTTATTTGATCCCCAGGATACATTTATGTAGTGTTAACGCCATCATGATGAGCAGCGTAACAGAGACAATTTTTAATAATGATGTGAGGCAGAGGTAGCAGAGGACCACTTCACCAGCATGCTAACAGCAGTAGTGTGGAAGTGGAAGAAGGAAAAGGCATAAAACTGGGCAGTTTTAAAGGTAAACTCCTAGTGCCAGTGCTTGATTGTAACTGGTGCTGATAGATACTGGTGTGAATGTCTCCCTCTTCTACCCATGTTATGACAAGCACTGTAGTAGTCTGGTCTGCAGATTTGGCCAACTCCTAGAGCCTGACTGTCAAGTCTGATTTACCAGCAATGCAATTTTGACTGTTCAATATACTTTAGCAAGTTGGTTTCATGTTTTACCAACGTGTTGTAGGAGCACAGCTTCATCTGCACTGTCAGTAATGACTCTTGTAGTTTCTGAAATGTATAAACTGGATTGATTCAGGATTTGTAGGCCTTAATTAAAAGACAATGACTGAAAGTGTTTATCTATACTTATTATGCATCACCCTGAGGTTTTGCGCATATACAGTTTATCTTTCATGGTCCAGAAAAGAGAGGAGAGACCTTTGATGTGCAGCGTGTTCTTAATGAACTGATGTTTTAATTTGTACAGTCTTGCTTGTTTCTCTTTGACTTTTTCTACTATTTTAAATACAAGACTGCGCAGCGAGTCTCCACCACCTCAGCCACCTGTTTGTCTAATTTTCCTACCTATTTAAAGCTTTGACTCACCACAACTCTCTGCCTGTATCAGGCAATGGCTGTTGACAGCAGTAAGTGAAGCAGTAAATAGCGCAGTAAAGTGGGTCTCGAAACGTCTGCCATGTCTGCTTGTGCCCCATGATTTTTTTTCCGTTGCTCCCTGGCTAGCTTCAACATTTTGTTTAAGGCATTAAGGCTTCTTTTATCCACAGATTTTTAGCATCCTTCTGCACTATGAATAGCTTGCTGTGTCCAATGCACTCGCCCGAGACCATCGTATTCTAGGATACACACACTTAAACAGACGTGCACCGCTGCATTCACAGAAACGCACGCAGGCAGTGTAATGCTCCTTGAGTCACTTTACTCGATGACTCACTGTCTCGTTCAGTCTGTCTCCGCATGCTTCAGTGGCTGGACCATAATTTCTGGCAAAGGCATTGCTTTGCAGAGTATTCTAAAGAAAATTGTGTTCTGAGTACAGCAAATGCTCTTCTAAGTGCAGTCATTCTTCGAAGTATAGTCCCTTACATCTTGTTTTTTGTCCCAAATTCTCTATCTTTTTGTTGACTTGTTTCCCCTCCTTTCATGCCTTCTTTTCTCCGTCCCCTTAATTGCATGCCTTCTGTCCCCTGACTCTTCATGACGCCATGTTGCATGTCTTAATTAAACGGCTGCTCAGAAGGAGGAAGACATTGTGTGAAATGGGGGACATAGGGGGGAAGATTTAGAGGGGGTGGAAAAGAATGAGTAGTAGGGGATTAATGAAAGAAGAGTTTGTTAATTACACAGCAAGGTCAAGGCCGCTTTACCTTCACAGCTTAATTGTGCCCTGTGATTGCGTTGCAAGGCGTCAATTTTAATTCAAGCAGCGGGCGCACTAAGCTGCGTTAATTGTCACATTGCATTTGTGTATGTATGAGCAATCATGTTGATGTATGTTTTTGGATGAGTGTTTTGCTTTTTTTTGTAGTGTAATTTGAAGAATAATTAACGCATTAAACAAGTGTTTTGTGTGCATGTTGATGTACTTATATTTACCTTTTTATGCATCTGAGTTGTGTTTTGGAACCTGGCAATTTATCTGTGTTTTTTATTATTATAAATTATATAGGAGCATGACTAAAAGAGAAATTCTAGTAAAAATTACATTTCTGAAAATACTATACAAGCATGCTGCAATTTAACAGCGTTTTCTCTTCTGTTTTTCTTCAACTTGGATCCAGTGCATAATCAATGGCTGATTTGCAAGAACCTCCCTCCCGAATTTTTCAGCTCAGTTTTTATTACTGGAGGCAGTTTCTGAGGTGTAATTGTCACAGAAAGACCTTGTTAACTATAAGCTGGTGTGATCGCTGTGTTCTTTGCAGCAAGAACAACAGTAATTTGGAGAATGCTGGGATCCATAAATTCTTGGCAAAAATCTTTTTAAATTGATTCTCTTTTCAGAAAATCATCATCATTTCATCCATGTTTATGTATGCGTGTTTTGATCCCTGAAATGGAGCTCGGCCATTAAACCCAGCGGGGGTTGGGAAGGGCAGGGGGATCAGCCCACCTCATCCGTCTCCTTGATAGACCAACTGTTCCTCATCACATGGGGTCTTGTTCTCGTACGCACACACACATACACGTATAAAAACATTCTAACCGTCGTATGCTTTGGCCATGACTCCCCTACCGGTGAAAACACTTAATCACCCGTATCGTCCAAGTGACCCCCCACCATTATCTCCATCCATCGCTGCACCTGTTTAGCCATTTAATAAGTTTGGATCGGAGACGCTTGATCTTAAATGATGCAGAGAATGAGTGATGACAAGGGATTAGGTTTGTCTTAGATGGTCCGCTGAACACTGCAGTCTTGACTTTACTGAAACCGGTATCAGACAGAAACAATTTGCTGCTCTTGGAACTCTGAATTAGTTATATCATTTAAACTGCTACTTGGAATATTTTAGATTTTTGTTTAGTACTTCACCCTGAGTGTTCATCTAATTCATTTATACTGGACAGACTGAATTGACTTGTATTCGTACACACAAATCAATGTTTTTTTTATGTTTTACCTGGATATTAAGACCACTGAGACTTAACCTTTGTTAATGCATACAGGTAACATGTCAAATGAGAGGCAGGCAGGTGAATCACTGAGGCTTTCCCTGAGCATATAAATCCATGTGAGAGAAATCTACACAAAGAATAGAGAAGAAAATATCCAAGACAGATAGCATAAGACAGTTAATCTCAAAACACTATCTTATCGAATTGTTGAGACTAGTTTGATTTGACTGGTGCCTTTTGTGATGGACTACACTGAAGGAATTTCTCATATTTTGGTTGCTATATGAAAACCATATAGAAAATTATAAAAATCTAAACTAGACAACTCTGTATACGCACGTTTGCTGGAGGCTTACACTTGTTTCCACCAAGTAGAGTCTTTGTCTTGAGGCTAATGTTTCTAACTGGAATATGCATCTAATCTTCTTTCCGCTTTGTGTTTATGCATGCAACAGCACACTTTCTTTCACACATATTAGGAACATAAATTGCTGCATAAGATGCACACCACTTTCTTATAGGCACTCGTAAAAAACACTGACTCACACAGATATGCGCACCTACTTATACGAGTTCACTCTAAGTGACTCTAATAGGTGTGTCTTCCAGGCTCGAGGGCCTATCTGATTACCCTTGACATCCTCCTTTAACAATTCTACCAGATATTAGATTGAACGAAAAGCTCTACAGCAACCCCCCCACGCCACCCCTCATTTTCCTCTCCTCCACTGTACTTAAAGATATGCAGCACTGCTCATCCGTCTATACTCTTGGGAATCAAATTTATCAGGCCCATTTGTCTATATCTGGGTCACAGTATTAATGAAAATGGCCGATGAGGCAAATGAAAATGGAATGTCATTAGAAGGCGCGACTCATTCAAGTTCACATCTCAGATTTGAATAGCTGATTCAAAGAAATCAAATGACTCTGGTGTGCCACAACAGATTGCTGGCTGGAGATTACGCTTGGTAATTTTCATAACAGGACGTACTCGGTATACACACACACTCACATATGCATATAATCATACAGACACGCACAAAGATGAGTGGCATGCAAGAAAACGCAAACTCTCGTCTACTCTCCATATCATCCCTAATGTTTCCACCAGTGCATGTGATTAGTTTCCAGTTGCATATCTGATTAGATGTTTAGGAAATTTAAAATGTACTCGTGTGTCACAGTGAATTATGTTGCGAAGTGTTTGCAATAGTTTATTTTTTCCCATTTTACTCTTAGACGATTTCTTTGTTTTTGAGTCCATAGCAAAAACAAACACATGTTGGCAGCAGTTGTTTTTTTTTCTTCCATCCCATACTGTGGTTGAGCCTGTGGTTGTTATACACAGCGTACTCGCAGTAAAGACATGCATTTTTATGCATGAAAAATTGGAAGTAGTGAAGAATGACATTACATATTGCCATCGCAAATGGGGAGAGATGTATGTGTCTGAAAGACTGCTGTGTGTATAACCTTCAGGAGCATTACAAATCAATATTACTCTCTTACCTGCTATCCTCACTCTCAGTTTGATGGAGGAATTGTGTTTTAGCCGAGTGTGACAGGCAAGCGAAACAGAATACACACGAGCACGCAGCACAACAGCGTGTGTGAGCAGAACGTTGGATCTCGTTTTGTGTGCGATCGACCTGAAATTGGCTGACATTCATATGCACACCTGTTTGCCAACTCGCAGCTGATATGCACATAATGTATACAGAAACTCTGTTGTTCAAAAACATATGTAAACAAATATGTTCACACAATATAGGAACCAAATTTCAACTGCGCGCGTCTTGTGCAGCAAGCTGTATCCATGGTTATGTGATGGATATGTTAAGTGAGAAGGATAAGTGTGTGGGAGACTTTCCATGTATGAAGGTGATCATGACAGTAATAATCATCTGTGGGTATGAAGGCTCAGTCTGTTTCACTTCAGCTCTTTGTATATAATAAGATATAATAATTATTTTGGCAGGCAAGGAGCACAAGCATCATTATCAAAGACTGGATATTTGTGATACTGCCCCATGGTGGCAGTGCATGTATACGACTGTCTGCAAAGCTGTGCGTAGGACCACCGCAAAACCCCGTTCCTCGAATAACACCTACTCGTGCTTGTGTGTATGCATGCAGTAGTATGTGTGTAGTATGGACTTGTGTGCAGGTGACACGTTACTAAGATAAGAATGTGGCTAAGCTTCTAACACACACATAAGAAAAGCAAAAGTCCGCACATCTGGTATACCAATAACAGTAATCAATGGATGAGGCTGACAGTTTAGCATAGCCTCATATCAGGCTTGTCAGCTTGTTACAGCTATTTCCATTTTCTTCAGTCTAACTGTTTTCCATGGGGGAGGAGATTTGACTAAATCAGTCACTACAAACCAATATCTCAAACTTAATCACTGAGACATACCACAGCCAACATGTTGGTAATGGCAGCATTTTAAGAGTGGAGTGAGGTGAAATAACAAGAATTTATCTTCATCAATTTGTTGTTCAGAAGCACACCAATTGACAATGTTGCTTCTGCTGTGGCACTGATAGGCTAATCATTAGTCCTCCCATGACATGTGACCATTATTCAACCATCTATCACAATGCCAGACGAATCACTACACTCGATAGAGAGGACATCTTCAAAAGTCTTGGCCCTGGCAGGATGAAACGGTGAGAAAGTCACGACTGAAATGATGTTCAGTGGTTTTACAGTTAGATTTTAAAGGATAAGGTCAGTTGGATGAGGGTCAACCTGAGGGTCAAAGCTTGAGGGTTAAGTTGATGATGTCATATTAGGTTTGAATGAAAACAGAAGTTAATAAAACACTCTTTTTTCAGTGTTTGCCATAGAAACCAAAAGATGAGAAAAGATTAAATCCCAGCCCATTAAGCCATGGAGATGTAACACAAAAATGGAGCTGATTATATTATAGCGACTGCTTCAAACCAGGGTCGGTCTTTTATTTTTCCCTTTAAATCACTCCTTATTTACCACATACTGTACCACTCTATATTTACAGTTTGTCACACAGTGTTGTTTATATGCAGACATCTGTCAGAAAGAGTTAAGCTTCCAATCAAATGTGTGAATAAAAGTCCGTTTGTGTTGCTTAAAGCACTGAACAGTCAGATTTTATTTTTGGAGTATTTGACTTTTTCTTTGGTTTTAAGAGTCAAAATCCAGTGCGTGTGATTGTGGGTAAAAGCTATGTATTTAAGGAAAACAAACTGGGGGTTAATGTTGGGAACCATGCAATAAAAGATCCATATTTAGCTTACTACCATGCCCACCATCCCTTCTACAAAAATGAGTGGGAGACAAAAAAAAGTGTACTTAATGGTAGTCATTTAGGATAAGAACAAGAGCTAAATACTCAAATATGAACAGTGCAAATGTTCACAAGATGAGGAGAGAAGGAGGCAATAACATCCAGAAATTGTTCCTTCTCAGTCTTTTGTTCCAGAACCCCTGATAAATCCTGTGGAAAATGATTGCTGGAGCAAAAGAAGGGATGGCAAATAATGGACAAAAAGAAAGAGAGGGTAGCAAACATGATAGAGGGGAGTCGGGGAAGGGATGGGTGTGTGTGGGGGGAGTGGGCAGAGTTTGGCAGGGAGCAGAGTTGATAGCAGTCAAGAGCTATTTCAGAAGATGAGATGGGAGAAAGGTAAACGTCGAAGTAGCACGGGTATTAAAGACAGTGGCATAAACATGGAAACGAGAAAAGAAGAGCAGGATCCGTCAACAGTCAGCGATGGTCTGCTGTGTTTATGTGTGTATGGTGGGTTTTTTGTACATTTCAGCACATGAGCCAAGTGAGTCAGTATGTGTTCAGAAAATACAGATATGCACCCTACGGACATCTGTCTACTTCAATCACTTGTGTGGGTAAAAGAAAATGCATCTGTTTATTTCCACATTCATGTAAACATATCTGATTTATTTTGTATCAAATCAATCTAATGCCCCCTTTTAACATTGAATGGCATGCCAAAATATGCAATCTACATATTAATATATATATGAATTATATATACACATATGTATGTATATATGTATGTATGTATGTATGTATGTGTATATATATATATATATATATATATATATATATATATATATATATATATATATATATAAAAGGTTTAAGGCAATGGGCAATAGCACTAAAAAGAAAGTACTTCACAGCCCATATTCCCAAAGATAAAGTGGTTTAAACATAAACAGATTTAAATATATTCAGCATTATTTTGTTAGCATGGGATGAAACTCAGTGGATTTGGTGATGCTCTGTCTTTATTGCAGTCATTCTACAATGTGGCTACTGTCACCCTCAATAAACATGTAGAGCAAGAATGATAGACTTTATAACATCTATTACTGTTCTTGAGATATTTATTCAAAACGGAAACTTTCTATCACTGTAAAGCTTACATTTGAATGTAAAATGTGTGCACCATGTCTGTATTGAGTTATGACGAAGTAATTACTTTGTGAAGGAATCGAGTTTTGACAGCTACTGTGGCAATTTAGGGAGTCGGAGTGTTTTTAAATTACCTTAACTGCTTCCTTGAGCTTTGTGTCAGAGCCTCTGCCACAGCAGCACAGCTTCCTGCAATAAAGTGTGCAATATCACCGGGTTAAACCACAATAACTGACTTCCAATTGTTTTTAGAACACCAAACGCATCTGTCCCTTCACCTTAAGTAGTATATTTAACTCTGCTGTAGTGGGTCAGTGTTTTCATTCATGGTTTCCTAGTTTTTGGCAGTCGCCTCACTATTTGTCTGTGTGCCACCATTTGATTGATATCTTTCATAGTTATTGAAGTATTTTGGCAACTAAAAATGGAATAAAACTGGATATAAATACTCATGCCATCCAATTTTCTTTATGACTTTTTTATATAAAAGACCATAAAAATGGGGAATGCCTCTTTTGATTAATTTCAGTAATAAATATGGTATTTTGGCATACACTTGTTTCCATAATGTTATACCAATTGCGAGTGCGGTCTGGCTTAGTGTTGTCATCACACTGAAATTTCTGACTTTGATTCAAATATCACAAAAAATAATTTGCCATTTTCAATGCCACAAGGAGAAATCCTGGGTATATTAAGCAATGTCAAATTTTAAGTAAATTTTATTATTAAAAGTCAAGTACAATAAAGTCATAGCCTGGCAATAAGGAACCTTTTTTTTGTAATGAAAAAAGTGAGTGAGTGAGCATACATCATTAGAAGCCTTACATTCAAAATCTATTATTAAAGTGCAACTAAAAACTAGCATCCATTGCGTTTCAGTAAGCAGTTTAGGGTTATGGGGTCAGTTTAAAGCCTATCGCAGTGACTTTAACAATTTAAAATCACCAGCTAACCTGTTTGCTTTTGGACTGTGGAAAGAAGCTCATAGAGAACCCACATAGGCATGAGGATCAAACCAAGGACCTTTTTTGCATGGAGGCAACAGTGTCAACCACTGCACCACCGTGCCACCACCAAGAACGGAAACTTTTTTTTTGTTTTTTAGAATGAAAAGTTAATGTCGTTAACAAACATTTGCCTCACAAAAATAGATGCATGACCTTATAACTCCATGACTATGCATACATTTTTGTGATTCCCTAGTGCTGTATTATGTTGGCTGATTCCCTCTGAATTTTCTGTTTGATCCAAACTGTTCAGGCCTGGCTCTTTGTTGCTGTGATGTAACATGACAGCTCTTTGTTGTGTCTATTTTGTGATGTAACCACTTTGATATTGTTAAATGTTCGGCGTTGAAGCGGATGCTTGTGTGAAAAAGCCAACGAATGGATCCGTGGGAGTTTTGCATTCACAACTGTGAGTAATTGTGTGCTTTTGTTTGCGTGTGATGTGTCTGTCACTGCGTATACATGCTGCACTTGACATGCAGAATTAGACATGTCTTCAGCGCAAAGCTTGTACAGAGCACGGCTGACATTAATACCCCTGGCGGCATTGTTCGCTAGTTATTCTCCTGTGTTCTCTGTGTGATGTCAGTCTGCGGTAACCAGGGCAGAACAGAGAATAAAACGATAAAGCATTGACCTGAATGGCACGGCTCAGAGCCTTCTCCACGATTACACTGTGAAGCAGCAGCCAGTCAGTGGGTGACTTGAATGAGGTCTTTACTTTGAGCTAATAACAGGGATTTATGCTGTAATTCAAGGCTAGGTCATATCTTCAAAGCAGCTAGACACGCAGACAGGTTATGACACTGCATGTTAGTTCAGGAGAAAATTGTATCTTCCAAAAGAGCAGGCCATGGAAAGGGTCACGAAATGTTTTTTTTCATCAGTCACTTAATTTCAAACTATAAAATCAGAAAATCTGCTTACTGGGAATATGATACACTACAGTTTGATCCGATGACGTGGTAGCGGGTTTTTTGAAGAGGGCCTTGTGCAACAGACAAGTTTCTAGGGGTTTATTAATTTTTAGCTTTCTATACTAAGTATTATTTCCTTATTGCCATAGAAGACCATTGTCTTACTCTTTGATAGAGCATTTCAAAAAGTCAAAACATTAATTTTTCCAACATGAAACAAAGAGAAAAATATAGAACATTAAAAATATAATGAGAGGAAATTTTTGATGTTAAATTAGAAGCATTGATTTAAAGTTGGGTTTTTTTGTTTTAGTTTGTCTTACCCTAACCTGTATAGTTCATCCCTATGATTTGTTTTAAAGCTTTTAATTATTAATATACAAGGACAGAATTGTTTACAAGTCTTGGATCACCTCTCATTTCTTTATATTTTGCTTCCAGGGAGACAAACTTTCTCGTAATTATTGGAAATTTGTCTTAAGAGAAAGGCTTTCTGAAGATCTTTCAGATTTTTTTCTTCGGACACTGGCTGCCCTTTTACTCATTTTCAGTCTAGTCCTTATCCGTGACCGATTTCAGAGTGATGTTTGTTTTCTTTTTCTTTCTTTTTTTTACACAAATTACACAAGATCCATGCTGAAAATCAGTGACAACTGGTCTTTTGGAATGATGAATCCAAATTGAAAATTTTGGTTCAAATCATCATTAATGATGATTTACAGAAGATAAAGACAAGGTCCAGCAGGTTTTGCCATAGTTTGAACCTGCTTTTCAGCTAGGGGTGTTGGGCCAGCTTGTTAAAAATTGATCGAATTATGAAAATAAGAACACACTGTTAGATTGTGATCCAATCTAACAGTGTGTAAACATACACGGCAGAACCGGTGACATCAACATGCTTTGCATCCTTTTATTGTCACACACGTTTGCTTCACAATGCACACAGAGCTGCAGCTCTCCCGCTGCCCGCTCAACATTACCACAACAACCCCAACCACAGGACCCAGTACAATATTTAAGTCGGCGGGGCGTGATTGCAGATGCCGTGCAGGTGCGTCCGCCTTCCCTGCACTGCACCGCAGGCCACGCCCTGCCACACAGTGTAATCCAACATGCTAACAAGTAACAGGAAATTCATCCAATTGGGAACAGCTTCACTTTTCACCATGACAGTGATCCCAAACACAGCGCCAGTGCAGTTAAAGCATTCCTGAAACACATAACAGAACATTGTCAGTCATGGATTGGTCTCCCCAGGCAACATCTAAAGAAGTTGGAATGTCCTTCAGGAAGCCTGGAGAACTATTCCTGAGAGCCTTGGAGAGTTCAGGCTGTGTTGAAGATGGGTATATTGATTTTTAAGCTCTTCAATTGTACAAACTCAGTTTTTGCTTTACATAGTGTGTAAACATTTATGTTTGGCTCCTTTCAGTAAGTTACTACACCTATTTTCCATTTTCCTGGCAAAAAACAAAGAATGACTTGCACAGCACTATACACGTAAATTCCCCACAATTTACACATACTGTTCATGAGCCTTGACCAGGGTATTAAGAGTCTTTTTATTTTTCAGTCTGGAGAGTTGCACTGGTAACTTTCCAAGCCTTTTCCCCCTAAGCTCCAACGTCTTAGCTAGAAACAGTATTTTTCAACATTTTTTTCTGATCCAGTATGGTCCATATCTCATTCTCTTCAGCCAATCTATCATGTGGAATGAGACTGACCCCATCTACTTTTGTCCAATTTCAACTAGTCCAATTCAGTCTGACTCACCCTAACCTCATCAGTTCACATTTGAATAATTTGACCTAACACGACACATTTAAACACATTAATCAGTCATTTTTCTCCAACCTCCCTACTTCTCTGATTCGGAGATGCAGATTTACATGTGTGCGTGCGTATGTGCGCGTAGGTCCGTGTCCGTGTGTGTGTAAAAAGATGGTAATGACAATTAATTTTTTGGATGTTAAGGAAGCCTAAAGAATTCAAATCACCATCAGCTACACAGGGAGCACTCATCTGAATTAAAGCTCTCTCAATTATTGATTTCCAACTGCTGGAATCACATCCCCATCTCTCTATGATACCATTACCCCTTTGACTATCATACTTTGTTCAATTCCTTGAAAACCTCTGCAAAAAATCGTCGCGTTATGTCTATGTGTAATCTCTCTTGGGGTTTAGCTGCGTGCAAATGTGTGCCAGTGTGCGCGCACAAAGGTCTAAAGTAAACCTCTTTTAGGGTTATTAATATTTATTAATGTGTGCTGTCAGAGAGGCAAAGAAACAATTCATTGCTCACATGTATTGCATTAAGTGCTTCATGACTTATTAATGGGCATGTTTAAGGTTAGAGAAAAGAAAGGAAAAAGAAAATAAGAGAGAAGGGCAAACTATAAATTGATTCCTCCCACAAAGACAAAAGTCTATTAAAGTCATTTGTAAGCTCATTGAAATGTGGATTCTTTGGCCTTTTACTTTTTATTCATTAGATGGCAAAACTGTTGGCATATCTCAAACTGTCAGAGTAATAATGAATTTTCTAAGAAAGATTGATAACAAGTTTTGCAATCATATTCCTATATTTATTTTCTAACTACCGATAAGCTCCTATGGCAAGCAGAGCACTTCTGCTGTTTTATATATTCCTACTATAGATGACCTTATTCTAACACTGTCACTCATTCGTTCAGTGTGTTTCTCATCTGTATGCATTCCATGCCTGTGTTTATTGTTCTGTCTATCAGTCAGTCTGAAGGAGTCTATTATCCCTCCCTGTTTAATGTCCTTTCTCAGTACAGTACATAGCCTACTGTCTTTCTGTCTCTCACACGCCATCTGTTTGTCTGTTGGTGTCTCTGTCTCTCCGAACAATCTCTCACAGCAGTTGGCGTACTGTGTCATCCACTACCCCCCACCCCAAGGACCTGGCATGTCACTGCATATCTATATCATAACACCTTGAAGAAATATGCCTCTGTGTGCGCGTGCGCGTGCATACATTTGCCGCCGTGTTTCATTTAATCGAGGCTCCCAGTCAGCACATAGGACAAATTGATCAGTTGGTTTGCCAGCTGTCCTGGCAGATCTCTCCTTCTGTCTCTCTAGTTCTCTAACCACCCACTCTCCTTTACTTCCACTGAAACTCTGATTTCCACTTAAATTTATACACCTTGCAATTTAAAGATGAGAAAAACCAAATGAGTACTCTTGAGTACTCTTCATTACAAGTATCTCCATTGTTTTGTTCAGTTTTTTGTTTTGTTTTCTCACCGCTGGATGCCTTTTAAACTAACTCCTCTTCTCCAACTGGCAGATGGCTTGTGGCCATGCTGACTGACATGACCTTCTCTGGCACTGGCTTTTGGCGACCCTTTGAATCCCTTGAAAATGACGGGCATCATGCAAAGCCAGCTCCTTTTGTTATCTGAGCTGCACATATTGTCTTGATACACCCCTATCATTAGACACACATTTCCATCGTGGGCCAGCGAAATGTCTATCCATGCTGAATTGAAGAGATAAGTCAGAACTGCAGCCAGCCATATGGCTAGCCTGCTTTTAAGCATGATAGGTAGAAAATGCAAAACCCATTTCTGTTCTCATAGATCTATGCATAATTTTGCCTTGATTTAGGTGCTATTCACACTTGATGTTCTTGCTGTGGCGAAGGGAAGGATAGTGGCAGCACAGTCAGGAACAAAGGGAGTCTACTTCAGTGCTGCTTGACCGGGTGTGTGTGTGTTTCTGTTATGTCCCCATGCTTGGCTGTGCTTTGAGCTGAAAGCGAGAGGCTTTTTTTTGTGTAATGACAGACATTAGAAAGTCGATTACGAGGTTCTTACAGCCTCGAACATGCCACACAGGGCTGTAATACACACATGCATACACAAAGGTATACAGGCACGTGCACACTCTCAGACTGGTCTGAGCCAGGGGAAGGCTTTTGTGTTCAATTTGCCTGTGTCACATACAAATATATCAGCATTACTGACTGTGTGACACAATACTGCAGGTGGGAAAAGTGCTGTCTTCTTAAATGTAATTTCCCATAAATCCCATAAATTTTATCACATAATTCAGACAGGGCACTGTTGCCTTAAATCACAGTTGATAACATGGTTCCAGGGGCTCATGATATCTCCTAATTCCTATTCAAGCTCTTCAAGTAAACATACCCAAGAATGTGAATTGAACATCTTTTAATGTTTAAGAATCTTTCTTGGAAATTCAGGGCCGGCGCAGGTGTGGCTCAGGAGGTAAAGTAGGTTGGAAGGATAGTAGGTTGATCACCAGTTTCTCCTTTCTGCATGTCAAAGTGTGTCGATGTTAGCGAAGGTGCTTTGATTTAGAAAAAATATGTGTATGATTTACTGAATGAGGCTTGTAGTAGAGTGCTCAGTTAGAGTAGAAGAGCACTATATAAGTACCAGTCCATTTACCATGTACCACATGGACTATTATGACTGGCTAACCCTTGCCAGCGTATCGTTAGCTTCAAATATTTCTGTTGGTAGTTGGTTTTTTTCTTCTTTTTTTTTTAATTTGTGTATTTAAAAGTGTGTAGTATCAGGGTAAGTAAAGCAACCATGTCTTATTTTGAGTCATATAAATAATTTTGAGTCATAATTTTCATGTTATAGCTTCTTTTGATTTAAAATGTAGGCCTCGATGACGCAGGTGTAGAAGCTTGTCAGCTACCATGTGGCAACCACTGGTTCTGAGGGTAAAATGTATATTCTCAGACTAGCTGCAAGTAGCTGGTACAGGTTGCTGGTAATTCTTCTGAAACTGATTGCTAAAGCTCCCTATTCACTTTCTGCAGCTGGTTGATGAGTGGTTGATGAGATTGCTGGCAGCCACTAGTTTGAAACTGGTCGCAAAGAAGCCTGAGTTTGCATGGCAACAAAGCAAAGACTTGCAGTTTACTCTCCAAACACAACTTTCACGTTAAAGCTAACATTCTCCATTCCTGGGTTATCTCGCACTTTTTCAAGTTTCACTACAGCTCGAAGAGTAAATGGTGATTATTTCTATACGAGTAAACTTGTACCATGCAAACTGCAGGCGACCACAGCAAACTGCTAGTGACCAAAGCAATTACAAGGAGCCTCTTTATAGGCGATTTCGCCTGGAGATAAACACCTAGCAACCACTCGTGATCTGGGTGTGGAATTCACATTTGTCCCTAGCAACTGGAGGTTGCCAGGGGGTTAACAACCAGTCCCTAGACTTGCATGGCTAAGGCCTTTGTTACCAAGTATTTCGTCCATAAATATTCTCAAAACCAGTATCTACCATCTGTAAACTAATTTAATGTCCACTAACTGGTTATGTCAATCACTAGTTTCTCACTCTGGGTAAAAATGAACATGCCTCCAAAGTTGGAACCTAACAAGACTGACGATGACGAAACAAAAAATGAGAAGGACAAAGAAAGGTATGAAAGGAATAAGAAAGAATAATGTGGCAGGAGAATGGAAAACGAGCAGAAGACTGGGAGAGAGGGGTAGAAAGCTCACTAGAGCTGTTAATGTAGACCCGCTGTTTAGAATACAGTCTCAGAAGAGAGGAGACCAGAGCATGGAGCGGTAGCTGGCTGCCTGATTTCACACCCATTATCACCTGCTACAAAAGCACGGCAAGTGGAAAATGAAACTGCATACAGGGAGAGTGTAAAATAAGCTGTTCTCAGTGAGTTTGAGTGTGTGTGTTTATGCACGCCCATTGTCACACTTGCACTGATAAGCTTCTGTTACATGGTGTGTACTCTTACACATGTAAGGTCATGAGTACTTATCACCTTTGTCCACGTTCTCACCTTTTGTATTTTGGTTCATGCATGCTTTGGGATAACTTCCAAATAAGGCGAAACAAGGGGAGAAAAAGCACAATGAAATAAAAAATCTTGGGCTTCGGAGCTTTGTGCCTGCACGATCCATTGGTTTTCTTTCATTTGCCTAGCTGGTTCATTCCAGTTGCAGACTTTGATGCCATTTGCACAGGTCCACCGATCACATGTAATGTGAGAATTGTGTTTGTCAGATGGATTTAGCCAAAGTCTCCTCTACTTTTCTGCTCTAATCCTATCTTTTATCTCATCTATACTTCACTGAGGTCTCACTGGCTTTTCTCATTTTTCTACACTCATTCTTAATTTTCCCTCTCGTTCTTTCAAAGGCTTTAACGTGCTTAGTGAAATAGAGGCGCTTATGTGATTAAAAAAAGGCTCTAAACTGTTAGCATATCTGCAGAATTATCTTGTGAACGTGCAGTTCCTTGATATAGCAATATGTGTTTCATGTGTTCATTTCCCAAAAGGATATATTACATATATTTTTTTAAATGTATGTAATGTGATATATCACGTAATTTGGACATATCTGACAAACTGCTTTTCTTTTCCAGCGTGTCCACCTGGCTCTTACAAGATGTCGTCCAGACAGCAGGAGTGTTTCCCCTGCCCAGCCAACAGCGTCGCAGAAGAGGAAGGATCCATGGTGTGCTTGTGTGAGGAGGATCACTTCAGGACCCCTTTGGACAATCCCTCAGCGCCATGCACACGTAATAATAATAATATACTTGCACTTATTTATGTCTATATCTTCTTAAATTATATATATGTGTGTATATATATATATATATATATATATATATATATATATATATATATATATATATATATATATATATATGAGGTGTGGACTCGAGTCACATGACTTGGACTCGAGTCAGACTCGAGTCATTAATTTTATGACTTTAGACTTGACTTGAAAAAATGTTCTAAGACTTGTGACTTGACTTGGACTTTTACACCAATGACTTGGGACTTGAATTGGACTTGAACCGGTTTACTTGAAAAGACTTGATATTTTACCCCAAATATAAAATTTAACATGCATATTATATAGAGATTGAAAATGTGACGTCATTCACGGGTAGAACCGCAAAGGATTCTGGGAACTCGTGGCAAGCGGTACTAGCGCACGCAGGCTTTCAATTAAAATCAGTTATACAGCGATAAAAAGAAACACAAGAAGCCGTTGTATTATTAACTGCAATAGCCGGTCGCATGACAGCCACGGGAAGCCGACGGGTAAAGAGATCGGTTGTTATCGGATTACGTCGTTGAAGAGAAATTGTTCAAGCCATGTTTCCGAAGTAACAAAGACGCGACGGATGGCCTGGATTGCAGCCATTCAAAGATCAAATATAACGTCCCAGAACACTCCAGCTCACAGGTTAGTCTGCTCCAAGCATTTACACGAAGGTCAGTGTTTTTTAGTAGTTAATACGTCATTTTCATAACATAATTAGTGATATAGGTTACAAGCAAGTTTCGCTTCTGTTATTATGGTACATTGACAAAAACATATACTTTTATTCACAGGATAAAACAGGTTTTTTGTATCACTAATTGCCCAGTACGATTACAGCATACAATATTGTTGTCACTGCTACATTTCTGTGATGCTACCAGAAATTATTTCCACTGCTAATTAATTACCGTTGAGCTCAAAGGTCCTATTAATAAACGGTTAAGGAATGTGTATTTATGACGACAGTTTGTGAGACTGGTAAACTTATGATACGTACGATGGTCTTTCGTTCTACACGGTGCATTTCAAGGTCCTGTACCCATCCGTCGGTAAACTGTACCTGGGCTTGTTGCAGTGACCTGAAGTTACTAAACTTCACGAGTGTATGCACTCACTCCAAGAACCGTATGATTATAAATATGCATATAAATATGGTAAGATGAGATAGCTGACTTCATCTAACTAGCAAATGTTTTCCAGGCTACGTTGGTGATACAGTTATTTTTAATGTGTATGATATTTTTGTCATGCGATTTTAAAGCTGGTCCTACAACCGCATCCAAGAATAACATGCAGCTTATCTCAGAAATGTCGGTGAAAATTATTCTTGGAGCTAAGGTTAATTGAGCTGCATTTTAAAGAGGTGCAATTTCACAATTTGTGTATATTTTCTAAGTTCACTATTTTGTCATGTGTTGAGAAAAACACAGATTTTAAAATTACATGGTCTAACATTTACATTTAGCATATAACTGCAACATTATTTTTTCGTTTTTTTTTTTTTAAAGACTCGAAAGGACTTGAAATTCAAAGTTTCAGACTTGTGACTTGACTCGGACTTTTACACCAGTGACTTGAGACTCGACTCTGACTTGCCTGACATTACTTGAGACTTGACTTGAGACTTGAGGATAAAGACTTGAGACTTACTTGAGACTTGCAAAACAATGACTTGGTCCCACCTCTGATATATATATGCTAATACTAGTTCTAGTCGCACCATATAACTCATATAAGATATGATATTGAAATTTTGCATAAAGTATAGATTTTTATGTCTGTAAGCCAATCAATATCTCAACCTCCCATTCAGCTTTTGATATAGCTGCAATTGTCATTTATCCATTTTAACAATAAAGATCCATTTTCTTTATGTCTTAAAACAACCTGTCCTTCACCCCGTACCCTTTCATCCACCTTTCCTTTTTTCATGCTATTACCTCTTGGTCTGACCTGCTCCCTCCCCCCCAAGTCATGTTTCATCATCTTGTCCTCATCAACCCCATCTCCATGACTCATTCCTTGCACCCTTCACCTCTCCTTCACCATATACCCTTCATTGTATTGCATTCCATGTTTCTATAACCTTTCCCAGATTGTTGGCTAGGAGTAGGTCTCTCACAACACAGGATGCATGCCTTGTACTGCTCTGCTGATGAAAAAGTTGTGAAGTGTTTGTATAACTGCAAGCTTAAAGGATGAAAATACATAAGCAAAAATCTTGGTCTATAACTGGTTAATGACATCTGTTGCCTCGTTGGACAATTCCTCTTTGATCTGGAATAAAGAATAAATCCAGTCTTTTTTTGACATGGTATTTAAAGTAAATTTTCTAAGGAAGACTTTTCCTCTGGGACGTCTGTGTCATTGTATGTTTGAGGGTTTTCTGTAAATGTAACCACTTCCAACCTTTGTCTATTAGTATCCAAAGCTATATATGAAAGCGCCTCTTCACCCAAACCATTTTCTTTGCCTCTTAACATTTATCCCTTTTATATCTCCCATCCATCTTTCAAAAAAACCCATCACCCCATTTTGCCATCTCTTTGCTTAACCTTTTGCATTCTCTCCATATTCTTCCACCTTTTCTCCTGACATTACAGATCCATTTTCTGCTATACTTCCATTATCTACATTTCCGCTGGACCCCCCCTTCTTTTTCTACCCCCTCCTTTTTGATGCCTCAACACCCTCTTCCATTCCCATCTCTCTGTCTTCTTAACTTGACCAGTCATCACTCTTCTTTCTAGCCACCGCCTCCTCGCATTTTCCTTACTCTTTATCCTTTCATCTGTTCCATCCATGCGTGTTATCATCCCATTTTTCTTCTCTCTGTCAAACCAAAATCTCATCCCTCTATCCTCGAGCGACACTCTATATCCTCATCCCTTTTCGCCACATATTATTTGTTCATTCCTCACCTTTTACTTTTTCTGACCCTTTCTCGGCCTGATTCTTCTTCACTATGAGGCCAAACAGAGCCGTACAGGTTGGCCCTATTGATTTCTGCATGGAAAACAGCCTATTGATTATAGCTTAGTAATTAGATGGAGGAATAATAGGGTATATATCCTGAAAGTATTCAGGACATAAATCCATAGGGTCTCTAAGTTAGTGCATGTGTGTTTATATACGTATTCACATTGACTTGTGCGTTAGTGCGTACACACATGAATGAAAGTGTGTGGTCATGCTAGCTTTAATGGTAAGTGCAGTGGAGGGGTGTAATTATAATATTGATTGCTGAGCTCACTGATCCTGTGTGATAATATTCATAGCAGCCTAATGACCACATTAATTACACTATAGATTCTGTAATTATGATAATCCCCAGATTCTACTAATCCACCACACTGTACATTTAGAGAAAGAGTTTGATGAATCTAGCCTCATAAGAGTAAGAGAAAAAATTATGATTTTCAAAGATGAAGTGTTTGATATGTGCGCATTATTACGCCAGTGATTAAAGAACAACTGATTTTATTCTTCTCCCTTTTTAATGCTAGTGTAGTATCACGACCCTAATGTGTTTACCACACTGAGAATCAGAGACTGTGCACCTCATAGTTGCTTTAAGAATTCTTTTTGAAAAAGTTGAAGGAGCACAGAGCTTTAATTATAAGATTAAGCTTCATCTGTTACTTCATGACTCAACTGACTGCCATTGTTAATGGTGACGATTGAGTTTTTTCCATTAGAGCACACTGCTGCATTTCCCTTGGCAGCAATGGAGATGAAAAGTAGAACTTTAGAAATAGTTAATTAAAATTAGTCTTTAAATTCTTGTAAGTTTTGGCAGAGGAGAACTTCTGCTGACAGCTCCAGTTGTAACACAATAACTATTTGGAGAGAAAAAAAAAAACTGGAGACGAGATGCATACCACCGGTCAGTATCTGGTGTGACCACCATTTGCCTCATGCAGTGCAACATATCGTCGCATGGAGTCTATCAGATTGTCAATTGTGGCCTGTGGAATGTTGGTCCACTCCACTTCAATGGCTGTGCGAGGTTGTTGGATATTCATGGGAACTGGTACACGCTGTCGTATACGCCGGTCAAGCACATCCCGAACATGCTCAATGGGTGACATGTCCGGTGAGTATGCTGGCCATGCAAGAACTGGGACATTCTCAGCTGCCATCTGCCCTGAACAATGTGAACCATGATTCATCCGTGAAGCGCACACCTCTCCAACGTGCCAGACGCCATCGAATGTGAGCATTTGCCCACACAAGTCTGTTACGGCGACGAGCTGGAGTCAGGTCAAGACCCCGATGAGGACGACGGGCATGCAGTTGAGCGTCCCTGAGACGGTTTCTGACAGTTTGTGCAGAAATTGTTTGGTTGTGCAAACCAATTGTTCCAGCAGCTGTCTGGGTGGCTGGTCTCAGACGATCTTGGAGGTGAACCTGCTGGATGTGGAGGTCCTGGGCTGGTGTGGTTACACGAGGTCTGCGGTTGTGAGGCCGGTTGGATGTGCTGCCATATTCTCTGAAACGCCTGTGGAGACGGCTTATGGTTGAGAAATGAACATTCAATGCACGGGCGACAGATCTGGTTGACATTCCTGCTGTCAGCATGCCAATTGCACGCTCCCTCATTGCTTGTGGCATCTGTGGCATTTTGCTGTGAGACAAAACTGCACATTCCAGGGTGGCCTTTTGTTGTGGGCAGTCTGAGGTACACCTGTGCACTACTCATGATGTCAGATCAGCATCCTGATGTGGCACACCTGTGAGGTGGGATGGATTATCTCAATATAGCAGATGTGCCCACTACCACACATTTGGACTGATTTGTGACCACTGTCTGGGAGGGATGGTTATATTGTGTATCTGGAATGAATTTTAGGTCTCTACGTCCATCCCATGGGGAATGGGAGCAAAAACAAAAGTGTTGCGTTTATATTTTTGTTCAGTGTATTTTGCTAGTTAAAATATGAAATGGGTGCAGTGATTTATTGAAGTTTATTGATTGATTGAATAGAAACAGAGTATATCTGGCAAAAACAGAGTTCTAATGAGCTTTGAAGTTAATAGTTGGTATCACTACCTTTATTCTTCAACATGCCAAGATGATCCCACACTGCTTCAACAATGTTGAGGTTAGTGCTTCAGAGTGGCCAGTCCACGACTTCCAGTGTTCCAGTGTGTGTTTCTATACGTCAGCCTTTTTGTCCTGTTTCCCTTCTTTAAGAATTGGTTCTTGACATCCACATTTCCACTTATAACATTCTCGATGAGGCTTTAGTGAACACGAGACAGATCAACTAAAGAGCCTGATGTAACTCTCAGGTTGCGTGCCAGGTCTCTGCTGGATTTTTTTCCTATTTCTTGGGGACATGGCTTTTAGATCTGATGTGGATAGGTCTGTCACTTCTTTTTGTCCTCCATTTGTCCAGTTTTCTCCCATTTTTCAAGGATGCACTATATAGCATGCTGAGATATGTCAAGTTTTCAACTAAAAGTGCTTTGGGAATCACCTTGTTGGTGCAAAAATACTCTCATGCCTGTCAGACTATGTTATCTCTGGCATAGATGTCCCTGATCTCATTTGATGAGATTACCTAAGAGGGGGTAGCATATAAAGATAACACATGCAGTTTAATGACAATGGTTTAAAGGGAAATGCAAGTTTTTCTGTATTGTATCATATTTTTGGAGGAGTAGAGATTGAGTTGAATAGTGATGTGGATGGGCTATAGGGAAAAGGGAGTTAGAAGGTTGGGACAGGTTAAGAGTAAAAGAGTGGGAAGAGTTGTGGAGGTGAAGTTTTAACAAGAGGCACTCGCAATGTAAGATGGAAAGAAAAGAGAAACCTTAAGAGAGTGAGGGACTGCAAGGCTAAGAAAGCATGAAAGTGGACAGAGACGTGAGAAAGAGGCCCAGCTGTGTCTGCATCTACTGTGTGTGTGCGAGTGTGTGTGTGTGTGTGTTCATAATGTGAATGTTTTCTGGGCTTATGTAACCCTGGGCACCACGTGTGCGGGACGCAGCTGTGGTGTGTGACGTGTTTGATGGCACGCACAGTGCAGCAAACCTTCACTTATTCATTACACGCACATGCACACACATACAAGGATGTATGTAAAATTCATGACCTTTAATGGACCTGTGCTTTCAGTGAGAAGAGGATATGAACCAAAAGACACTGAATGCTGACTTAGTGATAGGATGGAGTCCTCTGGTCTGGCTTTTTACAGCCTTCTACTGGATCGTATATTTTATTTTTTAGCTGTTGCGGGGGTTCATTTAGAAGTGGTTTAACTTTAAATGACATGTTTACACAGTTTTTTGTTACCTCTGTCATGTACTGTATAATGCTGAACTTTTGATACACACAGCCTTTCAATAGGCAGCTCACATCACTGCCCCTCATATCAAATCAGACTCGTGTTCCGGGAGAGATAAAACACTTTCCATGGCAAGCCATCTTTATTTACTAAGAGTAAAGGGAGGGTCTGTTTCACACAGCAGATGACACCAGTACATAATGGAAAAAAACGCTAATCTTTCAGACAAAAGGGAATGTTATTCTATTCTTTTTTTTTTAATCAAATCCTGAGCCTTACCCCAAATATTTTCCTTCCTATATGAGCAATAATCCCTCCTCCGTCTCAGTCCAATACATCTTCTTAAAATATATTTTCAAACTGTCAAAGTATAATAATAATGCTACATACACTAATATTTCACAACAAGTACCTCAGATTTTCCCTCACCTATTTATGTAAAATGGTTCATATCACATCATATCACATCATTAAAATCAAAATTATTGTTCAAAAATTTATTTAATATGAAGGCAAAAGGTAAAAGTAACCTTCCAACACTGGCGCTTGATTATAATGATATTGTTGGTATAAATGCTTCTATACCCACCATAAAGCCTCTGGACTGTTGTATATCAAATTGCATGACAGTTCATTCAAATTGAGCACGCATTGTATTTTCTTACAAACTGCTCATGAGCGACCTGTGATAACTAATAAATCTAAATAATTATCTTTTTTTTTTCTTTCATAGGTCCCCCATCCCCTCCCAGAGACTTGACCTATACTCTGAAGCAGTCCACGCTGATCTTGGACTGGGCTGCTCCGTCCGACACAGGGGGCAGGGTGGATTTGACCTACAGTGTGGGATGCCGGAAATGCATCGGGAGGCAGTGTGAGCCATGTGGGGCTAGCGTTGGATTTGTGCCTCAGCAGGTTGGCCTGACAGAAAGAACTGTGACTGTGGTCAATCTTCTTCCCAACACCAATTACACATTTACTGTAGAAGCCTTGAATGGAGTGTCAGAGCTGCTGCCCAACAAGAGGTTCTACACACAAGTCAACGTGTCAACAAGCCTGCCTGGTAAGTTCCATTTCAACCTTCAAAAACAAACACAAACATGTAAATGGAAAACATTTAAATTGCACTTAAACGTGGCACACTCCGAAACCAAAAAACAAACGACAAAGAATGCACCTTTTAAAAGATATTGCATTTGTACTCAGTAGGGACCAACAAGGACACGTCTGACATCAGGCAACATTATGTGTGAAAAATAGATGAACTTTAAATAAACTTGCACTACATGCGTTTCCAGTTTTGAACACTTTTTAACTCCACTTGATTTTGACTGAATTTCTAGTGGTTTTACAAAGTTTGTCATCATTTCATCTGGTCAGACAAATTCTACTACTTTATTCATATTTTCGACATAAGAAAATCCTCTAAAAAATTATTTTGACCCCTATTTGAAACGTTTGAATGCTTTGCTTGGAAATAACGCATGCATTTTTTATGATATCACCACAATCCGCTTTTACTTCTGCACACAACAAAAAAAGACATACACACAGATCATATTTATGTGCATTTTGTACTCTGTAAAACCCACTGTGACCTTTGCCTACAGCAAAATGCAGATTTACTGACATGGCATTCAGAAGCAATGTGTATTCTGTAGTGATTTGAATTTCTGTGTATTCTTTGAAAAAAGCACAAACTTCAATCATACACCCTTATACTGACAATATGTCTGTTGCTGCAGACAGGGCAGAAATTCTCATTGGTAGGGGAGATCTCATTTTCATCAGCAGAAGTTTTCAGCAGGCCATTAGCCAGAGGCTTGAAAAGCACTTTACCAAGTAGCCTTGTCACCCAGCACCGCAATAGCACTCACTATTTGGAGGAGCTCAAGTGTGAAAAGACCAAAACACACACATACACACACTAAAGATGTACAAGCCTACTTTCTGGCTTGAATGCTGACAAACATTCTTTTGTAAACAAACGTACACATGACTGTGCATGTTATACCGCCGCGCATATCTTTGAAAATGTTTGAGATCTTTGTTTGCGAAAGCTGAAGGAAATATGAATGATGAACATAATGATGCAAATGAAACATAGGTGGAAGATGGAATGAAAGGTGCTGTACAACAAACTATCTGATGGAGAAACAATGAGAGTGAGAATGGCAGAATGTGCTTTTGCCATTAATTGGAAAGTAGCTTAGAGAAATGGGCTGAATGATGAATGCTGTGCAGCATCTGTGAAGGCTGCAGGACTTGCTATGAATTTCCAGGTATTAAGTTCAGGATATATACTGTAAGACTTTATCGTGGGAAAGTGGGTTAAACTTTTGGATAGTTGTTATATTGAAAGTGTGGTTTTTGACTGAGGCATGCATCTAAGAATAAAAAAGAGAGTATATTTAACCTCCTAAGACCCAAACTCTTCCATGGCATGCATTTTTAATTTCTGTATGATATTTGGGCATGTTGGGACCTGATGAATGTAAAAACAATGAATTTTGGGGGGTTTTTTTACCTGATATTTGTTTCTGAGAAAAATGAGATCCACATATGAGGACATTTGTTAAAAAATTTCGATAGAACAGTGGCAGTGTGATGTCCTCGTAAGTGGATATCAGGCCCTTGTAGCTCAAAATTTAGTATTTTGGTCTAGACAACCCAAAATGTGATGTCCACATATGTGGATGCCAGGTCCTAGGAACTTAAGGAGATTTATGTTGAGTGTTTAAAAACAAATGTGTTTCTCAGGATCTTCTTTTTTGGACCAGCTTAAACTTGTATATAACACGAGTGATGGGCTGAAGCACAGTTATGTGTATGAGAACAAAGCACTGACATCACTTACTTGATTTGGGAGCTTGGGAAAAATTTGTATTTAGTGAAGCTTGCATTCTACTGTTTTCTCATTTTCACTTTATAGTTGAACAATGCTTCAGCATTAAGGGTCAGACAAGCTCAGACTCATTCAGAAAAGAAATCTAGCAGACACAGAACAATCTAGACATCACATTTTAGGTTCCCTATAAATCTAAATCCATTGTTCAGTCTGTGTTTACCTGATTTCTCCATCCATGAAGTTGTTACTCTGCTCCTGGAGCCAGTTATCTTGGCAGAAGAGTGGACATTGTAGTCCTAATGTTCCACTCCTGGAAACAGTTTTCTCGGGGCCTGACAGGATTTTAGGGCCTCCCCAACCCGGACGAGATTATATAATCGCATCTTCATGTATTAGGATTAGCTTAGATCAGTGTTTACCAACCGTTGGAGCCACAAAACATATTTCACATTAGAAAAATCACATGGCACACCACCAAACAAAAATGTCACAAAAAGCATATTGATAATTTTTCCCTGCGCACCAGGCACAGTGGAGTTGATTTGGTTTGTCCCAACCACTATTCATGCTAGGGCCTTAATCTGGGTCGGAATTTTCTCTAGGACCCAGGTCAGATTGACTACTTTTTCTTTTCAAATATTTATCTGTTGCTATTACGCGCTGCGTCGTCTCACGGCATGACTATTATGTAATTTCTTCTTCGTCGTCTTCTGTTTTACTGGCAGTTGGCAACCAATTTCATTAGAGCAGGTAGTTGTACTGCCCTCTAGTGGAAGAGAATGTAATTGTTCTGCACCTTACTCACACCAGTCGCTTAGAGCAACCCAACCTTTTTTGCGCCACGGACAGGTTTATGTCCAACAATAATTTGACGGACCGGCCTTTGAGGTGTTGCGTATAAATACAAAAAAAAAAAAAGCAGATAATCTTCCACTGCACGCCTGATCATTTCTCACGGCACACCTATATGTGCTGTGGCACAGTGGTTGGGCAATACTGGCTTAGAGTTTCCTATCAGTGCCAGAAAACCTCTATAGGTGCCAAGTTGGCAGCTTTATCAGGTCCCTAAACTACCACTGCATTGACATAAGAGTAATTGCTCAAGTACCACCTAGTGGTTTAAATTATTTATTCCCCACAAAGCGGGAGCTCAAAAACCCTATATTTTTCTCATTATTATTGTCACTGAAGTGAAGTCGTTCTCCATGTTCCACCAAATCCTGTGGAAAAATATCTGCACACGTTTGCCAGATGTTGACTTTTCTTACAGGTAACAAGTCTAATTTGAAGAGGTATAGCGGTGAGGCAGCATACTGTCTCTTTGAGTTTGTTTGCTGGAAACATCTGCTCATGTTTTTATCCAGTTATTGCGATGACAGCTGATAAACTTCGCCAATGCCCACATGTGGCTGGAAAAGCAAATCGGTTAGTAAATGAAAATTAAAGAAGTTATAAGCAGCGCAGAGCTGTTGATCCCTCAAATTAAACCACACCCACCAAAAAAATCCCTCAGACAGCTAAAATCTGTGAACGTGACTAGCAAGTGACAACTTGGCCTTCTTCAGCTTCCTGCGTAAAATCCCGAACTCCAGGGTTTGGGATACTCTATCAGAAGTACAAACCTATGGTGAGCATTTTTTTCCTCATTGTCACATTTCTTTAAACCTTTCTCACTTTTATCTCCTCTGTCTGTCTGTCTTGTCAGCAGTTACCATGGCACTGATTTCTGGTTATTACGAGGTATTAAGGTATGAGTTGTGCGGCTAACCGTGTCGTCCAGGAGGATTGGACAAGGGTTAGGAGAGAGTGTTTTGCAGGGGTTTTAGAAGACTTTCTGTGACAGGGAGGATTTCGGCTGACATTTAGTGTGTGGTGTTTAATACTGTCTGTGAGACAGATGGAAGAAAAAAAAAAGTTCAAGTTCAACTTTATTGTCACTTCAACCATATACAGTTTAAAAATACACAGTGAGGCGAAACAACGTTCCTCCAGGAACCAAGGTGCTACAAGACAAGTTAGTGCAAAAAAATTAATAATAATAATAATATATAATATATCTAGTAATAATATTGTGCAAAAGAGCATTTACAGGTTGGTGTGTGCGATGGTTTGGTGGTGTAGGTCAGTGTGTTTGCGCTTGTGTTGGTTAGTCAGTCCAGTCTCAATGTTTTGAGGTATTTGAGTTAAGCTGAGTGATAATGTTAGTGTATGAAAGTGTGTGAAATGTGCCACAGAATAATTCCTGCATTTTCTAGGAGAGCTACCCTCCGTTGAAAGTCCTCTGGGAGAGGTTTACCTCAAGGTCAATGAAGGATCTGCTCAGTTTTATCAGATAGAAGCGGAAGTGATCATTAAAATGACGCAATATTAAAACTTGACATACAAAGCCTGCAAACAAATTCAATAATGGTTCACTTGGTCTTATTGTCGCTGCATGATAAGTCCGGTTTTCATTTTGTTGTTCATCTGATTTTTATGTATCTGCGGGATACCGTCTGAAGTTCTGTAAAGCCAGGTCAGCTCCAGAATTGCAAAAAGCATTTCTGTATGGACCTTAGCTTTGTGTCCGCACCTGTGTGTGCACCTCCCCACCGAGACTTTACATATCAAAACTCGCCGACCTTTATAAATACTGCAGTAGGGATTTGGAACAAAGCTAGCACATGTCAGCAGACTCACACTCTGGCCTTTTTTTCTCTCTAGCCACCTCATCATCTCTTTATTACTTTGTTCTTTTTCTTAACCTCCTCCCTTCCTTTGTAAACCGATCTCTTCTTTTTTTACCCTCTATTTCCTCCCTCATTTCCCTCCCCACATCCTTCCCTGCTCTCCCCATAAGCTCACTATTCTTAGATGGTAATTTCTCTCCTACTCACTGCCACTCTTTCCGCTATCTTCTCCTTTTTCATCACCTGTCCTGACATGATCACCACTGCCCTCTTTTCCCCCATCTCTCTTCTTCTCTCTCTTAGGACTATTTTCTCCCACCTTTCCTGATTGCGCCATATTTGTTTTTCGGTGCAGAGTAAGCTTGTTAGCAGTGGGTGGCATTTTTTGACTGGCAGCTGAGGGTGGAGAAAGCCTGACAACTTAAGGGCACAATCTGAACCGAGCTGCTGAGAGAAAGTGCTGCTGGATACTATACCATGTTAACCCGCGGCCCCAGCCGCACATGCAAGATACACCAGGGGCAATTTTCATCTATAAAATGCAAACACAAGCTTCTCTCTCCCTCGCCCGCTTTCATTGGAAAATCAGAATCTTATGCAAATCATTAGAAACAGCAGTTTAGAGACTGTCGGTCTTTAAACCTTACAAAAACCGACATACAAATTGAATTCTTTGAAAATATGCAGTTGAACTGGATGCTTGCACATGCACATCCTCCCATGCAGATGGGGTTTTATCAGGACTCTCCAGGCCACCAGGGGGAAAGGGGAGTTTTGCATGGCGTGTCAAGGATGGATAATAGGGAAAAGGAAGAGTAGGGGATAGAAACTGGAGGGGATGGGACATTAGCTGGGTAAACGGGAGATCAATTTTCCCTAAGGCTCATGGGGCGCCATATCGAGGTGGATTAGGGGTGCATATATAAGCGAAAGAGTGCACCAGACCATGTGTCTATGGCCATACTTTGCTGTGCTTGCATGACATAATTTCTGTACATTGGTCCATGCTTCATTTCTTTTCTTAAAAAAAGATATCTTGCTTCAGAATTGTTCAATATATATGTGTGTGTGTGTGTGTGTGTGTGGCCCCCAGTGATACATCCAAAGCCCTTTAGCTAAGGCAGGGAAGAAGACAGGGATGCAGGGTAGCTGTAGAGATGGGGTGGAGGTGCAGGTCAGGGAGGAAGGATTGGCATTTCAATATCCTGTGAGGATTACTGGCCGTGCTTTGAGATGGCTGGTCCCCGCGGAGATACATAGGCCTTAGAGATGGATGCATAAAGGGAGGAGAGGAGAGGGGAATGAATATAGAAGTAGAGGGATAGAGAAGAGAGCGGTGTGGCATTGTGAGGAGAACGCCTGGATGTGGAGAAAAGGGAGCAGGGGTGAAGAGCAAAAGCGAGAAGACTTAAAAGAAGAAACAACGATCTGAAACCATATTTTTAAAGACGTACATATCAAAACTGCTTAATACATTTTTAAAGTTGTGTGTGGACAAGCGTTAGGGTGAGATGGTTTTGAGATAAAAGTTAGGAAGCATGAAAGATGACTTAAAGCAAGTAAAGTAGCACAGGGTGCATAGCAGAAGAATAAAATGTTTAAAACTGAAGGCCACACAAACTGAAAAAAGTGTGATGGAGACCTTGCAATACTTATGAAAGAAGTTCAAATTTGCTGCAATTCCTACACAAAATATCCATAATATATGTATATAAGAAAAACTAATAAAATCATAATATGAGAAAAGGGAGCCCAACCAAATATTGCTTATGGGGGTGCAAGCCAAATATACAGGAGACATAACTTATTACAAAACGACTATTAAATATTGAAATGAAAAGTCACTTAAACTTTCAGATAAATGAAATAAAGTAATGTAATATTTTTCCTTTAAAATTAAAGCAGGGTTGTAGAAGGAAATAGAAAAATGTTTTTAAATGAAGTACAAGAAGGTTACATGCAGTACTTGGGTAATGTACTTATTCACATTGCCTACTATGGCAGAAAGATAAAAAAACGAATGGAAGCTAATTGAGGGTGGGGTTGTCTCTGATTCTCTGAATCAAATGGGTACCTTAAAAAACTATGGTACACATGTTTGCGTTTGAAGACTTGAACTAAAGTTTAAGTCTGAATTAACTTGGGATCAGACTTTTCTTGCATTATAATGGGAGGGGGGTGTTGAATATTGTTTTTTCCATTCACTCAGTGAACGAAAGAGACACTTCAAATACCAAGGTATGAAACATTGTTTCTTTGTCATTTAGTTTCCAATTGCCGTTTTTATTTTTTCACTTTCACACTTCTCAGCCTTCTCCCCCCTTCAGCCCTTTGCATGAAGGCATTTGGATCCTTTCTGCCTCCTTAATTAGAAGTGATGGGAAGGTGAGGCTTCAGCAGGCACCAAATGAATAGAGTCATCAAGCTACTTTTCAGGACTATAGCCCAGCCACTTAAGACGCTTTGTCACCCTGTGATGGGAATTTTAATTGCCTACCTCTTGGCTTATAATTGGAGTCTATGAAGAGGCACTCTCAGTGTTCAGTGTCTGTACTCTGTATGTGGATTTACAGGCTGTTCCTTGTTGTTCAGGGAATTGTAGAGGAATGCGTATGAATGAAAGCAAAGCTCGGAGATAGCTGATGACACGAAGACACAGCGTATTCCTCATAATCATATTATCATGAAGCCTATCTTTGATGCACATCTTTTGTCGAAACCCCTGCCGGGAGAGGGTAGACAGGTGAAAACGCTTAAGGTTGCAAGCAGACTAGAGAGAAAAAGTTCAAACTTCCAAAATGCTTTTCATGTCTCACTTTCTCTAATACTCTGTGACGTCTTTATCGTGCCTCTGTGGAGAGCGTGGCGGCGTTTGTGTGTGCGCGCCGTCTGGGTTTCTTGTGGGGTTAGTCGCTGGAGGAGAGGGGAAGGCGGCTGCGTCCTGCTGTGCGAAATAGAGAGAGAGCAAGTTGTGTGGAGATGCAGCTGTCTTTCTGAATGACAGTACACTCCTCTCTGATACAGCGGTAGGTGGGTGACAGACAGTTCAGCTCATCAGACCAACATTGCACGCACACAGACACCTCTTTTCTCATTCGCCGTGCATCTTTTTATACAATTTCATGCATAAAATTCCAGGGGGAGGGGTTACAGTACAGTTTATCCAGCAGAGGTTTAACAATGCGCCAAATGCTTAGTATGTCAATCCATCCCTTAATTTTCAAGACACGGTTTTGTGTTTGTGTGAATGCTTGTTTGGAAGTTTTTTCATGAAGGGGGATAAACAGGATGAAAGAAAGGGAAAAACATCCACAGCCATGATCACTTGATCATAATTAAACTATTAACTTAATAAAAGACTACATTTCAAATGGAAGACTGTGGATGTATTTTTGCAGCTTTTGTCATACATCTTAAAAAGAGCTCATGTTTTACTCTTTATTATAGGTTATATTACTCTTTACATTATAGCTGCTGTCTGTCTCACAGTCCTCAAGTAATATCAGCTCTTAGTCAAGAGCTGCACTTAAGCACACTTTCAAAATATCTGTATTCATTTGTCGATGCAAGTTTGTGTCATCCTAGTTTTTTCTCCCCCGCTGTCCAGATAAAACTGGCTCCCAGATGAACTACAATTGGAAAATGCTGCTTACAACAACCTTCTATAACAACCTGTAGTACATCATCTGTTATTTTTGCATTTAAGAAGATCCAAAAGATCCAAATATCATCACACTCCAAATCAGATCCTGTCATCAAAGAAGTTAGACTATGCTCGGATTGCTGTGTCATGCTAAAGGAGGCTGTAAAGATGCAGCGTTTGTGTGTGTATACGCACTGCCCCTTTATTCAAGTCTGTCAAGGCAGATAGAGCTTTATTTACCTTCTTAGCCAACCTCCTGCAGCAGTCTTGGGTCAGCCACTCTATCTGTATGTTTGTGTTTTTGCGAGGGTTTGTGCGCGGCCTGTGTTTTTTATTTGGTGGAGGCTTCGGGCAGAGGCTGTCTGGCTTAACAGACATGTCATGATCAGACCATGCCTCAGCCTTTAGGCTAAAGCATGCTGGGCCCGGAGAGTGTTCAGAATCAGTCAGTGTGCAGCTGTCAAAAGCAGTTTAAAGAAGTTGGCCCCAGCCTCTCTCCCCCGGTGAGAGCGTCTTATGCCAGATTTGTACGCTATGCAAAGGCAATGTAAACAGGTTAAGGGTGTTTTCTTTTCCAGATTTGATCACATGTATGTGCAGGAAAAAAAAATTCACCAGTTTATTGGTAGCCTATTTTCAGGGCATGGTGTTTTGGCACAGCTGGATTATGTTGATCGAGCCTTTTTGAATATGTCATACAGAAAAGCCTCTGTGTCTCGCTGGCTCTTCTGGTCTGTCTCTCACCCAACCACCTACTGACTGACACATTCAATCAGGCCAGCCCTGAGACTCTCTCCGGTGTTGCGCACACAAATGCTGGTCTCCTACACAGACACAAATTTAGACACAAATCCACACAGCTATCCACCAAGGTGTGTGGATTTGTGTCCTTGCAACGTATAATTTAGTAGCTGAGATGAAAATGTGCTTCATCCAGGTGCCGTCCCTGCACCATTCCTCCCACTCACAGCCAGGTTTGTGTGTCTGTGTGTGTGCGTTACACCTAGACAAGACTCATTCCCTCCAAACACCTCTGCTCCTCTTTTCTTCCTGTACTGATATGAATAAAAAACACTGCAGATAATAGCTGTGTCTGACTGCATCTCCTCACCCTGCTCTGAAGCAGGGTCTTACTATTAATCTTCATCTTTCCTTTTCTCCTGTTCCACACTTGCTCTTCTTCACTCTTATGATGCACTGGGCAGAATAATTGTGTTTGCAATTTGGGATTAGGTGTCCAAGTGGCAAATAAAACAAATTAGGCAGTGATTGGTGAGCCAGGAGACAAGTTGCAGGAGACCAGACATGTAAACATGTTTATTTTTCCTGTAAAGTTGGGCTTTTTAACATACTGGTCTACAGGGACTGATTTGCTTTTGAAGCCAAGCTCAAAAGGCCATTTAAGAAACAGGAGCTTTTGGCACTTATGTGTTGGCTCCATTTTTCCATCCCAGAGAGTGGCGCTTGCTTCCCAGTCCTCTGCTGTCAGGCTCATTGTTGCACTATCCCTTTAACTCCAGGCAGAAGTGGTGCTATGCCCAGAGGGATCATCACTGTTGCATCCTCTTGACCCTTTTACCAAGCGCATGCGTGACAGATACGGCTCTCTCAATCACTCCTGTCTACAACTTTTACACATTTTCTACCATTGTGCATATCTTTTCATTATAGATTCGCATGCAATCATTCACTGTCTTTAATATGCGTTGACACATGGGGTAGCACAAGTTAGTGAGAAGTAGAACAATCAAATCACCTTCTGAAAATGGATGCCATCTCAGCGGAGGCACAAACCTGGAGGGAACAACAGATTCCCCTAAGAACAAAGACGGAGACATGGCTGTGTTGGGGAAAAGGAGATAAGGAGATGGAGAGACTGCAAGAGAGAATTCCCAGGGAGAGGATCCACAGATGTGAGGAAGAAGTAAAAAGTAAGAATGACTCCGAGATGTTCGGCCCTGTTTGTGCTGTCCCCCCTGGGGAGAGAAGCTCCTCCGCCTGTCTCCTTTGATAACAAAAAGGAGATGCCAGTTGCCCCTCAGCTGCCTCCGTACACCTGGATGCAAGAGCCTACAGCAGTGGGTGCCATTTCTTGCCAAAGTCTATTCACACATCTACTTGCCACAGAGAGGACAGAGCTGCCATGTAACCTCCAGAGTCTCTGCAATGAAAGCAGTGGCTCTTGAGTGGATCTGAAGATGAACTTATGAGAACCTGGGTTTTTGTTAAAGCCTTTTCAGTTCTTTAACCCCACACAATTCTAAAAGTAAGTTATCGCTTCCTGCACTTCTGTATTTAACTCATCTAAGGAGCAAAATGCTGAAAGATCATTTGATACAACGTATTAAGTCCATCCTAATAAAAAAGATTTACTTGTGAGAATCATTTAACTGTACATACAATGTAAAACACAGCCTCCTAGGACCTGCCGTCCACATATGTGGACATCACATTTTGGGTTGTCTAGACTAAAATACTAAATTTTGCTCTACAAGTGGCTGATATCCACTTACAAGGACGTTATGCTGCCACTGTTCTATCGAAATTTTAAATGAATGTTCTCATATTTGAATCGCATTTTTATCAGAAACAAAAATCAGGTAAAAAAATAGCAAAGAGAAATTAAGAATTCATGCAGCGGAAGAGTTCGGGTATTAGGAGATTAACTGCTCTGCTGGTATTTGGCAAATCAGAGACCAAACCAAGAAACAAATCTAAGATACCATGTCCTGTTCCTGTTTATAGTAGTGTAAACATTCAGTATTTTAAATTCAACAGTTTTTGAACTTAAATAATGATACCAGGGTCAGAACCTCCACTTTACATATATTGATTTAAGAGTTTAGTTTCAGCGCCAACATATTTAACATACATGGACTAACAACTGGAGTCTCTGGTGATCCCAAGATCGATTGACCTTAAGAAGCAATCATAAATAAATAAATATTTGCAAACTACATTTCTTTTAAAATCACCATTAGTTATTTCATTAGTCATCTAAAGAAAAACACACATTATTTTTAAAAAAAAATTACAATTACTCTAAATATTTTGTAAAATATAAATCGGTTGTGTTCTTGCCAATTGTATGTGATCCACAAGCACAATCCATGTGATTACTTGTCAGCTTATTTGCTGTTCTTTGACTCTGTTATCACTTAGTTTTCAGTTATTTCAAATAAACATTTGTGGTATTTAGAAGATTAAACCAATCAGAGTCCCTTTGAATTAAATACACAGCCTCCTAGGATGTGTCCAAAACATCTCACCTTGAACGCATCCTAGTCACATGCCCAAACCACCTCAGTCGGTTTCTTTTGATGTGGAGTAGTAGTACTTCTACTCTCAGCCCCTCCCAAATGGCTGAGCTTCTCATTCTGTCTTGAAGGCTGAGCCCAGATGCCCTTGAGGGGAATCTAATTTCTGCCACTTGTATCTGCAATCTCATTTCTTTGGTCACTACTCACAGCTCATAACCATAGGTGAGGGTAGGAATGTAGATCAACCTTGTAAACTGACAGCTTCACTTTCACGCCCAGCTCTTTCCTCACCACAGTAGACTGGTACAGCATCCCTGTTATGGTACGTGCTGCACCAATCTGTCTGTCAGTCTCCCGCTCCCCTCTCCTGCTTCCACTTGGGGCAGCAATTCGTTCTTGACCCTGAGTGGATACTCCGTCCTTTTCTAGCTGAGAACTATGGCCTCTGATTTGGAGATGTTAGTTCTCATCCCAACTGCTTCATACACCACCAAACCTGACACTCTCCATTCTCTACCCTAAAGCCATGGACTGCATGACAGATATGTGTCCATAATATTTATACGTAGAATTCTGTCACGCACGCTTGCATGTGGCAGGAAGAGCAAATAGTTGCTACCTTCCAGTCTGAATGTTAGTCAAACCAACATCAACAGGTGGAGTTTTCTAGATTCCCCAAGAGGATCACTGCTGCTCACACTGGGGCATGTAGTGTGGCTGTATCAGCTCTCCTTTCCATGTGTTGCATGTCCAGGACATTCACAAGCTCATGATGATCCAGCAACTTTCTAAGAACTTCCAGTATTTAAAGTTCCCTGCTGAGAGTCTTTCTTATTTAAAATGACTGACAGAGAGCCACAACCTGATTTGATATGATAACAAAGTTGTATTAATTGTAGCCTGGTTACTATTTTGTCACAAAATATACCTACTATACTTGTACATGCATCACTTTTATAAAATTCACAGTGTCCCTTTTAGAGTCTACAGACCTATACTTGTGTTAGTGATTGGTATATGTACTGCAAGGCATTCATACAGGACCTTATCAGAAGCCATTTATCTTTGTGATGGGCACCTATGAGCATGTCTGCCGTGCGATTTCTGCTGCAAGATCAGGGACTGGAAATGTCTGGCGTGCACTTCTATTGCATAGCCATCACCTCTTCTATATTGCTTTTGAAAATCATCATGCAGTTGTATATGTTTTTATGTGAGTGTAGTTGTGTAAATGTGTGTCAAAAACACATTTCAAAGAGAAGTCTGCACCGATTTTTTCTTTTAAAACACAAAGCCAAATGCAGTCACTATTCCCTCCCATATGCTCGTGTGTGCTGAGTGTGTGTTGAAGTGGAGAATGGACAGTATTTTCACATCTACTTGCCTTCATAAATGGCTAAATCTTCTAAGCCTGTCAGTAGACACTGAAAAGAAAATCTTCTGAGGCTATAGTTTACTATATTGAGTACACAAAATGCTATCTTGTGCATAATAAATGTGCGCACACATTTTGATTCATTCGTTTTTCACGTTTTGATTAATTTATGCTCTTGTTCTGATTAATTTGTTCCCCTTTTTAATTAATTAGAGCTCATGTTTTGGTTAATCCTTGCAAATGATAAATGCACAGAGAACCAGCACAACCAGCTTTTTGCCCAGGAGCCAGGTTGCAAGCCGCAGGGAGCAAGGATGAAAGTCCTCTGAAAATATGATGTGACGCTATGTTGGATTTGTCATGTTTTATATTTTTGGAGTCATGCTAAAATCAGCAGTAAAGTGTGTTACTCATTCCTCTACGTGATGCTGAAAGGCAAAAAGCAGCAATTAGTTTTTTCTTATTTCATATTATTACTCAGTGCTTAGTTTATAAATCAGGATGTCCTGGAACACACTGCTTTTCTTCTCAGTGGGTCAGTTGAGAGAAAAAGTCACTGAACTATTCAGGCCATCTAGATCAAGCACACCGGTAGTGCAGTACCATTTTTCTTTTTTTCACCTTTTCCAAAAAAGCTGGGGCTCTTTTTTTCCCTAATCTGATGAACCCATATTTTATTTACAACAGAAAACACGTCAGATGTTTCAACTGAGAAAATGTATCATTCTAAGAAAAATGTTTTCCGTTGGTGAAAGTCTAGACTAGTTTGTGGGAGCATATGTTGCTCTAAAACTTGTACACACCTTTCAGCACTGTCAGCACCTTTCCAGACATCCAAGCGGCCAGTGACACAGATACTAACAAATCCCATACTATCAAAGATGCCGGCTTTTGAACTGTGTGCCGATACCAAGGTGAATGTTATTCTTTAGTCCAGAAGATGCACAAATTTCAATTTAATTCACCACAGAACACTTTTGCCTCAGCATATTGTCAATGAGCTTTGGTCCAGAGTAGAAGGTGGTGTGTCTGGATCATATGTACATGTGGTGCCTTCTTTGCATGATTCAACCTGCATTTGTGTGATAGCAGGGTGAACTGTGTTCACAGACAATTATTTCTTGTTCCTGAGCCTCTGAACAGATTCATGTCCGTTTTTAATACATACTATGTACTGAAGATGATTACATTTCAAAGATCTTGACAATTCTACATTGCGGTACATTATTCTGAAATTATTCCACAACTTGTAGACACAGTTTGTTGCAAATTAGTGAATCTCTTCCCATCTTAACTTCTGAGAAACTCTGCCTGTCGCTTGTTACTGACCTGTTGCCAATTAACACATTTAATTGCAAAATTCGACTCCAGCTCTTTCTGTTTAGTACCACTGAATTTTTGAAGCCCACATCCCAACTTTTTTTGAGCCGTCTTGCTGCCATCAAAAATACTAAACAAGCAAAAATGTCTTGGTTTAAACCTTTGATATGTTTTCAGTCTTCTAATGTGAATATAATATGGGTTTGTGAGATTTCCAAACTCAGTACATTCTGTTTTACATTTTAGAGCGTCCTAACTTTTTTTGTATTTATGGTTGTTGTAAAAATATAACCTCAAAATGTGTAAATCTGCTGAAAGTAGAGATGAACCCTACTCTGTTCTCAAAGAAACATTTGGTAGATAGCGGGGCAGAAAAAAAGTAATAGTACAGTCTGCACAACCAATGTGCTAAAGCACTTCAAATACGGGCGAATTTGATGCTAGTTTGTCTGGCGAACAAGTTACAGCGCTTCTTTGCTGAGGTGGAAGCACCACTTTAACCTTTGTATTACTTTTGCATTGTAGTGCACACTTGTTTATTGTGTGTCAGATTGAGCTGTGATGTGATCCACGGTTTGGAGGAAGGGAATAGTCTTATGCATAATTCAGCATAGAAGGAAGGAAAGAATAGCAAACAATAGCCTCCAGAGCAGGCTGACACTGTGTTCTTGCTTTAGTATGTTAAGCTACCTTTCTTCTTGTATTTGAGTGTCAGAGGCTTTGAGAAAGTAGGGACTGTCTGTTCAAGCATTCACTCAAAATAGTTGAGCTCTAATAAGATTAGGATTACGTATTTTAGATTCCTATAAATTTTCCATCTATTTAGGGTGCATGTTTTTAACAGAGGAAATAAATAATAGAGAAAATAGGTGTGAGCCATCTGTATCAAAAATGAAGTAATAGTGTTCATTAGCTCAGCAGTTTTTAAACACATAAACATAGAAGGTAATTATTTTCTGTAATTTAAACACATTAAGCTTAATGATTTTTTTAATGGTAAAAATTTAATTTTGACCTAAATACCTTTTCAAGTGTTACTAACAGTTTTCGCTTTCTTCTTTCCTCCCAATACCTTTACTATTTCCATTTTTGTTTGTCTAGTCCTTTCATTTATCGTGGAGGTAATCCCTTTATTTTCTCCTAACTATACCATCTACATCCTTTATTCTATTTCCCACTTAATTAATGCCCATGCATATTCATTAATCACCGCAAATAATTTCTTTTGCTTATGTCTATTTACATTCGTGTGTCGTGTTCATTAACATCATAACAACTTTTAGAGCGCCTATGGCTTCCACGACTACTCTCCCCCTACTGTGTATGCATCTGTACAATGTGCCGTGTTCACATTATGCAGGAATATCCTTCAGAATACCTTGAGGACTCAAAGTAATGATGATATTTTCAAAAGATCTCTAACTGCTCTTAATATGTATGTCTATTTTTAAAACCTTTGCTCACTCTTAATACTTATTAGAATAAACTGATTACACATATGGCAGCAACTGAAGACATGGTCAAGGTGACCTGCTGAAGTTGAGCATCAGAATGAAGGTGATTTAAGGGACTGTTGTTGCAGGACTGAGCATTTTAGAAAATGCTGATCTGCTGGGTTTTTTCCATAAAACCATCTCTAGAGTTTATGGAGAGTAGCCCGAAAAAGAGAAAATATCCAATAAGCGCCCATTATCTGGGTGAAAATGCCTTGTTGATGTCAGAGGTCGGAGGAGAATGACCAGGGTTCTTTACATTACATCCAGGATATACAGAAGAGTATCTTTAAACCCATGTCTGAACACATCAAACCTTAAAGCAGCAGAAGAGAGAAGAACAAGAAGAAGCTGAGGCTAGGCCAGGAGAAAACACCATGTCACAAAGATCAAATCATTTCCAGCTTGCTTCCCGAAAATGACAATGAGTTCCCGATACTTAAATAGCCTCCACAGTCATCAAATTTCCAGTAGAGCTTTCTGGGATGTGTTGGAAAAGGAGAGTCGGCTGACAAATTTGCATCAAATCTATGTGATGCTGTCATGTCACCAGAGACCAAAATCTCTGAAGAGTGTTTTCAGCATTTTGTTTAATCCAAACTATGGTTTGAAGAATTAAGGCAGTACTCAAGGCAAAAGATCCTCCTATCATGTTCTAGCAAGGTTTAACTAATACAGTGTTCAGTGAGTATTAATGTCTTGGTGATACTACTATTACTGCTACTGCCTGTCACACCTCCCAGGGTATGGGCCGCCAAAGGTAGATCTCCAGAGATTTCTGTCCTGGGCCGTTCTTAGGTGGGTCCAGGTGTAGCCCATCATTTTTGCTTCTGCCTCGAGGTGTCCTCTCCAGGAGTTTCTTGGGTGGCCTCTCTTTCGCTTGCCTTGGGGGATCCACCTGAGAGCTCGCCTGGTGATGTTGGTTGGCGATGTGCGTAAAGCGTGCCCTACCCAGCACCATCTTCTCTTCCTGATTTCTTCCTCTACTGGGAGTTGACAAGTTATTTCCCATAGTTTGATGTTACTGATTGTGTCTGCCCAGCGAATGTGGAGAATCCTTCTGAGACGGCTGTTGAGGAATGTCTGGATTTATTTGGTGTGTTGGTGATAACTAGTGTTAATATCACTGAATCCAAGTAAATGATTCTTTTGTATTAAAAAGAGAAAAAAAATCAATTTTTGAATCCTTTTTTCACACTAATAGTCTCCATATGGCCCGGATTTCCCTCTTTCAGCTTGATTGGGCAAAAATAAAACGCATCTATGATTGCAGTGGCCATTGGCAAACTTGACATCAGCCTATACACACATATGGATATACATCCTTACTTCCAACATGAAACAAAAAGTCACATAGTTATCACGAAGAATGCATTATACCTGTGTTAGCAGCGACATAAAAAAATGACAGATGGAGGTGGACACTGAGAGAGAGCAATGCTGACAGATTGCCTTTGATCTGCTGCCTAAAATGACTATTATCCTGCTGTTTGAGAGGAGGTCGTGCATGTGTATATGTGTGCAGTATTTCATGTGTTCACGTGTGAGTGACAGACAGAAAATATTCATTAGTGTAGCCTTTTTCGAGGAGCAATGAGACAAACTGATGGCTAAAGGTCAAGGAGGAGATAAGGAAGAAATGGACCTGGAAAGAACTGAATCGGTAACTATTGTCGGAATGAATTAAGGTTAAAAAAAAGAGCAAGCACTACAAAAGGGAAGTAAAATAAACCACAGAAAATATGGAACTTAATTGGATATTTTTGAATGCTATTAAAGGTATTGATGTGCATTTAAGTAAATGAAATCTAGAAATCCCCCTCGTAAACTTCTCTGCCACTTCCTCACCCTGTCGCCCAGCCTTAATGGCACCACTCCTTCCTAACATAAAGGCCTTTTAAGCTAAATACACCGCATAATTTTTCTTAGTATTTTTGACTGGCAACCCTTTTTGCAACTTCATTACACATGGTATAATTAGCCGTATAATTAGCACTTAAGCAAGAGTGGGTGGTGTTTGCTGATTATCATACTATGCGCAGCCTGTCATTTGTTGACACAGAATCAAAGAACTAGTTTTTCATCAGTAATGAGAGTGTTTGCTTTGTGAGCAACTGTCATTATGCACTGCATCTAAATTTGGATGAGCTTTGAACAGAATCATTCCTCATGTATTGCACTGGCGTGATCAATAAGAGCCAAATTATGTGTCAGGCTAAATTCCAGTGCAGTTTTCTGGATTCAGTCTGAAAACACTGAAGTGAGGTCAGTTTAATTAAGAGACCCGGAGAAGAAATAGAAAGTTAAGATTAAGAGTGCCTCTGTCTGTTTGTCTTGTGTCAATAAAGACTTGTCACTCAGCCCATATTGGTATTGATATATTGTCAATCCCGATGTACAGGATCTGGGAGCTGTTCATTCACACACACACACACACACACACACACGGAAAGAGGGAGACAGCCTTCGTCTACTCATGGGCAGCTACCTGCTTTGACATGTTTTAGCTTCAGTATTTAATCTCTTACCTCTCATAGTTTATACCTGACTTTCCTATGAGCCCTCTCATGCAGACATTTTCCCTCTCTTCCTTTTGATCTGGAAATCCACTCAGGTGTACTATATATAAGTGCCTGCTTCTTCTCTCTAAGAGAGTTGATGGTACTCCTTCTTTAACCTTTGCTCATTGAGTCAAGGTAGACATCATAGTTGTAGCCACTGTATTTTCACCATACCTAAACTCAGCTTTCTCCTCTTTTTTCTCGCCTCCTTTCCCTCTGTAGCACCATCTCTTATCAGCGAACTGCGAGCAGAGAAGATCGAACAGAAGAGCATAACCTTGGTGTGGAGAGAGCCCTCTCATCCCAACAGCAGCCGGACTGGATATGAAGTCAAATACTATGAAAAGGTATATGTGCTGTTACTTCATCATAAATATCAGCTGAATTCAGTCTTATTTGTAGAGGAGGGGGGAAAAAAACACAAGTTTTACTGAAGAAAGTGGAAAAACTCCAGCAGAATCATGCTCTGGGAGGTTGGCCATCTACTTTCACCATGTGGGATGAAGGAAAAGCAAACATGAAAGACGTGCACAGAGGACATGGCAAGCAATATGATAATAAATGCCCTGCAGGTTTGTTGGGACAGTAACTGCAGATCAGGAACATGCAGCTCCAGAGCCTGAGACAGATTACTATTAGATATGCACAGATCGGTGCAAAGAGAGAGAGGAAAGACTTAAAGGTACCAACTATAGTGGAAAGAACTCACAAAATGAATGACATGCATCATATGGAGTCCCTCAGAAGTACGTTGTTTTCTGGTGACTTTCTGATGCCCAACCAAATTTTCTAAACCCACTCCTCACTGCAGTAAAGCTGCGGTAAACTTTAATTTCTCTCGTGTTTGCTTGATATAAATAGCATTCAGCAACTCACTGGAGGAAAAGTTCAGCACTCTGGAGGTTCTTTCTTTGCCATTAGAATGAAGTGAGATATGTTCGTGGCTGATATTAAAGATCAAATTTACTTCTATAACAGGTTTATCAATATTAATAGCAAGAACAAGCAGTACAGAACCTGCTGTACAGAACAGAGTGCAGATAAACAGGGAGGCCGTGCCACTATAATAGACGTGTACCACACAGCTCTAACAGGCTTATGTTTCATGTTCATGTCTTATATTTTTTTATTAGTTTTTATTATTATTTCATGTTTGACTTTTTGTTTTTTAAACTAGTTTAGTTTCAGTTTTCAGAGATTTTCTTGTTTCAGCTGTTTGAGCTGGAGGTATATATGAAAAATCAGTACAGGTATTACAATAATAATCACCTCCATCAATGCCTCATCAGGCAAGTTGTAATAAAATTTACACCAAACCAACAAATATCAAAACTCTATATTTTTGTTTTGTTTTAAGATTTTTCCAAGTTCTGAAATCATTTCACTTGTGCTTTTTTTAATCTAGATTTTATTTGTATTTTCGTTACTAATTTTCTTTTTCACATGTACTATAATAGTACCATTGTATTGATGAAAGGACATTAAAGAGCTACTCTGAGAGGTCAAAATTATTCCCACAAAAGCCGAGATTGCTACATTTTAACACTCCCTACAGAATCACAGAAGGCCATATGTTCAAATGCAACCATTTATTGTTTCCAGAATTTTTTCAGAGTCATTCATAGCCCAGTTAATGTATAAATGAATATCTTTATTAATTTTTTTTTCTTTCATGAACACACGCTGTAATTTCATCTGCCGTGTCACGCTCATTTGCATAGCATAGCAGATTGCGACTAGTCTTTACAGTAAATCTGTCGTGGACATAAAATGACAGCTGTCACACTCACACTTGTCTATTTTCACACACTGTGTTTTCTGGCAATGCCAGGTCTTTGTGTTTGGCTGTGGCAAGCTCTCACCAGTTTTCACATTTTCTTCTCTTCCCTATGCTTCATCATATTTATTAAAGCTCCGCTCCTTGCTGCTCTACTCCCAGATCTTTATATGAAAAAAGAGAGACGGGAACAAATCTAGAAGAGAGGTGGGTGGGGAAAGATGCGGGGTAAAGAAGAGGTAACAAGAGGAATATTGTGGTGTACTTTGAAGGGATAAAAAGCTTTTGTGGTAACAGATAGAAAGAGAGGGGTGAAGAGGGTATTTGAGACAGAGGAAGATGGGGAAATGACTTGTTGGAAATATGCTTGTAAGACAGCGATAGAAAGAAATGAAAAAGCGCTTAGTGGGACTGCGTGTAGGGGAAGAAAAGCAGAATGTGGGAGTAAAGAGAATTTAAGTGATAGAAGGAGTATAACTGACAGTAAGACAGGAAAATTGTTAAACAGCCATGAAATGAAAAGGTAATGCAGAAACCCGATTAAAGTTTAAGAAAGAAAAGCTTTGTTTAGTCAGCATGTTGCCTCTTTCTTTCTTTGTCTCTTTTACCACAGTGCACAGTCATCGTCTGAGCCCACATGGTGTTTAATGATATTTTAAAATCACTTGTTTAATTTAATGATTTGTTAAACATTTTAAAAATTGAACTATTTAAACTTGTAATTTGAATAATAATTAGAAAACATTATTGACAATAAGAACGATTAACACTGTTAATGACTAATGATGATTAATTCGGTGTATTCATTACTTGACTTTGGAAAGTGTCAGCTCAGAGTGCTGTTGTTGTTGCGCGCTTCAGATCTACATAGACTCCCAAAATTTTCCTCTTCAGTTCTCTCCTGTCAGCTCTTGTCACATAGCTTAGCTCACTCTGCAGGGTACGCTCATTATGCAGCAGCAACCGTTCTGTTTCTCAGTTAATCTCTTTTTATTTCAGTGTGTGTGTGTGTGTGTGTCATTCATCTGACTTTTCTGCTGTCTTTATTTCCTCCTCTGTGTTCACAAATGAACAAAACATAGAGATGTAGCAGCTCTCTATGTGGGCACGGTGGCTGCTTTATTCACATCATAATGCCACAATAATACCATAACATACGGATGCTTTGGGGGATTTTTTTTTTTTTTCCCCCATCACGCTCAGATAGGCTTTGTAGCATGCTAACATTTGCTACTGAGCTAGGCTAAAGCTGATGATGATGTGATATGTTTTATTGCTACTTTTTTTCAAAAAGCTCCATATAAAAATCTGACCTGCCGACCAAGATTAAGCTTAATAAGAAGCTTTTGGGAAGTCTAAGGAGCTTGGAAAGAAAAGCATCTGGACTTCTTTAAGTTGCTTGAAGACGTTTCACCTCTCATCCAAGAAGCTTCTTCAGTTCTAAGGTCAAATCATGGAGAGGCCCAGATTTAAGCCCTATAGGAGTGTCCCCCAAAGAGGCACAATGGACCTCCTATGGAACTGAACTGAAGAAGCTTCTCGGATGAGAGGTGAAACGTCTTCAAGCAACTTAAAGAAATCCAAGCTCCTTAGACTACAATGACCTTCACACACACGCTTTTGGGAAAAATTCCATTTTCATAAAAACCATCAGATCAACTTCATGCAGATGCTGCACAAAGTCAAGGAGTCGCCAAAAGCTTTAAAATTCATTGTTTGGGAACCAGAATCCGTGTCAATCATGGCAGACTTCTTATACTTGCTGTTTTAAATGGAGATGTTTTGCAAATAACATGCAAAACCAAGTATATTACAAAGCAAGTGTTGCAATTATTTGAATGTGTTACTCACTCAGCCCATTTTTCTGCATTGTAGAAGGTGTCACTCATTCTCATCAACAGATGAGCACCATATTTGTTTTTCTAAAAACTTTACACGGAGTCGCACTGTTACTGCCTTCTGGAATTTTTATAATTTATTCCCAAAGCAATGAGTAATGCTCCCTTATTAAAAGCAAGTTAAAAACTCCTAACTCGACGTGCCAAACTGTCTGACTCTTTGAAACACTGTCTCAATAAATGAAACATTACCGAAGCCTCTGATTTTGTTACAAAGTTGTCTTGCACATCTCCCAGAATTACAAACTGTGCCTCGGAAACGAATGATCCCTCTCACAAATGAATTCCTCCTACACGTCTAACTCCTCCACCTCTTCCTCTCCTGTTTCTCTCTTTTGTTGTTTTTTTTCCCTCCCTCTTTCTCACTTCTCTTTCGATCTCTGCAGGAACAAAAGGATCAGAGTTATTCTACTGTGAAGACTGCCGCCACACGGATCAGTGTCAACAACCTTAAGCCCGGCACCACATATGTCTTCCTCATCCGCCCCTTCTCAACACCAGCTCCTTCCTCAGCCTTGTCTTCTTCCCCGCTCTCATCTTCCTCCTCTACGTCCTCTTCCTCTTCTACATCATCCTCCTCTTCATCCTCATCCTCGTCCCCGCCGCCCATTGATTACGGGGCGTACAGCACTCCCCTGGAGCTGCAGACACTTGGCGAGTGTGAGTAGCAGTTTTATTCCTCCTCCCCCTTCCCCTCCTTGATTTCTCTCCTTTCTCCCCACTCCCTTCTCTTAGACCAGGCAGATTGGGTAGGCGTTCGGTGCAGGCACCTGGCCAGCCCACACAATGAGGCGTGCTGCTAGTGAGACAGATATGGGATGTGACTGTGTCTAAGATTATGTGTGAAGATTCAAGATATTAGCAGTAAGCCGTGAAATGTTTCTTCTTTGCGCCTGTTGAGATAGTGTCCCTTATGCCACCTCAGGGTTTGGCTGGTATCCTTCTTGTTTCTTGCCTTGTACTTTTTTCACAAATATATTTTTTTCAACCATTGTATTTCTCCAGGAAGAGGAATGTTGAGAATTTATAGTATTATAGCGGTGTTGCTTCGCACCAGAGGGGTGCATTACTTTTGCAGAAACTTTTATAATGTGTGATCGAAACGTTTTGTGATTCCTTGATACAAATTTAGGCCCTACCTCCAGCACTCTCTGTGCTCCTGATCTGACCACTTGCAATTGTGACTTTATCATGGACCTCAAAATCGCATCTAGCTGAAAAATTAATCTCCGTATCAGAATGACTGACCATTGTCCAAGCTCTAATACAGCGAATTAGATCAGGAGTTCAGTCGGCACCATTAGGTGTCTAAAGCCTTGATTATACTCCGTTGTGGACACGGACAGCTGGAGACTCGATGACCGGGAAGCCATAATATCAATTCTCTGCTGACAAGTCTGCGCGGTCACAAAAAAACAGCCAAGCGCACAGACATCTGCACCGACCTTCGCGCTTCCCGTGTTATGACGACATTTTGTCACTCAGACCGAGCAGACCCGAGTGGACTCGTGGACGTGGAAAATATAACTGAGGCTTAAGGCAGAAAAATTGACACGAGTGATGTGAACTGTGCACATGCCATCATGCACCCTCTCACAGCGTTAAAACAGCTTCTGTCTTAGCCTCATACAAGTTTCTCCTCTTAAAAGAGTTTTGACACAGTAGACACAGTAGAATAGATTCAAATGTGTGAGTGGCTAAAAGCGGTGCTGACGTGCACGAAGACACTTCTTAAAGGTTTTGGCTGGCTGTCCAATTCAAGAAGTTTGTTTTTGTTATTCGTGGGTTCATAAAATCGCCCCACATACTGCATCACCAACTAACAAATCATACAGCTTATTACATTTATCTGTCAATTAACTTTGTGTGGGAGACGGTGAATATTAATCAACACTGACATTTAAGCCTAAACAGCTTGGAATTGTGCTTCCCACTCAGTTAAGAACTGACCAAATCATGCATTACATGCACGAAGGTAAAGTAACAATGAAAACAAAGGAAAGAAACTGTAGGAAAACACATCTCAACATGTCGTCCTGTCAACCTTAAACCTGCAATAAAAGCTTGAAAATTACTGCATTGTTTGTGGCTGGATGTTTGACTCTAACTGTGCTTTAAGGTGTAGTTTAAACTAAAATGCAGTTTGGATAAGTAACATGTTCATGAGAGGAACCAGGTGTAGGTAGTGTAAGAAAACAGGATGTAGCAGGCGCCCACTGCAACACAGACGAGTTCAGCGAGCTCTAAACATTTGAAACTAACATGGATGAGAAATATTTAAAATATGAAAATGTGCATAATTGTATGTCAGCTGATACACTAGAGTATAAAACAGCATCTAGAACAACTACTCAGTGACTGTAAAGATGAGGCTGTTCTGTTGATGTCAGTGCTTCTTGTTTACTAAAGCAAAAAAGATTTCTTCATAATTTGTCCTCAGCTCGTGTTCTTCTTCAGCTGAATGTCAGCAAGATCATGTGCACAAATGTCCCTGTGATTCTTTCCTAGGCTCATAACTGCTACTTATGTTGTTCGGTTAAGGTGTGTGTGTGTTTATATGTGTAATAACTACGTTTTGTTATTTGCAGTGGCACTGGCGTCCAGTGAACAGAATCCGGTGGTGATCATTGTTGTCGTGTCTGTGGCTGCCCTCATTATGCTGCTCTCCATGGGAGCTGGACTGCTCATCTGGAGGAGGTAGATATGAATATACTGATGTAAACATGCACACAGTAGATTAAGTCCCTAGCCACTCCCTATGGTTCGTGAAGGCCTTCCCAGATTTTAGTATCTTTTTACACACTTCGTACGCATCATAGACTCGGCTGCATATTAAGTTAACCATCACATGCAGCTCCATCTTAATCCAGATTATAGTAATCTGTCTGTAAGAGAGGATCCTGTAAAAGGACCATACATTAACAGTGATTCTGCGTTGTGCAGCCACGCTCACCATCGTTTAATATGCAACATAAAGACATCAGCTTGACAATTAGGTTCAGTTTGGGTCATTTTTAATGACGCAATTTAGATAAGATAATTGTTATGATGGAATGTTTTTAAAAAATTGTAAAGTGGGGCATTGTGAGCATAGGTGTTTAAGTAATTAATTGGACTTTTAGTCCTCAGGTGATTAGTAGATGTTGCTGCACATTTCCCTGCAATGACTACATTGGTGCCACAGGCTCATGCATTGCAATATATTACTAAAGACAATGTAGGCAATCATAATAACTGACGAATACATATTAACATAACTTGCCAGACTTGAGTGTCTTGACTGTTAAACATTAAATGATTTTATGATATGGAAGCTGAATATCTTGTCGTGTAGTTACATGTTTTATTCAGCTGAGCAGACAAAGGGAGTGAGTGGATTTCTGCTTGTTCCAAACATTTTGCTCTTTGACTCATGCCCAACTCTGAATTCTACCATCTCACCTCAAATACGCCTACACAGTAACACACAGACTCGCAACTCTTACTGTACTCTCAATCATATATGCAGCACATGAGTAGAGGGCAAATATCTATTCCCACACAGTACACATGCACGCATATGTTTTTTTTCTTCTTCCATTTGGCTGCAATTCAACTGTTCAGTCTGTCCAGTGAGATTTTCCAACACATTGTGCAAAGATTTGTCTGTATAGCTTTTGTTCATCCTCTTTTCTTTCTCCGTACACACACACACACACACACACACACACACACACACACACACACACACACACACACACACACGGATACACTGATCTTCACTGAAGCTGCACTCTCAACCATACAAAGTAAAGTGGGCTTTTTCCACAGCTACACTCTCTGTATGTGTGTATAAAGAGGGGCTGTGTTATAGACACCACGACCAATTCAAGATCCAGACAAACGGGGCAATGATGGATTCAGCTGGGCGAAAAACTGGGTCCTGTTCATTCACAGCAGCGTCATACACATTGGTGGATATCAGTCAAACATTTTTAAAGGAAAATATAGGAATGGATGTACAAACATTCGCAGACATAGTCAAGTGAAGACAACAGCACTGTAGTAGGAAAAGCATAAAATTCAACAAGGTGCTTATTCTCAGTAGACACATACTCTGACACACACACAGCACAAGTATTTAAATAAATTCTTGCTTTGAGGAAGGCAGCATCATGCCCTTGTGCACAGCATCACAGTGAATAATAATGGTTATCTTACTCTTTTATTTCCATCACTGCATTCATTGCAAGTGGTCTCCATTGTTCATCGCTGCTGGACCATTAACTAGCTCTTCATGTTTTGCATAGAGACAAAGGGAGAATGGTGTGATGCCTCAATTACCATGTTCGTGTTCGCAAAGACAGCCAGCTTACAGCTATGGCTGGAGGGTCTCAGTTACATCGATCTGCCTGTTCACACAGACACATGCAAATGAGTTCCACTGCACACACTTAAAGGCATGGATGGACACTGGCAGCGAAATGCATTTATGGCACATCACATTTATGGATGTGCCCTTGATGCTATGCACGGTCCTCAAACCTACTTCATTTTTCACTTTTAATATAGAGTGCGTTAGTTGTGCCTCTGTAATGGACATGGGGTTTGTCTCTCCCTCCTCTTAACCCCTTCTGTTCCTGCAGCTCTTAGAGTCCAAAAAAAAGGAAATTATTCCATTTTATTTATAAAGCGTCATATCAGGCCAAGTAAGGTAAAGACGCTACAATAATACAGAGAGAAAGCCAACTATTTGACAACCCCTTATGAGCAAGCATTTGGCAACAGTGGGAAGGGGAAACTCCCTTTTAACAGAGAGAAACCTCCAGCAGAACTTGGTGCAGCAAAGGTTTGAGGTGAGGGGATGGCGACAGGACCAGTGATTTTATTTTCTGTGAGTTGGTTTGAATTACCATATGTGGGTACACCACTACAACAGATCGTGCCATATTTTACCGCATAATTGGTGTATTTAACTTTCTGCATCGACTATTCTCTTAGTCTTTAGATCTCTTGTGTTGGACAACCTATAGCAGTCTACTGATTAAGTTTAATAGTCAAAGTTACTATTAAAACAACGAATATTTTAGCATTTCTGTACCAGAAGCCCTAGAATTGCTTCCCATTATCTTGCAATTTACGTATGCAAGAAAATTGCTTTAAGGCTCAATCAAATCTCAAAATAGTTGCTGATTGCTTTTATGGTAATACATTTACTGATGAACTGAGAAACTCTTGCAGCTCAGTCTCACCATTATAAAGATGTTATTTAAGCACAGGTTCATCATCAGTCATAGTCACTTACAGTGACATACAAATTATTATGAACTCTTATTAACATAAAGTGGTAATAAAAAAAGATGAAAAGTGGAGGGGGCGTGATGAGATAAGAGAGGGTATTTTGTATTTTCTTCACTTTGAAACCTCACCTTGATGCTCTATCCTATCATTTACACACATACACACAGAATCCAGTGGTGCCTGACAGAGTTTGATAGAGCCAGAGTTCCAGGGCATTGCCCAAACATTCTCCAGGAAGCCCAGGCTTGACTGGTCAGTGCAAGGATTGTTTACCCTTCACCAGCCACACCAGCATGCGTTTCTGTGTCTTCTGATTGAATGTGTGCGTGTGTGTGTGTGCGTGTGTGTGTTTTGGTGTCTGGTGAGTGAGTTACAAGTTATCAAGAACAGAGGATGGAGAGGAGTTCAAGAAGAAAGAAAGAAAGAAGCAGGAAATTAAAGATGAGGGTCATTTCATAGGGCTGATGACACTTGGTGACACAGTAAAAAAAAAAAGTAGGATTCAAAAGGGAAGAGATGGGGAAGCTAAGAAAAAAGGTCTCAAACACAGCAGTGTATAGGTGCATGCATATGTTGAACAGATCAGTGCTTTTATGTCTGGAAGTTACTTATGCATAAAGCCATTTTGTCAGTCTTGCTGTTTATTATTCACCAGATAGTGTTTAAATTAACACCTTTGTAAGTAATAACTTACAAATGAAGCTGAAACTATATTTGTCTTTATCTTTGTGTGAGAGTAGGTTTTAGAGTAACACTATTTATCTGCCCCAAGGGAGAGATACTTATGTGGTAGCAGGGCTCATCCGAGTAAAGCAAAACTCAGCAGTGGAATAAAGTGAATCTCATTATACTAATGGATAAAAGTTAAAGTGTTCTCTTTTTTTTTTTTTAAATTACCTAATTTTACGTGCATTTTGCCATACATATTGTAAATCTCCTCTGGCCTAATACCTCAGCTAGGATTCTATTCATGCTCTCTCACCTATTATTCTGCACCTGCATTATTCTAGGATATGTAGGCACGGAGTTGAAAGAGCTGACATGGAAGCAGCATAATTTACATGACATCCATCTTCTATTTTGTTTTAAAGTTCTCACCCTAAAGTGTGAATGACTGTACCTAAAAATGTACAGCTGCATAAAAGTGCATGTTATTACTAATTTTATAATTATGATCGATTTTTGAAGTTGCCATAGAAATTGATTAAATTAAGCAAAAGCACACACAAAACCTATCAAACTATTCTGACATCCTCGACCAGCCAGCTGAGGCCTTTCTGTGTGGAGTTTGCATTTTCTTCCTCTGGGCAGCAACTTCCTCCCACAGTCCAAACACACACACACCAGGTCAACTGGTGATTCTAAATTGGCTGTAAGTGTGAATGTGAGCGTGGACGGCTGTCTGATGGGAGCCCTGCGTTCCCCGAATAACTCGGATTTTTTGTGTGTAACACCCCCTCAACTCCCACTCGGAAAGTTGAAGCAGAACAACGTACCCCCGAGTTATCAATCCAAGATGGCGGCACTGAACATAAACAATAGTAAAACTAAACTTTTAATCTGTACTGCCACTGTTTTGTATTTTCAACTCATTAAGTCATACGCAGAGCAGTGATTAGTCTTTATCTCTGAATATGTTTTTTAGTTCTAATAGCTCGACTATGCTAAGAATCCGCTAACTCGGGAATAATGTCGCTCACAAGTCCTGACATCTGAGTTCTGAGGTGTCTGGAACATGGCAAGAATCTTGGCCTGTGATATCTGCTTTAGCTCCCCTATGATGAAGATGAGGTAGATAATTAGAAGAAGATGGAAGGATGGACCTTTTAAAATAAGGCTACTTGGGTGTTTCGTTTGCAATGCTAAGGTTGTAGGAGCTTTAGCTTTATTGCCAGCCATAAGATGAGGTGAGATGATAGCATCAATAAATATTAAACATGTCCCCCACTTTGACAGGTATCAAGCTGTCACTCACTCTATCCACACATGACAAGGGAGTGGTTTTTAATTGGCTATCGATCAGATGCCAGGATAAGACGCATACATTCATCGGTGCCCTGGTTTCTTTTAGTCTTCTCCAGCTAACATAACCGGTTTTGCCAAAATGGTTAATCAGGGTACTAAAGGCTAGAAGTATATGATTTATAGAGAAAGTCTGTTTTTCTGCTTGATTCAGATTTTTTTTTGTTGTTGTTGTTGTTGTTGTTGTGTAGAACATTTCTTTCTCTAAAACTATCTAAAAAAGAAAAAAAAAAAACCTCACTTAACCTATTCATTGCAATAACTATATGTCATACAACTAGAACAATCAACATTTTTGCTTCCATAGTTAATGCTATTCACATAACCAAAGGGAAAATCTACTAATTTGTTAAATATAGCAGCAAAATTTTAATGCAGTAGTTTTGCTAGTTGAGTTTTACAGATATTCTACATTAAGGTTTTTGCAAAGGTATTGAAACATGTCTTAAATAAACATTGTGTGGCATTTAAAACAGAAATTCCATCCACTTCATGCATATGACATAATATTAGGAAATGAAAATGCAGATTTGTGAAAAATAGAATTGTTGGCATAGCTCAATTAAATTGACAGGATTTCACAGATGTGAATAATGAAGTGTCAATCAACATGAAAAGTTTGTTTTCCCCCCTCCCAAAGAACATATCAGCTCATGAATAGGGCTTAAAGAGAAAAGAAGTCTTGCCAAAACTAACATTTGAAGAAGCTGAGCAGACAGTGACAGAGTTTGGCCAGAAATTTTAGCATTCACCATCCACACATTTCCTTCTGCCATCTGGTTCTTTTGAAGTTGTGAAATTTAAAAATCAGTCCAGAATTCTTGTAATTCTAGTTTTAGAAATAGACTGCAAGGTCTGTTTACAAAAATTGAAAGTATATTATATGATTTTTTGTACTGTATGTTTACTTGATAGCATCCACTGTATTCCAGTGATTAGATTTTAGAGAAAAATCTGTTTTGGATCCAAAGTTGTGTTGAATGACTAAATTCATGAAAAGAGCCAGAATTGACAATGGCACCCCCTCCTTGTTTTCTTCCCAGCAGCGTCTGCTCAGGCTCTTCCAATGTAACTCCTGCTAGCGTGGTGCTGCTTTCGACCTCCTTCTCCACCCTTCCTCCTCCTCCTCTTCTTTCTCCTCTTCCTCCCTTCACAGAGCTGATGCCCAGGTACACTGGCATGTCTGTAGTCTCTTTCTCCCTGCTCCCCTAGCCCCACATTTCTGTCTCCTTTCATTTCCTCATACCGAGAGAATCATAATAACCATTTCTTTCCTTTTTCATGAAGCGGTTCAGCACAGTTTTATTTATATCCTCGCCACTGCGCTCCACCGAGATCTGAAATCAAACTAAAAATGTAAAGGCCAGTCATATTGATTGATTGATTGATTGATTGATTGGTAATTTATTTCAACATGTGAACAATATACAAGTACATTTAGAAAAGAAATGAGAGAAAAAAAAATATACTATACAAATTACATTCAAAAAAACATTCTGATTAATTTACATGTTGAAAGGGAGTGGGAATTCATACTCAATAAGAAGCAACCTTCCAATGAGTACTACTTTGCATCTGCTATTTCATTTTTGTCACATATATGACATTTCAGAAGAAGAAAGGGAAATGGTCACATAAATCAATTTATGAGTCTTTTTCATGCATCCCTACCACTACTCCTGCTACTACTACTTTCTACTACATCCTTCTTTGGTATTTGGTATTAGTATTCATGCTTATTAGCTTGTTGTCACTCCTTTAACTCCTTATGCCTAGTGTATCATATTTGATACATGGGTTTTTGTGAGTTTTTGAGACTTTGTCTCTAATTTGAACGTATATTTTTAAGAAACAAATTGCAAAAAGATGCCAGATGTAGCTAATATGATAAAAATTAAAACTCATATATGCTAATTGATATTAACTCTTATTTTTTAATTTTTCAGAAGGTTCAATAAGCATACTATTTTAAATATATATATATCAATTTGTGGCAGTTATTTAATGAGTACAGGGCTTAGATGGTTGATTTATCCTGCTGTGTGTCCTAGCTTCTGTTTTTCTGTTACTTTTCTAATCTCTGAGATGCATATTTTTCGTCTCTCTTTGCTTCTTCCGCTGCTCCTTGCAGTCTACTTTATAGGCTATACTGTGTGCCTCTTCAAGTTTCAACTTCCTTGCATAACCTTCTTCCCAATTATCCTCTTGTTCGCAACCTCTTATTTTCATGTCACTTCCTCTGCCTCTTCGTCGCAGCAGTACTTCCTTCATTTCTCTCGATGATTTCTCCACTGCTTTGCCCTTCTCCCCTTGCCGCGTTCGCTATTTGCTCCCTTACCTCCACTCCTCCCTTTGGTCTCCTGCATCTTGTTTCTCTCGGTACCGTGGTGCCCTCCATTCTCATCTTCCTCCCATTCCCACCCCTTGCTCCCTTTACGCTGTGCTCCCTTATCTATTAATTCTTGTCTCCTCTCTCCGGTCTGATATCTCCTGCCCTGAGGAGTTGTGGTGCATGTGTCTGCTGGTGTGTTTTGACAGACAGGGTCCTGACCTTGTCTCAGACCCAACTGCTACACAGGCTGAGGGATGTGTCAGCCTCACCCTCAGCCACGTCTCTCCTTATAAAAACTCACGGGGACATGCACATGCAATATAACAGGATCCTGTAAAGCGCGCACACACACACATGTGCGCCCACATGAATTTGTGCAGACACACTCATGCACAAACGACACACATTAACATTCCCATGTGCACATACATACGACTGTCGTACTCTCTGTATACTCCCTCTCAGCTGTGCACCAGCTCTTTGTGTAGTGCAGATATATTATGATGTTCACATTAACACATGCCTGCCTGAGCAGGTATAATATTGTACTTAAACATAAATCTACACCTCAGTGTCATCTGTGCTCGGGCCTTAACTGTGACACGTTGTGACTTCTTTGTCAAAACAGCCACAGCAGTCTTTGCTAGCCATGGCAGCAGAACGTTAAGTATGTTCCATGTTCACTTGTTGATATTATTGATGCAGATATACATACACGTCTGTTCTTTTAAAAGGCTTAGGCTAAACTGATTTGCTAAAGACCTGAAGGACGAGGCACTCTCAAGATTGGCATTTGAAGAAAACTTTCAGATGTTTGTACTTGACCTTCTCATTCCATATAAAGCATTTAAATGTGCTATGCAGAAATTTTAAACTACCCCTCATTTCTTTATATTTTGCTTCCAAGGAGCGAAACTTTCTTGTAATGTTTTTGAAAAGGTTTTGAACACTTGGTTAAACAACTTGGTATACCTTAGCATAGTTTGCAGTGTGTCCTTAAAAAAGGGAGCAAACTGGACAAAAGAAGGGACAAGCCTGAAACACTATCTAATGCAGATGAATAGTATCTGAAAGTCATGTGTATAAGAATTAGTGTTTAGCGAAGCCTCATCAGAAATGGTCTAATGGGTAGTGTCAAGATACCATTTTTAGGAGAGAAATACAGGTATACCAAATTATACAAAAACTGGACTGAAAATCAGTGGCAATGGCACTCATCGAGTAATAAATCGTTTTGGTTAAAATCATCAACAAAATCTATGGATGACATCAGGAGAGAGGTACAGCATTGAGTGCCAATAGCCATCTGTAAATTACGATTCCAGCCAGTAGCGTTGGAGATCTCGTCAACACTGATGGAATTATGAACTCCAAAAAAACAAAATACAGTCAGATTTTGATCCGCCATGCAATGCCATCTGGAAAGCATCAGATTGGGAACTGCTTAATTTTTCAGTATGACATTAAAACCAAACACACTGCCAATGCAGTAAAAGCACAACTGAATTGAAAAACCCGGACCTTACCATTACTGAATTATACAAACTCTGTTTCTGGCTTTCATGTTGTATTTCCATGTATGTTTGCGCATGCTCCAATAAGTCAGCGCAACATTTTCAGTTTTCCTATGAATATACAAAGAAATGAGAGGAGGCTTGAGACTTTTGCACACTTTTATACTATATTTTGGTATTTGTAGACTATATTTTATTGGAAACCGGTTGTTAGAAAAACTTCTGATGTTGTTAATTATATCCTCAGTAATTCTTTAGTCTTGTTTTTCCTCTATTTTTCTAATCTAAGTAAGTTTGTTAGTAGCCAGCCAAATGTTAATTTGTCACTGACAGTGTGAGTGTGCGTGGCATTTGTGTTGCATGCAAAGAAAAGAAAAAGAAGCTTTTTTCAGCCAGAAGCCATCAACAGTGAGATCCTATTGAGCTTGCTCCTCTTTAGGCCCCTGTGGTGACAAAGGATGAGGACAGTCCAGTTGCCAAAGTGTATATATATTCATTTCTTGGATGAAAAGTTATTCAAGGTGAAACAACAATAGTGTATCAATTGCAAGGCTGTTGGTGTGAGTCGGTGGCACACTCAAATAGGCAGGATTGGCACTGAGCCTCGGACTTTTCTGATGAGTGAACACTTCAGGGGTCTTTATGAATGCTTCTCCACATCCTTTCTCCTCTGTCAATATTCTCATTGTTGCTTCTTCTCTCTTGGCAGTTACTACTTATAACCATGGCTCAAGATAAAGAGCAGCTGATTCTGCCATTTACCTGTGTCTGCTAAATGGGATTAAAAAGAAACTCTCTCTGATGACCGTCTCTCTCTTTCTTCGCAGGCAATGTGGCTACAGTAAGGCTTCTCAAGAGGGAGATGAGGAACTTTACTTCCAATGTAAGTGACAAAAGTGATGATTGTATTATACAGCATCACTGTGTCTGTATAAAGTGTATGGGACAGGAGGCGGAATCTGAAAAAAGGCTTTGTCTTTTCCTATTCCAGTGCGGGAATGGCATGTGAACACACATGCCCGTGCATTACAGATGACTTTTGAGGCATTAAGTAGCGCCGCAGCCTTGATTCACAATTCTGAGTGCATGCTTAGCCAACTCTGAGCACACTGACACACTCCATTGGGTGGTGTGTGCGTGGTTGAGTTTGATGGGGAGAGATTGAAATCAGGAGGAGGAGGAGGAAGATAAAGAGCTGGAGATGAGGGGAGGAAAAAGAATGGGGAAAAAAAAAAGGCTAAAATCTCATGAACAAGGCAGGCAACAAGCGAGATTGTGCTTCAAAAGCAGAACAGTAAATGTTGTTGTTTTACAAGGTTGTAAATGCTTCTTTTTTTAACCTCTGGTCACAAAGCTCTTAATAGGTTTTTTGTTTGACAGTGACAGATTGAAACAAGTTTGACACATCTGTTCCTGTTTGTGTGCGGGTTTGCCTGTCAGTGCTTTGCTAATGTGGTGGCTGTGTGTGTGTGTGTGTGTGTGTGTGTGTGTGTGTGTGTGTGTGTGTGTGTGTGTGTTAGAGTTTATTTATGTGTGTATGCATGCAGAGTTTGCTTTCTCTCCTTTTTTTTTTAATTGTGTGTGAGTGCCCAAGCGTGTGCTCGTGCTCATTTGCGTTGTTTAATCTCCCAGCATACTGAGCCCTCTAGAGAGGTTTGGAGCACTATGTCTGATGAATAATGAGCCGAAGCCATGCGAATGGGAATTAAATCTTCCCAAACAAAGACATGCCAACAGCTGACAAGCACGTAATATACACAAACACAGAAACACACCGAAACATTTTTGGCCTGCTTTTCAGAGACACACACACGCACCTTTCTTTCCGAAACTTGGACACCCATATAAACATTTTTTCCTCATTATTCAACACAAAAGTCCGTTTTGCGTTCCGTGCATGCAAACCCAGTGCAGCATGCTTTCGCGTTCCTGCAGGTCTGCTTTGTCCGAGAGCTGGAAGCACGCAAAGTAGTGGGTGTTATGATTTTTTTTTTTTCCCATCTGTTCGCCTGCCAGACTCTTAAAACACATTCTACAACCATATATTAACGCGTGAGGACAGGGGAAGAGAGACGAAAAGTGAATAAATGAGCGTGTGAGTAATAAAGTAGAGGAAGAAGGAGGGGAAAAGGAGGGGAAATGAGTGAGTGAGTGAAGGGCGCACTAAGAGGTTTGAGGGATGAAGTGTGATGAGGTGAACTGGCAGAGGAGACTCATCATAAGTGACACTGCTCAGAATATTAGTTTTATGTCAGAGTATGTGACCTAGAAATATTCAGCACATATTCCATGAATGCGAGGAGAAGAGGCTCGTGACTCATTTGCAATGCCATCGATAGTCTGACTCTGCATAAGAGAGCGACGGCAAGAGAAGGTGTGTAAGGAAATGAACGGAGAAAGACACAAAGAAGTTTGTGTTCTTCTGTCTATAATGAAAGAAAATGTTCTTGAATATGTTTCAGTTTCCCTTCGAGTGTGCCTATAGCAGTAACTCGGTGAACCCTGAATCTAACCAGCTGCTGCAGTGCATGTGTGATGGATGAACATGAAAAGCTAAATGCTACAAAGGTGACTTTGCTAACAAAGCTATTTGTTAGTTAACCTTGAAAAGTTGGGTGTTGATTATAGTCAAGTAGACCTGCGACAGACAGGCGACTTGTACAGGATGTACTCAGCCTATGGCAACTGGTCCCCTCACAGCTCTGAATTAGATCAGCGGAAGAGGATGGATGGAAGAACATTCAAGCAGACTGACCTTGAACAGTTTATACTACAAATGCAGATTGAAGATTAAGTCCTTACTGGAGTAGAGATTTTTCCTGGTATGTGGGCATATGTATGATGTAATGTTGTATTTGTGATATTACGCACTGGGTTTTGAAGTCCTGCTGTGAAGCTTCAAGATGAGCGTTTCCATCTTTGCTAGAGGGGGAAAAAAACGGATATGGCAGGAAGGGGTGGGTCTGACTGTGAAACTGCGTGCTCATTGGGTAATGACAAGTTGTAAGCCAATGACTGCGTGCTTTCATACCACAGGTAATCCTCCATTTTGAAACATGGTATGAACAAAATTTACAAAATAGTCTCAAAATGCATGACTGAGCCCATAAACCCAGAGGTCAGCTGATTTCCCATCGACGTCTGTAAGACAGGAAATCTTTATTGCAACCACAAGTATCGCCATCTGGTGGCCTTTAGATAGAATGCAGATTTAAGGCTCAGCTTCATGTTTCCAACCCAGATGCTATGTGTTTTGTGCATTTGTGTGTGTATGTCTGATTTTAAGCTACTATAGGAAAGAACATTCAGTCCAACACTTGAATAAAAGTGTTGGACTTTTTGCACTTATGAAAGTGCCAAAAGTGCACTTTCATAAGTGCACTTTTGGCTTTGCGCACACACACACACACACACACACACACACACACACACACACACACACACACACACACAGAGAGAAGCATATCAGCATGTGTGTTTGTTCGCACAAGTAAGCATGTGTGTGTGGTAGATCAATAAGCCGTTTTGAAGCAGCCAGTACAGTTTCCCTCAGGTCAATCTGAAACTGTAATCACATTTGAGAGCCTCTGTGCTGCTTTTGGGAGTACTACCAGGCCTTTTCCTGGAAGATTAGCCTTAAAGTGTAGTAACAGGAGTCAAAGGTCATCCAGCTGAGAGCTATAATACACTGGTTAATGGTCATTGACTACCTGCTGGCAAGTTTATTTTCTTACCATTGGTATTCAGTAAGTACAACAGGCAGTTAGCTGATAAAGAAAACTAAGGCTCATTGAGAAACCAAGTAGTGTTTATTTTGTTGTGTACAGTCTAGTTGGAGTCGATATCCCTTTCATTTCTAAATGTCAGGTAAAATTTCCAATTATTGTGTCTCATTAGCCTCACAGTAGTGATTTTGTAGATGCTGGTAAAAGAAATGAGGCAATTTGTGTGGATATGTCAGAGAAAAATTATTAAGTAATTTTTGAATTACTAAGTTAAAACACATCCAGTTTTAACGTAGAAGTATTTTTGTTTTGGGGTTTGTTTTTTTATTTTCAACATTGCGGTTTGAGGGTTTCTTTTAACCTAGAGTGTGAAACTTACAGCAAAGGAGCAAGGCAACTATAAGCACCATGTGACAAAGGTTTCTCTGCCTCAGCATTTTTAAGTCTATTATGCTTGTCCCAGTTTCTGACTGAAGATTGTATTTTGGTCATGTGTGTCTGTTATTTTGCCTGCGTATGTGTGTGTTAGAGCGATAACATTTTGAAAAGACAAAAACCCTTGTGGAAGAGCCGTGTGATCTGAATAAAGCCTTGTGGAGGAAACCCAGTAAGACTTGAGCACTCAAAGCCTTTGATCTTACTTTGTCTCCCAGGAGTTTGCAAGGTCACAACAAATAAAACGGAGAGTAAGGCGAGTTATGAATAAAGAAATGGAAGTATATGTTATTTTTTCCATCCTTTAAATAAAATGACAGACCCCCCCCCCCCCCCCCCCCCCCCCCCAAATCATCTCTTTGCATTATGGGTTATATTTGGCTATTATAACCTTGAAAAACTGACTAAGAACTGAGATATTTACCTTAACCCTACAGTTATATAGAGCTATGTAGAGTTTGATAGAAGAAAGCTTTTCAGCATTTTCAAACATCAATGGTAAAACTCTGGTATTGATTTCAGGCTGGAGATCAAAGAGCAAAGCCTTCTTCCCAGACACAACATTTTGGTCTAATGTTCAACTATCATACACAGAGAAAGTCTTTCTTGAAGGAGACAGACATAGCAATTCCTTTCACTGATGGTAGCCTCAGTAGAGCACAAAGCGATGCAGACTTTAGAAATGCTTTGCTTTGTGTTGAGAGCGAGGTCCAGCCAGTCTGGGAGTGTTTCTTTATATCTAATGTGGATATGTTGCTGCTGGGTACTTCAGACGTTATAAAGAATGTGCACAATAAATGATGTAATGTCTTACAAAGTGTAGAAAACACATGTCTCATTTTATATCACCAGTTTTAAAACTATATAAATATTTTTGTGTGTTTATACCACTGCAGTTAAGATCCCAACACGGAGGACCTACATTGACCCCGAGACTTGCGAAGACCTACTTCAGGCTGTCCATGCCTTTGCCAAAGAGCTGGACAACTCGAGCATCAAGATCGAGAGAATTGTGCACACAGGTACATGATTATACACAAGAAAGCATCTCAGATTCCACTATTCATCCCAGAGATGATGGTGGAGGACTTCACCACTCGGTGAAAGGGTGCGTGGGCTCAGCAATTTTAGAGTGGGGTAGAAGAGAATAGAAGAATAGAAAAGCCCTTTACTGTCATTGTACATATTCAATGGAACTGTACACATGTTGTTCATCCTTTAAGCTCCAAGCTCCTTTAAGATTGAGGAGAACTAGAAAGCTATACTGTGGTTTAACAAAATAGCATCTAGTTTGTTGTAGTATTAGTGCACATGACATGTGAGCTTCCATATCTGAAAAGGCAACTTGCTGGATAATATTTCTGCTTTGAGAGGTTTTGGAATCATAACTACAGTGAGCGTTTCCTGTTCAAAAAAGTAGTGAACAAAAACATGTTGCGGGCATTACATTTAAAATGAATATTTTTTTTAATTAAACAAAAATAAATCCATCTCTCATGTTGTCTTTGTAATATTTATGCTACATGAAATATTAAATAGATTGTGTTGAATAACTCCCTCTGTTTCATTTAGATTTTGCTAAGCATGCAAATGCATTTTAGGAATGAGGATATAATCAAAAGCAGTATATAGCACAGTAGAAATTATGAATGACAACCAATTTTAATCCATTAATTTTCCAAATATTATAGCAAAAATGCTAAAATATATTGTCCTGTGTTAAAAAGAAAGCCAAAAGTATTAGAAACCTTTCAAAGTCAACTCTGTGTCTTTTTGCACTTTCTCTGAATCTGCTTTGAGGCTGAATTGGCATCCAGTTCAATCAAATTTGGGAACTTGCAGACCTTTGCCAAAATTGCGCTAAACTATTGTGGCTATTGTATTTGCCTCTAGTAGATGCTTCAGTGTTTCACCTGCACTCTACTCCATCTTTGATCTCTCTTTGATCCCTTTGTATTTCATCTTTTTCTCTCAATGTCATCACTCTTTCTTCCCAACATGAAGTAGTATTTCTTCATCTAAGTCTGGCTTCCCCCTCTATCCCCTTCAGTCTAACCCTTACTCATTTCTTCTCGCATTCTTTTGATGTTTTTCTCCCTCAGCGCTCTCTTTCTGTGCATCCGTTGACACTGATCACGACCTCTGTTTGTCTCCCCCCACAGGTGACTTTGGGGAGGTGTGCCGTGGCTGCCTGAAGTTGCCCAGTAAGAGGGAGCTGCCTGTGGCCATAAAGACGTTAAGGGCTGGTTGTTCTGACAAGCAGCGCCGTTCCTTTCTTAGCGAAGCTGGCATTCTCGGGCAATTTGACCACTCTAACATAATCCGGCTGGAGGGCGTTATCACCACTGGTAAGAAAGGAGGGAGAGAGGGATATTGTGCAGAGAGCAGAAACAGAAAGGTAGTATAGTAGTAAGGGGATACCACTGGGAAAAGAATGGGAAAACAAAGGAAAATGGGTATAGATGAAAAGAAGCACAGAGTGGAAAAAAACGTAGGAATCCAAGGATCAGGGAAAAATTCTACAGTTTGACCAGCTCAGTTGTTGAAGGAAGTAAGGCTGTTGAAAAGGGGTAATTGGGATTTAAGCATCTTAAAATTGCATACAGAGAGGGTAAAAGGGAGTAGCAAGGGACAAGGATTGGGAGGAGCGCTAAGACACTCCAGATACCTCAATAACTCACACGTGGAGGGGGTCAGCGCTTACAGCAAAGAGGGCAAGAGAGGAGGATGGAACAAGAAGTAAAGTTTGAAAAGGAGAAAGCAGGGTGGGTAGATGGATGCCTTGTGCTAGCAGCAGCGGAGCTACATCAAGGTCTATTTTCTGCTGACAGATAGCAATTGAGGTCCAAGAGCGAAAACAGAATGGAAGGAGAGTGGGGGGAAAAAAAATGAAGGGAGGAGACTGACGAAAGAGACATGAGAGTCACAGAAGATGAGGTAGAGGTTAATGGGAATGGCAGCTGAAGGGAGAAGCTTTAAGGAGTTTGTGAAGTTTTTGTTACTGCCGCTGCGATGCTTTTTGGTGATATGTTTGTGTGTGTGTGTGTGTGTGTGTGTGTGTGTGTGTGTGGGGGGGGGCACGGTGCCCCAGCACACTGTGCTCAGTAGGATGGCAGCAGATGTGCAGGGTACAGTAATTGGTGCTAGAGACCCAGCGGGGCCCTGAGATGCACTCCAATCCCTCCCACCATCATATGCACACATACACACATTCATCGAAAACCCACATGCACACTCCTCACCACGCACACACGAAAAGGCTGTCCCATATGCTCACTTTTTCTTTACCATCACTGACAAACACACACACACACCTGCTCGCCTGCCTCTTCACTTGGCATGAAATCACAAATCTTTGCACACACACCCACGCACGCCCACATGCCGTTAGACTACAAATCACCTGCTTTACATCACTTACGCCCCCACCGGATTCTTATTTAGCCCCCCTTCCATCCGCCCAATACATCTCACTCACCTGCAAAATACCACCTATTGTCCCTTTGTTCTATACTAATCTTTCTATTCATAATTTAGAGGCATGTGTTAAATGGGTGATCAATGAAGTCACTATTTAAACCTATTATAATCATTATCAAAAAAAGTGAGAGTAGCAGAAAACAAATCACAGTGTGGGAGACCTGGAACAGCTGGTAGCAGGACTGCAAACAAAGATGTTCTTGTAGATAACCACAAGAAATAGACATATTTTTACTGCATAGCCATCTCATCTCAGTCAGTACTATGACATATTGCATAATGGGTTATGATGGCTTTTTGTTCTCCTACAAGAAAATGTGACATTGCTCCCACGTCGCAAGTTGCTTCACTAGGCTTTGTTTTCTCGTCTCTATATAGACTGATGGAGTTTTGCCAAAGTTTAAAACATCACCGTGCCACAAAGGTCAAGACTTTGCTTTTAGATATGTTTCAAAGTGTGTCTTCTGTGTTTTTGTTTCCCTTCAGAATCTGCCCACATTCGTGACATCTTTTAAAACAGAATATGATTCTACTCGGTCCATGGTTGTAGCTGAATACATCGGCCATTCCAGCCCTGCGCAAGCCCGTTCAACCACAGACTCATTATCCAGCTCACATTAATTACATGATGGCTGGCAAATTATGGCAGCATCCCTGGCTCTCGCTTCCCACAGCATATTTGGTAACCTTTTCAAATAGCTTCCTAAAAGCGTAGTAATGCTGGGAAACTGGAAACCGGGGATTTTACAGTGGCAATTTATCATTCTTGTATTATGCCTGCATAAACTGTCAGGACTGATCAGACCACCTTTCCATCCTAGAATATGTGTTTGTAGATGTAAAGTTGTTTACATATCTGTCAAGGTTTATCTTACTGTCTCAACCTCCCGCAATCTTTTCCTCCTTTCGTCTCCCTTCCAACAACTGCAGTTTTATTTTCATTTCCCTCCTCCGTGCACTTCATAGCACTACTGGATCCCTGCCATCTGGGCCTCGGCACAGTATGTGTGTGAGCACGCGTGTAGTGTATATGAGCGCGTGCTATTGTGCACAGTAAGAGCGTGCGTGTGTGAGTGTTTCAGGGTCGTTAAACTTGCTGAGACAGCCAGGGCAGCGCACAGGTTCTCCAGGCTTCACTACAGTTCACCGAGTGAAGAATGGCTTCGCACAATGCTTGCCAAGTGGACTAGACTCACTTTATTCCTTCCCTATTCCCAATGTCTCTATTATCATGCTATTGCTTCCCTTTTTCCCTTGACTTCACAATTTTATCCCCGTTTCAATTGTTCATATATGCCCTCTGTCATGTCTTTGTCCAGGAAACACCATGATGATCATAGTGGAGTGCATGTCTAACGGAGCCTTAGATTCATTCCTTAGGGTAAGTTTCATTACTGTGCATTCATTTTAAATATATGTGCTGATGCTCATTATTAAACTGTAATTACTCATTACTACTCTCTGTTTTCAAGCAGCTGCACTAACAACACTTTTGTTCTACTTGTCCTAAATATACCGTTAATATAATGTGGTCCTAGGGCAGCAATTCTTGTGCTTATTACTGTAATAAGGAAAACATAGCATAATTAACTGCACAAATGGAGTGTTTCTGCTCAAAGCTGCTGTAAGCTTCTGTAAACTGTTAGTGTGCCCCTTTGCTCTGTGAACCACTTCACTGTGGTTTATAATGATATGAATTAATGGCCTGTTTGTTTTTATTCTCCAAATAAAGGTTTTCAGCTCAGCAAGCACAACATTGTAAAGCAGAGGCAGATGTGCTTTTTTTCTCCCCCTTCCATTCAGCCTGCTCACAATCTTCTCTCCCACCTCTTCTTCATCTTTCTCTTTTTCCTTCTGTAACCTCAGAAACATGAAGGCCAGTTGAGTATAATGCAGTTGATGGATTTGCTAACCGGAGTGGCGTCGGGGATGAAGTACCTCACCGAAATGGGCTTTGTCCACAAACGGCTCGCCGCGCACAAGGTAAGGGGAGCAGGTGGGAGTAGATGATAGAGGACAGGTATGGTGTGATGAACAGGATGTCGTGTTCTATAATGAGTTTTTGCAGACTACAATTCGTTCTTGTCTGCAAACATCTTTGAAAGCACTCACCTGTAGGTTTTTTACTGAAAGACTACATGAAGCTGAAAATTAGACAAAACTGTCTAAATTATTGTGTCACCCACGTTTCATTAGGGGTGTGTGTGTGTGTGTGTGTACCATGTTTACATATCTTTGTGGGGACCAACACCCCTTATGGGGACAAAAAACCCGTCCCCACAAGTTTGAAGGCATTTTTGAGACTCAAAATGTGGTTTTAGTGTCAGGGTTACATTTAGGTTATGGTTAGGGTTAGAGTTAGGCTTTTATTTTTGGTGGTTACGGTTATGGTAAACGACTAGGGAAAGCATTATGTCAATTAGATGTCCCCACAAGGATATGAAAACACGACTGTGTGTGTGTGTGTGTGTGTGTTTTGTTTGGTTTTTTGTCTTTCATAGAAGAGGCAGTCTATCAAACTACAGATGCAGTGGTCATGTTGTGGAAAATCAGGAACATCTGTTCTTGTAAACAATCAATTGTCTCTGGTGTGATAAGAGCTTTGCCCACCAGGGTAGTGAGCTCTCATACTGTGAGCATTTCCCCTCCAAATGTAAGCCATGCTAATTAGCCTGTTTTCCAAATCGCAGGTGCTGGTTAACTCCAACCTTGGCTGCAAGGTGTCTGGCTTCAGACCTCTTCAGGAGGACAAAATAGAGGCCATCTACACCACGCTGGTGAGATAAAAATTTTTCTGCAACCTTATACATCTTATAACTCACACATGTAGGGCATATTTTCTTAATGAGTCTGATCAAATGGGAATTATCATATGTTATGTCAAGTTCAGGTGAGGTCACGTGGGCTTTGAGGTAGAGGGGGAGAAAAATCCAGTGTTTCTATGGTTATTTTAGGATTTCAGTCCAAGGTGAACCCAATCTCCTACCAGTTCCTTTGATCTGCTGGAAATATGCTCAAAGCTTTTCAAAGAGAATATTAAAGCTTTACTTTGGTGAACTCTCCACACACTTTTACATCTTGTCTTACCTCTCCTGTTCCTCTCCGCCAGCATGGAGGGAAAAGTGTGGTGCTGTGGACCGCTCCAGAAGCCATCCAGTACCATCGTTTCTCCTCTGCCTCAGATGTCTGGAGCTTTGGCATTGTCATGTGGGAGGTCATGTCCTATGGCGAGAGACCCTACTGGGATATGGGCAACCAGGATGTAAGTGTGCATTTAAATTCTCCATATTCCTTGCTCCAATTTCAATATTAATTTCTATACTTTTGTACCCTACCTCTCTCTTTTGCCGCTCTCTAATTTTTTTTTATCAATGAATTTTCTATCTGTGCCCACCATGCATCTTATTAATAGAAAACCGAGAAGCCACAGTACCTCTGAGAGCTATTGCAGGGCCTAAGTCCCCCTCTTTAAGTCTGCATCAGCTCCATGACCAATCCTGTTTTCTCTTAAGGATGCATTGACCCCCTTCTAGTGTCCACTGCCTATCCCTGGCTGCCACCCTGCTATTAAGTGTAGAAAATCTCTCAGAAAATAGTCAGCTTATTTCAAGAAATGTAAAGCACTATTTGAGGGGAGTGACTGTCCAGTTAATAGGACCCTGCCACCACTAGCAACCTTTAAAAGTCACTGTGGGTGGGCCCATTTTCCTTGTCACTCTTTTTTCTTTGTCCTAAAAAAGAGGTTTATATTTCCCCCCTTTTTAAGGATGTCATGCCTCTATAGTATAGCTGAAAGCAGGATACAGGTCTGCATATGAGACAACAGACAGCAGATCCTTGTTACTGCTTTTCTTATTAGTGAGGCCAGTGACACTCCAGGCATTATCAGCAAAGAGCTTTTTTCAAGACATATTATTTTTCATCATCCTAATGCCTTTTCAAATGAATTTTATCATAAAGACTACATTTTCTGCAGGCAGCTACGCGTAAAGCAACTGATTACTTGCATGTTCCATTTTTGAATGTCCCAAATTAATATGCATGAGTTATTCAGCGAGCACAAGAATAGGTAGCTTTTTAATACTCTTTGTTAGTGCCCTTTTATAAAGCTGGCGAAAGTTTCATCTCAGCCTGGTTTATATTATCAAACTTTCCAATTGAGAGGGCAAAGATCAAGCTTGTAGAGCGCCAGGGATATTAATCCACTTTAAATTGATACATTATATCATAACGGAATTGTTGGTCGGCCTGTCCACCTGTGATCCGTCGTGCCCTTTACCTACTGGCTCTGATTAAATGGAAAATGTCAAATGCTGAAAAGCATTTTATGAATGCTCTTTACTGAGATAGAAGCTTAAGGGGCTGAGAGGATGGTGGAGTGGGGAAGTGGGTGGCCGGGTAGGCAGAGAGAGAAGAGAGTGTTTTAGGAATTAATGCTGCTGATGGATGTCATTTTTGTGATTATTCTCAGACTTTATTGCCTCCTTTAAGGAGATTGTATTTCTTAGAGTGGTTGCGGTGGAGGATATATCCCATGTCCCTAGATATACTGAAAGGAAATATCTCGTGGGGTGTTTGAGTGAATGATTTTTAATAGGGGGCGACATTAGCTTGATGGAGCAGTAAAGAACATCAAGAGTCTGGAAGGATGCTTTCAAGCACTGCTGTTTGAAGACAGTGAGTTTTCAGAGGCCTGGTGATGATGCTGAGCAGAGATTAAACATTTTCTGAAATTTGATAGTTTATCTTTTGGGGAGTATTTAAGAAAGCACAGACTTTTTAATGGAGTGTTTGTTTCATTGCTTTGATGTTTCTGGTATTTCAAACTTGGCTGGTTTGATTTTTTTCCCCCCAATTCAAAGACCTACCGCATATTGTATTATTGGAAATGAAAAGGTGCTGTTATTGTGATACCCAGTAAGTATCGTGTGAAGTACACCAAGTGACAGTGGATATCACACTAACTGACCGTTAAGTCTGCATACAGCGTCAGTTAGTTGTGAACAAATTTGCAGGGGCTCTTTTTTCCCCTCTGTGATTGCATACCTGCTGTACAGTTCTGGAGCCTTTTTATTACCAAAAACATAATGTATTCCACTCATATTAGGGTGATGATATCTCTGTGAAATCTAAGTATTACAGTTGCCGCAGGCTTGCAAGGTCAGTTTTAGATTTTAAGCCATACAGTGGGACATTCTAGGTAGTGTGATTATTATGTACTTTTATTTAATATTTTTTTTCCACGTGTGACCTATACAGTCTTCTGTTCTGTTCTGTAAGACTTCTATTCTTGGCAACTAAGCAAGTCCACTGCAAGGGGAAAAGGTTTTAAGCATCTTATTGAACTTTGAAAGTAGGACAAAACTTCTCTACATCCTCGTTCACCTCTCCCACTCTGCCCTACCACTCAGACATGCTCTTTAAGAATGTATCCAATTATACCATGAGTACTGGAAAATCACAAAACTAATTTCTAATCTGATATTATCGATTTCCTCTTTCTGTGCGTAGGTGATAAAGGCCATCGAGGACGGTTTCAGGCTGCCAGCTCCAGTTAACTGCCCTCCACATCTCCATCAGCTGATGCTGGACTGTTGGCAGAAGGAGAGGACGGAGAGGCCCAGCTTTAGTCAGATCCACTCGGCCCTCAGCAAGAGCATTCGCTCGCCTGATGGTATCGGTTCCTCCACACTGGCGCGAAGGTACAGTCTCATGACTACATGAGTTGGAGTAGATCCTTGAATGTATAAATTTTTTAAAAAGTTACTTTTACAAAGCCTTAATCGTTATTTCCCCCACTATAGAACCCTGAGTTCATCCATTACACTAGCTGACAGGCCTCTCCCCACCTTCCCATCTTTTAACTCTGTTGGAGAGTGGCTGGATGCAGTAGACATGGGCCGATACAAGGACAACTTCACTGCTGCGGGATACTGCTACTTGGAGTCTGTGGCACGAATGACTGTACAGTGAGTAGTTTTGTACAATTCTGACTGTGTGACCTTTTCATTACATTTTTTTAACAGAAGGGTACCTTAATAAAAGAATAAGAAGCCAATTCATTCCAGTAAAAAACTGCTAATATTCAAGACTTTAAAAGCAACTGAATCAGTGTTTATAAGATATATGTAGGTAAGGAGACATCACCCTGTGTTTGAGCAAATATTTGGCTGTTTATTTACTAGATAACTTACTTATAATAAAACATGTTAACTGTATATAAAAAAATGAGATGTCACAGAAGACACCAACCTTTTTAGCTCCATTTAAATATGTCTAAATATGGCACTTGTTATACCATACATGTTATACCATTCGTGTCAAAAAAATTTGACACGAAGAACACGAGTTTCTTATTTACAGTGTTGAGTATTAACAGTGAAGGAATTTCTAAGAAGCAGCAGACCTTTCCAGTTTTCTAAAAGCCTCAAAGTGTCAAACTGACCCAGTGAACTCTGAGATGAATCTCTTAATCTGAATCTAAAATGACGTCTTTCCCATCTGAGCTCAGGGGTGTGTGTCAGAGAGTTGCGTCAGCCATATCTAAGACAGCTGGGCGTCTGTGCTGAATTAATATAAAGATGCAAACGAATACATTTAAGAAACTGGAAGTGGTATTCCCTGAAAACATATGTGTGCAGCCTCATTCTGTTTCATATAAAGATTGCTACAGAAAAATGTTTCTGCAATAACTGGTGTCCTTACTGTTAGGTCAAAGATACAGTAATGGTGTATTTTTTTAGCGTAAAGGATTAGAATTCCACTGCATCATGTTTTTTAACATTTGGGTTTGGCTTGCATTTTAAAGTAAGCTGACTAAAACTGCCTTTTCAGTCTTACATCTTTGTTAAACAAAAATCATAAAAGCGAAACATCGTTAAAAACAATCAATCCACATCTTCTGATCTCTGTAAATCTTGTGTTCACAGAGATGTATTGAGCCTTGGCATCACTTCCCTGGAGCACCAGAAGCTGATACTGGCTGCCATCCAGACTCTGAGAGCCCAGGTCATCCAAATGCACGGGCGTGGTGTGCAGGTCTAAACGGTCAACTCACCTAGTCTCGTGCTGCTGCAGATCCTTACATGTGTGCAGATGGATGATGGGGTGGAGGCGAGGAGAGAGAAAGAGAGAGCTCTTCCATACATAAAGATAGATGAGCTGATCTTTCAGCTAACTGCACTCATCTATTTACTCCTCCTTCCCACACTTCCTCATGCCTTCCTTTATTCCTTCCTTTCTCTTTTCAACAAGTCCCCCTTGAAGACTGCGATCAGTTGTGACATTGTGTTCATGTCATAACCGGGGGGGGGATAGCAGAGGAGTGATGTCATGTGACTTTTTGTGACCTCTATCTGCACTTTGACCTTCAACGCCTGCGTTGGCTCCATCTTACTGGTTCTAGATCAGCGCATAAAGACAAATTAAAAATGTCTCTGTCTGAAGCCGAACTCTGATCTGTGGGAGAGACGCGCACAGCAATTTTGAACTACAGCTCGAAGACACGTGAACATTTGGGGTGAAATATCCCTTTACAACATAAATTCACTAAAACCAAGATATTCTCGATGAAGGGAACTATTTTATTGGCCTTGGGTCAAAACAATGCCTCAGAACTAGCACAGCTGATTTCACATCAACAGGAACTGATTTACTACGAAGATACAGAATCACATCAAGAACGGTCAAAGCTGATCTCATATCAGATGGTAAAGAAATACTCTAAAGAATAAACATGGCTGGAATGTAACTTGCGTTTTCAAAGCAGCAGGTTGGGAAGACCGTGCTATTCAGGTTAGTGAAGCCGGAGGTTGGATGGAGCCGCAAAGTGGCAGAATGAGAGGGGCGAGGATTCATTGTAGTGCTATATACGTTATCTAAAGTTTGCTCATGGCATGAACGGACTTAAGTAAAATATTTGTGTTGATATTATGCTCTTCTTTCAGCAGGGATATCAGCATTCATTTATCCTGTTTGGTACTACTGATGGTGAAACAATCGCTGCAGGATGAAATTGTAAAGCAAAGGGTTGAAAATGTGTTTTTGATTGTTCATGAATTTGTTGTACGTCGCTGTCTGTTTCGCTACTCCTAACTACGTTTGCTTTATTCCCTATATCTTTCTCTTCTTCTCCATGCTTTCTGTGTGCATTTAAAGCTTAAATCGTTCCCTTTAGTTTGCTGGATTTCATCTGGATAACACGATCCTCCTCTCCAAAGGCTCTCACTACAATGTTTATTACTCTGTATAGGACTCGGGCTATCTCTGGAAGGTGGTCTGATTTTAGATATTTATCCATATTTATTTATGTTTACAGACTGCAACACAGACCTCTCCAGAGAGGATGTTGGGATGGTTTATTTAAACTTAAGTATTTAAAAAATAATAATTTGAGCAAAGCAGTTGTCTTGTTTCGTTTTTGTTCCGTTGACTTATTTCGACTGTGAGTTTGTACCTGAACAAATTATTTTGTAAAGAGGAAGTGAGAGGAACACTGGAGGATTTTTACTGTCAGCACACAGTATCTGTGTATTTCTATACGCTGGATTTGCAACAGTTGATTTTAGGTTCATTACCGTTTAGATTTGCTGTATACACATTACAGTGTGTGTGTGTGTGTGTGTGTGTGTGTGTGTGTGTGTGTTGCAGTACGGATACAGTATTACAGAACATCAATGATATTTTTTTTTCCTTTTGGTTGCTATTGGATTGTCAGGTTTAAATTTATGTTGCTGTTAATATCATGCTCCATCAGACTATATGGTTACACTTTTTCCAGTTAACTCCCAGAATTCCCTGTGTACAGCAATCTGGCTTTTCCATTTGGTTGGGGAAGACATTTATCGGGGCATTACAGATTCACAGTAGAAGGTGCAAAAATTAATTGGAATAAAGTTAAGGATTTCAATTTGGTAAAAATGTCCCTCCTTTTGCTATAAAACACATCACACGTATCCAAAAATATACCTTTAAAACAGACACACGAGACTACAAAACAGCCTGGACCTCTTCACCACGATGAATGAAACCGGAGATGTTTCCCGCCCTGTCCCCCAATATGTTGCTGTGACCATTAAGTATATGTTTAATATTGTATATATGTATTTGAAAATGCTAAATCTATTTTTATAATTTGTTTGAAGAACAATGTGTTGAATATAATATCTGCTCACTGTGTAAGGGTTTTATTTGTTTGACTTTAGGGCAATAGCCAAGAAACTCTGATGTTTGGAATATACAACTGGAAAAAAAAAAGTTTCTTTTGTTTTTGTTAGTTTTTAAATGATTTTTACCCGTTAGGAGAAAATCTGATGGCTGTTGCAATATTGAAATGTGTTATTAAAAAACTTCCAATACGAGCACATTTTTTTCCTCGTTGTCTTCCATGTCAGATGTTGAGGTTTAGATTGGATAGTCTTATCCCGGCTCATTTTATTATGGAGTTTTCTGTAAACACTAGAGACGACTGTGTGGGAAGATCTCAGTAAATCAGCAGTTTCTGGGATATTAAGAGTAGCCCATCTGGCAACAACAACCGTGCCATGCTCAGAGTCACTTAATTCACCTTTGTACTTCAAACCAAGCATACTGTATACATACATACAGTGCAAACTAACCAGTTTAGACACACTAAACTGCCCAGTATTCTCATGCAACCCTTGATATCAGTTTGTTTCGCAATACAATTCATAAAAATATAACTCAGCAAAACATCATAGATGTGAAATTCTACAGTAAATGAGGGTGTTACATTTAAGATTCAAATTTCCAGTTTATCAAATTTCAATGTTGAGCAACCCTTACCTTTGAAAGTAATCTCTCGCCTTCTCACTCATTTGTTGTTTCAGCACTAGAATTGACACACCACATTATTGCCAAGCTTCAAATAGAGAGACTAGCTATCACTTCTCAAAAAGTAAAGCCGAGTCACTTAAACTGCTTTTAACCTCTCAAAGTTCACAACGCAACAAAAGGAAAATCGAAACCATATTCTCTCAGGTCAAGGCCGCAGCAGTGTCACTGCGTGTGACTACCACCTGCCCTCCAGCAAAGCCCTGGGATTTGTTTCAGTCGGCGTGCAAGAGCCTTCTCTTTCCACAAGATCTGCTATTGACCTATTGAGCAAATGGCACTAGGTTACCAGTTCAATGGCATCCTTTCCCTTCCTTCTCGTCTCAACTGTAACCTTAAGCCTAGCTCGATGCTTCATTATCAATACATGTTTTTGTGTCGTATTTAAGGTCGTGGCCCTTGCTGGGGAATGGAAAATAGACAGTCAAACTTCAAACAAGAAGAAAGAAAAAAACTTTACATGCAGATTGTTTTAATTTAAAAGTCAGTTGTGAAGTGTGTCCACCAGGTGGTGCTGTGTAGCAATGTTTGACCATCTTTAATTTCCTTTACGATACTTTAAGATTGTTTCCATAAATGTTATTTCTCATGTAAGAAAGAATTACTTCAGAATGAAGTAAAAAAAGGCCCTGAAAACACATTTATTTCTTTAACCTTCTCCAACCTTAAGGACATCTCGTACTTATTTGTTTACTCTTCTCTTATGAGGTTAATACCTCGTATCCACTTACAATAAACTTCAGCTTTTGGTTACATCCTCTAGCTAGTTCTATTCCCAATTTTCTCTTGCACTTTCTCAGCATTACCACACCATGTCTGTGAAGTCTCTCTGAGGACTGAGGTTATATTACTTACTGCTTTATCATGTAACACCCACCTTTAGACCAGCACCGAGCGTATGGGAAATAATTGTAAATGCAAATTAACTCTGTGTAGGATTGCTGTAGGCAACTGTGTGGGTGTGCAGGGGGGAGTGTGGTGGAATGTGTTTCAGTGCCTGCATGCAAGGGTCAGCGTGTGCACAATACTGCATGCATGTGCATATTAACTGTGTGCAAATGTGCTGCCAGTGCGTTGAGAGTTCATCGGCATTCATTAGAGAATATGATCTTTTTATTTAGCTCATAAAGTTGCAGTACCAATCCATACCTTTTATATTAAAGTCTTATTGGAGCTGAGGATAGGAGTCTGAGATTGAATGAGTTTCATCTCTGAGCCATCGCTGACTGAAGCTTTGTAAACCTCCTACACAACCAAACATCACCTCCTCCGGATGCTGTCTCGCAGACCCGTGCTAAATGGATTTGAACTCCTGCTGCAATAACACGGGATTTGGATAATTCATTATTGGAGGCTTATCATAGCTTGCATTCAAGATGTTTTCCTCATCAAAACTCTTTTATAAGGCTGAAAAACAGAGCATAAGTGGTTGATTTAAAGAAATATTTTTCACATTTATGGACAAAATATGAAAAGAAAAAAACTTTTCAAGTATTGAAAGTTCAAGTTCATAAATTCTAAGCAGACTTCTATATTTGGGCACAATAACAAAATATAGCAGAAGAGATATTTTGCAGGCTCTTATCTACATAATGTAAATTATGAAATCCTAATAGCCTTTGAGAGTTAACTCCTGCCTTCTCTGGGTCACAAGCTATCTTAGCAGCTTTACTCTTGCTAAATGAACCAAATAGCGGGCATAATCATCTGCTATCTTCTTTCTGTCCCCTTGCAATACAATATAATAAATGCTATTACTTTGAGTGTGATGCTTTAGTATGCAAACAACATACCCAACAGTACATCGCTTCGGTGGCAAAGGGGGAGTTGTGTTAGTCTGTGTTTTATCAGGCTTCTCACGGTTTGAGAGTAAATCTTCAATCAGATTTGCCTGTTTATTCACTGTAAATGAGACTGGGACAGGGAGTTGGACAGCAATTCTTCAGAGAGACTGATGAATATCATGTTTCAAAATTCAAAATGCAGATTGCACGATCTGAAAGCCATCACACCGACGCTCAAGTCAAGCATAAAGTTTATTTTGAATAACTTTATAAGTAATAGTGAATTGAAATACAGTTTTTGGTCCTCCTATGGCAGACTTTCTTTTCAAATTAAACTTCAGAAAGAAAAGCTGCATACTACTAGAAGAACTATAGTGCTGAGGAATGGGTACATCATGGTCATTTACCATTTAAAAAAAAAACATCATCTCAGGGATGACTCAGACACATGGTGCAGAGGCGAATGGATGAAGGGGCACGAAGAGGCCTAAGATGCTGCTGTGCCGATGTCTGCTACCGCAGTCCCTCTGAGGAGAGCTGTGGACGAGAATATGGCTCCTGTGGCGCGAGTATGAGTGTCTTGCAGAGGCTCTGCACCTGCTGTTATGTATACTTGCGTGCAAGCATTACACAGCCAGTGAGCCAAATGCTGTTTTGACAGAGAAATAGCTTATGAGAGTCTTCTGAGGTGGACAAACAGTTGCTGCATCTGCCTCGTGTTAGTGGTGCACAAAACATAATGAGACAGAGGACTGGGCAGAGAGATTGCTCAGCTGCTTCATTGTTCTGAGCCAGGGGAACAAAAATGGCCTTCTAGTTAACCTTCAACCTAGAAAAGTTGTTTGAGGTGTAAAAATGGAGCTTGGTTGTAAAGTGGCTGTGGTCCCACCGTGTCTTCACTAATTACAAGACAAGATAGTGGGGCTGATAACATGCATAACACTGTTTAAGGTAAAGCTAAGAGCAACAGTTTTCAGAGACAGCCTTTTGAAAGACATTTTGACTGTTGGCTCAAACTGTGATGCGCAGCACCATCGATATATCACACTGTGATGCCAAAGACAGGTCTTAGTTGTGTGACTCCTTTCAAAAGGCAGTTAACAAAGGATGCACAAAAACTGAAATCTCTTTAAGCCTTCATGACAAGATAAGACAGCAGTAGCATACAAGGCAATCATAGCTGGAGCTAGCTCTTTTGGTACGAATATTTGGAGGTCGGACAGCACTGGAGACAGATGGCGTGATATGGAGTCTGAGCCTCCCTACATGCACCAGTGCTGAAAATCAATACATTAACTTGGAGCACTTAACAGGCATAAACAGAAGTACTTCCCCTTGGGTACCATTTTTAGGGTAGCCTAACATCTACAGACACTCCCACTGATTCGCGTGCCCTGTCTAGCTGTGATAGCACGAACAGAGCTACCATGGTTTTTCTGTCAGCATATGTAATATGACTGGGAACAACCAGGGCGAGAGAAATCCACTCCTACTTTTGCGTGCTTTGAAAAAGGTTTTATTGGGAGAGAAGCTGTGCCAATCTGAATAAATCCTTGGGTAAGATGTCAACACCACTCTATGTGGTGCCTCTATGAATGGCCAGAGCTCTGTGCAGTCAAGCCACAGCGGGGAAGGGATGTCTGACCTGTGGCTCCTGATCATAAATGTCCCTGCCTAAGGGGCTGTGAGCAGGTGCCGAGTGCTCTGTCAGGACAGAAGTGTCTCTAAAATCTGCCAACTACTTAGTGATGGCCAAATGACTACAACATTGACAGAAAGAGCTGATCCAGCAGGGCTCACAGATGCAATGGGAACAGTGAAAGCAGCAAACAAGGGGCTCTCGATCGCTCATTATCAGACTTCAATGCTCCTAACTGGAAACAGAGCTAAGCCACTGGAATCTTGCCCATTGTCTTCTGGGATGTAGGGAACCCAAAAGTTAAAGTGGTCCAGCTCTGCTTGAAATATGGGACTACATAAGTTCAGCTGGCCTTCCCCATTATTTGGGACACCGTGACAGCTCTCTCCACTTAAGCGAGAGACGACAGAAGTACCAAGCCAGACCTGCTAGCTGGGGTCAATGTATGATCGGAGGGATACAGTCAGTGTGGCAGCAAGGCACAGATGGACACCGCTAGACATTTTTATGTTATTCATATCACTTGTGGACTGCTTGACTGCAGATACAAAAAACATGGTAGAGCACTAAAGCCACATGATTGCTATATACTGCATATGCAGACTTGAAGGGGCTCTGTAGGGAGAGCAAAGAAGATCTTCAGAAGTCCACATGCATGAGGTGAAAAACAACATCCACAGTTCTTAGCATAACCAATAACAACAACAATTAGTTGCAAAAATGAGTTGCAGTTGTATTTTTGGGTTTAATACTACTGGTTAAACATGCAATTTAAAGACATATTCAATTATGAGGAAATTATTCACACATCGGTGAAAAAAAAGGATTCAGGTCAATCTCTCAGTACTATGGAGGTTATTCCCAGCCAGTCTTTTGCCAGTACGACAAACCTTTTAGTAAAAAAAAATGACTTTTGCAACTGAAAATCAAAGAACAAAAACTCATTTAACAAAAAAGAAAAAAAAGAGTCCAGAAATGTAAGAGGAGGAAATGCCAGAGAAATAGCAAAGGAAGCAAAAGGATTCAAAGAGGCACATGGGAAAGCAGACAACACCTCTGTAAAGACATTAGTGATTCCCAGCTGCGTGTTGAGAGCCCTCTCCCCTTCTTGTCCTCCCTCTATCCCTCACTCTCACCGCTCCGTGTGAAGATTAAAGCAAGCGGCATAAAGGGGAGAGCAGTCCACCTCTAAGCTAGTGTGAAGGGGAAACTTCCCCCAGCACAAAAGTTCTGCTCTCCGCTCTTTGCTGAAGCGTGCCACAGCTCAAATCGGCTTTGAGAAATTAATCCCTGCATTATGGAGGGAGTAAAGTAAACAAATGGAGGACAGAGCAGGGACCTGCGAGTGTGTGAGACGGGGGGAAAAGGAGAGAAGCTGTGAGGCGATGAGGCATTTGTTTGTAAAAGCTTGCGTTTCTCCAGAGAAAATGAGATGTGAAGGCTGTGTGCGCTTGTACATGTGTGAATGTGAGTACAGTGAGAAGGAAGAGGGAGCTCAAGAGGTGACGGGTGGGTGAATGAGAGAAATGAAGCAGCAAAAGCTTGTCCGGTCCTGAGGGACACTCCTGAGAGAAGAGCATCACAGCCTCTTTGCTGCGTGATCTTAAACCCCTCACTCCGTCTCTCATATGTCCAGCTTATTACTGCCTTTGTCTTTCCTAGATACATTCATCCACTTTGCCCCTGTGGCAGAGTCATTGTCTGCAAATCCTCCTCCTGCTGCCTTCTCTGCTCCCCCTCTCCTTTTCCCACCGTATCTCTCCACCGAGAGGTACTTAGATAAGGCCCAGGGTTCAGTCTGACGAAATCAGAACTTCCCACTGAGCCGAGATTAAACTCTGAGTGACCGAACAGACAACTTCGCTCACTCTCTGTGGTTAGCTGCCGGAGAGCTTCCATCTCTCTTTATGACAGTTTAAACACCCATATGTCTCACTACCCGCCGAGACTCGCATAAGTGCACTTTCAGTCAGTCTGCAGTTCTCTGTTGCCACTCACTGTCTCCGTCTATCATCGCTCTCCATCTCTCAACTTTTGTGCAAATACTTTGAAGGCTTCCACACATTTCTAGCACCTCCCTCTCCCCTTACAAGTTCATTACCATTTGTCCTCATGCTTGTGTATTGGTTTGTTTGTTTTTTTACTGTGTTTAGAGATCCATCATGCCCGTCTTTATTCACCAGCAATTTGATCCAATCTCCAGCCAGAGTAATCAGCATAAAAATAAATAAATAAATAAATAAATAAATAAGTGATTTAGTGGATTTCATCTTGCTAGTTGTTTTTTCAATTTTTAATTCTACAAATCCTATCAAAAAAGCGGCTTAATGCACTGATACCCGACTAGCCTTTGACCAAGAGGCGTTAGAAGGGGTTGAAGTGAGCTTTTGCAGTCCCATACTGCTACTTGGTGGTAGATGAAAGAACTACACCATAAAGTAATAACTACTGAAAAGTGACAAAAAGCAACCCTTTAGATCAGGGGTGACTGAGAACAAAAGATGTGGGGCTTTTTAATTGTATTTTCTCAAGTTTTACAGCTTTTCCTACTGATGAAGACATTCCCACAGCTGTTCATATGCCACAGTGACACTTTTGCTATGATTTTGGTAACAGTACTTCTGTTGTTTTGGTAAAAAAAAAAAAAATTCCAATAATTGTAAAACATTATTTTTACACTATTGCACTTTTATTATAAAGTTATAGACTTTTGAGCTGCTCTTTCATTATGACTTACATGTCATTTCTCATTAGGTCTATTGTAGAAGACAATAAGATTTGACAGACACCATGGATTATAATGCAGTAAAGGTTTTATTGAAAATGCTTCCATCCAATTCAAGTCATTCACAAAGTTACAGTGTATGTTTAAAAAAGTCTGTGGACTTAATTTCTAAAATTTATTTCTTACACTTCTCTAATTCATTGCTTTAGTTGTAGCAGGACTTTGTTTAAACAGATGTATTCTTATTTTTATTCGAGAGTATGCATACCAAAGTATAAAAGTAGAAATGATTCATCCCTAAGAAAAGCCTCGACTGCTGAATATATGTTTTACTTCCCTTTTACTGTCATGTTCTCATCATTCCCTCCATTTAAGGCCTAGTGTCTCGGCGATAAAGGACATGATGTGCGTGTCCTCCAAGATGGCCTTGGCAGTAGGTTTCCCTGCACCGTGCCCACTACGGGTGTCCACCCTGACCATCAGAGGCTGACGCTGCACAGAGCTGCTGCCAACCCCATACTGCAAGGTAGCACAGAACTTCAGTGTGTGCAAAGGTACCACACGGTCGTCATGATCTGCTGTCAGAAGCAGGACAGCAGGGTAAGGAGGGCCTGAGTAAGGTAGGTGCGGCAAATTATGGAGAGGAGAATACCTGGAGAGAGGATGACAAAGATCAAAAGGAAGGAAAATGTGAGGGGAGTCTCTTAACAGAGAGAACAAAGATCATAAGAGATATTTGAAAACTTTCATTTGCTATTCAGTTGTTCGGCTGTGATCTTTCAGGTTATGCGGGCAAGTGCAGCACTGCGACTCGACTTTCAGATTACTGAAAACAAGACCTGACGTGAATTCACAACAACATGCAGAGATTCTTCAGTCGTGAGTCAGAATAAGGAACACACAAAAAGGGAGCTATCAGACGATCCATCTGTTGATTAACAAAAAACATCAAAAGCTTTATCAAAACAAAGATCCATCATTAAAACAAAAGTCTCCCTTAAAAAGCTTTTTTGGTGATAGACAAGAGAAAAAAAAATCATGGAAAGCAAAAGTGCCATTTGGATGAGAACATGCAGTGAATCTCACTCAACCAACTTTACTGAAACCTGGTTCAAATTCAGACAACGCAGCTCGATGTTACCATTTACTGCCGTTTTCACACTTATACTCATATTTGTAATTCTAAAAATATTTAAACTAATCAAAGGAACAGTAATGATCACAATTATAGAAAGTGATACTTTAAACTTTGGTACATTTTACTTGGTTAGGTTGAGAGTTATCTATATACTTATTTTAATCTGTGTACCTGACTTTTCTTACTCTAACTTGCTCTGTATTGTGATATACAGTTTATTTCTGTTAATTTAAGGCTTTGCTGTGGACATGTGCTGTGGTTTTCAAAGTCTGTGTGGTCAAGAACAGTGTTAAGGTTTATCAGGCAGTAGGTCACCAAGACTTTTAGTGTCACGTTGCATTTAAAGACTTCAAAAGACATCAAAAGTCTTGCTGTAGCCATTTGAAGCATGGAAACGAAACAAAAACCATCATCGTCTCTGTATTCTGACATGTAATAATAATAATATGTACAAGTACACCTCACTTTCAGAAAAAAACTACTTTGGCACATTATATTAAGATGTCACTCAGCTTAAGTATTACATACTCAGAAGTAAGTTCTCCCAACCGACCGTAGATTTATTTATTTTTTGCTAGTTTTTAAATAATGCGATCAGTCATCGCAGTGGAGACATAAGTATGCGCGCGTACATACATATAAAACACCATCATGGATGTGTACTTTAGCTGTTTGTTCAGTGTGTGTTTTTCCATACTTGATGAGCCACTTGAACTGCTCCGGATCGTCAGAACAGCCGTAATCAGTTGTCCAAGCGTGGCCGATGGTGAATTTGTGGAATTTCAGCATATCCATAACGCCCACTTCAGCTACAACACAGCCAAACAGGTCTGGACGTTGAATCATGCATGCCGCTGTGTGTAGACTCAGAATTAGTACTGCACATTCTGTTTGCTTACAAACACACATGCATCTCAATTACTTCACACTGTAGGACACAGTCACTTCTAAATGGCTATTTACACACCAGGGAAGCAGGCATTAGTCGGGTTTGTGCGATGCCATATGGCAGCCAGCCTTTGGTAAATGATGTGACTAAGCACTGTCTAATGTGGTGTTTAATAGCGAAATTAATTGAAGCTAAGCAGCTAACTACTGTTAGATGAACTTGACATTAGCAATTATGACAAAGAAGTACTATAAAAGAACACGAAGCACTGATGTGGATGCAGCTGAGGCCAATATCATAGTGTTTTTGCCCCCCCCTTTTTTTGTGGCATTAGTAATAAATGTGAAAACATGAACCTGTACTGGACTGTTACGGGTCTCATGGGTTAAATCACAGAGAAGAGGGAGCTCATCTGGTAAATTGGGGAGGAAGTAGAGGTACAGTTCCATTGGCTAATTTCAGCTATAAAAATAACGAGCAAGGTTCACACAGCTTCCCAATCTGAACGTGCAGGCAGTGGACTGTTGCATAATGGTTTCCCAGGTATACTTTTAAAACTCCCTCTGGCCTTTTCAGCAGCTATCCCACTAAAAAACATAAAGCACAGACACACACAGTTGATCCTGTACTTACCCACTAGCAGCCCTCCATTAGAGGCTCCATTGATAGCAATGAGGCTTGCTTTAGTGTACTTCTCCTGGATCAGGTACTGTGCTGCACACTGGAAGTCATCAAAGCAGTTCTGCTTGTTCGCCAAACTGCCAGCTACAAACAATACACAGCAGAAGTAGTCGTGTCAATTCCGTAAAAAAAAACCAAAAAAAAAACCACACAATTACTTGCTTACATACTACTTATGTCCATGTCTTTTTGTACCTTTGTGCCAGGTGAGGCCATACTCGCCACCCCCTCTGATGTTAGCCACTGCTAGCACGCCTCCGAGGTGTTTCACAAAGAGCAGAGAGGCAACACTGACCACATACAAGAGAGAATAAAGACAGAAATGTTATAAGAGCACATTGTACTTAAAGAATACTGACTAGAAGTCTATAGGAAAAGCATTTAAAGATAAAGGTAGCGTTGGTCCCATCCCTGCCCCTGAAGAGCCAATCAACCCTCGAACTAGAAAATAATAAATAGACTGTATTGTTGCACTGCTGAATACACAACAGTTTCAATTATATGATGAGAAACATATCTCCCTATCATAGTAAGTTCATTGTCCTTGCTAACTATATGCATAATATGCATTAGTATGCCATTAGTTCACTGTTCTGGTGACACTGATCGTGTCAGCACTCCAGATTGACTCTTTCATGAAGTTGTAAAGGATTATACAAAGTTACATGACAAGGACAAGTTTTTTAAGCTTCTTTTTGGAGATTTTTGATTATTCCTATTATATTTAATTAGTCATGCTGTTTTTATATCACTGACATTCAAGTTAGCACCGTTTCCCCATTCATTTAGAAAGTGGTGTCAAAATACTGCTAAAAAAACCAACACTTTCTTCTAGAAAGGCCTTCACAAAATCACAAGCTTATGCCACGTAACAAGCATGGTATTTAGAAAACAAAATGCAGAAGTAGTGTTATTGGCAGTATGACACTTAAGTTCACAATGCGGTTTATTTAGATGTGACTGGCTTTACAACAGTACACATATCTAAGCAGTTTCTTTTTCATTAGCACTGAATACACAGAGCATTTCTCAAGAAATACTAATGCATACATCCACACCCAGTCACTTACAGAGAATCCAACCTCATCAGTACTCTTTCCTCCAGAGATGAATCCAACCAGGTGTAATAAAAGCTCACTGATGGATGTAATATAGTCATAAAAATAAAAAAAAATACAACCTCTTCAAATTCTAAGCTTTTCCTTATCAGGACATAATAAAATCATCTGGCCCTTAGGTTATAAAATTAGGTAAATGAACAACAACAAATGATATTACACCCTGCCATTATTTATCTAACAAAAGGTAAGGCCAAAATGCACATACAAAGACTTTCAAAATCACCTTTGGATGATTGATCTGTGTCTTCTAAGCAATCTCTGCTTTTCCATTCTCTTTCTAATTCTAATATCATGAGCCTTAATACATAATTGGCTAACTGAGGCCTTGCCGAGTCTGAAATTTAACTATGGAATTTTTATTGCAATTTCTCTGAACAATGTATGGCACGACCCTTCTGACCTCAAGAGCACCAGCAAATCTACATGAAGAAACCTGACTGAAATGCTGTGCCTGTATAGCCTCATATGCTAGGACCTTTTCGGAGTTGTGCGTAAATGAAATTCCTCAAACCTCAACGAACTGAAACAATGTTGTAAAGAAGAATGAGGCAAAATTCCTCCACAATGATGTGAGACACTGATAAACACTGATAAAGTCCTACAGAAAGGTTAGACTTCAAGTTGTTCCTGGTAAAAGTTGTTGTGCAAACTACTGAATCATAAAGTTTTCCACATAAAATTTCTGTATTTTGGCTTAATTTTTGTTAAATAGCAAATGACAAGACAGAATAATAGAAATCATGTCCAGATGGGCAAAAACCTTGAACTGAGAGGGTGTCTTGTCTTCTTATTAATTTAAAATCTCCAGCTTACAAAAAAGTTGAATTTTCACTGTTAAATTATGAATGAATGAATCAGGGTTCATTCAGTTTAAGAGCACTGGAATTATTTAGCAGGACCATCATTATGGGTTATTGTATTTAACCTTGTTTTTCCACTATTATAGTACCTACCATCATTGATCACACTGTTCTGAAGTACTAGGAAAAGTACATTAAAAGAAGACAGCTTTGACAGCAGAGTCATACTTACTTAAAGTATGGTTGTATGGAGTTCTCAAAGCCTCCATATCCATAAAGTAAAACAGGATTACTCTCATCTTTCTGAATGGCCTTAGCATGTACTAAGAACATAGGGATCTTGGTTCCATCTTTACTTGGATAGAACACCTGGTACGTAGAGAAAAATGCATTATTTGATCTGACATGTGTCAACCAACGGCTTCTTTTCTTTTTGATATATTATTTGTGACTTCCTCAACCATGGTGAACAGAATTCTGCTAATTCTGCATCGTGTGTATTCAAACAGTAGATGTGACAATTCATAACAACTATGCCTCAAAATGACAAATGTTTAGAAATCAATACAAATAAAGTAATGGGGACGTTTAGGCCTCAGAGACCCTAAATATGCAGACACGCTTCTTTAATACAACACCAAAGAGTACATCCATGTACTGTCACATGTAAAATGAGTGTGATATATATTAGCTCTGAAATGCCTATATTGAGTCCATGATCCACTGACGTGTTGAAATGCTTTGTATTCTGTAAGGAAATGCTTTTAAATTCCACTCTCCCAGCTCCTGCTGTATATTAGTCGACATAGGTGACTTATAGTCAATAGAACAAGTCTTATAGTACACTGTGACTATAAAACTTTGAGTAAGAAACTTAATTTTTCAAGGGTTTCTAGACTCCTGCTATGCTGGGATTCTTCTTCGCAGGCCTAAAGACTCTTTTTTTTTTTTTTTTTTTTTAGCTGCAGTCATTTTCTGTAGTCATTCAGCCCCCGTCCTTATTTAGTCCATCAATGGTTTCTTTTTTTTTTCTAAACTTTTCACACTCCTCTAAGTTGAATGTACATTTCCTGTGTGAAGTTTCCCATTTCTGCTTTTTTTGTTGTTGTCTCTTATTATTACAGATAAGGTGCCAGAGTCAGTTCTTTGGTTCTTGTGTTGGCCATCTAGCACCGATTGCAAACTTAAAGGCTTTTATTTGTCTGGGCAATTCACAATTTACCACTGTCAGTAAGTCATTAACTTGTATTTGCATATCTCAAAAGAAGCATTAAAATAGCTCTTTGTATAAAATGATAAAGCGTGGGGTCATGTAAATAGCATGAAATAAAAGCTAGATCCCAAAGTCAAATTTCTAAAGCAGCAACATCATGACTCTGAATATTAAAAGTACTGTTAAAATACATAACATTACAGTATGTTCTACTGAAATTAAGCAGATGACCAGAAAGAGTGATATTACCTGTCTGGTCTCAATGTCTTCATTTTTGATACCCTTTACCTCCACCTCTCTGAAGACTTTGGGTTCTGGGTTTGGCTCACTCAGGTCACAGTGGTAAATGATACCTGGATACAGCAGAAATCAAAGTTAGACTTCCAGTGTGACTGGTTGCATTTAAATAGTTAAATATATGGTCATGTTATTAAGAAATTCTGATTATATCATGCAAATTAATTCCATTTCAAAAGACATGATCTGCAACTTTAGTAAAATAGGCTAATTATACGAGTATTTTATGTTGCAATTAATCCTCTGTTGTAATAACAATAGCAAACAGCTGCACATCAGAAAGCATTTAATCTGTTAAATACGTGCCTTGGTCACATACAGTTACTTTATTGAGTTTTTGGAGAAGTAATTGCAATAATATTTGTATATTCTTTTTTGCATGGAATAAGAAGTGTATTTTATGTGGTTCATATTCATGGAAAAACTCAAGTATATAAAAACTGGAATTGCCTGGTGTAGTAAAGGAGGTAAACTTGTAGAAGAACTCAGAGTGTTTCTTCTTGCAGCTCACTCCGGCCACAGTGCCCACATCCAGTGGCAGGTCTCTGACAAGCCGGCCTGTAGACAACTCGTATACTTGCAGGATATCCTTCACATCATGGACATAGTTGACCAACAGATGGTGCTGGTTCACACAAGACACAAAGCCTGCAGGAAAATAAAGGAGGAAGTAATGCAAAATGTCTTGGGGGGGGGGGGGGGTGGTTGTCAAAAACAATGTATCCAAGCGCGGCACTGTATTTCTGTCTTTGTTTTCCTTTCTACATCACACTATTTATACTTCCTCCTCCTGTCGATTCCTGACAATGATCTCAGCAATAAGGAGTAATCCCATGATTACTCAAGTATAAGGCATAAACACTTTTCAACATGAATATATAAAATAGTTTTTCAGTTAAGTTTTGTAATTAATGCATAACTACATGTGCAAAGGGCAGAATAACTGCAGGAATAAACTATAAATCCATGTTCTGTCCCTAATAAAGTCCCAACAGCCTACAGATGTTAAGATAGCTGTGGTAGTATCTACGTACATTATATGCGATAACTACAGTTCCATGCACGGCATTTTGTCCTTTTCAAGACAAACTGTTAAATGTTGAAACGGTGACTTTATATTTAATCCTAGCGCTATTATATTATACAAAGTACAAGGATCACAATTAGGCTACATTTGGGAGTGTTTTGGTAATAACAAAACTGTGATGTTGGGCATGTAGTTAAACTGGAATGCTACAGAGACCACAACGATTTATCAGCTTAGAAAATTACAGAGGAGAGCAGTCAGTTTTGTCTTGAACAGGTTGGTGAACCTGAGTGACTAGATACTATCAAATGAAACCATCAATCCTTTATGTGAATGGCATTTTTTGACACCATGGCAACAAGTGTGTGTTACTTTACCCAAGCAACACCAAGCAAAAAAAGCAATTTAAGAATATTTAAAGAAAAAAAAAACAGAAACCAAGAAAAAAAACCCAATACCATTGCCAGTAATTACTTAGGAAATAACTTGCACTAGTAAAGAAAGTATTACTGGTTTCATTTAGTAACATTATTTAAAAAAAACCCTGAATAGTCAGTTTATGAAAATTTCATTGCTCTTAATAATACCTGAATTAGTTATAAAGTTTAACTCAATAGCTGCCAACAGTAACTGAAACATTATGTTGTTTAATACAACACTGTAAGCCCTTCATAAAATGTGATTTAAATTTCCTTTAACAATATAGAATTTACATTATTATTTTTATCAGTCCAGTATTGCCCAAGTTCAAATTTCAACTATGTTCCTCTTTTCTCTTTCTTTAACATGTGTAGTTTCCCAGTGTGCCAAGAGCTATACAGCTGTTTTTACCACAAGTAAAATGTTGTGACGTGTTGTTCGCACTTCTCAAAGGTAACATGGACATTTGTGTATGTTTCATTCATCTCCAAGTACAATTACGGTCATTCAAGTGACACGAACAAAGAAAAAAAAATTACAACACAAAGTGCTTATGGACCAAGTTTCACTTTTTGAGCAGAGTTCCCTCTGACAAAGGTTTTGAACCACAGACAGACATGCAAGTTCCCGATTGTTGTGGCTGGACCGTCATCGAAACATCAGGACAGAAATTCGGCTTAAAACTATTTTGCAAGATTTTAAGAGGTGAATTGTGGAAGTACAGTTCTATGAATAAACCCTTCACACATTTCTAAGGACTGTTTCAGATGCTGTCGTGCGTTTAGCAGCAAGTTTGCTTTTATTAACTCTCAGACACTGCATTGCAGATAGTTCTCCACAAAAGGAATGTACTAAGACTACATGCCACTACATAATTCATTCTCTATTACAGTATGTTTTAATGACATTTCCATTTTATCTCACCCAGGACATCTTTATCATGCTGTGGTATGAGGGTAGTCCAGTGCTGTCTGTCTGGTTTCTCGATGTCTATGTTGATGAGACAGTATCGAGGCGCATCCAAGTTGGAGCGGAAAGTAAACACAGTTCCCTCATTGGTAACATAAGAGTACTGAGCCTCAAAGTTGTCCACAAGTTTGACCCACGGCAGCAGACCTGCAGAAGTACATAAATAAAATGATATTTATCACTAGCAGTGAGTATTAGGAACTAGTATTAGCTTATAAACCCTCATTTGCAGTGGGTTGTAAAAAACAATAACAAGTTTTCATAGCAGGCTTGCAGTAGAAGGTTTCACAACTTCTGTGTGGGAGGATTTCTTTTCCTCAACTAAAAACAGGCCACATTTTGAATTTTGAAATCTCAACATTTACTTCACTAATGGTTGAGTCACAGGCATCAGTTCGTGTCTGCGTTGACACGTCTTAATGACAAAGCTGGCGTATTTTTCACAAAACTGCCCGGGCTACTTAGAAGCTATATATGTTGACACTGAGTCATGCTGCAGTCCATACTGCTTCATAAATACTTCTCATGAAAGATGATTTGTTCATTTGGGGTGAATTGTAAAGAACTGACAGTTCTTTACAATTCAAATCATTTTTAATGTTCTTTGCATGCTACATACAAGTCTGAAACTTTTCACAAACTTTTTCATGCCACTTAAGACACTATCCTCCAACAAAATAACTCCCAATTTGTGGCAATTCACAAATTAATACAGGCTAATGAGGTAAAGCTGGGAGGAAACTAACTACCATGAACCTGAATTTACCTGTCATGGCCAGATCAGCATTTTGCACTGTGATGCAATAAGAATACCAAATATATACCTGTGATCTTACATCTCCATAACACACATGAGTTATTGCGTTTATGAGTATTTAACACAGACCTTTTATGCCATCGGGGAGCTGCTTTAGGTCGCAGTACCACAGCTGGTTGACAGGCTCACAGCCTTCAGTGATCGACAAAACAGCATATCTGCCGTCATCTGATATCTGGGAAGAGGATTATTTTTTAAAGTCAACACAGGGAGGGGAAAGAGAATTTGAGAAGCAGCTGACATGAAAATGCCAATGTAGGCTTTGCCATAAAAGTATAATCTTTGCTCTTAGAATCCCCTAAAAAGACGCACTCATACAGTGGGGCAAAAAAGTATTTAGTCAGCCACCGATTGTGCAAGTTCCCCCACTTAAAATGATGACAGAGGTCAGTAATTTGCACCAGAGGTACACTTCAACTGTGAGAGACAGAATGTGAAAAAAAAATCCATGAATCCACATGGTAGGATTTGTAAAGAATTTATTGGTAAATCAGGGTGGAAAATAAGTATTTGGTCAATAACAAAAATACAACTCAATACTTTGTAACATAACCTTTGTTGGCAATAACAGAGGTCAAACGTTTACTATAGGTCTTTACCAGGTTTGCACACACAGTAGCTGGTATTTTGGCCCATTCCTTCATGCAGATCTTCTCGAGAGCAGTGATGTTTTGGGGCTGTCGCCGAGCAACACGGACTTTCAACTCCCGCCACAGATTTTCTATGGGGTTGAGGTCTGGAGACTGGCCAGGCCACTCCAGGACTTTCAAATGCTTCTTACGGAGCCACTCCTTTGTTGCCTGGGCGGTGTGTTTTGGATCATTGTCATGTTGGAAGACCCAGCCTCGTTTCATCTTCAAAGTTCTCACTGATGGAAGGAGGTTTTGGCTCAAAATCTCACGATACATGGCCCCATTCATTCTGTCCTTAACACGGATCAGTCGTCCTGTCCCCTTGGCAGAAAAACAGCCCCATAGCATGATGTTTCCACCCCCATGCTTCACAGTAGGTATGGTGTTCTTGGGATGCAACTCAGTATTCTTCTTCCTCCAAACACGACGAGTTGAGTTTATACCAAAAAGTTCTACTTTGGTTTCATCTGACCACATGACATTCTCCCAATCCTCTGCTGTATCATCCATGTGCTCTCTGGCAAACTTCAGACGGGCCTGGACATGCACTGGCTTCAGCAGCGGAACACGTCTGGCACTGCGGGATTTGATTCCCTGCCGTTGTAGTGTGTTACTGATGGTGACCTTTGTTACTTTGGTCCCAGCTCTCTGCAGGTCATTCACCAGGTCCCCCCGTGTGGTTCTGGGATCTTTGCTCACCGTTCTCATGATCATTTTGACCCCACGGGATGAGATCTTGCGTGGAGCCCTAGATCGAGGGAGATTATCAGTGGTCTTGTATGTCTTCCATTTTCTGATGATTGCTCCCACAGTTGATTTTTTTTCACACCAAGCTGCTTGCCTATTGTAGATTCACTCTTCCCAGTCTGGTGCAGGTCTACAATACTTTTCCTGGTGTCCTTCGAAAGCTCTTTGGTCTTGGCCATGGCGGAGTTTGGAGTCTGACTGTTTGAGGCTGTGGACAGGTGTCTTTTATACAGATGATGAGTTCAAACAGGTGCCATTCATACAGGTAACGAGTGGGGGACAGAAAAGCTTCTTACAGAAGACGTTACAAGTCTGTGAGAGCCAGAGATTTTCCTTGTTTGAGGTGACCAAATACTTATTTTCCACCCTGATTTACCAATAAATTCTTTACAAATCCTACCATGTGAATTCATGGATTTTTTTTTCACATTCTGTCTCTCACAGTTGAAGTGTACCCCTGGTGCAAATTACTGACCTCTGTCATCATTTTAAGTGGGGGAACTTCCATAATCGGTGGCTGACTAAATACTTTTTTGCCCCACTGTATAAAACAGAGATAGCTGGGTCTTTAATCGTTTTAAAATACCAAAATGGACAAAAGATGCTATAATCCAATGCAATTTGCAATATTAGGTTCATGTAGTTTGCAGAAAACTAATTTAATTTTGGTAGCAATCAAATTCTTCTCTTTTCTGATAAGAGTGTCAACTCCTTAGAGTAAGCACTGCAATGGTCTAATGGGTTTCTTCCTTTTAAAACAGGAACGAACCATTAGCAGACCCCAACTCAATAAGGGTAACACATCTGCTCGAGCATGCCCGGGTAGGGCACTAATGATTCAAGAAAGCTATAGACTTACGGTCACTGCACTGTGCCACTTGGGATGGTCAGGGAACTCTGCTACCAGAATGTCTTCTGACTGGTTGGTGCCAATAACATGGTAGTAGAGCTTCTGATTCATGTTGCTGGTGGTCTCAGTGCCTTCAGCGAAATACAAAGTAGTTAAATACTAAATACGTTTCAAACTAGATTAGTTAAATGTGTTGTTTCTGTTTATTTGCACAATATCTCCTCCTAACCATCAGTTTTTCCTTCCTGGCGTGGGTAACAGTTATAAAAGATGCCCTTTGCATCATGAGTCCAGGCCAAGCAGCTGAATTTAACCCTTTCCAGAACGTCAGGCAGTGGGCTGAGGTCATCGGCCTTCATGAAATGCACCGTTACCCAGTCTGAGCCACTGCTACTCAAACCATAAGCAAAAAATTCACACTCTTCTGACAGTCGCCCCACTAAATGGAGAAGGAGATGAAAGAGATTAGAAGTTAGCAGTGCGAATTTAGTATCATTCCATCTCTGTTGCCTGTATGTCTGTGATCGATAACAAGTTCTGCAATTTGGCTAACTTTTCAGTGCCACAGTTCCATCTTCAGAAAGCTTATTAGGATCAAAGAATACAGTTGCAGGTGCATCGAGAGAGTCCTGCACATACAGCACATCCTGGTTCTGAAGCCCTTTGTTGTGAGAGTAGAAATATCTGAAAAGGTGAGGTGAGGGAAAGCATTGTTGTGACTTAAGTCCTGCAATTCAAGCTTGTCGCTTTAAGTATAAATGCTGATAACCATTAATTAAAATTCAGCTATTACCTCTTCCCCCTTTTGTAAGGGCAACTGTACTTGGGATAATTATAGACCTCAGTCAGCCGCTGATGGAACTGTGCCCGGATGGCGCACTGCTCCAGGTACGGCATAGTGAGTTTATTCTGCTCTTCAACAAAGGCCTGCGTAACACAAATGACATGACAAGGGATGAAATGCAGATGGTTTTTTTGGGTGAAGAACCAACAGTAGCATTCTTCAAAAATAAATAAATAAAAATCATCATGTACCATTGTTTCTGCACCATCAGGGTCTTCCAGCCATGCATAGGGATCACTGATTTTAGTTCCATGGTAATCATCCACCTGTTGCAAAGATGCACAGAGAAACTAAACATGAACAAACAGGAATAAGCCAGAACAAACATACAAACACATAAACAAAGAGCGCGTCTCATCTTTGGCATTCAAACCTGATTTTCTTGACAGAAAGGATTGTCTCATTTATACTTCCTTTGAAAAGCATTTTTCTCTGGAACTGCAGAGCATCATACTTCATAACTGTCAACTGTATCAGAAATTTTTGGCTCATCAACTTGATGCTTATCAGCACTGGAATTTGGATTACTACTCCAAGCACTTTTGATAGGCCGACCTTAATGCACCAGTGAGCAGACTGGAGTTACTGCAAGTTCTCTTAAACCACAAACACACACACATACGCATTTCCATAATGTGCCCATTTCCACTAATCCAAATAAAAATTAATGTTCCAGTAGTTTTCTGTCAATGAAAAACAACTATTAACGCTTCAAAGAAATAAGGCCCGTCACATTTTCCACTTCGACCTGAAAGCACAGCCCGTTGTCCACATCGCCTTTGACTTGTGGTGAAAAACTCATTTCAGTACCAGTTTATGGCACACATCAAGGACATTAGGTGGGGGGGGAAAAAACCCATTTCACCGTAGATTGGAATCATTTTATACAAATTTTCTATACAAATGTATATACTGAAATGCATTGTTAGTTATTTTTAGGCAGTTTTAATTTAACGTTACACAAGATACATGTGGCACACCAAGCTTTTAAAATAGTTTAGAGTATCATTGTGGTGGTATTATATATATTTCTTAACATCTACAGCAAACCCCTGGTCCAAATCTATGACAGGACATCGATACCAGGATACAAAACCACATTTTTCACTTCAGTCACAAGCCATCTCTTTTCTTGGCATCTCCCATTACACAACAGAGACATGTGGCATCAGATTGTTACATGGACTCTGTATGTGGGATGTACTCCCACTGACTGGCTCCTAAGAATTAAGAGGGAAATATGACCAAACTCTAAATGTGACATTGCAAAACAGCTCTTGTCCACAACCTACTCATATTTTATTTTAACAATACGAATTCACCACCAGTAGCCTGAGATCAACCAGTGTGAAATGTTTTACTTAGGATGGATGTTTCAAGTACAGCCATTTTTCACGTTCTCGAATGTCGTACTGTTAGTGCGAGACTCAAGTCTGGGAAAAATTTGCGTACAACAAAGAACTGGTTAATCCTCACCACATTAACATTTAGGCACCTTAGGCCCACTCTGCCCGTTTTTCTGTCTCTCCTTCTTTCAGCATGCCTTTCTTTCTATCTCTCTTTACTGAGTGTTGACTGAATGCAACCAAGCTAATGTCCTCCTGGAAAGACAGTCTGACTGGCTTTTTCACTACCTGCCTTCGTGCCTTCATGCCAGTTCAGATCGGGTGAAACACAGTAGTAAACCTACATCTCATAAACCTTAGAATGATCCCTGAGGCAGTGTGAGACATCCTAAGATTAGAGACAACCTTTACGTCGGCACAGGTATGGATCGGCTGGTCATTTTAAACATTTGTGGCTTATAGAATGGTAAATTTTCAAATAGTAGAGGGACCTGTCAGTTTTTATTTATACTCAAAAACCCACACGAAACAAATTTGCATCACATTCAGTTTAGCTTTGAACCATCAACGCATGCATGCATACATGTCTAGTCATGTATGCATGCATGCATGACTAGACATAGATGTCATAACTCACAATTCTAAAGAATAAACCTGAAACTTTTATAGCTGCAGTATTTTATTTATTTAGTCACAAGTAACTAAGCAATTTCCAAACATATTCAGCCACAGCGCTTCATCTAATTTTACTTGAGGCTGTCCGTTTTTGGCTACTGTCACCTCTGTTCATCTTTGCTAGTGCACCGTTCATCTGATAGATGTTATTTCATTTCGGACGTTTTCTTGCAACTGTACCAGGCCATGCATATCTCTTGGTGTTCTACCCCTGTACATACAGCCTATGTTCACTTGAGTTTAATGATTGAATGCCACTGCAAGTCAGCTGCATGCTCTGCAGGACGTACTTTGGCTTCACTTTTACTTTTAAGCACAATGAAGACATACTTCGGGCTGTAAATGCAGCTAGGGAAGCTGGGGACGTTTTGTGTGTCAAGAGAAGTAAACATTTGGTAGCGTTTGGCACGACCTTTCTTGTATTAAAGTATCATTAACTTAAATCGATATGGAATTATAATTGAGTGCAATGTGGCTTTAAAAGCAACGTTTGCATGATTCACTAAACATGCAACGCCACTTTGGTACTTGGAGCTAATATAATGGCCATCATGAACAAGAACTAGTTTGTATTTGCCATTATTTATTTGGCAGGGAGCGTGTACAAAAAAAAAACAATTCTCCTAAGAGATGTGCAGATTTAGCCGATAGCTAATTTCCACCCACGGCCCCAGGCACGGTTTTTTTTTTTCAATCACGTGGGCGTTACTTTACCTCCAATGCACCGGCTAATACGAGAAATGACAAATTAAAGCCACAGAATATTTCACTTTTCGGACTTGACACACAGTAAAGTTTTGTTTTTGCTTCCTCGAACATTGCCTTTCTGTCCCTCCGCGCATACGTGCATTTTCTCTTCCTGGTATCGCTTTTCCTGCTCGTGGGCTTACACCACAGCATTTCGTCGAATGAAAAACAGACCAAGAGAAAAAAGGAGAAAAAAAAAGCACGCCGCAGAACTTTGACACTGACCTTACTGTCGTCTCTTCGGGCTACCGGGTACTTAAACGCCATGGCGACGAGCTCGAGGGTGTCTGTCGTCTTTCTTCTGCGATGTTACTTGGGGCGCCTTTCTCTTCCTTTCTTTCTTTTTTAATCGTTTAACCGAATGCAGCCTCTCGAGTTAATCAATGGAGTTTGAAAGTGAAAGTGAAAGCATGATCCTCCCTTCACCTAGACCCTACTCTGGTTTGCGCAAAGGGCCTGATCTGCTTTTTGACGCAGGAAATGATGTGTCACACGGCATGTGGCAACACATGCACAGCTGTAGGCTACCGACGATCGCTGGCAAGTTGTACCAAACGTATTTGACTTGTTGCACGTCAACATGCGCAAAGGTATCCTAAGCAGAGAAAGGAACCTTTTCACAGAAATCTAGGGAAGACACGAATACAAATACAAATACAAATGAATAACTGTGATAAAAGCAGTGCTTCCTGCTATTTAGGATTCAAAAGTAATAATCACTCAAAGCTCTATAACTGCATTTAATACAGTTAGGCTACTCTAATCATCTTCAATTTTTTATATAATTAATTAATTAATATTTAGTTTAAATGTAGTTTAATTTAACAAAAAGCAGTAGAAATGTTGTCTACATGACCAAGTACCTAGATGACGTGTCCAGATTTGGGGTTTGTGTGCTTGTTGTTTTGTTTTTTTTTTGCAATCAGCAGCAAGTCAACAGGTTTGACATTTGACAAGATCAAGCCTGTTGTTGACATGTGACTCATATCAGTCATTGATGACTCCTCATTTCTTGATTGACCAATTTTATTGTTTCTTTGCAAACAGGCGTGGCATTCTTTCCCTTTAAATTTATGTAAATCAATTAAAAAGCAGGCCTTGTTTAATTTCATTTTCTGTTTTCCCATTAGTAATAATGCAGTCATAAGACGACTGTTGTCCCGTGAGAATCACAAGGTTGACTCTGCTTGTTGTGTTATACACTAATGTGCATTCTGGATGAACATCGGGAAAGATAGAAGGACTGGAACAGAGACAGAGGGAGAAAGAGAAAAAAAAGAAACAAAAACAGAGTTTCAGACGGGTAATCTGTCTAATCCACAAAGCTGTGAAAACAACTGGGGAGGAAAGGAGGGGAAAGATGGAGAACGGGGAGTTAGAAAGAAGGCTAATTTCAAACTAATTTAGCTAAGGTGATTAAGTGAGACCGGCTTGATGAGAAACCAAGCTGTTAGAAGGCTTGTTACGTTTTATTTACCACTCTGCAAGTCGTTAAACATTTATGTATAATTAACATTTTCATTAAAAATAATTTCCATTACAAATAATAATAATAAAACCAAGTTTAGGAAACAATAAGATGATATATCATACTATACATGGATAAGTCAGTGACTGAGAGTGGGCTAATCCTCTAATAGTTTGTATCATTTGTTTAAATATTTATACTAATTAATAACCTTTTTCTGTGCCAATGCTGTTCAATAGGTATAATGAAAAAGAACAAACTTTGGCATAACAGTAGGCCACTTAGCCTAAATCACTGCTTTGGCAACTGCCTAACAACTGTATGGCAATAAGTGCTTTAACTGGCAGCAGGCCTGGAGAGTATCACAAATTTTGGGGGCGGCAGGGGATGAAAGTGTACCAGGCCAAGCCACAGGCAGATGGGCGGTTATGGAAGCAGATATTTTGGGCCCAGACCAGACAGCCTTAGCCACCACTGAGCCCTTCAGCAGCCTGACTAGACTGGCTGGTCCCCTACAGAGGCTGGCTTCAGCCTGGCCTGCATGGTGTGTGCTGTGCAGATGGGCTCTAATTGGCTGGAGAGACCCAGGTAGTTTGCCAGTACTGAAGACAGAGAGATGAGATTAGCCATGTCAGATTACAGCAGAGTCGGACAGTGTCGTCTGACTGCAACAGAGGCCCAGACTCACCCACTGAGACAGAGGAAAGGAGAGGAGGAGGGAAGCGCTGACCTGTTGTTGTTTGAAGGGAAAAATAGAATGGCGATAAATAGGCATGTGCAAATATCACACACACACACACACACATATATATATATATATATATATATATATATATATATATATAAAAAACACCCAGCACGCCCCTGCGGGCGGTTTATCCTTCAAGCTCGGGTCCTCTACCAGAGGCCTGGGAGCTTGAGGGTCCTGCGCAGTATCTTAGCTGTTCCCAGGACTGCGCTCTTCTGGACAGAGATCTCCGATGTTATTCCCGGGATCTGCTGGAGCCACTCGCCTAGCTTGGGAGTCACCGCACCTAGTGCTCCGATTACCACGGGGACCACCGTTACCTTCACCCTCCACATCCTCTCGAGCTCTTCTCTGAGCCCTTGGTATTTCTCCAGCTTCTCGTGTTCCTTCTTCCTGATATTGCTGTCATTCGGAACCGCTACATCGATCACTACGGCCGTCTTCTTCTGTTTGTCTACCACCACTATGTCCGGTTGGTTAGCCACCACCATTTTGTCCGTCTGTATCTGGAAGTCCCACAGGATCTTAGCTCGGTCATTCTCCACCACCCTTGGGGGCATCTCCCATTTTGACCTCGGGACTTCCAGGTTGTACTCAGCACAGATGTTCCTGTACACTATGCCGGCCACTTGATTATGGCGTTCCATGTATGCCTTGCCTGCTAGCATCTTGCACCCTGCTGTTATGTGCTGGATTGTCTCTGGGGCATCTTTACACAGCCTGCACCTGGGGTCTTGCCTGGTGTGATAGACCCCAGCCTCTATGGATCTTGTGCTCAGAGCTTGTTCTTGTGCTGCCATGATTAGTGCCTCTGTGCTGTCTTTCAGTCCAGCTTTGTCCAGCCACTGGTAGGATTTCTGGATATCAGCCACCTCCTCTATCTGCCGGTGGTACATACCGTGCAGGGGCCTGTCCTTCCATGATGGTTCCTCGTCTCCATCCTCTTTCTTGGGTTTCTGCTGCCTGAGGTATTCACTGAGCACTCGGTCAGTTGGGGCCATCTTCCCAATGTATTCTTGGATGTTCCTTGTCTCATCCTGGACTGTGGTGCTGACACTCACCAGTCCCCGGCCCCCTTCCTTCCGCTTAGCGTACAGCCTCAGGGTGCTGGACTTGGGGTGAAACCCTCCATGCATGGTAAGGAGCTTTCTTGTCTTTATGTCAGTGGCTTCTATCTCCTCCTTTGGCCAGCTTATTACCCCAGCAGGGTACCTGATCACGGGCAGGGCGTATGTGTTGATGGCCCGGATCTTGTTCTTACCATTCAGCTGACTCCTCAGGACTTGCCTGACCCTCTGCAGGTACTTGGTGGTTGCAGCCTTTCTAGCGGCCTCTTCATGGTTCCCATTTGCCTGCGGGATCCCCAAGTACTTGTAACTGTCCTCTATGTCTGCAATGTTGCCTTCTGGTAGTTCAATCCCCTCAGTTCTGACTACCTTCCCTCTCTTTGTTACCATCCGACTACACTTCTCCAGTCCAAACGACATTCCAATGTCATTGCTGTATAGCCTGGTAGTGTGGATCAGTGAATCGATGTCTCGTTCACTCTTGGCATACAGCTTGATGTCATCCATGTACAGGAGGTGGCTGACAACTGCTCCGTTCCGTAGTCGGTATCCGTAGCCAGTCTTGTTAATGATCTCACTGAGGGGGTTCAGGCCTATGCAGAACAGCAGTGGGGACAGAGCATCTCCTTGGTAGATCCCGCACTTGATGGTAACTTGTGCTATGGGCTTGGAGTTGGCCTCTAGTGTTGTACGCCACATCCCCATTGAGTTCCTGATGAAGGCTCTTAGGGTCCCATTGATCTTGTACAATTCTAGGCATTCCAGTATCCAGCTGTGGGGCATTGAGTCATAGGCCTTCTTGTAATCAATCCAGGCAGTGCACAGGTTGGTCAGTCTGGTCTTGCAGTCTCGGCTGATTGTTCTGTCTACCAGTAGCTGGTGTTTTGCACCTCTGGTATTCTTGCCAATTCCTTTCTGTGTCCCGCTCATGTATTGACCCATGTGCCTGTTCATCTTAGCCGATATGATGCCTGACAGGAGCTTCCATGTAGTACTGAGGCAGGTTATTGGTCGGTAGTTGGAGGGGACCGGTCCCTTCTTGGGGTCCTTGGGGATCAGGACCGTCCGGCCTTCAGTTAGCCATTCCGGGTGTCTCTCGTTAACTAGCAGCTGGTTCATTTGTGCTGCCAGACGCT